>NC_046285.1:50116776-51449276 GCF_004115265.2 Rhinolophus ferrumequinum
TCTCTGTAGTTGGCAGGGACCCTGGTGGGTGGGCACACAGCCTTTTCTTTTTTTCACACTTCAGCACTGGGAACTTGTTGTTTCAGCAGGAAGCTCATAAATAAATGGTCAGGTGGAACTGTTACAAAGTCATCTTCATCTTACACTGGAGTCTAGCCAGGCTAAATGTTAAACGTCTTCAGTTAAAAAAGTACATATAAAACACTGAATACAAAAACAGCATCATTTGTTTTTGCATTTTGACATAGAAAAAATTCAATATACTTGATATTCTTTATCAACCAAAACTACACATTTTTTCTAACAAATATAAATTTGAATTGGTTTGATAAAAGTACATTAATAAAGTTTCATGCTATGTGTAAAATTTGAAATAAATTTAAATTTCCATTTATTCCTATGGGAAAATTAGTTCCAAATGTTGCATTATGCATGTCTTCTGCAATTACTTCTTGCATACCATGTGAGTCTTGTACTTTGCTGAGTTTCATTTAAATGACTCAATAATTTGGAAATTGTACTGAGGTTTAATGTTGACTAGAAGGAAAAATACCTATAGTTTAAAACTACACACAACTAAATTCTAAACAAGTCATATGGTTGGTGGGTGTGTTTGGAACTGTAAATATAATGGTCTGGCTCTAAGCACTTAAAAAACATTTTACTTCTGTGAGGACATTGAAGGACTGGGATTTGAGCTCAGATGTTTTATGTTATATAATTTTATATCTAGACAAAGTGGTAATGTTCTGGTGAACTGTTTTCCTTGTGAGAACAAGGAGAAAGCATTATTTTGGCCAGCTACTCAACATGATTTATCTGAAGTCACTTTCAGATGCTGCATTTACATGATCAAGAGAGCAAGAACATTATGCTCAACTGCATGCACTGGTAAAGAAAACCCAAAACAGTTAACAGAAAAAACCCTAGATAACTAGTATTTTCACTTACTCTATTTCCTTGGTTTATAAAGGCAATGAATACCGAAAGATGTCACTGACAACTAAAAGGGGTGCAAAATGTAGGGGAAGAAAGACCCAAGTGGCTTAAACTTGAATAAAGGCTCTTGGCTGTGTGTTGCGTGAGCCCTAGGGCCGGCCTTTCATTGCACCCACAATTGAGTAAATAAGGCTCTAGGTGGAGCTAGTGGAAAAGACAGCAAGCTGTTTTCAAGATGCCACAAGTGCTTTAATTCAGCCTTGGAAACTGGCAGTTACCTGAAAGGAATATAAGAACCTTGGCTTTTCCTTTAATCATTTTGCTTTGTTTTCATAATCTTCCATTAGCTGGGGAGCTGCAAATGTCTGTGCTGTGACTGGAAGGTGTTCACAGGTCCAGGTGTCCTGGGAGCAGCATGGGGGGAGGGGGTTCAATGAAGTCAATGCAGATGCTGAGCAGCTCTAGGTATTAGCTTGAGGATTTGGAACCTGTGTGTGGAGTGCTGGTTTATAAGGTTGACATCAGAGGATGACACACAGAACAGCCTCTAAGTGGTGGGTGGTGCACTGGAGTTGGGGGGAGGACTAGCACACTGGCCTTAGATACAACTGGATCTGTTTCATTGTTCACTATGCAAAATCTGGGCCTTCTACCTTATTTTTGTTTTGCCTTGGACACAACAGTCCAAGTGATCATAATACAGTTTTTGACTTTAAATGTAGCTGAAAAACACAATGGAGTTATTACTGCCCCAAATCATACAAATATCTAGCTTGGAACTGTGGTTTCACTACATGAAACACCCGGGATGTTTGTTGAAAATGCAGACACCCAGGCCTCACTCTAGACCTACTGAATGAGAATCTGTATTTTAACAAATGCTCCAGGAGATTGAAATGAACAACCAAGTTTAGAAACCAGTGGACTCCACAGATAACGATAATGTAGCATGCCTGTGCCTTCGAGAGAGCTAAATATCCTTCTGAGGAAATATTCCTTCTGATGGGTAAAAAAAGTCTACTCTTGAGGAAAGCAGCCAGTTTAGGCTTCAGTATTGGGTTCTTAGTCATGACAGAATTAAGTTTCATTTGTGAAAACCAACCATGTCTTCATAAACAATTCAATGGAAATGGATATAACCTCCCCTAAAATGGAGAAATGAAGCAACATATTCCCGTCAGGAATCACGCAGACAGTCCTTCAGAACATGTAAGAGCTCTGTGTAAGCCGACGGCTGGCAGCGGCATCACGTGGTCCTGTTCTGTCTGCCAGGCCAGGGCCCGAGGTGCTCAGTCCTCACACAGCAGACAACTGCTGCTGCTGTGGCTTCGGTGGGGCAAGTTCCAGGAGAGCCTGGACCGTCACTGCAACCTGGCTCAAACCTTTCTCTTCTAAAATGTGGAGAGGCAAACATAATTGCTCCTGAAATGGGACAACGCGACATAAAAACAAACACAAGAGAAAATAGGATGAACATCACCGAACTGAAAAGAAAAAATTAGCATCTCTTCTCTTCCTCATAATAATCAACTGAAGTATGAAAAGTACCTGGGAAACTGACCTCTGGTATATATGAGTTACAGAGATGGTGTCCGACACTCACTGTCACTTTATTAATACAACTCAAAGTACATACAGATCATTTTGAAAACTGAAAAATGGACAAGTTACATACACTTACACATACAACAGAGGAGAAACAATACTATGGAGTGAAAGCAACACTTCATCCCTTATCAATAAAAGAGCGACAACGCAGATCGGTAAAATGAGGCAGGTGGAAACAGAAAAACAGTTACAAGTTACACCAGAAGGCTCAAGCCTGAAAGATATAATACTATAGGAGAAAGCACTTGGGAAATTACATACCGTAAGGTTGCAAGACTGTTTCATGCCCTCACTCAGACTGCATAAGAGAGGGATGCCTGCTAACCAGAAGGCTCAAGCCTGAAAGATATAATACTATAGGAGAAAGCACTTGGGAAATTACATACCGTAAGGTTGCAAGACTGTTTCATGCCCTCACTCAGACTGCATAAGAGAGGGATGCCTGCTATCTGCATTGTAATCCTGATTGTGAAAACCAGGGCTCTCGAACTAGGAAGGATCACAGGAAGAAACTGAAGTGTATCCTTGAGATTCAGACATATTTGAGAAGCTTTCCCCTACTTTGGGTAATTCAAGGAAGGCCCACTTTGAAGTAGTTAAAAATCTGAATTAGAGAATTATAAAAAAACAAACTATATTTGAAAAAGGAGCGCTTTTCATAGCCTGGTATTAAATTATGGATTAACTTATGCTGGAGAATTATGATGTGAGCTTGGTCAGGAACATCTTCATTACCATATATTTGAAAACTGTTTACATATTTGCTTAAGGAAGTTAAATACTTCTATCCTGTTTGCCTCATTAAGTTGTTTGGTTAATCCTTTCTTGTAAGCGAAAAAGGCATATCCAAGAATAACACCTATCATTGGTTTTTATTTTAAGACTAAATATTTAGAAAGAAAAGATACTGCTCTCACAAAAGACAGAAAGTAGAATTCTGGTTCCATTTAAAAAGAGACTATATTTATTAAAGAAGATAACTAGATCTTTCTCGGCTTTTCATTGGTTCCTACTATATTATTAGGAAGTTTTACAAAAACAGTTGCAATAAAAAAATATAGCAAGTATTTATTCTGAACAGTTATTGGTATTTGTGCTTTTTTTATTTAATACTTATCTGATAAAACAAGGTAACTGCAATCTTTTGTTCTTATAAAACTATCAACTTTGTATAAATACTTTGAGTATAAGTGCAAGTACAGGTTAACTATACTTAAAATGAACTTGCAGAGTGTTTTGCTCTTGAGAGAGACATATTTTCTCGGAAACCAGTTCCCTGGTCTCTTCCCAGTAGTGCCCTGGCCTGGGAGGCGTGTGGTTTAGACAAGCCCTCAGAGGCTCTGCTTCCCCGACGCACACCTTCCAGCTGGCTTAGAGGGAACCCTGTGTTCTGAAAAGAACGCACAATTACTCCCCCCAAGCCACACATGACACAATGTGTTTTTTATCAGGTATTTTTAAAAGGGACAAAACTCCACGAAACTGAATGCTCTCTGACACAGAAACACTGCTAGTGTATAAAACTGAAGTTTTCAACAAAGTATTCAATGTTTCAGCATTAACAGGAAGGAGTTTTTAATGTGGTAAATAACTGTCCCATTCATATGGAAGAAAATCGAAGCAATCAGACTTTTAGGCTGACTTCTACAAATAGAATGTTATATTCTTTGCAACCTCTCTTCATACCTAGTTCAGTTGCCCAATTTTGTTAACAGTTTGGGAGATTCCTGAATGTTCAGGAACATTATTTATAAGAACTAGAATCTGAATGCAATTGTAAAGTAGTTTCAAGCATTAAGGCTGGCAGCTAACATACTAAACATTCCAAAAGAGACAATATTCATTGCCCTGGATACAGAACAGAGACTGCTGCCTAATACTTTCCCTGCTACTGTTCAGATGTAATTTCCTCAACAGCCTATAAAATACAAGTTCACCTATTAAGATGGTTCATATATATGGGGAATTACATAAATTCCAATTTTAAATTCTCAGTAGGATTCTAGAAGTGAAGCTCAGGTAAAGATAACAAACAGTAAACCTGGACATGTGTCTACCCCTGAAAGGTCAGCTCCAGATGCCCTGCTTCTTGGGTAATATTTCACCTGTACGTACTGGGCTCCAAATTGCAACCTAGAGAACCTACATGATCTTGAGACTGAATATTCTGATCAAATTAAAAGTAAGATGAAATGACTAGTGCCTTCCAGATGCCCAGACAGCAAATGCTGATGTGGACCTGTGCCCACTAATAAAGGGAGATTTCAGGGCACAGCTGAATGAGATTTAAGTGACCAGGTGGCCCTTTATCCAGAAAGGGTACAACTATTTTCCTTATGAGCAGCTACTGAAAAGGTTCAGAACTCATAATTCCAACACTTAAGTTGTGTTCAGGCATGGAGAAATGGCCAGATGGGAATTACGTTATGTCATCTGGAAATAAAGTTCTTAGTCATGTGCTAAGAACGGGAACAGGATTGTATTAGTAGAAACACTTCAGCACGTATGACAAGAAAAACAAGGCCACAGGCCAGGAAATGAACGAATGACCAGGAAAAAAAAATACTAGTCTTTTACTCTTTGTTAGTAATCATAAATACTTACTAATGTGATGGGCTGCTCATCTGGACATTTGAGGAAATAATTTATCTACTTTTATCAGTTAACTATTTGATGGCCAGGAAAAAAAAGAGCAACATATGTAAATATTTCTGAATGAGAAACAAACCTCCTTTCCCAAGCACAGGAATGGGGTGGGAAATCCCTGGAATGCAAGCTTTCCACTAGAGGGGGAAGACCCAGTAATAAAGCATACAGAGAGTTAACATTAAAGTACAATAAAATGCCACAAAACCCAAAAGCTGCATAGACAGAGAGACAAAACTGGATTCTTCTGAATGTGCCCCAAGAGAAAGTAACGTTTCAACAGTTCTTTTAACGCTGAGGTTTAGCTGAAGGATGTCAGAAGGGGAACAAAGATTGTCCTGTCCAGTGTGAGCAGGAAAGGAAAACAGAAAAACAAAGTCAGTGGACCAGAAATACAGATTTGAGTATAGAATTCAATATGATCATCTCAATCATATTTAAAGAAACACATCTTGTAACATTCTTCACTATGATGAATGAAAACAAAATGCTGAAAAACAAAACTACAAAGAATCCTCTATGTGCTGAGCTTGATTTTACTATGAAATACCGTGTTTCCCCAAAAATAAGACTTAGCCAGACAATCAGTTCTAATGTGTCTTTTAGAGCAAAAATTAATATAAGACCTGGTGTTATATAAGATCCAGTCTTACAGTAAAATAAGACCGGGTATTATACTACATTACATTACATTACATTACATTATATTATTATATTAGACCAGATCTTATATTAAAATAAGACCGGGTCTTATATTAATTTTTGCTCCAAAAGACACATTAGAGCTGATTGTCCGGCTAGGTCTTATTTTTGGGGAAATACGGTAGCAGAATAAAACTGGTTGGTTGGTGACTAGTGCAAACATTCAGGATACAATGAATAGAACTGGATGCTGGCTTAGGGTTGTGTAAGGCATGAGAGTGGTGAGGTCTGCGAGGGGCAACCTCGTTCTCACAATCATTCTTCCTTATTAACAAAAAAAGAATAGGACAGAAAAGATGGACAAAACCTGGGAGTGGGCTGAGGTGAGGGAAGTGTTCAGAGAAAGCCAGGTAAATCAAGAAGGTTCAAAGGAAGAGGGAAGCCTAATAATCAGGGAAATTTACTACCTGGAAGCCAGGTGTACTGAATGACTTGGTGTTCCTCTAAAAATCAAGTTAAACCCATCTAACCAACTCCAGTTTACTAAAATGTACAAAATGAATCTACAGCCTTAAGGGGCCTTAGAGATCATCTAAACCAGCGGTGTCCAAACTTTTTTCAACGTTTTTCATCAAGGGCCATATGCGGTAAAATACACAAAACAGCCGGGCCACTCACTGGAGGTGAAGTACGTATTGCCTCACCTGGTTTATTTAAGTAAACTAAATATATTTTTGGAATTTGCTGCGGGCCAATTAACAATGGATTGCAGGCTGCAGTTGGCCCGTGGGCCGCAGTTTGGACACCCCTGATCTAAACCCTCTAGTTCACAGATTAAGAAATTAAATAAATAAAACATTACTGGACTTGATAACAGGAAAATATTCTTTTATAACATATAATTCTAGGACATAAGATATTGGACTCAAATAGAATTTTTACCACCCATTATAGTTTTGTGAATATAACATATTTAATAAAAGCATAATAATAAAGAGAATACCCACATGCCCAACCTTATCGGAGGGTTTTAATAATCACCTTACTCTTCAATGTTTCACTCATAATTTAACTTGTAAACACTTTAAATAAAAGTTACACTGAGAAGGGAAATTGTTTGCTCTTGACATAGAATATTCTTGACATAGACTCTGACATTAACATTTAAAATATTAAATTTTATATTACACAATTTCAAAAGTGATTATTATTACATCCCCGATTTTCTTTACAACTCAAACAGAGAAAGTGGGGATGTTTAGGGAAGTCAGAAGGTCCAGAAGCAGGGGAGAACAGAGGAAGAAGAGGGGGCACAGGTGTCTTCTTTCCCTCTATTGCAAAGGGGACCTGAGAATGCGAGTTTGAACTCATGCATTTGTGTACTTATTCATTTTTCCTTCACTTTGTTCTAAGCAAATGACTAATTTTTTTTTAGCAGAAGTAACAGCATAACAGGAACCTATCTATTAATAAAAGTGGTGGTGGTGGTGGTGGTATAGACTTGGGTGGAAAGCAGGGGAGAGGAAGAGGTGGCCAATGTGGAATGTCCACTTCTTCTTTCTGGTGGGGATGAGGGAGAGGAGGAAAGATGTGTCACGATCCCCAGTCAAACCACCCGGTCTTTTAAAATTGTATTGTTTTCTATCTCCTGCCTTCAAATAGCACAGCTCTGATAGGAATGGGATAGGCTGTTAACCATTGCTTGGCAAATATTGAATTAAATACGTGCTTTAAGACACACTAGTTTTGTATTTTGCTGACTGATGGCAGGCAACATTCTGAAAGAATTTCGGTGTATGGACTTTAAATCTGAGACAGATGATGGTTCTGTGAAGTCCAGAGTACAGGTACAATGACTGTAAACACGGGTAAACAGTACTTTTAACAGGTTTGATTAGGCTAATTCTGCTAACATGTCTTCCTGTTTGGGGCTGCTATGGGCACTCTTCTTTCTAGTGCCTCTTTTTAATCTCTCACATCTTTTCTCTGGTTGCCATTTTCTGCACCAACCCATGCAACATTCTTTTGTCCAGAGACATTGTGGTATGGAACTGGGGCAGGTCCTGGGCATGCTTGTATCATGTGCTGATCAGATAGGAACAGCTTCAGTAGACAGAAGGAAAACTGAATGTTAATGTGTAGAATATTATATTACGTGTATTATATTACATGTATGTAACGTGTAGAATATGAATATTAAACCTTCTTGTTAAAATGGGGAAAAAAATGCATGCTATCAGTTTAGAAACCTTACAATGCTCCTTTAATGTTTAAAAATGATTTGTTCTAAGGGAGATGAGGAGCCTTTGGAAAACTATATAAAAAAACGAGAAATTTTCTTTGTATTTGTTCACAGGAACAAAAAAGGTCCTTACTAACTACCATTAAGTGTAAATTTCAATTCTTTTTATAATTCAGCTTTAAAAAAATGCGAAAGAAAAAAGTTAAACATAAATAGTAGCATCACAATCTACTTAATAAAAGGAGAGAAAACACCATGGGAATTCACACTAACTAATGCAGATGCTCTGTGAGCTGGGCTCTTTCTCTTCCATTTTGCAACACGTGAAAGAGCTGAGAGAAGGTTGCTTATTGGATAAGTGATGGACGCTGTGACCTTCTCAACTCATGGTTAGTTAAGAGACAGGAATGGTGAGCCGGATGAAGAGAGAGTCACTGTTGTGAATGGGCTTCACTTTAAGAGAAATAGTGGAATCGTTGAGTCCAGGGGCCAATCGTGGTTTCTGACAGCTAATTAAGAAGGACGTAGAAGAATCATGTTTTTATCCTTGAAGGTTGGACAAAATATGATGACAGGCACTGTAATGGTTGTGGCTAATAAAAAAAGTATCAAATGGTACCAAGTTGCTTATTTCTTTAAATTTATATACATAATTTCATTAAATATAATATTTCTTAAGAGTACCAGGCTGAGTTGGTTTAATATAATTGTTTTTTAAAAGGGTAATGAATAAAAAGTGTATCAAGTTCATGTTCCTTAATCACATCTATAAAGTTTAACTTTTTGTACTATTAAAGGGCAATAAACCTATAAACTGAGGAAGCTGGAGGCAATAAATCACAATAGCAGGATAAGTACCTAGAAATGGCTTCTTGTGTGCTAAATTCCAAAGTATTAGAGCTTAGTGGAAAAATTGGGGAAATCTGAACGAAGTCTGTAATTTAGTTAACGGCATTGTCCCAGTGTTTGTTAGTTTGGATGACCTACTATGTTTATATAGATGTTAACCATACAGGAACTTGGGTGAAGTGTACATAATAACTTTGTGCTGTTTTTTGCAACATTTCTCTAAGTCTAAAATTATTTCAAAATAAACATTTTTAGAAAGTATTAAAGCAAGCATTAGAAAAACTGAAGCCAACTGAAGCATTCTCAGTCTGGGACGGCCTCATTTTGAAGCACATGTGCGGATGTATACAAGTCAAACAGCAAACAGCAAGTAGGAATGTTTAGGAAAATATCACAGTAACTATTTTTGATTACTTAGCATTCATTTTTACAGTATATTTAAATTTATGTGTGTATGATTTCTTTGCTTGGTCCTTGAAAATAATTAAGGAAAACTGCTCAAAAGAATATTGATTGACTCTAGTAACACACAATTACCAACTTGGTTCAGAGCTGGTCCCATAAGATTTCAGATTACTTGCATTTCTGAAAGATTTTAGGAAAATAAACCCCAAGTTTATTTAGACAACATTAAAAAATCGTAAATTTATTACCTGAGGTACACCAATTTTTCTGCAAGCTTCTAGAAAATTCTCCACATTTCGCCGGCATTTTGCCATTGTTAATTTAGGCTGCCAAGGAAGAAAAACGTGGTGTTACTAGCGAAGTTTTAAAACTTTTGCTAACTTTAAAAATATTCTTGCCAACTACTTCATAAACTCAACACTAGATCAGAGGGTCAGCAAACTTTTTCTTTAAAGGATCAGATAATAAACGGTAGTCTTAAGGGCCATACAGTATGTTGCAACTACTCAATTCTGCTAAGAGCCTGAAAGCAACCTAGACAATATATAAACAAATAAGTGGGACTGTGTTCCAAGAAAACTTTGTTTACAAAAATTGTTTACAAGTGCTGCCTTGGACCATAGTTTGCCACTCTTTACTTCAAATATTTATATTTTTTAACTTTTTTTTTTTCTTACTTCAAATATTTGGCTTTGATTTTTGTAAGGCAAGTGCTAAACACAGAAAAATTTTAGGGGGATAGTTTAATTTTTTTTCCATTTTAAAACAATACACACTAAAGAAAATTCAGACGACTGGTGAGAAAATTACCCACAGCCCCATCATTCAAATATAATCATAGTTAACAATTTGGTTCAGTCTTTTTTAAACATATACATATATTGGCTTAAACAAGACATTTATTTTCTCAAATAAAGATAATTTTTTATAAAGTCAATAACCTTTGCTCATGAATACGCTGCACATGCATGTCTCTACTCAATGGTAGGTTTTTAAAACATTTGAATTTTAAAAGATTGGACTAAAAAACTTATTTTTCTGGAAACATCTCTGACGACTAGAAACAGAGAACTGCATCCCATGACCTAAAGTTGTGGTCAGGTTTTTTTTACATAGAGGGTTATGGGCTGCAATTTAAGAAAGAAATATGAATTCCATTTCCCAGAATGATTACCAAACTCAACTGTTCAAATTCATTTGTTAGTTTACAGTATGTTTGAACATCATACATGGAAACCAAACATTTGCAGGGACTCTGACCTAGAGCTTTTATAAATGTAAAAGCCTGTACCATCTCTAGAAAACAAAGGTTTAACTTTTAAATATCTGGGTTTTCTTCAAAGATGTAATATAATACTCTGTCACGAGAAGAGGGAAAACAAGGTAAATACGCATACGTGATAGTGGTTGAAGGTACTATAATCTTGGCCTGAAAAAGGTAGCATGGGCTAGGATTAGCTTTGTTATAAAATCAAAAGGTAACAAGTGGGAAGGAAAGGAAGTAATAATTTTAAAATTGCAAATTGAAAACCTTTCAGAAAGGTGGAGAAGGAGGATACAAATTAGGTTTCTATGGGAGCACCCTTTCTTGCCTATGCCAAGTTCTGCTATAACTGAGGTTAAAAGTTTAAAAAAAAAGAGTGAAACACAGATAGTAGAATCACAATCGACTTAACAGGAAGAGAAAAACAATTATGGGGTTCACACTGGCTAATTCATACTGGAGCTGGGCCCTTTCTCTTCCACTTGTTACGTATAAAAGAGTAGGTTGTTTATTAGAAAAGCGATGCTGTAGTCTTCTCAACTCCTGGCTAAGAGGGAGGTAAGATGAACTGAGGCAAAAGTCACTGTGGTGAAAGCTCCTTGAAGAAGGTGGGCAAATAAAACACAGAACAACTGCTTTCACCTAGAATTTTCATTGGCTAGAAATCCCCCTCACATACCAGTTTCTCATCTGCTTGTAGAAATGGAAGTAGAAACAATGTAACTAGCTTCTCTTATCATGAAGCTTAGCTTAGCTTAGCAAACCAGGACCCTGATCTGAGTTTGGGAGAGAAGCCTGGGGGTGCGTGCACAGGGGCGCTAGGGAAGAGACTCGAGCAAAAGAAGGAGACTTGTTCTACAAAAGAAAGAACCCCACATTTCTGCAACTCTACAATTCAGATGCCAACATCTATGGGAGGGCAGAGTAAAATAGCTCTAACCACATAGGTAGAAAAACAACTTTGTTTCTGTGCAAAGGAAAGGATAAAAGGATAGAGTTCATGTTGCTAAGTTAGAGACTGGTCCAGAAATCACCACCATGTCAGACAAAAAGAAAAGGCGGCTCACAATAATGATCTTGGGCTCTCACTCAGCATTGTTTCCACAAGAACTACAAGCTTCCTAAGACATAAAAAGTGTGTGTGTGTGTGTGTGTGTGGTGGGCAGTAGAACAGAAAATTTCCTTTGAGATTTCCTCTGCACAGAGCACACTTCTGATTGAGGAAGGGGAAGAGGACTGGGGGGACCATCATTTCTTTCCCACTCATTCCTTCCCTTAGCATTTATCTCAATTCCAGGGATGTAGGTGTTTCATAATTGGGATACAACTCTTTCTTATAATCTGATGAAACGTTATGAATCTACTCTTGAGAAGATTCATGAACACAATTTTAGGGAGTTCAATGTGTTTTATTTCTCTAAGCGGTTAAATATTTATAAAACAGTTTCATTTTTCCATATGTATTTTACAATCTATAACGTAAAGCATTGTGTTCTGGTGATAAGGTAAAGAACCTCGGTCAATCTTGCTCTCAAATTCCACTTTCTACATTAGCTCCTTGCTACTTCCTAAGTATTTCCTCTGGAAATGAAGAAGGACAGATTTGTCCTTTTTAAAAATTATTAAATGTGTTTTTTCTTAACTGAGTTGACAGAAACCTGGAAGAACGCAAAGTATGAATAACCTTTCCCTGACTGGCACTGGCCAATGGGACATCAATTCCTATTCTCTTAATCACCACCTTTAGCATCAGAACCAAGTGTTTCAAGTCTTTGGGAGCAGTTGACTTGGGAGGATTACTGCTCTTCTCTGCCTTTCCTACGTAAAACTGAACACTTGTTTCCTCAGGTCACTAAATAAAAAGTGGCTACCTACTTTGCTTAGAAGCAAATGTATGCCTCTTGTTTTTGGATGTGCTAGAGGGGAAAGAGCCATACCAGACTCTTAGGACTTTGGTAACAAAGCAGCTTTTACACTCAGGAGAATAAAGGTCCGTGGGAGGGATAAATGATTTGCATCTAGGGAGGTAGCAAGGTGAAAATCCAGAAGGGGCAACCTGTAGGCCTAGATACAACTACAATGTAAGTAAAGAATTTGTATCAGGAAATGCCTGCTAAATAACCAAATGACCAGAAAAAGAGACGAGTCAAATCTTTTGAAAAGGTCAGACACTGTTAATCATGTTACAAATGCAGTTTCCATTCAGGGCCTCACAACAATCAAATGCAATGTGGGAACCTTGATTATATCCTGATTACGTGAGTGGATACTGAGGAGGAGAGGAGGGAAAGCAGTGATGAAAGATATTCTTGGAACTGGGAAATTTGAATATAACTTGTAGATGCTGTTGGTGCCTCACCCAGTGTCCCTTTACCTAGTCTGTGCACCTATCCTCACCTTCTACCCCCACTCCCAGCTGGCTGCTAATGGCTCACAGCTGTCCCCTTCTAGTTTCAGCCTGATCCCACAGGGAGCACCGAGTATGAATCATACCATGCCCCCACCTTGAGGCAGGGCGCTCATTACCAGTAAGTCATTGGCTATAGGCTGTGGGGAAAGGCAAGGTGGCCTGGGACAATTCTCTGAATATTTAGAAGGTGAAGTCTTATATTTGCAACTTATAAATGATGTAGTTAACACACACACACACACACACACACACACACACACACACACACAGAGTCACAGCAAGATGGCAAAAGGAGATAAATGTCAGATCTAGGTGGAGGCTGTAAGAATGTTCCTTGTATTATTCTTTCATAATAAAAATTTGTAGGAAAAAAGGGAGTGTGTCAACCCAATGTTTGCTCCTTCTTTTGAGGGTTACCACCCTGATTCTGACATTCAGATATGACCAGTAGTCTAAGAAAACCTGCCAGTCACCTTGAATGCACATTCTCCCTTATTTTCCACATGAGGTTGGTCACTAAATCATGTCAATTCTATTCCTGAAATAGATTCATTATTCTAAAATGCAATTATAACCATATTATTCCCCTCAAATTGTTCCAGTGTTTCTTCACTGTCTACATGAAGGTAAACGCTTGTGCCTCCCTGACATGGAACATGAGGCCACTGTCACTTGGCCTTTGGCTTACCTCTCTAGCTACCTCTCCTGCTATGTGTACCCGCACCTTGTGCATGATCTATTCGGAACAACTGAAGAATTCCTTGATTATGCCACGGTCATCCTCATCTTCTGACTCTAGGAATTCTATGCCCAGAATCCCTCCTCCCACTCTGTAATACTGATAAATTCCTACAGTTTAACTCTTCTGGGAAGGCTTTCCTGAACTCTTCAAGCAGAATTAAAGCTTGTTCTTTTGTATTCCTATAGTACACCTCTTACAAACCTCTTCTAACATTTATCACACTGCTGTAAGTTATTATTTATTGCCTACTTTTTCTCATAGAAGTGAGACTTGGGAAAGCAGGAACTGGACTATTCACATTTGTATCCCTAGTGTGCTGCACAATGCCTGCCATTGTACTTAATAAATGTCTGATGACTAGCCAACATTTTTAACATTACAAACTTACTACAGCTGGTGAGGGGACATGAATGCTTGGGACAGATCGAGGCCGCACATGATTGGCCAAATGGCAGAGAACAACACCATCGGTTAGAGCTGCTCCGAGATCACAAGGCAGAGACACTTTCAACCGGTGCTCGATATGCTGAAGGATAGGAAGACATGTCGCATGTTAACTGAAGAGTGGCTGACACATAGGACATACTGGACTTACAATGGAATATATATAATTAGAAAATCAAGATAAAAAGCAAGTAACTTAAGTATCACAATCCCTATTTTATCCTTCTATCTTAAGTCAGTAGGTTATGGAGATTGATTACATAAGTATGTCAGCCAGGCCACGGTGGTGCAAATTACCACAAGAGAAATTCATTTACAATTTCCTGATTAAAAAAACAAAACAAAACATTAGATTTTCTTTCAACTCCAAAATAAAATATACACTATATATGATGTGTGATATGTATATGTGTACATACATGTAAATTATTATTACTCTTACAAGATTCCTTTACCACATAAGGCAGAAAAAAGTTTTAAATGAGTAGGGCTAAGGATTAAGCTTTTTAGAATAACACATCTCATTTTCTTAGTAAGTAGCTGTAAAGAAGTTCCTTAATAGCAAAATTTCTTTCACTTTCATCACACAATGGGCAACACAGTATACAATGGGGACTTGTTTATTCTATTAAAAATTATAAGTCAAGTGAATAAGTGATTGCAGGATTATGGGCTATAGCAATATCAATGAAAAAGTGTAATTCAACGGTAATGTACACACTTTCCGCAGTTGATCTATTAATTCCAGCTCTTCTTCTCTCTGCCTTGAATTTTGTCTTGTAATGGAATCTGCAGAATCAGTGGTAGGTGCAGAAGATGAAAGAAGGGGTGAAACATGACCTAAAAAACATGAGCATGTAAGACAGAAAGGCAACTGCCAGTGCCAGAAAAAAATTCAATTGACTGGATCTGTTTCCTTGCAAGTACAGCACTTTCTACTTCTGGATTAACTCTTTAAAAAAAGTTTTAATTCTGGAAATTTTCAAATATACACAATAATAGGGAGAACAGTATTAAAAAACCAACAAATGTCCATTACCCATTTGGGTCAACTACTTTTGTGTGATTGATTACATCCACTTAATGTTTTTATTGAAAAATAACAGAGAAAATTACAAGTCATAAGCAAACAGCTCAATAATTACCATGACAAAGTGGACACAACCATTACTAACACCCAGAAGCCCTTGTCAAGCTCCCTACCCACCAGTAGCCAAAGGTTACTTCCAACACCACAGGTTCTAATTATGGACTTCCTAACTTCTTACACCACAGATTAGTTTTGTCCATTTTTGAACTTTCAATAAATGAAACCATATTTATGTATGTATGCTTTTGGGTCTGCCTTCTTTTGATCAACATCATATTTATAAGATTTATCCAAGTTGTGTATATTAATTTGTTCATTTTCATTGCTTATATGGTATCCCATTCGGGGCTATTATGAATAATGTTGCTATCAATATTTTTTGTACATGTATATGTTTTAGTATACATGTGTACATATTACAGAAAGCAAAATTCCAAATCATAGTATGTACGAATGTTCAACATTAGATGAGATAAACACTTTTCCATACGAATTTACAATCCCACCAACAGTGAGTCTCTGGTTTGATTTTAAATCTCACTGTAAGTACATCTATCAGTTAGATAAAAGTACTTATTTTAGACTTGAAATGTTTGATTCGAAGTCCAGGTAACTTCTTAGGGGACCAGGCAGAAATTTGTCATATTAATTAACAGACACAAGAACTAGGTAGATTTTTAAAAATTACTGATTGATTTCTTTAAGAACACAGAAAACAGCTTTTATCAACAGAAAAATCTGAGAAAGAGCTGATTACGAACATTCTCTGAACCTCTGAAAAAGTATTTTATTTGTTCAAATACTATCACCTACTTTTAGGTGCTACTAAGAAACTTTCGAATTAAAACAAATTCAAAACAAGAGTCTCCTACTTTAATGTCAGTGAGATCACAGATAACTGCAGAGTTTAAAGCTTTTGCCAGGTGAAATTTTGCCAAGGTAGAAGTTTAAAAGCATGTAACAGTTAATGTCATTGTATAAAGCCTCCCACGGTCCCCCTTCAGTCACTACCTCCTACCTTTATTTGTTTCTGCCCTGACAGCTGCTCGAAAAAGGAAGCTTTCAGGGCGCTGGGGCTGGTTTCTCTGGATAGCAGCAGGAAAAGAATATGCAGGGGAATGATGAACTAAATCAGCATAGAAAGCAAAATTAGATTAAAGGAGATGGAAAAACATTAACTATAGTAACAGACACATGTCACAAAAGTTTGATAAATGGAAAATAAAGAAAAAATCAAATTAAACATGGTAATAATATAAAAGGATATTTGTTTAATTTTTGTTTATTAATACAAAATCTGGTACAGAAAAACAACCCTGGCAGCAGGAAGGCTGCTTATATGTAGTAATAATTGTCATGTTATTTTTGGTATATCAATAAAGGCAGAATGAATGCTGATGTATCGAATATAGTCTCTGCAAACCTACAGCACTGCTAGCTCATGCTCATTTGTTCATATCAAATGGCTGAGTAGTTGAACAACGAGTTGAATTAAAAAACTGAAAATGTGTAGAAAGTTCTCAATTTTGTGTCTAATTTCTCATTTCAGAAAAGGAAGCCACAGTTCTGTAAGAACTAATTTATCAGGAAAATCCTGGTAAAGAATTATAATCTTGATGTGGGTAACTGCACTTTGTGTCTATTACCTGTTTCTGTTGTAGGCGAACTTGATACTGTCAGAACATTAGATCTGTCATCATTCTGTGGGGAAATAGAGACATATCAATAATTACTACTCAAGAAGAGGTATTCTCCACATTTATGGAAACTATGGGATTAAAAAGGAAAAAAACCATGCAACTCTCCTTCAAAATTAAGTCTAGAAATAAGAACTTGGTATAATAATTTTGTATGTTTTTTTTAAGGGCAAACCTTTTATTTAGTTCTATAGAATACAAGGTTTATGTAATGCATTATCGAAAGATAGTCCTATTAGATAAGAGGGCTTTCCTATGATTTTGAAAAACGATCATCCTAAGGCAGAAAACTTTATTGAGAAAAGTATAGGAGAGAATAAAATTTTATTTTATAATAGCATTTTTCTGGTATAGTTCCTAAAGTATTTTTACCTCCCTCTGAAGAATAAAATTTAATGTGTTAAGAGTGATGAAGTTTTCTTCATTTCAGTTAAGAAATAAGGTGTTTAAAGATGATAGATAGCTGTATTTCCAGACTTGTATTTGAGTCCAAGATGTTTTTAATTCATTGAGCAAAGAAATTGTAAAAAGGAGGAAGAGCTCACTCAACTGGTAAAAGTTTACCTAAAAAAAAGGGAAATGTGGTTAAGCTAATTTAAAAAGAAATTTGTTGGCTGGTTGAGTTAGAGATATTAAAAGACTTGGCAGGGCAGTAGAATCAAGAAAAGCTTAGAATAACAATTTTTCAGGCCTTGACATCTAGTTTTACTCAATTATTTAAATATATTATAATCTTATGATACTAAGACACATTTTTGAACTAGCAGAATGACTTGAACACACACACACGCACACATACAAATACACACACGCACACACACACACACACACATTTGCTCCCAGGCTTTTCTCTCCCTTTTGGTTGGGTTTCAGTATTTTCAGAGATCTTTTATCTCTAGTTGGAATTGGGTCAGATGAAATGAATGATGACAGGGAATTTTACTACTAAATTAAGTAAGTAGAAGCCACGTTGTTCAGAAAATTCTTGCACTGATCTGGAAGACAACTTGTGGTAACCATTCCTTGTTTTGATACTCTTAGGTTGATAATTAAAATTTAAAAAGTAAGCTGCATTCTTGAGTAAAGCAGTGTATTAAATATTTATTAGTGAAAAAGACAACATGTTCAAGTTTATACATGACAATAAAATAAGTTTAGAATGTTGAGAAGAAATGGAAATTCAAATAAATAACAAATTTAATCTAAACCAACAATAGGAACTAATAAAAGGAAGGAACAGACAAATGAGGCAAAAGCTGGATATTTTTATAAGGAAACAAAAGACTATTTTTATTTTCAAGGAATATGAGATAGGAAGGAAAAAGCTAGTTAGCTAAACAAAGACCTGTTCAAGGACCAAAGGCACAAGCAGAAAAACAAAAGTAGCAATTATTCCAGATACAGAGGAAAAATATTTTTAAAAAACTTAAGGGTGGCCAGTTAGCTCAGTTGGTTAGAGCGTAGTGCTAATAACACCAAGGTTGCCAGTTCGATCCCTGCATGGGCCACTGTGAGCTGCGCCCTCCTTAAAAAAAAAAATTAAAAAAAAATTAAAAAGACCCATTAATAGGAGTTAGGCTAGAAATTTCAGCATAGTAAGGAATAAAACAATAGTTAATAGGCAGTTCTATTAGATGAGAAGGGAAGAGCTGACAAAAATTCCACTGAATGGCAGCAAATGTTTTTTACCTCCAAAAACACCAAAAGATAATACACAGTTGGGTCTAATGAAAAACAAAACCAGAATAGAGGGGACTTGTAAAATGGTGATTTTTGAAATGTACTTTTATCAAAACTATAAATCTAATTGACTTGCATTCTAGGATACTAAAATAATTGATGCAAATCAACGTAAACCACTGACTGTATTTGAGAACTCTTGGAGAAATGGAAAGAAAAAGAAAAGAAAATTGACAAGAACTCAACTTTTATGCCTGGCTTAGCAACAAAATAAATAAAATCATGCCTCAAAATCATGATTTTATATGACTTTACCTGCTGTAATGTTACTGGGATACCAAAAAAATACAGAATATATCTGTTTAAACTAATTATGTGAGAGTGCAGCAGGTCTGACAGAAAGTTTGAGTTATCACACAACTTTTGACACACTCACTTTGGCCTTTCTCATCTATGATTCTGGGAGAGAATAAGCCCCAGTGCCCTAAAGTATCCAATCAGGGTAATGAATTAACTTCTCTCCTATACATCTAGTATGGTACTAGGTATACCCCTTCCTTGAGAGAATTTTACAAACAGTCCCTCAAATAATTTTCTGTGTTGTTTAAAAAAGAACCTAGCTGAGAAAGGCTAGCAAAGGGTTAACACAGAAGGGAATGATAAAGTTTTTCAGGAGACATCCAAGTACCTGTAGCATCAGAGAGGTTTGTCAGGTTTACAGATGTTATAAAGTTGGGGTGTACATTTAGAAGGATATGATGTATGAATTTGAAAGTATTCTGGTAAATTAGAGAAGTATTAAGCAAAAAAGCAAACAGGTATTGAGGAAAACAAAAGACATAAGATGTAGAAATTATCATTTAGAAGTATAATTAAGACATTTGAGAATTATAGTGGATACTGAGCAAAATGAATACCAAAATGGAAAAAGCCAACTTAATGCTCAGAGTTAAGACATGTGAAAAACCCTTATTTCATGCTTAGCACCAGGTGATCTCCAATGAGGGATGTATTTCTCGCTGGAGACTGGGGAGCCGAAATGGAAGGCAGAGAACTTGTGAAAGTTCCTAAGGATTGAAAGGCTGGGAAAGACCTGTAAAAGTATCAGTTAATTCAGGGAGAAGACAAGGGTGGCACTGTAGTAGTTTTCAAATATAAAGATTCTCACATAAAGACTGCTATTTACTAGAAAACCACTCTGGAAAGAAAAGAAATAAGTATAAACCACAGGAGGACAGACAGAAGCTAGAAAAGGAAAGAACCTTCTTGACAGTGAGGATTATTAATCATTTCTATGTGTCATGATAACAAATAAGGAATTACCATTCCTAGAGGCCTTCAAAAACTAGTATGCTACAGCTTCTTTATTTAGGCTTCCAGGCCGTATGATCTCTTGTCACAACTATTCCAACTCTGTTGTTAAGCACAGAAGCAGCCACAGATAATACAGAAACAAATGGGAGTGGCTGTGTACCAATAAAACTATTTACCAAAACAGACAGCCTAATGTAGAGGGTTTGGGCAGTAACAGATTTGGGGACTTGGATTCAAATCATTTTGCATGTACATTAACAACAGAGTGAATATGACATTATATATTAGCCAAAGTAAAATAATAACTCAAAACAATAACCAATGATTAGAAAATTAGAATGACATGTCAAATCAGAATCTGAATATAAAGAGTTAACGCAGGCTTTATGACTGTTTCTGGCATGATAAAACTTTAAAAAAATTTCAAGTGAAATTAATGTTAAACTCAAATAGTTTCATAAGCTTAGGTATATTTCATGCAATCCTAGATTTCAGATTGCTGCTGTTAGACCAATCCATTGGAAAATTTAAGACCTCCACTATACACCCACCTCCAGCCCCAAAGTTCCTGGTGAATTACAGCAACAAGATACCTCAAGAGGCATGAAGGCAGAAGAATGAGGCAGGGTAGCAGCACAGCCCACTTCATTCAACCCTGACAGCGACTAAATTTCAAAAGAGAAAGAGAAGAAACAGAAAGCAGCATTTATGTTAGCAAAATGTCACGCAGGCAGGCAGGAAGGCAAGCAGATCTGATCAGTGAAATTAGAAAAGGAAAGGTCACTGAGAAACTTTCAGATGGTTTACTAAAATATTGATAGTACAGAAAGGAAATACTTGGGGAGTGGGGGTAATCCATAATTTAAAAAAAGTTTTCCATCTATAATAATTCAAGCTATTTCAATACCTCATATATCAATCAAGAAATGAAAGGCAGGATATATTAAAAACAATTCTGTTTAGAACTAAAACTCAGAACATCAAAATTTGTTTAGCAAAATAGTCTTGAAACTAATGAGTTCTATGTTGTTCCTATGACGGGAAAAAAAATCCAGTTAAAGAGCTCATTTTAACTGAGAAGAACCAACATGAATAAGAACAGTATTTTTCAATATTAATCCAATTTCAGTAAAGCTTTATTATCATTCAATTTAATGGCTCTGATGTGAGAAGACACGACATGAGGGTTTTGTATCACACTTTAAGGATGAATCAGCACTTCATTTCTACCTCTGTGAAAGTCCAAATGACCTACAAGAGGTTAAGTAGAATTTTCCTTTTCTTTAAATCCTTTATCCATTCTCTAACCTACATACAACTAGTTAGTTATGTTAGAGATAGTGTTAGAAGTTACTGTACAGAATTTGCTGATTAGAGATAAAAGCTGCTCAACACATGACAATTTTTTCATTTGCCGGGGAGCAGAAATCAGAGAAGACAGGGCTTTCACAAAGGGTGCTGGATAATTGTACCCATTAAAACAACAAAATGACAAAGGCTTAATGATATCAAAGGCCTTATAAGTTAAATAATTTTAAGAAATTTAAATTAGGATCACCAAGATCTGAATTATGGGATAGATGAACAAGAACACATGTGGGTGTTTAGAAGATAGAGTAAATGATCAATAAAATAAATACAACTGTATTTTTAATGAGAGTCCATAGGTAGCAATGTCTCTCCTCTCCATCCCCCAAAAAATCCATGTAACACACACTGCAACATAGTTTTTCTTAAGGCAGAAAAAAGTGAAGAACGGAAATTTAGCAAAGAACAAGACTGTGGCAACAGTAATACAATGTAATGTGTATGCTCCACCTGTTTAGATTTCCTGATCCTCCTTACAATCAAATGTACTGGAATTACTGTTAATCTCAAAATATAAAAAGGCTAAAAGCCACTATGTTGGCAAAGAAGGAAAAAAGGAGTGGAGGGAAGAGGAAGCGAAATGAGCCTAGGTATGGGCTAGTATTTATAGATGGGATATAGATGCAGATGGGAAATAGATGAAAGCTACAGAAGCCTCAAGAAGGGCAGCCCTAAGAGAATGTTAGTATAATTGATAGTAAACATTACTAATATTTATTTCAAATTCTGTATTTGAAGGTCTTTAAATCAAATTCAACATTTACCTTGCTATATATCCCATCAGACTTTTACATCAAGAAACAATTCAATGAACAATTATTAGATGCACAGCATTTACGTGTTCATTCGGGAAATATTTATTGAGCACCTAATATATCAGGAACTGTGACAGGGACTGAATATACATACAGTGTTTCCCCGAAAATAAGACCGGGTCTCATATTAATTTTTGCTCCAAAAGACGCTTTAGGGCTTATGTTCAGGGGATATCCTCCTGAAAAATCATGCTAGGGCTTATTTTCCAGTTAGGTCTTATTTTCAGGGAAACATGGTAGGTAAATGCAAGAGTGAAGACTCCTGGGCCCGTGAAACTTACAGTCTAGTAGTCTAATAGAGGAGAGAGATAAAATAATAAATATCCACCTAAAAGTACTATGAGGAAAAAAAGTAACAATGGAGATATAAGCTTGACTTAGGGTTGCAGAAAAGCCATTTTAAAGATGTGACTTTTAAGCTGACACCTATAATGAGTAGGAATGAACCAAGAGGTATAGGCAGGAAGGGAGAGGCACTCCATGCAGAGGGAGAGGCATTTGCAAAGGTCCTGAGGTAGGAAACGGTTTGGTATATTTGAAGAGCTGAAAAATGCTGGTGTATCTTGAGCCCAGAGATGAGAAAGACACAGTAGCCAGAATATGTAAGAGTTTATAGGCCATGTTAAGAAGTTTGGACTTTATTCTAAGGAGCTTGTAGGCCATGTTAAGAAGAATGGACTTTATTTTACCATATGAAGCCACTGAAGAGTACTATTGAGATCAGAGGTATGATTTAAAATATGACTATTTTTCATAGTGTTGGACATAGTTTGGCATGCAAAAATATGTGAGACATCGCCCCTGCTTTTAAATGCCATCTCATTTAGGTGAGACATGAATACTGATTAATTAAAATACAAGTGTATGTGTTTTGAAAATGGCTGAAGGCCATTTCAAATTTCATGCTAAGGGGAGTTTGTTGTTTTTTTTCAATTTCCACTTTTTCCTTGACAAAAAAGTCTGAGGACTCAGACTTCTATCTCTTACTATATGTGCTATTAAATCTCATCTTCGTTTCCTAAATTGTTTTCAGTTCTAGTATGAGAGGCAATACAGCATGGTGTTTAATACAGGTTCTCAAGTCAGCGAGATGTAGATTTGAACCTAGCCGGGCACTTACTAGCAATGTGACCTTAGACAAGTCACTTTCAGGACAAGGCGTTCCTGTACCTCAGTAGTCATTTGTAAAATGATGATAAGTTTAACCCTAACCCTTAAGGTTGCTATGAGGAGTGAATGAGATAATTCTGGTAAAGTATCTGAATCCTCACAGGCTCTCAATATTTTTCTGTATTAATTAAAATTATTAGTTGCTTCTCATGCCAATTAACTTCCACTGAAACTCCGGAGGCTGGAGGTTATGTTTATCTATAATACCTCCCAGTTAAAAAGTGCTTTATCCATCTCAAAGGAAATGATGATTGATTGCAGAACACACAGAAATTTGGACAATGGAAGTTTACGTAATAGGAGTCTCCTGCTGAAATCCGCAGTTCATGCAGTGGTACGCGCAACAACAGCAGTTACTAGCACATGAGACAGGAATTGCTATAGACGGCAGACTTTGGAACTGCTAGTTTTCAATACTACTGTGAAAAAATAACATAAAACATGATGGGAAAAGCAATTATGTAAATGGTTAGAATTCTCTTTCAAGGCCAATAAAAGTAAGACTTTTAATAAAGCTCTCATGTTATACTCATTTTCAACTGATGAAACAGACAATAAAAGTAAGCCAGTGTTAAAAATGATCGGTAGATAGCATTCCAAGATAATGTTACCCTGGGTTTAAAAAATGGGCATGGAGGGATAATCTTGAGATATATGTATTTTTTTTAAGGTTGGGATTTTCAGTAGCTTAAGATAAGGATGCTAAGACAGGATGCCAAATATACAGTTGTGTAATTAGCATCATGGAGTAAGGGAATCCATTTAACACAAAGGTGACTAATGAGCCAAATTAATGAGTAATAAAGTAAGTGAACCTGGAATTAGAAATGACATTTAAAAAACTAATATATTATGCCCTTTCCTCCCAACACACATACAAAGCCAATATGGTTCTCCATGCAAATGTTTTACTTTTGGAAACACTAACAAAGATATGTGAATCATAGCTGCAGAACTGGGTAAATCATAAATAGTAATGTAGGGAAACAGTTCTAGCTATTTGTAAAGCAGTGATGATGCCGAGCATGTTTTATGGTATTTAGATAATTTCTGAATGAAAGGTACGGCAGCTATTCTCCAATATCTAGACACAGCAATTTAAAACTTTTGTGCAAGGCTCTTACCACTAACAAGGCACTATCATCAGTGTGCTGAGACCTTCTGGATGGGAAGGGACACTGGAGAGGTGGAGAAAATGAAGCAAAGTCAAAAACAAACTACGCACACACGTGACGTATTTCACAATTACACAAGCAGAGACATATTAAGACATACTTGTGAAGATGCCAACATATATGATCACATTCACTACCATCTGGAATTCACATACCACAACAGGTAGTAAGTTGATTCTGAGTAATGACTTTCTTCTAAGGAGCCTAAACAACTTCATATATGATCTTATTGCCTCAGTGAGGGGACAGAGATTATTCTGTGGTCACAGAAGAGAAAACAAGTATAGATGGAGCAGTAACCTAAGAATTCGTGGTCATTTATTGAGCCAGTGACAAATTAAAAACAATAAACTCAAGAGTTGTGATTTCTAGTCCAGGCATCTCTTCATTACCTTTCTCAGAATAAACAAGAGTATAATTGGAAATTTTAAAACTGTTATTTTTCTTGAGAAGCTTTTGATAATGAAATCTCCAGAATGACCATCAAGAAGGAAATGTGGGGTAAAAAAAGGAAGAGTGCATTAACTTATCAAACTTTAGTTGTCAAAAGGTTTGTACAGAATTATTACCATATGAAGAAAAGACAACTGAAAATGCTTAAGTGAATCTTTCAGGTATTATACCAATGCATAAGTTCTCATATAAATAAATAAGTAGTTATTATATGTCCAGTAAGATTTTTAAAACTTTATAATCGATATTTTAAAACATTTTGAACAACGCATTTTTACCATTCCAGAAACACTTGTGCTTTAAAAACACTGTGCTGAAAACTGATGCTCCTAAAGCCCCGTACGTGTGGTTTTCAAAAAATTTATTTTACAAAAAGCAAACTCAAGGTTCACATGAAGTAATGTCTTTATGCATGTTTTTAAGAAATGATCATAAATTGAATAAATGAGAGGGCAAAGATGAAGGAAAATGGCTAACTGGAAAGCCAACTACAATAAAAATATTCATGTAGTAAGCTTCCTGATCAAAATAGGTCAATTTTAAAAACTTTAAGCAATTAATTTTACATGTTAACTTGTAATGAAAATATACTACTTAATGTTATAAAACTAATCTGTACAAAGTATAATCAATAACATACACACTTAGGAAATGATCAATCAAGCCGAAATACTATGTAGGGTCTTGTTTTGTTGAATACCGATACCATTCACCCTCTCAAGACTCTCTCTCACTATACAGTGTACTTCGAAAATGGATAAGGGGGCTGATACCCTGTTTCCCCAAAAATAAGACCTAGCTGGACCATCAGCTCTAATGCGTCTTTTGGAGCAAAAATTAACATAAGACCGGCATTATATACTATACTATACTATACTATACTATACTATACTATTAGACCAGGTCTTATATTATAGTAAAATAAAACCAGATCTTCTATTAGTTTTGCTCCAAAAGACGCATTAGAGCTGATTGTACGGCTAGGTCTTATTTTCAGGGTAACACGGTACCTCTGGTGAAGATGGGGAGGGAAATAAATAATCTCCAGGTGGACCTGTATAGTTTTAAAAAACCCTGACCTACAGATTCTGATAAACTCTCTGGCCTGTGTCTTCTCCTAGTAAGCAGAATTTTGTGAGGGGAAAAGAGAAAGTGGCAATATGTTGATCACTTAAAACACACAATAACCACATGCCAAATATTTCATTTCTATTGCAATAATAAAAAATTCCAAAGAAAAGCTGATTATAGACTTACCTCGCCACCTAAGGAGAGTTGTTGTTTTTGTGGACTGTGTGTTGCTTTTTGCTATAAACCCCCAACCCCCCCAAAAAAGGGAAGTTGGTTAGAATCTGGAACACTAGAAATGATAAACTGTTATTTACTAAAATAATCACATTAATATTTGTATCTCTTGTGCATAGTACTTTTCTAGATTTACTGGTTAGAAGATGTTGCCCTTTCACTTAAATAGCTTAGAATTTAAATGAGGAAAAGCAATAAAATGACAAACAATATTTTCATGTCTATAAGTAGAAATTTTAAAAACTGTGTTTTTATATGTATATGCATACAAACACAGTTATAATAGTTATCTCTCACTATATTCTCTCAATGAAATCATTTTCTCTTTCTGTAATGGCTTCAAATACCACTCTAATGCTAACAGCTTTAGCTCTCCTCTATCAGCCAAATTTCACATTTGCATTTTCAACTGCCTGTGGAAACACTCCACTTGGAAACACCACTGTCACCTCATGTTCAACACATCCAAAAACGAACTCACAATTTCCCATACTAACTGGCTCTTTTCTCCAATTTGCTAATTTATATTATTATACCAATAATAATACAACATCTGTATAGTCTCTGTTTTACAATGTTCTTATATACAGTACCTCAGGTGATCCTTCTTACTTTGTGAGATAAACAAACATCATATCATAGTCATTTAATGATGGAAAATTGAGGATGAGAAGTCATATGATATGTGCAAGGTCGCAAAGTTGGTAAATAGCATGAATGAGATTTGCACCTATGTCTTCTGACTCCAAATCCTACATTCTTTCCACAGTGCTAGACTCCCATTAAAACCAATCTTTTAGCCTCAAAATCTTGCTTTGGGGCCCTTTTTTTTTTTACTTAACTTCAATGATTTCTTCAACATTCACTACATATCTATGATGCTTTTCTTGAAATCTCTCTTATAGTTAAAATTTTAAATTCATGTGGTAGTAGGGAGAGCAGCACTCACCATACTAGTAAAAGTATTAGATGTATCCATAATAATTCTGAGGAGGTTAGTATTTAACAGTAAAATATTACACATATGAGGAAACTAAAGGCACAGAATGGCTCAGTAACTCCAAAAGTCAAGCACATACTGAGAAGCAAATCTGAATTCAAATTCAGATATTTCTGATTCTTAGCTCTTACCACTATGCAACACTACTTCTCTTTAGGAACCTTAGAAATCATCTAATTTTATGCTTTTATTTTGCATCCTAATCTAATTATTGCAATTATTTTGTTTCATTTTCCTCCTTTCTTAGTCTCTTTCTAACATATTCAACATCAATAGATTAGTTTTTCAGGAGTACCTTTCCTCTTATGTTTTGCTCCTGTTTAAGAACTTAAAATTGTTCTCTTCTGCCTAACAGATTAAGATCAAACCCTAATCTGACATTTAATCAAGACTGTCTACAATGTCATTATCTCTTACTAGCTATATGACTGCTACAGAAGGCAAGCTACCATCTTTTGCTGTGTTTGCACCCATGTTTTTGGTCCAAACTTTCAGGGAAAAATAACATTTTTTGTTTCAATTTTTTAATTCAAATTTTTATTTGTTTAAATTTTGGTACTTGTTTTTTTGCATGAAGGAATTTTAGTATTTATTTTTTAACATATTATGATACAAGAAATTTTATGTTCCGGTAACAAATTTATGATATTTACACATTACAAAAGGCCAAGAACTCCTTGTTGTTGCAAGTTCTTCGTAAGTTCAACAAAACCGATTATTGTATTCCAAGGTATTATTCTGCATACGGGTATCATTATTGATTTCTAGAGTTACACTTTTAACTCATGAGCATAAATAAAAGAATTGAAAACATTTATATACATACGGAATTAGTACTACCCATGTATAATACGCATCCTTATTTTTCCCCTCACAAATTTGGGCAAAAAAGTGCACGCTATACATGGCAAAATATGGTAAATGAGTTAATTTATGTAAAATGAATAGAAGAGCACTGAGGACATAGCATGTGTTAGCCATTACTATCACTGAGAGTCAGTATAGCATTGTGGTCATAGAGGTTTGGAGCCAGCCTGCCTTTTTTTTTTTTTTTTTTGTTAAGAAACTTAATTTTCCATCAACCTGATTTCCATTCCCTGTTCAGCTTGTCTTGATTGGAATCCTTGCCCTGCCACATACTAGTTGAGTATTTAACTTTAGGCAAATTGTTATCCTCTCTGAGTATCAGAAATCATCATCACAGGCTGATACATTTGAAAAAATTAAGAGAATTTATCATGTGAATGGTACTTAAAGAACATGGTCTTTGGCTAGAGTTGTGAAACACAAGTGAGAAAGCATTTAGAGGATAAGAGTGATTCATTCATTCAATCATTTGTTTAACAAATATTTATTGAGCTTTACTACAGGCTAAAACCTGCTAAGATCTAGGGACATGGCAGTCAATAAACAAGACAGACATGGTCCCTGTCTTCATGGAATTTACAGATAAACGGGGGAGAGAAAGAGAGAGAGATCAAACAAACAAAAATACAAATAATTATTTAATTATGAAGGAAAAATCCAAGGCAATTTCCGAACAAAAAGATTTAAGTAATACAGGCAAAAAAAATAGAACCCAGTTTACATGCAACTTAGAGGCTGCAAAATATTAAAAAAAAAAAAGTATTAACAGGGGTTGTTAATTGGGTAAGTGTGGAAAGAACAGAAAGTAAAGAAGCAAAGGTGACTCTGAAGTATTAAGCCTATGAGCCTTGCAAATTTTTGTAGAGTGAGGAAGTTAGAGATAGGTTCAGATAACAATAGTTTATATTTTATGGCACTTTCACTTTCATAATATTGTTGATCTTTACTAATGCACTAAAGATTGAAAAAATGGGAGCTGGACAGTAAAGTGATATGTCTAACGACAGACCGCTAATTAAGAGGAGACTACTGTTCTAACATCACTTCTAATTGTCCTCAGGCCTATCTACACGTGGACAATTAATCTAATCACAAGTAGGAGACAGTTACACTATTTATTCAAGATTCCTCACAATGAGGAAAGAAAGCTGACGTTTTAATTAAGACAACAAAAACTGATAGCATTGGGGTGGCCTGTTAGCTCAGTTGGTTAGAGCATAGTGCTACTAACACCAAGGTTGCCAGTACGATCTCCATATGGGCCACTGTAAGCTGTGCCTCCTTAATAAACAAACAAACAAACAGACAGACAAATAAATAAATGTAAAACTAAAAAAAAACAGAAAAGCAAAAAAACCCCAAAAAAACCCGACAGCCTCAGCAAAACAAATAAGCACTTCTAAGAAACTTGAGGAATGTCATTAAATGCATTCAAAAGACTCACCCTGACGAAGTCCAGGACAGCATCTCTCTGAATCTGCTTGGTCCGTATTTTCTCCTCCTCATACTGCAGGGCAGCAAGTTGTGCCTCTCTCCGCGTGCGCTCCACTAACTGTTCTCTTCTCCGATGGAGTTCCAAGTCTGTATGTGACAGCTGGAACAAAAGTCAGTTTGTATACGCAAGTGGGGATAAAGATCAGCTTATCAATATTCCTTCCTGCTGACCCAACTTTTACTCTGCAGTCACCTAGCATTCTTTAAATGTGTTTATTAATAATCTTTCCTCATCTCTGTACTATGTTCTTATGTGTACTATAAAGCTATCCTGTCAACGTGGATGAAGATTTATTTTCTGTCTGTATCTAACAACACTGTTAGCAAGTATCAGGTACACATGTTATATTACTTGTACGATCAAGGAGACAGGGAGTGAAGTTTACAGATATCTGGCAATTAATGGTAATTTAAATATTATAAGAAAACCATCTCAGTTAAAAAAACTAAAACAAAAAAAAAAGTTTACCTGATTGTGACTTGGTGATAGTGACGAGAGAGAAGATGGCTCAACTGGAACCCTGACCCAAAAACGAAAAAAAAGAAGGGAAAAACTCTTTGATAAGCTAGACAGATATATTAAAGATAAGTGAATCTTCATTGTTAATGTAGCTTTTTATTAATCAACAGGCAAACTGTCTAGTCAGTACTGCAAGACTAATGCATTTTGCAAACTTGAGCCTGTCATTAAACTAAGCGACACGAATGCCTGATGTCTCCAACTCATGTTTCACATGATGATATCACTGCTCCAGCTATAGATACCTAACAACTGTCTGTGCCAGCCAGCGCTGACAACAGTTATTGGAGATCACTTTTCAAACTATCATTTCTTTATACCACAAATAACTATTATCTTCTTTACTACGATGATTGAAACAAGATACATGTAAATGGAGATCGCTTTTTATACAAAGCCCTTTTATCAACAGAAATCTGGAATACTACAGAACCTGGTAAGTGGACTTGTAGAGCACTCCTACTCTCATTTTCAATTGATGAAACAATTTTAATAACAAAAGTAAAGATTCTGTTGATTTTCATTTCTAAAAAAATGAAAACTAATTTGATGCTTAAAAAATTAGTAAAACTTGCTTCTCAGTTTCATTGGTATTAATTCTTACAGTTTGGTAGTTATCTTTTCCCTGAACTGGATTTAGTGTTTCAAGTCTCTGTTATTCCTCTGTGTCTTTAAAACTAACAATGTTGGAGTAGTGACTCGTTGACATTTAGGACCTGAAATTTTAAACTATGATTATTACGCTATCAGACTGATTTAAATGCATTAAATCAGTGTGTTATTAGGAAAACAAAAACAAATCCCCCAAAGCTCCAATAGTTTCTTATAAAAACAAATCCCCCAAAGCTCCAATAGTTTCTTATTACCTACTAACTATAATACCAATTCTTCCAACTGATATTCAGGATGAGAATCCCCTTTAATAAACATACCCACTATGGAATCTTGTTTTCTCTAGCAAGGTCTCTTCAGTTATCTATCATATATCAATTCCTTACTTCAAACCCTTTCCAAAAATGTCAACCTATGGAGATCTTCCTCTTAGAAAAGGTCTTTTTAAGAATCTCACTTTTCTTTAAAATTGGGACTTCTGCTGGTTGTTTAAACCCTGATTCTCTTCCCTTTACTCCAAACTCTCATCTAACTGCTTCCTTGATATTGCATTTAGATGTCTAGTAGGCACGTCAAATAGTATATAACACACTCACCTCACACTCTAAGCTTGTTCTGCTTTGTTCAGACTCCTTAGTGTTCCTTAAACCTACCTCCACCAGGGTCTTAGTGTTCCTCCACCAGGGTCTCTGCCTAGACTGTTCCTCCCCTCACAGCCACAGTGCTTGCTCCCTTGCTTTTCAGGTTTTTATTGAGATATTACCACTTCATATAAAATTGTTCTCATTCTTCACTCTCCCCTCAGTGTGACACTATTAACTCTTTACCTTGCTTTATTTTTTTCACTGCACTTAGCACTTACCTGACAAATATTTGTTATATATATTTGTCTTCATCCAGTAAAAGGTTAACTCTATGACCCCACGGACCTAGCACGCAGCCAGACCACTGCAGTGCTCGTGAAATATAGTTTGAATGAATGGCAGTGGCACTGTCCCCTTCAAGAGCATGGAATATTGAAACAAAAATGCAGGTAACTATAAGCATCTCTTTGAAATCCTAAATTTATTTAAACTGAGTAAATCAGAACTTTACCTCTGTAAGGCAGACTATCAACTGCCCCTCTGTTTTTCTTTGTTTGTAAAATCACATTTAACATGAGTAGCTTTTCTAGTTTTGTCTATCTTACCATGAAACTAAAATCTTCCAAGTGTCACTCAAGTGTTTTTTAGTTCTATGTTGCTTCTAACAGAAATCAATGAAGTTTGCAAGACCAAGCCTGATACTATCAACTCTCCAGAACTAAAATACCACACGGATTATAAGCAAGCCATTTTTAAAAAATGATATAAAAAAAATGATAATTGTTGTTAGTTTTAACTGTACATTTATTTAATCCATCTTGGCAAATAACTAGAAAATACTTATCAAATACTTATCAAAATATGGGAAGGATTTGGCCCACCATTGCTGGCTTGAAATGGAGGTAGTCACAAACCAAGGAATGTGGGTGAACTCTAGAAGCTGAAAATGACTCCCAGATGATAGCCAACAAGGTAACGGGGACCTCAGTCTATAACTGCATGGAATTGAATTCTGCCAACAACTGTATAAAGCCTGGAAGTGGATTCTCCCCCAGAACCTCCTGATAGGAATCTAGGCCAGTGAACACCTTGGCTTCGGCCCTGCGTCGCAGACTCTAAGCAGAGAACCAACACATTCCTGTCCAGACTTCTATCCAACAGAACTGTGATATAATAAATGGGTGTTTTTTAAACTGCTGAATTTGTGTTAATTTGTTAACAGAAGCATCAGAAAACTAATATATAACTGAGCAAAAAAGCTGGCTTTCACCTTGAGGGTTTCTACTAAATCCTAGAGACGTTGAGCTTTACATACTCATATGATGGAAACAGGAAGTAAGAAGGACAGGAGACAGAGCCTAGGTCCACCCAAAATGAGGAAATGTAATAGGAAATCCCTGCATGAAATTGGAGTCTCAGAAGATCGCACCCTCAGTATAAGTACACATGGCAACTAAAAAGCCATTTTGTGATAAATTTCAAAGATATGAAATTTAAATCCCTATGAACTGATAGAATTATAAAAGGCCAAGTTATCAGCTTCTTTCTTTAATTATTCTACCCATTTTCTTTATCCATCTATATCTCAGTCCCCTAAACAACTTTAATATCCTGTCAAGTATAAGTAAAGAACTATGTATGACACTATCTACATAGTAAATGTTTAAGAATAGGCAGGTTAAGCCTACTGCTTTAAGACTTCATAAAAACAGAGAGGAAGCAAAGAACCAAAGACTAGGAATTTTTCAACTATTGTGATACAGTTTATGACAAGAAACTTTTTGGAATTCAAGAACAAGAAGCAATACTAGAAAAGATCAACCTGATTTTAGAAATATTCTGTGAGACATTAGTGTAGAGAAAAGGTCCTATGAAATGAAATAGGAATGAGGGTGCATATTGCTGTTTCTGTTTATCTCTGTGTTATCCAGTAAAAAGTTTAAGTATAAAAACATTTCAGGATTCCTGAAATTCATTTAGCTATCTTTAAGCATAAATCCAGATACATCACCATAAAAATCTCATTGTTATTAAGAGTCTTCAAATCAAATAATTGTACAAGTAATGATTTAGGTTATCTGAATTTAGAATCAATATCAATTTTATTTGTATTTGCTATTATACAAGCACAAAAGCACATTACCACTCAACTCTAAATACATAGTATTAAAACACACAGTATCTAAACATCTTCATTATACATCGAACTGCACAAAACAGAATCATTTCATGCTCTTACTATTATTACCAAGTTAAGACAGAAACAAATGAGTAGAACTGGTTTTTCAAACCTGTTTTGATGTGAGTATCTTCTTGTGTCTTCTGTTTTTTGAAACTCCCTCAAGGGTACTGGCTTTATAGGTGAACCCTATGCCAAAAAAGCACAAATAAATCAATTCAATTTAACATATGTATCGAGAACACTGTGATTACACAATTCACATTCAACTTAGCATTTAGAAAAATGTATATTACACTAAAAAACATTTTAACAAAATCTTCAAATGTGAATTTTTGTTTAAAGAACTATGGATTATCTTACTGCTTTGGTAAACACAAAACTATTCATAATCCAAACATGTTTATTTTATTTTCAAAAATGTAGTTTTCCTTCCCACTGTACTATATAAATTATAGTGACTGAATGATAAGATGTTAGAGTTGGAAAGGATCTTAGAGGTCATCTAGTAACAAATTTTCATCTGGAACAGAAATTTCTACCTACCCTACTCTGACTTTTGCTAGCTTCTCTTGAATATTTCTCGTAATAGGGAGTTCATAGATTTCATTTCTTTATTTCTTTACCACCACAAATTGTTACTTATGTTAGTCATACATACAGACTAAGACAAAGCAAAAAGTAATTTATTTTTATGGTAAAATGACATTAATTGAAAGAGAAATGCTGGCAATTTAATTTATTTATAAACTAAAGGGCAAAGGTTATTTCAAAAAAACATTACGGAGGAAAATAAACTGACTTAAGTGATATGGACCACATATTGAAAAATGAAATTATAAATCAAAGGTAGAGGCTTACAGGTCTTTACAGCATGTATTTTGTCAAATGAGAATCCATAGAAGCAATACAATCTTATTTCAACACCCAAAATAATTATCAAAATGGGTATTCTTGAAAGGAAAGAACAAGTTACCAAAAAGGATATCTAAAAAATCAAATGTAAAACTATTTATAGTCTATCTGCCAGAAATAGGTACATCACATATACCGTGTTTCCCCAAAAATAAGACCTAGCCAGACAATCAGCTCTAATGCGTCTTTTGGAGCAAAAATTAATATAAGACCCAGTCTTACTTTAATATAATGTAAGACCGGGTTGGGTATAATATAATATAATATAATATAATATAATATAATATAATATAATACCGGGTCTTATTTTACTATAAGACCCGGTCTTATGTATTATAATATAATATATTATAATATAATATAATACAAAACCTGGTCTTATATTAATTTTTGCTCCAAAAGACGCATTAGAGCTGATTACCCAGCTAGGTCTTATTTTCGGGGAAACACAGTAACTATAAAATCTGCTTTGGCGAGTTACTCCAAAGGGATAAAGGTGACTCCCTTAAAATCTGGGTATGAGATCATATAAAATGAGACACAATTGTAGAATCCAGATGAGAGAAAAATTATTCTAATTTCAGTGAATATCAATTTTTAAATAAACAAAAATCTCTCCGAGTATGTTAACATCAGTGACTTATCACCCTGGTTTTTACAATACTGCAATTATCTAAAATTATTGCAAGAGGCCACGACAAAATAAATGTGACATTGGTTTAATTTTTTAAAGTAATATAAGTCATATTCTATAAATGTAAGTCATATCCTATTTTATCATAATGCTTCTATATAATGTGAGGTATTATAAAATTAAACAGTAGCAGAGGGTTTAAAATCTCAAATAGATTAGTTTACCAACTCATTTTCAGATAGTATTCAAAAATATTTTAAAAAACTTCACTAAAGTTACTAAACCATCTAAAATACTGCTTTAGCATATTTTTATAGATGCTAAATTTTAGAAAGCCTTATGACACAGAATTCATAAGGAGCCTTATGACGTAAAGACTACAATACACAATAAGTAACAGGAATTTAAAAACATATTACAAACTAGCAAATACAATAGATTAAAGAAATAATACTATAATTTTTCACCAGTAGTACAATAGGCATGTTCACTTTTGGGAGAAATATCTCATTTATACAGCCTAATTAACCATAAATCAATCAAAGAAAAAGACCACAAGGAAAGAAAAAGATACCCTTTAAGATTATAGTGTACATTGTTAATTTTAACTTTATTGCAAAGTAGTTGCTCTAGCAGGGATAGTATGGCCTGAACCACAAGTGGTTTCATTAATCACCTGGTATACATTGCTAGCTCTGGCTGCAGGACTTAGGGACTTAGGGACTGCAGGACTTTGATTTATAAACTTAATCCAACTTTAAAGAGTGCCTTCTGAACACCAACAAAAAATACTGTGTTCAAAAGCCTTCGGGTAGGAAAACCAAAGGATTTCTTAAAGGAATCATAATATTACTCCATAACATGTCCTACTTGAAGTGATGGTCATTCTCTAGTTCATCATTCTCCAAAAAGGCTTCACGTGTTTCTCAAATAACCCCTGCTCTGAGCCTGGGACCAACTCCAGACATGAACATACTAAAGTGAAGCCATTTTATTGCGCTGACTAGATATACTGAAGAACGCTATTGCTACTTACGGCCCTTGGGGAACTGGCTGAGACTCTGCAGTGGACTGCATGCTCGTTTGCTTTATAAGGCAACTCAGTGTTCCACTATAAGAGACACCCAAGAATTTTAGTGGCAAACAATTTAAGTTCTGTGTAACTGAGCATAAAAGCTCCGATATAATTAAGCTCATTATAAAAATTCTATGGTTAAGTTTGCATGTTGCTCCAAAGTCATTAGTTTGGTTCAATTTTTAATTACTGCTCAAACTATGATTTACCAGTTGGTAACAATGAAAAAAGCAATAACAACAACAATGGAAAGCATCATGTTCCACTGCATTTTCTTCAAAGGCATAGGATACTCAGTACTCCTTTAATTCCTTTTACAAGATTCTAAAATCTGTCTTTTTATTTGAAAAACAAACCTAAAGCCTACTTGAGACTACTGTCTGATTTTTAAGGAATAAATCTGAAAAATTCAGTAATGAACATAATAAAAATTAGGCCTAAACCAACAAATCACTGATAAGAACTTTATACCATCATGAACTGTTTTTACTAGGGGATAGCAACATATTTAGGCGTAAATTTGTGTACTACCTCATGAGAGATTCGCCGTTGTTCAATATATGCCATAAACTGTGAACTGAGGCTGTCTGAGTCCAGGCCCTTGGGCTGTCTCACCTCATCGTCTTCCTCCTCTGCAGTACAGCTGTCAATGTAGTCAATCTGATCCAGATCATGTTCCACTGTCCACCACACACACACACAAACACACACACACACACACACACCAGAAAAAAACATTCAAATTAGACAGCCAATAAAAGACATTAATAAACTGCTTTCTTTCCTCTTCCCTAACATGTTCTATTCTGAAAGTGGAAAGAATGAGAAGATTATATTATGTAAGCCTTTATTATTTAGTCCCTGGCCACTCACAAAATAGGCTCCAGAAAAATATTAGTCCTTATTCACTAAAGAATACAGTAATTGATGGTAATTATTGCAATACAGACCTCTAATGTTTCTTTTTGATGATAATTATTGCAATACAGATGTCTAATGTTTCTTTTTTTCTTTGGATATCTCTTTACTATTTTAAATAAGACAGTTTGGGTTTGTGAGACAAAATGAAGAATAATTTTTAAACACCGAAAGTTACAACTTCTTTTAAGCTTTTCCCCCATGGTTTAGGTTTGGTGCTTAATCATATCTCTTTGAAGAGGTGAAAAACAGAAAACCTAACACAACTCAAAAGAAAAGAGAAAAGGCAGGAGGAAAGTGAACTTGGAGATAAAAAAATAGACACTGACTACTGTTTCCCTTCCTGTAACTGCTGTCCATAACTAGAACAAAGCTTTTCTATTTAGAAAATTATTTTCTAGAGGTCAGCATAGTAGATATTTGTAGCAGTTTGTGGACGAATCATTTGAGGATTTTTTTTCTCACAATGCTTTGGGGTGAGGAGAAGCGTATAAATAAGATATAGCCACAACACTACTTCTAATAAGTTTAGGAGAATCCCATTATTTTTAAGTTTAAAAAGTATCCACCTTTAAAAGCTGGTTAAAATGGGACACTGGGAAAAAAAACTTGCTACTAAGATGGTTTCTCCAGAAATGGATTAAACCCCAGCCATTATTATATGATGGTCTATAGACTACCTAAATATTGCCCTTGCTGGGAAGAGTGAATTTTGGAGGAGTCTACTTCTCAATTTAGTTTTCTGATTCAATTTTTTCTAAACAATTCCATGATTACAGTTAATATAAAAATAAATTTTTAGTTTGTAAGAATTATCTTAACAGGCAAAAGGATGAAAAGGTTGTAACTCTATACCCACATTAGAAACCAGATACATAAACACATTTTGTTTAATGTGCTACAATTTGTGTAAATAAATCAGTGGTTCATTTTATGACTACTTCCCAAAAAAGCAACATCACTTTTTCATACAATCTAGAGAAACACTACCCAAGAGAAATAAAATGTAAGCCACAAAAGTGAACAACATATATAATTTTAAATTATCTAGTAGCCATATTAAAAAAAACAACACAAAAACAGTGACATTAATTTTAATATATTTTACTTTGTCCAATATATCTAAAACACTATCATTACTATATATAATCAATATGAAGTATTAACATTTTATATTCTTTTATTTTCATGCAAAAGCTTCAAAATCTGATGTGTGTTTTACACTTATAGTACATCTCAATTCAGAAAAGCCCCATTTCAAATGCTCAATAACCAAATATGGCTAGTGCCTACCATATTGGACAGCACAGATACAGACATTATTTTAAGTCTGAAATAAACCAATGAGAAAGATATCTCATATGCAAGCAAGATTAAAAAGAAAACTACTGAAATATGAATTAAATGATAAGTGACAGGAGTAAATAAAGAATATAAGATGGTAAGGAAAAACAGATAGCAAACCACATAATGGAAATTATCATTCAGAGAGGAAAGTTCTTCTCAAATATAACAGATTTCTGGAAAATGAAAGTCATTTCTCCCTTATACATGGCCCTCAAAATTCAAAAATTAGGACTTGGTAATTCACAATAAAGCAATATTGAACAGAATGAAGAAAGTCAAGAGTCTGCCTCGGAAGCACAAGGAAGTAGAGCTCTGTCTGTTAATGAATTATGAAAACAATTTTAAAATTAAAAAAAAATTTTAATTTAAAGCACAAATTTTAAAATATCAGAATAAGGAAAACTCATATTCAGATGTCCCTGAAGAATACAATTCCAGATGAAAGTAAAGGTAATCAAAAAGTGCACTGAATTCCTGAAAGAGGTCAAATGACCACAAAGATAATCTTTAAAAAGGAGAAGAGTACTTCAAAAGAAGATCGTGGTTAAATCAAAATTAACAAAGATCTACCCCAAGTAAACTGTCCTTAACAAAGTCTCCTCCCAAAATAAAAATAAGAGAGAGAAGTACTGTACTTTAACTGCAAGCCTGCAAAAATTAAAATTTAATCCTAATAGAAAATATTTTTTCCCCAATTAAATGAGAAGAGGAAGTCTTTAAAAGAAGAGTTGAAGAAGCTATAGATACACAAACAAAAGAAGTGGGTGTGAAAAAGACCACATAAAAAAGTTAGAGTAATTATAAAGACTTTAGATGTCATCAGGAATTACGTTTACCTCCACCATTTGTTACTACTAAACTGCTGCGATTCTCCTGGTACTGGTTTTCCCTTCGTAGTCTTTGTTCTTTTGTAATTTCTGCTACTCGAAGAGGCAGATCTGAAAATTCATCTGTAGGCTTAAAAAAATAGCAGGAACACTAAAAATCATCATTCTAAATTTTAGACTACAGAGTATTTAAAGCATGGAAATAATATAAAACCATTACAATTTATATTTAAGAATAGCAAAAAAGTTCTGGAGATGCCTCGTGGTGACAGGTTCTCAACAATGTCAATGTACTTAACGCCACTGAAATATACACTTAAAAATGGTTAAAATAGTAAGTTTTATGTTATGTGTATTTGGCCACAATTTAAAAAAAGAACTAGAAAGGTATATAGGACTCTATAAATATACATATCTACATGGATTTAAAGTATCTACATATAGATACATGTCTACATGTATCTGTATGAATACAGCCAAAAATATGTACATACCTATTCACACATAGATACACAAGCAATTACAAATTACAAATCGGCTGTTGTCTAAAATTAATTTGCTTTAGACTCCCAATGAAACAATGTTACAAATGGTAGGTCTTGCTAATAAAAGTTTATTTAATCACTTAACCTTATTTACAGCTAAAATATTATACCTTAGTAATTTTAAAAAAGAGAAAACATAACACTAATAATTAAACGAAAGAGAAAAATGATATAATCAGCTAAGAAAGTTGTTTATCTTGAACATGCGACTATTCTTCACTAAGGTTCCCATCTCATTACCCATCAGTCTATAGTCTTATTTTCTCACCATTTTACCACTTCTGCTCAAGATTACCCAGCCCCTCCCAACAAGACATACGAACAGCCAACAGATATATGAAAAAATGTTCAATGTCACTAGCTATTTGGGAAATGCAAATCAAAACCACAATCACCTCACACCTGTTAGAATGGCTATCATCAACAAGACAAGTAATAACAAGTGTTGGAGAGGCTGTGGAGTAAAAGGAACCCACATACACTGTTGGTGAGAATGTAAATTGGTATAGCTGCTAAGGAAAACAGTATGGAGGTTCCTCAAAAAAGAAGAGAATTACCATATGACCCAGCAATCCCTCTCCTGGGTATCTACCCAAAAAAAATCTGAAAACATGTATCCGTAAAGATATATGTACTCAGATGTTCACTGCAGCATTATTTACAGTGGCCAAGACATGGAAACAACCGAAGTGTCCTTCAATAGATAATGTGATAAAGAAGATGTGGTATATATACACAATGGAATACTATTCTGCCATAAGAAAAGATGAAATACTGTCATTTGCAACAATATGGATGGATCTTGAGACTATTATGCTAAGCAAAATAAGTGAGACAGAAAAAGTGGAGAAACGTATGATTTCACTGATATGTGGTATATAAAACTGAAAACAACAAAGGAACAAGACCAACAAATGAAGAAACAAAAACGCATAGACACAGACAATAGTTTAGTGGTTACCAGAGGGTAAGGGAGGAGGGGGGATGGTAGAACAGGGTAAAGAGGGTCAAATATATGGTGATGGAAAGAGAACTGACTCTGGGTGGTGAACACACAATGTGATATATAGATGATGTAGTATAGAATTGTACACTTGAAACCTATGTAGTTCTGTTGACCATTGTCACCCCAAAAATTTTAATTAAAAAAAAAAAAACCCTCAAATTTCAGACTTCAGTTGTAACTGGCTCAGTTCCTGTTTGGCTTTCCAGGATATAAAACTATTTATACAAGACAATGAGGTAACAAATACGTAAAACAAACACAGTAAAAAGATGGTAAAGAAACAATTCCATTTTTGGATGCTATGACTGGATTTTTCCCTCCCTTGACTTTTTTATATTTTATATAATGAGAAATTGAATCCAATTAAGACTTCCCATTTTCATCATTTTCCCTCTTAATCAGGAGTTATAACATGCAGAATAGAAGAAATACTTACTTCATTCCCTGACCATCTCTTATCACCACTGTCCACACTATTGAAACCTGAATCAAGAGCTCCATAAGGGCGACCTGAGTACAGTTCTTCGTGGCTGCCGAAAAGAGACCTTAGACGTTACTGCAAAGTTTCATATTTTAAAATTAATATTTGAAATAAATCAAGATGCAATTTTACTAATAACCATTTTCATGGCATTTAGGAACTTAACTACATAGAGCTAAATGGGCATTCTTTAAATTTTTAATATGAAAAATTCCAAATTAAAACAGAGTAAACAGAATAGTATAATGACCTCCCAGGTACTCATTAATAGCTTCAAAAATACCGTGTTTCCCCGAAAATAAGACCTAGTCGGACAATCAGCTCTCATGCGTCTTTTGGAGCAAAAATTAATATAAGACCCAGTATATAATATAATATAATGTAAGACTGGGTCTTATATTAATTTTTGCTCCAAAAGATGAATGAGAGCTGATTGTCCGTCTAGGTCTTATTTTCGGGGAAACAGGGTATCAACATTCTGCATTCTTATTTCATCTATTCCTCCACCCAATCCCAAATGCCCCCTTCAATTGTTTTTATTTTTAATAGTGCTCTTTAAGGTAGAATTTATATACATTGAAATGTACACATCTTAGCTGTGCAATTCTGACAAATAATCTTTGTTTAACATATACCTCTATCATATGGGATATTTCTACCTTGTTTCTACTTTGACAGAAAATTCCCACACATCTCTTCCCAATTTTCCTCACCCCACCACTGTGTGCTCCTCAGAGACAACCACCATTCTGATTTCTTTCACCTTACATTAGTGTGGAAGGCAGAAGAATGGTCCCCAAAGATGTCCAAGACCTTATTCCTGGAACCTGTAATTATGTTACTTTACATGGCAAAGGAGAATTAGGGTTGCAGAGAGAAATAAGGTTGCTAAACAGCAGACCTTACAATAGGGAGACTATCTTGAATTATCTGAATGGGCTCAATATAATCACAACGGTCCTTAAAAGTTGAAGAGGGAGGCAAAAGAGGCAGTCAGTGCGATGCAATGCTGGCTTGAAGATGGAGGAAGGGGACCAAAGGCCAAGGAATGCAGATGGCCTTTAGAAGTTAAAAAAGGCAAAGAAATGCTTCCTACTGAGAGTCCACAGAAAAGAATGCAGCTCTGCCAGCATCCTGATGAGACCAAGATTTAGACTTCTGACCCAGAGAACTGTAAGATAGTAAGTACAGTTGTGCTGTTTAAACCTCTAAGTTTTTGGTAATTTGTTATAACAGCAATAGAAAAATAATACAATTAGTTTTACTTATTCTAGAACTTATAAATAAAAATGAAATCATATGTACTCTTATTTTTGCTCAGCATCATGTCAGTGAAAATCTTGATTTTTTAATACTTTGGAGTGGAATGGATGAATAAGTATAGGTTTAACTTTTAAATAAAAACTGCCAATCTGTTCTTAAATAAAAAACTGCCAGTCTGGTGGGAATGCTGTATCATTCTGCATTCCCACCAATAATGTATTTGAGTTCCAGTTGCCATTTGTACTGTCAGTCTAAGTGCTTTTTGGTCACCATCCTCTTTCGTAAAATGTTTAAATCTTTTGCCCCTTGTAAATGTAACATCAATAATTTTGAAAATATTTTGCTAAGTAAAAGAAGCCAGACATAAAACACTACATAATGTTTTGATTCATTTATATGAAATTCTAGAAAAGGCAAAACTATACTGACAAAAAGACCTGTGGTTTCCTGGGGCTGATGGCAGGGAGAAAGGACTTATATAAATGGGAATGAGGGTGATGGAAATATTATGTATCTTGATTGTGTTGGAAGTTTACTGTATCCATTTACCAAAATTCTCTGAACTGCGTACTTCAAATGAATTGAATTTTATTATTTGTAAATTTGCTAAAGCGATGCCCCATTTTTCCATTTCTATAAGCAAAGCATGACAGCACTGATTGCTCCACATCCTAACATTTAGTGTTGTCACTTTAATTTTAGTCATTCTAGTGGGTATGTAGTGATATCTCATTGTGACTTAATTTGTGTTTTCATGATGATTAATGATGTTGAACACTTTTTTTGTGTGCTTATTGGTCATTTTTATATCTTTCTTTGTGAAGTGTCTATTCAAGTCTTTTTGTCCATAATTAGGCTGTTTATCTTTTTAACCATTAAATTGCAGGTAGTCTTTAGATAGTCTGGCTACAAGTCCTTGACATATATGTATGGCAAATATTTTCTTCCAGTCTGTGGTTTGCCTGTTCATTTTCTTAATACTTTCTTTTCATGATAGATGCTTTTATTTTTATTTTTATTTATTTTTTAAATTTTGATGCAATCTAATTTATCATTTCTTTTTTTAACATTTATTGCTTTGTGTCCTCAGAAATCATTGCCTATCTCAAGTCACAAAGATATTCTTCTCTATTTTCTTCTAAAAGTTTTACAGCTTTAGTTTTTGCTTGTTCTTAAATATACTTTTAAAAGTTAGCTTAATTAGAAATCTAAAACATGATAAAGTCTATTTTTAAAAAATGGTCTATTAGCATTTTATTTAATAAGGCTGCCTAGGTTGCAAAACAACTTTCACTGATACAAATTTAAAAGTGTTCTTCTGAAACTGAATTTTGTATTCCACATATTCTTACATAGTTCATGTACATAACTTTAAAAAAATTATGTCATACTGTCACAATGAATTAGAATTTAAGGCACAGGGAAAGAGCAACGTACTTGGATTTCACAGATAAGGTACCAGTTTTACTACTTACCAACTCAACTGTTAGCTCAAAGAAGTCACTTAATTTTTGTAAAATAGGGTTATATTTCTAATCACATGCCTTTCACATAAAGTGAAAACTTTATATGAACTAAAAACAAAAGAAACAAAAAACTCTATGTGAATGTGAGATGGTTTTTATAACTCGTCAATTATTTTACTGATAAAGTTTGAGAATTGGTAAAGTTGGAGAATTATTGTACTTTCACTGAGACGTCCGTTTTGTCTGTTTAAAGGCCTTTTGAATTTAATTCCTGTTACGTATGTTCCAGATGGTTGGGAATGCCAAGTAGATGACCTTGTAAGTCAGGTGTTATGTAGCTGAGGGGTTTACAAATTAAAAGATCTTGAGGTGACATTAATGGTCATCAAATCCAACCTCTTCGTTCCCTATGGGAGAAATGAAGCCCGGAGTATGAGTGACTTACTTGCCTTAAGTCACAGAGCCGGTTTTAATAGCAAAGTGAAAGTTAGTATTCAAGTCCCTCCAACCAGAGGTTTTCAGCTGGGGGTGCTCCAGGGGATATTTGGCAATGTCTGGAGACATTTTTGTTTGTCATACTGGGCGAATGCTACAGAAACCATCTTCCAATGTAGAGGACAACTCCTTACAGCAAAGAATTAATTACCTGGTCCAAAATATCAACAGTGCTGAAGTTTAGAAATCCTAATTTAGAACTACACTTTGTCACATCTATGTAATCACCTTTGACTTAATACAAGCATTCGGAGAAAAACAGTGTAAAAATAGGTTATTTCCCTTTAAACACTCAGGCAGATGTCAGGGTGCAGTGTATTTGATTCTCTGTAAGATGGAATACGATAGATAAAAGAATAGAACATACTCACCAGGAGCCAAAACCCAAAGGTCTCCTATCATAATCTGGCAGATCTGGAGCAATCTTACAAGCATGTATGTTCAGGTATTTAAATATGTGGATTTTGCCTTTTATGCATATCTAAATCAAGTAACAAATAAATTCAACCAAATTATTACTCATCTGAAATATATCCCTTTTTTTAAATCACAATCAGCTTTTTACTTAATGTATATTAAAAATAGAAGGCATTCCTATCATATATATATAGTAATATTAAACATCTAATACTCATAACAAATTATATTGTTATTTTAGGTGTTCAAGTGATACAAATATAAGTTTTGTTTTCTGGTCACTAATAAGTTTCAGTAACATAAAAAATAATTTATGATTACAAACAGAATACCAAGTAAATGCAGCACACTAATTACTTAGGCTTAGGCATAGTCAGGGATTTAAGGCATTGCTGCCCCATGGATTATATTAACAACTTTTGCTTTTAGGAGTGCAACCATCATGTACAATTATGTTTTCAACGCTACTTTCTATAAGAGAGAAAAGAGGCAATAATTAAATATTAAGCTATATAGTATGTTTCTTTTGCTACCTGTTGACAAAGTCAAAACATAAATTCTTCAGGATTATGAGACCCTTCTATAGTTATGAAGTTTACTCATAAAGTTTTATAGTTGCCATACAGAGGCCTATAAATCCCGTCAATTGATTGTAGAGTAAAAACAGCTACAGTGAAAGACAGGCTGATAAAAATTTTTTATATTGTAGGATGTCTAAAATCTATATATAACACTACCTTATAATTACTTTATTATTAAATAGTTTCACTTCAGTCACTGACAAACAAATGACCAAACTAACTAAATGAAGAACTTAAGATTTTAGAAAACAGGAAGGTACAAAAACAATGGTCAGAAGAAATGCACTGATAATCTTTAGTTCTGAAAGCTAAGTATTTTTACTTGTCTCTAGCATTTACATAGTCTACATTCAAGTTTTACTAAAAAGAAATTAACTCAAATTTTATTAGAAAAAACTTTAAGGAAGAATCCCACATCTTAAAAAAAAAAAATGTCAGTTTAATGAAAGGAAAAACACTTCTGGGAATACTACCTATCTTCCACCTCATTTATTCAAAGCTTCTAAAGAATACATATGTGTGTGAATTTATTTTAAAAGAACTTAATTTCCAACAAAAAGATAAATACATGTAACTTAAGTTTAAAATTTCATCCTTTGTCAAAAAAGTTCGTAACATACTTCAAATCAACTATGATTTACCTGTGCAGGAGGAGACTGCAATGGGTTGTTATCTAGGGTGATCATCTGTAGGTGCCTGAGGTTCCGATAACAAACAGGGATTGCTGTAATTTTATTGCAGGAGAAGTCTAACCGTATCAAAGGCAACTCTGCCAGCTCTGCAGGGAGATAAGATGAATAATTAATGACATTTCAAAACTAGACAATTTTTATAGGAGCTTCTAGTTAAATATAGTGGATTTAATGTTAAGTATTTACCTCCATTCTTTCATAGTGATTAAGTGAAGTGACATAGCAAAGAGTTGCAAAATGAAATCTAGTTGCTTACAGATGGGACTACTAATGAAAAGCTAACTGTTTGATCCCACACAGAACTTCAGAAAGTCGGAGGCCTGATACCATAGAAAGGTGGAGATACATAGGGGTTATATGTAAATCTATATAAAAAACAAGTTAGAGATGCATAGGTTCCCAACCCCCACTCACAAAGCTAGGGCACTACCGCTCTCCAATCACCACAGATGTCAACAAATTATTCTATAGTGCAACTGAACTGAAAGGCTCTGAATTCAGTGACACCAGGCATAATGGAAAGTCAGGATGAATTGCCAGTTGAAAATGGAAGATTTAAGTGAAAGCCTACATACTTAATGGCAAGACCTCAGCACTTTCCTACCCCACCCCACTCCATCCCCAGTTCTTGAATGTCCGTAATTAGGAATATACACAACAATGTAGAAGAAATGAAACATCATATACAGTCCCATATAAAAGGCCTTTAGATGCTCGTAGAGTCTTCCCCCCCACCCTAAATGACCAGCTTGCTGCTTAATTATCATGATACAATTGCTGCCTAGTATGCTTGGAACTTCTAATCAGCTCTATACTGATAGTTTATGATCCACAGACATTTGGAAAAGCCTCCAACATGTAAGATGGAAATCAAAACACACAAACCAATTGAAATGAGGAACTCAGAAGAAAGAAGTAACATATAGGAAATATTAGAAAATTTTGAAAAACTAGAACTAATATCTCTAATTTCAGAGAGATAAAATATTGAATTACCGAAACAAAAAAGGAACGTTTTATAAAAATCACAGAATAATAAGCCTTCTGAGAAATGAAAAATGTGATGGCAGAAACTGAAACTTCAGAATAATGGTTAGAACATATATGGTTGGAACTGTTCACCACATGGTAAACCAAAATGACAAAGAAATGAACTACAAAAAGGATAAGAAAAATCAAAGCATCAATTAAAGCGGTTCAATATCCAATTCAAAATAATTCAGAAAGAGAGAACAGAGAAACCAAAAAACAGGAAATTATCAAAAAGAGATATAAGAATTTTCCAGAATGAAAGATGTGAATCTCTAGTTTGGAAAGAAGCCCACCAAGTATCTAGTATAGTGAATTAAAACAACTCAAACTATGGCACATCATCATAAAATGTCAAAGCATTAAAAAAAAAAAAAAAAGGAAGACCTTAAAATCTTCCAGAGAGATAAAATGGGTCACAAACAATGCACTGTAATTAGGAATAGCATCACATTTTCAACCACTAATTTTTAACACTGAAAGCTAAAAGTGAAAAAAAGACCTGAAAATTATTTTCAACCTAGTATCTATAACCAAATTATTAATCAAGGGTGAGCATAGAATAAAGATATTTATTTTCAAGTAAAGTCTCAAAAAAATGTTTTCCCATGACATGTTCTCAGGAAACTACTAGAAGATACCCTCCAGCAAAACAAGAGTGTAAAGAAAGATAAAGGAATTACTTGTCAATTATATCTCAATAAAGCCAAAATTTAAAAACAAAAAAAGCAAGAGAGAGGAAAACATGGAGTCCAGAAATAAGAGTATTCAATACAGAAGAAAGTTGGGCAGCAATAACAGAATCACCAGCCCAGACTGGAAGAGGCTAAATGAGGGAAATATGCAGGGAATAAAAAATAATAGATAGTCTGATGGTTTGACTAATAAGGCTGCTGGAAAAAGAAGGAGGAATTAGCCATAGAAACATAAAAAAACTAAGCAAAAAAAAAAAAGGAATTATTAACTCTAAAAAAACAACAAAAACAAGATATACAAGAAAGACAATGAAATCAGAATACATCACTTGAATTGGCCGGGAACAATATTTATATAGTCATAATAATGTAAACAACTAACGATTTAATCAAAAGTTGCGATAAAACTACACTGGAAAGATGCCAGGAGGGAAGTAAAGGCACGATGGTAATGATATAAGGAGGTTAAACCTCATCTACTATAACAGGAAGCTGACATACGTGTCAAAGTTGTTAAATCCGGCAACAACTATAAAAGCACACCATTAGAAATATGTCACAAATACCAGTAGAAAGAGTTAAAAGAATTGAACGTAGATGCTTCTGGTCAATGAAAATGGGGGAGGGGGCGTAGGAAATGGTTGAGGCAGGGAAATGCTATTATTCATTTTAAGCTTTTCAATACTATTTGACTTTTTGAATAATATATTATTTGACAAAAATTAAAATTAATTTAAAATCAAAATGGCAATATAACAAAGGATGTAATATCTACAAAATTATGTTAGAGACGACCAATTAATTAACATGAACTTGCACTAACTTGTGTAGCTATTGGAATAAAGGTTTCCTGTCATCTCAGTTTAACTGAATATGCTGAGATTACAAGATAAACTGATTAAAAAAAATATTTGGCAGTCTCACAATTTTCTTGGTAATATGCATTCAAAATAAGATATAGGAGTATATTAGATAATGAAACTATTAGACTGCAATTGTCACCTGAAACCCAAATTTTCACCAAAACCCCAATGTTTTCATTGACTGATTTCACAGGAAGCCAGTATTATTACATTAGTAACCCTTTAAAGATCAGCTGCAGTAGGTGGGTCCTGAGTAGAGGAGTGATCCTAGATAAAAATTTGGGGTTGTAAGGTCCTATGTCATGATTTTGGTCAGTTCTACTGAGGCCTTCATTCACATTCCTGAGGCGGTAGAATGCAGAACCAGGAAAAAATCAGGAAGGCTCTGAAGATAAAAGGTGCACAGGTTACTGGACAAGTCGAGTGGGAGGAAAGAGATGCAGGTTTTGGGTAGTGTGGTTACAATAAGTGTATAAAAGTGGAATAGAAAAATCACTTTCTGAGATGCCTACTTGGGATCCAAAATATCAAGGCTACCCTAGTATGTTAGAACTAAATATTATACTAGATCAAATTGGCATAAACATTTCAATTCTATGATGAAGCAAAAACATCATTAGTTAATTCAATATTTATTATACATTAGAAGTCATGTTCTGTCAAAATCAAAGAGCCTAGAGAATCACTGTCATGAAAACACTTTCTGAAGATTCATTATCTTTCTGACTTACATTCTGAAATGTTTACAGATGAATTTCTGTAAGTTGTTTCAAATCAGAGTAAGGGAAAGTGGGTGGGAGTCCAGATGAGTTGCCATGAGCTGATGACTACTGTAGCTGGCTGATTCATTGCTCTCATTTATATATGGGAACTGGTGCATAATAAAATTAAAGAAACATATATTCTGATCTAATAAAATAATAGTTCTCCCCATTTTTACTTTGATAGCTTTTTCTTTTATGAATTTGAATTTTTGAAAGATAAATTATACTTAATTTGTTTAATCATTTTTATCATTCGAATACATATACCAGGGCTTATAGTCAGCTTAAGTTAACTGGTCTCCTAGTGCAGTCTCTCATTCCATTCATGATTCATGCTAGGCATCACTTGCACATGGTTAATTAGCCTCTATTTGAATATTTCCAGTGAAGGATAAAGTTATTAAGTTCAAGGCAAGTCCATTTTTAAGTCAGTATTAATTTCAGGAATGTTTTTCATTGTATTAAACTATCCCCTTATCAAAAATGTGTTCTAAGTCTCCCATGTCCCACTGAAACTTCCAGTGAAACTTCCAGTGACACTACCCTGAGTTATCAATTACATCAGTTGACAAGATCTAAAAATACAATCACTGGTCAATATCGAACTTTTCACTGAAGAGTCTAACTTTTAGAATTCACAATGGAACAGATAACATAGTAAATAAACCATTACATCTCAAAAACTGGCTGTAACTCTTACACATTTTTGTCTTGTGCCCATCAGCCTGAGAGATTTTTAAAATAAAACACAAATAATAATAAAACAATTATTTTACAGTTTCTTACCTACAGGCAAACGTACTAAGTGATTTCTTCTAATGTTAAGGTCTCTCAATGCCTCCAAATTACCTATCTGGGAAGGTATTGTTTGAATTTCATTGCAGCTTACATCCTATTTCAAAAAGATACAAAGTAAAGAATTATTCTAATATTACAAACTTGCCTGCTTTAAACTACAAAATGAGGTTGGACAAGATAATATCTGCAGTCACTCTTAGTTGTTAAAAAAAAAATTATGATTCTGTGTCCAAGAATAATTCCATAGTTTGTACTAGCATTTAACTTTAAAAATGTACAGGTTTTTTAATGATTCTATATTATATATTTTGTGAGCAGAACTAAAATTAAATGATTTAAGATGTGGGTATGAAGCCTAGACTATCAAACCAAATACTAAATATGTTGGTGAAAAAGTAAAATGTAAAAAAGTATAACAACATCTATTTAGAACAATCTTATTTTATATTGTGCTAATGAAACCAGAAGAAAACATACAAATTATAATAAAATTATTTGAGAGAACTCTATTTTCAAAATACCAGTTCAACTGTTCAAGAATGTAAAATAAAAATGCATTGAAGATTCAAATCATTCTTTATCAAACTGCAAGTGAAGAGAAAATAATAAAGTACACATAGCTCAAAAGGCTATAGAAAAAACAGGTAAGTCTTTATTAGCATCTGATCAACCTGATTCCAATACATATTAGGAAGGCCTTCTGGTATTCTGGTAAATTGCTTGATTCTAATTCTACTGGTTCTGAGAAGAGACTGATTATAAGTTACAAAATTGATATATCCAGGATTCCATAATTCTGAGAACAGCCAGAATGTGTAAATCCATGGAACCTGCCTAGGTTAATAAAAGCGCCAAGATGCTACATTAACACTTAAAATTCTTCCAATAAATGAGTAAAAAGAAAATAGTAATAGATTTACTGTTAGAAAAGAGCACTTAACCTAAAACTTAAGCTTCAGACATTATTTTTAAATTTTTCCAAAATATTTTTAGAGAAAATACTATTTTTACTTTTCCTACCAATTAATGACTTAAGTAGAATAAGAAGCTAAACTTCTTAGTCCAGTGCTCTAGGCATCAAAGTTAAAAGTGTTTTAAAAGAAGTTGAAAGATTAGGAAAATTGAGCCTGAGCCAGAAGGTAACAGCAATCTATAATATTTCTCTCAGAAAATGTGTATGTTGAAAGACAGCACTTTACTTTCACTAAAAAAATGAATAAGGATGTTGCAGAAAGACCATCAAGTGGAATCAGGAGCTTTAGGATTACTAATTCTTACTCTGCCACAAGCTGTTTGTATGACTGAGGGTATCAAGTCACATCTTGTAGAAAGCTAAAAGCACCTTTTATGAGACGTATCTATCTGTTAAGTATCTAGGATTCAATAAGTAGAAACAGAAAGTTTAAATGATTTGAAAATCAGAATTTTAATCATGAGTATAATTTACTACTAGTTCATGTTATTAACCCAAGTTCTGAAGAAACGCCAACAAACATACATTTTGGACATTGTTTCCTCAATCTAACTGGCTCCAAAACAGCGATCTACTATCTAGACTCTAGATTTTATTTGTGAATTTTTACATGTGACCTTTTATATTCACAATCTACCTGGAAAAAAAAGTGAGCTAATGAGGTTCAATTAGAATATATGTGTATAGTATTCATTTTTATGATGTTCATCTTTGTTAATAAATTTACATAGAACTATACTCCCAAATCTCAATGGACATAATTGTATTTGACCGTTTCAGAAATATGAAACGTGAGCTTTGGAGTTAAGGTAGACTCCAAATTCTACTTCAGTTATGGAACCTTAGGCAAATTACTTAACCTGAGTGCTAGTTTTCTCAGCTATAATATGATGATAACTATAGTATTCAATCCATAATGTTATTGTGGTGATTAAAAGAGAAAAGTCTTATATGCCCAGAAATAAGTACTCAAGAGTAACAAAGACTACTCGTAGGTGAAGGTTAAGCTTCTTAGAAATATAAAGCAGTAAAGAATAGCTTATTTTAGAGTGGGAGATAGGTTCTAAAGATGCCATGTTAAGGTAAAAAAAATAAGCCTGACATTTGTAGTGCCCATTTCCCTATAGGGACAAACCAAAAATCAGAGCATTGATGCTAGTAACAAGATTTAATTCTAAAAGTTCAAATGCATTATTAATTTATACCTCAAAAGTTTAATAACATTGAAAATCACTTAATATTGGTTAGAACCTAATTCTAATGACTTTTCCCCATTTCATGTGGGCCTGTGAGACCTGTACTTTCAGTTCCATCTTAATTCTGTGCCAAACCACTGGAGTATTGATCAATCAGTAAAACTTCACTATCAATACTTGAAAATAACATAAAAACACATGTTAATAATAGATCTTTACCATATAAAAGAGTATGCTATAACTATGTATATCGGGGGTGCCAAAAAAATGTTTACAAGTGGACACGTTGGTGAACGTTGCTCAAGCAGTAGTTTGCCGTAATCAGAAGTGTCTGGACACTGATGGTAACCACTTTAAGCACCTCTTGTAATTGCAGAAGTCAAACATGACTTGTATTCATCTTTTGTTATCGGTATATATTGAGTATTACAATTTTAATACAGTTTTGCTTTCTTAAAAACGTGTATACATTTTTTGGCACTATATATATATATGACAATCAAAAAATAAAATGTTAACTTACAAGTTCTGTTAAATGTTTGAGATGTCCAATTTCTTCTGGAAGTGAGACCAATTTGTTATTACTAGCAATTAAGACTTTCAATGGTAAATTACACAAATGTACTGGCAATGTTGACAGTTGGTTCCGACTAAAATGGAATGGGTAAGGAGAAAAAGAGAACAAGCAGTCAGAGCCCAATACTTAAGAAAAATATTTCCAGATTTCCCATCCTATATTCAGTAAAATGACAAATATAAGTCTTGCAAGAAGAAACAGGATATTAGATTTGAGCTATAGCTCGCCAGCTTTGGGCTTTGTAGGCACAGCATTTAACTAATCTGCATCTTGCAAAGATTCCTCATCTATAAATTGAGGATCTTAATATCTCCTCTACCTATAATACAAGGCTCTTGTACCATAAAACACCTTTGTAAATAATGATGTGCTATATAAACACAACATATCATTTTATTACGTTTATATAAGAAAAAATGATTTAAAAATAGGGTAGATAACTATCATCCTCTCCTCTTCCTTCCAAAGAAGAGTTATAAACATAAAAGTGTTTGTAATCTACTTCCCTCATCATTACAGTATTATAACCAAATGCATATATGATCCAAATATAATTTTATGGAAAACAAGTGACAGGTTGTGATTTTAAATATATCGTATCAATGAAGTATAGGTAAGGAATCTTTTAGTTATACAAAAATAAGCAAACCAAAATTAAAAGAAAAATAAAATCATAGGATAAAAAGTTAAAATTTTACTTATGTAGATTTAACTTCTTAAGCCTTAGGACCAATGGTCCCCCACTTTGAAGATCTTTTGCTAATTTAACCAATAGAGATCATGAGCCCTTACAACTTTTAACCCCATTATAATTCTACTCCTAGACATTTATCTTAAGAAACAGAAAAATATTTACATATAAAACTGTTTAGTAGTATTATTTTTATCATGGCAAAGAAAAACTGAAAGAAACTAAATACCTGAGAGGAAAAATGAGTTTTAGAAGTATATAAACTATACAATAAAACGATTACATACAAAAATACTTCCAAAGGATTATTTCATGACAAGGGGAAAAACTCATTTAAAAATTTGACTGACAGCCTGGATAAATGGAATAGACAATCTATAATTATATAACTCTGATAAAATATTGTGAATTTTCTTTACATTTTTCTACATTTGTTCATTTTCTCCAATGAACATTTATAACTTGTATAATGAAATGAAGTAACAAACGAATTCTTGTAAGATGTGAAAAACGGAGACGAGTTGAACAAATGCATTTATACATTCAGAACTTAACAGAAAAATATATAATCACAAGAACCAAACAAAGTAATTACAGATATACTATTCTCATATAATTCAGCTTATTTGAAACTATAACTGGAGAACCAATGCTACAAGACTGATGCAAGCCTATTAGGCTAATGGATATTAGAATTTGTTAATTACTGCAAACACAAAGGGATATAGGAAATACTGTTAATTTAGCGTAACAACATGTATGGATACTGCTGATATGAACAGATAATGTAAATTTTAGTGAAATGGAAGGGAAAATTGAAAAGACCATAAAACCAAGTATTTTAAAAAAGAAACATCCTTACCTAATATTTAAGAACGTTAGAGCTTGTAGGTTTAGAATTGCCTCTGGTATATACCGAATACAATTTTGGTATAAGTTGAGATTCTCAAGAGAAACGAAGTGACATGCTTCTATGGGAATTTCTGAGAGGCGATTTCGTGACAGATCTGAAAGAAAAAAAATAAAGTTTAAAACCAATCTTTGGGAATTATTTTATTGAAATGTTAAATAGGCAGGTTTCGTGAATGTCTGAATTCCCCATAGTTCCTATTGTGGAGATTGATCCAGAGTAAACATTCAAATATTTATTAATTCAATAAACTATTTTAACACACGACTACACCTGTTGCTGGAAAATGTTGATTCCTTTTGAGTGTACATATACTAAAAACAAAAACCATTATTCTTTGCAAGTAACACAAATTCTAAGGCCTATCTGCCTACAAATTACATCAAAGATCATACTAAGTACCAAATATCCAAGGAAATGAACGCATCCCTAAAATTCACCTTCCCAAAAGCAAAACAAAGCAAAACAAAGCAAAGCAAAGCAAAGCAAAACAAAACAAAAAAAAACTGTTCCTTTCTCTACCAAAGATGATCCGGATAATGTCAAAAGGATTCAGGAACCATCTTTGCTCCCGCTGGCCAAAAATGAGACAATTTGAGTTTCAAAAAAGTAACTGCAATGGATTAAAATCTATCACACATGTCTCCCTCCACCCTAAAAAGATGATAGAGAATCGATTCATTATCTTGTAAACTAATAAAGGGGAAAAATCATTTTTTTTCCTTCCCTATATGAACTGCATCACTGAGTAACCAAATAGTTATATGAAGGGAAGCATCTCTATATAAGTGTTCTAACTATAAATGAAAAATGATAGACCATCACCATTTTGCAACCCTCAATGAATTATTGGATCTAGAACTGAATATTAACGGCTGTTGTTAGCTTTACAAAAAGACAACCAGAAATGATATGCCTCCCATTAGAATAGTACACCACTTACGGTCTTGCCAAAGGCACAGAATTCGAGTCTAATCAAGCATCTATATCACCTGCAAAGTTTCAGGAAATGTAGAGGACAAAGGAATGTGTTGAAATACAGTCACTCTATCATTAACCATTTAGATTTAATTAAATGTACTGAGATTCATTTGCTCACCATTGTTTTCTCTCTACTTCTGCCCTATCTAAAAGTCTCTGTTGGGAGGTATCTGTGAGGATCCTTTACTGAGAACTTCCCCTAGTGGACTGTATTGCTGCATATCTGCAAATATCTTGCTTTCATCATAATAAGTGAATGACCAATGCTAGAAATTGGTCAAGTTCTTTTCTTAGTAATCTGTAGATGTTATTTTACTACCTTCTAGTTTCCATATGTCACATTGAGTAATCCAGCACATATGCGATCATTTTTCCTGTGTAGGCAACTTGTTCTTTGTCTCTGCACCCCCAACACTGGTCTGGTTGGTACTCAGCGGGCTCTTTCAATCCTTCTTTAATCCAGAGAAATTCTCCTCTATTATATTTTTAATTGTTCCATCTCCTCAATTTGCTTTCTCCTTCTTTCTATTTTTTTTGTCTTGATATACTCTTCTACTTAATGTTCCAGACCATGAATTTGAGTCTCAACAATAATCCTCCTCACTGCAAATTAATATATATAAAAGGTTTTTTCCTCTCACTTTTTAATTTTTCTATGCTATGATTAGAAGCATGTCAGTTTGTTTTGAGAATTTCAGGATGTTTGTTTTGCTTGTTAAACTTGTCACCTATGTCTTCCAATAGTTCTATTTCTCTGAAGTTACTTGTTCTAGACATAATCCTTATTGATCCCCTCTCTGGCTGCTGGAGTTCCTTTGTGTGAATTATTTTCTATTCCCAATTCATACCTTGTCTCACCTTTGGTGCTCAGGTCAAGCTACTAGCATTAACACCAAAATAATGGAAGCAACCTCTACAATGTGCTGGAACTAAGCTTGCCCTCTGAGACACAGCTTTGTGAGAACTCAAAAGTTTTGATAATAGCCTCGTTTTCATCTGGATCCCAGTATATCCCCCAGACTCACATATTCCCTACAGGTCCCACTAGCCTATCAGTCCCAGTGCTTCACTCTGACGTGATAGTAACTGAGGTTGGGAAACAGTCCACCATCTTGCCATAATTAGGAAAAAGTTCAAGCCCAAGTAACAGTGACCATCAAGTACTGAAGACTAAATATTTCCTACAAAATCACATCGTAAATAATTTCTTTAATATAAAGTAAAACAAGAATCATTCTATCAATTCCTACTTAAGTTTTATCAGTATGATCTTAAAAGTTGAAATAATGAAAGTAATTTACTTCAACTACAAACTGATCCTTAAATTTTTAAATTTATCCTCCCAAATGACAACTGCAGGAAACAAATTAAATTTAAGCAGGGGCTGTTTAAAGTTAGTTTTCCTGATATTTGTATTACAAAGCTAAATTACTTAAAATCAAGAAAAATAAAAACAAAAACACCCATCTTTTTTGGTCTCTATACTAAGGAGAGAAAAAAATGATAGTAAGATATACACTAAGCTTAGATGTATCTCAATAAACAAGTACTCCTTAATTTTTAAATAATTAGCTAATTTATGACATAGCCTACTTTTGAAACCAGAGCTTTGGCCTAAGGGTTCTTGTAAGTTCTCCCATTTAAATTGTATTTTGATTTCAATTTGGGAAGACAAGTAGCTTCTTTGTGTTAACTGAATAATTTTTTTACATGCTGTAAATTCATGAAAGAGGCTGAATTAGTTGGATCATAGATTATATTATGGAAAATACTGCAAAGTACTACTGGTTTATAAAGGATATTTTTTGCCATACTCTCCCAAAGAGAAAATAATTTTACAGCCAAAGAAATGTGATAAAAGAGAAAAAAAGAAAAAACCTTAAAAAAAACCCCCGCATTTAAAAAAAAAATATGGATGCTTCATTCTTTAAAAAATTTTTTTTAATTTTTCAATTTTAGTTGACATTCAATATTATATTAGTTTCAGGTGTATAGCATAGTGGTTAGACATTTATATAACTTACAAAGTGATACCTCATAAGTTTTGTACCCACTTGACACCGCGTATAGTTATTACAATATTATTGATTATATTCTCTACACTGTACTTTACATCCTTGTCTCTATTTTGTAATTACCAATTTATATTTCTTAATCCCTTCACCTTTTCCACCCAGATCCCCAACCTCCCTCCCATCTGGCAATTGTATTCTGATTGTTTCTATACTACTCTGCTCCTTTTTATTCTCTTGCTCTCTTCTCTTGTATATGGAAGACTTTCTGTAGTGTTGTGTTTGGATTCCTTTCTCTTTATTTCTTGTGTATCTCTTGTAGATTTTGGTTTTGCTTTATAGTTGCTAGATACTTCATATATTTCAAGCTATGTTTATAACAGCGTATTTCAAATTGATGGTTGCTTAAGTTCAAACACATTCTGAAATCACTACCATTTTTACTCCCCTTTCTACATTTGTTTGTCATTATTTTTCATGTGTTTTGTGCATATCTCTTAATTTATTGTTATAATTACACATATCTTCCTATTTTTGCCTTTTAACCTTTGTATTAGCTTTAGTGTTGTTGATCCACTGCTTTTATTTCGTGTTTGCCTTTGTCAGTGAGAATTTTTTCTTTGCAATATTTTTTTATTCATATATATTTTCTTCTTCTTAAAGAAGTCCCTTTACATTTCTTGTAATACTGGTTTGGTGGTGATGAACTTCAGCTTTTTCTTGTTCATGGAACACTCAACTCTCCACGTTTGCCTCTTGTGTCTCTGGGTGATTAATTCTCTGCCTCTTTCAGAAGCTTCTGCTTTCCTCTGGTCATTTTTGAAAAATTTTTCCAACTTTATTTTTGCCTTAGGCTTGTTTTTTTCAAACTGTGTGATCTTGGTCAAGTCACTTAATTTCTTTGCCTCAGTTTCTTCACCTTGAAGGTTGAAGTGGAGAAAGTGAAACAGAGGTCGGCCTGTGTCAGGAAATTTCTTCCACTGGCGTTTCTTCTCCCCACAGTTCTGGAGGCTGAAAGTCCAGGATCAAGATACCAGCAAAGTTGGTTTCTGGTGAGGCCTCTCTCCTTGGCTTGCAGATGGCAGCCTTCTGGATGTGTCCTCACATGGTCTTCCCACTGTGTGTGCATGCTGAGTCCTGAATTTGAACTTACAGTTCTAGAGGCTGAAAGTCCAAAATCAGGAAGTCAGCATGGTCAGGTGAGGCTTCTCGTTGTATCATCACATGGTGAAAGTGTGGATATGTTTCATTCTCAAAACTCTGGTTATAAAAGCAATGCGTATTAACTTCATGTACACAGAAAACTGCATAAAACGTATATGCACAAAGAAATAAAATATTGCCAGTACCCTAGAAACCCCAATGTAGTTCTTCCTAATCATAAGCCCTTCCCTCCCCAAAAGAGGAACCGATATACTGATTCTAGTGGTAATCATTTCCTTGATAGTTTTAACACTTTAATAATTTATAGTTTTGTCTCCTATATTAGTTTCCTATTGTTGCTGTAACAAATTACCACAAATTCAGCGGCTTGAAACAGTACAAATTCCAGTTCCTGTTCAAGATGGCAATGTAGGAAGATCCTGAACTTACCTCCTCCCAGGGACACACTGAGTCTACAGGTACATACAGAACAACTGCCTCTTAAAAACCCTAAAGACTGGCTGAGTGACAACTACACATAAGGCAGATAAGGAAAAAAAATGGCTTTGAAGGCAGGAGAGGCTGGGACACAATCTCACCATACACCCCACCCTGGCACAGAGGTCCAATATCAGGAGAAAATTCGAAACCCAAAGCTTCTCCCCAATGAGTGAAGGGTATCTCAACTTTTAGGACTTGCTCTTGAGAGAGACGAGTCTCCAAGATATCTAACTTTGAAAACCAATGGGGTCACATCCTGAGATCCAAAATATTACAGCAATCTGGGAGACAGCTCTTAAATGGCCCCTGTGCTCAGACTTACCTGCTCCAGGGCCCAGCTAAGAGGCAGCTGATCACACACAGACTTAAAGTTATAACCAAGCTGACCTGCTTATATTAAAGCATTGGCCTGAGGAGCAGGCATCTAATTTAACACACATATTTTATATCCTGCTGGAATACTCTCTGGGGACAGAGACTGGCACGAATCATCTTTGTGCTCTCGCTTTGCCATGCTGGACTGCTTGACTCCAGAGGCCAGGGGAGCTTGCATTCCTGGTCCCATGGGACTATAATAATCAGTGTCACCAGAAAGGAGCTCATACCTCTCTTGCAGCTGCTGAGAAGGGACATCTCTGTATTGCCTGCCGCTGCAGACAGTGGGGCTTATATTCATGGGTACCCAAGTAAGAAAGAGTTCTTAAAACAGCTCCCACCCACAGGGCTGAGCAAGAGGCAACAGATCCAGGAGGCGCAGTCTTTCTGTGTAAGAAGTCTATTAGCTAATCATCATAGCTGCAACTGAGGGGTAGGTTTCTAATTAAACACACATCTAAAGGCTGACTATCATCCTTTCCAGAGACCTTGGAAGACAGGCACTATATTCACACTTTTCCTCTGCCACACTCCAGAGTGCCAGTGTCTCCTGGAGGGGAGCTTTACACACAGCTGGTGTCCTGGTTTATATGTCTGCTGCCACCCAGAGGATACTCTTTAATCACCTTGCTCTGGACTGGGGAGCTGGTACTCGTGGGTCCCACAGGAGAGAGGCAATTGGAGATGGTTCTTGGTAGGCTGCACCCGCAAGGCACTTTGCAGATATCAGGCTGAGGCACACCGCCCAGTCTTTCTGAGAAGGAGGCCTCTTTGCTTGTCCTGGAGCTTCAGCCGGACAGACACTATTCAGGTTCAGCACACATGTAGTGGACTACGGAGCTGTGCTCAAGGAATGAAGGGTGTGGGCACCATCTTGGCACTTTCCCTCTGCTTTGCTCCAGGTCTCTGGCATGTCCCAGAAAAGGACTTGTATACTCATTTGGAGCCCCAATTTTTGTGATTGTCATCCAGGGGACACTGCCAAAGGGGTTTGCTTGTGGGCTCACAGGACTACGTATGTTTGCATACTTTTAAAAGCTGCTTGCTGCCTGAGGGTATGGCTTCTAGACAGCTTGGATCTGGGTGCTTAGATCCTTCCCTTAGGGACAAGGACAGGTCTTGGCACATCCTCAACTACAGGGAGCTATTAAAAAGATAATAGGCTGCTTGGACAGGCAAAAAGTTTGGGAGACAACAAAGCTGGGGCAAGGGTGTATGACAAGGTTCACCTCCTACATGATCCACTCCTTCAAGACTAGCAGATATGACTGTTTCATCTACTGTATAGACACCAACACAGAGAGTCAAGCAAAATGAAGAAATAGAGGAATATGTTCCTAAAGAAAAAAGGAGATAAAACCTCAGGAAAAAAAAAAACCTTCATGAAAAGGAGGTATGTAATTTACCTGGCAAATAATTCAAAGTAAAGGTCATAAAGATGTTCACTAAACTGTGGAGAAGAATGAATGAACACAGTGACAATTCAACAAAAGACATGGAAAATGTGAGAAAGTACCAACAGAAGTCACCGAGCTGAGAACTACAATAATTGAACTGAAAAATAGACTAGAGGTGTTCAACAGCAGACTAGATGAAGCAAAAGAAAGGATCAGTCAACTCAAAGAAAAGGCAGAGGAACTCACCTAATCAGAGCAGCAAAAAGAACTAAGAAAAAAAGTGAAGATAAATTAAGGGTCTTATGGCACAGCATCAAACAGACTAATATTTACAGAGGAAGAGGAAGAGGAGGGGGAGGAGGAAGAGGAGGAGGATGAGAAAGAACGAAAGAGGCAGAAACCTTGTTTGAAAAAATAATAACTGGGGTAGTGGTTTTTATGGTTAGTGGTTTTTGCAGTTTTAAATGAAATCCTTCCCTACCCAAGGTCATAAAGATATTCTCAAAAAGTTTTATAGTTTGACCATCAGATTGAATCTATCAGGAACTGATTTTCTAGTATGTGTGCAGTAGGAGGCCAAAATCACTTTTTTCATACAGGGATACCAATTATCCCAGTGACAGTTATTAAAAAGACCATCTTTCCCCCCCCCCCACTATTTCCCTATCACATGCATACCATATATCTGGTGTCTGTATTTGTATGGGCCTATTTGGGGTCTCTCTGATCTGTTCTATTGTTCTAGTTGTCTATCCTTATGTCAATATTACTACTGACAGAATTAATTATTATATCTTTATAATAATTCTTGATATCTTATACAGTGATATACTCCTACATCACTTCTAGTAAAAGAGGTATTCCTTTCTTTTTGTAGTTCTTCAAGTATGTCTTGACTTTCTAGGTCCTCTGCATTTCCTTACAAATTTTAGAATGAGCTTGTTAGATCCATAAAAATATTTGTTGAAATTTTTATTGAGATTGCAACGAATCAAACATCAATTTGGGAAGAAACAGCATCTTTACAACACTGAATTTTTCAATCTGTGAAGACCTCCATTAATTAATAAAGCCTTCTTTAAAGTTTCTCAATAAAGTTTTGTCATTTTCCTCGGAAAATTTATAATGTTTTTACTTGACTTTTTTTCCAGGTCCTTGTTATTTTATAAACGATATATATTTTAAAATTTTTACTTTTGAACTATTAGTTACTCACAGAAATAAAGTTGATTTTTATATATTGATTTGGTATCTGGCATCCTTGGTAAATTTTATTAGTTTATATATATCTGTATTTTTTTTGATAGTTCTAGGTCCATAATTACATGGTTCCATGAATAATCAAAGCTTTTTCTTCCTTTCAGATCCTTATTTATTTATGTAGTTACTTATTTAATTCCCTTACATTGCTGGCTGAGACTTCCAGTATAATGTTGAATAAAAGTGGTAATAGAAGGTATTGTTATCTTGTTCCTAATTTCAAGGTTTTCTGTAGATATTGCTTATCAAATTAAGGAAATTCCTTTCTATTTCTAGATCGCTAAGTTTTTATCAGTAACAGATATTGAATTTATCAGTTTCTTTTTCTCCATCTTTTGAGATAACCATAGTTTGCTTGTTTTAATTTTTATTGGGAAATATTGGGGAACAGTGTGCTTCTCCAGGGCCCTTCGGCTCCAAGTCACCGTCCCTCAATCCAGCCGTGGAGGGCGCAGCCCAGTTCCAAGTCCAGTCACCACTTTCAATCTTCAGTTGTAGGGGGTGCAGCCCACCACCCCATGTGGGAACTGAACCAGCAATCCTGCTGTCGAGAGCCCACGCTCCAACCAACTGAGCCACCTGGCAGCCCCTCCGTAAACTCAGCGGCAGCTCGTTGTCTTCAATCTACTTGTGGAGGGCACAGCTCACTGGCCCAAGTGGAAATCGAACCGGCAACCCCATTGGTCAGAGTTCGTGCTCTAGCCAACTGAGCCATCTGGCCACCCAAGATGATCACAGGATTTTAATCTTTTACTACATTAAATATAGAATTAATTTTCCTCTTTATTCTACTGTTCTTTTATTCCCATTAGTATGGAATTGATTTTTGTCCTTCTCGTTAAAATATTATTCTACTTGTGAAAATTCAATTGACTTTCTAATGTTAAACCCTGCATTTCTGAGATAAACTCAATTTAGTCACGAAGCAACCTTTTAATTTCACACATATAGATAAGACTACTTATTGTCACACAAGCTTTCTAAATTTATCTCTGTGTCAGTGTAGGCAATCCCAAGTTGTTTTCTAGATTGCAAGTTCAATTGAGATTTGCCAAGTATTGTACAAAGCTACAAACTGGTAATAAACAACTTTGCAATTAAGCTATTAAGTTACTTCTATGCATCATATCCTGAAGGTAGCCTTGGTCTTTCCCTAGACATTATCTTTTCTTCTTTGACAGTGATAGGAGCCAACAACTATACCACTATTTGGCACACCCCTTAAATATATTACTCAGGTGAGCAAAGCAGCAAAAGCCTATTTTAGACTGATAAATGTATTAGAAAATTTTTGGCTAAGGATATATCATGAAAGTTTCAATGAACTAAAAGAAATACCTGCATTTCAATGAAAAACGTTTTAAGGCATTTTGTTTGCAATCAAACACCTGATTACTTTCCTTATTTACAAACACCTTACCCTCAGAGTTATACTCATCTCAAAGATACTGTAAGTTTTAAAATAATATGTTAAAGAAAAAAGCCAAAAAATAGTAAAAAGAATCCTCAGTATTAATGGGGGGGGGTCGGTGCATAAGAATGATAACTCTAGATTCACACAGCAAATATTTAATGAGTATGTTATGAAGGTAGAGACTATGTTTTTTGTTTTACTCTGTATACATGGCATTTAGTGCTATAATACATAGCACATAGTAGGGGCTCGATAAAATATTTGTTCAAAAAATGAGCAAATAAATCAATGAAAGAAAACTACAGACTCAGAAATAAGAATCCTGTCGTCCATCTACCGAACCTCATCTATAGTAAGATTATAACACAACTGATGTACTAAAAAAGTACTAAATCACAATTGTACCTTTATAATTTTTGTTTTAAGAAATACTACATAATGAGGATTGAAAATAACTTATTTCCAAACAAGTATTTCGATAAAATGAATCAAATCCAGCTACTGAGGGAAAAACTATTACATGTATCCAACTATAGATATTTTAACTTGAAAAAAGCTGAGATAGGTTACAACCATAAGGAGTATTTCAGATATATAAAATAATGACTTTGGACCTTTCTTCCATCCTGAAGTATAAAATGTTTGTTTGTTTGTTTTAATAGGTTTTATTGGGAAAGGGGAACAGGACTTTATTGGGGAACAGTGTGTACTTCCAGGACTTTTTTCCAAGTCAAATTTTTGTCCTTTCAATCTTAGTTGTGGAGGGTGACGTTCAGCTTCAAGTCGTTGTCCTTTCAGTCTTAGCTGTGAAGGGCGCAGCTCAGCTCCAGGTCCAGTTGCCATTGCTAGTTGCAGGGGCACAGCCCACCATCCCCTGCGGGAGTCGAACCGGCAACCTTGTGAGAGGACGCATTCCAACCAACTGAGCCATCCGGGAGCTCAATGGCAGCTCAGCTCAAGGTGCCGTGTTCAATTTTAATTGCAGGGGGCGCTGCCCACCATCCCTTGTAGGACTCGAGGAATTGAACTGGCAACCTTGTGGTTGAAAGCCCACTGGCCCATTGAGAGCTCACTGGCCCATGTGGGAATCGAACCGGCAACCTTAGGAGCTAGGAGCACGGAGCTCTAACCGCCTGAGCCACCGGGACAGCCCCTAAAATGTTTTCAATTTATGATATTCCCCTTCCTGTTTTAGGCTAGCTCCCATATCTTCCTGATACGGCACCTTCATTTTTTTTGTGCACTTCCTTATATTTTGGCACAAGATGTTCTAGGCTTATCTTGCAACTTCCGTGCTCCAGTTCTGGAATCCGCTATTTCTCACCCTCATGTAACAGAAACTTGTGGCAAGTTAGACTTGGAGGGTAGGGGTAAAGGGCAGAATGGAAAGCCACTAACCCCGGGAGAAGTTTCAAAATAAATGACTTGGATTTTTGTAAGCCACTAAGCTTGTAGTGGTCTGATACACAGCAATAGCAAGCAAAACAGAAATTGGTACCTGAAAGTAGAGTGCGGCTGTAACAACCTAAAACATCTGGCACTGGCTTAAAATGAGGCAGTGGGCAGTGGTCCTAAGGGGCCTCCTAGATCCTGTTAGTGGAGGCTGGAGGGCAATGAAAAAGATGCTACTGAAAACTGGAGAAAAGGGCACTCTAGTTCTACTGTGGCAGAACAATTAAAGTAACTATCACCTGCATGCTGTAATGTGGTAGGTAGAAAGAGTACCTAATGGATTTAAATTACCATAAACACATGGTAATCTGTGGCTATCTGTTGTGAAACATGTTAGTTGAAGTTAAGAAATATATCAACAACAAATATCACTAAGTATTAATCTTAAATCTTAAAGATGAGAAAGGGTATGCACATATTTACACACATACACATTCCTGTAACTTTCTAATTTCCCTCCTCACTTATCTTTCGATATCAAATACATTACATATTTTTACTTTTCAAATAATGCACAGAAAGCAAACAACGTCAACCAACTTAAGACCCTCTTTGCTTACATAGGAAAGAACGTGAATTTCTGCCTAGAATGGACTCTGGTTTCACATAATATAGAAAACAAACTCAATTTTAAGAGTCTACAAAGACCACCCTTAACTGTAATCCAATTCTTACATTTTCTTTCATCTTGAAATAGTGCTCATCACATACTCTGCCAACAGTTTTCAAAACCAAACCCTGAAACAATACAATTGAGAGTAAAACTTTTATCTTAAATGAGAATATGATATAGCCTTTAGTCCTAGCTTTACCATTTCTTATCATCTTAATCTCTAGAACATTTCAGAATCTCCCTAGCACTTTCAGTGAGATGTTTTCAATTATTTTACTTTTTCTTTTTTTTGCAGGTAAGAGGCATGCTAAGAGGTACTTTTTTTAAGTCCCTCTCTCCATTAACTATTCAATAATTTTAACGATTTTATGAATTAGAAGTGGTTGGTTCTGACTTTCAGGGGGAAAACATGGAGGACAGAACAGAAATGTGGCTTCTTAAACCTGAAAAAAGCTTTGGGGTAACATTTATTTAGCTGATGGCATTTTCCTCCCAGCAAATTTTCTAGCTTTCTATTTCTGTTTGAGACTACGAAAGGTCATATGAAGTCCAGAAAAAGAATTTACTAACATGATATTGCTCACTTCTCGTAAGGTGGCAAAAAGAATAAAGGAAAAAACCTTAATTCTGTATAACACAAAAACTTGTTAATAACTTAAAATAGTTTATTAACTTAAATCTGAAAATACTTACAGTGCTTCAATGTTTAGTTCAACAAATTCTTTTTTCACTCTTAGAGAAGTCTGCTCAATTTTGCCCCTTCTTTGAGATGTGGTCAAACTGTTACAATCACCATTCTTGACTTCCTAGAGCTGCCAGAAGCAACCTTTTTTCTCAGACCAGTGTCTGACTTTTACAGTGATGTGCCTTTGACCCACCAGATCTAATTCACACTCTCCTCTGCCCCTCTGTTCTTCTCCCTATTCTCAACGTGAGCTAACAGAGGAATAATGTGATGACGTATCTGTTAAAAGGAACCACCTATCTGAATCACAACCAAAATAAGTTAAATTCAGTTGAACTAATTAATACAAATATTTTGAATTTAAATTTAAGTGTTCAGACCCGGCCCAGTGGCTCAAGTGGTTGGAGCGCCGTGCTCCTAATGCCAAGGTCTCCAGTTCGATTCCCACATGAGCCAGTGAGCTGCGCCCTCTACAGCTAAGATTGTGAACAACAGCTCTCCCTGGAGCTGGGCCGCCGTGAGGCGCCATGAGCCGCAGGCCACCACAGGCTGCTGTGTACTGCCGCGGGGCTACCGTGTCAGCCGGGGGAGCGCAAGGCTCATAATACCAGCAGGGAGCTGTGTCCTACACAACTAGACTGAGAAACAACGGCTTGAACCAAAGTGTGGGGGTGGGGAGGTGGAAAAAAGGGCAGGGGGAGTTGCTAAAAAAGTAAAAAGAAAAAAAAAAATTTAAATGTTCCACACCACAACAGGTCAGCTTACTCAGTTATAGAACTTACTCAGTTCTATAGACTTCTTCCGAGTGCTTCTAGTTCTTATGCATGAATAGGTTACCTAAAGCACACAGGGAAAAGGGACCAAAGGTATCTTTCCCAAATCTCTCATTTAAAAAGCAGATGTTTTGGCAATTGTATACTGCTGATTATCATAAATGTATATATATATATACAGTAAGACTTTTTTTTTAGGGTAACCTGCTCAGCTTTCAATGTTCTTAACTTCTCTCTTGTTCAGAGGGGCTGGCTGTCCCTCCCTCCCAGCTTTTCAGAGTCATGTATACCAGTGATTCCTAACCTTGGGGAACCTCTCAAAGGAAGTAACAGTGAACTTCGGGCTCCTCAGTCTTAATACTCTGGTCAACTTCTGCCCCTCATTCAAGAGCCGTCTCAAGCATAATCTCATTACACTTCCCCTGATTTGCCTAGGCACTCAAAGGATTCTCCACTGTTATTTCTATTACTCTGCTGCAGTAGTTATCACATGGTACTATAGGTCTTCATTAGATTTTAAGTTCCTTGAGACCAAGAGCTTTGTTATCTTTAGCATCTAACACAACAGATGACTTATTATGTAAAGGTCGTTTATTCATTAGAATTAAGTTAACTCAGTGTGTTATCATTGGATATTTCATGCTGATCAAATTTATAATTAGCTATTTTATGTTTATTAAAAATTGGAAAATTAATTATTTCTGAACAAAGTGTTTGATAGGTAATTAATTTTTAAAATGTGGGCTCCATGAAAGGGAATCATATGAAAGGATCCTTAGTAAAGGAAACGTAGGAGATATGCCTATAGACCAGGTCAGAGTACACCCACACCATTACCATCTTCCGCAACACGAATTAAAAAATAAAATGGGCAATCTGATGATAGATTAATATCCAGAATATGTATTTTTAAAAACTGAAACTCAACAACAAAAGCAAACAACCCAATTTAAAAATGGGCAAAGGACATGACTAGGTATTTTTCCAAAGAAGATACACAAATCTCCAATAAGCACATGAAAGGACACTCAATATTACCAATCATTAAAGAAATGCAAACTAAAACCAAAATGGGATAATACCTCACACCAATTAGGATGGCTATTTTTTTTAAGCTAGGAAATAACAAGTGTTGGTGAGAATATGGATTAATTGGAACCTTTGTTGCATTGTTGATGACAATGTAAAACGGTATAGCTGCTGTAGAAAACAGTACAGTGGTTCTGCAAAAAATTAAACATAAAATTATGTTTTTAATCCAGCAATTATACTTCTGAGTATATACCCAAAAGAAGTTTTAAAAAGAGGGACTTAAACAGATATTTGTGCGTGTGTGTGTGTGTATTATTCTCAATAGACAAAAGAAGAAACCAACCCAAATGTTTGTCAACAGATAAATGGACAAACAAAATGTTCTATATGCATATAATGCAGTAACATCAGCCTTAAAAAGGAATGCAATTCTGATATATGTTACAACATGGATGAACCATGAAAACATTGTGCTAAATGAAACAGCTCAGATACAAAAGGACAGATACTATATGATTCCACTTATATGAGGTACCTAGAATAGTCAAATTCAGAGACAGAAAGAATGGTTACCAGGGGCTAATCGAGAATTACTATTTAATAGATTGTTACAGTTTGGGATGAAGAAAAAGTTCTGGAGATGAATATAGGGTAATGGTTACACACCAATGTGACTGTAGTTAATGCCATTTAACTATACACTTAAAAATGGTTAATATGGTACATTTTGTGTTATGTATATTTTACCACGATTAAAAAAATCAAATGTTTTGTACTCAAGGTAGAAAATAAATGCAATCTGCCTCTTTTTAGTGATATGCACCTTAAAAATCTCTCCAGAAAATTATGGACCTTTCAAATAACCATATCTTACATCTAAATAATATAGAAATTACAGAAACAAAAATTCAAAGTATTCTTGAATGTCAAATCTCGTCAGTCCCGAAAACTATGTAACAAAGAACGTCACTTGTTTATTAACTTCTTTCTAACTCCATCTCTCTTTCGCAGAGAGAAAAATGTTTAATACTTCATTCTATTCAGCTATGTAATTATGACAGTAGAATTTATGTCTTTAAATCTCTAGAGCTAAGCCAGTAAAACCTAGGTTCACTCCAGTCCAAACACAAATTAATGTTTTCAACAGTATGGCATTTATTAAGAAATCCTAGCAGTCAAAAAGGCTTATGTGCTTCTAATAACTCCTTCAGGCTATCCCACACAATGACGTCACCCTTGCCAAATAAAGTCCATTGTGCAGTACCCACATCTACCGGACTATCACTTCCTATGAGAAGAGTCACTGCGATGAGGGTTAAAAGGGCCCAAGATTATGACAAACGTACTGTACGAGATTTTTAACACTGAGCAATGTAAACTTTAAAAGAATATTATAGGAATAATATCCTTCAACACATAAAGAAATGGCAAATAAAACTACAAAAAAATCTCAAATACATATTCGATAATGAAATAATTCAATTAAAAAAGTAAAATTCTTAAGGAAGGTCCAGTCCCTAAAGAATTATGTAAAAGTAATAATTTTAAATATGATCTGATAGCTGTTTAATAAACCACAGCGATACTACTCATGGTGCTTTCCACAGGTTAAGGAATGCCAGGGAGAAAGAACATAAACAGTTGCCCATTAAATGAAGACACTGTAATAGATGTTTGTCACACTTTTGAAACTTTCTATTCAAATTTGCCACATTTAAAAAACACTCTATCCCGTAATATTTAATTTACCTTTTCAACCATTATGCCTTTCCCATGAAAATTTTATTGAAAAGAATGCAATAAAAATCATGTTATTTTAGCTATCAATAAAATTATGTAATCCAGGGAGGTCAGAAATGAGAATGTTTTCTATGCTTTTCATCTAAAGTTATATTATTTTTACACAACTTGTGGCTTTTCTTTTTAAAATTGTTTTAAATTTTTTATCAAAGGTAGTAAATTTATATAATTTTAAATGCCAATTAGTTCATATAACTCAACACCAAAAAACCAAACAATCTAATTAAAATGGGCAGAGGACCTGAATAGGCATTTCTACAAAGAGGACATACAGATGGCCAACAGACATGAAAATATGCTCAATATCGCTAATCATCAGGGGAATGCAAATGAAAACCACAACAAGATTATCACCTCACACCTGTGAGAATGACCATCATCAATAAATCAATAAACAATAAGTGTTGTCAAGGATGTGGAGAAAAGGGAATCCTGGTGTACTGTTGGTGGGATTGCAAATTGTTGCAACCAATTTGAAAAACAGTATGGGGGTTCCTCAAAAAAATGAAAATAGAACTACCTTATGACCTGGCAATTCCACTCCTGAGTATTTATCCAAAGAAATCCAGAACACTAATTCAAACAGATATATGCACCCCTATGTTCACTGCAACGCTATTTACAATAGCCAAGATATGGAAACAACCGAAATGTCCATCAATAGACAATTGGATAAAGAAAGTGTGGCACATATATACAATGGAATATTACTCTGCCATAAAAAACGAAATCTTACCATTTGTGACCTAGAAGGTATTATGCTAAGTGAAGTCAGACTGAGAAAGACAAATACCACATGATCCCACTTACACATGGACTCTAAAGAACAGAATAAACAAACAAAACAGAAGCAGACATAGATACAGAGAACAAACTGATAGTTACTAGATGGGAGGGAGGTTGGGGGGGCTGGGTGAGAAAGGTGAAGGGATTAAGTAGTACAAATTGGTAGTTACAAGAGAGTCACGGGGATATAAAGTACAGTATGGGGAATATAGTCAATAATATTGTAAAAACTATGTATAGTGTCAGATGGGTACTAGGCTTATCGGGGGATGACTTCATAAATTACACAAATGTCTAACCACTATGCTATATACCCGAAACTCATATAAACTAATATTGAATGTCAACTATAATTTAAAAAACAGTCATGGGGATATATAGTACAGCACAGGGAATATAGTCGATAGTAGTGTAATAACTACGCACAGTGTCAGATGGGTAGAAGAATTGTCGGGGTTATCACCTTGTGAGGTATGTAAATGTCTAATCACTATGTTGTTTTGTACACCTGAAACTAATGTTATAAATAAATAAATAAATAAATAAATAAATAAATAAATAAATACATGCCAATTAGTGCCTTCTGCTTCCGGAAATATGGAGCAATGTGCTTTTTCCCTATTCCACCTGCTAAATACAACTAAAAGCCCTGGTCTTTAAACCTAAAACAAACATAAGAAGATGATTAGGGACTTCAGGACCTAAGGAATGACATAGTGATTAGTACCCTGGGTTTTCTTTTTGCCTCACGTATCCTACACTTGGAGCTGACATCTCCAAGTTGGCAACCCAGAAACACCAAAGAGCAGAGAGGCACCCCCGCACCTCAAAAAAAAATACAACAAAAAAAGTCAGCTCTCTCTAGCCAAAGGACCACGAAACGGGCAATTTAAGACAAAAAGTTTTAGACAATAACTCCAGCCAAACACTTCAGGAACGATAGCCTCACCCGAGCCATGGCAGCCCCAGCTGAGTGGGGAGCCAAAACTTCCACCCTTGCAGGACTGTAACTTGGCATTTCAGTAGCTCCTCCCCAGTCTCCATTGGCGTGGTGTCAGAGAAGGTCAAGTAGGGAACTGGGACTTCCATGCCTGCTGCAAGGTACTGTGGCCCGCTTCCCACCGTGTGGGATCAGCGGAGATTACGGGGGTGGTGGGGGAGCCTGGACTTTCACCCTTACCCAGCAGTAATGAGGCTCCCTCCACTTTCCTGATGGAGTGAGGTCAGAGGAGGACGAGTTAGAGTCAGGACTTTGACCACCACCCAGTAGTTTGGAAAGGTAGAAAGAAAAGACAAAGGGACCGTCACATAATTACCATTCATTTTCAGAAAGCAAGGGCCTTGAAGAAATCTCTAGATTCCTCAGAGGAAGAAAATAATGGGAGTGCACAAGGTATGTAGCAAAAACTTCAGAGACTGAAAAAATTTCAAAATCTTAACCCGATGTTAATTTTAAGCATTCTGCATTAGAGTATGAAAATTCAGACCACCGTAAGTATGGTGTCACTACTGAAATAAGAGGGGAAAAATGAGAGGCACATTTTAAGAGGAAGCGCCATTAAGCCTATTTGACTTTTGAGGGAAGAAAATAACAAGAACCAGCCCCTATAATCCCAACCACAAGTAAAAAACAACGAAAACTAGGAAGACCTGAGGATTCAATGATGGAGATATTGATAACTGAGTCATGAAGTAGCGTGTTGGAAATAGACAGTTAGAGAAAAAATCCATTAATGTCTTATTTTGTTTATAATACTAGTATTCATACTGAATGACGACCACTTGATATGACTAATTCAGAGAATATATATTTTTCTATGAAAGCTATGAATGTATTACAACTCCTTTTCCTTATTTTTACTTTCATATAGCAGCATTTAGAGATGCCAAATGTGCCTCATTATAAGGCAAGTCTTAGTTTTAATCAATTAGAAAATAAAAAAGTATAGATTATGATCAAAACGCTCATATTTTTACACAATTCAATGATATATCCTCTTATGTTTCTCTACAGCACTTTAAGTTAGAACTTTATGAACACTTTGAGCAAAATTATTACCACTTTAACAGACTTTAATGGCAGCATGTCTGGGCTCCATCACTGGGGACTTGGCTAGGATTAGAAAATCTAGTCATGATACTATAAAACATTTCTTTGCAATGAGGTTTTAATTTGTTGTTAATAGGTATTCGTTGAAATTAAGATCACCAGATTACATTAATGTACTGCAAAATCTTTTTAACGTAGGAATAACATGCTATTGGAAAACAAATTGTTAGAAACAACTTGTTTTCCCATTTAAAAAAATCTGTGAATATTAAGGTATTACTTGCATGCATAAATCCCGTGTTTCCCCCAAAATAAGACCTAGCCGGACAATCAGTTCGAATGCATCTTTTGGAGCAAAAATTAATATAAGACGCAGTCTTATTTTACTATAAGACGAGGTATGATATAATATAATATAACACCCGGTCTTATTTTATTATAAAACCTGGTCTTATATAAGATTATTATATTAAATTAATTCTTATATAAGATTAGGTCTTATATTAATTTTTGCTCCAAAAGACACATTGGAGCTGATTGTCTGGCTAGGTCTTATTTTCAGGCAAACGGTCTAAAAAAGATAAAACACAGAACTACATATTCCGTTTTCATTAAAAGGCTAATGCATATTTTTTTGATTAATACAGATCAACCTACTCTCTAGATACTTGAGAAATTTGTTTGTGGTTACATGTTTGCTTTAAAAAAAAAAAAGCTTTTTGTTGCTGCCATTATTTTTTTCTTAGCATAAGCCAGAATATTTCTAACCTACAGAGTCTGTGTCCTTTGCTGTTTGTACAGTATACTTTCATCTGAAATACTGATACCAGTATCTTGTTATTAGTACAGGTGAGAAAGGGAAGAATTTCTAATAAACTACTAATATTTTTTAGGTGCCTAGGTTTGATTTCGTTTTTTATTTCTAATGAAATGTTTAAACGGATTTCCAGTCCCATATTTACATTTAGTTTCACAGAAATTTCTTATTAAGTATGCTGTATCTTCAACAAATAACACAAAATAAAAATGTATCTCAGTTCAGAATATTTTATGCAAAACTTTTTGATAATTTCAGTGTAATGAAACAATTTCAAATGTGAATTTATACTTTATTGTGGTGGAGTTAATTTCTCTCAGTACTTGAGACCGCATCATCAGACCTCTTTCATAATAGAATCCCTTTTCTGGTTTAGTATTTAATTTGATCACTTTGTTTTTTAAGTGCTTGACCTAAATTTACTGTAACCACATGAAATAAGCATTTGTTTAAAACTTAACATTCTTGTTCTAAGACTCTCTCTCTGAAATGAATGCAAAATTTAAATCATGGCAAAATGTATAATATTATCATTACCCTACTTATAATTTTAATCAGCTTTCCAGAAATTATTTCTTCATAATGTAATTGTGAAATCAAATTGAAGATCTTACCGATAAAAATGACAAGTTATTTTATTCAACAAAAGGACTAAGACAAGGTGATATTCAAACAACCTTTTAGTTCTGAAATTCAGTCAGTCTATAAAAATAATGAACCCAGGAGTCCTAATGCAGTTTTAAAATGTCACACTGGTAATCTTGTATATTCTAACTCACTAATGATACCCAAAGTTTACTGTTCTTACTGGATAGCAATTTGGTCTTATATTTTATACTTAGATGTTCAAATTTTGCTTCAAAACCCACTTTTACTTTGCAGTAGTTGTGCAAAATTGCTAAAAAAACTGGTTATATGTAAATGATTTTGTTGATCATTATTTCTCCACATCTTAAAACAAGATGTTTCTAGCTACTTTTTGAGATTTTTTGATTATCTCAAGAAGCGCCCCTGACCCCCAAATAGTACATAACTTTGTGACTATTTATTGACAAGGTGTAAGCAATGCCATCTACTTTCAGTACAACTAAATCTAGGTAAATGTATTTTTATTCTTCATTGCAGTACTGAATATTTCCATTTCATTTAAACTATGATACAGTTGTCCCTCTTTTCTCCTGCTTGGAATAGTGCTCCATGAACAGTTTTCCAGCACATTTTAAAGAGAACCAATTCAAAAACAATCAATTACGTCCTTTGCTTATTAATGAAAGGCTATTTAAAGAGAAAAAAATTTGTTTTAGAAATATCCATGTTTTTATAAAGCAACTATTTTTGCATTCTCATACAGTCTTTTAGATCAGCTTGACAATCATCAGCTTTTGAAATGTGCATTCCTATTGCCAGAGTAAAGGTCTCATTTTTATAACACCATGTTGTATTTCTTTCTGCCCTTCCATCCACCCTCCGTCCACCATGACGCCCTGGCCAGGCCCCAGGGCCAGAACTTACCTGGGGACAGTCATGGTTAGCAGCTTAACAAACAAAACAAAGGTCTTACTGTAAAAGCTAGCAAGGATGCTAGAGTCTAAAAAAGGCCCACAGACCATGCTTTATCAGTTGGCATACATTTGCTCAGAAAAAGCAATAATGTATACTAAATGACTTGAAAATATAGCTTCTCCCCACCCCCAGTTATGTTTCCAAATATCCTAGGAGAGTGGGATGCTGAAAAATGTATGTAGGCTGATAAAATTTTGCTACGTATTTCCAAAGCTGGGCTATGAGAAAAATGTACACATACTGGACTGGGATGATACAAATGTCACTTTATTATAAAATGTAAAAATTGTGTAATGAAAAAGGATAAGAACTCTGTTCTTTGGAAAAAAGTATTTTATAGTTCCAGTCAAGACTGCAGAGTAAGTAAATGCTGTGCTCGCCTCCTCCAACGACCACCTCAAAATTGCAACTAAACTACAGAACAACCATCATTGAGAATTGCCTGATGTCTAGCTGAACAGAAGTTCTGTAACTAAGGATACACAGAAGAAGCCACCTAGAGACTGAGAAATGAAAATATATACATATACATACAAGCATGTCCTATTGTCAGAAAACCCAACTTTTTAAAATATCAACTTTTAAAAAAAGTGATTTTTCTTTATGCAGAAAATAAAAAAGTATTCCTTTAGTTTTTAAAAAAAGAAAGAAAAGGGTATTTTATAAATATAAGGCATTATTAATGATGGAAACTTTATTGCCAAACATAAAATTATTATTTGATAACTTCTCACTTTAAACAAAAAAATCTAAAGATAACTATAATAAAGACTTTCTCCAGAAGTTTTAAAAGAAATCCTTAAAATGATAAGCAAAAAATTAAAAGTAAAACAAAACTCTTAAAGTATAATTCAGGAGGAAACTAAATAATAATACATTACAAAAAATGACTTCAACCAAAAACTCTGGGATGATACCAATGACCAATAGTAACCAGTTAACCATATATATATATATATATGACTCCATAATGAAATATAAAACAAGCCTAAAAAAATTAAAAGCACTTTATAATAAACTAGAATGGGTTTATTTTAGAGTCAAAAAGCATACTTCAAAAAGTCATATCCATGCCTAGAGCAGTGCCTGAGACACAGGCACACAATGCATTTTTACTAAATAAATAAATGTGGCACTGAAGTAAGCAGGGGAAAGAAAAGGAAGGAGAAAAATAAAGGAACCTAACTTTTGCTGAGCATATATAAACACTGGAACATTTGTTAATTGCTCTATATGGCTACAAACTCTTTTAATCCACAAAAACCTCCTTAGGAGGCAGACACTGCACAGATGAGAAAACTGCCATTCAGGAAGGTTAGGAAACCTACCCATGGGTTACACAAAGCTAGTAAATGATTGAATAAATTTAAACCTATGTAACAGAGTGAAATGCTTGGTCTCTGTGACTCCATCTTTTTCAAGCTATCTTGTTCAAGACTGCTCCTTGTTAAAAAACAAAAGTACAGATTGTACCCATAGCCTTCAGTCTATGTGTTATTCCCATAGCCTTCAAGCTAATTAGCTGCAGTTTAGTCATGTGTGTAGGTATGCTAATCATTACAGGATTTTGCTTTTGGCTAGAGTTTTACAAAACCAGCCCTTCCCATTTCTTCTTCCTTTGACATAAAAGAAGCCTTAACTCTGTACTTTCTTAAGACGTATTTGAGGATTAGGTCTCCCATTTTCTCATCTGGTGCTTCTCGATCACTACCCCTTTCCTTACTCTGATGTTTTGAGTTTTGGCTTTTCCAAGCGTTGGGCACACAGACTTTGGACTGGGAACACCTTGATTTCTCTGAATTCAAAGCCCATGCATAAATATACTTACAAAAACACTACTATAAAGTATTATTTTAAAATGCTAAAAAACAAGTACACAATTAACAGGCAAGTCCATTATCCTAGTAAAAATCAGAGATTTTTAAAGCGATTACACACCATCATTAAATTAATTCTTCAGAGATTCTTACTAAATATTACCTTTGTAACCATACGCATATACGAGTATCTCTCTCTCTCTCTCTATATATATATATATTTATATATACACACACAAGCATACATAGATATATATAGATATCTATACATGTATATACAGCCTTGCAAGAAGCCTAGCATACATTAACTTTTATTAGAATTCGTAACTTCGCTGAGATTAACCCATAAACCCACTTAGATTACCCTAATTGTTATAAGGTGTGCTAAGAGTTTAACAGAAGGGCTGAGACTTACTTAAACTTTCTTACATACCTATGCCACCCCTAACTTTGACAACTACCAGACCTGTCTTTTTAGGGAGACACACCAGGCATGATTTGCAGAACCAGGGGGCTTAATCCAGCTCAAACCGCCTGGGGCTGGTCAGTGGGGCCTGGAGGATCCTCTACCACCTCATGAACTTTTCTCATTATACCCTCATTATATTACCGTGTTTCCCCAAGAATAAGACGTAGCCGGACCATCAGCTTTTGGAGCAAAAATTAATATAAGACCCAGTCTTACATTATATTATATAAGTAAAATAAGACCGGGTCTTATATTAATCTTTGCTTCCAAAAGACTCTAGCATTAGAGCTGATGGTCTGACTAGATCTTATTTTCAGGGAAACACAGAGGTTGGTGCACAAGTAATGGTGGTTTTTGTAATTATTTTTAATCTTTTAGACCGCCATTACTCGTGCACCAATCTAATACTACTAAAATCTCCTCCCAAGGGCAGAGATTTTCCCACCATTTTTGAATATGCGATGTATATATAGGCATGTTTGGTAACTGTGCAGGCACAGGAATATCCCCACCTATACACGTGATGACAAAGCTCATCTTGATGTTTATGTATTATTCCCCTAAATAAAGACATATCTAGTCCTTTGTTAGGGAATGCACTGCTTTGGGAGCGGTCCCCAGTAAGTTCTTTGCGAGCCAGCAAGCAATAAAATTGTCATAAAATCATCTCAGAGTTGTCTTTTAGCTGACAACTCTAAGTAACTGGACCTGCTTCCATCAGGTAACACCTTTAAGATCCATAAGGATTACAGGATATATAACTATGGTATACTTATATCCTGCCATGTCACTGGACTGGACTTACCTTCAAATTTTAAAACAGGAAGGCTGAAATTTATAATGGGAATAGAGGCTACCATTCTGAGTTTTACTCGTACTCCCTGACCTACCAGCCAATGTCTCCTGGGATTTTTATTCCTTTATTTTCTGGGGGTGGGTGGGGTGGGAATTATTATAATTTTTTAAAAGTATTTAATAAAACTTTTAATAAAATGTTTTCATATTGTGATCAAACCTTTACTTCTTCCCCACCTCCCACAATGGTTCCTAAAAAGTAAAAGGCAGATTTTTAGTTTAAAACAAAATATGGTGGTGGGGGGGTAGGGGGGGAGAATGTGACATAAACTTTCCATAGGGCTGCAAGCAATACACAAGGTCTTCCAAATGCCAAGTTGTAACGATGAAGATTGAAAAATATTGGCCCTTCAAAATCAGAGCTTTAGAATCCTTTGGTGAAATTGGTCTTGATTAATCTGCTGGATCCACATATGAAATTATTCTCACTATATTGAGGAAACTAAGGATGTTAAATTTAGGAGCCTTCAAAAAATATAGTATCAATATTATCACGTAAGTGAGATTTATTGAAAATGAGCAGTCACAGGTTGGCATTTAAATGTTATTTCTAAAACTTTGGATAGTATTTTAATTCAAAATATAGTTTGGTATAATAATATATAGTAGCATAGTATATAAAATATGACTCTATTGGGTATGAAGTAGGGGAAAAGCTGGTAACTCAGATCAGAACACAAATGAGAACCAACGGAAAGCTTCAATATTAGAGTAAGAAATAAGGGTTAAAATTGTCCACGTTCATGACTTTGAAAGGCTCTGGCTCCTTCACATCAATTATCTAAGCTGTTCCGGATGCCATCCTGCCTGGTATCAGTTGTCACATGAAATGATACAAAACAAGGCTCCTGCAGACAGGAGTAATTCTGTACCCCACTGCTCACTAAAAGGAGCCAAGGCTGGCTGCTTAAGAATAACAAATGCTTTTACGGGGGGAGGGGAATCAAGATGAAGCTGGAAAATCTTTTTGTTCTTGGAATGCAATTTTCAAATTCTCCATTGCAATCTTGGGATGGGAAAGAGGCTTGCCCAAGAGCAGGGCTCCTACACATGAAGGGCTCAGGCAATGACATGTATAGCACACAACAGGGAGAGCCACTTACAAATACCTTGAATCTCTAAGAGATCCTTAAGTCCCTAAGGATCCTAAAAGGGAAAGACAACATGAAGGGTGCTTTGAATAAATCAACACCTATTATAAAAAATTCTCCTTCTTGGGGACGGCCCGGTGGCTCAGGCGGTTAGAGCTCCATGCTCCTAACTCCGAAGGCTGCCGGTTTGATTCTCACATGGGCCACTGGGCTCTCAACCACAAGGTTGCCGGTTCAATTCCTCGAGTCCTGCAAGGGATGGTGGGCAGCGCCCCCTGCAACTAAGATTGAACACAGCACCTTGAGCTGAGCTGCTGTTGAGCTCCCGATGGCTCAGTTGGTTGGAGCGTGTCCTCTCACAAGGTTGCCGGTTCGACTCCCACAGGAGATGGTGGGCTGCGCCTCCTGCAACTAGCAACAGCAACTGGACCTGGAGCTGAGCTGCGCCCTCCACAACTAAGACTGCAAGGACAACAACTTGAAGCTGAACGTCACCCTCCACAACTAAGATTGAAAGGACAACAACTTGACTTGGAAAAAAGTCCTGGAAGTACACACTGTTCCCCAATAAAGTCCTGTTCCCCTCCCCCAATAAAAAAAGAAAAACAAAAAAACCTTTAAAAACAATAATGAAATAAAAAAAAGTCTTCCTTTAAAAAAAAAATTCTCCTTTTCTGAAAAAAGGAGAAAATAATGAAGATATAGATGCTATAGAAAACGTCTTTGAATTCTGTTTGCCATTATCTCATATTGGAAAATAAAGTGTTTACAAACTACAAGTATTATGATAGGACAGCAAAGTTAATAACCTACAATGGTCATTGTTGATCTGACCTCAAAAACGTTTAGTCCCTAAAATGTCTTCAAAAGCAAGATAAGCAATTAAGCCAGTAATAATTACGCTTCTTAACTCAAGTATTAGAAACAAATATACCAGAGAAACAAAGGCCTGCTTATGGTATAACAATTTTGCTTTCAGGAAGTCCCAAGCCTCATAATAAAAGTGGAGGAAAAAAATAACACAAGAGGATTGAGCTCTGGACACAGGCTGGGGTTTCTGCATAGGCTGGGATCCTTATTGCACCTATGAGGATGACATACTAAAGCTTTTTTATCTTGTCAGCATAACTGTGGCAGGGGCCCAGCTGAGCCAAGGCACAGTCCAAAAGGACTTGGTGATATCACATTTAACTCTTAGCCCTATACATATTCATGATATGCAAAGATCACCAGTCTACAATACCCTAGGAACAAAGTAATTGATCTTATAATTTTCTTCTTTGCCTACTGCATCCCCCCAAAGGGTCCTTTCTCTTTTTTAATTGACTGGTGTTAAGAGTACTCAATTTGGTCAGCCTATGTGGCATGGGATTAGAACAACTGGGGTCAATTTAACTCAGAGACCCTGGGGGAAAAAAGACAACTGCAATCACCTGATTAACTTGAGAGCAGTGCTTCTCAAACTGTAATGTTCTCAGAATCACCTGGGGATCTTATTAAAATGCATTCTAACTCTGAGAGGGGGTCTGAAATTCTGCATTTCTTATAAGATCCTAGGTGATGCCATGTTGCTGGTCCAAAGATCATACTTTGAATAGCAAAGCTTTATAGCATAGATCATTCTTGAAAATGTCAAAGAAGATTCTATATAATTGTACTATCCTAGGAAAAGCAGAGCATAACTTGAAATAATTGTAACTTTGAATAGTATTTATCAACCAAGAAAATAGAAAAATGTGTTACTGCAATGAAATAACAACCAAGGATTTTTCAACCCACAGATGCAAGAGCCTCAGCAAACCTCAGAGTAGGATAAATACAAAGAAAGCTACATCATCATAATGACACTGCAGAAAATCAAAGGGAAAAAAATCTTAAAAGCAGCCAGAGAAGAAACAAATGTTATCTTAAATGTATCATGAACAAAATAAATTGAAAGATGATTTTTCAACAGAAATTAAAGAAGTCAGAAGACAATGTAACAACACTTTTAAGGTGCTGAAATGGAAAAGCAAAAACAGAAAATGCTGCTGAGCAAGAATACTATACCCATGGAAAAAATAAGGCAAAATAATAATTTTTAGACAAAACAAAAATTCTAAAAGAATTCAATGCTAGCAGACTTAGACAGGTTTATGACACATGGAGTAGGGGGTAATTCTTTCATTTACTCAAAAGTCGACTCGGTACACTATACACACTATTGTAAATGCTAGAGATACAAATAGAAAAGGTTGTTCGTCTAATGAAGTTTATATTATAATGGAGTGAACAATCAATAAAATAGGGACATCTGTGAAAGAAATTTAAAAAACTGAAAAAAAGCGGGTTCAAGGCACCTGGACAGGGTTTATCATGAACCTCTTCAAAGAGGTGAGTTCTGAGGGAGAGAGGGCTACATTTATTGATTATTTACGATGTGCTAACAATTACTCTTAAGTGCTTTATATGTACTCACTTATATTTGAGCTAAAACTTAATGAGAGACATACAGCCACACAAAGATTTAGAAGAAGGGTATTCCATGAATAGAGGATATCAAGTACAAAGGCCATGAAAGAAAAACAAGTTTGATATGTTTAAAGAATAGAAAAAAAGTGTAAGTGAACTAAGATTTAATGAGCTAGATCCAAGAATGAATCCAGTTGAGGCTTAAGAATTAAGAAGTAGGCAGAAGTCACACAAAAGGCTTTTTTGACCCTGGAAAAACATTAGACTTTTATACAAAAGGCATTGGATTTGGTTAGTTTGATTTTAAAGGAAAGTGATGTGATCTGACTGACATTTTAAAAATACCATTTTTGGCTGCTGTATGGAGAGTGCTTTCAAGGGGTAAGAGTACAAACAGGAAGATTAGTTAGAAGGCTACTGCAGTTCTGTTTCTGTTCATGGAAACAGATAATGCGGCTTAGGCTACAGTTTCAGCAAGGGAGACAGAGAGAAGTGGACAGATTTAGGATATGTTGAAGCAGATGTGATTTTCTAATAGACTGAGGAGGATGGGAGAAATAGAATAAAAGATGGCTCCTAGGTGTGAGGCCTGAGCTACTGCCTGGACACATGGATGGAGAAAAGGTATCAATTACTCAACATTAATTGAGAAGAGTTCCTACCTCAATAAAAGGATGGTAGTGTCATGTACTGCAAGAACAGGTTTTTGACGTTAGTTTCTTCGCTCTACCTTTTTCTGGGGGGAAGGAGGAAAGGAATAGGGTCAAAAAATCAAGAGATCTTTCTGCTCAAGGTACATTTGAGGTACCTATTTAGACATCTAGCAAAAATATCAAGTAAGCAAATAATATATGCCTGGAGCTCAGGAAAAAGGTCAAGGCTAAAATTATTTGTTCAATGAATACACCACAAAATCAAAGTTGACTCTAGTTGAAGCCAGTTTGGGGGCGGGGGCACAACTTAACTCACAGCCATGCCGAAGCACATGAGACTCCTTCAAACCCCTAGGCCGCCTAACTCTTAAGAACTTCAATCCAGTCCGCCCTTTTTATTTTTTAAATGAGGAAAGACTTGACTTAAACCAAACAACTAAACAGTCAAGAATCAAGGCTAAAATATTCAAATCTCTTTATTCCTAAAGTAACATGGTCCTACCCCACCTACTCCACCCCACCCATCAAATCCATGGGAGCAGCTCAGCCTTTACAAACTCTCCCATCCTCCACTTGATGGTTTGGTACTCGCTCTACCTTGAACCCCTCCTCATCTGCACATCGTTTCAAGCAATTTCTTCAATCTTTGTCTTCTAATACCCTTTCCTTCTGAACCAGTTATAGCTCTCTATTCTTGAACTCCACACCGCAGAATGTCTCCCCTTTCCCTACTGCCTCAAAGCAGAGCCGACAATGCTTTCAGAAGCTTAACACAGAATCCTTTCTCCTACTTAAAGAGCACTGAGGCTAATGGCTATCTGAATCAGCCCTCTCCCAGGGGGGAGTACGAGCCTGCTATGCAAGGGATACACCACACGATCCACTGGAAAGTGGGAGAAAAACATTAGAATTTTTATTTCTATGTTTAATTTCTCCTTTAAAAATTTATACTTTATGTATATTTTATAACATAATTTTAGTACATTACTACATGCATATAATGTGAATAAACAAACATACATTTGTTGTCAAAAATGTTTTACTGTAGGGACCATTAGCTAAAATGACAATAGACTACTGTCCCTAGATATTGGGATTTGGGACACTACAGGCACTTGAAGGAATAGGAAGTAGACAACACTGTTCATTTTCCTTCTCCCCAAATTAATGCAGACTTCAGATTTTAAAAAGAAACTGAGTGTACTCTCAGAATTAAAAAAAAAAAAAAAAGAAAACTGAAGGTACTTCTAGAAAAGTCTAATTAATAGATCTTTTCCTCCTCTCCTTACTGAACCAAGAAATGGAAAGTTTGGCTGTAGAAAAATTACACTAATTACAGTCAGTAAACTGCCTATCATTTCATGCTTGCGTACTGTGTTTTATAATTACATACTCCACTAAAGGCTTACTTGGTGTTACTTGCTTTTAGTATTAAATACAACTTGTAGTAGACTCATGCCCTTTTTCTAGGCTGCCCAGGAGGTAAACACTATTTCTATGTTTGGGGAATCCAATGCTTGATGAAAACAGAGTTTTTTCCTCAACAAAAGCTGAAAAAAATGGTGCACAGAACATTTGCTTGCTCAGCCTCTCTTCCGCGAGGAGCATAAGCACGTGATCTAGGTTCCCCCAACAGACACATCTTCCCCTCCCTAACCTTGAATTGAAAGCACAGTGGTAACAACACACCCCAATTTCCAGAGGAAGTGGTGGCACAAGTTCCAGTAATGGTGTATGGGGTCCATAATCACTGTCGCTGGTGGTAAAGGTGAGGTGTCTGTCCCCAGTGGCAGTGCTAGTGGCGTCTTCAGAGGACAAGCTCTGTCTCATGACTTTAGCTACTGTTCCTGTTTAGCTATCCTTCCAGCCTGGTTCTCCAGACCTCCCCGAGAATGTGTGGGCTACACATAACCACGCCTGGTTTCTGTTGCTTCTAACTGAGAACCCTGACTAACCATACATGCTCCATTGTCATCGTTTATTTTTCATGTGAATTGGTTATCTATTTGTAACTTTAACAGCCCAGTTCTTCAGTGACACTCTCTTTAAAATAAACCATTCTTTCAAGTGTTTATTCTATACCAAAGAGCCCAATTTTGCAAAATGTTGTGTTTTATACTTTAAAAAATATATTTTCAATTGAATAAAATCTTTGGCTTACTTAATCAAGCTATCTTTAGGATGTGATAAATTACTATCTTCCTAAATGAATTTTAGAGTAAAGCAGCAAAGGCTAAGGAAGAATTTCTCAACTGGTGGTTCCTAGACCACCTGCACCTAGAACCATCAGGTTGCTTGTTAAAAATGCAGCTTAATGGACGCCTCTCCCCATGCCCTCCGTCAGACTCTCTAGGGTCTGGACCTAAGAATGCACATTTTTAAAAAGTGATTTTAAAGTATGAGAACCAAGAGTCTTCAGTTTGTCACTAATAGGTGGCCTAAAATCACAATGTTACTAAGCTGGCAAAAACATCATACAGTTACCAGGCTAAGATTCTCTTTAGACAACTGAGACATGCATAATTATCAGTTATAAATATTGACTATACGAGGAAAGCCTACTTCACTGTAAGAAGTTTAAAATCTATTTCTTTTATCAGCAAATCAAGGTCCTACTTTGAAATTTTTCAAAGACCTAAAAACTCTCATTGCCTCTGGTTACATTTTGGGGGACTGACTCTTAGCACATGTAAATCATCGCTCTTATCCTCTATGACACCAATTAAAGAGGGCCTAAATGCCTGACTTTTTGACATCAAAGGAAAGCCTATTCACTAGTATTATCCTTAAGAATGTTCTGAATGAATTCCACCGTCATTGAAGCCCCAAGGGTCCCCATTAAATCCCAGTCGCATAGAAGGCAGTTGTCACTATTTCCAAAGCTAAGAAAGTGAATAGGCTCTTCATCATTTCCTGTTTTCCTCTTCTCATTCACTCACCCATCCATCCATCCATCCATCCATATATATACACATACATTCAATAAACCCTCAAAAGGCATTTGGCATTGTATTAGGTGTTATACACTAAAAAGAGAATAAGACAGAACCTTCTATGGTAAACAGAATCCTAAAAATGGCCCACCAATAGTTCCTACCCTAATCCCTGGGGTTGTTATACTCTCATTATGCTCTTGATGAGGCAGAATGGATTTTGCAGATATAATTTAGATTACTGATCAATTAAAAGAGAGGTGATCTGGCTAGACGCAATCTCACCGCATGAGCCCTCCCCCTGTCTGGCAGCAAAAGAGGAAGTCAGAGATTTGAAGCAGGAGGATTCAACACAACATTGTTGGCCTGAAGGTGGAGGGGGCCACATTGTAAGGAACGCAGGAACCCTCCAAGGACCTCAGAACAGCCCGAAGCCGACAACCAGTAAGGAAATGAAGATCTCAGTTTTGAAACTTCCAAAAAGTCAATTCTGCTCAAACCTAAATGATCCTGGAAGCAAATTCTCCCCCAAAGCCTCCAGGTGAGAGCCCAACCTGGCCAACACATTGATTTTGGCTTTGTGAGACCGGGAGTAGATAATTCCGCTGAGGCCAGTCTTCTGACCTATAGAACTGTAACATAGTAAATGGGTGTCGTTTTAAGCTGCTGTGCCTATAATTCTTTGCCATGCAGCAGGAGAAAACTAATATACTTCCTTCAAGGAGCTCCCAATTTATATGAGAAAAGACAGTATTGTTCTATTGGGAAGCAAGAAAAAGAAGTGCCTAATTGGGGAAGCAGGGATGGTAAGGAGATACAGAAGGAAAAAGAGAAGGTAAAAAGAAGAGGTGCTATGAGTAATACATGAGTCAAAACTGAATACGCTACCTAAACAAAATGGAAAGAAGTAAATAAATCATAAATGTATTAATTCAAGAAAAAGTATAAAGTGAACAACCATACAGATGAACCTAGCTTAAGGAACAGAACATTTCCAGTACCCCGAAACCACTGCCTCTTTTCCCAATTATAGTACTTCCCCTCTCCCCTACTGGTAACCATTATCCTGACTTTTATGCTAATTATTTCCTTGCGTTTCTTAGTAATTTTAGCATTAATGTACGATTTTGCTTGTTTTTGAACTTTATTTAAATGTATTTGTGCAGCATATATTGTGTCACACTTCATTTGCTCAACATGTTTCCAAGGCTCATCCATGTAATTGCATGTAGTTGTAACTCATTCATTTTCATTGCTGGGAAATCATATAAATATACCACAACCAATTTGTCCCATCTATTGATGATCATTTGGGTTGTTTCCATTTTGTTAAATACGAACAAAGCTATGAACATTCTTATTCATATATCCAGTGTACACATACAGAAGTTTTGTTGTGGTATATATCTCAGAGTCTGGAATTTCTAAGTCATACAGTATGTATATTTTCAACATTACTATGTATTTTTCAACGTTGTTTCACCAATTCACACTCGTATTAACATTGTATGAGTATTCCCAATGCTCTACTTTCTTTCCAATACTTGGTACTGTCAGCTTTTCAAGTAGTACCTCAATTTGGTTTTATTTTCCATTTTCTTGATTACTGATAAGGTTGAGCATTTTTCCACATTTTTTTTTTGTCATTAGGAATTCCTTTTTAGTAAAGTACCAGTTCAAGTGTTTTCTCAGTTTCCTATTGGGTTGTCTTCTGACTTGTTTGTAGAAATTCTATACATATTCTGGATATCATTTATTTGTTGTACTTACTGGAAATCTTACTCTGTGGCTTATCTTTTCACGCTCTACAATGTGTAGATCATTTTTTAAATCCAGTTTTTAATGGAAAAAATCTATTACCTAGTTTTTGTAAGAAATAAGTTTAATAAACCAGTAAAAATCCTTGGTTTTAGATTTCCTTCAAATAAAAATCTAGAAATTTAGAAGAGCAAGGAAAAAAGTTAAAGTAATTAGGAAATACCTGAAATTTTTAGGATTAGTTTATGATTTTAAAATTAGTAGCATTGCATTTGATATTGCCAGCTATTTCAGGAACTCAAAATAACGTTCCTTTGTGTGAACCGCTCTATTTGTCATATTTCTTCCAAGCTTGAGTGGAATAACAGTTTTATAAACTGAAAATAATAATAATAAACATGTATGTTACTACTTAAAAATAGTATTTTCATGGTATAATATGAGCTATTAACCATCCACCCCCCAAATACTGTCACTGTAAAAGGAAATGAACCCTCAGAAATCCTTGGCCCCAACATTGTTGCCAACCTTCTAGTCTCAAGGTTGATTTTGTGTTGATCTATGACTCATCTTTTCACTCCTCCTAAAGGCGTCATCCTCCTGTTTAACCCTCCCTATTTATATAAAAAACAAAGCCAGTATAGTTGAATCTAGATTTTTCCCGAAACATAAATTTAAATTTAAATCTTATTCCAGGCACCTTTACACCCAACAGCCACTATCTTCCCCATGGTCTCTGCCTCTCTTTATAAAGTGTGTGTGTGTGTGTGTGTGTGTGTGTGTGTGTGTGTGTGTTTCAGGAGGGGCGGGGGGGGGGGGAAGATATAACTAATAGAAGTCTTTTTACCTCCAAAGTCTTTCCTATTGAGTCAATACAATGTAAGACTCGTGCTGTTCCTTAGGCAGAAGAGAAAGGAAGAAGCTTGCGAATCAGAATACATTAGAGATATAGGATTCCTTGTTTCATGTTGGAGGTAAAGTTATAAGAAGGGGAATTATACATAAATGTTTCCTTCTTGTTTCAAATTGGAGGTAGTTATGAGGGGGAGTTATAAATGTCTTTTTCTGAGATGTGTTCTTAGCACCGCACATTTCAATTGCATATGCACATTTTCACAGAAACTGTGCTATAAAAAGTAGTATTATATACAATCGTATATCCATACTTCTAACGCTGGGATATGCATGGGGGAGGTGATGACAGAAAAACAACAGTACAAACGTTACAGAAACTTACTGGTTTGGTCTTCCTAATGGTTGGTAATTTGAAACCATAGATTTGTATTAAAACAAGCATGAAAATATAGAGTACAATCTTTAAGAATATTTCAAGCCTTCAAATTTCAAGTTCCCTTCTGAGGCAACTTCAAACTCTGCACTCCAGAACTTCTCTGAGGTTAGAGTACATCAATAAAAAGCATGTCATTAATACATACACACATTACTTATATATAAAGAGAGACATATGGGAGATCATGGTTGTTAGGTATAAAGAGGTATGAAATATCAGTTAAGCCAACTTTCATGTTTAGAAAAAAATAGGTTTTTGTGAATGGCCTATAAACCTAACTAGGCTACACACAATCTGTTACACTGTTTCTGTGAGGAATTGCTTTTGAAATTTTGTTTGTGAAATAAGTTTAAGTTTTTTAAATTGCATATAATTGGTTAGAAAAATTCTACTTCTAGGAATGTACCCAAAGGAAATAATAAGAGATGCGAGCAAAGAGTTACATAAGAGGACATTCATAGCGTTATTTATAATAATGAAAAGTTAGAAATAGCCTAAATGACCAATAAAAGGGATTTGGTTAAGTACAAAAATATGATTAAACATTCTGCAGCCATTAAAATTCTATTATAAGAATATTTTAATAGACACAACACAATATTTCTAATATACTCTTAGGATGGTGCAAAAGTAATTGAAGTTTAAAAGATTAAAAACAATTGCGAAAACCGCAATTACTTTTGCACCAACCTAATATAAGGTGGAAAAAAGCAAACTACAAAAAGCTGCTACCATGTTTTTCGATATGTATGTACATGCATTAAAAAAAAAAACACAAAAAACTGGAAGAATATGTCAAATGTTCACAATGGCTTATCTACGCAGTAGGATTAGTCGTCTTCTTTTCTTTCTCCAGCTGTGTATTTGTTTTATAGTAAATATGTATTACTCTTACAATTTTGAAAGAATTCAAAATAAATATACAGGAGTTTATACATATGCACAGAGCTTCCAATTCTTTGTTATCAACTGGTTCTATGACAAAAAGTAGAAACAGAAAAATCTTCCCCCCTTGAATTTATGAACTTTTTCTTTCTCTCTCTCTTTTTTAAAACCTTTATTATTTAAGTGTTTTTCCAGGACCCATCAGCTCCAAGTCAAGTAGTTGTTTCAATCCACCGTGTTTCTCCGAAAATAAGACCAGGTCTTATACCATATTTCCCGGAAAATAAGACCAGGTCTTATATTAATTTTTGCTCCAACAGATGCATTAGGGAGTATTTTCAGGGGATGTCTTATTTTTTCATGTACAACAATCTACATTTATTCAAACAGTCATGTCATCTTCCGGAACATCGTCACAATGTACTAAATGCGTCCGTCTGGCTGACGATCTTAACTGGGGCTTATTTTCAGGGAAACACGGTAGTTGTGGAGGGTGCAGCTCACAGTGGCCCATATGGGGATAGAACCAGCAACCTTGTTGTTAAGAGCATCACGCTCCAACCAACCGAGCTACCCGGCCACCCCTTATGAACTTTTTCTTGTAGAAAAAACTACATTCCTCAAGATGCAATGAATACAAAACAAGATATCACCTCTCACCTATCAGACTGACACAGAACAAAAAAATGAGAAGACCAGTGGGTTCAAAGTGAAGACAACTCATGCACCACTGGTATAAATCTAAGCTGAATAACCCATCTGGAAGGACAATTTTACAATCTGTATAAAAACCCTAAATTGTGCAGACCTTTTAACCAATCAATTATATTTTTAGGAATTTATCCTAAGGAAAGAATTAGACAAGTCTGCAAAGACATATATACTAGGCCATTCTCAGCAACATCATTTGTAATAGTGAAAGTTGAAAACAATTCCAATGTATATCAATAGGATAAATTAAATGACAGTATATTTGTACAGTGGACTACTATTAAAAATTATGCTACAGATCTCTATTTTCTGACAATTGTCTCTCATGTAGTAAAAAAAAAATTAGGTGATAAAACAGCCTTTGTATGATCCCATTTTTATAATTTTAAAAAGTGAGAATGTATCTATTCATGAAGAAAATGTTTGGAAGATTCCAAACCAGGGTTTACTACTACTTACTTCTGGCAAGTGGAATTATGAATGATCTTTAGTGTCTTCTTTAAAACTTTTTGTACTATACTAAACATGTACAACTCTTAATATCAGATTTTTAAAGTCTACTAAATTGAACCAATCTGATTAATCAAATAAAACTAATTTTGTTGTTTTCTACTCTTTCCTAATTTCTAAGGCTCTTAGAAGATTCTTCCTAATTTGAACACATAAATACTCAGTGAATGGCAAATGTGTCAGACATACAGTTAATGCCTCTATTAACAAAGACGACATGCTTAAATGGCAATCATTGTTAGCATCTCATTTCTAAAAGAAAAAATTGAGATGCTATAAGGGATTGTGTACTTAAGACTGAGCACCCATTTGCTGCCACCTCCTCCCCTTGCCTCTGCCTTCTCAACCATTATTTAACAGTGTTTTCGGCTCTAGTCACCATGGTGGCTTACTGTATTCATGGATATAGAAAAACATTGCCCAAAGAAGGATGCTTTATAAAATAATAATTCAGAAGAAAACTACAATTCTATTCAAGACAGTATAGCCCAATATCCCTGTCCAATATAACTTCTTACAATGATGGAAGGGTTCTATTATCTATCCTGTCCAATATGAGACAGTAGACTTACCTAATGTGCTGTCCAACATGACACATGTGGCTACCGAGCACTTACAATGTGGCTAGTGCGAATAAGGAACCAAACTTTTAAATTTTAACTTACTTTATAACCATCTATGGCTAGTAATTAACCATATTGGGACAGCAGTGCTCTAGAAAATTCACAGTACATGTACTGTGTTTGATATAAAATACACATAAATAAGGATCCAAGAAAAATATCATTTCCACTTAAGACCTAGCATTTCAGTGCATATTTCCAAGACTAATGAAACTAATTTTGTGGTTACAGATTGCTTCGTTGAAAAATTAAAGGGCCTTTTAGCAATCCTCATTCTCTTTTACCTAGGAAATAAGGACCCATCTCTTAAAAGTCTCAATTCTTGAGGCTTTACTAAGACTTCATTACCTTGGCTCACCCAGTACCTCTCAATTTGCTTTCCTTTTTTGTGTAACCTTAGTTTCCCTCTTCTGCCTTCAACTATAGGCTTTTCCCCAAAGCTGAGTCCTTGGTTTCTTGTTTTCTGTCTTCCATTCAAAAGAGATTTCTTTTGAATGGCACTTCAGTAAAACAGCACCACCTCACTATAGAACCTTAAACACGTTATTTAATCTCTTTGAGACTGCTTCTCAATTGTAAAATAACTTAGATGGTCACTATGGTTCCTTTGGTTTTAGGGTTCTCTGAATCCAAGTACAGGCCTCGTGATGAAACTCTGTTCCTTTTTTTTTTTCAGGCTGATTCCTCTTCTTGCCCTTTTAAATGTGATGTACCTTGTGGTTGGCAGTGACCAGCTTTTCTACTCTCCACAATCTTTCACCATGCATCTCATAAACTCTTCATTAGGACTCTCTCAAATTGATGCGGTAGCCCTAACTTCACTCTTAAAGCTGCAGATGATATACTTCTATTTGCTCTATGTGATTAATTAGATGTGCTACCAGTCCTTCTAGGTATCAAGTAAACCGAAAAATTATGTGTTGGTCTATAAACTTCGTCAGTATGGCTTGTGATCAAAAACACTAGTTTTAGCATCAGATGTAGTATTTGAATTCGAATTCCAGTTCTGTCACTTATGAGCTGAGAAACCTTGATCAGATTAATCTTGTCTACTTTTTCATGTGTAAAATGGATTTAAAAGTAGTACTTATAACTCATATGGTTGCTGTATGTGCATGTTTTATATCTACAGTTGAGTACCACACCTGGAATATACTAACAATTCGATGAATTTTAGCCACTATTATCAGTAGCACGACCATCTTCCTAGTTCTCTAGGTTTAATTTGTTAATCCTTGTACGTTTTTTTAAAAGGTAAATTCAATCAGCACTTATACATTTTCATTTCCAAACATGATTTCTGCTTTTCACTCCCTCATAGATTAGATTATTATTATTATTATTATTATAGCCATCGAGCCAGATTACTAGATTTTTTTTTATGTTATAGGGTAGAACCTCTTATTTTGTTTCCCCTATATTATCTAACATAATGCCTAAAACATAAAAGTTTTGCTATCATTAGACAATTCAAATAATCTTTACATCCATGTATTGATTCCTCCACTAGATCCCTCGACTTCTTTGAGGGCAGGAAGTATCTTGGTCCTCTTTGTATTATCTATACCTGACAAAATCCCTTAGTCAATAAATGTTTGTTGAATGAATGAATGTTGACTAGCCTGTCTCCAAACCTATCATCAATCTAGCTGCCACATATGCAAAAGGAAGCTCTTCTATTCTCTAATCCAACCATTTATTCTGACCAAAATGGCCTCACAACATTATCAAGAACAGTCTCATTATATTAGTCAGGATCCTTATTTTCTATCCAAACATTCTACTCAAATTAAGCAGAAAAGGGAACTGGCTTGCATAATTCGAAGTCCAAGGGCAGCGCTAACTTAAAGCCTGGCTATTACTGATCCAAAGGTTCAAACACTATCATCAGAACTTGGCGTCATTCTTTCCATCTTTTCGCGCTGCTTTCCATTTACTGGCAACCCCGCAGGCTCACACTCTATTCTCTCAGCAACACCAAGCAGAGCAGAGCGCGCGTTTCTCACCAGTTTGAATAAAAAATTCAGAATTAACACTCACGTGTGATGACTGGAAAACATGCCCTTCTCTGAACAATCACTGTGGCCAGAGGGATGGCTATGCCTGAGTCATGTGCCCACCCTTGTGTCAGGGTAGGATCTACGTAACTGACAGGGGGAGTTCCCTAGGAAAACTGGAGTACAATGTTGTTATCAGAGGAAAGGGGAATGAATGATGTATTAGGTTGGTGCAAAAGTAACTGCGTTTTAAAAGGTTTAAAATAACTGCAAAAACCGCAATTACTTTTGCAACAACCTAATACTAGCAAAATTCACTGAAGTATCCTATGTTCTAAGACTTTGCATGCTGTCCCCAGTGCCTGGAATGGCTTTCCTTCTCCTTTCTGCCTACCCAAATCCACACCACATCCTTTTTGCCCCCAAGTCTTCCATGATTTCTTCTAAGATGTTCTTTGTCCACTGAATCAAGTCAGCCATTCCCAAGCATTTCCCTTCTCCTAATGATCTACCTTTTAAAACAAACAGGAGGGGAAAACCTCCAGAAAATGTTCCACGATGAATTCTAATCACACAAATTATAAACGGTATGGGTAATATGTGCTATTTCTTAGACTGTATACTCCTGAAGGACAGCAGCTCTACCAGATACATTCTACTCCTATACATTATGAAACAGTAGATTGTGTGTCAATTTTGATATACAAAGGGTGCCAAAAAAATGTATACACATTTTAAGAAAGGAAAAAACTGTATTAAAATTGTAACACTCAATATATACTGATAACAAAAGATGAATACAAGTCATGTGTAGACACTTTTTTGGCACCCCCGATATATAACATTCAAATAATTTTCTTGGCTTTAAATTTCCTATAGGGTCTAAACAGAATATTTTAGGTAACATAAACTGAGTCTGAATTCATCAAAGTACCTGGTATACGATAACATGGATGGACCAAGAGGGTTTATGCTAAGTGAAATAACTCAGACTGAGAAAGACAAATACCATATGATCTCACTTGTATGTGGACTCTAAAGAACAAAATAAACAAACAAAACAGAAACAGACTCATAGATACAGACAACAAACTGATGGTTGCCAGATGGGAGGCGGGTTTGGGGGCTGGGTGAAAAAGGAGAAGGGATTAAGTACAAATTGGTAATTACAAAACAGTTACGGGGATGTAAAGTACAGCATAGAGAATATAGTCAATAATGTTGCAACCGCTATGTATATAGTGCCAGGTGGATACTAGATTAATTGGGGGATCACTTCATAAATTATATAAATGTCTAACCACTATGCTGTACACCTGAAACTAATATAATATTGAATGTCAACTGTAACTGAAAAAAATAATCAAAGTACCTGGTATAACAGGTGGACTATGGTTTTGAAGTTACCTCAAGCTAGGTTCAAATACTGGCTAATACCACCTTACCTGGCCTTTAGCTACAGGTCTTTGAGCAAATTATCTTCTCTCTCCAAACCTTGGGTTTACTATCTGTCAAAAACAGGAATGGAAATACCTATCTATACATAGGGAGGCTGTGTGGCATAGTACAGAGAAAACAATTAGATGGACCTGGGCTGAAATTCTACCATTAATTCTAGTTATATGACTTTCTCTGAGTGACCTCTCATCTGCAAATTTTAAGTGATTCCTCATATGTAAAATGGGGATAATAATATTTACTCGATTGGTTTTAAGCATTTAACAAGGCAATGTATTTTAAAACACCTAACACACTGAACAGCAAGCAGTGACAACTCAATAAATGATCTTATCCACATCAAATTATCTGTTTACAATAATTCAGAGAATAGTTCAGTGTTTTTGTATTTACCAAGGTCTGCCAAAGATTTCTTATACTTAATAAATTATAGTTCTAACATATTAAGATGATTTTAGTCTAATAGGTTATAAAATACCTTGTAGTCCTTTTTTTAGTTTTCGATCAGATAAAATGTCAACCAACAAAAAATTGGTTTATATAGAAACTATTAAAGTAATAAATGTGGATAATAACAAATTAAAAATTCAGAGTACAGTAAGGGAACAATTCATTGGGATTACTTATTAGACTTCATAAATGCCCTTGGGTTTTCTTTGTTAGTTAATAAAATATTCCTTAAAGGCAAAACATGTTGGTCCTACAACTATTTTAAAACAGGTTAAGATAATGAGCTAGATAAACTCCTGTTAATCAATTTGTTCTTTAGCTTCAGGCTTAATATAGTAATACTGAAATGACTCACACCAATATGAAATTGCTACGCTATTTCCTGAATACTCATATGCCATACAGCCATCTCCTGAACAGAATCAGAAGATATGGGGCATGAATGACAAGTTTAGATGTTGTCTATCAGAACACATGCCAAAGACAAGTGGCTGTTCATATTTACCTTAGCAAGAAAGTTTAACTTAATTATCATTCACTAAAAAATACAAACGGCATTCAGTACAACTGTTTCCAAAAATTAAATAAGTAGGCACTGAATTTTTTCCACTTTACACTAGAGCAAAAGTTTCTTTGGAAAGAATAGTTTCTTGAAGCAGTTTAACAGTTGTTTATTTTTCTAACATGAGTGAATCATACATATGTAATACCAATCTTTAATGAGTGCACAAACATAAGAAGGTGTTAAATTGAAGATTTTAAAATAAGATAAATAAAATGGAATAAATATAAGACACAAAGTACTACGTATTCTTTGGTTGCAAAAATACTATATGGAAATAAAACACTTCACCACATCATACTATAGAAACTTGTGTTACAGATTTTTTTCCTCCTTTGTGCAAAACATGAATAGACACAGTTTTTAATCTACTCCCTGAGGAAGCTGTATTTTAAACACAAGAGAAACATGTGTTGAACATCTCAGTAACCATTGTTCTCTACAACTAAGAAAACCTAATTCCTTATTATATCCTGTTCAAAAATATGTATAAAGCAAAAATAACTTTTTTTAAAGCATTAAATACAGCTATAGCAGGCAATCTACGTATCGTTTATAAGTAGTTTTCTTCCTTCAACTTTTTTTTTGGGGGGGCGATGATGAGAGAGGAACGTAATGGAATCTGAAGGTAGGCTCTACTTATGTTTACAAGTACATTTGGTAAGTCAACTAGATAACGGTGGCAAAAGAAAAGTTACAACGTTCGGATTCACATTAAAAACAACTTTTGAAAAAACGCCAGCGCTGAGATCGAAGCATTCCTGACAATGCAGCGACAAACGCTATTCTGATATAATAACAGTGTGCTACCATCCCAAATCTTGGCAAAGTCAACTTGGAATCTCAAATCCGAAAAGGCCTGCAGAAACCGGGGCGGGGCAAGGGTCTACCCCAGCAGAGGCATAAGTTACTGTACTGGGAGAGTACACCACCACCCATCAATCCCCTACAGCCCTCTTCCTCTAGAGATGCCGCTGTCCGCCTCACCCCAGGCTCGGGATCTGGCCCGCAGGCCCGGGGGGTGAGTGGGTTGGGGCAAGTTGCCCTCTGCCCGTTACCCGGGTCCCGATAAAGAGATGTAGGACCAACTGCTGTAACCACCCCCCGGGTCCCCCCACGGGCTGGAATGGCCTTCCGCCGCGCCAAGGGCCGCCAGACGACAGGGATACCCCCACCCAGCTCACCCGCGCGGGTGGTGTCCGTCAGGTCGTGGTTGGCCGCTCCCCGGGGAAACTCCCTCAGTTTCCGGCCGCTCAGACTCAGCACCCCAGTCACCGCCGCCTCCTCCAGCGCTCGATCGATGGAGCGGCTCCACGAGACCGGGCCAGGACCAGGACCTGCCCCGGAGCTTGGGCCGCAGTTAACACCGGAGAGGTTAGCTCCCGACGCTGCTGGGCCAGAGTATTCTGCAGCCGTGGCCACAGCGACCAAGCCTGCGGCCGCCATTTCCCAGCCGACAATCTCCGACCCGCCGGTGCAGCGCATGCGCGGCCAGAACTGATGGGTGGGCGGGGAAAGGGCACACAGACCCCGAACCGTTCCCTTCATGGGCAGGGCTGCGGTCCTGCTGCGTACATCCAAGCGCTTGCCTCCGCCCACGAAGTTTTCAAGCGAAAATAAAACGGAACTCACAAATCTGGAGCAGCCGTTATTCTAGATTTCCAGTAGCATTTCTAAAATGTCTCTACAAAAATCTTTCAGACGCTTCTCACCAAAACATCTCTGTCGTCTTCCCTCAGTACTGGAGGATTAAGGAGGATTAAGCATTAAGTTAAGGCTTCCTAACACTTGCTGCCAGAAACTTGGGCAGTGAGAGAAGGGGACCCTGGGATACGACCTAAAACATTTCCCAACTTCGTCATTCTGTAAACCAAATGATCCAAATGGAGACATGTGGACTTACTATTATTGCCTGAGGGAAAACAAGGGCTAAACTGGATCCCAAACTCCGTAATTCTCATTGAAAGGGTTGTAGAAATATTTTAGGCCCTCCCTCCCTGCCTTTTCTGGAATAGTTCTTAATAAAAATAAAACATCTTAAGTAGTTGTCCTTGAGGCAAGATTTTAAGCAAGATGAACAGCATTCAAGTCTGAATTTTTGGTCTGAAACAAAAACTGAGGAAGAGAAAATGGTCTGGCCATAATCTAAATGTCAGAAATAAAGGTAGAACTAAAGAAATGGTAAAAAAATGAAACCAGTTACTGAAAAAGTGGAAAATACCACTTCATTTTAAACCAATTAAGACTTCAGTTATATTGCAGTCTTGAGCATTTTATCTTTTCTTTTGCACATTTAAGCTGTTCCTGCCAATTGATGTAAATTTCCCCTACAATCAATCATCTAGTTTTTTACTCAGGGCAATAGAAGAGGCTGTCAGATAGTCCTTTCCCTAGATTATAATCTAATCATAGAATCCAGACAAATAGACCAATTAGAGATCAAGACAAGAAAGGCCTGAGTAGGGGTGGGGTGGATTATCAGAATTTAATGAAAAGAATTTACATTGTGGATGAATGAGGTTTTGAATCAAATTTGGATTGTGAAGTGGGATAGGCTGGAAGGTGAGAGCAATATTTCAGATTGCGGAGGATCAGCATGATCACACCTAGGTATGATTTATAACAGTACATGTGGAGAACATGAGGGCCCAAGACCAAAAAGTTCATGTCAAACAGGTAAAGAAATTAAGGCTGGCGAGATCCTACTCACCATTCAAGGCCCAACTCTTTAATAAAACCTTGTTAGCACTTCCCTCAACTCCAAATTGGAAGAGATTGTAAAAACGTTTAATCTCAGTGCCAAAGCTAATTAGTAATGGCTACTCATAGCTGTTCTCTGAACTCAATACTATGCTAGGTTCTTCAGCAACAAGTTTCATGATCAATTGTCAATGCCCTTTATGAGCTATGGGTCACTGCAATAGTAAGTGATGTGTTTGTTGTCCCTGACAAATAATATTTATCTACTACATGAATTGATTTTTGTTATTCTGGTCTACCTGAAATTTTGTTATTCTTAGAAAGATTTTAAGCTATTTTAGAGTAGGATCTCATTTTATAATTTTAGATACAGTATTTCAACTACAATGATTAAAAGCATAATCCTACATGCCATATTAACAATGCCAGAAAGTTGCCAGATACCTTTCTAAAATGCGCCATTATATTATCTATATTTGATTACCTATTACCTTACACATTTACATTAAATTCTTCTTCTGACAAGTTCTCCATAATATGGTTTAATTCCTATCTACCTGCACATCTCATAATTGCAACATTTCATGTTAACCTTGGTCTCTGAACTTCTCGCCAAGTTTATAGTTGATGTTACCGTGTTTCCCTGAAAATAAGACCCAACCAGAACATCAGGTCTAACGCATCTTTTGGAGCAAAATTTAATATAAAACCCAGTATTATATTATATATTGTATTATATTAAAGCCCCGGCCTTATACTATAGTAAAATAAGACCGGGACTTTTATTAATTTTTGCTCCAAAAGATGCATCAGACCTGATGGTCCGGCTAGTTCATATTTTTGGGGAAACACAGTACTTTATCTATTCAACTAGATTTTAAAGACCTTAGTATGTTAAGCTACCTTTATCTTCTCTAACCCAGGGCTGAGTATATTAATAGGAGTTAAAAAATAGTGGAAAGAAGCAGAGACAGAAGATGGGTTATGTACTAACACAGTAGAGGTTATGTACTAATACAGGAAAGTTGAGAGAGAAAAAATTAGTTTTTTAGAACAGGATACTTAAGTATGTAGCTATCTGAAAGCCAAAAGAAAGGCTTGTGGATACAAGGAAAATGAAGGTGCTATATATACCATTATACGAGAACAAGTCCTAGGTAAAGAAGGCTGGAAAAAAGGATAGATCAAGGAGTTTTGAGACTTCTAGGGATTTGAGGTTTCATCTATAAAGCAAAGGTAGAATATGAGGGAATTCTCATTCTACTCCCTCAATCTCCACAAATCAAGTGACAAGATCCTTTTGCAAGAATGAGATACAGGAAATGGAGTCATTATGGGAAGTTCACCAGAGTCTAGTGATGCATAAAAGACATGATGAGAAACAATTGCAAAAAGGCTGTGAGCAAAAGAGTTACAGGCATCTATAACTTATTCCACTACTGCTCTGTGGTCTGGAAGTAGGAGTTAAAAATATAGGCAGTGGGGGTTACTGAATGTTAGGAACAGATATAGAGAATTTCCCTGCTTCTTCCTGTTCATTTTACAGGCTGAAAGTTAGGAGCAAAGGTTTCATTCAAATCTCAATAGCTCTCTCCAGCTAATCCTTTTTAAAAAGGGTCAGATTCCAAACTGACCCATGCAAAAAGAACTCTCTTTAAAGGGAAGTTTAAAAATTACATGCCTTTTGTTTTTTTTACAGTGGCAAAAACAATCATAATTCTGATTAAAGTTCAAAGACATACTGATCAAAAATAAAATCATTTTCTGCCCTAATACTGCCTACATTCAGAACGTATGGCATTAATTCTCTTTAGTGCAAAGTCAGCTATTTTTCTGTTATCCCCTTATAAATCAGAAAAATTACCTCCCCCTAAAAAGAACAAAAATTACCCTGATACTGGATGTGTGAATTATAAAGCTACTGACAGTAAAATGATATACATATCTATTGTAACAAAAAAAATAACCATTGGTCAATGAAGTCTATGTTTCTTCATATTTAGAAGTATTTTATGATTTGTTTATAATTAAAATTGTGGTGAAGTTTATGCCTGTTAAAAAAAAACGCAGTCTGATTAGGAACACTGGCCTTTTCTAATAGGTCTACATAATTTGAATACCGAAGTAATGAAGTCTCATAATCATTACTGGTAGATTTACCTACCATGCTACAAAAGCTAAAGTATTGGTTTTACCGCTTTTTAGGTATCTGACAAGCCACACACCATTCCACTACTTTCTGTGGGTGTTTAATTCACAGTTTATTATGAATTGAGAATTAAAAGATCTAAGCTCAAAAAGTGACTGCCCCACACAAGTCTTGAAAAACCAGGTCTCACTTAACTAAGATGTAAAAAGAGGGGATGAACTAGATGATCTCTAAAGGCTCATCCAGGCCAATATTCTGCATTCTAAGTAAATGTGACTCTCTATTTTAACTCCTCCTGGCAACTTCCTGTTGGAGCTATGAATGAAATGGTCAAAAGGCAGTTTAGAGGGATTGAATATGAGTCTAGATTGATTTACCAATTTAGCTAGTAGGTAGCTTTTAAAACCCTAAAAGTTATAATCACTACAAAGGTTTTACAATAGAACAATCTAAAAACCACAACTCAATCTTTACAGCTAAGAATAAATCACGTGAGTACTGTAAGATTTTATTTGTTAAAAATGAACAGCTTTAGAATAGATCTAAATGTAACTTTTCCAAAAAACACCAAAAAGTACAGTGTAAAGCGTCTCCTCATTAAATACAAACTTTCATTTTGTGATGCACTGCATCAATGTTTTGCATATACCTTGATGCAAAGGAAATACATTTAAGTTGCATCTTTTTTAAAGAAAAACTTTAAGAACTGAAAAAGGATGACTACCACCACATTCAAAGAAGAAAATTTTCCTCCAAGAAAGCATATTCTTTTGCTTATATACAACACATTAGCACTGAAGAATTTTAATTTAGTTGTAACAAAAGCACAATTTTGTATTTAAAAAGAAAATGAAATTACAGATGCATGAAGAGCAAAAGTTTAATATACCAAGGACACTGTTGTTTGATGAACTTAATGTCAATATTTGGGGCAATTTTTAAGGTTTTTCAAAAAAAAAAATGCATTAATAATAGCTTTGTACAATATTTAAAATAACAAGACAATGAAAACATCTTTATACCATATTTTCACAAATTGTTCTATAGACAGCAAACTCGTGCTCAGTTGTTTTTCCTTTGCTTTAAAATAAGCTATCAGAAATTCTAAACCAGTCTAAAATGTATTGTTCATGGATCAAATCTAAGCATTCATTCTTGCAAAAATGTTTTGCAGTGAGTCCTTGGCCTAAAAAGAGACTAAAGTTTATTTCCAAATTGTGTGACTGGCTTCCAATAATCCTTTATCAGTAGACTTACTGGCAAAATACCAGATATTAAGGATCAGATTTAATTCTTTGGTATAATAAGCATGGAACTATTTTTGATAGCTTTCCGTGGGTAGCATGAACCACGTAACCCAAGGAGCATGGGAGACAACAATGAAATCTAGTATACAATGCAAGGCAGGCAGGAGTTATAACTTAATGTTTTGTTTCGCTTTTTGTTTTTGTTTGTTTTTTTTATAGGGGAAATCAACTCTAATAATACACTCTAGGGAAGCTAACACCTACTTAGAGGTTTTAACATTATAGCAAACCAAAAGGTTAGCTTCAAAACGACCAAACTTGTAGCTGGGTATTTTGCTGCATTTTGGCATTATACCATAGCTTGTAGATTACAACCATCTGAGGACTCAGCACTAGCTTGGCACAGCAAACTAACTCCTTCCCCTCCAGAGTGTGGCTGGGTCGGGGGACCTTTTCTTACCCTAAATGCCTGAACTTTACACAAGAAGTAAGAGTGAAAGGTATAAAATAAGGTTATGATGTTACCCTAGTCTCATTTTGCATTTTTTTCTTTGTGACATATACTAGTTTTGTTTTTGGAGCTGTATACTGTTTATTTAGCAAGCTTAAATGCTGATAAATTTAACTTTTCGAATAAGAAGTATAAGACTTTATGGCTATGAATTTTACTATAAGAATATCTAAGGGACTCATTTTAATTTTTCTAAATGTCATTTGGAGACTTCTTTGTGGACACTAGACTCAAGATTACCATAAATCCAAACAGTATAGCTATGACCTGGGTTTTAAAGTTTTTCACCTCAGTTACCAGTACCTGTTTTCAACCTATTTCCTCTCATGCTTTTTTCATTTACTTCCACAAACTGTCAGATTTTTACACTGGATCTTCTCCAAGGCTCTACTAGATAATTTTGTAAACATGCATTTATGGCCTTCAAACAGCAACATTTTAAACTGAGACTAATGCCTAGAGTCACCTTTCTTGTTAAAATTTCAACTTTAAAGATTTACAACTCTAGAGGATTGACCTAATACTATCTGAAAAACGAGCCAAGTTCCAGATATTCCCATAAATCTTAAAACCCAAAAGTAGAATTCTAATTTTTTTTAATAGCGCTAATGAAAGTCAACTGTACTTATTACATCAACACTATCTATTAAAGAATAAGTGACAGCAACAAAGGGACCTACTCATATTTCTGAAGACCAAGATTTATCATGGCAAAGTGTAAAAAATGGGCCAAGGAGATGAGATCCTAAATACCACTATCATAAAAATAATTAATTTCTCTTTCTGTCTTCTTCCTGCTTCATGAGAAACCAAAAAAGTTAAACAGAACTGTTCTGTCTGGGCCAACCAAGAAATCTTTAAGAACAGATAGGTATATTCCCTGTTATTCTTTCAGGGCACTATTTATACATGTTTAAAAAAAAAAAAAAAACTTCAAAAATAAAAATAAAAGTAATTTAGCCTTGTGAATATTTTGAAATAAAGTTCCTTGAATTTCTGTGATAAACTCTTCAAGCAATTCAACTTTTTAAACAGAGTCATCACTCCAAAAGTCCCTTTGACATGGGATCTATCCCACGGTTACAAAGCGGCTTCCTCCTTTGTTGAACGTGAGAGTGGCTCTTTGTTCCTTCAGGATCCCAAATCGTTCATTCAAAGTCATCCCAGTCTAGAGAAAACAAAACAAGACAAAAATTAACAACTTGATTGTAAGCCATATTTGCTTTGGAACAAAGTGCTTGTATATAATGGTAATTCACAGTAACAATAGCTAATGTTTCCTGAATATTTATGTGTAGGAACTCATTTAATTGTAACAAAAACCATATGAAACAGGTGAATTTAGTGATGTTTAGAGAAGTTAACTTGCCGACTTGCAACTCCAGGATTTAAACCAGGCAGTCTGAGTCAGGATCTCTTATTTCCTAAGCACTATAATGCCTACATTATACACAAAACACATATACTATAATGCCTATAAATCATATACCCAAAGATTTCTCTATCTGAATTATTTTTAGGCTCTGAAAACTGCCACTAAGTCTAGTGATACTTCTGATTAAAAGTTGGGAGTTAGTCTTGTGAATATTTTGAAGTAAATTTTCTTGAATTTCTATGAGTTCTTGAATTTCTATGAACTCAAAATGAAATTCAAATCAAAATCTGGCTTTTGATAAATAGCAGGAAGTACACCCAAATTATACCTCATCATTTCTGAAAGGAAAGTGGTAAGGACAAAATAAAGTAAAAATAGCAAATTAAATTTGGTCAAATTTCTGAAGATATTTCTTATCTTCAATTCCACAGACTTTATGTCAATGGATATAAAAAAGTTATGTGACACAAAATCCAACACTTATTCATGATAAAAATTCTCAGCAACTTAAGAATACAAGGGAATTCCCTCAGGAATTCCCACTTCTACCCAACATTGTACTGAAGGTCCTACCCATTATAATAAAGGAAAGGTTTAATGATTGGAAAGAAATTTGGAAAATGACATGATAGTTTACACAAAAAATCCTAAGGAATCTACAAAATTACAAAAAGTAGTAAGTAAATTTTACCAAGATCACAAGATCCAAGGTTAACATAAAAAATGTCAAAACTATAGTGAGATATACCATTCCACATGCACTTGGATGGCTATAATCAAATGACAGATAGTAAGTGTTGGTGAAGACGTGGAAAAATTTAGAATCCTCATACATGCTGGTAGCAATGTAAAACAGTGCAGCCACTTCTTTGGAAAACAATCTGGCAGTTCCTCAAAAGGTTAAATATAGAGTTACAAAGCAACATAGCAAATCCAGTCTTAGGTATTTACCAACCTGAAATGAAAACATAAACTCACACAAAAACCTGTGAATGAATGTCCAGAGGAGCATTATTCGCAATAGCCAAAGAATGGAAACAATACAAATGTCTGCCAACTGATGAATGAATAAAATATGGTATATCCGTATGTGGAACAGTATTCAGCAATGAAAAGAAATGAAATACTGATACACTATAGGTGAACTTTGAAAATACTATGCTTAGTGAAAGAAGCCAGTCAAAAAAGAGCACATATTGTATGATTCCGTTCATATGAAATGTCTAAAATAGGGAAATCTATAAACAGAAAGTAGACAAATCAGTGGATTCCTAGGGTTGAGGAAACTTAGGACACCCTATTTAATTCACTGCACATTTGTTTTGTTAACTGAAATACTCTCAGTGAATGGCTCAAAAAAATACAAGGGAAAAAAACTTACCTGTTTTCCAACACTATTTATGTCAAATTGCAGGGGAACACCTTTAGGAACTTTCTTTACATCAGACTGCTCCCGTTTTGTTAAGAATGAGGGTACAGCAGTACGAGTTAATCGTGGTTTCTGAGTTCTATTAGAAAAAAATTAAAATGAAATTAGACCAGTTTAATCAAAAGAAGAAAAATAAATCATTTGCTACATAAGGTATATTAACTTGTACTCATGTTCAAATGTATTAGAGCTATTTTGTGTTCTCAAAAAAAAGTACATGATTCTTGATTGACTAGAGACTAAAATTTATAATCACTCACAGAATACCTCTTTAAGTAGAACTATAAACTTTTCAACCATTTGGAATGATTGGTGATTCCCAAGTCTTGATTTTCTACTTAAGAAAAAAGCAACCTCTGAAGTCTTAGAGACCCATCTCACATTCTTTTCATTTCAATTATTAAAATAGCAGGATATATCAAAAACTCCATAAACCTGGAAAGTTTATAATGCAATAAATATAATGGTAAACTAAATTAAGGTCATCTAGATAAAAGAACACACTATGAAGACTTTTGAAAGGAGGTATGTAGGTGTACTGAAAAGCAAAACTGTTCAAAATATACTGGGAGGAGGGAGAGAAGGGAACAAGTATGTATAGTATTATTTATTATTTTATACATAAAAAATAGATGTATATATTATTTGTTATACATGCACCACCTTTTAAAATAAAAATACTGTTGTATGTGGTTGGTTACTTTGGAGCTATAGAACCAGGAATCAAAGGAGCTTTTACTTTCAACTGCTTACTATACTATTTCCATTTATAACTATAAGTATTACTGTTATCTTTGCCTCAGTTTATTCTAACTTGGACATCATACTCTGAGCACAGTCCACTAACTTTCTATTATATACTGAGACGTTATAATTTCTGCAAAATCAGGAGAAGACTTACACTGGGCACTGCACTGCTCCAGGGTTATCAATGGACACAGTCAAAATTCCTCCATTTGTGGTGGAAGTTCGCCATCTAGTTTCAGAAAAACCAAAAACTGCATTAGAATGGAAGTTTATAAATCTTACAGTGCATTTATCATAAAAAGCATACATTTTAAAGTTGTCATTACTTTTTTCTTAGCTTTTAAAAAATAGATACCTGCGCCCCATCATGATATAATTAATCAGCATCCTGGGTACAGGAACTAGACATTTTATTAAATATTTTTCAGTGTAACAAATATATGTACATTTAAAAAACCCCAGATAATACAGAAAGGCTTCTAAAGAAAAGCGACAGTCCTTCATCTCACTACTCTCCCTATTCCTGCTCCCTAGGGCAGTACTTTTAACCTTTCCTGTTTTTACTGCTTGCTTGTTACCTCCATTTCACTAAACAAGATGCTTGTGTAATATTTGCTCTGATTAGGATTCATCATACTATCGTTTAGTTTTCCTAGCTAACGCTAAATGTTTTGATGGCTGTATCACTATTTTACTTCCATTATAACTTTAAATATATTTAAATCCCTTTCTTTCAGTAGTTTCTTGACACCATCCCCTCCCCACTTATAAAAAGTAACTCTCTTCTTTCCCGCCATATTCTCTTTTCCCACTTTTTATCAGCTCTCCTATTATATTTATGTTACTTCAAATCTGACATTTACATTATAGTCTGTCACCAAATTAACAATTTTGCACTTTGCTCCATACGTTGATTCTCAAAATTCAAAACAAACAGCATTCATATTATTACAATTATGTAAATATTGTTCACGTAGAAGCAAATAATCTATTATCATTGTCTTCCTTACGGTTTCCAATGTCATGATTCCTGTGTAAAAGAATACTGCCAGTATCAATTTTCCTTTCTTACACTCCGACTGCTCAAAATCACGCCCCATTTTAGGTGGCATGATACCTGTCTGGACCATGATCATGTTTTGTATGTTTGGTTTTCCAAAATTGTGAATAGTTTAATCTCAAAACCCGATCACATTGATGGAATTAGAATGTTACAACTCATACTTGGGAAGTGCAATTCTAACAGACAAAAAAATATTTTTGAAAAACCTTTATAGGGATAAGGGGGAAAAAAGAATATGTGAAAAGGAAAAATATCTATTGTTTTTAAAGGTTTACAAATTTTACAGAAAGCTCTATGGATTTTCTTCTATTTATTCACTGAATAGATTCATTTGTATAAAAGCAGTTACAGAAAATGAAGAGCTATTTCATTAAAATAATCAGGCAATAAAAAAATTAAAAATAGAGCAATGTATTTGGTGCTAAAACTGTTTTAAAATACTGACGTGAAAATACAAAATATTTCTGAGGGAAAAAATAGCAAAAAAAAAAAAGGATTTGTTTCAGGCTCAATGGTTAATTTACTTTAGGTCTCATTTAATTTATTTTGGACTAGGGCACAAAGTATTTTGGGTCGCTAGTATTCTGGGAGTTTGGAAATGACATCGTGAAGAACAAATTGAAACTTACTGACGAGTTCTCTTTGCTACTACATCGTCTAGCAGTTGTTCTGTGTTCAACTGGGCCTGAACCTGAAGGGGAAAAAAAAAGTAGTAGATCCCACAGAAAGCAGAGGATTTGAATCCAAAGATTATCCTCCTAACTTTATAACCCACTGTGATATGTGTACGCATGCAGGAGGGGCATGTGTTTATTCTGGCAACACCTCTTTGTTGGGATTCCTGAATCATAACAAGTAGTAAAAACAGGCTTATTCCTAAATAACATTTTAAATTCTTATATGATGTTGCTATTGAGGACAAGAGAAAAGGGAGGTGGAAAAAAGAAACTAATCTAATGTCATATTCTCCACACCGCAAACCCAACCTCTACCTCAGCTATGAGACATTTCTATGATTGCGGATTACTAAAGATGAATGTTCAGGCTCCTTTGTTTGGGTAAAAAGAAAACACCACACCAAGGGTTTTTTATACCTTCAGGCCTCTTCTGAAAAGAAAAGTTGCCTGACGAGTGTCTTTCTGGTGACTTAATTTATTTCCACTCCTGGTATAATTGGCTGGAATGTTATTTCTGCAACAAAAACACACATGAGTAACAGTCTGAGCCACTTAACAACATTCAAACATCTTGAAAAAAATAAGCAAAAATAGTTAAATTCATAGGCTGAAAATTTGACACTCACTAAATATAAAGATTGGATTATTTCCTTATTTACATGAAGCTATTGAGATTTGATTTATAAACATCTCCCTCTATAGCATATTACATAACAACTTGGTTACTTTTGAACTAATTTATCTTGTAAATATTCAACTCTACAAAATTCCAAATATATAAGATCTCTTCTAAAGACATTAGAAAACAACATTTTTAATGTTGTTTCTTAAATTTGGCAAAAGACGTAAGTACAGATTTATTTACAGGATTAGTACAAAGAAAAACCACACCTACTGTGCCTAGTCAAACTGCTAAAAAGAAAAAATCTTGAAGAGAAATCTTGAAAAGAAAAAATCTTTTTCTGTTTTCCTTTCTCACTCAGAAACATTTACATATTAATATACATTACAGAGAAACTTATATTCTTCCACTGCTTGCTCCTTCACACACAGAACAACGTATCCTTAATTATGTTTCACTTGATGTTTATCAATTCCTGTCTAGTTTCTATAGAAAGTTGGTAAAATATGAGAAAACAAATTTGTATATTTACCTACTTATTTTTATAAATAAATGCTTAACATGTTGCTTAATCTTACCTCCACTCTTATAGAGGCTCAAATACAAAATTTCCCTAGCTAGCCCAATTAGCATGGGCTCATTAATGAATGGCTCATGCAATTGACAAGTTCTTAGTAGGTGAGAAGTTCTCCATTTCCAAAGATACTACCAATTGATTCCCGAAAGAAAAAGAGATGACAGTTAAGTAAAACTGCAATTTTAGCCATTCCATTTATATACAAAGACTTCATTTCAGGGTTTTTTTGTTTTGTTTTGAATTATTTTATACTATAAAGGTAAATAAATGGTACTTGAAACTGAAATAAAAAGGTAACTATGCAGCTTGTCAACTTCCTTTTTGCCCACTTTATCCTTACAGAGAACAAAATTCCAAAACAATAGATCATAATATTTAAGTTTTTGTTATGGCTTTCAATTTAAATTAAAATAATCTCATTTTAAGAAACATTCATGCAGAATTCTTTCTAGTTTGCTTTCCACAAATAACATAGCAGGTCTGACAATTAAGTCCGCAAACTTGTTGCAACAATGCTGCTACCCTTTTTTGATTATCAGAAGGATTATTCATTATAAATTTGTACCAAATGGACAAAGAGTTAACCAAGTTAACATCTGGAAGTGCTGAAAAGGCTGCGCAAGAAAGTTAGATGACCTAACTTTTTGCCAACAATGCATGGCTCCTGCATCACGACAAAGCACCAGCTCACAGGGCACTGTCTGTGAGGGAGTTTTTAGCAGTAAACAAATAACTGTATTGGAACACCCTCCCTACTCGCTTGATCTGGCTCCCAATGACTTCTTTCTTTACCCGAAGATAAAGGAAATATTGACATTTTGACAACATTCAGGACATCAAGTGTAATACGACGACAGCTCTGATGGCCATTCCAGAAAAAGAGTTCCAAAACTGCTTTGAATGGGGGAACAGATGCTGGTGACGGTGCATAGCTTCCCAAGGAACTTCGAAGGTAGGTGACTGTAGTGATATTCAGCAATGAGGTATGTAGGATGAGTTTGCGAACCTAATTGTCAGACTTTGCACACTGTTCTATTAAAAAGAGCCTTTAAGACTGAGTAACAAATTCAGCTTTCAGAATTCCCAATTTTGAATAAATCTGCCTGAGGTGTTTTTTACCAAAACAATTACCTTTTGCAATTGTATTCTATATGTCAAGAGAGGTAAAGAAGCAGAGTGACACTTTTATAAAAAGTTTATAATTAATTAAATTCATCAATAACACTGGGTCTAAGAAATAAGAAAGGTTATTTGTAAATGCTTCCATATTCAGATAGACATCTCAAATATCTGTCTTGCAAATGATCAGAGAACTGTAAGAATCATTGAAAATCCATTCCTTTGAACACTTAGGAAAGAAGTATGTCTTTATGCAGGATAACATATTATTGTCTTATATCTGAATACTTACTTTCTATTTAGCTGGTTAGGTCTCTTGAGAACTGCAACTGTTTTTCTCTGCACTTCATTTTGTCTCAGAAGGTTTGCCTTCCTTTTTAATGCTGGAAAATATCGTTCTATATTCTTTCAGAAGGCAAGAAACTATGTTAATCAGACTGCTTTTTGCTATATACCCTATTACAATAAACATTTCTGAGGCTGAATGGACAGGGCCTGACCACCACTTAGATGTGCAGGTTAGAGAGAAAAGCTAAAATGACTTAAATATTTCCAGACTAAGTGACTGAAAAGACCACCATATTATACATAAAATACTTGCAACAAAAGAAGAATTTGGACAGAAAAATAATTTTTTTCTATTTTAGATCTGTTCAGTTTGAGGTGCTCTGGGGGATGCATAGGTGATGGGGAAATATGAGTCTGGCACGCAAGAGAAGAATCAGAAAGCCAGAGATATAAATTAGGGAATCATTTACATAAACGTGGTTTTTGATATCAAATAAAGGGGTAAGAGGGCCAAGTTCCAAAACAAATGTGTGAGAAAGAAAAAAACAGGAGGTTGTAATTATAATAGCAAAGAATCCTGAGTACAAATGGTTAGAGAAAAAAAGGAATCAAGAAAACTCAGTTATCATAGAAAACGAGCACATGAAATGTCCACCTTTTTCCCTCCACATATATAAATTCAATCCGTCATTAAAGCCTAATTCGTGTATCCATATTTTCCATGAAGCAGTTTCAAAAGTCCTTGACAATTATAGACCATATTTTAATCTGGACTCCCTTATATTTTAATCATACGTGAAGTACTTCATAAACATCGATAGACTAAAAATTGCAAAAATTATAAAAGTCTTCATTTTCTTGAACATTTGGAAAATAAGTAAATGTAAAAACAGGGATAAAGAATTACCAAGAGTATAAGAGAAATGCTATGAAATCAGACTAATGGCTCATTCCAAGCTTTGTATTTTGTCTTTAATAATACCCTTTTATAGGTAAATGTGAAAGATCCTTCTATGATGCTGTAGTCACATATTATTTTCCTTCAAAGCACCTGCCATATTATAATCATATAGTTATTTATGTGATTATTTAATGTTTATCTGAGTTTTCCATAAGGTCAGGGATTTTCTGTTGAATTACTGCAGAATCTCTTGCACCGAGCACATAGTAGGTACTCAATCAACACTAATTAAATGATAAATACATGGACTAGAATTATAACACTCCATTAATATATGATGACTTTGTGTTCCATGGATCTAAGGTTTGTATATGTATATAAATGTGTTTTAAAAAGTACAACTAGGGATAAGTTTTTCTTTCATAGTTTGTTTTTTTTGTTGTTTTTTTTTTAATGAAAGGCAAGAAGCATTTCTTGGAGATACAAAAGAACAGCCATTCAGGCCTCTTTCTGCCATCTTTCCATGTAATGTAAACATGCCGCCATAATGGCACACATGAATATCCTGGTCAATGCTCTGAAAAGCATCAACAATGCCAAAAAGAGAGGCAAACGCCAGGTTCTTATTAGGCCGTGCTCCAAAGTCATCATTCGGTTTCTAACTGATGATGAAGCATGGTTACACTGGCAAATTTGAAATCACTGATGATCACAGAGCTGCGGAAATTATTGTGAGCCTCATGGGCAGGTTAAACAAGTGTGAAGTCATCAGCCCAGATTTGATGTGCAACTCAAAATCTAGAAAACTGGCGAACAACCTGCTCCTATCCTGTCAGTTTGGTTTTATTGTACTGACAACCTCAACGGGCATCATAAACCATGAAGAAGCAAGATGAAAACACATAGGAGGGGAAAATCCTGGGAATTTTTTCCTAGGAATGTAATACATACGTGCAAATAAAATGCCTCAATGAACCAAAAAAAAAAGGCTATTCAGGAAGCACTGATTAAGGCCGAATCTAAAGAGTGTTCTCTCTTTCACAATAATTTTGATATAAAAAATTATTCCTTGAGCAAAAGAAATCGAGGTTTTTAGTTTATTTTTAATGTTAATTTTATTAAGGTATTATTTACATATAATAAATTTTTAAGCATATAGCTTGATGAATTTGGGTAATTATAGAGAATCATAACCAGACAATGACTCATCTGTTACTAGAGTTTCGCCTTTTCTACAATTTCAAATACAGGTCCTCAAATAACATTGTTTCGTTACAATGTTGAGGAGATGCCATCAGAACCTAACTCTTACCCAACATAATATTGTATACCAACTACACTTAAATAAAATTTTTTTCCAAAGACAAAAAAAAAGAACCTAATTCTTTTTTATATCAATCAGCCTATGGTGAAATCGGTTTTGTTATACATCCTTTTGCTTTAAGTCACAGAATCTATCTATAGCATTAAGTGAGGACTTACTGTAAATGGAATCACACAGTACCTAGTGTTTTGTGTTTGACTTCTTTTGCTTAGCATGATGTTCTGAAATATATATCCTTGCTGTCTTGTGTATTAACATTTATTCCTTTTTTATTGCTGAACATAATTCCATAATATGGAGATAAGAGGTTTATGTTTAACTTCAAAATCAGATAAATGATTAAAACTACCTATAAGCAGAAAACAACTGCTATATATATCAACAACAAATTTTTTAAGTTCACAGAAGTACTAAATGGTTTAAGTATTATCTGAGTCAAGTTAAAAGTTCTACAGACCATTAGTTTTAGGAAATTTGGAATCTAAAAGGGCAGTGTTATAGGACTGACACAAAGTTCTATATTCCAGTAGAAGAATCCCTGAATAACTGAAACACAACTTATACTTGATAGATACTTTAATTTGAATCTGACCAAAAATAAAATTCATTCTTAGATACAACCATTCCCCTCTTATCATAGCGATTTGCTGTATTTACCATAATGTAAATGAGTATGCTATCTTTCTCACTTATTCATTTCATAGGTAAGAAAACGTATATTTTTATTGAAAAAATCTCACCAATTTATATAAACTACAGTAAGTAAGAAAGAGATAAAGTAACAGAAAGTCTAATTATGGTCAGAAGTTTTTTTAAAGTGTAAAATTTCAAAGTATATATAGCAATTCAAGGCTAATTAAGTTATTTAGGTGACTTGTTTAATGAACAGAAAAGGATAATGAGTTATTTATATATAAATAGAATTTTCTAAATTGCTAGAAAATAATCTGCTTCACAATTACTACATTGTATCCTAATCAGACTCTTAATCTGAATTGGGGTTGAGAAAAGGGTTTTTAAAAGAAACAGCAAATTTCAAACCATATCTTTGCCAAAATCATTCAAACTTTGAATAAATAGATCTTATTTTCCAGTATATTCTTAGCATTCTATAATTTAACATTTTCAATTTTCATTATTTTCAAACAACTGCCACATATTAGGTAACCTGAAATTTTTACTGGAGCAAGTAATTAGCAGTTAAACCCAAACTCCCTTCCAGTATCTATATCCCATTAATGTTTTCTAATTTCTAATAAATAGTAAGTGCTGTGATCAAGTTTTAGAGGAGAAAATATCTGTTGGTGGTGGCAGAATAGAAAAGTTAAGAGATCTAACACTGTTGTGGTTCTTAACCAGAATACATGCATTTGAGATAATTTACGGAATAAATGTGCTTACTTTTTTTACAAATACATATTATGTTCATAATGAGAAAAACCAAAAGGATTGAAAAATAGAACATTAAATTCCTTGGTAGCTCAGACTTACTAAACTTAAAAAATAAAAGAAAAACCACTTGTGAAACTATTTTAAGAAATGCTTTGGCCAATTCAAAAATTACTCATTGAGATGTAAATAAAACTATTAAAATTTGAGAAGTAGTTAACTTATGGTAGGTAAATAATTGTTAACTCTAATTAAAAACACAACTGAAGGATAGTTATCTATCCAAGGGAAATGAAAACCTATATCCATACAGACTTACAGGTAAATGTTCACAGCAACATTATTTACATACCTAAAAAGTGAAAACAAGCAAAATGTCCATCAACTGGTAAATGGATAAACAAAATATGGTATACCCATATAATGGAATGTTATTCAGTAATAAAAAGGAATGAAGTACCGTGTTTCCCCAGAAATAAGACCTAGCTAGACAATCAGCTCTAATGCATCTTTTGGAGCAAAAATTAATATAAGACCCAGTCTTATTTTACTGTAATATAATATAATATAATATAATTATAATATAATATAACATAATATAACATAACACCGAGTCTTATTTTATTACAAGACCAGGTCTTATATAATACCGGGTCTTATATTAATTTTTGCTCCAAAAGACGCATTCGAGCTGATTGTCCCGCTAGGTCTTATTTTCAGGGAAACAGGGTATTGATACACGCTATAACATGATGAACTTCAAAAACATTATGGCTAAATGCCAAACCACATATTATTATATGATTCCATTTATATGAAATGTGCAAAAAAGACAAAGTTACAGAAAATCTACAGAAAGTAGATTAGTGGTTGCCTGGGGCAGATGATGAAGTATGACTGTGAATGAACAAGAGATTTCTTTTTAGAGTGATAGAAATATTCTAAAATTAGATTATTGTGATGATTATATAATTGTAAATTTTCTAAAATTCATTAAACTGTATGCTTAAATGAATTTTATAATATACAATTTTATCTCAATAACCTTTAATTGTACATACACACACGCACATAAAGTCAAGAACCTGTTAAAAAAATTTATATTTGAGAATGTGAAAATTTAGGTATTATTCACAAATGACAATGATTTCACCTTTTTATATAAACCCCAAAGTGCTACATAAAAAATCATATTGAAATAAAATGCTCTGTGAAGGTCATTCACAGAAGTATTAGTACGAATAAAGGAAAAGGGTATCTGACTCAAGATTAAGCCATCATCCTACCTTATCACTTAGAGGTGGTCGATTCATAGGGCTAATTCCTTTTCGAATTCCAGTTGCTTTCCTAGCTGCAAGTCCAGTGATAACTCCGTAAGGACGTTTCTTTCCAGGCATCACTCTTCCTCTACGACTCAGACTATTCTTACCAAAACCTGTAAAAGGGAAAAAAAAAGAAGAAATGATATCCATCTAAGAGGGGCTCACAGGTAACAAGATATTCTATTTCTTAAGCAGGGTGAAGAGTATGAGTGTTTTATTTTTTATTTATTACGTATATAATATCTTTTATAATATTATATATACATACTTTTTAACTACATAAAATATCTCATTTTTAAAGAGGCAGTAAGTTGCACTGGAAATGGTTCTGTTGCGTTAATGAACTACAAAGAACTAAGGATTCTCACATTTCCCCACTAGCTACCTTCTATCTTCGGCATTACTTTCTCAACAAACAGGACAACTTCAATTTTCCCTGTGCAATGTGGTAGCCACTAACCACATGTGGTTACTGAGTACCTGAAATATGACTAGTATGAAATGAGATGTAACTAAAGAATGTACAGTATTTCATTAATTTTATTATTATATGTTGCAATGATATTCTGGATATACTGGGTTAAACAAAATATATTATTAGTATGTGGTTTACATTTTATTTCTGTTGGCGCTGATCTAGAGTGGAATCACTATCTTTGTCTCCCATTTACTTACTGCGTTGCCAATCTGACTTCTTTATTTTCAGTTCTACTATATTCAAATTGCTTTTGCTTAAGTCCCTAGTGAGTTCCAAGGACACATTTTGGTCTCTGTGGCATGTGACATTACTGATTTTTCTTTTCCCGTATGTATCTTACCTATTTAAATACTTTTTTTCTAATTAGAAAAAACCACATGCTCACTGCAGAAATCTTAGACACGTATGAGCACAAATTAGAAAATAAAAGTCATCAATTATTCCACCACCTAGAGATAACTGTTACTAACATTCTGTCTTTCTAGTCTTTTACTTGTATATATACATTTAAAAAGTTATTATTTTTAGTTTCAACTATTTTTAAGCAACTCCAAAGACTATCACATGAGGTAAATCACAATTTTTAGTATCAAGTGCCTAGAAGGTGGATTGAGTCAATCTTCTAGCAACCACATTTCAAACTCTGTGTACTGTTTTGTAGTCCACATTAACACTGTATTGTGAATATGATCCCAGACATATAACATTCTTTGGTTGCATTATTTTTTAATGTGCCATACTTGATCCAATCAACTTCATATTAATCATTTCAGTTACTTCTAATGTTAAACTATTATAAACATTGCAATAACACTATAGATTAATATTTTTATACATATTCATGATTATTTCCTCAAATTATAAATTTCTAGAGGTTGAAGTGCTGTATCAAAGAGTAGAGCAAATTAAGAATTTTGAGTTATACTGTAAAAATCCCCTCCAGATTGACTGTATTTATTTATATTCCCAGGAACATAAGAATGCCACTTTTTCCGTATTACTGACAAATCTGAATATTCTTTTTAATCTTTATCACATGGTATTTGAAAAAAAATCTTATTTGGTAGTTTACTTATCTGGTAAAATGAACTTCCATGTGTTTTTTGGCTGTGTTCCTCCATTCATGAACTGTCATGGTCATAAGTCAGTTTTCTAGGGTCAAGTTTTAATTTCTTTTGATGCTTTGATACATTTAAAATTAATTTTTCAAGAATTGACATTTTTACAATATTCAGGAACATGTATCTTTCCATTTATTCAAATCTTCTTTTGCCTCTAAATTGGCTAAGTTTTGAGCTTTTCTTCCCATAGATCCTGCACATTTCTTGTTAAGCTTATTACTAGGTATTTTATACATTCTGTTGTCAATCACAAAAGACTTTTCTAGTAATAATTTTTGTATTGTCATTCCTGGGACTACAGAAAACTATTAAAGTTTTAATTAATACCTTTTAATCAGCCACCCCACTGAACTCAAGTTATTAATTGTAATAGTCTTTCAAATTTTCTTGGGATTGCTGAGTGACAATCATATTACCCACAAAAGACAGTTGTCTTCCTTCCAATAATTACACCCCAGATTCGTTTATTTCTTAATGCACCAGCCAGAAATTCCAGAGAGTCATGCTAAGTAACAACTGTGATACTGGGCATTCTTAATCTTAATTCTAGTTTTTTGGGGGGAATGTCTTTAGAATGATATCCTATATAATACCACACACCTGTAGGTGTGTAACAGGTCTTCCAACAGAAAAGTTTTATGATCAAACTAAATAAAGTTTTCCTTACTGCAGCATTTCTCAGGACTAATGTATGAAAAATCTCTAAGAGATAACAGTATATGTCATTCCTAAACTTATCTAATTGTAGAATGCTTTTCTGTGTTGTACCTATTTTGAGACCAGAGTCCAACACAACAGTTAGGAAAACCTGTTGTGTTTTACGATGGTCGAATTAGTTACCAGTTTATTGCCTTTCAGTTCCCAATTCACTTTTCACTGTCCTGCTTTGGTTATGGAACACTTTTACCAGCTGGCACCAGGTGAAACTTTGTCAGTAGAGGGCACTGGAGGGACTCTAAGGAAGGGGCTTTTTCTTCCAGGTTCCCGTGAGCACCTCAAGACTTGTTTCTATGGTACAGGACACCCAATGGCACTCATTATCCCTCCCCCATAATCATTATCCCTCCCCCATAAGCTGAGGCTATGGTGCGGCAAGAGAGCGGCCTAGGGCACAAAACTGGAGAATGAGTGATGCCTTAAATTTGGGGCTCTAGGCTTCTGCATACTCGCAGATCCAGTCTCAGTCATTGCTATAGTCTGGCCCTACTCACCCTCCAGCGAATTTAAGCTGCATCACCCCCACAGATGGCTTCCCAGATAAGTTCCACCAGCATGACAACTCAGTTGGTGGGGAGTTCTTCCAGATTTGTTCCTTTCTTGGGTGCTCTGCCTCAGTACTAAAGGTACTGATTTTATTACTTTTATAAACAAAGAAAAAAAGCAATAAAGATACAATATTTCAAACCAAATTATTGCTGCTCTATGTGTGATTTTCTTCTAGAATTGCAACCAAATGAAGATTAAGCATGTTGGGGGAACCTGTACGTTCAAATGAAATCTACAACTACTTGCTATTTTTATTTGGATTAAATGAAGCAGCTACCATTAACTGTATCAGGCATTGCACTGAATACTGTAACCTAAGTAAGACTTGATGAGATAATGATAACATCTTAATTTTTGCAGGTGAGCAAAGTGAGGCAAAGAACAGTGACTATCCAGAAGTCAGTTAGAAAATGGAAGAGCCATGATCTAAGTGCAAGTTTGTGTGGCTGTAAAAGGTACAATTTTCCAAGCTATTACATAAAAACTAAAGAATAATAAAAGGTAGAATGTAATATATGGTATAATTCCAAAGAGAAAAACTATTATAGAAAAAGTGGGCACTAAGCTAGGTATTACGAAGTACGCCAAGATATGACTAGGAATATAGACATGAAGTGACAACTACAAAGACATGGTCAACTACAGCATATTGAAAATAGAGACAGTCTAGGGAAAAGGATAAGAAGTGAATGAATGTGGTGGGCTCAAATCAGAGCGCATTTAAGTGGGGATAAAAACTTCACTTGGTAAGGAATAAAGGGGTCACAGAATTCATGATCAGATTACATCAGTCTAGAAGCAATATCATGGATTGAATGGAAGAGGGAGAGAAAAAGCAGTGAGACCATTTCAGATGTCATTACAGCACTCTAACAAGACATGATAAAGGACCAGGAGAGGAACAAAAGAAATCTGAAAGTATTGTATTCCAAAAGAATGAATGAATTAGTGGAGTAAAGAGAGAGATTAAAGCTAGGAAGAATCCTAGCTTTATACCAGTTTTAAGCTCAGATGGGAAAGTCTCATTAACAGGAATAAAATTGATTAAAAGGAGACAAGTATGGGATAGAATTCTATTCCTGAGTACCTTCTATTTCTGTTAGAGTCATTGTTCCATACTCATTAACCTTTCCATATCATTTATTTCTCATCAGTGGCTTCTCCTCTACCTTCTAACAAGCCTAGATCACCCTTTCCCCCTCCTCTTCCCTTTCTATCTTTGAATAAACTCACTAGCCGTATCTCAGCTTTAACAATGGTTCTACCATTTTTCCCCAAAAATAAGACTTAGCCGGACAATCAGCTCTAATGACTCTTTTGGAGCAAAAATTAAAAAGACCTGGTCTTATATATTATATTATATTATATTATATTATATTATATTATATTATATTATATTCTTTACATTACATTACATTATATAAGACCTGGTATTATGTATATAATATGATATATGAGACCTGGTCTTATGTTATAGTAAAGTAAGACCGGGTCTTGTATTAATACGTACAAAAATAAGACGCATCCAGCTAGGAGTTATTTTCGGGGAAACACAGTATTTTTCACCCTTTCCTTGTCATGTTTCATAAAGTAAGAAAGACCTATACATACTGCCCCAATTCTCTCCCTTCTTATCCTCTGTAACTGCCTTACATTCTAAAAAGCACTAGTATGAAGAGGTACTAAAGACAGCATCTAATCCCTTCACATTTTCAGCTCCAGTACAGCAGCAGTTTAACACTAGCCACGTATCAGAACCATATACTGAGCCTAAAAAAAAATCCTTATGTCTTCCTTATGCCGATTTTGATTCAGTAGAAATAGGAGCGCAGCCAGAGCATCAGTCTATGTTATATGTTCCACAAGTGTAACCAACGTTGAGAACAACTAAAACTAGAGACAGAATGTTTCATCTTTCTTTTGAATCCTTAGCCCAATCCCTTCCTGAATTTCTTTCCCAGACACACATCTACTTGCCTCAATTTCTGGAGTCTGATGAAGATACGAAGGATTTTCTGGGAAATGTCATAACACTGACTCCTTTCCGGGTCAACACACAAATATTCCGTCTCTTGTACTCTAAAAGTAACAGCATTTTCAAACTATTTGGTCTTAGGACTTCTTCAAAATTATTGAGGAACCCAAAGAGTTTTTGTTTCTGTGGGTTTGTGTTTACTGATACTTACCATACTAGAAATGAAAACTAAGATATTTAAAAACTATTATTTCATTAAAACAATAATAAACCCACTACCTGTAGGGCAAATAACACATTTTTAATTAAAAAAAAAACAATTTTTTCCAAAACAATAAAAAATAAGAAGAGTAATACTGTTTTACATTTTTGCAAATCTCTTTATTGTCTGGTTTAGCAGAAGACAGCTATGTTAGTATTATAAAAATAGTTTTGACCTTTTGGACCTGGAGTCTTGGGGATTCCTCAGGGTCCCTGGACAACACTTTGAGAACAGTTGCTGTACACTATTCTACCACTGAAGGACATTTAAGTTGTTGGTACCAGTATTTATTGAGTGACTAAATTATATTTTGGGCACAGAATTAGAAAGACTTCACTCACTTATTTGTTCAGCCATCAAAAATAATTTATTGAGTATCTGCCAAGGGCTCTTTGCCCTACATGTGCTCTTACCTCAAGCTATCATCCTCACTGACATTATAATGTGGAAATCTAAACTTTTCTTAACCAATCAGAGCTTATAAGACAATCCCATATCTATCTGCACACTGACAGCAGGAGCTGTTCTATTTTAGGCCCTGTCACATGTAAGTAGAGAACATACAAGTGCAAGTTCAATCTTGTAACATTCTAAGCTGCCCCTAGATATCATTTATCTCAAGACTCAGATCATAACCCCTTGCTAAAAGGAAAGCTCCTATTTCACCTTATCCATTAAATCGCCACTGATCTTCTTAACACAAAATCCCCACCTAAAGTCCTATATCGGAATCTCTCTTATGACATTTCTCAACTCGATGTTTTTTATGTGATCTCTGTTATTAGAAATCCCTTGAAGTAAAAGACTGCATCTTTATATACCGAGTACCTGATCAGTCCAGAGCATTTATAGGGTATTTAACATATGGTAGCATAAATGAATATATTTGTGCCTTCTATGAACTCTAAAATCATTTTAAAACAAATTATATATAAAATGTGGTATGATGTGTAACATTTTAAAGAAAATTTTAAATATAAATCACTGGAATTAAATAGTAATTTGGTATAGCTAAATACCTGTCACGAACTACTTGGGTTCCAGAAATTATCAGGGAAGAATAAATTTTTTTGTAGGGTCTAATCTTAGCTACAGACCCTACTTATAAAAAAGCATTTGAGAATATGTTGGCTGTTAATCATAGAACTAATTATGTTCAACCCACTGGAGATTATTTTTTATGTTTTTAAATATATAAGATAAAAATCAACTTAGGAGCTAGTTTATCAAACATTATTTCATGTGTAAAGAAGACCTAGAGTTTTAAAATTCCGAACAGAGGTTTATTCTAAAGCACTGATACAACTGCTAAAAAAGTTAAAGAGTCAGATATAATTAAGTGTTCAGTTATGCCTTAAATCCATTTTGGAACAAGATGGTTAAAAATAAATAAGCTTCCAAATTACCAAAAATAACTATATATGTAGAGTTCCAAAATCATTAGATCACATCTAAAGTATTCAATTCTGAGTGTCACCCTTGGAGGATTTAACAAATCCTAAAGGTCATGGATAATAAGATAAAGAGTCTAGAAGTCATTTTCTACGCAGAACAGTAGTCTCCACATATTTAAAAAGTTTTCAACAGAAAAGGAAGTTTGCTTCCTACAACTCTGTAGAATTAATAGCTAATCAAGAGAAATTTTCTAGGAAACAGAGCCGTCTCCGATAATGGAATAAGTTGACTTGTGAGGTGGTATGCTCTTTCACTGAATATATTAGTATTTAAGCTGGAGTTACAAAGTCATCCATCAGACAAGCTAAGCTGTTAAAGGAACCTCTAATGGAGAAGGAGGTAAGACCTCATGATATGTAAGGTCCTTTACATATCATGTTAATAATTTATAATTTAAATACACTTTAGACTATTTTTATGCTGAAGTTACTTTTAAATGACTTAATATTTTTAAGAAACAGTGCTATCAACCATTTAAGGCACCTTAAATTTTTACCAGATTTTAAGATTAAATAAAAACGAGAGTAAATACAAATTACCAACATAGGGTACTGATATATTTCCTCCATGTTCTAAGTGTGTACTAAAGATAGTATACTACGAACCCCTAAGTAACAGCTCTACATTCTTATTTCCAAAACTTACCAGAATTCTGTTGGATTCCCCATCGTACTCTCATCCTGAATTGCCGGGCGCCACTTTGCTGGAGTCTTCTATTTAGTCTCGGAAAATTCTGCTTCTTTCCTTCCTTTCGATTCAATTTGATGATATCATCTGTGATAGAGAAATGTGATGGTTATTTGTTTTCATTTTTAACTTAATGACTCAATTATGCAGTCTCATTTTCTAGTTCACAGATTTCCATGCCCCTAACTTCTTTTCTACTTTGAAAGCACTTGCATAAGACAATAATGATAAGAAGATAAAAGCTCACACCAGCCAATACACTAGGACCACTGAAGAAAGATTTTGTAGGAAAAGTTCAAAACCACAGCCCAAAGCAGACCTACCAATTAATGAAGATTTGTTATCCATAGTATTTCTTTCCCTGATAAATGTAAATATCAAAAGGCTGTTTATAAAAATTACTAATATTTCTTTCCATAATCACAGACTTCTCCAGTTGTTAAAGATGACTACCTTTCAATAAAACCACAAGCAGTCAAAAAATAAATCCTTCAATTAAAAGGCTAAATTTCTAAGTTCATCGGAATCACCAAATATTTATTAAGCATATACTATGTGCAATGAATATATACTATGGCAGGCTATGCTGCAATAGAAACAAACAAAAGTAAAATATAGCCCCTGTTCTCAATTAGTTTAAAATTATTGATGGAAACAGACACATAAACACCAAATACAAAATCAAATAAGTACCATAATAAAGATATAGTATAAAAAGAAAATACTATTGGTTTCCACTCCTTTAGCAAAGTAATTCAGGTTTACCTTACTTTTCTTTCTACAATGCTTTCTCTAACCCTCATTATTTCCATAAACACTTTCAAAGTATTCCAAGGTAATTCACAAGTATCACATCGCTCTAATATCACAACAGAAAAATGTGAAGATCAGAAACAAAATGTTCTCCAGATTCCTATTTACATCTGTTAAAAGGTGGTTAGTAGAACAGGGACAAGAGTCAATAATATCGTAATAACTATGCACACTAGATGGTTAATAGACTTATTGTGGCAATCACATTGTAAGGTACATAAATGTCGAATTACTATGTTTACACCTGAAACTAATACAATATTGTACGCCAACTATACTTTAATAAATCTAAAAGATTACTAGAAGCCGAAAATATTCATTGAAATTGTCCAAACAATTTCTCCCAAGTTCCAACTCCAATATTAATTCTGATGACTAAATATAAAGCAAATAAACCAAAGAAAGTGAACACGGTCAACAACTTAATAAAACATCACAAAACTAATTAACCTCAGTGATTTTTTTCCCCAGACTGCTCTAAACACAAATAATCTAACAACTTTATGAATATAAATAGTCTTTTCTCAAGTCAAAGAAGGAAACTCAGATTATAGGAGGTTTTTTCTTATATATTACTACTCTACAAATCTGTAATCCTTAAGACTCTTAATCACATTCAAACAAATATTCATATAAAATAATTCAAATCTCCCCAAAGTACTTCGTTATTTTCTTGAGATCAACCCTTCAACTACAAAAAGAGTTCATCAAAGTTAGACACTAAAAACAGTTTAAAAAAACAAATAAACAAAAAGGTTTTTTATACCAGATATATGAGCATATTAAATTCTCAGTGAGCAGAAAGGAAATAGACACTACTTTTGAAACATTACTTTCCCTTAACAAGGTGCTATTCTTCATCAAAAGTCTCAAATTTCAGAGCCATGAGTACACCAAAAAAATGAATGTGGTCTGGGGACTGTAAAAAAAAAAATTTTTAAATAGAGCATTATAGAACATAAACACAACCAAAAATTAAAAGTAGCAAAGCATATAATAAGTATAAAATTATGTTTTATATTTAATCACTCTCTTACCTAAATCCTCAAGTTAAATGAGCTACTACGGCAGAGAGGATTCTTCCAATCTAAGAGAATGGCTTTCTCCTACTCAAGGAGAAGGTAGGATAGGTATCAGAAGACAAAAAAATCAATTATGATGAGCTACTTTTATAAAAAAATTGCTTCCATAACACCAGGGGTATATACATAGTCCTAAAAATAGTAATAGCAGTAACTGAGTACTAACAGACATTGTTCTGACATGTATTCATTTAATTCTCACAATTCTATGAAATAAGTACAATAATACCCATTTTTACATTATGAAACTGAGCCACAATGAGACCAACTACTGGTAATCTTGGTAGATATTCTACATGAATATTCATATAATCCTGGTAGAACCACTATTTAAAACAAAACAAACAAAACCAAAATTAGATTCTAAAACCTCTGCAGACCTGATAAAATGAAATATTCACAAAGCACAACAGTTGTCTAAAATAGATATTGCTTCATCTCACTAAATTCTCACTAAAACAAAACAAAAAGGCACAGGACAGAAAGCTCTTGGAGTACTACTATATCTAAGGTATGTTCTTGGAGGAGAAAAAAGAGATCAAGCTCTCTATTTTAGCTATTCACAGCACTTCATTTCTACCTTCAAAGAGAATTATTCCTCAGTTTTCTTCACCTGAACATACTAATCATACAAAATACACACAAAATCCTAGAAACCTAAGAAATGCTTTGGTTCTGAAAATACTTGTTTAACACTTTCTGCAGTAACTACAGCTTAGGGCTCCAGAGCCAGAACAAAATCCTTGCTCCATCACATACCTGTTGTATGACTTTGGGCAAGTTATTTCTCTAAGCCTCAGGTTTTGTAAAATGGGAATAACAACGATTTACATAGTACGCAAGTATATATATAAATACTGTTTTTTAGAACAGTGCTTATTGTTCTAAGCAATTGATATATGCCTTGACTCATTTAATATTTACAGCAATCCTCTAAAGTAGATAAGCCAATTTTTACCACTTTTTTACAGATGAGGCACTGAGAAGAAATTTGCACACAATCACAGTGCTATTAGTGGCACTAGCCGGATTTAAACTGAGACAGTGCGATTCTGGATTCCATGTCTTTATCATTGGGAGTACATACCTCACAGGATTATTATGAGGATAAACCGAGTCAATACACATAAAATGCTTAGTCCAGTACCTGGCAGGTAGTTAAGCACTCAATAAATATTCGTTATTATATTTTTTCTCAAGACTTCTCATTCCTTTAGGGTTCACTACTGACCAGCAGTAAGACAAAAGTTGAGGCCAAACCTATTATTTCTGGTGATTTCCTTTATACACATACTGGGTTCTGACTTGTGGCAGTCATAGAAACCAAGAGTGCTTGACTTCTGACTAAAGACTTTGCAGATGAACTACAACAAAAGAAAAATACCGTCCTCGGAAAAGTTACACCTCTGTATCCACTAGTCAGGTACTTTTCAAATATCCAAAACAGAAAGAGGAGGCAGAGCTAACTACCTCTAATAGAATTTGAATCCAGATAAAAATATAATTCCTTTTAAACTAGGTAAGCCAAACACAGACTCCTGCCTCAGTAGTGCTAGATCTCAATTTTTAATTGAAGCACCAATCCTCCGGCTTTTTACATAATCATCACCAAACCACCATGCCTCCCCTTTTATACGAGCTAGATCGCATGCTTTATCCGTCTTCGTATCAATCCATGTGAATCTCTCCCTCGGTTTTTGCTTTTTTTCCCTAATTAGCTAACTTGGAGACCCAGATAAGGAATTGTGCTTTTCTCGGCACCGCCTAATAAAGTACCATCTAATGAAGTCCTGCCTAACGATATTTTCTTTCTGACAAACGCTCGGGGATCAGTGCCCAGTTGTGGCCCCGAAGTCTGGCACAGATCACAAATCGCCAACTCTCGGGGCGTCTTTACACTCTCGTTCGGCGCCAGGCATAGGCCTGGGCACAGAAAATGCCCAACGAGCCCTTTTCTGGAAGTACTGATTTTAACTGAATGCGGATCCAGCCGGGCTCTCCGAGCTTTCCTCATAAAGGATGGCTTGGTTGCACCACTCCTCTCGCTCCCGATAACGCTCAGTGAACACGCTGAAGGGGAAACCCCCGGAGTTCCCTCACAAAGAGCTGGGGTCACCCGCGAGTGGTAGCGCCCCTCTGGGGGGACAGAAGCTACGCACCCCTCGACCCTCAAACCCCTCCGGTCCCGCACCGCCATTCTCCCTCACTTCCCTCCTCAGACACAGCCCCGCCGAGGGGACGCCGGGATCCCTCAGGCACGACCCCCGCACTCGGCACCAGCCAGCGCTCCCCTTGTCCCCAGAGGCCCTCAGTGGGTCCCGCCCACCGCAAGAAAACTCCATCCACAACTGCGGCCAACCGCTCCTTCCCCCACAAACCGCGATACTTGGTTCCACCCACACCCTCCCCCCACTTCAACTCGGTCCAACTCGGCTCCTCACCCAGAGACATATCAATTTTGTCGAGGTTTTCATTACTGCGGACTTTCGGCGGCGGTGACGGGGTCGCCGTGGCTCCCACTAACCGGGTACCAAACCGGTTCATGGCTGGAGACGTCGCGCTGGATCAGTCAGTGGAGAAGGCCACAGCCTGAGGCCTGCCACCTCCCACTCACGCTCACGGACTAGCTGCACCGAGGGACTGCGCACGCGTGCTGGCGGCGTCCTCGCCCTGCCAACCGCGGCTGGCGCTGGGGGAGGGGCTACGGAGACCTGCGGCCGACCGGAGCGGCCCCACGCTGGGACTTGCTCCTAGCGGCCCTTGCTGGACAGGAGGAAATATTGCACTAGCTACTCCAGGCGCTTGCAGGAGCCGCCGTTTCAGCAGTTCGCATTTCCTCCTCAATTGGCTTGATGCTGGACCCTGAGCACCTCAGAATCACATGCCTCAAATGAGATCATGCTTCTCCGTGTCCTTCAAATCCCTCCTGCTATAGAAAGGCCCGTAAGCTTTGGTACACACGAACCTTTTACACCCCACTGCAATGCAGCCTCGGAGGCAGGACAGACCCCTGTGAGCACAGATTGCAGAATTGCGTCCCAGCTCCCCTCTCCGTGGCCAGCTCCTCCACCTGCAGCATGCAGAGTCGCCACGTCTGGACGCAAAGCAAAGGCTGCAGTGACAATTCTTGCGTCACCATACCAATAAAAGTAAATGCTAACGTTTTCCCTGTCTGTACCATTTCTCAACCGGTATTCTCAAAACATCGTGCACGGTACTCGCTACCTTAATAAGAAAGACCTCATCTTCCCTTGAAGAGGGGTAAGTACCTCTGCTTATTCGGCTGCATTTTTTTCTGATTCATTTGCGTTGGGAATTCATATTCTTTCTAATCGTCCCTATAGGAAAATATTAATATTTAACGAATTCTTTCATAGTAACTCTTCTATTTACAAAACGTGATATTCCCTCTCTTCTTACCTTCTCCTCCACTGCGCTGGTGTGGAAGCATTTAGTTTATATCATTCTTCGTAACAGCGTAAAACTATCTAAAACATTGGCATCTATGGAAAAAACCGGGGGCAGGTATTCTGTCCATTTAGAAATCTCTGCCACCTTCCTCCTCTCCACTTTCTAAAATTTCTTTTTGCATAGAAAGGAACCAGTGACCTAAAATATCTCAAAACTACAGTAGCCTGTACTTAATATTTCCCCAAGATGAAAATATAACCATAGAAGAAAGGTGAATCAGGCGAGGACATACCTATGAAGGGGTAAAAGAAACTTTACTGGTGGAGGAAGGTTTGGACTCAAAAAGACCCAAGAACAATATTTGGCATGTCAAGGAGAGTAGTGGGTAGTTTTTAGCACAATGTGCTTGATTTTACTACTATTGCACCCTGCAGCTGCCACCCCTCTCTTAACTGCTAAGAACGAGGGAAACTGGGTTATAAAGATAAAAGTACAAAGGAGACCTAGGTTTTACTGAGTGGTATTTTTTCACTCACTTAAGTCATGTGATCACTGCATGAACTTGGGAGAGTGGACCTCATACCCATCTTCAAAACAAGGAAGTAGTTATACTACATATATGTTATACTTAATTATTCCTCAGATCCTTTCAGTTCTAAAATCTAAGTGCAAGACATATTTCTCCACGCTATCCTTCTCTCACTAGAAATAACTTCTACAATCTCTGCTTATTTGTGGATGTAAACTACAGGGAGAAACCTTAGATTAACTTCTTAATTTTACGGAAAACAATAATGCGTTTAGAATTTGGATGTATTTTTATATTTCAGGTATTTATAGGACAGATAATAAAAATCCCAATTGTATAAAATCCTTCTCACAACTAGTATATAAAGGTTCCCTTTTATTCTGATCTTCTCCCCAAAATTAAGCCCCATCCCAAATCTCCTTAGCTCTAAAGGGAACATACCCCAATATTTCATTAGCAAACCTAGCTATCATGTTTCAGACTTTCACATTTTTCCCAAGAGCCGTGGGGTCTCAGAGTCTCAGAGAAATCACCCAGATTCCAAAGGGGAAAACAAGAGGCATTCTAGGTAAGGATAGGTCAGTCACACACAAGACACAAAACAGCAACCCGAGACACAGCAACAGTGAAGAGGGAGACAAGCCAAGAAATCAGCACCAGGGTTCATCCAAAAAGTCGAGCAACAGAGGCTGGAGCAACAAGATCAACCCTGACATTTTCTGGAGCATGAGAGGCAACTATTCATTTAATCATATAGTCATTGAGTACCAGGCATTGTAATAGGCCCTGGGGATAAAATGGTGAGCAAGATGGATGCAGTCCCAATCTTCACAAGCTTGCAAAGCAAAAACTATTTTTTAAGCACCTACAGTGAATGAGGCACTGTACTGGACACTAAGTATGCAGCCATTGTGTGTCTGGAATACAGTAGTTCAGCAGCTTCACTTAAGTCAAAATAAACACAGAATTCAAGCAGCTGCCCTTTTAGAGGCTTGAATTCATACCTTGTAGATAAGACAATATCTAGGATTGCCAGATAAATACAGGACCAGTTAATTTGGAATTTCAGATAAATAAGGAACAATTGTTTAGTATAAGTTTGTCCCAGGTGTCAGATAAACAGCAAAAAAAGTTTTTGCTACAGTATGTTGCATACGATATTTAGGATAATTTATACTAAACATGTATTTGCTGTTTATCTGAAATTCAAATTTAACTGGGAGTCTTATATTTTTATTTGCTAAATCCAGCCACCTTAATAACATTCTACTTTTCAATTAACATGTACTGGCTATCTTTTCACAAGAGACCTACATTCTCTTCAAAGGTAAGCACAACTCTTATATATATAAACCTTAACTTTTTTTTATTAGTTTGATGTCTTTTAAGCCTCCCTTTTTTCAGCTTTATTGAGGTATAACCGACAGACAATAAAAGACGTAAAGTGCACAGTGTATATATCTGTGAAAACACCACCATAATGAGGATAATAAATATATTTATCATCCCCAAAAGTTTCCTTATGCTCCTTTGTAATCCTTCCCCCAACCACTATCTAAGCAACCACTGGTATGTTTTCTGTCACTCTAAATTAATTTGAATTGTCTAGAATTTTATCGAAATGGAATCATACAGTATACTCTTTTTTATCTGGAATATTTCACTCAACATAATTGTTGTTTTCAATAATTATACCTTTTATTCTTTTTCTTGCCTTATTGCACTGACTGGGGATTCCAGTACCATGTTTAATAGGAGTGGTAAAAGTGGACATTTTAGTCTCATTATCCCCATCCCCAGGGGGAAAGCACTCAGTCTTTCACCGTTAAGTATGATGTTAGATTTTTTTGTAGATGTCCTTTATCCGGTTCAGGAAGTTCCCTTCTACTCCTTGTTTACTGAGAGTTTTAATCCTGAGTGAATGTTGAATTTTATCTAATGCTTTTTCTGCATCTGTTGTGATGACCAAATGGTTTTTCTTTTTAAATTTATTAGTATGGTGAATGACATTGACTGATTTTCAAATGTTAAATCACCCATGCATTTCTAAGATAAAACTACTTGGTCATGGTTTATTATTTTTTTAATACATTGTTGGATTTGGTTTACTAATATTTTGTCAAGGCTATTGTTTCTCTTTTTATGAGCAATATCGGTGTGTTATATCCTTTTCTTGTAATGTCTTTGTCTGATTTTGGTATCAATTCTTTTATTTTTCAGAAGAGGAGTTGTAGAATTCAAACACTGATGTTTATTATACTAGTATACTAGTGTAATAAGGGAGTTGGCTGTAACTTGTATTAGGTATAATATGGATCAGTTAGATATAACTATTATTATGATACCTAACTCTCTTAAGCTACTTATATATACAGCACAGTTTTTTTCCCCTCTTTTCTGCTCAATTCTTCTTACTCTACCCCCCTCTGCCATTGTTTTCTGCTGTAGTAACTTTTTCTTTGCCGCTTTACTATAGCATCCTGTTCCTCTTTTGCGTTGCCCTTTTCCTTTGTTCTAAGCTTTTCTAGCTGTTCTAGTCTTCTGTCTTTTGATCTCAGGATTCCTCTGTTCATTTATTCAAATGGAGTTCGAGGTTCTAGTGTGTGCAAGACCCTGTGCTGCACAGTACAGTGATACAGCAGAGAACATGACAGGCAGGTTTGCAGGCATAGCTGGAAGCATTACTGGTCTCCAAGTCCCTAACCATTCTCTGACTAGGGAAACCGCTCTGGGTAGGCAGGGGAACTTGAAGGGGAATTCTTCCTGTACTCAGGGGTAGGACCTCTAGCTCACTCCTTATTAGGCTTTGTCTTCTCTGAGCAGGGTAGGGGCCCTGTCAACAAAGGGTTCTAGGCCAATTCACTGAAGGACTAATTGTGGAATTTTCTAAAGCTACAGCAATTTATGTAAATCACACAATTTCCTCCTATTTCTTAAAAAAAAAATCCTCAATTTGTAGTAAATAGATTGGTAGACTAGGAGCGTCTGGAGAGCCAAGACTCTAGGGTCATGGGGCCTTTAGGTATTTATCCTTCTCCTATGCTTCTTCTCTTTTTGCCCCTTCGCCTCCTTGCTCTGGGATAAAGAGCCCAGGCTGGACTAACTCTCATCTCTCTCTTTCCCCTCAGTAGAGGATCCCTTCTCTTGGTCCAATTTTCCAGCTTGAGTGGCAGGGAGCTACGACAGAGACACATTGAACACTGCTCAAATGTGTTAAGGATTTGCTCAGTCCAGAAATCAGATTTTCAAAATTGTTATTGAAACTTTTTAAATTTTAGAGTTGTATGCATTGCCTATAGCTGGCAATGAGCCTTCATACATAATTGAATAAATGAACCAATAAATACTTCAAGGCAGTAGAAATGTTTGTGTAAAGGCAAAATAGAAACCAATTAAAACTTGGCAAAATTCTTCAAAAACTTTTAAAATCATTTCATCTAATATGAACTTTAATAAGCTTTATTAATGAAAGAAAAGAGGAAAGAATAAAAAAAGGAATTTCAGTAAATTTGGTAGTCACTGAATTGTTCATTTGGCAAAATTGACTAAACACTTAACAATGCTAAACAGTGGAAAAAACAGACATTAACTTAAAATATACTCAAAATTAATCATTATAAACTAAGAAATTTCCATGGGAAACACTAAAATTTTGGTTATATTGACTAGGATGCAGTCATAAGAAAATAAACCATATTAAGATACTTGCTCATTTTTTAAAAAGGATTTTAGAAATCCTTTCCTATTTAAAATCTAAAGAAAAGTGGTTAACAGTGATGCGATACTCATACACTCTTCACCAAGATTCACCGGTTATTAGTTTTGCTACATTTGCTTTCTCTCTCTATATATATAGCTATAATTATTATTCATTGTTGGAAATCTGACAGTAAGTTGCAGACATTATGACTGTACAGAATATAGCTCTAAGGATATTCTTTTACATAACCATGCTAAAATGATCAAATGTAGGAAGTTTAACATTGATGCAATTCTGTTCTCTGATGTATGTATATAATCTATATTAAAATTTTGCCAATTATCCTAATAAATAAATAATTATCCTTTATAACAATATTTTTTTCCAATCTAGAATCCAATCCAGGTTCACATGTTGCATTTCTTTGTCCTGTCTCTTTTGTCTCCTTAAATCTGAAAAAGTTTGTGTGCCTTTCTTAGTCTTTTACGATATTTACATTTTTTGAAGATTGAAGGCAGTTGTTGCATAGATTGTCCTTCAATCGGGTTTTGTCTTATTGTTAATCTGTGATTAGTTCAGGTTATTCATGACTATAACTGATATTTCTTGAATATATTCAAGAAGACTATTTCTTAAAACCAAGTTTTTGGCAAATAGATAGAAGTAGTGAACTTTAACAATCTGTTATTTGAATAACTGATTCTCAAGTGAAATTGGCTTTCTGCCAGTGGGTTTTTAGGACCTACTAACGTTTTCATAAAAATAAGATCCTGCTGATCTTGAAAACAAATAGATTGACCAAGATCAAATACACTTCTTCAGGTTTTTAGACTTTTAAAATATTAACCCAGCAAGCAATTGCTAAGTTAAGGCCATTTCATTTATGTGATATTTATTGAAACCTGGTGCTAGATATTTTTGCATAGTTCACAATTTTTTGCATTTGAACCCTAGATTCACAAAATTAAATTAATAATCTTTGATTTGTGACATGTTCTCATCATTTTCCATGCATGGCCCATTTTCATTTGGTTAATTATTTTAAATAACATTATAATTAGTTATGATTTCAAAACTAATTATAATTAGTTATTTTAAAAGCTGTGCAACTACAAACCCACCATTCAAAGCAAAAGCTAGAACAGACAATAACTTTATGACCTAGGTATGTATCCAAGAGAAACCCTTGCTTATATACAAGAGGAGACGTGAAATAATATGCATAGCAGCACTGTTTACAATAGCAAAAACCCTGGAAACAACCCAAATGCCTATCAATGAAATACACCAGCATGAATAAACTGGTATATTCACACAATGGACTATTATACAGCAAAATCAATTAACTATAGTGACACACAACAATATGAATAAATCTTATCAATGTTATATTAAGGGGAAAAAAGTGGGCCTCAAAGAATAAATACAGCTTAATACCCTTTTTAATAGTTAAAACACATCAAATTTTAAAATAATACTTTTTAGGAATGTACATAGATGCAAATAAACTGTATAAAAAGGGAAGCACTGAAATCATAAACAAGGGATTCAGAATATGGCTACCTGGGGTGAGGGAAAGCAGAGGGGTGGGATAGGGTGGGTTGGGCACATAGCTAGTGCAGGTTGTCCTGTTTATTCACTGACTGCTTTAAAGAAAATACATGTAAACCCAGACTTGGACATGTGATGAAAATCCTGTTTTTCAGAACTTTTAGTACAGTTTTAGTTCTAGAATTTCCGATAAAGCTGACTTTCATGTAAATATGTTAAGATCATGTAAATATGTTAAGATCATGTTAAGATCATTTGGTATTACCCGGTTTGACAATGAAGTTCATACATTTGTAGAAACAGAAGGTAGTGAAATCCCAATGACTAACACTGCCTCTTTCTTAAAAAGTATAACCTTTTATTAGGAAACTATGAGAAAGTTTGAACAAAGTATTTTTTTTATGCAAGTGGAAGTTGGAAATCATAACTTATATTAAAAGGCTCTTTCATTTCACTTTTAACTCACACAAAAAAAGTTATCTCAGGTTTGAAAATTCCTGAAAGTCATATTATTTTTAAGAGAGTAACTAGTTTTTGATGGGAGTTAACCTAGATCCCACCCTCACATAGTGCTGTGCTGCCCTCTCCACTTTTTCTTTCATTATTCTCCTGGCTAACTTACACGCATCCTTAAAAACTCTGCTGATAACAGTCCTCCAGGAAACCTTTCCCCAAAACTTTTCGCTTCCTGCTCTTCCGTGTGATCCCAAAGTAACCTGTCAACTTCTGAGTTTGTGAGCTCTTCATTAAAATGCTTGAGGTCCCCAAACACCACCACCAAGTATTAAATCAGTGTAGGCTGAAGTGGGGTTAACTATACTAACCAGCATTATTTCCTAGTCCAGGCCTCTGACCCGAGTCTGGTCCCAGTGTGACAGGAGCGTGTAAGAGTCTACACCAGTAGGGATTCCTGAGACTAGCGTTTATGGGCGTTTCAGCTAGTACATTCCCAAAACCACGCCGCCAGAGTCTTCAGTCTGCGACCAGAGCGGCTTCGGATTGGATAGAACGGTGCATGCCGGGAGCGGCCGGGCCTTCGAAGTGTTTTCTGGAAGTTGTAGTTTTTGGAGCCGGAAGTGGGGGTGGCTGGGATAGAAACCGCAGCTGAGGCAGCAGTCACCGCCGCTGCTGTCATCCGGGTGCTGTTTATCACCCTGAGTCCAACCGCCGTGGGTCACTCCTTGGTTACCGAGGGGCTCCGGGAGCCTGAGGGGCGAAGCGGCAGGGACGCCTCTCTTCAGAGAGGAGGCGATGTCGCAGCCCCGGATGCAGCCAGAGCGCGCGGGAATGGAGCTGGGCGGCTGCGAGGAGCGCCTGCCGGAGGAGAGCAGGTGGGCTGGGAAGGGGCCGGGGAATCCGGAGCGGATGGCTAAGCTGAAGCATTCGGAGGCTTGGGAGTGGTCGGAGTGCGTACGGAGCCGTGCCAGGTGCTGCAGATATGAATGAGGGCGACTGCTGTGGGCGATTTGTTTGGAAAGAAATTCTGAGAGGAGGGACGGGCAGGGCAGTGGGTAAAACCGAGGAGGGAGCCGGCTTAGTGAATGTGAGGGAGGGTGGATAGGACATGTCGAGGGCAGGAGGAGCAGAAGTGGGTGAAGCTCAGATCCAAGGCTGCTGGAGAGGAGGTGACTATTAAGAGGTGCTGTAGAGAGATTTTATAGGCCAGGCTTTATAGATAGGAGTAGGGCACAAGGTTGGTGCCCTGACTGAAACTTGCGGTGACAGCAAGTCGTGCCAATATTAAGAAGGTTGAGATTGTAAGAATTTCTGGGAACAAAGGTTAGGCATTATGAGTGGCAGGGATGAGTGTGAGAAAGAAAACAAGGAGGGCCTGTAGATTAAAGTGGGCGATCGTAATGGCAGTGGTTTTGGGGGTGGGGGCTCGCTAATGCGACTAGAAATTGTGTTCCTGCCCTTTGTCAGTGCTGGATCCCTGTCAGAGTGGCAGGGCCTCTGTCATTTCCTTTTCATCTTCAAACCCTTCACTCCTTCCCCACAATGTAACTAAACGATGTCACATTTATTTATGTATAACTATTGTCCAGTTCAAACCTTCTAGAAATTAGAGGGTTTAAGATTTTAAAAATTACTTTAAATGGTGACTTGGACTCTGTAGAGGTGCTTCCCATATTTAGGGTTTGCTTTATTGATAATTCTGGTATTAAACTTTTTTTTTAAATTTTTTTGGGGAATATTGGGGAACTGTGTTTTTCCATGGCCTGTCAGCTTCAAGTTAAGTCGTTGATTTCAGTCTAGTTGTGGAGGGGGGCAGCTCACTGGTCCATGTGGGAATCCAGCCGGGGACCTTGATGTTAATGAGTACTAAGCTCTAACCAACTGAGCCAATGGCAGCCCCTGGTCTTAAACTCTTAAGAATCTGCAATAGAGACAGGATAAAGCGGGACTGTGGCTTGACGGAATCTTGTTTGACTTTTTAAAGCATTCAGATATAGTTATGGTCTCAGGAGCAGTTGGGGTCCAAAAGTTGGACATAAACTATTTACCTTTGAGAAAATATCAACAAGAGAAAATTAATGAGATGTTCCTGGGTGAAGACCTGGCTGTTTTATGTGGACAGTTAGTCTGTGTCCTACGGTACAAAACCTGGACTGACAGTACACTGGGGTCCCAGCCTGAGATCTATGAATGATGTGTTCAGTGAAACTGAACATCTCACTTCCCTTTTCCATGTTTCAGTTTCTGCTTGTGTATATTTGGCTATCTATTCTTCCTCCAGATGCCTGTGAAATGCTTCATGTAAGAAGTCCCATATAAATTCTAAACAAATTTTAGGGTTATTTTTATTTCTCTCTACCAGTTCACGTGGGAGAGGTGAGATTGGAAATTCAAATTCAAATTTCCTCCCTGTCTAGCCAGACATCTAGCTGGGTTAGTTATTTACTTAATATATTTAACAAACACTTATTTACGACATGCCAGGACTTCTCAAGAGCCTTACAAGTATTGACTTATTTAATCTTCATAACAACTGGATGAGATAGGTACTCTATTATCACCATTTAACAGATGAGGAAACTGAGACAGGATAAATAACTTGCCAAGGTCATACAGTAAATCACTGGTGGAACTGGGATTCAAACCCAGGCAATCTGACTCCAGAGTCTGCCCGTTTAATACCTATGCTGCCTCTCACTTTGCTAATGTATAGTGAAAAAGAAATGTATAAGATAGTGAATTTGATAGCATTCTTTGCCTGTCATTCAGGCCAGTAGGATAGCTCTTTTGCAGGTATCTTTTTCTATTATTTTTTCCATGTTTGCCTCTTAACCAAGAAACTCTAGTCAAAACTTAATTGCAACAGTGAAATTATTCCCACAAAGTCACTCATACTGTTCTATAGCCTACTTTCTGTTGGTTAACCCAGAATGTGTTGTTTAATGAGGCCTCATGGCACTGATGGCCTAAGCTCCAGATAGACAACTGGTAAATACATGCCTTGTGCTGGAGAATTGAGGAATTGTGGCTGGGTCACTGCAAACCTAACCTTTCTATGTCCATTAAAACACCCAATTCAGAAAAACATCTTCTTGATGAGATGGCATCATTTGTTATGTATGAAGGATAAAACTTTTCAATATATTCTCTGAAAGCAGTTGATGTAGTGAAATGTGGCTTTATAGCCAGATAGACCTGCATTTGAATCCTAGTTCTACTGCTTAACTTAGCTCATGCTGTCAGAGGAGTAAGAATAATGCCTTCCTGACTGGTAAGTTGTGAGGATTTGATGAGATAAGGTGCTTGATCGAGTTCCTCAGAGTGCCTGGTATGTACTAAGTGCAAAAAATGCTTACTTCTGCCCCCTGCCCCAGTTTTCCTGAAAAAGGTGGCTATGTGCTCTTCTGGTTGCTGTTTGCAATGGAATAGCTTGTTCTTCCTCCTTCCATGGCTCCTCTATCTGAGTTGAGCACACTGAAGAGTGGGTTGTTAGCCTAGGTTTTAACTGCATCCTTGGAGTGTAGTTCTGTCATAGGTTCCCCTATTGTTTTCCATCTAGCTAGTTATCACTCTAGCAAAATGCTGTAGTGCTTAGGGATGATACTTCCCTTTCCCTAGAGTTTCCTAAATGCCAGTTATTTGGAGATTGTCTGGTGAAACTACTAGACAATTAAAGGAATGGTTCTTCTAGCCTTCATTGTCTGTTCCCCTAGATTGCCTTGGGCTAGGGCACTCTACTTCTGAACACAGCTACATGTACAGTTTTCCTGGCGCAGTGATCTAGACTCAGAATTCAAGTATTAAGATACTTTTTTAGTGTCTCTAAACTGAGCTCATTCCATTGACCAAAACCTTTTCCTCTTCTGTTCTCTATCTCAGTTAATAGAATTTTCCACTCAATCAACCAAGCTGGAAGCCTCAGAGTGAAATTTAATACTTCCCTCTTCTTCATTTCCCATATCCAAGCAGTCACCAGATCCTATGAATTGTGTTCCTGGTTTTCCTCTTGAAGCTTTATTTTTTTCTCCATTTCCAAATATATCTACTTTTATTACCGAAAAATCCAGGGAGTAGTATTGTTTCAGGAATGGCCAAATGTAGGTGTGTGCTTAAACACGAATTTGTCCCTATCTACGGTGTGTCCCTTCATTAAGGTGTGTTGGATGCATTCTCAGGCAAACTTTTCTACAGGATAACCCTTAGCAACTTCAAGTTTGGCAATCCCAACAACAAAAACATAATCCCAAAAAGTACAGAAAAAGCAAAATTCTGGGCTGGCTCTTTTTGAACCGTCTTATGTTTCTGTTCCAGGGTATGGAAGATGTTGCTCAGTCAGGCCTAAATTATGTGCCCAACCCTGGATCCGGAGATAGGGTGATACTTTTGTAGAACTACATGGAGCATCGGAAGTGGCAGAGGTGTGATTTCCCTGTGGAAAATTGAGGTTCTATTACCAAAAGAAAGGGACATGAATTCTGGGCAGATATAAGCAAAATATTCACTGAAGACCCTTATTATCTGTCATTGTGGATTATCTCAGTAGTCTCCTAACTAATCTCCCAATCTGAATTTAGTCAGCCTCCGCACTTGCTACCAGCTTAATTTTTCAGAAGCAAAGTTACTAATAGTATTTTGCTCAGAAATGTTCAGTGGTTTCTCATTAAAAATATAAAATAGTCAAAACTTCTCCCCTGGTATTCAATCTGTACTTTAGTCTCTCTAAGTTCCCAGTTACAAAAGCTTGGCATTCACTCTCTCCCACATCTCCTTTCTCACCATTCTCATTCTTGCTCCTCTGCATTCCCTGCAGTACCTCCTCCTCTGCCTGGGAAGCTCTTAGTCATCCTGTAAATACTGCTCCTTTGGAAGGCACCCTTCCCTAACCTTTGCATCTCTGTTATTACAGCACTTCTCACTTCATAGCATTTCTCTGTTAAGTGACCGTTTTCCTCATTGCATTCTGAATACTCTGAGAGATGGGGGCTCTTCCTATTTAGCTACCACAAACACAGCTCCTAACACAGTGCCTGACATATAACTGGTGTGAATATTTGTTCAAGGAATGAAAACAAGAACAATGAACCATTTGGTCGTGCCTCGTATGCTTGGGCAGGTGCCAGTGGTAGTGTTGCCATTGAAAGAGCCTCTTTTTTCCCTTTCTCCCTATTCATTTTCACTTTTTCACATTTATCTTCATTTTCTGTTTTCTTCCCTTCCCCTTTTTTCTTTGACCGTGCTAGAAGTTGATGGTCTGTATAGCACTGGTAGCAAAGCAGGATGTTCACAAGATTTTTGAGCATCCATAACGCTAGCCCAATTATTAGTACAAAACGTCCCACAGAAATGTGCTCCTGAAGCCTTTTGGGGAAAATGCTATTGTCAGAGCTCAGGAAGAGGAGATGTATCAGCTGACAGTAGGGACCCTGCAGTGCAGTTTTTCTCAGTATCTACCCTCCCCACAGCTGTTCCGCTTTTTATAGCTGCTTTATCACTTCTACTAAATGGATTTTTTTTTTCTGTTTTTTTGTTTTGTTCTGTAATCTTGGTAAGTTTCACCAGCCTACATGGGTGGTTATAGGACAGCTCTGTCCAACACATAGCCACTAGCCACATTGGTCATTTTAGTTTAAATTAATTAAAATTACTTAGAAGTTAAAATTTCAGTTCTTTAGTCACACTACCCAGATTTCAAGTGCTTAATGGCCACAGTGGCTAGTGGCTGCCATATGGGACACAACAGATATAGGACATTTCCAGCATCGCAGAAAGTTCAGTGGAACAGTGCTGCTACAGATGTAAATCTGACTTTTTCAAGACACAGTGACAGCATGCTTACATGTGTTTAGTTCCTCTGATTGGGATCACTTGAAGTTGAACCCACACATAATTGGGAGGAAGGATTATTAAAGGAAGTCATAAACTGTAGTGACTAAATAGGGACTTGGCAAACTCTCTCAAAATTTGTGGAGCCAGGGCCTCTGCCAGTGAAACTCACAGGAGTCCTGCTGGATTGTAGGACTGAAGCGATGATTGATGCTTTTTAAAAAAATTTTATTACATTTATTGGGGTGACATTGGTTAGTAAAATTATATAGGTTTCAAGTGTATGATTCTATACTACATTAGAGATGATTGATTTTTGACTAGAAAATACTCTGCAGAATCCCTTAATTTCTCAAGGATTCTAAGACGGTCTCCCCGTGAACTCCCTCATTTGGATACTTTTGAGAAGAAAGCAGTAAGTCATAATGATGGCATAATGATTCCTCTTCCACCTTGCTTCAACACCATGGTTTTATTTTTGCCTCCTCAGGAGCCTTTGGAGAGTTTAAAATTTTCCAAGGGTTTTTTTTTTTTTCTTTTCTATTTAATTCTTCTAGTTTGCTTTAGTCTTAATTCTGTCATCTTTTAAAAATGATTTTTATAATGTTCTCTTGCTCTTTCCTTCCCTCAGCAGTTTTTAAGGTAGTTTAGTGTTAGTTCTAATGCTAACTACCTTTTACTTTACAATAGTATCGCTAAAACTGTGACCACTGAAGCACTCTTTCCTCCTGTGCCTTCGCTGTTGAAGTGATGGCATGTGCCTGCTTTGTCTTGCTTGCAAAGCACTCTGCTACCCAGACCACATAAGGTGTGACTATAAGGTAATGAGATTGGCTTTCTTATATGACTCGTAAAATCAACCTTCTTGTGTTGCAATAAAACTTGTGTTTCTTCCATTCTCTCAAGTAAGCAGATTTGAGTCTCTGTTATATGTAAGGTGCATCCAATACTGAGGAAGCCTTTCCTAGCTTTGCTGCTTCAGTGGCAGCACCATGAACAGAAACAAGGCCTTGGAATCTGTGCTTACCAATAGGTTTGACCCTGGTTTAAATGTAGTTGAGGTATTTTTTGGATGTGGAACCCTGTGACCAGTATTAATTATATTGCAGACTGTCCAATCCCACAGAGTTTTTGGCAGAATTGTTTCCGAAGCAGAATGGGTAAGAAGGCTTTATAGGAGGTACCCCTTCTGCTTTAGTTGCATTTATTAGATTTATGCAAGGAAAAAGAAAAGGACAGAGAAAAGGGAAGGAATATTTCTATAGATTTCTCTACTCACTGAAGCAGTTGTTATCTCCATTTTGCAAATGAGGGAACTGAAGCTTAAAGAATTTAAATGGCTTCCCCAAGGATGCACAGCTAGTTTGTGGAGAGCTATGATTCAGATTTAGGTTTGCCTGACTTTGAAGCTTGTTCTTTTTCCACTGAAAGACATTTTCTCTCTGCTTATTAAAAATACTGAAGAAACAGAAAAAGACATGGTCCCTGTCCTTAAGGAAACAAACCATATACTGTTAAATAACAATGTGGGTTTTTTTTAAGGATTATTAGGGAAATGGTATATTGACAGCGTACGTTATAGGGTTTCTACAAAAGAGTCACAGCAGATCAGATTATTTAGAACTTTTTGGGAGAAGGTTGAACTAGAGCTGAACCTGAACTCTTGAATGGGACAAGAAGAGAAACATTCCAAGTGGAAAGGTCTGTGTGAATAAAGTCATGGAAGTAGGCATGAAGTTAGCATGTTTGTAATAGAGTATTAGAGAGATAGAGAGAGACTATTCAGATTGAGAATCCTGCGCAAGAAAGTTGGTATTTAGATTGGGGCCACGTGATAAGAAAATTTTTGGACTCCATACTAAGGAGTTTGTGCACCATTGATGGTTAGCTTTCGAATATAAGGGATTTTACTTCCTTTTGTTACATCTACTTGTTGAAATTTAATAAATTTGACAGTCACATTTAGTGTGATCGGTGAGACATTTGTTAATAGGTATGAAGACAAAACATGCCTTGCAAGTGCTGCTTATTCTCTGACAGACGTTAAGATTCTGCTGTCATCCATTAAAGGGATGGGACTGGCCAGTGGTTAGTTCCTCTGGGTGCCTCAGAACTGAGAGACTGTATATTAGAGTCAAGTATGTTTTTTTCTAGAAGCATATTATTTAAAAAGCATCAAATATTTAGCTACACACTCTAGAAGTTAAATACTGTATAAATAAAAACATAAAATATGGACCTAGATAAGAAAATTCAACACAATTTAAGTGTGGTAGTCTCTTGCTACCTCAGTGTTACCAATAATTATTTTACTTAGTTATGTTTTTCTCTACTTTAAGAAGGAACCCATTAACTTCTTTCCAGGAAGTACTTTCTGACATTACAAGTCCGAGGTACTTGCCTAACCACAATCTTTCAGCGTAAGATGCCCTTGATACTTGAATATTTTAAAAAATCCTTCATAGTACTTTCCAGCTTCTTATTTACTAACATTGTGCAGATTATTGATCTTTCATTAATTGCTAGCCTTGAGGAAGGCCTAAACAGTTCTGTACATTCCCCGCATAGAACCAAAAGTAACCACTATTAACGTACCATTATTTATCAGTATTTTTATAGAGAGATCATAAATATAATTTTACATTCTGCTTTTTATACTTTACCATACTATCATTAGCTTCAGAAACTCTTACTCATCAAAAATTTTAATAGTTTCACGATATTCCATCATATGGATATTTTATGCCTCGCCTCACCTTTCAGGGATCAAATCATTACCGGACTTGGGACAACCTGACCTTCAACTCTGATCTCGAGTAGATACCACAATCCACTCTGGATAAATGACACACTGGCCTGTGCCCAGACAAAGGTTCATGTGACTACAGGATGATATTATCCAAATAATTATTACCAAACAGGTTTAACCTAGGAAAGACTGACCTTACTTGCTGAAAACGTGGTTAAAGAATGGGGAGGGGTATTGATTTCTTGTGGTGATCTTGCATTTAAGATGCAGGTATGAATGGATATGCCACTAGGTTGAAGCTGTTTCCTTTTACCACTAAAAGGAGCATTAGGGATTGAAGATATGCCAATATGTTTCTTGGATTGAATCTCACTTTACAATTGCAGAATATTTACTTATTTACTATTTATTTCACTTATTTTTAGTGATTAGTTATATATTATTTATATGGTGTGACACTTTAAAAAGTAACATTTGCTTGTAACTTTTCTGTTTTAACCTTGAGTGTCACTTCCAATTGTGATTTGGGAGATTTAAGACTGAGTTGGTATTTAGGAAAACTTTTTCCTTAGATATCCTTATTTGAGTTGCTTATGCAATTCAAATTATGTTTCTCTTTATAGGAGGAATGTAGTCAAAATCCTCCCAAAAGAAAATAGGTAGGACTTGATTCTGAGACTGGCTTTACTGTTTGTTGATGAAAATGATTCAGGTAGAGATGGATTATGCTGGCCCTTGCCACTGAGGACAGGTTCTTCTTGGCATGGGGTGAGAAGCTTAAAAAGACTTGCTTTTAATTTATGGTAATTAAAGGACAGCACTCTGTGTACTTGCAGAAGTGGCTCTGCAAAGGGCTGCCTTGAACCTAATATACTTCAAAGGCCTGGCTTGTGCCCAGATAAAGGTTACATGTGACTACAGGGTGATACTATCCAAATAATTATTACCAAACAGGTTTAACCTAGGAAAGAATGACATTACTTCCTGAAAATGTGGTTAAAGAATGGGGAAGGGTATTTGATTTCTCATGGTGATCTACTTACTTGCATCTAAGCTGCAGGTATGAAGGGATTAATCCAACCACTGTGTATGGGCTTCAATTGAACTTAGTATTTCAACTCTCTGAAAATGGTAACTACATCATTAGGATAAAGGATTCTAAAAAGGTAAAGACACTGAACAGACTAGCTATGTAAATCAATTCTTTTTTTAATTTTACTTTTTTCCTACAAGATCATATACCAAATATAGATGGTTTGGTGTATCGTAGAGTAACAGCCACATTCTTTTGTAGCTTTGGTATCTCAAGGACACTTTATTGTGGGGAAAGAAAGTTCTTTAGTTTTGCCTAGAGAAGTTGTTAGTAGATCTGACTGCTGAGTTTCTAGGATTTCAGTGCTCTTTGTGTAATTTTGGAATCAAAGCCCTAGGATGACAGGGTACTTGGTGTCTGCTTTCAGGACTTATCGTGATGTTCTTTGACAGTTGAGCTTGTAAGATCAATACCAAATGAATCAGAACACATATATGCAGAGTAACTTGAGGAACCAGACTGGCTCTCAGGCCTGCAACACTTGGTTGGAGCCTGTTGGAACGTACAAACTGTCAGTCACAGCAAGCCAGATGAGCCCTGAAGAAGCATAGGAGGGGAGAGTCACTTAAGCCAAAGTTGGCTGTCAGTTGTCCTCTGTGATAGTAGTTGCTCACACTACAACAATAAACGGCGTTTTAATGACCACCTCCGTCCTGTGTGCATCTTGTTATCATGAGCTACCTCTGAGGACTGGTATAGAAATAGAACAGGGGCATGGCTAACAAGTCCATGAAAAAGTATTTCACATCACCAATCACCAGGGAAATGCAAATCAAAACCACAAAGAGAGGTCACCTCACACCTGTTAAAAGGCTGTCATCAAAAAGCCAAGCGATAACAGGTATTGGTGAGAATGTGGAGAAAAGAGAACCCTGTGCACTGTTGGTGGGATTATAAATTGATGTGGCCACTATGGAAATCAGTATGGAGATTCCTCAAAATATTTAAAATAGAACTACTATAGGATCCAGCAATTCTCCTTCTGGGTATAGATCCAAAGGTAACAAAATAACTACCTCAAAAAGATACTTGCATTAATTAAAAATATATATATATCTGCACCCCCATGTTTATGGAAACGTTATTTTCAGTAGCTAAGGCATGGAAACAACCTGTCTCATTCAGCCACAACCTCTGCTGGTTTTCACAGGCAGAAGTTGTGGAGACTTCTCTTTCCAGCACTGAAACCCTGGGCTGGGGAGCCTGGTGTGGGGCTGGGACCCCTTGCTCCTCAGGTGGTACCCCCACAGCCAAGATACCCCTCCTGATTTTTAATTGCCACCGCGGGAGCCGACCAGTCTCAGTGTGGCTTATTCTGTATATCCTTAGTTGTAGGACTTCTGGTCAGCTCCACTTCAGGCGATTCTCAGTGATGGTTATTCTGTAGTTGTAATTTTGATACGGTCATGAGAGGATACAAGCGTAACATTTATCTACTCTGCCATCTTGACCAGAAATCTAGATTGGCTTTCCCTTTTTCGATGATATTCCTGTACCAGACTCAGCCTAGCTTCATTCGTTTTATTTTGTCTGCCTTTACTGTACTTATCCACTTTTTAAAAAGGGCTCAGAAAATGTACAAAATGTATAAGAGAGGTTAATTCTGAGAACTGATGGCATGATAAAGGATTCTAATTCAGGATCCTCCCATCCCTGTAGGTATTTCAGTGATGTAAAATAGTTGCAGTGAATGTTCCTTGAAGAAATTATTATCATTCTCATTACTGTCCTGTAAAGAGGAAAGAGTAATATTCTAGGTAAGAAATGAAGGAGCAAGGGAAAGTGTCCAACATAACAACTGGGCCAGCAGGAGGAGTTTGACATCTCATCTCCTCATGTTTTCATTATCCAGTTTGACTCAGTGCATCCAACTGTTTTCATTCAATTGCAGTTCGTTTTGAGTTTTTATTGGGTTGGAAATTGTGTGGAGAAAATGCTGGGGATTTAAGAGGAACCTTGACAATCATCTAGGGCAGCAGTTTTCAAACTTTTTTACTAAAGTGCTTCACATGATTCAGGAGAATAAGCCAATAGTTGATTGATTTGGGGGCATGTCCCAAAGTGACTTAGTGATAACTTTTTGTTTCAATTTTAGCTTAAAAAATCATGAGGGAAAAATCATGGACAATTTGTATTCTTATCCATAATATTTGTGTACAGGTATGTGTACTTAGTCCTGGAAATATAGTGAATAAAAAGTCATTTTTTGGCTTTTTTGTTTGGCAGAAGATTTCTGGTTTTGAGCAAATGTCCTCATCCCTTGATATATTTCCCGTGTAAGTCATTGTCCAGAAAATGATTTTGATGGATCATACACCTAGAAACAGAGGGTTATCGGCTACTTATGTGAGCAGTGAGTGATAGTAGACAAAGATCACCTTACAAAGCATAATATTCCATGTAAATGTGAGGGTTTGTGTTTTTTTAACCTTACTGTTCTTTACAACTTTAATCTTCTCAGAATAGGGTCTTACGCCCAAGTAAAAACTTAATAGAGGAGAGAATGTTAGGATGTGGGGCAGAAGGTTTCTTGCCTTAGATTTTCTTTGACATGATCAGCATTAGGTACAAGTGAACTCACCTTTGGTATAATTGACACTCTTGCAGGAGGGAGCACTGGCAGTTGCTGGGTAATTTGAAGACAACTGTGGAGGGTTTGGTGTCAACCAACAGCCCCAACGTCTGGTCCAAGTATGGTGGCCTGGAGCGGCTTTGCAGGGACATGCAGAACATCCTCTATCATGGGCTCATCCATGATCAGGTATGACGACCTTTTCTTTTTTGCCAGATTGGCTGAAGCACTGTTGGAAAGAAAGAGTTGCATTAAGTTGTTGGCAGGGAGAAGATGGCCTCTAGTCTAGGAGCCCTTGAGGGCAGGACTGTAATGTGAGGAGGAGGAGGAAGGGGGTAAGGGCAGCGATGATGAATCATTATGGTTTTCCTCTTAGGAACATCCTAGGACACATCTGAGAACTAGTTATAGAATATTGTCATGTTTAGAATATCCTACGAGCTTCATTTTGTAGACGATTGATGCTTATGAATGGTGGTTTTAATTATAGCTTACATTTTTTTACACATAAACTTAAATGTTGTTGAGTTTCTTTTCCTTAAAATCCCCAAACACTGTAATAAGCTTTGAATGTTTAAAATGAGTGGAATCTAATAGTACTTCATGGTTTTTGCTTTGTCTTTCGCAATTATTCCATTTGAAGTGTTTTAAATAAGGTTTGGTTTGGATAAAATTATCGAGTAAGTTATTGGGTTTGGTATGTTCCTGCTTTTTAAAAATCAAACCTCACAAATATGTACATGATTGTGTGTTCCCAAACACTCGTGTTCTTCCCATGTAGGGCCTAGTATTTTTTCCTGGTACTCTTTCCCCTAAGCCAGGCTTGTCTTTCTTTTTTAACAGAATTTATTCTCAACTAGCAGTCACATTGGAAAAGATCTAATCAACTAATTGGTATTCATAGTTGATAGGATTTACTGTGCTACCCTCCCTTCTAAAAATATGTGTCAATTATCTGAACAATATCTTTAAACCAGTGTTCCTGTTAGACATTTTCAGAATTCAGTGGAAAAGTTGGCTTAGGTTAGATTTTCTTTATTCAGAGTAAGTTCTGAAAGTGAGACCTTGTCTCTTAAAGAGTGTTTAAGATGGAGGGAAAGTTTTTATCCTTTAAAGAGTTGGATTCTTAATGGTCTTCATTATTAAAACACCATTTTAGGAATTTTGAGGTAACATTGGGTAGTAGACTGATAAAAGTCTTTAGAATCAGACAGAACCCGATTGAAATCCACATGCGTTGTTCAGGTCCTTGGGGGAAAAATGACATAGTACTTATAATTATAGATTTTTGAATCAGACTGCTCATATTTTAATCTCAGCTTTACCATTGTATGGTATTATGGTAAATTTTATAGCTCTTTGTGCCTCTGTTTCCACATATGTAAAATGAGGAGATAACACTGGTTACCTACCTCATAGGATTGTTGGGAGAATTAAGAGATAAAGCATGAAAAGCTTTAGAAAACGTAGTAAGTTATCAGTCTTAACTATCAGGTAATATTACTTAACTGTTTTGAGCCTCGCTTTTCTCATCTGTAAAAATGAGGGTAATATTATTTATATCATAATGTTTGATGGAAAGATTAAACGAAATAGTGTGCAAATTTGCCCACTGAAGTTCACGGCATGTAGGAAGTAATAAATGTTCCTTTGTTCCTTTTATTTTTTAAGTTTCATTACATGTAGTCCTATGAAAAAAATAATTATGAACATAGGAATTGATAAAACAAATATTTTAATTCATTGCAATCTGGTTTCTGCCCTTACTGCTGGTGATCTTGGTACTACAGTTTAAGTAAAATGACACCCCTGTTACCAAATGCAATGAACATTTCTCCTTTGAGCTCTGTCTTGCGAGTATGGTCTTCACTGTTGACCATCGTCAGACCTTGATGGCTCTGGCATTATTATCTTCTGATGTCATAGAGACCTTCTCCTACCTCTGTGACCACCCCTTAGTTTCTTTCCCTGGAGTCTCTTCCTCTTGATACTAGTTTTTAATGGGGTTCTGTCCTATGTCCTTATCTCTTCTTACCTCATACGTTTTCCTGAAACAGTCTCATCCTCTTGCATTGTTTTAACTGTCACTATACACGAATAACCCAGCTCAGACATCTCTGCTGAACTCCAAATCCATAAGACTAGCTGTCTGCCATAGATGATCATCTGGCTGTCTTGTCCTATAGGCCAAGCACAACGTGACCCAAAGCAAACTGATTTTCTCTCATGACATTGCCCTTCCTCCTGATATGTTTAACACTAGTTTGTGGCATTGCCAGTTATTCAGTCTTCCTAGTTAGAAACTTGGAAATCATGCCAACATGTTTTACAAAAACTCAATACAAGTTTCCCAGGCTGATGATCAAAATACCTACCAGATTAGTGGCACTGCCTTCTAGTGGTTACAGTACCTGTGTCTCGATAGCAGAAGTGTTCTATTGCTAATTTTACATTGTCATGTAGAGTAATCACTTAACCATATTGCAAGGCAGTTTTATTATCTGTGCCAGAAAGAGAATATGTGTCATGATGAAATAGTAACTAAGGCAATGAGATTCTCAAATGAAAGACGCTTGGTAAATACAAAACAATATTAACATATCTTATTATAGTTATTAAAAGTGATGATATCTGTGAAGACACCTGGTCATCAGAGTGAAAAATATTAAAATACATAGTCACCTGCAAAATAGCAGTTGTATTAATAGTGAAAGCAGAGCAAACCGGGCAGATCTCTGTCACACACACACACACACAAACACACAGCAACTGCAGGCCCTAGTGGGAAGAATCAAAAACAAGGTTCATATCTATTTTATCGCTGCCTTGTTCTGCCTTGTGAAGACTTAAAAATTGAAGTCTGTATCAAGGACTTCATTTCCCCTTTCATTTCCTCCCTAAAGATGAAGGCTTTCAAAGGTCTGGCTGCTGCATCATCAGAAAACTATTCTGGGTGTTGTTCCTGTGGAGAGGGGGAAGGGGTACAGTGATTCATGCCGCTCATGTCTTCTGTGCTTTCAGAAGGATGTGTTATGGAATGCGAATTGTATTTTTTTTTTAAGTCAGAGCCTTAGGAAAGCTGTAACATCTTGTCCATATTCTGAGAGGGATCTCATGTCCTCGATAGCCTGCATCTGGCGTGCCTTTCACTCTTTCCATAAGGCAAGACCTCTTCTCTGCTGCTTAGAAATGTGGATATACTCAGTCACTGAGATTTCTCAGCTGAATAGAAGTGAAAAGATTCCCCCTTTCTCCACTACCAAGAAGAAACCTGTTCTTGGCAATATAGATGGTCCAATTTAAAAAAAAATTAAAAAAAGCAAAGACTTCTGTATGCTCTTCTTTTCTGAATATATAAGCGATATTTTTTTTTCTTGAAAATTTGGAAATTACCTAAAAGAATTTATAAGAAAGTAAATATCACCCATAATCTCAACACCAAGCAGTAACAATCATTCTTTAATATTTTGGTAGATTTTTCTCTTTTTTTCTGTACTGTTATGTGCTTTTTAAAATATTAAGATTGTGTTGTACATATCAACCCACAACTTGCTTTAAAATATTTAATTTTTTTAAATGGACAGTACATTTATATGGTTAAAAAACACAAAGTGTAAAACCTATGCAGTGAAACATCTTGTTTCCTTCCAATCCCGTAAGTAATTTTCATTTACCAGTTTCCTTTCAGGGAATTTTATGCTTATAAAAGCAAATGAATGATTTTCTTTGCTATGTTTCTTTCCTCATTTTTCACACAAATAAAAGCATAGTATAGTCACTATTCTGCATCTTGCTTTTTTCACTGGACATATTTTATAACTTATTCCAAATCATTACCTAAAGAGCTTCTTTATTCTTTTTTACAGCTGTCGTTTTATAATATTCTATCGTATACATATGCCATAATTTATTTAACCAGTTTTCTGGTAATAGACATTTAGATTGCTTTCAGTCACTTGCTGTTAGTAACAACGCTATAGTGAATAACCTTGTATTTAGGTCACTTTGCCCTTCACCGTAGGCTATTCCTAGAGGTAAAATTCTTAGGCTAGGGGTATGTGCATTTCAATTTTGATAGTGGTTGCTAAATTGCCCTCCAGGCAGTTATGTCTGTTTACATCCTCACCAGTGTATAACAGTATTTAATTCTTCATACCATTGCTAGGATAGGGTGTTATTAAACTTAAAACTACTGCCAATATGATAGGTGAAAAGTTACGTCTCTTACCATGAAAGATGTTTATAAGAGCCATTAAATTATTTTCCTATGAACTTACATTTAAACCGGTCCATATGTAATTTATTTTGAATATACTTAATTCCCTTGGCACATGGATCTATTTCTGGATTTCTGTTATGGTCTGTTGTTCTCTATTTGAGTGCCATCACCATTCAGTTTTCATTATTGTAGCTTTATGGTAGGAGTAGTTCCTCACTCATACGGCATCTTTAGTTGTTGGTTTTTTCCCCCCAAAATTGAAATATTTGTCATTTTATTTACCTGTGAGCATTTTTGATACCGAGAAGAAAAGCCTTATACAACATAATCTGGATCATTAGCTGATTAAGTGAAAGGAATTCAATAGTGGTAAGATATATCACTCAAACATTTTATATTTTAATTTAAAACATCTAAGCCTACATTTATTCAACAGTCTTTGGATATAGGGCCAAAATCTTTTCTGTGAGTATGGATATACTTGTGGAATTACATATCATCTTTCTGGTATAAATTGCCCCCATAATACATCATATAGGACTTACAGTTTCATTTTCTTTATACTGGACTAGCAACTTAAAGATCCTATAAAATGAATCTAAAACTTACATTTTTAGTATTTTTTTTTAACTCTGAATGTTGTCTTGCCCCTATTTAATTAGACATGAAGTTTTCATTGAGGCTTCTCAAAGCACACTACTTAGTGTTCCTTAAAAAACGCTCATTTCATCAACGTGCATAATTTTTACTTTCAGTGTGGAATTGCAACTGACATAAATAGGTTTGGGAACATAAATAACTGATCTTTGGTAAACCATGACTCAGTTGGTGGAGTAAAAGTGCACAGTTATTCTAGAGAGTAGACTGCTACATAGTTTAAGTGCTTCTTAGGATCAGGAGACTTGGGAAGCCGTCCACTCTTTCAGCATACATACAGCATCATTTTTAATGTGTGTTTAATATTACTGCATGAATGTACCTTCATTTATTTAATCAGTACTATACTGAGAAATGTTCAAGTTGTTTACATTTTTTTCATTTTATTTGCTGTTACAAAAAATGCTGACCATTTATATCTTTTTAACTTTTATGGAGCGAAATTAAAAATTTGTACCACGATCTGTTCCTTTTTGATATATACTTGTGGTTTCATACATTGAAAAAATTTTTTTTCTATTCAAAAATCCAAAATCCTTACTTTCTTTCCCCCTTACTTTTTATATAGGTTTTTTTCTCTTCTTCTTCATAATTTAGTTCTTCAGTCCAGCTGGAATGTATTTTGGTATATAGTTTGTGGAAAATGCTTAAATTGATCTACTTCTAACTTGGGCAGTGTTCTCAACAATAGTGGTTGAATAATCTGTTTCTTTTTTTTTTTTTAAATAGTGTTCAATAAGGAGACTTTTTTTTTTTTCAGGACTTTATTGGGGAACAGTGTGTACTTCCAGGACTTTTTTTCAAGTCAAGTTATTGTCCTTTCAGTCTGAGTCGCAGCTCAGCTCCAGGTCCAGCAGCTCAGCTCCAGGTCCAGTTGCCATTTCTAGTTGCAGGGGGCGCACAGCCCACCATCCCTTGTGGGAGTCGAACCGGCAACCTTGTGGTTGAGAGGATGCACTCCAACCAACTGAGTCATCCAGGAGGCAGCTCAGTTCAAGGTGCCGTGTTCAATCTTAGTTGCAGGGGGGAAGCCTACCATCCCTTGTGGGACTCAAGGAATCGAACTGGCAACCTTGTGGTTGAGAGCCCACTGGCCCATGTGGGAATCGAACCGGCAGCCTTCGGAATTAGGAGCATGGAGCTCCAACTGCCTGAGCCACAGGGCTGGCCCCGAATAATCTATTTCTTTACCATTGAGTTTTTTTAAACAAAAAAGTGGTTTATTAAAGGACGTTAGTGAGCCTAAAAAAATTTTTTTTAATAGACTTTATTTTTTAGAGCAGTTTTAGGTTCTTAGCAAATTGAGTGGAAGGTGCAGAGATGTCCCATACACTTCCTGCCTTCACTCATGCATGGCCTCTCTCGTTACCAACATTGCCTGCTGGAGTGGTGCATTTGTTACAACTGATGAACCTACATTGACACATCATTATTACCCAAAGTCCGTAATTTACATTAGGGCTCAGCTCACTCTTATACATTCTATGCTTTACTTATACATTCTATGCTTGTATGTCTTACTTATACATTCTATGCTTTAGACAAATGATATGTATGAGGTGGGATAAAAAAATATGGTGAATGTTAAATTTTTAAAAAATTATTACAGTAAAAGACACATTGCCATTAATTCCCCTCAAAATACTCCCCCTCGCTTCGAACACACTTACCCCATCGTCCTTGCCATTTTTTGAAGCAGTTCTGGAAGTCCTCTCTCGTGAGTGTCTTTAATTGCGCTGTTGTGGCTGCCTCCATGTCCTGAATCATTTTGACTTTGGGGAAGAGCCAGAAGTCGCATGGGGACAGATCCAGTGAATAAGGTGAATGAGGACACACCATAATGTTTTTATTTGACAGAAATTGCCATATACTAGAGGCAATGTGTGACACAGAGCATTGTCATAATAGAGGATGGTTTATGGCACACTTTAAAACACACCTTCTCTCAACCGTAGCTCACACCCCAATACACGGAACAAGATGAAATGTATCACACACTGTTACTAAGGTTCGACACACCATTTCCCGTATTGAAGATCTCTGCCTCTCCATTGGATGGCACTCGGCAGCAGCATTCACTGTATTTTGTGATCACAACGGAAAGGTTCGATGTCACACATCGCTTCTGGTACGGCAGTTTCTATCAAATGAAAACATTATGATGTGTCCTTATTTACCTTATTCACCGGAACTGGCACCATGTGACTTCTGGCTCTTCCCCAAAGTCAAAATGACCAGGAAAGGTAAATGTTTTGAATCGATTCAGGAGAGCAAGGTAGCTGTGACAGCTCAACTAAAGACACTTATGGAAGAGGACTTCCTGAACTGCTTCAGAAAGTGGCAAGAATGATGGGATAAGTGTGTTTGAAGCGAGGGGGAGTGTTTTGAGGGGGCTTAATGGCAATGTATCTTTTACTGTAATAAATTTTTTAAAATTTAAACATTTACCATAGGTTCTGATCACACCTTGTATCTACCATAATAGTAGCATACACAGTAGTTTCACTGCCCTAAGAATCCTCTGTGCTTCACCTGCTCATTCTCCCCACGCTACCCCACCCTCAACCGCTGGCAACCATTGATCTTTTTACTATCCCCATAGTTTTGCCTTTTTCAGAATGGCATATAGTTGGAATTACAACGTAGATAGCCTTTTCAGATTTACTTCTTTCATTTAGTAATATGCATTTAAGTTTCCTCCATTTTTTATGACATGATAGCTCATTTCTTTTTTTTCCCCCTTCTTCCGCCTCCTCCCACCCAGTTCAAGCCATTGTTTCTCAGTCTAGTTGTGTAAGACACAACTCCCTGGCCCATGCTGGTATTATGAGCCTTGCGCTCCCCCAGCTGAGGCAGTCGGTCACCAGTTGTTGGTCGGCCGCTGGCCGCTGCTGGCAGCACACAGTAGCCCATGGCAGCTCACGCCCACCTCCAGCTGCTCACGGCAGCCCAGCTCCAGGGAGAGCTGTTGTTCACAATCTTAGCTGTAGAGGGCGCAGCTCACTGGCCCATGTGGGAATCGAACCGGTGACCTCGGCCTTAGGAGCACAGTGCTCCAATCACCTGAGCCACTGGGCCAGCCTGTTCATTTCTTTTTAATGCTGAATAATAGTCCATTGTGTGGATGTGTAACAGTTTACTTATCCATTTACCTACTGAGGGACATCTTTGTTGCTTCCAGGTTTTGGTAATTATGAATAAAATGGCTGTAAACATCTGTGTGTGGGTTTTTGTGTGGACATAAGTTTTCAGCTGCTTTAAATACCAAGAAGTGTGATTGCTGGACCATATGGGTAAGAGTATGTTTAGTTTTGTAAGAAACTGCCAAACTGTCTTCCAGAGTGGCTGTACCATTTTGCACTGCTACCAGCAGTGACTGAGAATTCCTATTGCTCCAAATACTTGCCAGCATTTGATGTTGGCATTGTTTTGGATTTTAGCCATTTTAATAGGTATATAGTGGTATTGTGTTGTTTTAATTTATGTTTCCCTGGCGACATATGATGTGGTGCATCTTTTCATGTGTATTTGCCATATGTATACTTCTTTGGTGGGCTGTCTGTTAAGGTCTTTGGTCTATTTTTTAAAACGGATTATTTGTTTTCTCGTTGAATTTTAAGAGTTCTTTGTATATTTTGGATAACAGTCCTTTATCAGATGTGTCCTTTGCAAGTATTTTCTCCTAATCTGTGGCTTGTCTTCTCATTTTCTTGACATTGTCACAGAGCAGAAGTTTTGAATTTTAATGACATCCAGCTTATCAGTTCTTTTTTTCTTGGATCATGTCTTTAGTCTTGTATCTATAAAATCGTCATCATATACAGGGTAATCTAGATTTTTTGCTATTTTATCTTACAGGAGTTTTATAGTTTTGTGTTTTGCATTTAGGTTTGTGTTTCATTTTGAGGTAATTTTCATGAGGAGTGTAAGGTCTGTGTCTAGATTCATTTTTTTTTCATGTGTATGTCCAATGTTTCAGCACTGTTGAAAAGACTATCTTATCTTTGTTCCACTGTACCACCTTTGCTCCTTTGTCAAAGATCAGTTGACTATATTTATGGGGGGTCTATTTCTGGGCTCTCTGTTCTGTTTCACTGATCTATTTATTCTTTTGCCAATACCGTGCTATCTTGATTACTGTAGCTTTATAGTAAGTCTTGAAGTCAGATAGTGTCAGCCCTTTTTGTGTTAGCTATTCTGGGTATTTTCCTTCTTCATACAAATTTTAGAATTAGTTTGTCAATATCCACAAAATAACTTGCTGGGATTTTGATTGGGATTGTATTGAATCTGTAGGTCAAGTTGGAAGAACTGACATCTTGACAATAAACATAGATTCCTGTCTGTAAACATAGATTATCTCTCCATTTATTTAATTCTTTGGTATCCTTTACCAGAGTTTTGTAATTTTCCTCATATAGATTTTGTACATATTAGATTTATAGGTCCATTTTTGGGTGTGCTAAAGTAGGTGGTAATGTGTTTTTACTTTCAAATTCCACTTGTTCATTGTTGGTATATAGGAGGAAAGTGTTTGACTTTTGTATGTTAACCTTGTATCCTATGACTTTGCTATAATCACTTACTAGTTCAGGAGAAGTTTTTTTTGTGTGTGTATGTGTCTATTCTTTTGAATTTTCTACTTAGACGATCATGTCATCTGTGAACAAAAACAGTTTATTTCTTCCTTTCCAATCTGGATACCTTTTATTTCCTTTTTTTGTCTTACGCATTTTCTAGGACTTCAATATAATGTTAAAAAGTAGTAGTGAGAAGGGACATTCTTGCCTGATTCCTTATCTCTGGGAAAGCTTTGAGCTTCTCGCCATTAAGTACGATGATAGCTGTAGGTGTTCTTTATCAACTTGAGGAAGTTCCCCCTCTATTCCTAGTTTACTGAGAGTTTTTATTATAAATGGGTATTGTAGTTTGTCAAATGCTTTTTTTTGCATCTGTTGATACTCATATATGATCATGTGATTTTTCTTTTTCTTTAAGATTTTTATTGGGGAAGGGGAACAGGACTTTATTGGGGAACAATGTGTACTTCCAGGCCTGTTTTCCAAGTCAAGTTGTTGTCCTTTCAGTCTTAGTTGTGGATGGTGCTGTTCAGCTTCAAATTGTTGTCTTTTCAATCTTAATTGTGGAGGGTGCAGTTCATCTCCAGGTCCAGTTGCCATTGCTAGTTGCAGGAGGCGCAGTCCACCATCCCTTGCAGGAGTCGAACTGGCAACCTTGTGGTCGAGAGGATGCGCTCCAACCACCTGAGCCATCTGGCCACCCAGGAGCTGAGCGGCAGCTCATTGATTTCATTCTAGTTGCAGAGGGCACAGCTAGCTGGCCCATGTGGTAATCGAACCTGCAACCCCGTTGCCCAGAGCTCAGGCTCTAACCAACTGAGCCACCCGTCTGCCCCTGATTTTTCTTTTTTAGCCTTTGATACGGTGGATTATAGTAATTGATTTTGGAATGTTGAATCAGCGTAGCATACCTGGGATAAATCTCACTTGGTTGTGGTGTATAATTCTTTTTATACATTGTTGGATTTGATTTGCTGATATTTGTTGATGATTTTTACATCTATGTTCATGAGAGATGTTCCATAGTTTTCTTGTGATGTCTTTTTCTGGTTTTGCTATTAGAATAATGCTGGCCTCAGAATGATTTGGGAAATATTCCTTCTTCTTCTATCTTTGAAACAAATTGTAGAGAATTGGTATAATTTCTTCCTTAAATGTTTGGTAGAATTTACCAGTAAACCCACCTTGGCCTGGTGCTTTCTGTTTTGGAAGATTATTAATTATTGATTCAATTTCTTTAATAGATAAAGGCCTGAGTACTCAGATTATCTATCTCCGTCATGAGTTTCGGCAGATTATGTATTTCAAGGAATTGGTCCATTTCACCTAGGTTATCAAATTTGTGAGCATAGAATTGTTTATCGTATTCGTCTGTAGTACCCATGGGATCTATAGTGATGTCTTCTGTTTCATTTCTAAGTTAGCCGAAAAGTTTTTCTAAAGAAAGGAAACCAAGTTTAGGTGCTGTTCACTTCAACGGGGCGTAACTAGGAGACATGCTGGAGATGATATCCCACGGCTGCCCACTCCTGGCTACTCAGTATCCACTGAGCCCCGGAACAAAGCCCTACAACTGCACAACACACTGCTGCCGAAATGCCAAAGGGCTTCATTACTTAAGGGGCAAAATTGCCTGTATGTCTGACACTTCTAATTCTCACTTCTGCCTTCTCAGTCTAGGTGAAAGGTCCACTTTGGAGATGCTTCTTGAATCATATATTAAGTTCAAATACATTTTAAGATCTCTTTCTAGGTTATTTTGTCTCATTGATTGGTCTGTCTCTTAATACTTGTGCTAGTTCTATATTTTTTAATTACTTAGATTTGAGTTTTAACCCATGCCCCGTAGTCTCAGAGAGGATTCTCAAAAAATAAGAATTAGGTTTTCATGATATAAACATTTTGCTATTATCTTCAGGCCTTTTCCAGTGTGAGACTATTTTATCTAGGACTGAATATTTCTTTCACTCTAAATACAGTGCTTTCCTGGCTTAGGTAGCTTGGGAAAAAGCAGGTCTTTCCTTACTTGATTTTGCAATAAGAACTGAAGACATCCATCTCTGACTTTTAACAAATAACTATTCACCAATTTTAAGAATTACCTTCTAGGAAACTGAATGGTGGAGAGACGTGGTAGAAAACAGGTTATTTTCACTGTATAACCTTCTATATCATACGCATGTATTGTTCAAAAGAACAATTAAAATAATTGTAAACAGTTATCCTTTAAAAAGGTGAACATGTATACCAGTATGTATTCCTTTGGTTGCTGCTGAGAACCCTTGTGGAGGCAAGGGAAGGTGACGCTTTTCTTTTTCTTCTGTCTTTGAATGTCAGCACTAGAACTAGGTTTGGTCCAAAATGGTAGTGATTTGTTTACCACATGTGTTCCCACAGCAGGTGTGTTGCCGCCCGACTGACTACTGGCAGTTTGTGAAAGACATCCGCTGGCTCAGTCCCCACTCAGCCCTTCATGTGGAGAAGGTAAGAAGTGACGGTAACCACAAGGCTTCATTGTTTGATGTTCTGTCTGAAGCGTCTCCTAGGCGAGAAGGAGGGTGTGTGTCCATTTTCCTATTCACTGAGAAGAGAAATCCTCCCTGTAGGACTGATTTGGAGGACTGATTTAAACCTGGAATCCATTGCTATAGGCCACTTTCTCTCCTCTGGGAAAGAGGTGGAAAAGTTTTGTTATTTTCAAAAGCTCTGCATGTATGGGACCAGAGCGAAGCTTTTCAAAATCCAGGGCAAATGGTGGGAGGTTCCCTGAAGTGTTCAGGGGAAATGGGACTGAAGTGCCGATAACTGTTCAAGAAGAAGAGGATGCACCAATTAGAAAGAAACGTGGGGTTTCTAGAAGCCAGTGTCAAATGGAGCCAAATATGTTCCTGACAACTTTGGCTACCATTGTAGCACTCTGCTCTTCTGTCCTTTCAGCTCAGCATAGTACCCCTGATTTCCAGTCAGGGAAAGAGAGTTTGAGGAGGTTTAGTGACTTGGCCAGTGTTACACAGCTAGTTCCAGATCAATCACTGCCAAATTGAAGTATCTGTTTATTTAACTCTTTATATGGAAAAACTTAAATATATACAAAATTAAACAGAATAATGTAAAGAACCCCAAAATATCCATCACCCATTTTCAATACTTATTGATTCGTGGTTAATCTTATTTCATGTATATCTCCACCCACTGCCAGATTTGTTGTTCAGATGATGTCAAGAAAAGTAATTTGTTTTTAAACGATCAGGGAACCAAATCACAAGGTGTCACAGTAGCTGTGTTTATGAGAAAAGTCCAGAGTCCAATGATTTTCTTATGTAGATTTTTTTTGTCCACGTTTTATTTTTCCCACCTCTGACTTCCTTTTTAAAAGTATATTGCTGTAGTCATTTCCTCTTAAGAGCTGCCTGAAATTGCCATCCATACATTTGTTGCACTGATCCTGGGCTATGAGACCTTGCTTTCAGAACAGAGTAGGAGGTTCCACATAGAGAATGCTGTGGCTAGAACCAAAAAGAGATGCTCAGATGGTTGATTTGTCTTTGGTGAAGAATCTTTGGTGGCATTTTTCCTAGATCCTTTTCCCCAGGTTTTTGTTGACTTCTTTTATGAAGGCCACCTAAAAGAGAGGACTCTGTGAGAGAAGGCAGGAGGTCAAGTTTATCCTTCCTCTGAATACCCCAGAATAGATGCTTCTTTGGAGTTAGAACGTAAAGAGACAGATACAGCTGCTTAGTCCCTTTCCAGTGGCCCAATCCAGCTGCAGGACTATTAATCCCTTCCTTTCCTCTCCTTCCTCAGTAACCTCTAGATGCTAGCTGGAGGGAAAATACCTCTGATTTGTCTCCTCTTAAACTGTCTCAATTTAGTTCTCAGGTCACTAGGCCTCAGTCTTGCTGTATTTACCAGCATACATGTGTTGACTCATGCCTTTTGCCTCCTAGTTCATCAACTTGCATGAGAATGGACAGAGCAGCACTGATGGCGTGAGTGAGCACGTCATTGCAGAGCTGTGGCTGCAGCATAGCTTGCAGTACCACTGTCTCTCAGCCCAGCTCCGACCTCTGCTTGGGGATAGACAGTATATCAGAAAATTCTACACAGGTGGGTAGAGGTCACTTAGCCAGGATTGTTGCATATACTTCCTCATTGTTTTCTGCTTTACTCTTCCTTTGTAGACTCACTCTTACCCCAGGGTCTCATATTTTTACTTGATGCCATAGAGATTCTAATAAGAAATACAGAGCCAGCCTTCTCTCTTACTTCGCCTACTCCCATATACACAAACCAATAAGCATAACTGCTATTTACCGCGAGTTTCTATGTTTCAGTCACTGTTAAATACTTTCTATACATATTCTTTTATCAACAGCCCTGAGAGTTGGGTATTAATATCCCTGTTTTCCAATCAGGGAAGCAGAACTCATGGAGGTTGGGTTACTTGGCCGAAGTCACCCAGCGCCTAAATTCAAGTCTAGATCTTTCTGACTTTGAAGCCTCTTGTCCTGGCCTCTCTGCTATCCTGCACGTTACTTAGACTCTCCTGTACTTTGTTGTTCCTGGCCCTCCTCTCCACAGCGGCACGATTCTCCTCACGTCATTTTTACCTTTTCCCTTTCTCCTTCCCTGAGCTTCTCCCAGGGTCATAGAGGGAATCTAAAGATTGCCTAATTGGACTCCATCACTGTGGTAGTTTTTCTCTCCCCAGACACGGCTTTCCTCCTAAGCGATGCCCACGTCACGGCCATGCTCCAATGCCTAGAAGCAGTGGAACAGAACAACCCCCGCCTCCTGGCTCAGATTGATGCATCTATGGTAAAAGGGGCGAGGAATTACCTGTCTATGCTGGCCTCCGGGGCCTCCCCAGGATGTAACCCTCGGGAGCCGACTACTTCTTCACTTAGGCACTTGTCAACTGAAAGGCTTTTATTTATAAAAATACTTGGAGAAGAAGAGGGAGGTTCTGAAGTAAAAAGTCTAGGCTTAGGTCTGTTTGAGATGGGAAGGGTCTGTTTCTTTAGAGCCTTTTTTAAATCCTCAGTCTGAGTAAACATCTCCTTAAGGGCAGGCTTGACAAAGAGCTGGGGAGACGAGGGATGATTTTGAATCAGGAGTAGGATTTACAACATCCGACCTCGTATGGCCTAGTGTTACTTGGATCGTTTTTGTCCTTGACGTATAAAGAGAATTGTGTTGCTTGATGCTGTTTATCATTAACTCTCCAATTCACTTATCCCATTACTAACATCAGTGCTTCAGCTAGAATAGAATCACAGTCCCTACTCCTTTTAGGGAGGGATCCCCTATCTCTCATGGTTTTAAAATTTTCATTGTTGGTTACCATCTATTGAATACTTCGAATGTGCCAGGCATGGTGCTGTGCACAATTCCTGCGTCGTGTCATTTGATTCTCACAACTCTATAAGGTAGGAGGCCGCTGAGGGACAGAGTACGTAAGTCACTTGCCCACAGTTTAGACCAAGTAGCTTGTAAGTGATAGAACATGGATTTGAACCCCAGTCTGCCTTCTGACTCCATGTGCGTAGTCTTACGCACTTCGTGGTACTGCCTCCATGACAAAGCGCTCCTGCTTTGACCACCTACGAGCCCAGTGGCAGAAGCTGTGGTACATGGCAGGACTTCGGGGTTTCAAAGTTGTATCGTCTAATACAGGGTTGTTATGTTGTATCTAGAGGCTCTGGCTGCAGTCTAAGCCTGCTGTCAAAGGCTAGCTTCTACCAGTGTTTCTGGACTGCTGAGTGCCCCTCTTCTGAGGGCCTCTGTCTTTGACTCTGACACGGTTTTTTGTTTTGTTTTGTTTTGTTTTTTGTAGTTTGCCAGAAAGCATGAGAGCCCACTGCTGGTGACAAAGAGCCAGAGCCTAACAGCTCTGCCTGGTTCTACATGCACCCCTCCAATCCCCTACGCTCAGCATTCCTACTTTGGGTCCTTCTCTAGCCTCCACCAGTCCACACCCAACCACGGTCCAGGTATGGTGGCTAGAAGGGGTAGTCGTGACATGTATTCCCAGCCCTGGAAAGTAGAGGACTCGGGGCTCACAGCTGGATATAGACAGAGCCGTGGGTTGGTGCATTTTCTCAAACTTCATGTCTTAATAATGGACATCTTTACAAGGTAGATAGCAACTGGCCTAGGATAATTCAGTGGAATCATTAAAGTAACAGAGGAAAGAGAGGTGTTTTACGTTCCCCGGGGTTTCTAATCCACATTGCCAAGGAGGCCTTTCAATAATAAGAACTAGCATTTATTGAGTGCCTACCACCTGCCAGGCTCTGTGGTAATCAATTTATACATATCATCTCATTTGATCCTCAAAATCATCCTATGAGGTAGGTGTTATTATTGCTCATTTTACAGATGAGGAATGCATACTAATAAGCCGTTAAGCCATTGTCTCAAGAGCTCATGCTCTTGGCTTAGCTGCTTTTAAGTAATTTTTTACTTACCTCAAGTGATTTGCCTTTTTTGAGGTGACACCATGTGTCCTGGTGACGATAGGGAGTTTGATCCTTAGTTGCGGAGAAGCCTTCATATATACCAAAGACTTCCAGCTCACCTCTCCTTCCCCTTTCTTTTTATATCCTAGAAAGAAGATCTACTTCCTTTTCACTTTCTGGCCCTCCCCAGAAACCTCAAGAAAGCAGAGGGCACGTCTCCCCTACAGAGGGTCAAGCCATCCAGTCCCCTCTGCTTCCAGTCTCTGCATTAGCCAGGGATTCCCCCTCAACCCCAAATGAGATGAGCTCCAGCACTCTGACCAGCCCCATAGAATCGTCCTGGGTCAGCAGCCAGAACGATTCCCCGAGTGATGTCAGCGAGGGGCCCGAGTACTTGGCCATAGGCAACCTGGATACCCGAGGCCGCAGCGCCAGCACTCAGAGTCACAGCAGCAATGCTGAGAGCAGCAGCTCCAATTTGTTCTCCTCCAGCAGTTCCCAGAAGCCAGAGTCTGGTGCTTCTTCCCTAGTGGACCAAGAGGGAGGTGGGCAGAGCCAGCTGTCCACTGTCCTCCGTAGGTCCAGCTTCTCAGAGGGGCAGACACTCACTGTCGCCAGCGGAACAAAGAAGAGCCATACTCGCTCCCATTCAGATACCAACATTGTCTCCAGAGGAGCCCCAGGTAACGACAATCACCTGCCCCGAGTTAGTGAGGTGGCCTCCTGAATTGAGGGTGGAAGGGAGAGTTTGTTCTTAAGGGTCTTCAAATGGCAGAAAGAGAAGTTATGTTTTGGATGACATGATGGCATCCTGCTCATAACAAAAGAGAGAAGTTAGTAATGTAAGGCAGTTACCCAAGGAATCGCTCTCAGAAGAATTACGTTTATTCCTTTTATACATTGCAAAACAGTAAATGCTTTCCTGCGTTCTCTCACTAGTTCTTTCGCAGCAGAGCATAGTATGACTGACTCATCACAGTTCAAGTTTGAAATGTATTTCTCAGACAGAGAGGAGGTACTAATAAGCTTTACAAAGAATTCCATTAAATTCCTTACCTTCCTGGGATTCCTGGGAAGTTTGGTCAGGATGTATTACCAGCATGAGAGAGGCAAAGTGACATTCGGGTTTCCTTATTAAAACTGGGGGATACTATGAGTGTGGGGTGATGTGACCTAGTAAACAAGTAGGTGGGGCTGACTGTATCGGACTCAGGCTGAGAGGCAGCCAGGTAAGGAGGCGCTGGCCACCGAGACTCCCCTCACACAAACACCAGCTGCGAGCAGCAGAGAGCACCCCAGGCACAGGGAAGGTGGGTCGCATTGCTTTTGCCATCTTCCTGCCATCATCTCTCCTGGGTTGGTGGTGTCGGGCAGGCTCTGGTTGGGTTTCATTTGTAAGAGGATCTCCCTAACAGCAAGTATAACATGGACCTTTGTGCTCAAAGCCAGTTCTTTGTGGGAATGCCCCAGAAATCAAATATCAAAACGTAGGAACCAAAAAGGAGGATTTCCTACCACAGCTGCGATTGATTTCTCTTTGTAATTTCTAGAAAGGCAAGAGTTAAGGCTCTCATCTGAAATTTCTGAATGGAGAACTTTTGTCTCTGTTTTCCCATCCAGAATGTGGTTTGGCTTATTGAAACTCTTTAGAAAAAAAAAAAAAATCTCCCAGGCAAAGCCTGTCTTCCCATGAGCTTTCTTAGATGTGAAGAGTGCTTGGGTGAAGAGTTTCCCTTCACGTCTCCTGCTGCAGGCCTGGTGTCTGCTGTACTCCAGGGGTCTGAGCATGTAATACTTCCCTGCCCCCATTCTTGCATCCATCTGGATTCCAGAAACTGCGGTAACCTGCCTTGGAAAAGGGAGTCAGAGGAAACCTAAGCAGACGGGCCTGAGGGAGTGTGGGCCCTGTGCAGCTTCTTGTACGAGTTACCCTCCTTCAGCACAAGGGTCCCCTCTGGGAGTTAAATCCCCACCTCTACTGGATAAAAGGACACTCCTTTTCTCACTCTCTCTGTTCTCATTTCCTCTGTCTGGACTCTCCGTCTGTCTACATGCAGGAGGCCCCAGGAATATCACCATTATAGTTGAAGATCCCATTGCAGGTTTGGGAGCCAGTCCCCCTCCTTTCTGTGTGTCACCTCCTCCTGCTTCTGCTCCTCTGTGACCAGCTTGCTTAGTTCAGAACCTCCTTTTCCATTCTGGTGTCAAATCAAGTCTGGCAAGTCTGGTCTTGCTGTGATGCTTGGGCCTATCTGTACAATGGCACCAATGTTTTGCCTGATGTTTTCTGCCCTTCCAAATGCTTCATTCAGTCTCCCAACTGCTTCTGGGAGGCAGAGTCAAGATGGTTAATCCTGTTTGCCCAACGATGAAACGGAGGCCTGCTATTTGTCTAAGGCATCATGATGAATCAGTGGCAGAATTTTTCTTATAACTGAGTCCATAGTATGGATGACTTTATTTTCCTTGAATTAACACCAGAATGTATTTTCTTCCTTTTCTGTGGTCTTGGATGTGGGTGCATGTTTTTTGCCTCTCCTAGAGTCCCATGTTTCTTTTTTCTATAATCTGTCCTTCTTCCCCTATAAGTTTCTCTCCACCCCTCATTCCAGCCATTGCATAGGATTTTTCTCGTGACTTAGTCTTTGGCTTTCACAGTGGTGTTCAAACTGAATGTTATGTTCCATTTTGGGTACTGTAATGCATGGAGATGATAACATTAGAATGTGTCTACAAGAGAGTGCTGAGGGAGGACTGAAAACCATGGCCTCCCAGAAATGGGTGAAACCACTGGGTATGTTAGCTCGGAAAAGAGAAGGTTGAAGAGGAGTAAGTCTGCAAGACCATTGTTTAGAAGAGCCTTCTTGTTCTTCAGGAGATGAGAAATTGTAAGAAGACAGATTTCCAGTGAGTATGAGGAAATTCTAAGAATTAGAGCGGTGCAGTTGAATGGGCAGCATCTGCAGGTAGTGGGCTCAGTAAGCAAAGGCTGGATGGCCTTTCGATGCCAAGGAATAGGGCACTGGTGTTGGAGTTTGTATTGTGCGCTGAGTTTGACTGGAGTCCTCAAAGTTCCCTTGTAAGTGATGGTTTCTCACCAAGGCATCATGGTGACTGCCGCTTTGCCTTCAGTTCAGTAGTGAGGAGAAGAGCCCACCGCCAGGACCACCAGGAATCTTTGAGGCCCAAGGAGAACACCCAGTTATCGCTCACCACTTAGTAGCATATTTTGTGAGAGGAGCAACTGACCAGTTGGCACCATCTGCCAGGGAGATGGGTTGGATGCAGCTTAATCATTCGTTCATTCTTCCTGAGCATCCTGCTTATTTCTCGGATACCTACCAGCTTTTCTGCCTGTTCTTCCTTCTGTAACGTTGGAATTTCATGTTTCCCTTTGGAGAATATCAGTTTCTCATTTCCTTCCAGTCCTGCGTGCTGCTATTTCTCCATCCCCAACTTGCACTGTTCCTTAAAAACTTCTACCCAGGCGCCACCCACTTTGCCGGCCTTCTTTTGACATCTCTCCCTTCCCACTCCAGCGAGGTTTGGGCCTGCAGTCCTTTGCTTACCAGGCCACCATCCGTGGCTTCTCTGCCATTGTCTTGATGCTGCTTCTTTGAAGGACATTGCCGGGTTTTGTTTTACTGTTTTGCCAATTCAGAAGTGGGTTATATTGTAGGTACGATACATTTACATTTCAGCTTCAAGAGAAGCCTACTATTTCTTTGGTGAGTTTAATCCTTCTATGTTGTTGTAAAACCTAGTGTCAAGGCATCAGAAAATTTCCAATGTGCTTATCTGTGTTTGACCATGTGAGGGCTGTTTTGTATATTGCTCTGTGAAGAGGATAGAAGTTGACTGATATTCCTGGAACTTGTGGTAAGAAGATGGAAGAAAAGAATTAAATTCATGAATTCACTTTGATTTGATTCTGTTTTCACCTTTGTGTTGTTGCCTTCTGGGTCATGTTTCCTTTTTTCCCTTAGAATATACTGACTCCTCATCTTCCCACCATGTGTTCCTGCATTCTTGGACTGTTCCCTGTTGGTGTGCCATCTCTCTCCTGTTTGGGAGGGCATTGGGAATGGGGGCAGTTAAATGTTGACAATCCAAAGTTGGGAACGTATGTGTTGCTCACCTCGTATGTGTGTTTTTACTCCCTGGTGGTCACTGACTAGAGTCCTGCAATGATAAGTCGAAGTTGAGAGGCCCTTTGCCCTACTCTGGCCAAAGCAGTGAAGTCAGCACACCCAGCTCTCTGTACATGGAGTATGGTAAGTGAGTACTAGGAAGGCCAGGCTGCCATTGCGTCTTTGCGCTCCCCTTGTGCCTGCTGAGCTTTGAGCTGTGTGGCTCGTCTCAGCTCAGTGGAGGGTGTACACCATACAGTCTCACTCTCCCCTCCATCATTTTCAACCTCTGTGCTAGAAGTTCCACTGCCCTGCCATTTCTCTTGCTCCGCTCTGACTTTGGGGTCCCACCCTCTCTTATGCCATGGTGTTATTACCATGAATGTCTGTTGAGCCAGATGGAGTGGCTCTCTGAGTGGGTCAGAGGGACCTTGAAAAGAGGCCTTTGAGTGTCTGGGCTTAATTACCAGAAGATAAGCTCCATCTGGAAATCATCCACAGGAGGAAGTCATTTGTTTCCTTGTCTGACTCTCGGCACAGGTTGTTTTGTTTTGTTTTGTTTTGTGGGGAAAGAGGGCAAGTATGTCATCTTACATTTAAGTGCTAAAAGAATTATCTCTAGGCTCTCTCCATTTATTCCACCATTTTTTAACCAAAAGGTTTAGTGCCCTGGGATCCTGAGATTCAGAGACATTCCTTTTTGAAAGTAGGTATCTTTTTTTCTAACCTGTAACCTGGGAAAACTTGGGATCATCTTTAGTGGTAAAATCGTCAGACTTCATGAAGAAGCTTGACTGTTACAGATTTGCTTTTCAAGTCAGAGTTTTTCACATCCACGTTCCATTTTCCCGCAGAGGGTGGTCAGTACCTGTGCTCAGGGGAAGGTATGTTCCGAAGGCCTTCCGAAGGACAGTCGCTTATCAGCTACCTGTCGGAGCAAGACTTTGGCAGCTGTGCAGACCTGGAAAAGGTGAGGAATCTAAAGGGCTCCTGAAGAGCCCATGAATCAGGAGATCTGGCCTGAGGGGCTACAGTGCCATTTGTTCTAAAGAAGTCTTAGGTACACTGCAGTAACGTGAGTATAGACTACAACAAAGAGAGGTTCCCAGTAAAGATAAGCTCAACAGATTCTCTCAGGAGAACTCTTCAGGGCGAGTATGCTCATCATTGAGTCGAAAAATGTTACTGATTTTGTCTTAGAAGCTGCCTTGGGCAGAGAAGCATTGAATTTTAGCCACAAGATTGTTGTTTCCTTGACCCTGGAACCTTAGGGGAAAATTCTTTCCAGAATCAACTTCTATATTTTGTTCTAAGGCTCAGATATGTAATAAATAATGTCCCTGTAGCATTTTATAGTTTGCTAAGCGCTTTTCCTTGAGACACCACATTTACCTTAAAACTTTGTGTACAGGTGTATGGCTTTAGGAAAGACCCTGATAGGAAATCCTCGACTTTTCTGTCATATTTTTATGTAGAAAGTAGGCCAGGAAGGCCAGGAATGGACAGGTACAAGAGCAAAGAGAATGTAGAACAGGTTTTCTGGCCATCGGCTCTCCTTAGAGGAGAGTGTACATTTCCCCTGGGTGTTTTCAAGAAGAGCAGTGCATGCCTTGGCAGCTCTATTTTCCAACATTATAATCCGTGCAGCGTTCAATACTTGTAGCCCTTTGCTAAGCAACTTCTTTGGTGCTTTCCTTCCCCCAGGAGAATGCCCACTTCAGCATCTCAGAGTCCTTGATTGCTGCCATTGAACTAATGAAGTGCAACATGATGAGCCAGTGCCTAGAAGAGGAGGAAGAGGAGGGGGAAGACAGCGACAGAGAGATCCAGGAACTGAAGCAGAAGATCCGCCTCCGTCGCCAGCAGATCCGCACCAAGAATCTGCTCCAAGAGACCGAGCGTGGAAGTGAGTGAGGCTGCGAACACTTCTGTTCCCGCTTCTTCAGATCTTCAGCATAAGACTTGATGCCTCAGGGGCTTTCTTTGTTGTCTTCATTTGAGATGTGGTAACCAAGCCAAGGGTTCCTCTTCTGTCAGAAAGATTTTCTATGTTGGTCTCTATATTGTTTTCTACCAGACCAGAGTCCTAGAGTTCATCCATTTGCTATCTCAGAAATACCTTCCCAAAAATAGGTTTCCAGGATGAGGAGAACTAAGGCCATTCGTCCCAGATTCACTTCCCTGATAGTAGTACCTTCTATTTACATGAAACTTTCTAAATTTCATGAGTCAAATGGGGATCACCCAGTAAGAAGAACTGGTTTCCACTTCGCCAGCATCAATCCCAGACAGGGTTCTATTTACTTCTCTGCTGAAGTCATTCCAGGTCCCTTTCGTTGTGACCCCAGAAGGAGAAGTAGATGTCTTTCTGTCCTGTTTATTCCCTCTCCCCCCTTCTTTTTTTTTTAACGTAACAGGCTTTCGGGTCACTTCCAGCAGCTCCCAGTTCAGTTCACGTGATTCGGCACAGTTCTCTGACTCAGGTTCTGCTGACGAGGTTGATGAATTTGAAATCCAAGGTAAGAAGTGACACTTTGTTTCAAGGGAGATTTCATTACCCGTTTCTTTCCATTTGGAATCAGAGGCTGAGATGCTTTCCCTAACTAGGGCATCTTCAGTGTGGTCCATTATGGAATGTTGGTTATTGTCAAGGACAGCCTCTCTTGCTAAAAACAAAACGCATTTAAAATGTAAGCACAAAAACACCCTGAAAGGCAGTGTTCCAGGTGGAGTGGGTTGGCTGTTGAGGTCACCCTGATGCTGCTTCCTCAGTTGCACCTTTCTCTTGTATTGTCACTCTGATTCCTCTTGCTGAGAGTCTAGGGCTGGCCCATACCTACATGAAATTAGAATCCTATTCTCTTATATTCCATAACACAGCTGATGGAATTGTTTCAGAGTGTTTAAAAGGAGCTTTATTATAATCCTAAGAGAAAAGGACAAAAAGAGTCTTTGGGGGGTAAAAAAGGAAAAATATTAATTTTATCAAGTAGAGCTTTATTTTCTGTCCTACCAGTGTTAGCTAAATTGCTTAGCAGAATCACGGACTCTTGTATTTGTTGTTGTGGTGAGCATCTGCAGAGAAGGGGAGAGGTTCTAATCTGGGAAAGCAGTTGTGGGAAATTAGGTTAACCCATGATTAATGGGTTCATCCATTCCTGCAAATCATAGATTTCAAGTTCCCATCTGTGCAAAAATCAGACAAAGAAACAAAAAACATTTCGAGGACATAAGCTTTTCCCCCCATGAGTGGAACCAGGAGTAATTTTCTCATAGAGGTGAATTGTGTCTGTAATTCTCCATTGTAGGATGATGATGAATAGATCTTTTATTACACAAGACTCTGATTTCCTGTTTACGTCAATCTAGAGAACCCATTCACTTACACAGACCTCCGGGTGTGGTTACTGGATTTCTTCCCCATTCAGAAATGCACTTTTTGCATTTATTTTTCCATGTTTCCAGGAAGTCTTCCTTTTGTATTCTCCATAATGCATCTGCTTTTTAGTCATGATAATAGTAATCACTTAAAACACCATTTTTTTTAACGTGATTTTTCCAACAACAATTCCCCAATTCTCTGACACTAATCTAATGTCCTACAATTCAATTCTGACACTAACTCCTGGAGTTAGCACAAACCCCACAGTTTAGGGTCTCAATCCCATGAGACTATCCCCACTTCAGATGCCAGCCACAAGTGATTACCTGCACTTCTACCTGCACTTGCTACCTGCGCTTCTCCCCAGCAAAATACAAATTCAGGGTTTCCCATGGCTCCCCACTTAGGTTCAATAATTCGCTAGAATGACTCACAGAACTCAGGAAAATGCTATACTGAACGATGATAGTTTATTATAAAGGATACAAATGAACCACCATCGGAAGAGGTACATAGGGCAAGGTCCCAAAGAGTCCTGAGCCCAGCAACCTCTGTCCCCATGGAATCAGGGTGTGCCACTCTCCCAGCACATAAATCTGTTCACTGACTGACAAGCTCCTTCAAACCTCATCATTGCGAGTTCTTATCAAGGTTTTATTACGTAGGCATGAGGGATTAAATCATTGGCCAGTGGTGAGTAAACTCAGTCTCTAGCCCCTCTCCTCCCCTCCTGAGAAATCGGGGATGGGGCTACAAGGTCTTCTGGCAACCAGCCCTATCCTGAAGCTATGTGGATGCCCCCAAAAGTCCCCGTTAGCATAAACTCAGATATACTGGAAAGGGGCTCATTATGGATAACGAAAGACATTCCCATTCCTCAGGAAATTCTAAGGATTTTAGGAGCTCTGTACCAGGAACTTGGACAAAAACCAAATAATGTATTTTTTATTACTGTCTATGATTGACTTGATCTCCAAATTAGAACATAAAAGGGTTCTTTGCCTTCTCTCTCTCGTGATCAACAGTCAGAATTTCATGAGGGTAATATTAAAGTAAATTCAAAACATGCTGATTCATTGAGTGTGGCTAAGTCTGTTCCCTGCAGCAAAGCAAGGAGCTAGGAGAAGCTGTTTAATCTGGAAGGAGCCAAATAGACTGCCTGCGGTGGCATGAAATGCACTCCCTATTGGAAACTGTTGCTGCAGTGGGCCCAGGGGAGATGTTTAATCAGCTAACTGTGTAGTCAGTTCAGAACAGAAATCCTTGAAGGAAAAGACCTTAGGGCAGGGTTTCACAAATTCTAGGCTGGATGATTCTTCACTGTGACAGACTATCCTGTGCATCACAGAATGTTTCGCATCATCCTGGCTCCTACTCACTAGATGCCAGTAGCACACCACCCTCTCCCACAACCATGACAATCAAAAATGTCTCCGGATATTGAATCTGTCACGATCCCCCCTGGTTGAGAACCAAAGCTATAGTGAATAGTATAACTGTAGATGTAAGTTTCTAAAAGCAGTCAGTCATCTTTTGGAGCAAAAGTCAAGTCCTGATTCTAGTAACATGTGGTGTAAAGCTGTCATTCTCATCGATGTACTTACTGTCTGAATACTAAAGGGCCCGCTTTTATAATCATTATTACACAGATGGTAGCGAAGGATCTAACCTGACTCACATGTCAAAGAATGGACTCTCAGTGTCAATGGCCTCGATGTTTTCAGGTAGCCTGTGTTGGAAGTGTGGGTGTGCTCATACATGCATGTGTGTGAATGTTTGCACCAGCCTTTGTACATAGTTGATCACGTGACGTCTGTCAAGGTTACAAGGACTACAGGATCTGGAGAACTAGCTGGGAAAAACTGGACTTAAGCCAGCTGGGAACAAGTCAGATACTCATTATCTTCTTCCTCATATGACCCCAGCAGTCCTCCTTGCTGAGATTGTCCTTGTTGACCTTTCTCTACAGCGATACATATAGGCTAAGTGGTCATCATGGCGGATGGAGGTAGTACCATGTTTCCCCGAAAATAAGACCTAGCCGGACAGTCAGTTCTACTAATATAAGACCTAGTATTATATCATATATCATATTCGTATATCATATCATACCTGGTCTTATAGTGAAATAAGACTGGGTCTCATATTAATTTTTGCTCCAAAAGACACATTAGAGCTGATTATCTGGCTAGGTCTTATTTTCAGGGAAACATGGTAGTAGACAGTTTAGAGAGGAATGGTCATGTGAAGAAATTTCAGTTTAATCTTATAGTTAAGTTTCTGTCACACATCCAGGCAGCAAAAGTCAGATAGAAGGACAGAGTTTAGAATTTGCAGAGCCAACCCTCAGACAGCTATTTCTTCTAGGTGCTTTGCATACAATTAGGATTTACTGCTGCAAATGTTTGGCCTTAGTAATTGCTTAGTGATCCAAACAAGTAGGCTTTCTATAGGTGGGCTTAACTGATGAAAGTAGTTTTCTACTCGGAGTGGCTTTACAACATACAAACAGCAACAAAACTCAGGACTTTCTTTCAACAGTTAATTTTAACTTAATATTGTCAGCTACTAGAACTTGAAATAATTATATAAGATTAGATCAAGGTTTAGAGAAATAAAAGCAATTAGGTACCTTTTTCTCTACTCCTGAACTGTTATAATTTATTCTAACATAGTCTTCCCTTACTTGAGAAGTAATTATCCTAAGTCACTTTTGAACTGGTTTCTAATGTGTTCACAACCACAATCCTTTGCTAGAGCAATTGTTGACTGTCAGTCACTTCTCTGTCAGTCTGCTTTAAGCATAAAGCATACCTTTATTTGGTCTTCCTACCATCCTTCCTTCCCCATTTGGGAGCTTTAAAGGTTTTTCTATATACGAGTAAAATGAAACATTTTTTCAATTAAAAAGCTACTTTTTCTTGTGACCCACATCCCAACACATTATGGGGGCTTGGGGGAAAAGCAGTCAGAACAATCCTCTCTCAAAAGCAGTGACTTGTTTTACCTTCTTTGTATACATAGAGTCCCAGTTACGAAAGTATAATATGCAATTCATCTTTCTTTAGATTTCTTTACTGCTTTCTGTTCTTTTTCATCTGTTTCTGGTCTTTAATCAAGTTTATCACTGGTACCAAATTCTTTCAAACAAATGTCATTATGCTTTTCATTAGCAATCTTTTTGATCATATCTAGAGGTTTACAGGTGTGTTTCTTTTTGATCACCTTAAGTGACTTATGCTATTGAAGTCTGTTGGGATGCTATAGTAGGAAGGTCATCAGAATCTATAGCATCTTTGGCAAAATTACTTAAGCATCATATTGTGGACATCATCTATGATAAATACTCTGGATATTGTAATACTCCGCTTAATATAATCACTTTCCTTAGATCCTGATTCACTGAGTAGACCATGGGGATCAAAAGTGTTTATGAAGGAAATAGAATTGGAAGTTACTTCCTCCTAGCAATAAAGTGGATATAAACCTTGTGATCATAGAAGGCTTTGTATTCATCAACATGTATTTTGTTTTTCAAAACAGTTTTACTGAGGTATAATTACATATAAAAATGTACCCACTTTAAGTGTATAATAATTTTTAGTAAATTTACCAAGTTGTACAACCATCACCACAATCAAGTTCTAGAACATTTTCATCACCCCAGTAAGATCCCTGTGCCCATTTACAGTTATTCTCATTCCCACCCAAGCCCCAGTTCACTGTTAATCTATTCTCTGTCTCTGTAGATTTGCTTTTTTTGGACATTTTATATAAATGCAATCATACATACATGGTCTTTTGCAGCTGGCTTGTTTCACCTCATCTGTTTCCTCTGATGGTATCTGCCAAATTGGTATGCTAATCATTTATAAGCTCCCAATTCGAGGTAGTCTTTTCAACTTCTTTAGTTTTAGGGTTTTGTTGTTCTTTTAATCCCCCCTTTATCCTCTTCTATTATAGCTGCATCAATTCTTTATCTTCCTTTATAGATTCTTCTAGAATTTCAGTCTGCACATAAGTATCTAGTAGGGTCCAATTAAGAGACAGAAGCCACACAGTAATTTGAACAGGGAAAGTTTGATATAAAGAATTATTAACTATAATGGGGGTCGAGGTAATGGGAAACTGGCTCAGGAGTAAAGAGAACGTTAAAGCGTACAGGACCAGCAGATGTAGGCAGCAGTCCCTGTCCCGAGGACTGAGATGGAGTGCCCGAGGTAGGAGCAAACGCAGAGGAGGGCCACATCCCAGACCTTCTGGCTCGCTGGATGGTCGAGTTCTCTGAAGCTGTTGAGCTGTCCTGAGAGGGTACCATGGTATGTTGTCTACAAGGTGCCATGTCAATGGCCCTCAGCAGGAAACCATTCTCTGGGCTGCTGGAGGAGGCTTCCCCAGGAAGTGCCATGCCTCCGAGCTCAAGGGTGCTGGGGCCAGTGGTTCATGGGAGGTGGCACTTGCTGTGAAGCTTTCCCAGGAGGTGCGAGGGGCAGCCGTGTATGAGAAGTACCACTAGTGGCACTCTGCTGCAAAGCTGCCTGAAGGCGTGCGTACCCAGGGGAAGGTTACACGCACTAGAGCGCCCCAGAACCAGCAAGAGAAACCCCTTGCTCTTCCAGTATCCCTCCAGTGCCCTCTACTGACAAAGCTTAACATCGCACCAGCTGGCAAAAGATTGTTTGCAAGTCCAGCTGTTACCACAGAGCAGACAGAAAGAAGGGCAGGTTTGAAAGCTGAAAGGCAGGAAGTTGACAACTGGCACAATATATAAAGACGAAAGTCCATGGACTGTATTTTCTGACAAGTTTTTAAATGGTGTCCAATTCATGGTAATGATTGCTTCTCCCCTCCCCTTTTTAGTAATTTTCTTTTTCTCCTTTTTAAAACGAGTATTATGGTTCTCCATTTTGAAGTATTTCATCTTGAGTCAGCAGTTACAGAAAATTCATTGGAGTTGGATTTCTGGATGTGCTGGGTATCACCTTATCTGCTAGAAGGAAAGCAGGACGGAATCCACCATCAAACTGGCCAGTAGATTCTGAAGTTGACTCTCTTTTTTTGCCTCACTTATTTTGTTTAAAAATTTGTAGATTTTGCTAGGGTACCAAGGTTTTAAGCAGTCTTTCCCTGATCATCCCAATACCAGTGTCTGGACATGCCAAAATTCATCTTACAACATGTCATTATTTTTGTTGTTTGTTTTGATATTTTTCAACTTTTTCAGTCGTAGTAATAGTCTTATCCTAGTAAAGCATCAGAAGCATTTGAAATCAGTTTTTGTCAACAAATCAATAAAAAGTTTCATAATTATGTTAACTTCCATTTGGAAGGAGATCTTCTCAGACTTCTTTCTAAAGTGCTTTCCTTTGGGGTATATTTGATTCATCCAGATAAACAGCTTCTCTACTCCTTAATCACCTTAGATCCTGGTCTCCTTTTATTCTGGTCCTTGACTAGCGGTCCAACCACTGTAACTTAATCATCTGCTTGAACTGACTAGAGAGGCAAAAGGATGCAGCAGAGACCCAGCAGCCATAGGCCTTCACGATACCTGGCCAGTGTCAGTTATCGTGTCCCTTTTGATCAGGTGCTGCCTCTCCACTTCTGGGGTAAGATCCTCACATCCGAATCTGTGCGGTCTTCTTTACTCTTGGAAGTATTCATGATTAGCTAGGAAGTCATTGCACCTCTGGTAAAAAACGGAGAAACATGTATGACTTGACTCTGTTTTCCAAAGAGGAGGGACTCATTTTTTCTCTCTCAAAGAATAAAAGACTTTCTTTCTGTGAAGATGAAGAATCATTAAATAGTTTTTATGAAGATGATGGTTTCCTTAGCAACCATGAATTATCAGCCACCTCTCCTCTCTGAAGTGCAGTGTTTTCCTTAATAGCCTGGCCCTAAAGTAACAACATTAGCTCTTTATTCAAGGATATCTGTCTAAGATTTTCTCTCATTTTTCCCTTTCTATCACTCTCAAACAGGCGAAGATTTGCTTTTTGCTTTTAGCCAATCAATCATTTATTTAGGAAATGTTTTCTAAAAACCTATTACGTAAAATCACTCTGAGGGTTATAAGAAGGACAAGGCAAAACTTAAGTACAATCCAAGGCAGTGTAAGTGTTATTCAAATAAATGTTATAAACCAAATGGTCTGTGAAAGTCTACTTTGCCTAGAATTTTTTTTTTTTCCACTAGCTCTATTTGGAATGGAGTAGACAACTAGCAGTATATTGGGATCTGGATTTTGGTGGTGCAAATTCAGAGAGATAATTATGATATATATAAACTTCTTTATTATATGCAATAAGAGTTATTATTTATTAGTAAAAAATTTTGTTGCTCTCAAGTGTTTACATGCTTAGAGAGAATATGAAAATTGATAGATTTCATAACTGAAATCTTTTACTTATGTAGCTTTGAAGACATTGACTTGTTAGGAATATTATTTGAGTATGTGCTTGTATACAGAGCCCGTGTGTTAAGTATTTTAGGGCCAAACATAAGAATTAGACACGATCTCATTTCCTCACAAGGAGATTTTATAATCTAATGGTACATACAGAAAATTACAGAGAGAGGAAATGTGAATAACAATCGAGCTACTCATGGCCAAGTGCAGTGACGTCATATAAGCTTAGTGCTCTATTGAAGGGCTTAAATGCAGTAGATTGATTATTGTGTAGGTTTAATTCGGAAAAGAAGGTCTTTTCACTGGGCATCAAAGGAAATGAAGGATGAGACTTATCAGAACAGTCTTGTTTTCATGATTGAATAGATTCTGTCCGCTTTTCTTGAATATGACTGCTACATTTCATATTCCTCCCATCAAAAGTATTTGGGTAGATGAGGTCTCTGGAGGTTCAGGCATATCATTATTAGAAATCCTCTTCAAAATCCCTTATCAGAACTATGCTTGGGAAAGTCTGCCATAATTTTCTGTGATTATGCTTGAGAGTTCTATAGTAAAGCTCACGTGAAAAGCTCCACGAAAATGTGTGGTTACCAGGCATCTCCAGAGAGTTGCCAAGACATAGAGAAGCTGTTTTCTTCCCTGTGCCACCAGACAGGAAGGAAATCTTTCCGTGAAGCTTTTTAAAGACTCTAGAAGACTTTTCATATTCAAGGGTAATAGCAATAGTGATCAGATATTAGAAGCCAAGTTCCAATTCCACATACATTTAATGAGTAACCTCTATGATCCAAGTTCTGTGTTAGGTACTGATTCTGACATGAAAAAGAGCTAGATAGAGTTCTTGCCTTTGAGAGTTTATTACTTAAGAGGGTTTGAGATTTAGAGAATGGGGGAGAGATTGGAGTACTTTATTTTGTGTTTCTGCTTGGTAGAGGATGTGTCCCTGTGTGGCTTCCTTTTCTCATTCACTGTTTTGCACCAAGTATGAGTTTGTTATTCCACCTGGATTTGTAGCCACTTTGACCTTCTCAATGCTATGCTTAATGTCACTAATTAGCCTGGTTGAACTGAGCCAAACTATAAATTGTGTGCAGAGCTTCACCTGGACTTCCGCTCCTTCTCCTGCATAGAATGTAGCACCTGGCTGCTACCCTGAGTGCTTAGCTGGCAATAGCTTGGAATGATTTCCACTCCATTTCCTACTCTCCTTATCTCTGGTTCCATTTAGATGCTGACATCAGAAGGAGCACATCCTCAAACAACAAATCCTTGATTTCCTCCCAGTCCTTGTAAGTACTTTAAAAAAATAAAATAAAACTTGGGGGTATGTAGAGAAACAAACCCAATTCTTGGCCTGTAGATGGGAAAGGCCATGGATGAAACCATCCAAATTCACAGAGAGGCAAGGTTAAAGGGATAGACGTGCCTGATGGTGGCAAGCCCAACGGGAGAGAGCAGAAGATTATGGTTCAGACAGGGTGGGCTCCGATGGGGGCAGAGCTCCAAGTGTGGATAGTTCCTTTTTTCCTGACTGATTATACCAGAGGTCCTCAGAAGATTAGGTCTCAAAAGAGAGAACAGTGATCATGATTTCTGATTATAAAATCAAATTGAACAGGTTCCATAGTGTAGTCTCAACTAGCGCAAATAGTAGTAGCTCATTTAGGAGCAACACTAGCCCTTTATAGCCCACAAAGCAGTTTACTCACTTTATTTTATAAACAGGCGTTGTAATCCCCATTTTGCAGTAAAAAAATTGAAGTTTAGAGAAAGGAAGTGATACAGAATTCTTAACTAGCAGTGCCATACAATGCTGGTAAGTGGAATTTGAACCTGACTTGGGACTGTAAGACCAGTGTATTTTCCATTATAATACATGTGTCTACAGAAGATGAGAAAAGAAGCTTAGCAGACTGGGGGTGCTACGAGTGTTCTCTCAGCCCAGAAGTCACTGCATATGGTATCGGGTCCTGAAGGGAAGGTTCCCGTCTTCCTGTCTTTTCCCTATGCTCAGCCTTCCTTGAATCTCTCCTTTCCAGCTCCCACTGCTTCCTGCACTCCACATCCGCTGAGGCGGTGGCCATGGGGCTCCTGAAGCAGTTTGAGGGGATGCAACTCCCAGCTGCCTCGGAGCTAGAGTGGTTAGTTCCAGAGCACGATGCCCCTCAGAAGGTAAACTCTTAGCTCTTTTCCTCCACCCACTGTCCGGCCCCAAAAGGTTGTGAGCTTTTCTTATATTGTTCTCCTTTGTCACATGTCCTCAGTCTAGAATGAGCCTATGTGTTTCCTTCCTTCCTCACAGAAGCCATTCGTCACAAATTTGTTGAATGAATGGCTGAATAAATGATTGCTTGCCTAGCTTTCCCCTAGTAATTGTCAAAACAGGAGATAATGGCTCCTTCCCTGTCTTTATTCCATATAACTGCTTACTAGACCCAGAGGCTGAAGTCCTATGTCGTGACCACCTTTGAGACACTGAAAAAGCGAATTATTAAGATTCATCTTTGCTCTGCAGTTGAGTAAAGCATGAAGCACCCTGGAATACCAGGCGTCCTGGGGTAGCTGCAGGGACAGCATCAGCAATGTGTGCGACCACCCTGGGACGCTGTTTCTGTTCCTTTTGCTTCTTGGACCCAAGGCCGTCTCTTATAGTAGCCTGGTGCCTATGTTTCAAGGGCTAAGGTTCTCTGAAGCCCTTACCTATGATGTGCCTGAAATGTCTTTTATTGACTATGCTTCTGTCATGGCCAGAAGGGTGAAGCATTTGTGTTCCCCCAGACTGTCCATGTTGGATCACCCTGTGCTTTTCTCCTGCAGCTCCTGCCCATCCCCGACTCACTGCCCATCTCACCAGATGACGGGCAGCACGCTGACATCTACAAACTGCGCATTCGTGTTCGTGGCAACCTGGAGTGGGCCCCACCCCGGCCTCAGATCATTTTTAATGTTCACCCAGCCCCCACGTGAGTAGCCAGTGGTTATGCCCTTTGAAAAACAGATACATTCTCTTTGGATTGTGGGGGCTGTCTCCTCACCCTCTTGTCTCTGCCTCCGGCTGTACATCCCACACAGTTCTAAGAGGGAGAGGATTATCCATCTTGTCTGCAGGTCTTACTGTTAATCCTCCCATTCCTTCCCAGCGCTACCCGGAAGTGAGGTCTTTCATCATCGGCCTTCCCAGCCTGATGCCTTCCTCCCAATAGTTTTGTGAGCTTACTAGTTTTTCTTCTCTTTTTAAGATAGATGAATGCTTTTCTTTCCCATTGTTTTCTCCTCTTATTATTTCTCTTCTCTTACATTTGTGCGGAAAGTGTGGTTCATTATTGGGGAGAGTCACTGCCCAGACCTAAATTCTAACCTTATAATCCTTGGTTTGAATTGGTTCTCCCAATAGGTTGCTTGTCCAACTCTTAAAAATAGTGAATTCCCTTCTTTGCCCATTCTTAACAAGAGCCCCATGTTTGTATCCTCCTCCTTTACATCTCAGAGGCCTCATGCAGGTGGTGTCTGCCAATCCCCTTTGCTTTCCCTTTGCTCAGGAGGAAAATTGCTGTGGCCAAGCAGAATTACCGCTGTGCAGGGTGTGGCATCCGGACGGACCCCGGTGAGTGTCTCCTCTGACCCCCTACCTGCTCACACTTGGGCAAGGGGGCTGGTCAGAGAGGTAGTAAGAGGAGGCGACAGAGCAGAATTGGGGAAAAGGACGGAAGGGACCTGGAGAGGAAAGGGTAGGGCTAAGCAATAATACTGGCAATCAGAAGGAAATTATTTCTGGGATCACATTACCAGGATTGTGTATTAGAGAAAATTGGGTACTTTCAGCAAGTTTCTTGGGGGCTGAATCTTACCAGCTCGGCAGTGTTTGTTTCCTAAGTGGCCTCCAGGGTGGCACACACAAACCCCAGGCCCCACTGTGTGGATTTCTGCCAGCTTGGGAGCTCAAACAGAGGTGGCTGGAGCCTACTGGCCATCCCCTCCTGCTCTTTCAAAAGGAACGGCAGGGCTGCCTCAGCAGTTTATAGATGGGAAAACCACATCTGACCTCTGCCTTCCTGGATTTTCCAGATTATATCAAGCGGCTGCGATACTGTGAGTACTTGGGCAAGTACTTCTGTCAGTGCTGCCATGAAAATGCACAGATGGTCATCCCCAGCCGGGTGCTGCGCAAGTGGGACTTCAGCAAGTACTGTGTCAGCAATTTCTCCAAGGACCTGCTCATCAAGATCTGGAATGATCCTCTCTTCAATGTACAGGACATCAACAGTGCCCTCTACAGGAAGGTCAAGCTGCTCAATCAAGTCCGGGTAAGACCCCTGAAAAGGTCACATCATACGTCACCCTTCTCATCCCCTCCCTGAGTTTGTACAGGCTTTCCCAGGATCACCACACTTCTCTTTGTCACCAGGTCAGAGCTGTAACCACGTCATCGTTCACACTTTCTCTGTATACTTTCTCTAGCCATTTCCCAGGTATCTGTCTCGTTAGAGTCCAAAATCTGCCAAGGCAGCTCTGAGGTTATAGAGAACATTCAATGGCAAAAGCAGGGTGTCTCCCTTCACTGAAAATACTGTGAATGAAGAATAGGGTATCAGGTGGAACATTCGAATTCTGAATTTCTCAGAGACTTCTAGCTGTGGATGTGATTTGGGCAGACTGACCTAGCAGATGAGCCTTCCTTGACTGGAGGTCACTTGGAAGCGAGTTGCTGGGTTACAGGTGTAGAGAATATTCTGGCTCTAGCTACATGCACAGCTTCCAGACCCCCAGGGTTTAAAGGTACTGGTCTCACGGTTATTTCTCTCCTTTTCATAACCCCTTTTACCTCCCATCCCCCACCACAATGTCTGTCTCCTCAGCTGCTGCGGATCCAGCTGTATCACATGAAGAACATGTTCAAGACATGCCGATTGGCTAAAGAGTAAGTTGTGTGGAGGCCAGAGGCCTTAGGCTGAGTTAATGTCTTGGAAAGAAACATGTCCCAGCAGTTGGCCCTTGTTATGTGAAAAAGGAGAGTAGGGGGATCTTGCAGAAAATTCCAGAAATGGTAAATGAGAAGCCTACAGAAGTAATTGTGTCTGTATCCTTCTCTCTGGAAGGAGAAATCAGTGGTGATTCCATCCAGGGCAGGCTCACCACTCTTTACAAGCTGACATGAATCACCCTGCAAAAGGGTATAAAAGTCACCTCTGCTATCCATACCCTTGATAGTGTGGGAGGGTCGAGATGGCTTGGAACACCTGGGTTGGCTGGGTGTTGCCCACCCTCATTACCTCTGCCTGGGACCCTTCTCTTCCCGGTCCTGCTTCTGGATAGAGATCCTTCAACTCGGATGTGCCACATGAGGTGTTCATTCTCTGCTCCCACCCACTTCCCCTCATCTCCTGTAGCCTTCTGGATTCCTTTGACACGGTACCAGGCCACCTGACAGAGGATCTCCACCTGTACTCACTGAATGACCTGACTGCAACCAGAAAGGGGGAGCTGGGGCCTCGGCTTGCTGAGCTCACCAGGGCGGGGGCTGCCCACGTGGAGCGATGCGTGGTAAGAAATTCTCACTTCAGCAGGCGCGTGGACCCTTGCTTAGAATACGGGTTGTGCGGTGGACCCAGGGTTCTTGCCATTTAGTCCCAGGAAGTTATAGTGGCCTGTGTCAACACTGTGAGAAACACTGGACAGGGTTGCTCTTCCCCGGGTTGGTGAACAGCTAAATCATCCAGATCTAAAGAACCTAAAGTTAGAAGAGGATTTGGTGCTGGCATTGCCCCTGGGTAACCAGGCAGTTCGAAGTAGGCCTTCACTAAAGAATTTTCATGACGTGGGAGGGGAACCTGGATTAGCATCTGAAGAGGGACTGGGTCTTGGCTTTATCATTTTTAGTCACTGACCAAAGGAAATGCTTTGCCCTTTCTGAGGTAAGCCGCAGTTTTCTTGTCTCTAAAGTGAAGATAATAATTAATACACACTGTCGTTTCCTCTCAGTATTTTTGAGGATTGATGAAATAATTTATGTGAAAACATTTTGTAGGCTTTAATTATTCTATAGATTCAAATTATTATTCTTGATATACCTAACATGCCAGAAATTCAGAAATTCCATTTTTAGAGTTTCTCATTTTAGAATATGCCCAGTCTGTATTCCGGTGATAGTCCCAAAATTAGAGCTGAAAATGGGGGCATATGTAGAGATCCTTTGTAGCAGGGGCAATTGGAAAGACGTAGCTACAACATGACTCAAGGCGGGGTGTTATTTTGGAGAAAAATTCTTGCCTTCATATTTTATCCTAATTGGCTGTGGTTCTTACTTCAAAATAAAATCATTACCCAGGCTGGAATTTTTACTTTAGGAAGCCTTTTGTGGCACTGTTCCTTCCTATTTTTCATCTCTTCATTGAGAGCCACTCTCATGGCTGGAGTTTCTCAAACTCATGCCTCTCTTACCTGCACCTTAAAGCTTTGTACAACACTGCCCAGCACTGGCCTTAGTTTGGCAGTCAGGCGTCCAAGTGTCCCTGGTGTCTTTTGTGAAGATTGGAGGATACCTTAGAGCCCGCTCAAGTCTCATTTACGCTTTGCCCCTCCCTTCGCTTGTGTTCCCTCTCTGTGCCACTTCCTGATACGTTGTCCCTCATTTTGCTGCCTGTCCCTTTCCTCCCCAGCTCTGCCAAGCCAAGGGCTTCATCTGCGAGTTCTGTCAGAATGAGGATGACATCATCTTCCCTTTCGAGCTCCATAAGTGCCGGACCTGTGAAGGTGAGGGCTGGTGTCAGGTGTGGCGTGGGCAAATAAAACTGAACACAAAGTTAATTCCTTTCCCTTCAGCCACCCCTATTAGTAAGAGTGTGGCTGGATTCAGGCCACCCTATGATTCACCACAGGCGCGCTTAGCCTTGGAGGTGAACGGGGCTGTGGCGGCGATGTCCTTCCAGCTTGAGGTAATACAAATTGTTTTCTTCTCTCTCACCTTCCCAACCTGAACAGAGTGTAAAGCATGTTACCATAAAGCTTGTTTCAAGTCTGGAAGCTGTCCCCGGTGTGAGCGGCTGCAGGCCCGGCGGGAGTTGCTGGCCAAGCACAGCCTGGAGTCCTTCCTGTCCGACTACGAGGAGGAACCCACTGAAGCCCTAGAGGCTACCGTCCTGGAAACCACCTGAGGAAAGCACGTGAAACCCTTTTCCTAGGGACTAGGGTCACAGAACGCAGAACTGAGCCACCCTTTTAAGGACTATACCCACTTTTTTCTTTTTTTTTTAATTATCATTATTATTTTTTTATTACTTGTTTAATGTCCATATATAGCCAACCTTTGTTAGGTTGGTGGGGTCCAGTGTGTTGTAACAATTTGTAGATACCAGGTATTTCCATGAGAACTGGCACGTGGGTCCTTAAGTGAAGCTTCTAGTGCCTCTGTCAGGGGAATGGACAGTGAGACCCAGTCCTTCTGACATCCATGGCCTCCTCCACTTGGACCAGATCTGGTTTCTGCTGCATCTTAAGTATCATTTTCAGTTTTATTTTGTTTTAGTGCTGGAGCTTCTGAGCCAGGCCTTTCTCAACAAACTCACTTCTCCTTTGCTGCTGAAACAGGAGGATGGAGTTTTCTCTCTCCCAATCCTGGAATAGGGTCAGACCCGTGCCCTGAGGAGAAGCAGCAGAGAATGGGACTACATTGTGGACATTCTGTCCAGCTTATTTAGATATTTTTAAGGCCATAAAAACAGCGTTGGTACTACCCTGGAATCCACAGAGACCTCAAAGAGGCAGCCATGATGCCCTTGTTTGAAGTATTCTAGGCATAGATGATGTGACTGACAGCTGACTATACCCTGGTGGGCTGGAAGCAAGAATAGCACTGATACTTGGGCCAGGCCCATTTGTAGCCTCACACTGAGCATAAGTGAGGCTACAACTTGTTGCTCTAGGAGAATTTGTTCAGTGAGAGGAGCTGCTGGTCTCCTCTTAGGTGATAAGGTCTCTAGCTCTGGTGCAGGTATAATCTTTCAACCTCAGGCAAGTCCCTGATGCCATCCTCAACGGAGGACAGAGACCCATCCACCAACTTATTTGTGTCGTCTTGCCTCTCTGTATGTCCTCTGTTACATGGTCATTGTGGGTCCGAGTAAAAGGGTGGCCCAACTCCATTCTCTCTCGCTCCTTCCTGTAACAGAGCTGGGACCCTCCCTGGTGGCTGGTCTCCTGCCTTAGTTTTTTGTCAAAGTTGGGGGCAAAGCTTCCTGCTATCAGTGGTGTTAGAGAACTTGCCAACTGTGGATGTGAGTGAATGTTCCTGTGTTCTTGGTATAACAAGAGCCTTTATGCCAATTATGCACTTAACTCTTTAACCTGGTGATATTCATTTGTTCAATCATCCTTTTCAGATTACTAATTTTAACAAACATACCCCTTTTTAAAATGTGTGTCTTGATGGGAAAATTGTTTGACAGGACCACGTCTATGTTTGTAGTGTTCTTTAAGTTGCTGTAGCTCCTGACCTGTATGTAAAACACTGGTTAGGGCCACTGCTCCGAGGGCTGGCAGCTCTGTGAACAAAAACTCTCAGCGTTTTTGTTCTAGGACTGACTTCTCTTCTTCCTGTGTACCTACCTGTCTTTCCATAGCTGCTTGCTAGTAGGAAAAAACTTGGTGTGTGCGCTGCCCCAGGAAGGTGAACAGAAAGTTACACATGGTTGGTGGAAGCTGAAAGTGCCTGAGCTGGAAGCACGAGGAGTCTCACAGGAAGTAGAAGGGGCAGTGAGGGAACGGCCAGAGCCAAAGCTCCACGTGGGCAAGAGGGAGCAGGAAGGAACTGACCCATGGCGTTGGTCCCTCTGCCTCAAACTTGGGATCTGAAGGCTGCATCAGGCTGAAAGACACTGAGACTGTTCTTCCTGGAGTTCGTGGGGGGAGCCTTTGAAAGCCAAGGCCTCCGGCCCAGCCCAGTTTTGAAGCGTTGACTGGCAGCTCCCTGGTCCTTCAGGGAGCTTTGGGAATGACCCCACAAAACTCAAATCTCACTAAGGGTTAGGTCTCAGATTCAGACTCAGGGGTTTGTAAAAATGGTGAGCTCTACTTCCAGTTTTGGTTTAAATGACAAATCCAGCTCCTTACACCAAGTCACTACACTGGAGGAGAGATGTACTCTGATGATTTTCCTGCCTGTTTCATCTTAGCATAGGATCAAAGGATGGAAAAGGCTGACACAGTTTCTAAAGCTGAGATCAACAATCTTCCATGTTCTGGTTTTTCACTTATTTTTCTCTATCTCCCCATCCCCTTAGGTTGCATATCTGTTTTCGTGACCCTGACACTGCTGTCGTCACTGTCCCAATACCCATTTATTTATTTGAGAGTGGGGGGGAGAAGAAAGAGAATGGGATGTTTTGAAAGCACTTTGCAACTTACCAGTATCTGAATATCCCCTGCTGTTGTGGGGAGAAGCACTGAATGCACTGAAGAGAGTTCCTTCTGAATGAAATGGGAGGGAGGAAGTGTTCTTTTCAATAAATGAAGGGGGAAAAGTTTGCTTACAAGGTAGAGACAAGATTCAAGACATAGCAGAAGAGTGGAAAGCAAATATTGTCCACTTAAATGAGGCTGTTATTGACTTTCTCTGCCAATGCTTTAGAGCTTTTGTTGAATTAACATAAAAGGAGCAAGAGTCTAAATAGAGATATTCTGTGTGTGTGTACAACTCGTTTTCTGAACTGGATTTCTACTTGCTGTAATTCATACACAGTCTAACAGCTCATTGTCATCTTTAATAAACTAAACAAACAAAATTCTGCCTTTCTTTTGCCTGCCTTGACTATTAGGAAATGGTATTGAGTGTCTACCGTAAAGCAGGCATGTCTGAAAATTCAGGTGGTTTCTGTGTTACAATGCCAAGAAAACTGGACCTTACAGGTTAGAAAAAACTGGACCTTACAGGTTGGAATGCTTCATCATTGGCTTGCTATGTGGTGTTGAGCTGATCACTTCGCCTGTCTGGATTTCTGTTTCTTCATGTATGAAGGGACTTTGTGGCACATAGTCCCTTCCAGTGCATGGGCGTGCCCCCTCTCCATCCCTTTATCATGTAACGTGAGGTAAATCTTTCTCTCCACGATATCTGAATCGTCTTAGATGCTTTAGTCCCATTGGCTTTGAGTTTCTGTCCTGTGGCCCAGGACAGGGCTGGAGTTCCAGCTCCACCCTGAAACTTTCTGAACATTTCCCCTTCGATGTCCCTTGGTCATCTCCAACTGATATATCTAAACCCAATATAAATATTTCCCCAAACCTAACCATTAGTCACCCAATTTAAATATTTAGTTGTCTTTGACTCCTTCCTCTCAGAGTCAGGTGACATGTTTGGCCAGGAAAAGCACCTATCTCCTTCCCATTACCTGTCATAAAGTACTGTTGATTTTTGTCTTTAAAATAAATCTGTCTCGTTCTTTTTTTTACTTTATCTTGCATCTCAAACGTCCCCAGCCTTGCCATTCTCTACCTATTTATTCATCCATCAAATGGAATCTATTGTGTGCTGGTTTCTGCTCCGCTCTGGGGCATAGATAGTACAGAGCAAAATCAAGAGATCCCTACCCTTAAGGCCCTTAGAGTCTTGGGGAGAAGACAGATATTGCTGAAAGTCACCAAACGAATATGTAATTATGAAGGAAACGAGTAGATGTTATTTAAAAAAATACAGAGGGGACCTGAATTAGATTGGAGACAAGTAAATATCCCTGAGAAAGTGATACTTCAACCAAGACCCAAAGAATGAGGCTTTAAGGAGGGAGAAAAGGGCTCCAGAGCTGGACTTGCATGTGTGATGGTCCTAAGATAGAAGGAGTCTGGGCAAAGAACTGCAAGAAGGGCTTACTAAGGATTTTCCGTTTTTATTTGAAGAACACTGGAAAGCCATTGAAGAGCTTTAATCAGAGAAATGACTGATCTGGTTAAAAAGTCAGTATCCACTTTGCAGAGAATAAAGCAAGAGCAGAAGTGGTGGGATATCCTAGGGAGACGGCTGCCATCGTTCAGGAGAGGAATGGTTTGTTTGGATTAGGGTGTGGCAAATCATCACCATTCACTGACACCTCAGTACCCAGAAGCATCTAAAAAGAAGGTAAACTCCAAATCTGCTCTGACTGACATTTTAAAGCAGGAAACAAAAGACTGGGAAGCAAGATAGTGGAAAGATACTGGCATAATTACAGAATCCAAGGAAAATGAACAGGCTCAGGAAGGGCAGAGACCAGGGTAGCTCTGGGACCCTCAGCTGTAAGATTTGCAGTTTTTCTCGAGCCTGCTACGGGGGGGGGGGGTGGGGGGGGTGGCAGGCCAGAGAGCAGAGTTATGGTTATGTCGGGGACTCACCGCTGACTATTGGGGGCACACCCCAAAGAAAGGGGAATTGTGAGCTGTGCAGTCATCCTGTGGCATTCACTTATTCATTCATCATTCTCTGTTGCCCCACTGTTTAGGCTTACTCTGTGTGCCCTCTCATGGTATAAAGGGTAGGCATAGTCTTTATAGCATCTGGTTTAAGAGAAGCCCAGCCCTGCTTCCTTTTTCCTTTGAACTTTTGGCTTAGCGTATGGGAGAAAGGGATCCCTATGTCCGCCATATCCTGCTGGCTCTTCTGCCCTGATCAATTAGAGTCCTCTCGCGTATCCAATCTCCCGGGTATCAAACTGCTTACTTTTAACGTTTTAGTGATAGCAGCTGCCCCATGGCCTAAGGTTTCGCATTGTGAGCTTGATGATCTTGAGATCAAAGGTGAATGTAATTAAAAAGGAAAGCACCTTCCCAGCACTAGTAGCAGTGTGAAGAATGTGAGGCTGTGCTTAATATGTATGCCCTTGTCCCTCAGTTCTGCGAACTGCTTCTGGGGGAGGAACAGAAAGCGGAGCGCTGTGCTCTGACTTTGGATGTGCACTTAATACCAGACCAGCGAGGTGAGCGGTAGTGGGTTAAAATAAACCTTGAGTTGGGGGAAGGTTCTTAGAATGTAGTTGGGAGTTTTAGTGACCAGCCCTCTGAGATGTGACAGCCAACCAGTGAGACGCAAGTGAGGAACAGCAGCAGTGCAGCCAGATGACTAGTACCTTTCGGCCACAAGCCCTAGGGAAGTCCTGTCCTTTTCTCTCACAGCCCCGGAATTTCTCACCTGTTTTCCTTTCAGTGACGCCTGTAGGTCCCCACTGGTCCACTGCAGGAACAAGAGCCAGCCTCCCAGCTTCTCCCCCAAGCTTCCACAGCACACCTACAACTGCTTTAGCACTAGCAGAGCTAAGGGGAAAACAGGGAAGTAAAGGGCACCTTTCTCTTCTCCACCTCTCACCTCCAGCCTGTTTCTACTTAGGACTGAAGAAAGAAATTCAACCTAGGTGCCAACAGTGGGTCTCTCTACACAAAGGACTAAAAGATTTGTAGGTTTCTCCTTTAACCATTGGAAGCCATGTAACCACAGATCTAACTAAGAGAAAGTCCTGACAAAGGGAAAAGCAGGAATGAGATCTGCAGATGGAAAGGGAACGAAAGAGCTGCTTCTCTCTTTCTATCCCTCTTCCTCTCTTATTTGTTTAATCACATTTAAACTTAGTTTTCTGATACATTCACGTGCTTAAAATCCACACAGAGAGATACAGCGAAAAGTCCTTGCATTTCTCTACCCATGTGCCCGATTTCTGCTTCACCCGCTTTGGTAGCCACTCATTACTTTTCTGTTTATCCTTACAGTCTCTTGATGCAAATACAAGCAAATTATATATACATACATGTTTATATTTTTTTCTTATTCTTTACCCTTCTTTAAAAATTAGCATACTATATACACATTTCTGTACCTTGCTTTTTTTCTAACAGTATATTTTGGAGAACTTTTCTATATCAGCCATGAAGTTTCCTTATTCTTTTTTATGGCTGTACATTTTCCATTACATGGATGGATTATAATTTTTTCAACCAGTTACATATTCATGGACATTTAAGTTGTTTTCAATCTTTTATTAATATAAATAATGCTGCAGTGAAAATCCTGGTCATACATCATTTCACACGGATACAAGTATATCTGTAGGAAAATTCTGCAAAGTGGAATGGCTGGTGCAAAAGATATATGCATTTATAATTTTGATAAATATCGCCCAGTTTCCCTCCATAGTGGGGATAAGGAGATTGGAGCAGTGGGGAGGACAGAAAACATTACTGTGGGTCACACTCCCCTGCCTAAAACTCACCAGTATTTCTCTCCCCATATGACAAAGTTGAGTTCCTTCTCCTGGCACATAAAGGATCTTCAGTACATGGCCTCAGACGCTTCCTAGAGTAATCTGCCATTCCCTGAAATACTAGCAGTTTCCCAAATACACCGTGATCTCTCCTCCTTTCAAGAGCTAACTCATCAACATTGCAGCTTTGCCTGACCGCATTCTGCTCTACTCACCCTCTGTGAACCCTTGGCACTCTAACCCTCCTTTTGATCCCTCTCACACAACCTTGTTAATTGGTATTTTCCCTAATAGAACAACAAACAAGTGGATGAATAGAATCAATGAATGAATTGCCAGGTGACCATTCACATGTAAGGAACTGACTGTTCTATGAGGAGGCAAATGGATAGAAATGACCTTTGAGGGTCCTTCCTCACAAGGATTGCCTTTGCTGCAGCTATGGCCCTGACGTCCTTCTGTCAAACACCTGTCCTTTTTAATCTCAGCAACTCTTCCTCTGCAAAAACCCAGGGATAGCCCTAAGACCCAGCACAAACCCTTCCAAATGAAGCCAGAAAAACCCATGCTGAGGTCTCAGGCAGAAAGGAGGCCCTGACAGGCTCAGCCCACGTGCTTATCCTGGCTGCCTCCTTTTCCTGTGATACTAGGGTCTTATAATCAGGTGAATTTGGTCAGTTTTCATCTTTACCACCTTGATCTTTGTAATAGCAGTTCTCTACCTTATTACTACCAGCATGAGCAGATCTGGTTTCTTCCCACTAAAAGAGCCTCGAGAGAACACTCACCAAATCTCAGATGAATATAAAGCCAACTGACCCTGGGGCATTCTCATCTAATTGGATGATCTGTCTTTAAGGTGCCCCTGTTGTGTTTCCCTAGATCAGAGATCCACAGGGGACTCTAATATAGACAGATTTTATGGGTGCCCATGCCCTCAGAGTTTATGTGGTTTCAACTATTCATCAACTTTCTATTCATCAGATCTGACTTCCTGGAGAGTGGGAGAACCACTTGGAAAACATTCTGTTCTCAATGTGTTTCCCTCCCTGCCTCTCAGTGGGAACAAGAATGATCAGAAGTACACCGTAGGGCAAGGAATGGAGAGAGGGTTCTCACCTTGCCTCTGACTACCTCCCCTCTTAGCTCTTACCTCCTTTCTTACCACCAAATTTCTGCAGTGGCTACCTCCCCAAATCTTGACGTGATGAAAATGTTCTCATCTCCCTTCTCCCTCAGCTACTATTTCTGCAACCATTTCTGTTTTGTCCAGCAGCGTTATCAGAGTAGATAACATGCCAAATGTCCTTCACTCACTTTATTATTAAACTTCCAGCTTTTGCCTTGCCAGGAACTAAATCAGCAGATATGATGTTTGTATGTCCTAAAAATACCTGCAGTATTTCAAAATCTTCATGTCTACAACGTAAGCTGAGAGAAGAATGGTAAAGCCATGCCAGAGCTGGAATACAAAGAATCATAGAACATTATTTTAAAAGATGTTTACTGCAGCATAATTTATAAGAATGCAAAGTTAATAATGGAAATAATCCAAAAAATAGATACAACCATTATAATGATGGTTATAAACATCATGATAATAATATGGGGAAAAAATCTTAATATTATTGTGAAAAAGGGAGGACAAAGTATATGTCAAATGTACATGAGTCCATACTGATAATAAATGATTGAATAAGTAAATAAATGGGGAAGAAGAGACAAATCTTCCTCACTGAAGAATTCCAAACAATATACGAGTATATAAATTCTACCCTTCCACGAGATGGAGCTTAATCCCCTCTCCCCTTGAGGGTGGACTAAAATTAGTGATTCACTTAAAAAAAGAAAAAAGTATGAAAAGAAAAAAACAGCAACTTGACAATGAAAAACATGGCCACACACTACCTTAACCAAGGGATCAAGGTTGACATCACCAGGATTGTCATGTGTCTACCATGTACCCCTGATACGAGGTGATGACATAGGCACATCTTTCCAAGAACCCATAACCCCAGTCTAATCATGAGAAGACAGAAGACAAACACACTTTGAGGGACTTGCTACAAAATAACTGACCAGTACTCTCAAAACTCTCAAGGTCATGAAAAACAAGGGAAGACGGAGTAACTCACAGACCAGCAGAGCATGATGACTAGTTACAGTGCACTGTCCTGGACTGGATCCTGGAACAGAAAAGGATATTAGAGGCAAAACCGGTATTGTGGTATTGGTGGGGGATAGACGCATAGGTCGATGGAACAGAATAGAGAACCCAGAAATAACTCACACAGATACGCCTACCCGATTTTTGACAAAAATGCAAAAGCAATTCATTGGAAGAAAGATAGGTTTTACAACAAATCGTTCTGGAGCCATTGGATATCCATAGGCAAAAAATGAACCTTGACCTAAGTCACAGACGTATTCAAAAATTAACTCAAACTGAATCACAGACTTAAATGTAAAATATAAAATTAGAAACTTTTAGAAATAAAAGCAGGAGAAATGTCAGGATCTAGGACTAGGCAAAGAGTTCTTAGATTTGACACCAAAAGTGTGATTTATAAAAGTACAAATTGATAAATTGGACTTCATCAAAATAAAAACTTCTGCTCTCGAAAAGACTCTGTTAAAAGGATGAAAAGACAAGCTACAAACTGGGACAAAATATTTGCAAACCACACATCCGACAAAGAGCTGGAATCTAGAATACATAAAGAACTGCCAAAACTCAACAGTAATGAAATTAACAATCCAATTAGAATATGAGTGAAAGATATGAAGAGACATTTCACTGCAGAGGATATACAGATGGCAAACAAGCACATGAAAAGATGTTTAATATCATTAGCAAAATGCAAATTTAAATACCAAGATATCACTAATACCTATCAGAATCACTAAAATAAAAAATAGTAACAATACTAAATGTTGACAAGGATGCAAAGAAATTGTATCATTCATTGCTGGTGGGAATGAAGAATGCTACAGCCACTCTGGAAAAAACAGTTTGGCAGTTTCTTATAAGACTAAACATGCAACTACCATAAGATCCACCAATTTTACCCTTGCACATTTATCCCATAGAAATGAAAACATTCCTACACAAACCTGTACATGAATGTGAACAGTGGGTTTATTAGTCAAAAACTAGACACAACCCAGATACTTTCTACAGCTGAGTGGTAAAACAAATGACAGTATATATCCATACCTTAGAATACTAATCAGAACACAAAGGAATAAACGATTGATACCAGCAGAAACCTGCATGAACCTCCAGAGAATCATACTAAGTGAAAAAAGCCATTCCCAAAACGTTACATTTTGCATGATGCCATTTATATAATGTTCTTGAAATAACAAAATCGTGGAAATGGAGACTAGATTAGTGGTTGCCAAAGGTGAAGGTGGGGGTGGAGGCAAGAGGGAAGTGAGTGTAGCTGTAAAGGGGCAATGTGAGGGATCCTTGTGGGTGGCAATGTTTTGTATCTTGACTCTGTCAAGTTAATATTCTGTTTGTGATGTTGTGTTATAGTTTTGTGTTACTAGTGAAGAGTACATGGACTTGGTATTTCTTACAATTGCATGTGCTTCTACAATTATTTCAAAATAAAAAATTGAATTAGAAAAATAAATGTTCTAAATTGCCATGAGAAAGAGTCTGCAGATGCAATGGGACAATTCGTATCCCAGGAACTGTAGCGAATAGAGCAATACGAAAAGAGAATTTAAAATAAATATATTAATTTACTATTAATTTATAGTAAATATATTAATTTACTATGGAAGTGCAACGGGTTAAAAATAGTCAAGGAAATTCTAAAGAATTATCTTGCTCTAATAGATATCAAAACATATTCTAAAGCTATCGTAATTAAGATAGTGTGGTCTTTGTGTAGGGAAAGATAAATAGAAAAAGGAAAACAAAATGGAAAGTCCATAAAGAGATCCATACATCTACGGAAACGATACATGACTGTGGAGAAGTGAGAGATTATTTGGTATATGGTTATTTGAAAACTTGTTATTCATATGAAAAAAATTGTTTTAGATCAAAACAAAAATAAATTCCAGATAGATTAAAGACCTAAATGTGAAAAGCAAAATTTTAATGCTGTTGTGGTTTAAATTGTGCACTCCCCCCAAAAAAAGATGTGTTAAAGTCCTAACCCCTGGTACCTCTTGTTGTGACCTTATTTGAAAATGGATCTTTGCATGGTGTCAGATGGGTATTAGACTTAGCGGGGTGATCACTTTGTAAGATATATAAATGTCTAATCACTATGTTGTACACCTGGAAGTAATATAATATTGTATATCAACTATAATTGGAAAATAAATTTTAAAAAAGAAAACAGGATCTTTTCAGATGCAATCAAGTTAAGATGAGGTTGTACTGGAGTAGGGTAGCTCCTGAATCCAATATGGCTGCTGTCCTTATAAGAAGAGGAGAAGAGACACGGAGACACACAAGAAAAACCCCATGTGATGACAGAGACTGGAGTGATGCACCTATAAACCAAGGAATGCTAAGGATTTGCCACCAACCACTGGAAGCTAGGGAGAGGCAGGGAAGGATCCTCCCCTAGAGCCTTCAAGGGGAGCATGGCCCTGCTAACACCTGATTTCAGACTTCCGGCTTCCAGACTGTGGAAGAATATATTTCTCTTGTTTTAAGCCATTCAGATTTGTGGTAACTTGTTACAGCAGCCCTAGGAAACAAATACAAATACTTGTAGATGAAAACACAGATTTAAAAAAATTAAAGGTAGAGAAAGATTTCTTAAAACAATTCACAAAAAGCACAAACCATAAAAGACTGATAAATTTGCCTTAATATATAAAGCTCCTGCACATCAAAAGAAACAAGATGAAAAGACAAGCCACACACAGAGAAAAATGTTTATAGTACATATAACCTTACAAAGGAGTGAGTAAACTGTAATTTGTAATAGATGCTTACTCTCAGTAAGAAAAAGATAACCTCATAAACTCATAAAAACAAAATCATACAAATGAGCAAAAGCAATGAATAGACAATTCATAGAAGAGAAATCTAAAAGGTCAGTAATCTTAAACTCAGTAGTAAACATGGAAATACAAACTAAAACCAGAATGAGTTATGATGAATAAAAGTGAGACTATCAAGTGTTGTTGAGAATGCAGAACAAGAAATCCTTTTACGCTGCTGGTGGGAAGATACCACGTTTCCCTGAAAATAAGACCGGGTCTTATGTTAATTTTTGCTCCAAAAGACACATTAGGGCTTATATTCAGGGGATGTCATCCTGAAAAATCATGCTAGGGCTTATTTTCCAGTTAGGTCTTATTTTCGGGGAAACACGGTAAATTGCTATAACCACTCAGAGGACCATTTGATCATATTTAGGAATTCCATTCCTAGACATCTACCCTAAATAACTCTTGTACAGGTGTGGGAAGGGAAATGTATAATGTTTATAGTAACATTACTTATTTAAAAATCTGGAACCAATGTCTATCAAGTAGAGAATGGCTGAATAAATATTGAACACACATCGTGCAATATTTTTATTGTGATAAAATATGCATAACCTAAAATTTACCATTTAACTATTTTTTTAATGTACATTTCAGTGGTATTAAGTATATTCACATTGTTGTACTACATCACCACCGTCCATTTCCAGGACTTTTTCCTCAGTCCAAACTGAAACCCTGTGCTATAACTCCCTATTGTGACCACCCCCCCGCCCCATAATCACTGCTCTGTTTTCTGTCTAAGAATTTGACCATTCTAGCATTCTAGGCACCTCATGTAAGTGGAATCATACAGTATTTGTCCTTTAGTGTATGGCTATTTCACTTAGCATAATGTTTTTAAGGTTCATCCATGTTGTAACATGTGTCAGAATTCCCATCCTTTTTAAGGCTGAATAGTATTCTATGGTATGTCTATACCACATTTTGTTTATCCATTGATACTTGGGTTAAACATTAGACACGGATTGCTTCCTCCTTTTGGCTATTGTGAATAATGCTGCTATGAGCATTGGTGTACAAATATCTGTTCAAGTCCTTGCTTTCAGTTCTTTTGGTATATACCTAAAAGTCGAATTTCTGGATCATATGGCAATTCTTTGAGGAACCATCCTACTGTTTTCCACAGCAGCTGCACCATTTTCCATTCCTATCATAATGCAGTATTATACAGTAATTAAAATAAATGATGAGAATTAAAATGTATGGCATGGGAACTTCTAAATATGTCATTCCCTCTTGGAACATTCTCCCATCCCACCCAGTGCTCCACCTGGATAAATCCTACTCATCGTCTAAGTGTTGGCATAAGCAGTATACTTCTGAAAAGTCTTTCCAAGCCACCTGCTTCCGTCTCCACCTCTCAGGCCCCTGTTGGTTCCCTCTGCTGTTTCTCCCTTTCATAGCCATCACCATGTATTGTAATTGCCAGTTTTATGTCTCTTTTACCACTAAACTGAAATTCCTTGAAGGTAGAACTGTGTCTGTCTTGTTCATTGTTGACATCTCTGAGTTGGCTTAGAATAGGTGTTCAAAACAGTATTGTTAAATCAATTGATGAGTTTTAGGAATATGGCAAAGTGACAGAAAGCATTTATAGTCCCGAGATCCCCTACGTCCCCATGAAGCCAATATTCAGAGGCTGTTAGAAAGAGAAAGATTATTTCCCATCTCCTAGTGCCCTAGAAGCCCTGAGCTGGAAGGGACTTTTGTGGGTCATTGTATCCACCCTCCCACAGAGTGCAATCTACCACGGCCTCCCTAAAAGTAGTTTTCCAGCCTGGCTGGAGCACTTCCAAGGATTATCATTAGATGCTTATGCTTTCAGTTGCATGTTACAAAAACCCCAACTAAGAATGACAAACAAATGGAGGTTTATTTCCCTCACATACCAAGAAGCCCCAAGGTAGACAGTTGCTGACTATGGTTCAGTCTTTCAATGATGTCTTTGGAGCCCGGACTTTTCCATCCTTCTATTCTGCCAGCCTCAACATATTGCCTTTTCATCCTTGTGCAATTTTTGCCTCATGATTGTGGAATGGCTGCCCCAGCTCCAGGATCACACCCCATTAAAGACAAGGGGAAAGGGCAGTGTCAGCAAGCTCTCCTCTTCTGCCTGTTCCTTTTATAAAAAAGCAAAACACTGGAAGTTCTCTAGCATATTTCCACTTATGTTTCATTGGCCAGCACTATATTGTTAATCACAAAGTGAAGGGAGTTTGGAAAAGTAAGATTTAATTTTTCTGGCCTCTATAGTGGAAGGTGATAGGGTGTGGTTAGGAATGACTACTGAATCTGTCTTAGACAGTCGCTATCTCTTCTAAAGCAGACGCTCTGCCACATGAAAGGATTGAACAAACACCTGGTTGAGCCAAGGGCATAACCAATACCAGATCATAGTTATACATTTCCCAGGTAACCAATGGAGTCACCTGACTTTTCTCATTTTCCTATAGCAGATATCCCCCTCAGATCTCTACCCCTCACCTTCTCCTGTTCTGTCAGCATTCTAATAGCCATGAGGTGTAGACAACTTATACCCCTCTGGGGAGAATAGAGCTTCCCAGCTGATTTTCCTGGCTCATGGGACCTCCCAAGGAGTCTCTCCGAATTCCTCCACTGCATTTTGATTGAAAGAACACTGGACTGGGGACAAGAATATTGGGGTTCTCACCGCAGCTTTACAATATTCGAGCTGTGTGAAATGGGTGCCTTTTGTCTTCTCTGGGCCTCAGTATCTTTATCTATAAAATGGGAGTGTCACATTAGATGAACTCCAAAGTCCCTGAGAATAAGATCACTCTCTCTGATTCTGCTTCTCTCACGAGCCTGGAGACTCCAGGAAATGGGAAAATAACTTTTTGCCTGCAGTACCTCTACTTGGGCAGGCTATGCCAAGCAGCTGGGACACCTGTGCCACCGTCTTGGTGCCACACCCTGCCCTCTGCCAATGGCGGCCCAGCTGTCAGTTCACTCCTCCCCAGAGATGCAGATACCAAATGAGCTGACGAGATGGGTAAGTATTAAAAGCCCCAGTTTTGGTCCCTGAAACACGTCTCCACTCATTGTCTGCAGACATGTGGCTGGTTCTCCTCTCCCTGCTGTATCTGAGCCCTGCAGCCCCAAACCAGGAGACAGGTGAGGAGCCAGGCTATCAGGTCAAAGGGACCCTGGCCTTTAGCCTCATTCATTCATTCACTTTTGTCCCTGGCATGACCCACCTCCTGGGGGCTAATATTCACAATTTAATTAATTAATTCCTTTATTCAGGCATTTACTAAGCACCTACTAGTGCTTAATGTGGCTTCTCTGTGTATCCATCTTTATATTTATAAGATGTCCTTTGATGATTAGCTTAGGAAAGTCTGTTTTAGTTGGGGAGTCCAGAGGAGTGTCCAGATACATTCCTGTAGGTGCAGGAATCATGGGGCTCTAGAATATGCACTGTCAGGGCAGGGGGAGACAGGAGGAAAGATGGAGGAAAGACAGGAGGAAAGATGGTATGACAAGACCAGACTGAGATTGATAGGCAGACTCACTGGGAAGCTGCCAGGCACCGACTTGTTAGGTTTGCTCAGACATCCCTGGAAATGCAATGGGATGGATAAAGTTACCAGAACTCCTTTTGGGAGAAAGCTACACATCGTTGGTAGGAATACATTGGGGGTGGGAGCCTTAAGGGACATACTTAAATAATAACAGACATGTTATTAAATTGCTTTGTAAGAAGAAGGGCAGGCCTTCAGTTTTGCTGAGTGGGGTTTGCAGGTGTGGGGCAAGAGCAGGATCACTGGGAACCATCGAGGGGAGACGGAGGCTGCCGGTGTCCCCCTCCCTAAACCCTCCCCATCAGTGCTCACCCTCTTCTCTATAAAACTGTCCACCATGTTGAAAGAGTATTGCTCTGGAGGGGTGCAAACTATTAGCTGTGGGTTCCTCGCCTATCCCTGTTTGAGCTATTCCTGGCTCCACAGCTTGTCCCTTTACTAGCATCTTGTCCTGAAGCCAATGGCATGGTCACAGAGGAGCTACTTGAGGTATGACTCCTTACCCAGAAGCCGTTTCCTAACGGCTCACCGCCTCTCCCCCAAACACCATGGCTGTCTCCTCTTACCTGTGTCACAGCACTGACCATACAATACAGTGACATTCTGGTGATTTGTAGTATGATGATGCTCTGGTCACAAGACTGAACTCCTGGAAGGTGTTCTTTTTGTGGTGGGTGGTGGAGAGGGCAGTGGAATGTATCTCCATGATCCACGATGGCACTCAATAGAAAACAATGAATGAATGAATGAACGAACGAATGAGTGAATGGGTGCTTGGTCACTATGTGGAGGGAGCACTTCCTTTCCTTTATTGTCATTTTTCTGATGGTACCAGTCGGGACTGTTAGTAACTGTAACTCTTTCCCGACCTGTAACTCTTATGGGAGCTCAAGTGTGAACCCAAGTTCAATTCAGAGCTTTTAATTAAGTAAAAATTACTTGGCATTAGAAATTCAGAGACGCAGTTCCTGTCCTCAAGTTGCTGGTAGGGAAGACAAATACACACCTCTAGAAAGAAGGCTGTAACAATACTAGAGCCAGGGATTAATGCTATGTTAGAAGTTAAAATCAATAGGTTTTCAGAGTGAGAAGAAAATGTTAATCTCAGTTGGGGTGTGTAAGAAGACCTCTCAGAATAGACCGAATTTATTTTTAAAAACTTTTTATTCTGGAAAATTTCAAACATATACAAAAGTAGAGAGAATAGTAAAATGAGCCCAATGTACCTATTGGCTAACTTCAAAATTATCAACATTTTGCCCAAGTTCTTATCCACCATATTTTAAAAATATAACCACAATACTGTATCAGAGCTGAAATAATGAAAATAATTACTTACTCTCACTTAATACCTATCAGTGTGCATATTTCTCCTATGGTCAAAAAGGTAGTTGGCTTATTTGAGTCAGGATCCAAACAAGATCTACAAATTACATTTAACTTGTATATTTCTTAAGTCTCTTTATATTCAGCCCCTTCTTTCTTTTCTTTTCTTTCTTTTTTTTTCTCCCTCTGTTTATATGTTGAAGAAACCAGGTTATTTTTCCTGTAGAATGTCCTACATTCTGGATTTAATCTAATTGAATCCTGGTGGATGCCTCTCTGTCCCCTGCATTTCCTGCAATCTGGTGGTTAAGGTTCATTTCTTCTGGCAACAATATTCCATAGGTGGGGCTATGTGCTTTCTGTTGCATCTCGAAGGAGACACACAATGTCAGGTTGTCCTACTTTCACTGGTGTTAAATTTGATCAGCCAGATGCATGCACTATAGGTCCATTATAATAGTTCCCCTTCAACCTTTTTCTAATGGTTTTAGCCTCCACTGATTGTTGTTTATATTCCTTTTTTTTCCATTAGGGGTTGCCAAATGGTGGTTTTCTAATTCTATCATTCCTTCCAGGTTTATTAGCTGGAGTTCTTCTATAAAGAAGATCTTTCCCTTTGGCTTGCATGGAGAAGCTGGATAAATGTTTGAAGTTTTTGTTATCATTTTCAAATCATAAGCTAGTTCCTTAGCAACCTCGAGGAGAATGAATTTAAACACGACCTTGAAGGATAAGACTGTGTTCTTCTAGTGGCTATGGGAGGGAAGGGTGTTCCAGGCAGAGGAAAGAGCTTGAGCAAAGGTTCAAAAGGAGGAGTATGCAGGGTGTTTAGAGGCAGAGACCAATGGCAAGTGCAACCAGAGGCTTTCTGAGTGAGAACCCTGAGCATGGTGTGGCAGGGAAAGAAGGGAAGAAGTCAGGATTACTGGTTCCACTAACAGCTCTGTCACCCATTCAGGCATGACGTTGGGAAAATGGCTTTTCCCTTTCTAAATCAGGGGCTTTCACACTTTTATGGCCCCAATGCACATTAATAAATGTATTTTACACTGTGACCCAATTCATACATACATGTATATAAAAACAATTTCAAAAAGTATAAGTATATACAACTTATATATACAATGCATGTGGATATGTTCTATTCTATTCTATTCTATTCTATTCTATTCTATTCTATTCTATTAAAATAAATGCTGGTCACCGCTAAATTGATCTTACAAATGGTCTGCAAACCTAGTTTGGATGGTCCCTGGGACTCTTTCCAGCTCCCGTCCTCATTGGTCCATCCCTGGTATTAATGATAACCTGATGCTGGACCAGGCTTTTGGGAAGAGGGATGATGTGAGAAGGGAAACAGATCTTTTGCAGGAGGCTCCTGAGCTGAACAAGAGGCAGAAGTCAGGCCAAACTCAGAGGCTACCACCCCAGCCCAAACCAGTCCACCATCACCTTGAAAGGTCTGACCTCCTGGGCCACTGCTCCCCTCCCACCAGACACCTGCTGGTCCCTGTTTCCACAACAAGCTGGGTTTGACCACACCTAGCCCCAAATCCTTTCAGAAACCTGCTTCCAGTTGATCTTGTCAACTTTGGAAGGCCCTCAACTTTATCCCTAAACAAAGCCCCAGGCAGGTGCTAACCTAACAGGAGGCAACTGGAAAGGTCAATGTAAAAATAGAGAGTAGCACTGAGAGTCCTGGGCATGAGAATATCTCGGGGCTATTCACATCTGAGCCACAGACTGACCAGGTAACCTGGGCCATGCTCCCTACCTGACAATGCCTTGCTTTCCCCATCTCTTAAAGAAGATAACCCCCCTCATCTGATAGTGGATAGGCAATGATCAAATAATAATTGACTTGAGCAACTTGGGGAACTGGTAAGAACCGTGTTTCCCCAAAAATAAGACCTACCCGGACCATCAGCTCTAATGTGTCTTTTGGAGCAAAAATTAACATAAGACCCGGTCTTATTTTAATATAATGTAAGACCGGGTCATAATATGATATGATATAATATAATATAATATAATATAATAATATATAATATAATGTAATATCGGGTCTTATATTAATTTATGCTCCAAAAGACTCATTAGAGCTGATGGTCTGGTTCGGTCTTGTTTTCGGGGAAACATGGAATTAGGGTTGGTGAGACTTTTGTGAATAGAGAACCTAGAGAATTTCCTCTAACTTTGTGGGATTTTTCTCTGTCCCTTTTGTTACACTCTCTTCTATCAGTTGTTTTCTCTTTGGCCTCTCTCTCTCTTCCTTGCTGTCATATCCGTGTCACACTCTTTATCTTGTCTTCCTCTTCTCTCTCACTCTTCTCTCAGCTTTGTCTCATTCTTGTGCCTCTCTTTAATGACAGTATTATTGAGATATAATTCATGCAACATAAAATTCATCCTTTTAAAGTGTACAACTCAGTGGTTTTTAGTATTAATATATTCACAGAGTTATCCAACCACCACCATTATCTAATTTCAGAACATTTCATCACCCCCAAAAGAAAGCCCACACTCTCTAGCGTCACTGCCTGTTTCTCACACCTCCCAGTCCCTGACAACCATTCATCTATTTTCTGTCTCCATGGATTTGCCTATTCTAGACCTTTCATATAAATGGAATCATATATTATGTGGCCTGTGCGACTGCTTTCTTTCACTCTGCATAACGTTTTCAAAGTTCATTCATGTTGTAGCATGTCTCTATACTTCATTCTTTTTTATGGCTGAATAATATTCCATTGTGCAGCTATATCATCTTTGTTTTATCCATTCATCCGTTGATGGATGTTTGAATTGTTTCCACTTTTTTGGCTACTATGAATAATGCTGCTAAGAACGTTCATGTACAGGTTTTTATGTGAACATACACTTTCAGTTCTCTTTTAAGTATGTAGAAGACTGTGGAACTGATGAATCCTTTGGTCAACTCTCCTAAACATTCTGAAGAACTGTCAAACTGTTTTTTTAAAGTGACTGCGTCATTTTTCAATTCCACCAGCAATGTATGGGGTTCCAATTTCTCCACATTCTCACCAATACTTGCTATTTTCTGTCTTTTTTATTTTCACCATCTTACCTCGTTGATGTGAAGTGATATCTCATTGTGGCTTTGATTGGCATTTCCTTGATGACTAATGATGCTGAGCATCCTTTCATGTGTGTATTGGCCATTTGTGTCTCTTCTTTGGATATGTCCTTGGCCTATTTGAAAATTGGGTTATTTGTCCTTGTTTTTTGTTGAGTTGTGGGAGTTTTTCACATGTTCTAGACATAATTCTCTTACCACATGTATGATTTGCAGATGTTTTTCTCCCATTCTATGGATTGTCTTTTCACTTTCTTGATAGTATTCTTAGAGGCACACAACTTTTAAATTTTGATCAAGTCTAGTTTACTTATTTTTTATTTTGTCGCTTGCACTTTTGGTGTCATATCTGAGAAACCATTGTTTAAACCAAGGTCATGATGATTTACATCTATGTTTTGGCTTAAGTGTTTTATAGTTTTAACTCTTACCCAGTGATCCATTCTGGGATGAGGTAGAGGTCCCAATTCATTTTTTGCATATGGATCTACATTTATTCCAGCATTATTTGTTAAATATGCCTGTTTTTGATGTACCTTTGTCTGTAGGCAGCTGCTCTCAACCCCAGCCCCTCTGCTGCCTTGGAAGGGATAACCACTGCAAGAGAAGCGGCTGCTATTGCGATAAATACTGCCGTGTGGTATCGGACTGCTGCCCCGACCACCACGCCCTCTGCAACCTTGATAACTCACATGCAGGCTCTTTTCCACCCCAGGCTGAGCTGAATGCTGTGATTGGCAGAGGCAAGTCCCTCATCTGTGCTTCAGGCCAAGGCCAGGATATGGACTGGATGGCCCCGGAGTGTCCCTAACAATTCTGAGGTCCTCGTACGCTGTCCGTTTTATGTCAAAAGCACCTACACCTTCTTCCCAGCTTTGTTTCCCCACTGCTCGTTGCCACCTGCTGCTCCCTCTGAGCCATTTTCCAGGCCCCACAGAATGATTAAGCTATTGGTGGCTGGGGATCAGGATGAGGAATGAGATGGTTGGGTTCCACCTAACTGACCCACTTTCTCTTGCAGTGGAGCTACCTCTTGACCTGTCCCATGTGGACTTTTGAGGACAGACAGGAGTCTGCAGAGAGGTGCTGAGGATGTGGGGCAGAAGTGGGGTGGGGAAGGTCGGGGAGTGGTGAAAGGCAGGGACAAAACAGGAGCTTTCACCCTGTGTTTCTCAGCTTCTCAGAATACCAAGACGGTGCTGCAGATGGTGCTGAGGACAGAGAACGCACGGAGCCCTGCCAGGAGCAATTTAGACTGGATGCAGAGCATGGTGAGTGTCCCGGAGGTTCTCCCCCAAACGGTGGTGGCAATCCACTCCTGCCTCCCTGGCCTCCGGGCCCCAAAGTCGGGGAGAAGTTACCAAAGGGCAAAAAGAGGCCTGAGCTGGGACAGAGTTCCATTGCAGCCATGGTTTGGGGGCTTGGAGCCAGGATTCTTGCCCGTGGACACAAACACTTGAATTTCACATAATGTTCATGTGTCCTGAAATATTATTCTTCTTTTGACTTTTTTAAATTACTTACACATGTAAAAAATATTTTTAACTTGTGACTGTATGAAAATAGGCACCAGGACAGATTTGGCTCACAGATTGTGGTTTGCCTCTTTCCTCCATAACTTACCCTCTGTTCTTTACTTTTCTTCTGTGTCCTGCCTTCAGCCCTGACCTCTCAGAGCTCTCTGCCCAGCACTGGAGGAGAGGCTTGCCCCCATTCTATCATCTGATCACTCTGGCAGCAAAACACAATGGAAAGAGCCACATAGACCTGGGTTCAAATCCTGGCTCCACCACTTATTACCTGGGTGACCTCATACAACTTCTTCAGTCTTTCTCAGCCTCCTTTCTCTCATCTGTGTCCTAGAACTTTCCTTCTAGGGCAGTCGTGCAAGGGCCTGGTTCTTGGTGAATGTAAAACCAGATAACTGTTACTTGGGGACACGTGAATAAGCTGAAGAGGAAACAACCCTTTGCTTACCACTCACTTAGGTCCAGAAGCTTCTCCAAACCAGCCTCCCAGGGATGCCCCTCTCCATCTCTGTGAAGAGAATCAAGAAGAAAGCCTGACACGTCCTCTGAAGCTCCTCCCGGACCCGTGGAGCAGAGCTCACCATGCCCACGGGGCCTGCTGGGCCCGGAGGTGCTGCCTCTGAGGTGCCATCCTGTGTGCTTCCACATTGGTTCAACCAGAAGAAAACGGAAACCTGCAATTGTTGTAAACACATTTAAATGTGCATAGAATTAGCCATACAAATTATAAAACGTAAAGTTGACACATTCATTGTTTTGTGATGGTTGCAGTGAATCTAGTAAATATTTCTTGAAAGTAGAAAGTAAGAACCTAGCACCCCTTTGGCTAAGAAATTCATGCTTCTGTTTTCCATATTCCTTCCCAGGCACCATATTATTGTCTGTAAGTCCTGCAATAGCTTGGTCTGAATCCTGTAACCTCATGCCCACCTGCTTCTCTTCCCAGGGTGAAAGGAGAGGCATGGGACCTTCCTCTGATGGGCTGGAAATGGTCTCCCAGAGGGTCTCTTCTTGTGAGGATTTCAAAGCTTTCGGAGGGTGATGCCAGGCGGCTTTGGGGTCTGCTGAGCCCATCACCTCCCGTCCCAGACCTGCTCTTCCTCCTGTTCTGTGAATAGTTCTCTGCCCTCCAGCTTCCTGGACTTCAGACGTCAAGGTCATCTTTTACTTTTCTCTGCCCCTGGCTTCCCTCTGCAAGGTGCCAAATCTTTCTAGTTCTACTAAACATGGTTTACATCTGCTCCCCGTAGAGTCCCACTGCCAAAGTCCCAGGTCATAGCCCCCTGACTGGACCTTTAGCCCTGGGCTTTCCCCGAATGTGTCTCTGCCCACATTGTAGCAGAGCTCTGGTTTTGCTAGTTCCCTACTCAAAAACCATCGCTGGCTTCTTATCATCTCCAGAATAAAGGATAACCTTCCACTCATGGCGTGCAATTTTCTTCACAACACAGTCCCAAGGACATAGTAGCTTTATCTCCTGCTAGTCCCCTTCCCTTCTCTATGTTCCAACCAGATGGAATGACCCATTATCCCCATCCAAGCCTCACTCTAAACCTTTGCTAATCTGAACACTGGTTTCCAAGGAAATGATTATAGCATGGAAGGTCCTATCAGGACAGAGCCCCGTTATTGGGTAAGGAGTCTGTTTTAGCTTAGTTTTTCTGAAAGCAGAACCCAAATAATTTATTTAGGAACACAATCCCAAGGAGCAGGATTGAGGGGAAAGGGCAGTGAAGCTGGGAATGAGGGAGAGCCAGGATAAAGATGTGTTATCCAGTTGGCTCCTGCTTTGTCTGACTATTGTCTGGATCCTGTGGGACCTTCTAAGAAGCCTTGTGAAATGTGTCTGAGAACCATATGTCTCAGATGGCATCAGTCCATCGGCTCCCATTTCCATGGTTTATGGGTTGCTCCATAGGCGGCTAAGTCTCCCAGTTTTTTGTTGCTGGTGTGGGAGAGCTGAGCAGCTCCCAGAAGCATCCCAAGCCTTGGTGTCAGGGAAACCCTGCGCCAGAGAGCAAATGGCAAGGCACTTCCTGGTCGCTCCTGGGAAACTGGTTTCTGCAACAGTGGCTAGAGTAGGAAGTGAGGCCAAGAGGACTTGAAGTGATGCACAAAATGCGTCCCTCCTGCGGGGACACATTTCTCTTCCCTTCAGCTCTTCCAGCTACAGCTTCTCCTGCTCAGAGACACAGGATCCTGGGGAACAGACAGCCCTGGGCCCAGCTTGGGTGAGCCCCATTCATACTTCCAGAGCCTGAGATTTCCCTTCCTTGGCAGGAGGGTTTTCAGGTGAGGATCTGAGACGTGGCCTCTCTGGTTGGGATCATTCTGTGGGCCTTATAGAGAGCCCAAAGATGCTGACTTGTGCGCACGTTGCCTTTTCTTGGCTCAGTGCTTATTCTCCTTCCAAATGTCCTCCTTCTTCTGTCTCTCCTACATCATTCCCCTACCCCAGCCTGGGTCCCCAGAGTTAGGTTTACCCAAACTGAAGAGACTGTTTCCCAGATGTTCCAGTACTAGCAGAGGTTCCTCTCTAGCTGAGTGTGCATGTGTGTGCACATGTGCATGCATATTTTATTTCTCCCTGCCCTCCCTCCTCCCTCCCTATGTCCTCCAGATACCTTCCTTGGGAAAATCATTTCCCTGGCGGCAGCATACCCCTAGGAAAGCAGAGGACGTGTGTAATGCAAGTTAAGTGACACTGAGAAACCCACATCCACAAGAATATCTAAAATGAAAAGGACCAATGATACCAATTGTTGACGAGATACCAATGTGGAACAACGGGAATGGCAGTTGGCATGGCAAAAGCCGGCACAGTCAATTTGGAAAACTGTTAGATGCTATGTACGGAAGCTAAACACATCTATATCTAAAGACCCAACATTCCACTGCCGGATATATATACCCAAGACATATATATACAGGAGTGTTCATAGCAGAATAGTGAAAAACTGTAAACAATCTAGATGTCCATCCATAAGAAAATGCATAATAAATTGTGGTATATTTATACAGTGGCATACTACCCCAAAACAAAACAGAATGAAGTTCTGTTACACACACCAACATGGGTGAGTCTGGCAAGCATAAAGTTAAGAGAAAGAAGCCAGACACAAAAGAGTATAAATGCTTAATTCCATTTACATAAAGTTCAAAAACAGGCAGAGCTAATCTGTGGTGATACAGGTAAGAATGGCGGTTTGGATGGTGGGTGGGGAATAGCTATTGACTGGGAGGGAACACAAGGAAGCCTGTTGAGGTGCCGAAAATGTCCTATATTGTGAATTGAGTGGCGGATACATCTGTAAAAATTCATTAAGCTGTATACCACTTAAGACTGGTGTAGTTTACTGTCTGTAGGTCTTACCTACATTAAGGGGAAAAAAAAAAGAATGAACAGAGGACTCCCTGGAGTTTCCTATGCTACAACCCAAGACAACAGGGGTTAGGGTGGGGAGGGCCCAATCTCAGGGCTTTGGACACTTAGGTGATTCTCACCACCTCTCCTGTGGGAACAGGGTCTCATCCACACAATCTGTGAACACTTAACATTTTGAACCTGTGGGGACCCACCGCTAGAGTTGGTATAAAGATTATTTTATTTATTTATTTATTTATTTATTTATTTATTTATTTATTTATAACGACAGTGCATATTCTCTCTCTCTCTCTTTAATAAATTTTATTGGGGGACATTGGGGAACAATGTGTTTCTCCAGGGCCCATCAGCTCCAAGTCAAGTCGTTGTCCAGTCACCGTTTTCAGTCTTAGTTGCAGGGGGTGCAGCCTACTATCCCATGTGGGAATCGAACCGGCAACCCTGTTGTTCAGAGCTCACGTTCTATCCCACTGAGCCATCTGGCTGCCTCATATAAAGATTATTTTAAAGTGGAAACATTTGAGCTACAGAAGATACAGAAAGAAATGTTACCAGAGCTTCTCTTATCGGACTAAAGCAGAGCTTTCCAAAAATGTAGCTGCCATTATTCCCCCTCGGAGGGATTTTCTCAACAATTCAGCTCTCATGGAGACATACTGCCCAACAGAACCTTCCAAACTTTCCCATGGAAGCCCTCCCCCACTCCCACCCCCTTGTTAAGCTTGGTATATATACCTTTATTTCTGGCTATTCAGTGAGTTACTCACTACTGGTCCATGTGTACGTAAACTGTCTTTTCTCCTGTTAATCTGTCTTTTCTCCATTAATTTGGACCCATGTTTTCTTTATTTCCTTTTTTTCCATTAGGATTCATCTTATATAATTCACTTATTTATTGTTTGCCATCTCTCCTCACGAGGAAGTTAGTTCCAGGAGGCAGGGATTTGTTTTACATCACAAGGATCTGTGATGTACTCCAAGTGTCTGACGTATGGTAGGTACTCCAAATGTTTCTTAAATTAATGAAACTAGCCTATGCTCATTCAGGGTGAGAGCTGAGTTTGGCTCAAAAAAAGGTCCAGGAACTTTCTGAATATGTAATTATGGTCCCAAAGCCAACAGTCATGTGCTCAGGCTTGAAAATTCCCCCCAGATACAGAGGAAGATGGACCAGACAAAATTCAGCAAACCCAGGGAAGGATTCAGTCAGGCTTCCCTCTCAGTGGGTTCCTTACCTCCTTATTTACCATGGCTGTGCTGTTGATCATTCACATGATGAAAAGGAAAAGGAAATGGAGAAGGGGCAGTCCTGGTGGGGTGAAAAAGGCACCTAAAGTACTTCTGCTTGTAGATTAAGCCACTGGCTGCTGGAATGAGGAAGTCCCTCTCCCAACCAGGGTGGGACAGAGAGGTAGCCCAGGAGGGAAGGGAACTGGTAGAAAGGAGCTGCATTCTTGCTGCATTCTTGCTGGATTTCTCCTCAGGTCTTCTCTAGAAAGAAGCCTCAAGTTACATGTGTCTAACAGAATTCCAGTCATTGCTGTGGTCCCAGGGCCCCTCTCCACACCTGAAATCCCCCAAAGGGAAATTCCTCCTCCCACTTTATAAAGGGAAAGGCTGAGGTTGAATGGGAGGGTGGAGGGGCTCAGCCTGTCAGGAGTACTCTAGAGACTGCAGTGTAGTTAGAACTGGAGTCCATGATCCCTGACTCCCGCTGCTGGGCTGTGTCCAGATGGACCCCCTCAGCCTCTTCCTGTGTAGTCTCCTATAACCACACGCCCTGGAATGACTCCTCCTGCCAGGCAGCAGAGCCCTTTATCCGATGCAGGATTAAGTTCTGGAGGACAGTCACATACCCAGTGCAGAACCTCGGACGGCATGGCCAAGAGGATTTCAGAGCTCTTGTTGATGGAGAAAAGGCAAACAAACTTGTCCAAGATCACACAGCTTCTGGGCCACCATTTAGGAAGGAGCAGGAAACAGAACCTAGACCTTCTGACCCCACTTTAAAGTTCTTTCTAGCCCTGTGATTTTGTGATCTCTTGATGCCAATCCAGTTAACTTTCTTCTACCCTAGAGCTGTTTTCATCACAAAATGGTTGCTCTGAAATCTCCAAGGTACCTTGTCTGGCCACTGGCTGTGGCCATAACAGCTCATGTGGTCCCTTGTGGGGATAAGGTTCTTCTCTAAGGCATTTGGATACATATTCAGCAGCTTCATTCCCCTCTTCATGGCCAAATCCCCTAAACTTCCCTAAGTCGTCACCCTCACACTTCCGTCCTGTGACTGAGACCAGCACACTTACACTTTCCCTTCTCCTAGCTAGTGCCTTCTCCAGCCGGCACCTCCAGTCCACCCAAGGGACATGGTCCTGGCTCCCACTGGGATGTAGAATCACAGGATGTGAAGATGGAAGGATGTGAGAATCAGTTCTGCCCCGCACAGGACAGCTGTCTCCACCCAACCTCAGGGGGCTGCCCCTTCTCTCTATTGCTTGAGGATTGGAGTGAACTTCAGGGCTCACTCATTGACTGAGCACTTAAGACGCGTGTTTTCAGTAAGCACCGGGTATGTAGCAGACGCTGTGTAAGAAGAGTTCATTCTCTCATCTAATCCTTACAAAACAGTCCTTACAAAAGGTAGGGATTATACCCTCTTAACAGTTCAGGAACTTGAGCTCCAGAAAGTTTTTCTAATTTGCCCTAGATCATGCTAATAAAATCTAGGATTAGGAATCCCAGATCTGTCTAACCAAAGGCCCAAGCCCCAGGCACAAGGGGTTGGGGAGAGGGGAAGGGAGATGAGAAGGAAGGAAAGGTGTGAAGCACCATCTTCCATGGCCTCCCTGGCTGCAGAACTAAGGGGTGAGTATCACTGTAAATGACCCTGTATCTTGAAATCAGACTTCAGAGCGGAGAGTTTACTGGCAAGGGGAGCAGGAGCGAGGGCTCACTGACAGCCCTTGACACTCAGCCTGCCAGCTCTCGGCCTGTGCATCTCTGATCAGCTGGCTGCAATCTGGAAACCACCAGTCACACCTAGGCAGGTAGCCTGCCCCTCCTCCCTGGGTAGAGGAAGCAGGAACAGGTGGCAGTGAGAGGCAGTGGGCAGGTCTCCTGGGCAGCGGAGGCTGGAGCCCCAGCTAGGATGGGTTCTCTCTGCGGCCTGGCTCTGACCCTTTTCTTCTGCTGTTGGGAGGCTGGGGCCTCCAGGAGCTCTGCAGGTAAGGGCGCGAAAGGGGCTTGTGGGCTTCTCCCTTGGCAGGGCTCTGGGTGTAAGTTTCTGTCCCGGCAGCAGTTTGTGGGTGAGTGTAGCTCTCTTGGGCTAATTATAATTAACCATAAGAGTATATGTGAAGTATTACTATTATTGATGAAGAGTATGCAAACGGCAGTGTGTCCCCTTAAGCATGTATGACGCTGCCATCCACACAAAAGAGTGAACGACGTCATTGTGAGGTCGCTGTGAGTTTGTTTTTATGCCTGTGGGAGTGTGAGCAAGTGGGGAGTGTTTGGATGGTGGGGTCAGGGAGGTGCAGGCTGGTGATAAATCTGACTAAAGCCAAAGAATGTGGCTTGGCAAGATTCTAACTCCTCTGAGTTTATCCTTTAAAATACAGTTTTTGTGTGAAAAATCTGACTGTCACAGACTTCTTGGGGAGGGTGGGGTCTGAGAGAGATTTTATGAAAAGAAAAGAACTAACATTGATCTATAACAGGAACTGTGCCAAGCTTGTCACGTGCATTGTCTTTTTTTTTTTTTAAATGGACTTTATTTTTCAGAGCAGGTTTAGGTTCATAGCAAAATTGAGAGGAAGACACAGAGATATCCCACATACCCCTGTGCACTATCTTTTTCATCCTGACAATAACCCTATGAGAGAGGTATAATTCTTACCCTCCGACCCCGACTTCCTTCCCCTTTAAAGCTGGAGACCTAAGTTTACCAGGATTATGTAACTGATCTGCAGAGGCAGGATTTGATACCACACATGCCTAACTCACTGGACACACCAGCTCCTGCATGCACTCTGATCTACCAGGCTTGTGTTGCACCTTTTACATTTAATTTAATCTTCACAACTCTATGAAATAGGGACCCCTACCTCCATCACACACATGAGAAATGCAGGGGCTTGGAGCTGGGAGACTTGGCCAGAGTCAGTCACACAATTGGTAAGCAGCAGAGACAGAGTCCAAAGTTCACACACTTTCATCTCCACCAGATTGATTTGAGGAATAGAGCAAGAGAGCTGCAACATTCTGGAGCGGTAGAGGCCAGGGTGTGGGCTTCAAGAAGATCCCTGTTTTGAGGTCTACTGTTCGAGTTGACTCCTGGTGCATAAGAGATGTGGGTGGGGGTTTGTGAGAACCCTGGAGATGAAGAGCCTGTGGGTTTGGGAAGCATGAGGAGGTTTCACTGCAAGATGACACCAAAGGGCTCCTGGAAAAGGATGAAAATGTAACAGGGGAGGTCAGTGTTCAGACCCCAAGAACCCAAACCACTGTTTGGGTTTCAGGCTGTGTGGGCTGACCCAGAAACACTCTGCTTCCATCATGTGAGGACCGCAGAGGACTGCTCAGAGAAACATTTCAGGCTTTGAAGTGGGGAGAAGAACGTATATTCCTGGAAAAGCATGATTTGTGTGTGTAGTGAGACTGCATTGAACAAGTCATGAGAGCGACTGCTGTGACCCACCTAACATGCATGGGGGTACAGCCAAAAATTTTAACTGTATTAAAATAGGTTGTGTGCTCTCAAGTGACTCCTTGAAGGGCCACGGTGGGGGAAGGTTGCTTAATCACCCTTTGCAGGTTTTAGAATAGAAGAGCTTTCCCATTCTCCTTCTCTTCTTGTCCTCACCACCACAGGATGTCAGGGATTAGGATTCTCTTTTACAGAGGAGGAAATAGAGGCTTGGAGAGGTCCCGTGACTGGCCTCGCTGGTCGAAGGCAGAGTCAGGATCTGAACCAGTAAATAATCGGACTCCAGAGCTACTGTGTTTCCCCGAAAATAAGACCTAGCTGGACCATCAACTCTAATGCGTCTTTTGGAGCAAAAATTAACTGAGACCAGGTATGATATGATATGATATGATATGATATGATATGATATGATATGATATGATATGATATGATATGATATGATATAAGACCCGGTCTTATATTATAGTAAAATAAGACCAGGTTTTACATGAATTTTTCCTCCAAAGACACATTAGAGTTGATGGTCCGATTAGGTCTTATTTTCGGGGAAATACGGTAGTAGGCCACAGACCTCGGGCTGGAACCTGGTCTCTAGCTTCCTGGCCCAGTGCTCTTTCAGTGGGAGACACAGGAGGACAAGCTCAGAACCTGGGGCCCTGTCCTGACACCCTAGGTAGAGTGAATACATGGTTCTGGACCTCCTTTGGGTCCCTGGGTACTTTTGGGCCAGTAGTCCTCAGTAAAGACCATTTCAAACCTTCAGAACCCCGAAAAGGAGGGCTTATATTTTGATCCTTTTCCTTCCAAGATACTAGATAAAACACAGGGCATTCACTTACATTTGAATTTCAGGTAATGAAGTATTTTTTAATATAAGTAAGTTTCAAATATTTCATGAAAAATACACCTACTAAAATCATTTGTTGTTAAAATTGTTCCTTGCTTTTCTGAAATCCAAATTTAACTGGGCATCCAATATTTTTATTTGCTAAATCTGGTAACACCCACCCCAGGAGGCTCCTTGGCCCACTTTCAGAGAGAGCCCCTCCCTCCCTCAGTGGACAGGAGAGGATCCCTTGTCAGCCCATGAAAGATCCTGCTGTAACCTCCCCCGGGGTAATGAGCACCTGCTCGTCCTCCACTCGCACCACCTCAGAGGGCCAGTCAAGGGAACAGAGACGTTCTTCCCTAGAGAGAAATGCTAGCAGCATCTCTCTAAAATGTCAAGTTTTGCCTCTCACCTGGCTCCCTGTTACCTGTGGAAAATGCCTGGTACTTCATTTCTGGAGTTCTGGGGTTCTGTCCCTGTCGTCTCAGGCCCATGTTCAGGGGAGGCTTGAGCAGGGTTGGGAAGCTCTCCGTTTTTCCCTTGCTGGAGCCCCAAGGACTTTACCTGCTCCCCTCCCTTTGCAGCAGCCACCACCCACACAGTCTCTGGGGATTCCTCTCTCCTAATCCTCCCAGCTAGCTCTAAACACAAAACCACAGATGTTTCTTGTATCTGAAGTGCTTTTACTTCTATGGGGGAAATGTTTGCTGGATAAGCATCGATGGGAAAGTGACAAGGATTCTTCCAGAAAGTTCTGAGAGTTGTGTCTCTGCTCTGAAGTTCTTGGCTCATGTGGACTTCTGCTTTCTTTGCTTCCCATTGAGGCTGGATCCTGGCCCCACACATTTCCTCTGATGCCTTCAGGCCAATAATCAACTAGATTCTGGGGCTTGCTTGCCTTAAGTGGCCTGTCAGAATGCATCAGTCAGGGCAATCCCAGTTCCATGGCTGCCACATGGGACTCGTCTTCCTGACACTACAAATATAGATGAAAAATGGAGTAAAGCCAATCCCCCTCCCCTCCCTCCTTGCAGCAGTCCCCAGGGCACAAACACAAGAGTGTGTGTAAAGTCTTGGACTCATGGCTCACAAAGTTGTTTTACCCAACACAGGCCCTCACACCCTCAGACCAGGTTCTTTGGGGACAATGAACCACACAGAAGTGACTGCTGTGACTCTGGGGGTCAACACAAGCTCAGAGGGAAACGCCCAGGCCCCTGACCTCATTGAGACCCCTGTGCCAAGCCACATCCTTTGGGAAACTCAAACCCTGGGCACCCAGACCTCTGATAGGACCTCAGTCCCAGTTGGTACCATCCAAGAAGCAGAGACCAGGGAAACCAAAACCAAAATTCCAGTAACAGAGACCAGGGCTCTCACAAAAATAACACCTTCCAAGTTTATGGCTGTGATCACCACTCCTAGGGAGACATCAGCCACAAGTGACAGCCCCTCAGGAACCGGAATGACCACAGTTGAAACTCTTATAGGTAGTGATCTCTCGGAAGCCATCTTTGACACTCTTTCTACTGATGACAGCTCTGAAGAGGCAAAAAGGATCCCAAGTGACACCTGGACATTGGCTTGCACCTCCACAGAAACCAGGGCCCTGGCCTTGGAGAGGAACTCAGTTCCACCCATCATCACCTCTCAAACCCTGGATCCTGATATCACTGCTATTCCTAAGGCCTTGGTTGCCTACACCATCACCGACATTGAGATTACCAATTGCAGCGTTATAGAAATGGAAACAACTGCCATCATCCCTAGGACCTCAGACATAGATCACAGCCCCACAGGAGGAAAGACCTCATCCAACCCTGAGACGTCAGTTTTGCCTGACTTCACTGAAGCAGAACCACACCTCACCAGGACCACAACCTCTTCTGAGACCGTGTCAACAGCCAGTGTCACAGAATCCACCAGACCTGATACCACAGTTGAGACCCTACTCACTGCCAATATTACCACAGTAGGGGAAACAACGGCAGCCAAGGCCACAACCCCCAGTGGAACTTTGGTGACAGTCAGCATAAACCCCTTGGAAGAAACCTCAGCCCTCTCTGTTGAGACAACAAGCCACACCCAGGTCTCAGGAGGAGTTACAATCTCCACAGGGGCTGGATCAACAGTGAGCAAGGCAACTTCCCCTGCTGGGTCCTCAGCTACTGTCTACAACCTCTCTGAAGTAGGCACCATCAAGCACTTCACCCCCTCAGAGACTTCTGCCACAGAGAGCACAACCAGTGGGCCTGTCCCCATCAGCAGGAGCCCTCTCTCTTCTGTCCATCTGACCGTGGTCAACAGCAGCCAAGAAACAGACATCACTTTAGCCAAGACCACAGCCTCAGCAAAGACCTCGACGGCAGCCAGCATGGCCGGAGGGAAGCCCCCAACAGCCATGCCGACCACTGTGAGGAAAAGGTGGCCCACAGAAGTTACTGCAGGTAAGTGGCTCCCCTATGTGGGATCTTCAAGGACTTGGGGTTTAGGGTCTCTTGCTTAAGGAGTAGGGGAGAGGGAAGGATCTGAGGTCTATTCTGATGTCACCTCTTCACGCTCTTCTAGTGGTTCTTGCTAAAATCAGTCACAAGCAGAGTTAGGGTGGTGTGTGGAAAGAATGTGGGGCTGGAGGTCTGGAAAAATTGTTTGAGATCCTGGCTCTGCCCTTAACAACCTGAGTGACCTGACACAGCTCCCTCTCCCTTTCTGGGCCTCAGTTTCCCCACTGAGGTTGCAATGGATGAACAATGAGGTCCTTCTCAGCTCTGCCTTTCTCTGAAGTTAACTGTTGAGTAATGACTGTGCACCCAGCGAAGCCCCACATTTTACTTAAAAGACACAGCCCTCATGCTCTGGAAGCCTTGGGTTCAGCCGGAACCACACAGAGGAACACCGTGTGGGCATCTGTCCCGAGTTGCTGCCCTCAGAGCAGCTGGGATCCCATGAAAGTGGGGCTCCCTGGATGCACTTGCTGGGGTTGGTGCTGTAGATGGTGACTTGAAACACATAAATAAATTGAGCGAAGGTTTGGGAGTTTAAAGCTACATCTCTGAGGCCACAGATACTTCTCAGGGAAGAAGTCCCTTGTCAGAGGCTGCTCCATCAGCCTCTGCTGCATCAGCACAGCTCCTGGTCAGCCTGTGGCCTCCACCTCCACTTCCCTATACTGTCCTTGTGCCTCATCCCTGCGGTATCCTCAGCTTGCCCTGCCTTTCTGGGGAGGTGAATTAAAAATATCAATCGCAACCCCCTGACTGAATTTCTTTGTATTCCAGTCAGAAGTGATATAAAAATATTTCACAATATTTAAGCATTGGCACCAGTTGAATGTTCTCTCTGAGGCCAGGCAGTGTACTCTGAGCTTTGCAAATGTTATCTCTTCTCATTAAACCTTCAAAACCACCTTACGAGGTGAGTATTATTACCCCATCTGACAGGTGAGAAAAAACAGATTTAAAGATGATAAAGAGAGAGCAGTGGGATTCCAAATGAGTCTGTTTGATGCCAAAACTCAGTCTCCTATTGTGCTTCCATTTTTATTATTTTTTAAAGCTCAACTTATTAATATAGTTTTATTTTAAAATGCTTTTCTTTAGTATTTGTTGATTAGATGATACATTCACATAATTTAAAATTCAATAGGTACAAAACTGTACACTGTAAAATGTCTCTCTCCCACTGCTGTCCCCCAACTACCCAGTTTTCCTCACATACATATCTGATAGTATCACTTTCTGGTGAATCTTCTTCTGGACATGAAATATGCATTTAGAAGCATAAAAAGGAGGATGAAAGATATTTATAATATATAGGTATTGCTATCTACTTATATCTATATAAACCTATAAAAATATAGATAGATATCCTATATCCTCTTTTTTTATATAAGTGGAGTGTATGATAAACACTCCACTTATATAAAGTGAGTCAGAGACTCACTTATATATGATAAACATGATAAATGTTTATATATGATAAACACTCCACTTATATAAAGTGAGTCAGAGACTCACTTATATATGATAAACATGATAAATGTTTATATATGATAAACACTCCACTTATATAAAGTGAGTCAGAGACTTATCTCTGACCGTCTTTATCTGTCAGAGATAAAGACAGATCTCTGAGATAAAGCTTTTTTTCCCTTTTCTTTTCTTTTTTTTTTTTTTTATGGCTGCTCAGTATTCCATTTTATTTTACCAAAATTTATTTAACCAGTCCTCTATGGATGGACATTTAGATTTCCAGTATTCTGTTATGACAAACAGGGCTGCAATTAATAGTACATTAAGAAACGTAGGATAATTTTGTAGCAGTGCAATTGCTGGATTGGTTCTAATAGTATTCTGATAAGAAATGACTCCAAGGTGGCAGGTGAAGGCAAACAGATTGGGCCTCAACCACAGATAGAACTTGCTTACAGAGCTGTTATGTCGGGAAGGCTGGATTAAAAGGCTTCCACCAGCTTAGAGCTGAAAAAAACTGTCTGAGGGAATCCCGTCAGAGAGCCAGCCTCTCTGCAGCCTTCTCACCTGCTGGGACCTTTCCTCACAGCCTTGTCCAGGACCTCCAGGCCTTGAGAACATTCTAGAGCCACTTTTATTTCTACTTCCTCACACTACTCTTTTGACTTCTCCGAATGTAGGTGGGGCCTTTTGCCATCATTTCCTTCACTCTTGTTGGGAAGACCCTCCAATGGGCCCAATTATCAAAGAAAGGGAATCCTTTTTCTCTTTGCAGTGAGTCAATGTAAGAGCCTATGAACACAGACATGTTTACACATGAGAGTGAGCACGTACACGTGGAGGGGGACAGAGGCTGGGTAGCACAGTTCGCGTCTTGGTTCCTGAACTGACGTCCCCATATTTTCATCTTCCTACTGTTCTCGATTTGCAGGTGGGGAGGGAGGCTTCCTCCTCCTGCGACTGGGTGTGGCCTCCCCAGAAGACCTCACTGACCCCAGAGTCGCAGAGAGGCTGATGCACCAGGTGAGTGGGCACTTTCTGGGTCAGGGGTGTGGAGGAGAGTAAAAGATTCTTGGGGACTCCAGGGCAGATCTGCAGAATACAGAAGAGCAACTGTAACACTACTTGGGAGGAGTCTAGTTTCGTATGGAGCATTAGAAGCTAAACCTAAGGATCCCTGCCTGGCTTTGCTTCTGCCCATTTTTCCTGAGTTCTGAATTCCCTTTTTTTGCTATGTAAAAAAAGTTCTTTCGCCCCCAATTTCCTCAGGTCCTTGGAAAGTCAGGCCTTGTGGCCCTGGGAGAAGGTCAATTATATTAATGGGCAGCTAGGCAGGACTTTCGGTTGCAAGTGGCAGAAACCCAACTTATCAAAGCTCACACAGAAAACCAAGGCATTGGCTGAGAAACCTAGAACTGGCTGTTCCAGCTTCAGTTGTGGCTGGATCCAGCAGCTCAAACATGGTCATCAGGGTTCTCTCTCTCTCTCTTAGCTCTGCTCCATTCATCTTTCAGAGGCTCTCTCCATAAGTAAGGAAAGGTGGCTATGAAAGCCCTAGATTTCACAAGGCAGTATCCTCTCCCCAGATCTGCATATCATATTAGGGGAGGACTGATCTCATTGGCCTGCAAGGGCCACCATAACTGACAACCCGAACTGACCACATAGAATGGAAAGGGCAGGACCCAAAGAAACTAGGCAAGCTAAGCAGAAAAAACACCCATAGATGTAAACTCTAGATGGGGATCAAGATTGGGATATATTTGTATAACAAGTTGGGAAAATTCTCCTAAAACTCAGGTCACTGGACAAAGCTTCTCGTGGTGGAATTCTGGGGTCAGGGCTTTTGGGGATGGTGCGAATCATTGGAAGATTAGACTGGGTCAACTCAGCCTAGCTCTTGTGCTCTTGGGGATGGGAAGAGAGAATATCTAGGCCCTGGAAGTCCTCTAAGTAGAAGGAAGACCCATCAGGAATAGCATTATAAGAAATTCCCTGAACATGGCATGGGGGTTTTGAGCAGGACAGCCAAATAAATGACAAATGCCCTCTGCACACGGTAATCAAAGCAGCAAGTAAGAATCCTAGTCCAAGAGGAAAGCCAGGATTGTGTCAGATCTGAGTCCTCCAAACTGGAAACTATTTCAGGGAGATGGGAGCAGGTCAGGGAGCTGAGGTGTAGGAACCAGGCCATGTGGGTGTTGGGCATCAGCTCTTGGGAGAGCCATTGGCGTGGGGCTCAGGGATCAGACAAACAACAAGCTGTAGAGCCAGATTGATCTGGGTGTGAATTCCAGTTCCTATCTGTGTGACCTTGCGTAAGTTACTCCATATTACTTTCCTCCCTTATAAAAGGAGGCTAATACAACCTGTCTTATAAGGTCCTTGTGAGGTTTAAATGACATAATGTGCAGGACGTACCTAATTCATGCCCAGGGTGCGGGAGACTCAGGAAATGCTGCTGGCCTCCTCAGATGTTCTCTCCCGCTGTCCCTTCCTGTCCCTGGTTTGTGGTGAGCTCATGGCCAGATGGGCTGGAAGTACCTACCTGTTTCTTTTGCCCTCCAGCTCCGCCATGAACTGCAGGCGCATATGCCTCCCATCCAAGTGTCCCTGCTGCGTGTCAGGAGAGACTAAAGACCATCAGCTGCAGCCAGGCGTGGCTGTGTGCCAAAGTGGGGCAGTGCTGCCCATGGCCTGGGACCCACCACAGACTGAAACCACGTTACTACGCCAAGATGTACCTGGAAGGTTCCCACGGATGTCAATTGGCCTAACCCCTAGCCCCAGACTTGGCAGAGGGACCTGGCTCATCTATGCCTGAGTGTATGCGTATGGGGAGGGGGACTTCCACTGTTCCAGAGATGTCCTTAGACTTCCCTTGGTACACGTATCGTGATTCAGTAAAGAGTGATTTGATCACCCATCTGTCATCTGCTGTGTGCTTCCATCCTACATTAAAATTGTGTTTTTGACATGTTTATGATACAAGGATTTTGTGCATCCTCACTGCCACCTTCCTCCTCCATGCTTCCCTGGTTCTTGGTTTGGACCTTGACTGTAGTACTTACTTGAGGCTGGTGCTGGAGCCTGTTGAATTGTGAGCTCCTTCAGAGCAGGGACCATATTTGTTTATCTCAGTGTCCCTGGCACCTAGCAGAGCCCCTGGCCTGTAGTAGGATGACAGAGAATGTTGGTTGAATTGACCTGAGTTTCAAGTTCTGGACACAAACAGATTTAAAAGAAAGTCTGCAGTACTCAATTATTTCTCCCCCATATTACTTTTTAAAATTAAATGTGGCTTTTTTTCTATTGCAAAAGTAGAACTTGCTTATGATTTTAACATTTTGAAAAACTCAAAAAGACCAAGGAAAAAAGAGAAATGGAAAGAGGAGAGGAAGAGAAAGAAAAAATACTTTCTAAAATCTCACCTCTTATGTACAACTACCGTTAATGTATATACTCAATGTTTCTACTTGGTCTGAGATACCTCACATTCAACGTTTTCAAAATCAAAGTCCTAATCTTTCCCCCTAAACCTGCTGTGCCTGCGTTTTCCTCATGTCAGTTAATGTCAATTGCATCCTTCAATTACTCAAAGCAAAATAGTAGGAGCTATTATTTTTCTATTTTTTTTCCACATTTTACATTCAAGTCGTCAGGAAATTCTATTGGCTCTACTGTTATCAAAATATGCCCAGAATCTAAATGTCTAATCATTATATTGTTTTGTACAACTGAAACGAAGAAAAAAAATGCCTAGAATCTGACTGCTCCTCACCATCTGCATTGCTCTGACTCTGGTCCAAGCTGCCATCATCGCTCACTTGGATTACTAATATCCTCCTAACAGGTCTCTCTGTTTCTACCTTTGCCTCTTACCTACAGGATTAACCGCCCAACTTTGAATATGAGGGCCTTTGTGATACGGCCTTGGCCAACTTTCTCAGCTCTGTGTCCTGTGGCCCCGTCTCCTGCATCCTCTATTCCTCCCATAGGAAACTTCTCACTACTTCCCAGTCACATCTGCTTTGATCCAGCATGTTTGCACATCATGATTCCTGCCCCTGAAATCTTCTCTCCGTCTGACCCCTTCATCTGGAAAACTCTTCATGCTCAGTTCATTCAGCACCTCCTTGTGGTGGCTTTCCTTACATTCCCTAAAGAGGAGCTAGTTTCTTAGTCTCTGTCTTTCTGTTATAACGCTTAACATGTTATATCATGATTTATTTATTTACAAGTGTGTTAAATCACCTGTGCTTCAGGACAAGCGCCATATAGTGTTCATCTCTGTAGCCACTGAACCGAGCCCAGAACCCCGCACACGGAGGGCACTCAAATGTTTGCTGAGTGACTGAGATGATGGGCTCTGTGAGAAAACAACCATGAGGTAGGGGCACTGGGCTCTGAAAGTTAAAAAAATGGCATTTATCATTGAAGTCAAACAAAATATACATTTAGGGATATAATTATTATTAAGCTGCACTATAATTGGGCATGAATGGAAAGCATTTTGCATAAATGATGACAACACTGCTGTTATATAAATCCAATTCTTAAATAGTTTTTCTTTTCTTGCTTTGTGCTTATTCAATAAAGCATAGCTAATAAAGAGAATAATTTAATCTTAATTACATACATATAAGGACATACATACATATAATGCTAATTACTGTTATTATTGAAAACCAAAAAATTTGTAAAATAAGAATGCACCAGTTAGAAGCACTTGAAAGTTAGTGTATAATAAAGCTTGTGTGTGTGTGTGTGTGTTGTGTGTGTGTGTGTGTGTGTGTGTGTGAGAGAGAGAGCGAGAGAGAGAGAAAGAGAGAGAGAGAGAGAGAGAATATTACTAGAGATGACCAAAGTCAGTGGAAGTAATGTTATGAAACCAGCAAGAACCAGAAGTCCCTGGAGAAAATTCTCCAGTTATTTAAGATTCAAAGGTGTGTGGTTATGAGGTGAAATTGCCACATGTTTTATAAAGACAAAGGTGGTTGTGGACCTAAACAAGATAGCATGTCTAAAGTCACCAGCGACTCAGCACAAACTCAGAAGGCAAAAATTCAAGCCCATGACACGAGCAGGGAAGGATGGGCAATGGAATTTGTGTCTCTGGCCAACCACCTCCCTGAAAGCTCCCTTTGCCTCTCAGTGCCCACTGAGGGTGCCTCAGCTACCTGCCACCAACTGGAGTTTGGGGGAACGTCTGCTTCCTCCTCTTTGCCAAACAAACATATGCCTGGAGCCCTGAAGAAGGGCCCATCATTTCTTTATTCCAGGTACATAAGTGACAGAATCCAAACCAGACAGAACCAGGGAGTGAGTTGACGAAAATTTGCAGTTGTGTCCTTGCTCTAACTGCACAATTCACGAAGAGGCCTTTCTTTCCCAGCCAGAGGAGGGTGTCTCCGACAGACGCCTTCTTCCTTTCTCATGACACCCTTTCTCTACATGCCCAGTGACTCAGCTCTTTTGACCAAGATGCCAGATAAAATACAGAACACCCAGTTAATTAGAATTTCAGTTACACAATAAATATTTTAAAAAATATATGATGTTCCAAATATTTCATGGGACATCCTTATACCAAAAAATTATTCATGGTTTATCTGATGTTCAAATTTAACTGGGCTTCCTATATTTTATTTGCTAAATCTGTCAACTCTACTTGTAATTCTTCCTCTCCCACCAGTGTCCCCGCCTCCTCTCTTTTTACAATTTCTGGGTTTCCTTCCACTGTAACAAGCTTCCAATCTTCTCTTAGGCTTTAGACATCTCTACTGACTCTGGCAGGATTGTCTGTCACACATACTTTTCCTTCATGCTCCCCTCCATTACTCTCAGTTGCAGGGGGCGGAGCACACAATCCCTTGTGGGACTTGAGTAATCGAACTGGCAACCTTGTGGTTGAGAGCCCACTGGCCCATGTGAGAATCAAACCGGCAGCCTTCAGAGTCAGAAGCATGGAGCTCTAACCACCTGAGCCACCGGGCAGGCCCGGCAATTTTTAAATCAGGTCATTTGTTCTCTTATTGTTGTCCTTTGTATATTTTGAATAACAGTTCTTTATTAGATGAGTTTCTTGGCAAATTTTTTTCTCCCAGTCTGTGGCTGTCTTCTCATTCTCTTGACATTGTCTGTCACAGAGCAGAAGATTTTAATTTTAATGAAGTCCAGATTATCAGTTATTTCTTTCATGTATCATGCCTCTGGGGTTGTATCTAAAAAGTCATCACCATACCCAAAGTCATCTAGGTTTTCTCCTATGTTATGTTCTAGGAGTTTTATGTTTAGGTTTATGACCTGTGTTTTGTGCTTTACATTTAAGTCTATGATCCAATTTGAGTAAAGTTTTGTGAAAGGTGTAGGGTCTGGTCTAAATTCATTTTCTTGCATGAGGATGTTCTGTTGTTCTGATAGCATTTGTTGAAAAGGCTAGCTTTGCTTCATTGTATTGTCTCTGCTTCTTTGTCAAAGATCAGTTGAATATACTTGTATATGTGGGTTTATTTCTGGGCTTTTTATTCTGTTCTCTTGATCTATTTGCCTGTTCTTTTGCCAACACCACACTGTCTTGATTACTGTAGCTTATAAAGTACTTAGTTTAAAAAGTACTTAGCTTAAAAGTAAATCTTGATGTTGGGTAGTGTAGGTCCTCTGACTTCATTCTTCAATATTGAGTTGGCTATTCTGGGTGTTTTGATTCTTCAAATAAATTTTAGAATCAGTTTGTCAATATCTACAAAAAATCTTGCTGGAATTTTGATTGGTATTGCATTGAATCTGTATATCATATTGGGAAGAACTAACATCTTGATAATAATGAGTCTTCTTATCCATGAACATGGAATATCTCTCCATTTATTTAGTTCTTCGATAACTTTCATCAGAGTTTTGTAGTTTTCTTCATGTAGAACTTATACATATTTTGTTAGAGTTATACTTAGGTATTTAATTACAGGGTTTGCTAATGTAAATAGTAATGTGTTTTTATTTCAAATTCCATTTGTTCATTACTGGTATGTAGGAGAGCAATTGACTTTTGTACATTAACTTTGTATCCTACAATCTTGCTAAAATCACTATTAGTTCCAGTTTTGTTTTTTTTAATCAATTCTTTCAGATGTTCTACTTAGATGATTATGTCATCTGTGAACAATGATAGCTTTATTTCCTCCTTCCTGATCTGTTTATCTTTTATTTATTTATTTTTGTCTTATTGAAGTAGTTAGGACTCCCAGTATGATGTTGAAAAGCAGTGGTGAGAGGGGACATCTTGCCTTGTTCTTGATCTTTACTGGAAAGCTTTACAACTGACATACAATATATAGTCTGGGGCCTGCCAAGAAAGATTGCAATGTGGGCAGGGCTGGCTGCTCACAAGAAACTGCCTCCCGCTGTGCACGAGTTGGGTGGGGCATGGTTCCAGCTGAATCAGTTGGGCAGAGCAATGGAGCTCACTAGGCCAATCAGGTTCAGATGTGGCCTGTAGGGGGCAGGTTCAACACAGGCAAGATGGGCCCACCTACCAGCTGCATGAAAGGAGGAACCCAAACCAGGAAAATACCACTAGCCTCTAGTCCTCCTCCTGAAGCTACACACCTCAGTGTGCCCTCCAAATGTCTCCAAGGCCCCCCGAGTCACCAAGCCTCCGCCTGAGACCAAGGTGAGTGCCTGAGAGCAAGTGAGTCTGTGAGCAGGTCGTCTGGGTTTCCTGCAGCCTCTGTCCCACCCGAACAGTTGGAATCCCCATTGTTTTTCACAGCTAGATGTTGTGGGGGCTCCTTTTCCTGGCATCAATACACTGGGCTGGGAAGCCTGGTGTGAGGACTGGGGTCCCTTGCTCCTCTGAGAGGAACCTCCATGGCCAAGATATTCCTCCTGATTCTCAACTACCACATGGAGGTGTGTGGCCCATTCTGTGTCTCCGCCCCTCCTACCAGTCTCAGCGTGGCTTCTTTATATTTGTAATCATAGGTCTTATGTTCAGCTAGACGTCAGATGATTCTCCAGGTTGATTGTTCTATAATTTAGTTGTAATTTTAATGTGTTCACAGAAGGATGCAGGCACAACGTTTACCTACTCCGCCATCTTGCCAGGGTCTGAATTTTGCATGTTGAACCAGTCTTGCCTGCGATAAATACTACGTGGTTGTGGTGTATAATTCTTTTTATTCATTGATGGATTTGATCTGCTAATATTTTGTTGAGGGTTTTTGCATCTATGTTCATGAGAGATGTTGATGTATAGTTTTCTTTTCTTATGTCTTATTCTGGTTTTGGTACTAGGGTAATGCTAGCCTTATAAAATGAGTTAGGAAGTATTCGCTCTGTTTTAATCTTCAGAAAGACATTATACAGAATTGGTAGAATTTCTTCCTGAAACGTTTGGTAGAATTCACCAGTGAAGCCATTTAGGCTATTTTTTTTTTTTTTTAACAATTTTATTGGGGAAGGGGAACAGTGTGTATTTCCAGGACTTTATTGGGGAACAGTGTTTTCCCCAGCACCCATCAGCTCCAAATCAAGTTGTTGTCCTTCAGTCTTAGTTGTGGAGGGCGCAGCTCAGCCCCAAGTCCAGTCACCATTGTCAATCTAGTTGCGGGGGTTGCAGCCCACCATCCCCTGTGGGAGTCGAACCAGCAATCTTGTTGTTCAGAGATCGCGCTCTCACCAACTGAGACATTCTGCTGCCCACTGGTAGCTCAGTGGCAGCTCATTGTCTTCAATCTAGTTGTGGAAGGCGCAGCTCACTGGCCCATGAGGGAATCGAACCGGCAACCCTGTTGCTCAGAGCTCATGTTCTAACCAATGGAGCTATCTGGCTGCTCTGTGTTCTTAATTCTTGATAAATGAATGCTGGGATTAAATGAATGTGGTTTTATATGGAGACATGATTACATTTTGGGACATTTGAGGGTAAAGCCACAGCCTGGTACATATGGAGTGTGTGTGTGTGGGGGGCTTCAACTGCTGGGAGAAGTCATTCTCTATGTAAAGCAGACAGTTTGCAGTCTCTGCTCAGATCAAAGGTCATGTTTTTGTTGGAACTTCCTCCAGCACCAGTACTTTCTCACCTACAAGAGTGAGCCTGAGCACCAGGTTTATATCATGTGACTTCCTTCCCTACCCTATGGCCACATGTGGTTGGACCAGAGATGGACAACTGGCATAATTTGGACCAATAATATTCTCTCTTCAGGGATTTGGTATTTAGGACCAAGAGGCAGTTACCCAGTTTCTGCTTAGAGTTGGAATTGAGATGCCCCAGGCATAGGAGTTGTGAACCAGTTGCTGTTGGAGTTGTTACATGAGAGAAGTGTATAATTCTGCCTGCTAAAAGAGAAGGATAGGTGGAAACTGATCTAGTCGCTGGAAACAAACAGAGTGGGGCTGAAGGACTGTGGGTGGAGATGCTCAGAAGACTGCCTGGGGCCCAGGAAAGGACAGAGAAAGTGTGGGGGTGTCACTACTGTCCTCATTAGAGGACCAGGCTTTGGCTTGTGTTGGGGTGAGGGGAAGAAAGTGATGTAGAAACAAAGATGCAAGTCTGGGCTGGAGCAACTGAGCTTTCCAACATGGAGTACTGAGGGCTGAAGCAAGACTGGTGCCAACCCACCTATGTTCCTCCACCTCTGGTGGACTGTCAGCCACCAGAGGAAAATCATGAACAGAACCTATGGCTTTGCAAACACAAAAAGTCAGTGAGATTTTATTTAGATAGACTTTAATTAGAAGTAAACTGGAGAGTTTTATGTGCAAATGCATTTTGGTTTTTAACTTAGAGCCATCACCCCATTATTAAATCTGGCGTTTGCATATGTGTAGGTCAGTGTCCTCCTTGTGGTTATGTCTGTGAGAATCCATTCTTTTATGTAGTCGGTCTTTTATGACCTCTTCCTGTCTGCCTCTGTGTTTACAGATAAGGTGCGCTAATCTTTATTATTATTCATTCCCATTATTCATTTTATTGAAGAATCCTGAATCGATTTCAGTCACCTTCCTTTTTCCAATCTCCCCAAAGCAAAGGCGCCTGGAAATGTGCGGGTGTAGCTGGGGTGGGTCTTGAGGTATCTTAGGCCACAGCTGCCCCCTTGGGGCGAGGCATCAGCTTTCCGAGTCCAGGGAGTAGGAATACTGTATCTTGGAGACCCAGAAGCGATGGACTACAAACACTATGACCCCCAGCAGCAAGAGGGCACCTAGGGCCCCGAAGAGGATCCCGAAGAAGGCACCAAGTTTCAAGCTCAGATGCTCACAGTGTTCGCCCCAGGGCGTGTAGATGGAGAAGGACACACAGCTGGGAACAGAGAAAGGGGACTTGGTCAGCACGGGGGGAGGCGGGCACTCAGCCTCACCACCCCCTCCTCCTGTGGGGCCAGAGGAGGTTTTCCGCACAGACTGGGTTCCCCTTTAGGGAAAGAGGGTGAGTCAGCCCTGAGGTGGAGCTGAAGTGGGGGTCACGGGACAAATGAGGCAGTCGTGGTGTGAATTCACCTGGGGTCAGCTCCATCAGAACAGAGGAAGGGGCGGGGCTGGCCACAGGTGAGGAGGCACAGTCACAAACCCAGCCCGCCCCTGAGAGTTGGGCCCAGTCCTTGGCTCCACCCATCCCCTACTTGGACTCCAGAGGACAGAAGGCTAGACGGTGGGAACGCAGTAGATAGAGGTCCCAGGTGGTACTGCCCTCCTCCTTAGCAGGCCTCCAGACTTAGTGCATTTCCCTCTCGGGAGTCCCTCAGACTGTTGATGAAGCAAGGGGACATAGGGCGCCAGTTTGAGAGGGCCTCCCCTGCCTGGTACTCTTAAGGAGGTGCAGGGCCAGGCCTAGACACAAAACAATGGGTTCCTTTTCCACAAGGAGACAGCAGGGTGTCCACCAAGAAGCAAAATCAGGTGGAAGAGTTTGGCTTTGGAACCCATATCTTGCTACTTAACTTACTGGTTACCTTGGGCAGGGTCCTTATCATCTCTGAGCCCCAGTTTTCTCATCTTTAAGACGGTCATAATACGTACCTAGTAGCTAGTTTGAGTTTCAGAGGTAATTTAGCACCTTTATTTACACAGAGTAGGCACTCACACGTTTTTTTTTTCCATTGTCCCTTTTCCTCTGATCCCTATTCTCTCAATTACAAAGGAAAGCATTATAATTTTCAGACATCCTGAGGTCCCATGGCCTTTCTGGACCCCTTGCAGTATTTTTGCCCAGCTTGGATTCCCTAGCACTGCCCTCCACCTCCTGCCCCCTGCCCCTCTCACCTGCAGTGGGGCCCATCGGGCAGGTGCTGGCACTGGCCTCCGTGCTCACAGTAGCCCGCGCTGCATGGGGACATGCAAGTGAAGCCGTCCTGTGGGCTGTAGACTAGGTGGTAGTCCTTGTAGCCCTTGCAATGGAGGTAAGTCTGCAGCGTGCTCACGTTCACTGTCGGGTAGGACACACACGAACATGGACAGCAATTAATTAACACCAAAGCCATACCTTTTCAATCAAGAATTCCCTATCAAGCATTTATCCTTAGAAATAATTGGAAAAACATACAAATATGTATGTCCATGGAAGTCCAGAGCAGCATGGTGCATAACATCAACAATGTTTAACGGGCGTTTTGTTGAACAAGGAATATTATGTAACCAATAAGCACCACGGTGTGGAAAATGCATTGGTGAAGAGCATATGCTTTGAAGTCAGCCAGACCTTAACTGAATTTCAAACTTTACTCCTAATTAGATATGTGATTTGGGGGAAATTTCATAACTCTTTCAACCTCAGTTTCCTTATCTTTAAAAGGAAACGATAATAATAGCGCCAACCTTGCTGTGAAGTTTAAATGAGGTAATTCATATATTCAGGATAGTCAGCAGTGCTAGTACTGTAAGCATTCAGGAAACGGTCCCTATTAGAATAATATTCTATTTAAAATATGTTAAATTATATAAATTATACATTATATAAAATAATATATCAAATGGGAATATGTTCACAATTGTTTAAGTAATGAGGAGATTATCAAACATTAGGTATGATTTGATCAGTTTATTATAAAAAATATTGATATGTGTGAAGGTGCTTACGCATAAAAGAAACATTCGGAAGGATATGTGCACAATGAATGGACTTATCTCTGGGACTTGGGATTACAGGTGATTTTTTTTTCTCTTTCTGTTAACTTGTGTTTCCTAAAGTTTCCACAATAAATATATTGTACTTACATAGTAAAAATTGGAGTTTCTTTGTTTGTTTTCCTTAACAAAAGGCATGGTCTGCTCTGGGGTAGTTTCCTTCTTCCCACCCCTAGACCCTCTACCACACATACACATAGTACTATGAGGATTTCACATTGTTGCCCCCAGGAAGGAGGAAACTTAGCCTGGATTCTAGAAGAAGCTCTTGCTTGGTCCTGGACCCAAGTAATAGCAGTTTTGTTGGGTTTGGTATGGTCACCGCCCTGTTCTCTGCCTCACTCCCCAAAACAGCGTGTGTTTCCCTCTTTGATAAACATGCCAACCTATCTCATTCCCATTCTGGAAGAGTCAGGGGCTGTCAAAGCTGAAAGGGAACTCAGAAATCCCACCTCATTTTCTAGATGGGGGTGTTGAGGTCTGGACTATGGGTGGCTTTTGTAGAGTGTCACACCCTTTCAGGTGGGGATATCTCTGCCCCAGCCTTCAACTTAATACCTTTCAGCAGGAAGGCAAAAGCTAAAGGACGTCCCTGTTCATGTTTGTAAAGTACAATGATATTTTAACAACATCACTAACAGTTTTAATAAAAGAAAGAATAGCAGTGGTGGTCAGGAAGGCAGCAAGCGGAGTAATTGCTCTGTGAAACGGTACACGTGGGGATTCATTCAGCTGTGTTTTATGCTCCTGCTCGTGAATCTAGAAATCTGGTGGCTAAAAGGTTTGTAATTTCTCTAAAAAATTACAAACAAAAAAGCTAAATGAACTTGCTTCTTGCTTGTCTGTGGCCCGTTTGCGTGGGCTGAAGATCTGTGACAAGCTCCCACCTTTTACCTCCTCCCGCAGCTATCCCTGTGACCGTCCCCAAGATAGTGACTCACAAGCCTTCAAACTGTGCACGTCTCCCCTGGAGATGGGGTGGAAGACCACGTTGTTCCTCGGCCCCTCACTTCTTTTCCATCTCCCCCACGAGGCCTGCAGAAAGAATGCCTCCACCACGGCATCCAGCAGCCGGTTGTTCAGGAAGTCGATGACAGGGCCCCGTGGGCGGTACTGGAACTCCGAGATGACAGTCCAGTGTTGAAGGGACCTTCCTGAGACCAGTGCTGTCGTGGTACCCCTGTGTGGGAGGGGCACAATGAGGGGCTAAGGGGTGAAGGGGAAGAGGGAGGACCTGGGGACCAGGCAGGGACAGTCCCACTTACATTTTTTGCACTTTGCTGTTCCAGAGGAAAGCCCGAACATCCAGGTTTGCCAGTCTATAGGCCACCTAGGGTGGAGGATGGGGGTGGCGGGTGGTGTCAGTGGGGATGAGGCCCAGCCCGGAGAGGAGACGCCACCCACTTTCATACAATTAACTCATCCCTATCTGTTTCCTTCTCTGAATGGGATCCCCAGGACCCTCAGAACGTTTCTCATCCATTTCTTCATCACATCCCAGCCTAGACCGGTGACTGGAGTGGGTCCCTGCTTAGTAAAAGTTTGTTGGTGAGTGAAGGACTTTACATATCTCCCCCCTAACCCCAGCCTCCCATTATAAAGGGAGAATCTGAAATAAATGGCCCCTACCTTGCCTCTGATCCCTGACTCACCCACTCATTCTCTCCCCACATGTATGTTAACATCAGTCGTGTTTAACCAGACCTAGGGGATGGTCGGGTGCTGGGGACGTCAACATGACAGGAACAGTCCATACTCAAAGACCCATAGTGGTGCAGTAGACCAATGGCAACAGATTTTACCAGAGTGTGGAGTACGTTACATACATTGTCACTTAAACCTTGACACAACCCATTGACATAGGTACTATTATTATTTCCATTTTTATAGATGAGACATCAAATAATTTGTCTAATTATTATTACACCTGCTCTACTGAGTGGTAGAACCAGGATTTGAACCCAGGTATGTAGGATTCTAGAGCCTCAATTACTCAACCACTGTGCTACTTTGCCTGTGATTGAGGGACAGACTAGGGGATGGGAGCCAAGAAGAGGGAGCCCCCAGTTCCCTTGGGAAGTCAGGAAAGGCTTCCTGGAAGTGACATGCCTTGCGTTTCTCCCGTATAACATCAACTGCAAGTCTTGAGGGACTTTCAGAAGGAGAGGCTAGGGTGACTCAGCCACCCTAGATGCTGTTCATTTTGAGTTGGTCATTCCAACCCCCCAGAGGTCTCAGTCTTGGGGCTTCCTGCCTTCCTCACCCCAGGCCTTCCCTGAGGCAGGAAGCTCCTGTCTCCTCTAGTAATTGAATCTAGATGGATGAATAGATACAGAATGCTCAAGTGATGGCTAAGACCCTGCTCTGAACCTGCCAAGACCCGCCTCCCCACCCAGAGCCCCTGCAGCACTGACCGAGGCGTTGACCTCTGCTATGGAGGCATTTTCTTCTTCACTGAGCAAGAGCTGGATGACTCTTAAGGGAAACTCTGGAGACGGGAAAAGCAGATTCATGATCACGTCACGGTTCACCCAGACTTACCCCAAGAGACTGTTGGGCTAGTCCAGAGAGACCAATGAGAGACCAGTGATAGGTCACCAGAGGACTCAGAGGTGGCCAAGTCTGCTGACCCTCACCCTGGTGCTTGCTTGACTGTGGTCAGGGCCCCCTTGACTCTCTTCTCACTGAGCCATGAGGTCACCTTCAGTCTTTCCTCAGAAGAACACTCAGGCCCATGGTTCATGCTGTGACAGCTGCCCCACTGGCTCCCATAGTCTACAACTTACCACCACCTAAGAGAAATTTGGAGTTCTGTCCTGGGAGTTTGATGAACTTAGCCCTAGCCCCCAGAGCCCTCCCTCTTGCCCCCATTTCCCCTAAACAAGAGAAGTGTGGAGATGGGGATGGCGGGGGCATCTGGTAGTACCTGGACTGACAGTTGGAGTGAAATTGTTCCCAGCCAGGAAGCAGCGGGTGTCTGTGAAGGCAGGGGGGCAGGTGCAGGCGGGCTGGCAGCCCAGAGTATGGGAGATGTAGCAGTGGCCTTGGTTGTAGCAGTAATTCACAGGGCAGGACTCGTTCTGACAGAGTTCAGAGTCCTTCAGAACTGCAGAGGGAGCAGAGGTCAGTAACCTCACACTGGGCAGCAGGGGGCAGCCAGCAGCCCATGGAAAGCTGTTCCCGGGACAAGCTTGGTTTCTTTCCCCGACAGCTGGCACAATCTGCAGGCTTGTGGGCCACTCTGAACACCAAACAATGCTTCTTCTCCTTTTTCCAGACATTTCTCTGCCAGGCAACCCTTTTTCCTCTGCCAGGTAGGTACTCTCCCTCTTGTGAAGGAATGGAGTGTTTATCAGACCCTTCGCATCAGAGAAGGACCCAGATGGCTGGCAGGAGAAGGGTCTGTCACCCTGCTTTCCCTACTTACATCCCCTTTTCTGCCTTTACGAAGTTGTGATTCTACCTACTCTGACCTCTGTTCAGATTTCTTTGGGTGCTTTAGGGGGCTTAGTGGAAGCCTCACTGTGATCTCCCTCATCTGACTCCAATAGCTCAGAGGTCAAGATGGTGGGAGGAGCACTCAAAGGGAAAATGAGGCACCCCTGCTGCCAGATGCCCATGGCAGCCCCTCCAAATGTCCTGACTGGGGGGATGTGGAGATGCTGGGCTTCGCATCTCTGAAGACCCTGAGGAGCCTGAGGGCGCACCTTGCCTCTGGTTCCCTGGCTGTGCCAGAAGTCTTCTCTCTTCTCCAGGCCAGCTTTTTGCCTTGGGCTTTCCCCATCAGTGCCTTGGGGCTGCTCTGCCCTGGCCTCTCCCCCATATCTGTACAATCTCTTCTCCTTCAGCCTCATGCCCTACCATGCCTACCTTACCTCCTGACCATATCTATCTACGTTGATCATTCCAAATATTTGCTAGTAGGGTTTCTGGACAGGAATTCCCATGCGTTCTCAGGAAGTTTTTTCGCTTTCCCATCCCCAAATCCCAAGATATAAACTGTTTTCTGTTCTCCACGATGAATTGTTTCCACAAAGTGATGGCCGATACTACCAACCACCTGGGTTCAAGGAGCCGATTTTCCCGATTTCCTGACCAACTTTTCTCGGGGTTCGGGAATGGAAAAGCGAAAAAAAAAAAAAAAAATCCCGAGAACGGTCAGGAATTCCCGCCCGGAAACCCCAGCGATAAATAGGAAAAATGTCTAAGAGTTACATTGTGAATAGTATGTTTATTTCCCATTGTGGGTATTACTGGGTTCAAGGAGCTGATTTTCCCGATTTCCCGACCAACTTTTCTCGGGATTCGGGAACGGGAAAGAGAAAAAAATTCACGGGAACGGGCGGGAATTCCCCCTCTCCCGCGAAACCCTACTTGCTAGAAAAAGGAGAGAAATGGTTTGTCTGTGGCTGTCCTAGGCCCCCCAGGTGTCACCCGTCCCAGAACCTCCTCCTGCCAGGGCTCTGCTTCAGCTTACATGCACAGTGACGCCCATCGCCAGTCATGTTGGGGGGACAGCCCTCACAGCCCTGCCCAGGAATGCACTTCACATTCGGGAAGCACTGCTCCTCACAGGAGTCCTTGGAGTGTTCACAGTAGTGGCCGAAGGTGTTCTCATCACACTGGCAGCTGGCCACCTGAAATGGGTTGCTGTTCACTAGGCAGCCAGGAGGCTGAACCATTAAGTGTGTCTGAGTGTTTCACTACTGACCCCGCTGGTCTGAGGACGCATGGAGCCTGTGTCCTTGTCTTAATCCTGCCAAAACCTACTGAGCACTTTCTTGACCAGGCCCTGGGCTTGCGCATGCCCGCCCAAAGGCACACCGTCCTCTAGCCCATGTGCCTCCCTGGGCCATTCTTTCCCCCAACCCCTGTGCCAGGCCCCCGCCCCAGGTTCTCAGCCTCTTCCCTCTCACACCATATCTCCTTGCCTGAAATCCTTTTTAGAGTAAGACAGGGGCTAAATAAATAAATAAATATTCTACTATCCCTTGCAAACTGGATCCCACATAGGCTGCTCATTCTCCTCTTGCTGACTCCCAAACTAAGAAGACAGAGCCTCACTGCTCAGCACAGTGAGAACACACATAACCAGAACAATGCCACAGGGCAGGGAATGTTCTGGAAACCTCATCAAGCCCCCTGCTCTCTCTTTTCTGATCTCCATGAGATGACTCTGGAAATCTCCCTGAAGTGGAAGCCTCCAACACTCTACCTCCAAAACTGGGTATTTGGGGATATCTAGAATAATACATTGATTTTAAGCTCTGTTTTTCCCACTTTCTATATTTTTTTCCTTTCCCAGTCCCTGGGCTCCCCCGACCTCTACCCCTTTTAAGTAGGAATTCTCTGCTCATGCTTCCATAGAAGGATGTGTGTGTATAAAGGGTAAAGGGGGTCGTAGGGTATTGCCAGCCAAACACTTTCCTTTCTGGCTTCCCTTTTACAACCCAAAACAAACAAACAAACAAACAAAAAATAGATGGAGCAAGATGTGTGGACTTAGGCCAAGTATCTTGGCTAGAACTTGAATGGAGAAGGGTTTTCTCCAGATTGAAAGAGAGTTGCTTGTTTCAGTTGGAGAAAGTAAAAGAGAAAACAAAGGGGTTTGGAAGTGCCAAGATCAGAGGGGACCTGCACCTCTCTTCCCAACACCATGATGAGGAAACTCCAGAGAGAAATGGCTGTGTGGTGTTTCTAGGCAGAATAGACTTTAAGCCTCCTTATGAAAGGTGCCCTGTGTCTGAGCAAGGCACAGAACCCCCGAGCGCCTCCCTGGGTCTGAAGAGGAGGGAGCTTGTAATCCGTGCAGACTCATGCCCAGAGACCACACGGGCACCTTCCTACCCCACCCCTCAGTGCCTAGTTCCAGAACCATGGAGCTGGAAACCACTGGGGAACTCTGAGAAAGGCTGAGGTGGAAGTTTTCCCACCAGCCTGGCAGAATAGGAACTGGGAGATAAAAATCCAGATGAGGAATAAGCAGTAAAGAAAAGTTCTTCTTCTTATACATGTAAGTTTGTGGCTCTACTCACCTACCAGAGCTCCACCCACCTCTTAACACACACTTTACCACAGACGGGCTCAACTATGACATCCCTCCAATTCCCACTTCCTTTCACCTCAACATGAAAACCTCCCTCCCACCCTCGTCCCAGCTCTCACCTCCAGGGAGGAATTGCCCACCCAGCTGGTCTGGTTGTATAAACACTGTTTCTCTCCCTTGCAAGCACAGACCACGGTCTTCGGCTGGAGTACAGATGATAAGTTGTCCTTGACATTTCTTGCTAGAATTTCCAGAGTGAATGGTTCCAGAGACTTTGGTGTCCATAGCAATGTCCCATTCTCTACCCCAGGGAAGACAAGATCAATAAGAGCTGGGAGCCTTGTCTGCTCTGCTGTCCAACATATCTTGGCATCTAACACCCTGAGAGTCAATGCTGGACTTACCCCAACCCTCAAATCTCATCAGGTATTTCCTTGAGCAAGGCTGGTTTCCTAGGGAAACACTGGTTACACTCCAAGTTAGAGGTAGTGCCAGCCCAAGTAACTGATTCCATAGAGAGAAGGCAGCTGCCTGCTGAAGAGACCCCAAATGGTAACGTGCATGGGCCTGCACCATGATGGGACATCCGGGACGGATGAACGATGGGGGCCAGGATCCTCCCGACACTTCCCCAGGCTACACATTGCAGGCCAAACTGGCTTCACCCTCACAGCAGCCCCATTTTTCGCCCTGATTTCTTGCCCACCCCTTTCACTTCCTGGACCTTTGACCAGCCACCCCTTCAGACACCAGACTATAGTGAAACACTGCTACATATCAATGAGGACTCTTCTGATCAAACCTGCCTTATGTTTTCAAGAAAATAGGGAGATCTCCTTAAAACAGCAGGTTAAAAGGAGCTGATAGTAGGGAACAGATGACAGTAACTTCCAGACTGTCAGTCTTCAGGAGAGGAGGCCAGTGGAGGAGAAAATATCCTGATATGATTGTCTGGCCCTGATGCCACATGGAGCAAAAGGGTACAGACAGAAGCCCTTCTTGTGCAAAGAGAAAGAAAATGAGGCAGAGAGGTGTTCAGAGCTCAGAATAAGGTCTCGAAAGGCTTTGGTTTAGCAAAGAGCAGTCACCAGCATAATTAGTGCTGGCAACAGAAGGCAAGCTGCATCCTGTGGGCTTTGATTTCCTTGACCCACATCATGGTTACAGGTCTGGGGTCTCCACACCATTACTGTGAGGGAGAAATGAAGCTTTGCTTGGTCCCAGCACAGAAAAGCAGACAAGGAGTGACAAAGGTAGGTAAATGTGGTTGACAAACAAAAATAGTGATAAACATTCCAAACAAAGTATTTGTATTTCTTTAAATCTTGTTCCACATTATATCCTTTTAGAAAAACTAGACATGAAAATGTTTACATTGGTATTTCTTAGTTGTTATACTTTAGTCTTATAACTTGGTGATTGCCCAGAGTCAGTCTAGCTAGCTGGCCAAATCTCCATAAGCCCATCCCTACTGTTCCCTGAGGATGGGGGCGGGGGGCACCTATTTGAATTATAGAAATCATTCCTAAGGAACGCTCGTCCTGGATATTCCGGTGGAAAAGGGACATGAAGTTGCACAGGGTATAATAATGCAGAAGTCCCCAAAGCTTGACTCTGACCTCATTCCTATGTCCCCAAACATTCTCACCAAAAAGCTTGAAGTCAGTGTAGTCGTTCCTGAGAGTGAACGTGACGTCCTTAGAGTTGCTGGTGTACTCAATTCGTGTGGTCTGCCCCACGTAGGCTTCCATTACTCGGTGACCATCTATAGAGGGCGGGAACTGATCTGAAACACAAAGGGGGATTCAGACCTGAGGTAGGACACTCTTGCCTTGAGACCTCCTCTGTCTTTCTCCAGTCCTCTGGTTTGTGAAGCATTCCCAGGGCTGTGACCCGCCTCTGGAGGTAGGAATTATTCTATGTACCTGCTCTCAGACCTGCAGAGCAGGCTGAGGTTGTACCGACCACCTGGCCAAATCTTTATTCTCTCTTTATCTTCTCCCCAAGCAGGATTCATGTCTAGTGTTTTTCTGATCAGAGTGCTATGCTGGGCATGGTACGAAGTGAATCAGAGAACAGGGTTGTTCAGGGCATCACAGAGTTTTGCCTTTGGGAGAGGGCTGAAAATCATGAGGATAATATCTAGATGGGCATTGCATTTGTCAGAAAAAAAGAGAGGGAGTAAAACATTTTCACTGGTCTCTGTTTTTTGGAGCCCTGCTATTTCTTTCAGTTTCTGTTCACTCATTCATTCAGTCACTTAACAAGTATTTATTGAGTACCTACTATATGGCTGGTACTGTTCTAGGTAGTGAAGACACAGCAGTGAATAAATAATAAAAAAGATACCTATGAAGATTAGAAAATATATTTGATAGTTATAAATGCTAAGGAGAAAAAAGAAAGCAGGGAAGGTGAATAGGGAGTGTAGGTGAACATGAAATTTTAGACAGGTTAGCCAAAAATGTTGACATTTAAATAGAGACTTGAAAGTGGCAAGGGGCAAGCCTGTGGCTGCCTGGGGAAGGGTGTTCCAGGCAAAGAGAACAGCATGTGTGGCGTCTCGGAGTGTGGGTGAGCCTGGCATGTTTGAAGGACGTAAAGAAGCCAATGGGGCTGGAATAGAGGGAGCGAGGTGGGCATACTAGCAGAAGGGTTCAGAGAGGTAAACTGGATAAGGCTTTGAAGGTCACCTCATTGGATAAGGACAGAGTGAGCTGGGGAGTCACGGCAGGGCTTGAGCAGAGGAATAACATGAGTCAAAGAATATGGTAAATTTAAAGAATGTGGAGCTTAAAAGAGTACCACGGAAGGGTGCTCATCTGCCCCTAACTCTGCAAATGCCTTCCTAGGCCTCACGCCACTTACGGAGGGTCGTGTTCATCTGCTGGTATGTTCTAAAGATCATGCTGGTGTGCAGTCCAGTCTGTGTGTTTCCTGTCGCCAGGGCGTCATAGATGCATTGTTCATTTCCATTACATTCAGAGGCCAAATTTTCATTCGAGTTGTTTTTCAAAAGTTGGGAAAGGAAGACAGGTGTGAAGTTGGAAGGCAGATTGTCATCCCTCTTGCCAAGGAGGCTTGTTCCGTCGATTTTCCCTATAACACATGAAGTGGTAGCAGGGGTGGGACTCCAGCTATATTTCTGCAGTGTCCACCCCTTACTGTCACTGTATATGGCTTGCAGTGGGGGAGGGAGACATGGAAGGACAGGTTGACTTCCAGCTTCTGAGTCTGGAAATTTCAGCTCTAGTGAATGAGGGCCACCCACTTCCCTCAGCCTCTCTTCCAGGTAGAGAGATGCAGATGTGATGGGAGTGGAGGGGACAAATCTGGGGTGGCCCCAGAATCCTCAGCATGTCCTCCTGGCCTTTCCACTCCTCCCTTACAAAGGACAGAAATCTGGTACCCACCGGCCTGAGGGAGACAATGTTAGCAGCTTCCTTCATCCTGGCCCTGCCCCCTCTACCCCGAGCACTCTGAGGCCCAGACTCACAGGTCATTCCATAGTGAAAAATCATCTCTTCAGAGCTCTCTTGGGAAATGGTGGTGCCATTGGGCATCTTGAAGTCATCATCTGGATTGTCATTCCAGACCCCTGAGGGACAGAGAAGGAGGTTTGGCACCCTGGGACTGTGGTTCTGCTGTCACACTCAAGATGTGAGGAGGAGCAGGGGGCCCAGGAAGTTGCTTTCCATGGCATCTGTTCTTGGTTCAGTCCTCTAGGAGGCGGGAGAGGATGGACCATAACCTCAGAGCCCACTCTTCTGCTTCCAGGAGGGAGGAGCAGAGAAGGAAGGAGGGAATAGAGGAAGAAGGAGAGAATGGAAATGGAGGCAATGGAGGGAGGAGTGGGAAGGTGTGAGGTTCAGGGAGGAGAAGGGCTGCTGCTGGCCCCTCCCTCCTCAGATCCCATTCTTGATGTTCCCTTGGCTGCCCCGGAAATAGAGTTTTAGGACAGGAAGTGAGCCTCCAAGGTAGCTGAAGAGGTCCCTGACCCTCCCTGCCACCCGCAGGGTTCTACTCCAAGGAGGCTGAGGAAGGGAAATAAGCTGAGATGTCTGCAGGCCAGTGGGGGGGGGGAGCCTCCTGGAATCTAGGGGTCTGAGTTCCTCTTGTGGCTGGTACCTCAGAGTCAGGGTCCTGCCTGCTTCTTACCCAGGAGGCCCTCTGTGTGGTTTCGGTACTCCTCTGGGAGGTTGCAGGAGGCATGGAGGATGTTGGAGAGAGCAGTCACTGAGATGATCACTGTCCCATCTAAGCTGGCTGTCACCAGGGAACCATTGCGGATCATTACAACTCCAGTGGTGTTGAATATCTCCTGGCCTAGAATGTTGGGAGACAGAAGAGGAAGAAACCAGCGCTGGGACCCTGCGGGCCCACGGCTTGGCAATAGTGAAGGTTCAAAATGCAGAGAGGAGAATGAGAGCAGCTCTGGGATGCCCTGAGGTGCCTTCTCTAGTGGCCCAAAACCAAAGTCACAGGACACCCTCACGCCCGCACCACCCCCTGCTACCTGAAGACAGGGACTATCACAGAGAGGCCATCACAGCACTGGAGGAAGAAGTGAGGAGGGAAATGCCAGACTCCTGGGTGAAGAAGCTGCTTCAGGCATAGCTGCTGAAGGGACAGCAGGGATGACGACCACTCGCCTCTTCCCCAGTGCTGCCGCCGCCACATTGCGCTCAGGTGCAGGGCACCTCCTGAACCCTCACAGCTGCCCCCAGCCTACCTTCTGCATCTTCACGGTTAGTCTCAAACATCACAGTCTGGTGATTGAGCCGCACGTCTATTGTGTCATTGGGCTCAAGGAACCATTGAACCTGGAAGAGAATTGGAAGAGGCCTAAGCCTGACCAGCAGGCTGGCCCCCAGGCTGAGAAAGGAGGCTGCAGACAGCTTAGAACCTGAGCCTTGGGGGAAGATGAAGGTGATGGCAAGTGTGACAATGAGGTTTTGCTAGCTGACTGCTATGGGGTACTTAGCATGGGCCAGGCTGTGAGCTAAGTACAGTTCTTAGATTATCTCATTAAAATCTCGCAACAGCCTGTGTGGTAGGTAATATTATTATCCCCATTTTACTCTAAGAAAATGGAGACACTGGAGGTTAAGTCGTTTCTTTAGTTACCTAACTGGTGGAGCCAGGACCCTAATCCTGTGTCTCTAGGGTGACAAACCACTACTCTGGCAGGATGCATCCTCCCTCCATTCTGCCCTCTTCCCCTCTTCCTTCTTTCTCTTCCTGGGACTCCATTTCCAGCTGAGGGTCCTTGAGGGCTCTGTGGGAGGGGAGCAGGGATGCCTAGTGCTCCCTGCCTCACTCACAGTGATGGGGCCAAGGCTGCTGGAGTTGTATTGAGCTGCAAAAGCAATGAAGTTGGAGGCCTGGGCTGAGCTGGTCAGGGCAGTGCGGCCCTGCAGCAGAAAGGAGGAGTTTCCATCCTGGGCCTGGGTCAGCAGGAAGTCTCCCAGCCCATTGAAGGTGTAATTGACACGATCCAAGGTGGTGATGTGGGGGTCCCCGAACATCCAGGCTGGAAAAAGGAGAAACACACCACATTGGCGTGGCAGACAAGGGAAGGATCTGAGATTCCCCACTACCCCTTGGCAGGGCATTTGACCAGATAGACTCAAGCCTGGAAAGGTGTTCATGGCTTATAGAATCCTCCCCAGAAGTCCTCTTACACTTTTGTGCCCCTCCCCCATGCATGTCTGCTCCTTAGCTCCCATTCCCCCATTCCGGCCCCTTCCTCAGGGCCACGTACAAAGCCCCTCTGTTTGCCATCGTACACCAGCACCATCCCCATCTCCCCTGTGGCCACAGCCCGGCCCCAGGCAGCTAGCACTGCCCTGGTCCAGGCCCCAAGAGGCCACCCCTCCCCAGATCCTCTGCCTCGACCCTGCCTCCCGGGGGCCCCAGCAGCCTCACCGGGCCTTGGGGCCTGGTACCCAGCACAGCCGATGCGGGGCCGCCTTTGCTGGTACAGGGTGCACAAGGAGGGCTGGTCGTTCCAGTGGCAGCACCAGAGCTGTGGCTCCAGTTCTTGGTCTGTGGAGAATAGCATCGTGTTGGGGTGGGGGTGGGGACATGGAGGACCTGCAGAACCCAGCTGGAAGGTTCGGTGGGGCAGTATGAGATGGGTGGCAAAGGGCGTGGTTTGGGGATGTGGCACACCTCGGTTCAGATCCTGTCCTGCTCAGTGACCTTAGGCTAATGACCGATTACCGTCTCCCTTGCAGGCCTGTAGGAGCCACATGCCGCCAAGCCCCCAGGTGGGCCGGAACATGGTTGGAGCTAAGGAACTTCCTTTCTTGAAGAGTGGGGTGCTGAGTGCCACTGCTCTCAAAGTGCTGGGAGTGGGAGGGCAGAGCTGATGGTTTTGGGACTATGGACAATGCCTGGATTACAGGGAGGAAGGCAGAGGACACACAGTACCTGTCCCCCCACCCCTGTGTCCCTGAGCTTCTTTGGAGGTCTCCTGAGGGAGATGCCTCCATGTCTTCTCCCAGACAGCCTGCTAATCTGGGTCCAGAGGAATAGGGTCAGACTCCCCTTCCCTAGAAAGATGCCCCCACTCTGGGCGGGGGCTGTGGGGCCAAGTGGAAATGGGGCAAGAGTCACTCAATCATAAACCCTTAGGGTGCCAGCTGGAAGGGATGTTGGGAGCTTCCTAACGTTACAAGGTCAAGAAACTGAGGGCCAGAGAAGGGAAGGAATTGGGAGGGAATGGGGACAAAAGGCTTCCATCTATGGGTCCCACTGCTTGGCACAGAGCCCAGGGCTGGTCTCTGATAGGGAAGAACAGAGAGCTCCAGAGGAGGTGGGGTTGAGATCTCTGTGTACACACGTACCAAACTGCCAAGGACTCTGCACTCTCCAGCCTTCGAGAAGCTCTCCCCATGGCCCGTAGCTGCAGCACACACCCCCACGCCAGGAGGCGAAGCTGCACAGATGCCTGCTGCTGAGGTGCCACCAGCCTGCAACAACCAGACATACTCAGGCCCAGGATGCCTGCAGTGGCGCAGGATCAGGGTAGGGTGTTTCTGGGGAGGGACTGAGGGTGCCTCAAAAGGGACAGGTTACGCATTACCAGAGGGGTGGTTGGTGGGCGTGTGGGGAACCATGGTGAAACCCCAAGAGACAGGAAGGAGGTGTCACCTATGTGAACACGTTGGAATCGTAAGTCCCATAGTCCCTGCTGCCAGGAGCATGGGCAGGAGATCTGGTTCCAGCCCCAGCTGGGCCACTGAGGCTGTCTGTTCAACCACTGCAGGCACCAGAGGCGGTAGTTGGGTCTCTCTTCCCTGTGTAGCTTATAGACCTGCAGACCCCTGAGGCCTGGGGGAGCAAAGGAAGAAGGGGTTATCCCAGGGCCTGGGCCACTGCTTTAGCTTTAGAGACAACGAAAACTCAGAAATGTATCCTCTGTATGCCACTTTCCCCCTCTGGACAGCTCTTTCAGGGATGGGGCCCAATTCAGATTGGCAGAAATTTCCTCCCAAAGACCACTTTGATGTGACCTCTAAATGCCCTTAAAGCTTGGATCCTAGGGTGAAACCCTGCGACAAGTGTTGGACAGGGAGGTCTCACCTGCACCCAAATCAGAGCCAAACCCTGGCTCTGATCTTTAGTTCACAGCATCCTCTATCCTCTTGTTTGTCACTCAGCTCCAGCACCTTCCAACCCCCATGAAGCAGTTGCTCCTCCTGCATCCTATATCTCAGTGAATGATGCCACCAGCCACTTGGCTTTCATTCTGGACCCCGCCCCCAGCACAGACATGTCAGTGGCCAAACAGCCAGGGCAGAGGCCAGTGCTCAGAGGCCAGCTGGGGAGCCACAGAGACATTGGCATGTGAAGCTGGGACTTGCTCTAACACCACAAGGCTGAGGAAGCATCCTCTGTGCCCAGACACCATCCTTGGAAGGGAGAAGTAAGTGGGAGAAGAAACCTTACTGGCGGGGTTGGACGTTAAATATACCTTTAATTAATTGTAAGTTACATACTGCCCACCCCAGCTGCCGTGAGTGAGAAGGAGGGCTCCAGAGCTCAATAAGACACAATAGGACATATGTATTAGGTTTTGACCTTGTTGCCACACAAAAGAAGAAATTGTCAAGATAACTACAATTTGTTAAGGTTTTGGAAAGAATAATCATTGTTTATGATTATCTGTTCTGGTATCTTCTCCATAATGGCCTGGCATCAGGGGAAACCCATTAGATATTCTCTCCCAAGTCTCTCTCTCTCTCTCTCTCTCTCTCTCTCTCTCTCTCTCTCTCTCTCTCTCTCTCTCTCTTTCTCTCTCTCATACTTTGCCCCCTAGGTCACAAGCAGGTGCGTCTTGACAGAAGGGCCCTCATCTGGCTGGGCAGCTTTCTCCACAAGATGGCACCCATGATTTGACTTAGCTTCTGTTTACCAAAAGTTCTTGCCACAGAACAAATAGAATTGGATTTATGCTTCACAATTTATATGACTGATTCCTAACACTAAAATGTCCTTTGTTGTATCACATTTTAGAAACTATAATTTCTTTCCTTTTGGGGCCTCAGGACAGTGCATCGAGTCATGGAGGAGGCCTCATGGGCTTCTTCCTGATTCTAAAGCACTGGCCACCTTGCCAGAGTGAGACCTCTTTGAGAACATAGTTGGTCTTTTCCTTTATTTTGTCGTTTTCCACATTCTTAGCAGTGTCCAGCACACAGCAAGTGCTCAATAAATATGATGACTGAATGAATGTCATACCTCTGGGACTCCTCTGGGTAGATTGCCTGAAGGGATCTCATCGGGATTCACATTCCAACTCTGAGCCAGACACTTGGAATATTGTCCTAACTGTCCATTCATATCTTTACCTCCTGCTACAGCCCTGTCCTCACTTCCAGGATCTGGGCCCCCCCAAGAGACCTCCTGGGTTTGGCTCCCCAGAGAGGAGACATAGCCCCAACCGAGACTATATTGTGTGAGGGCACAGAAGGTACCAGCTGCTCCCCGGGGCAGTGCCAAGTCCCGATTACACCTGTGGGAGGTCAATTTGTGCTGGGGACACCCGTTGGGATTGTGCATCCCCTCTAGAACTGTCATGCCCATGGAGTAGAGGACAGAAGAGGATTTAAGTCCACTCAAGTGTGATTAGGTGGTACTTTTACCTAAGTTGGAGTTCAGGAATTGGTCTGGACGATACTTCTCCCACGCGGGATGGAATGTCAGTGGGCTGTTTTCATAATACCCATCTCCACTGCAGGCAAAGGAAAGAATCACAGGCCTCTGTCACATACAGGGTCTTTCCTCTCGGTCGGCAAGTTATTCAGTCAGCCAGTCACTCACTCAGTCCAGCTGGTCATTAGTTATCAGCTGGTCGGTCAACTAATCAATCAATTGGCCAGTCGGTCACCGAGAATCACTGACTACCACCACTAAGCAGGAGAGGGGAGGAGATGGATGGGGCAGGCGTGGGGAGGCTCTAATTTATTCCACATCTGATTGCTAATGATCAGAAACTGGTCATGAGACGGGGGTGGGGTGGGGGGTGGATAACAGAGTTCAGGCCTTCTTCCGGTTAGTTTCCCTTCTGCTAGGGATTGGTGGGGGAAAGTATATTGGGATGGTTAACAGCTAGTCTCTGGAGTGAAACAGTCAGGGATTCAATTCCTGATTCTAGCACTTAGTAGCTTGGTAACCATGGGCAGGTTACTTAACTGCTTTGATTCTTAGTTTTCACATCTGTGTAAAAGAGATTACAGTAGCATCTACCTCACAGTATCGTGAGGATGAAACGCAGTAACATTTGTAAATCACTCAGAACGGGGAGAGGACTGGATGCAATGGGTGCCTTCCCTCCCTCTCAATGGTACGGTGCAAAGTGCTGCTCCAGGAAGGAGGAAATCCTGGAGCAAAGCCTGCAGCCTCACCCTGGGTGAGTGCCTCAGGACAGTAACTCAGGATCTTTCTCCTTTTTGACACAGGATGGATGACGCACACAGGTGTGACACCTTCTGTGGGCAGGCACACTCAGAATGGTGTGAAATTCCTAGCCAGTTGGATAATTCTACTCCTTTCTCCTTCACAGCACATCAAAAAGCAAGTGAAAGCAATGTAATTATAGGGCTCTCCGGAATACCGTCTAAGAGAAACCATTTGCAGCCATTACCAGTAACGAATGACACGTGATCTTCACAACCGATTGCACATACCAACACCTGCAAATACCGTGCTGGGGTACTGTTGTGTCAGAAACTGAGCCACCTCCACACACGGGAACACGCAGCCCCACCCACAGCCCCATCCTGCCACTCCCTATCTTTCCCATAAACCTTAGACAAGCTGTTGGTGCCCCTGGGTGAGGAATTAATCATCAGCCCGGGGCACCAGAAGTTAAGAAAGCAGATTTCAACTTCAGACGTCTCTGCGTTCAAATTCCTTCTTTGCCACTTCCCAGCTCTATGACTTTGGGCAATTGCTTGTCTATTTGCACCTCAGTTTCCTTATCTGTAGAATGGGTAATAAATAGTATCTTCTTCATGGGGTGGTTGTGATAATCAAATGAAATAATGAATGTTAAGTGATTAGTATAATAAATGTTGGCAGTTATGATATTTGAGAAGTTGAGAGAGGTCAGCTAACGTCCGTGGAAATCAGAGAAGTCAAAGCTCTGGGAATTATTACACTGCATGAGTTCTGGGGGAGGAAAGAAGTCCTGGGGGAGGAAAGAATTTCTGGGGGAGGAAAGAGAACAGCAGGTGAATAGGGATCTTTTACTGTGAAAGAGCAAGAAGTGGGAACTGGAGTCGGTGTGAGTCAGAAGCATCAGCAAGAAGGATTCAGGCCTGGTCCTGGGGGGTGGGAGTGTGTGTATAGCAAAAACACTGTGCTGCACCACTTCCTATTATCTGCTCAGTGCTCACGGCCCCTCCCCATCCTACCTGGAGAAGCCCATGAGGACCCAGTTGCCTGGGCGCTGGGTCACGTCCCACTGCATCCCACCGCTTTGATAGAGAAACAGGGCAAAGGATCTGCTTCCATCCGTGGAGAGGATGGCCTGGTAGGTGTTGGTCTGAGGGTTGTCGGAGACAAACATAGGGATGTCTGTGAGAGATCTGGGGTCCCATCACCCATCCCACATCCTTTTCCTGACACACACATCTTCTTTTCCTGGCCTACCCAGAGCAAAGACATGGGCTTAAAATGCTGATAAATTTGGGAGCGTGCCCCTGGGTGAGGGATTAATGTCAGCCCAGGGCACTAGAATCATCTTTCACCCTGGGCGACAAAGCACCTAGAATGGTGGATTTGCCTTCTTTGTGACTTCTTTCCAGGGAGGAGTGATAACGGGTTCTGGGTTAGAAACCAGTTGGAAGGGAGTTTGTATGAGAAAGCTTCAGGAACCTGAGAGATTAGGTAAGACACTAGGGAGCTGGGAGAGGCCTATGTAACTTCCTCAGGAATATTTAAAGACATTGTCTAAATGTCTCCTCAACGTGAATAATGGGGAGGACCACTGCAAGTGAGACCGGAGAGTCTCTGAAGATGGATACGAAGTGCTGTGTTTGTACAAAGTAGGTAATCAATGAACCTGTTGAACCAATGAAGAAATGAGTAATTTTAAACCAGACACAAGGAAGAACTTTGTGACTGTAACAGCTGAGTCCCCAGAAGGAAGATTGCATGGTCGCCCATTTCCATTGGATAGCATTGTGCTTCAAAGCCAGTGTTCGAAGTTACAAAAACTTGGATTCTTGGCCTGGCTTTGTCATTGGCTCGCTGGGTGACTTTGAGCAAGTTGCTCAACCTCTCTAACCATCATCTTCTTCACCTCTACAACGTGGATAATAATATCAAGTTGAGCCATATAAAATTGCAAATAACCAGCCATATTTGACTTACAAATATTCCATTTCCTAAGTTTGAACCTCCTAATACCCAGTGCTCTGAGGTTGTGAGTAAAAGGCTGGGGCAGCCTGGCACACGATGAAGACTCAGCATCAAGACGGGCAGGGAGAGTGCTACAATCAGAAATCTGTCCCGAGTCAGAGAGCGTTTTAGAAGATTGGTCCCTGGCTAGAATTTTAGGATGTCTGACTTCCAGATGGTTCACAGAGCTGTCCATTTGTCCACTCACCCCACGGGTCCACCGGGCAGGATAGGCAGGAGCATTGACCCATGTGACCTTTAGGGTCCACCTGGCTTTGTAGTTCCAGGTATTTGTGAACTTCTCAATCCAAGACTCCACCTGCTGGACTACAAGTGGTTTGTAGTCATCATAGAGTGTCTCATACGTCTAGGAAAGAAAGGTAGATAAGGATAAGGAAATGAGGGTCCCAGTTGAACACCCCTGAGAGACCCCCCACTTTCTGCATGGTGATCCTGCTCACTTTAGTCTACCCACATCTCACATCCTTCTCTCTCCCAGACCTACATTTTTAGTTAGTTCATTGGACCTTAAAATTGATTCAAATTCGGCTGTGGGGAAGTCTGGGGTGTGCGGAGCGGGGAGCCAAGGCCCAGAAACCCAAGTCTTGTGGACTTAAACTCATGCATCCATGTCTTTTCACAAACTGGCTTGGCCAGCATAACCACCTGTGCCCATTCCAACCTCCCCATGTCCAACCAGAGGCTCCTTGAGAACAGGCATGTGTTTCTCCGTCTTTGGACCTTCTACGGTGCCTGTCCATGGCAGAGGCACAATCCACATTCACCCTGAGCTTTCATTACATGCTCCCACAGACTGGAATCATTAACCCAATCCAGGAGTATATATGGGGGCCCTGCTTGACTCAGGCTTGTTAGGAAAGACCCTACAACCTTATTCTAAAATCAAACACTGGGTTGCCAACCCCTCCCTGTCACCTGAAGGTCTTCTCATGGTAGTGTCAGGGTATTCCTGAGTGTGCGTAATAGTCCTAATCTGCTGTGTTCCCGCCCTCATATGTAAGCACCAATCCCTGCCCACACTGAGCCCGGCTCTGACAGCAGTAACACGTGTACCGCCTTCTACCCAGTCTTTTGTCTCTCTTGGCTGCGTGCTGTGTGATCCCAAAGCCCAGCTTTGAAAGGCCCACCTGGTAAAATATGGTTCCCCGGTGGGTGGAGAAATCAGCATCGTCCCAGAAAGGAGCCACCAGGGCCACATGGTCCCAGCCTGTGAAGCCTCTAAGGGGAGGGTTAGGGTAGGAGAAAATCTGGTACTTTGATTCCGGAAAAATGATCTGGCCATTATCTGTGAACTGAGCACAAAGGTTCTCTGGTTAGCATCAGGGAGGGGGACAGAGAAGCCTTGGGCCAGCTTCTCAGAAGTGTGACCCCGAAGTCCTCTCTGGGTAGAACTTGAGACGTCAACGGCCTCTGGGAGGTCATGTCATCCATCTCCCTGCCTGCTGGGGGAGCCCCTTTACATAGTTCTCACATAAATACTTTACCCTCAAGGACATCCCTGTCATTCTAAGTCCTTTCTAAGGTGGTAGGTTTTGCCCTGCCTCAGCAGCAGACTCCGTCTATAAGACCAGCCTGTCCCAGAGCAGACCATTCTGGGTAAAGCCCCTCAGCCCCATCCTAAACCTGGTGCCACATCAGATGGGGCTGAAAGGATTGATACCCTCACCCCATCACTGTGCCACCCTTTTAGTGTGTTCTGACTCAGCCTCCTCCACTGAGAGCCACAGGGGCCATGACAACTATTCCAACTCTCCTCCAGGAGACATGTGTACTTGGACCAGGGAACCAGGAAATAATTATAGAAAATGTAAACAGTATCAAACAGTTAAGTTTCCCAAGTAGAGCTTCCTACTCATAAAAAGGGCTTGTGAAAACAGTGGAGAGCTTACTGGGCCCCAAGATCTCTTCACTGAGGTAAAGATACTTTTGTCCACGCAGGTAGATAGGTGGACCTTGCCTAGCTGACACCCTGACATTAAAGACTAAATACAAACGGAGTCAGAGGCATATAGTAGATTCCTTTCTTTCCATCAGGATCATGGTCACAACCACAGGATCATCTTAGAGTCCTTGAGAGGGAAGCAGGGCCAGGGAACACGGGTCACAGGTTCTGCCCTTTGGGCTGCAGCCGGGACTCACGTAGAGGAAATCTCGGAGAGAGGAGCCGAAAGGGAAGCCAATCTGGGGCTTGAAGAGCGGCGAGGTGAAGTCCACAATCCTCCTGACAAATTCCTGGTCTCCAACATGTGACCCGTAGGGGAAGAGGGTAACGCCTGGGCCAGGACAAAGAAAAGCAGGAATTTCTCATGGACGCTGACTTCATTCAGACTGATAGGGATCCTCTGAGAGCTTCCCCAGCTTCTCCTTCCTCCTGTCCTCTGTTCCCCTGACTGGGAGCCATCAAGGACTCCTCTCTTCCCCTCTCCACTTGTGTTTCCCTCATCTCCTTATTTTACCCCTTAAACTGGTATTCTCAGACTTCCCCAGTTTGGAGAAAATCAGGTCCTGCTGTCAGAATACCAACAAATTATTCTGCATCTGTTATGGAACTCATCATTCTTTTAAGGGTGAAAAGATAAAATTCCTCCAATGCAAGGAAGATTGGTAATTGAAAGACCATTTCATAGAATGAGATTTGTTTCCTAAGATGGTATTTCTCTAAATAAACTTGAAGATACCCTAGAATTTGTCCTAGGACACCCCCCCCCGCCGCCCCCCCACCCCACCGAGTTCCTTGGGCAGTTTGGGAAATCTTGTCCTAAATATTTCTCAAATGGCTCTCCTCTTCTCCATTACGGCCGCCCTCATTTGGTCTTTCTTGGAATCCATGGCTGTCATTACACTGCTCTCCTGTCCTCCTGCAAATTCAACCTCCACGCCATCACCATAGCACCACTTATAAAAGCAAATCTCGCCACGTCCTCCCTGGTTCCTGTTATCCACAATATTCCCTCACATGATAGCATCACTTCTTCACACTTGTCACCTTACTTCCAGCAACCCCAAGGGCTGTGGGGACTCCTCCTGCAACACTGGGACTACTTTCCACAGCTATGCCTTTATTCCAGCTGTTCAGATCCTCCTCCCTGCTTGGGGTGCTTCCACTCCCCCAGTTCCTATTCACTCTAGCAAGCCTCCTCTTCACCTCGAACCCACCCCACACCCTCTGGGGGCCTTTCGTTGTGTGTGCCTTCTACCTGGGCTTATTCCTCTAACTGTACTCACGGAGTCAGCAGATCTGTCACTTGCTGGACAGCACCTTGATCATTTCTCTACCTCTACCTCTGAGCCCAGTGCCATGCACAAAGCCAACCCTCAGCACCCAACTCTGATGCTGTATCATTGTCCCTTGTGAGAGCCTTTTGACCTGAGAAAGCAGAGTCTATGAGCAAGCAGGCTGAGAAGGAGCATTCAGTTGCATCACCCTATGAAGGGGACATGAGAACAGCTTGATTTCCCATGGCCCAGAAGGGGCAGTGGAGATATTCACAGAACTGGTTCCCTGACTACCCACAATGGCCCTCCTTGATAGATCCAATCCAGCTGCCACAACTACAAGCTCCGCACCGAGCTCAATCCTCTCCGTCCCAGGGCGGAGAGGCCCAGCTCGATGGCATCACTTACCTTTCTCAGGCTTGATAGGGACTGAAATAGCTGTTGAGTGGACGCCTGTGGATGTGCCAGGAGTAGAGGTGGTAAGGATCTGGGAGGTTGTTGAGGGTAGTGATGTTGCTGTGCTTCTCTCGACATCTGTCTTCATTGAGGTTGTGATTGTTCCTGGTATTCAGGGAGAGGAGACTGGGTCTTATAGTCCGAGAGCAGCAGAGTCAAAGGCAGCCATAGACTTTAGGAGCTAGAAGAGACAGCTAGAAACCCTCTTGTCTGGCTCAAACCCATCTACTCCATGCAGATAAGCAGTTGTCTGCTGGGGCAGAGGGGATGGTGACCCTTTCACCCACCACACCCCCATTCATTTCAACCTCGTGTGGACCTGACTTTAACCCTAGCCTGGTAAAGCCGACTCACTGTCTTCTCTCAAGCACTCCTCTAGGCCAAATTGAGCTAATGGGGTCACCGTAAGAGACTAAGATCCTGGAGTCCCTACCTACCTGATGTCTCAGTCTTCACAGTGGAGCTTAAGGTTGCTGTGGATGGTGGAAAAGTGCTGGTACCAGACGGAGGCGTGGGATGACCTGTGAATTGGGTGGTGGAGCTCCAGGTGACTGCAGAGCCAGGGACTGATTGAGAGAATGAAGAATTACTGGTTAAAGTAATTATGGTCTGAGATTTGCCCACATTACCAGAGGAAGTAGAGTCAGAGAAAGCATAGTCTGTGATGGCTGTAGCGTAGGCAATGGACTCTTAGAATACTTAGATGCTGAAGAAGTGGTCTTGATCAAAGGATAAGTTGTAGGTGGAAATGACAGTCAGTGTGGATCCAGCTATCCTGTTATGATTACTTGTAGAACTCATATACGGTGGCCTTGTAATAGGGTTGGTAGCGGAGGCTACTGTTTGAACAGCTGCAGGATGCTTACGGTGGGATGTGCTTGACTTGCCCACGGAGGAAGTTGGGACTTGTGTGGTATTTGTCAAGGAGTTACTGCCAGAACCCACAGTGTGAATGACCATGGCAGTCATGTTTTCATGAATGACTGAGCTTGAGGTTGTTATCAGAACTTTTCCACTTATAGACAAAATCATGGAAGGAGAACGAGAGGCTGCATCACTCAGGGGAGTAGAACCAGCTGTAGTTGGCCCTTCAGTTGCCCCAGATGACAAGGTTGGCATTGCTGTTTGGGTCATGTGTCTGCCTCTGACTGGGTTTGAAATTAATGTTGTGCTGGAGCTTGAAGGTGACAGAGTGTGGGCAATGGTTTGTGCAGATGTATGCACATTTGGTGTGAATGGAGATGGGACTGTTGAAAAGGTGTTAGTCACCTGGGTGACTGAACTGACAGTTTTAGATCCTCTGGTGGTTCCTGTACTTTGAGTCTGAGCCATCTGGGGAAGAGCTGATGTTTCCTGAGGAGAGGCACTGGGAGAAGCTGGGGTTGATTGTCTTGTCAGTCTCCCTGTTGTGGAGACCTCAGAGCTGATGGCTGAAACGGTGCTGGGGACAATAACAGACATGATTCCAATGGTTCCTGGAATAATGTCATCACTGGTTGCAGCAGACAACAATTCAGTTGTGGACTGAGTTGTGTGGCTTTCCCTGGAGGGAGTTGGTGAGAAACTCTTGATCTCATCTAAAGTGGACATTTCTCGGGAAGTGCTTCCTGAAGTTCTTTGGCTGTTCGTTGTGGATGAAGAAGCTGTACCTGTGCCCACTAAGGTAGTGGCCACCACCAAAGAAGCTGGTGTGGTGGTGTGTGGTTTTCCAGTTGTTGCTGTGCCTTGAGTCTTGTTGGATTGAGAAATGGCTGATGTTGTGTCAGGTCAGGTGCTGGTAACAGGGGATATTGATTGTCCTCCTGGGCTTCCCAATGTTGAAACTACAGAGGTGGCCTGAGGAATGGCGCTTGTTATGGAAAATGATGTACCTCCTGAGGTTCCCAGGGTGGTGTCAGAGCTGACTCGTGCTGTCCATAGTTCTGTGTTTGTAATAGTGACTTGAGTTGTGTGGCTGTCCCTGTGGGGTACTGGGGTGAATGTTGTCACTTCACCTGTGGTGGATGTATCCTGAGGAACACTTTCTGAAAACGAGTGTCCACTTGGTTTGAATGAAGAAGTTGCAGATGTGATTCTCTTGATTATGTCTGTCATGGGGGAGACTAAATTTGTGGTTTAGGATTCTTGGGTGGTCTTTGTGTGTTGAGTATGACCTATCTGAGAAATAGCTGATGATTCTTGAGAAGTGCTGGTAGAGACTAGTGTTAACTGGCTTGTTGGGCCTACTGTTATAGTTTGTTGAGATGGGTGTTCACTTAGTATGGATGCAGGAGAAACAGATGTAACTGTTGTCACACTGGACCTTGTGCTGCTGAGATGAGTATTTCCAGTGGTCCCTGTGCCTTGTGTCCAGTGAGTCTGGGAAACTACCATTGTTTCCTGAGGAGCTATGCTCAGATAGGGGAATGTGGCTGGCTGTCCCTGTTTACCACTTGTTGAGATGTTAGAAGTAACCCAAGAAATAGTACTAGCTATAGAACTAGATGTGTTTTCTGTGACCAGTATAGTAATAGCTTTTGCTATTGACAACAGTTCTTTTTGTGACTGAGTTGTAGGGCTATTACTAAAGAATGAAGAAGTGAATATTGTTGTTTTATCTGGAGTGAATGTCTCATGAAAAGCACCTGTAAACATTGAGCTACCGGCATGAGGCCATCCCATGGCCCCTGTGCCTTTGCTCCAGGGGGTGTGGAAAACTGTAAATGTTTTTGGAGTTGAAGAACTGACAAAGAGTGGTATTGATTGTACTTCTGACCCCCATGTTATAGAAACTATAGAAGTGAACGAAGGAAAATGTCTAGTGACAGATAATGATATCTCCCCAGTATTTTCTACAGTGATGCATGTTGAGTGATGCTGTCATCATTTCCATTGCTGTGACAGGTGTGTAGCTGTGAAGTGCAGGGAAAGCAGTAGATGTTTCACCTGAAGCGAATGTCTCAGGAGGAACAACAGCTATAGACTTGTGTCCACTTTGTGAGGATGAAAGTTGATGTGCTCAATTCTGTGATGGAGCTCCTTTATGAGTCCCCACTGGTGTCAGGGCTCTCAGTCTGGTGGTTGTGAGAAGATGCTTGTGTTTCCTGAGTAGAGGTGTGAGAAGAGTGTGCTCTTGCTTTTCCATCTCCTTGGGTTGTCAGTGAGACTGCAGAGGTAACTGGAATAGAAGGTGTAGATACAAAGAGTGATGTGTCCTGTGTTTCACCTATAGTGGTTTCTGTAGAGGGTGGTGCTGTCAACATTTGTAAGGTTGTCAGAGGTGTGTGGCAGACACTGGAAGAAGATGAAGTGCTTGTTTCACCAGAGTGGGATGTCTCCGGAGAAACAAGTATTGTACATTTGTGTCCACTTGGTGAAGATGAAGAAGTTGATGTGCTCACTTGGATGATGTAGCTGGATTGTGAGTCTCTGATTGTCTCAGTGCTCCCAGTCTGGTGATTCTGAGAAGATACTGGTGTTTCCTGAGTAGAGGTGTTTGAAGAGAGTACTGTTGTTTTCTGATCTACTTGAGCTATCATAAAGACTGCTGAGGTGACTAGAGTAGAAGATGTAGTTGCAGAGGGACGTGGCCTCTGTGTTTCCTGCCATAGTGTCTGTTGAGGTTTTGGCTATCATCATTTCTGATGTGGTGGGAGGTGTGTAGCTGCTAGGGGGAGGGGATAAAGTGGTTCTTTCACCTGGAGGGGATGACTCTAGAAAAACAAGCGTTGTATATGTGTGTGCATTTGGTGAGGATGAGGAAGTTGATGTGCTGCCCTTGGTGATGTAGCTGGTTTGTGATTCTCTGGTCGTGTCAATATTCTCAGTCTGGAGGTTCTGAGGAGATGGTAATGTTTCCTGAGTAGAGGGTCTGGAAGAGGGTGCTGCTGTTTTCCCATCACCGTGAGTTGTCATGGAGACTGCTGAGGTGACAGAAGTAGAAGGTGTAAATGCAGAGAGTGACATGTCCTCTGTTTTTCCTGTATTAGTGTCTGATGAGGATCTTGCTGTCATCAATTCTGATGTTGTTGGAGGTGTGTAGCTGTCAGGGGAAGGGGAAAAAGTGGTTGTTTTACCTGAAGGGGAAGTCTCCGGAGGAAGAGGTATTGTATATGTATATCCACTTGGTGAGGATGAGGGAGGTGAACTGCTCACTCTTGTGATGTAACTGGATTGTGAATCCGTGGACATCTCAGTGCTCAATGTCTGGTGGTTCTGAGAAGATGCTTGTGTTTCCTGAGTAGAGGTGCTGGAAGAGAATGCTGTTGTTTTCTGATCTACTTGAGTTGCCATGGATACTGCTGAGGTGACTGAAGAAGAAGGTGAAGATGCAGAGCTTGACGTGTTTTCTGTATTTCCTGCAGAGGTGTTGGTTGAACTTGGAGCTGTCAACATTTGTGACGTTGTCAGAGGTGTGTGGTTGACACTGGAAGATGATGAAGTGATTGGCTCACGAGTAGGGGATGTGTCCAAAGGCATATGCGTTGTAAAGGTGTGTCCACTTGGTGAGGATGAGGGAATTGAAGTACTTGCTCTTGTGATGTAGCTGGATTGTGAATCCGTGGACATCTCAGTGCTCAATGTCTGGTGGTTCTGAGAAGATGCTTGTGTTTCCTGAGTAAAGATGCTGGAAGAGGGTGCCGTTGTTTGCTGACCTATTTGAGTTGTCATCGAGACTGATGAGGTGATTGGAGTAGAAGGTGTAGATGCAGAGCTTGACGTGTTTTCTGTAATTCTTGCAGTGGTGTCTGTTGAACTCGGTGCTGTCAACATTTGTGAAGTTGTCAGAGATGTGTAGCTGACACTGGAAGATGATGAAGTGCTTGTTGCACCTGAAGGGGATGTCTCAGAAGGAACAAGAGTTGTATATGTGTGTGCACTTGGTGAGGATGAGGGAGTGGAAGTGCTCACTCCTGTGATGTAACTAGATTGTGAATCTGTGGTTGTCTCACTGGTCTCTGTCTGGTGGTTCTGAGAAGATGCTTGTGTTTCCTGAGTAGAGGTGGTGGAAGAGGATGCCGTTGTTTGCTGACCTATTTGAGTTGTCATCGAGACTGCAGAGGTGATTGGAGTTGAAGGTGTAGATGCAGAGCCTGACGTGTTTTCTGTAATTCTTGCAGTGGTGTCTGTTGAACTTGGTGCTGTCAACATTTGTGAAGTTGTCAGAGATGTGTAGCTGACACTGGAAGATGATGAGGTGCTTGTTGCACCTGAAGGGGATGTCTCAGAAGGAACAAGAGTTGTATATGTGTGTGCACTTGGTGAGGATGAGGGAGTGGAAGTGCTCACTCCTGTGATGTAATTAGATTGTGAATCTGTGGTTGTCTCACTGGTCTCTGTCTGGTGGTTCTGAGAAGATGCTTGTGTTTCCTGAGTAGAGGTGCTGGAAGAGGGTCCCATTGTTTGCTGACCTATTTGAGTTGTCATCGAGACTGCTGAGGTGATTGGAGTTGAAGGTGTAGATGCAGAGCTTGACGTGTTTTCTGTAATTCTTGCAGTGGTGTCTGTTGAACTCGGTGCTGTCAACATTTGTGAAGTTGTGAGAGATGTGTAGATGACACTGGAAGATGATGAAGTGCTTGTTGCACCTGAAGGGGATGTCTCAGAAGGAACAAGAGTTGTATATGTGTGTGCACTTGGTGAGGATGAGGGAGTGGAAGTGCTCACTCCTGTGATGTAACTAGATTGTGAATCTGTGGTTGTTTCACTGGTCTCTGTCTGGTGGTTCTGAGAAGATGCTTGTGTTTCCTGAGTAGAGGTGCTGGAAGAGGGTCCCGTTGTTTGCTGACCTATTTGAGTTGTCATCGAGACTGCTGAGGTGATTGGAGTTGAAGGTGTAGATGCAGAGCTTAACGTGTTTTCTGTAATTCTTGCAGTGGTGTCTGTTGAACTCGGTGCTGTCAACATTTGTGAAGTTGTCAGAGATGTGTAGCTGACACTGGAAGATGATGAAGTGCTTGTTGCACCTGAAGGGGATGTCTCAGAAGGAACAAGAGTTGTATATGTGTGTGCACTTGGTGAGGATGAGGGAGTGGAAGTGCTCACTCCTGTGATGTAACTAGATTGTGAATCTGTGGTTGTCTCACTGGTCTCTGTCTGGTGGTTCTGAGAAGATGCTTGTGTTTCCTGAGTAGAGGTGGGGGAAGAGGATGCCGTTGTTTGCTGACCTTTTTGAGTTGTCATCGAGACTGCTGAGGTGATTGGAGTTGAAGGTGTAGATGCAGAGCTTGACGTGTTTTCTGTAATTCTTGCAGTGGTGTCTGTTGAACTCGGTGCTGTCAACATTTGTGAAGTTGTCAGAGATGTGTAGCTGACACTGGAAGATGATGAAGTGCTTGTTGCACCTGAAGGGGATGTCTCAGAAGGAACAAGAGTTGTAAATGTGTGTGCACTTGGTGAGGATGAGGGAGTGGAAGTGCTCACTCCTGTGATGTAACTAGATTGTGAATCTGTGGTTGTCTCACTGGTCTCTGTCTGGTGGTTCTGAGAAGATGCTTGTGTTTCCTGAGTAGAGGTGCTGGAAGAGGGTCCCGTTGTTTGCTGACCTATTTGAGTTGTCATCGAGACTGCTGAGGTGATTGGAGTTGAAGGTGTAGATGCAGAGCTTAACGTGTTTTCTGTAATTCTTGCAGTGGTGTCTGTTGAACTCGGTGCTGTCAACATTTGTGAAGTTGTCAGAGATGTGTAGCTGACACTGGAAGATGATGAAGTGCTTGTTGCACCTGAAGGGGATGTCTCAGAAGGAACAAGAGTTGTATATGTGTGTGCACTTGGTGAGGATGAGGGAGTGGAAGTGCTCACTCCTGTGATGTAACTAGATTGTGAATCTGTGGTTGTTTCACTGGTCTCTGTCTGGTGGTTCTGAGAAGATGCTTGTGTTTCCTGAGTAGAGGTGCTGGAGGATGATGCCGTTGTTTGCTGACCTATTTGAGTTGTCATCGAGACTGCTGAGGTGATTGGAGTTGAAGGTGTAGATGCAGAGCTTGACGTGTTTTCTGTAATTCTTGCAGTGGTGTCTGTTGAACTTGGTGCTGTCAACATTTGTGAAGTTGTCAGAGATGTGTAGCTGACACTGGAAGATGATGAGGTGCTTGTTGCACCTGAAGGGGATGTCTCAGAAGGAACAAGAGTTGTATATGTGTGTGCACTTGGTGAGGATGAGGGAGTGGAAGTGCTCACTCCTGTGATGTAACTAGATTGTGAATCTGTGGTTGTCTCACTGGTTTCTGTCTGGTGGTTCTGAGAAGATGCTTGTGTTTCCTGAGTAGAGGTGCTGGAAGAGGGTCCCGTTGTTTGCTGACCTATTTGAGTTGTCATCGAGACTGCTGAGGTGATTGGAGTTGAAGGTGTAGATGCAGAGCTTGACGTGTTTTCTGTAATTCTTGCAGTGGTGTCTGTTGAACTTGGTGCTGTCAACATTTGTGAAGTTGTCAGAGATGTGTAGCTGACACTGGAAGATGATGAGGTGCTTGTTGCACCTGAAGGAGATGTCTCAGAAGGAACAAGAGTTGTATATGTGTGTGCACTTGGTGAGGATGAGAGAGTGGAAGTGCTCACTCCTGTGATGTAACTAGATTGTGAATCTGTGGTTGTCTCACTGGTCTTTGTCTGGTGGTTCTGAGAAGATGCTTGTGTTTCCTGAGTAGAGGTGGGGGAAGAGGATGCCGTTGTTTGCTGACCTTTTTGAGTTGTCATCGAGACTGCTGAGGTGATTGGAGTTGAAGGTGTAGATGCAGAGCTTGACGTGTTTTCTGTAATTCTTGCAGTGGTGTCTGTTGAACTTGGTGCTGTCAACATTTGTGAAGTTGTCAGAGATGTGTAGCTGACACTGGAAGATGATGAGGTGCTTGTTGCACCTGAAGGGAATGGCTCAGAAGGAACAAGAGTTGTATATGTGTGTGCACTTGGTGAGGATGAGGGAGTGGAAGTGCTCACTCCTGTGATGTAACTAGATTGTGAATCTGTGGTTGTCTCACTGGTCTCTGTCTGGTGGTTCTGAGAAGATGCTTGTGTTTCCTGAGTAGAGGTGCTGGAAGAGGGTCCCGTTGTTTGCTGACCTATTTGAGTTGTCATCGAGACTGCTGAGGTGATTGGAGTTGAAGGTGTAGATGCAGAGCTTGACGTGTTTTCTGTAATTCTTGCAGTGGTGTCTGTTGAACTTGGTGCTGTCAACATTTGTGAAGTTGTCAGAGATGTGTAGCTGACACTGGAAGATGATGAAGTGCTTGTTGCACCTGAAGGGGATGTCTCAGAAGGAACAAGAGTTGTATATGTGTGTGCACTTGGTGAGGATGAGGGAGTGGAAGTGCTCACTCCTGTGATGTAACTAGATTGTGAATCTGTGGTTGTCTCACTGGTCTCTGTCTGGTGGTTCTGAGAAGATGCTTGTGTTTCCTGAGTAGAGGTGCTGGAGGATGATGCCGTTGTTTGCTGACCTATTTGAGTTGTCATCGAGACTGCTGAGGTGATTGGAGTTGAAGGTGTAGATGCAGAGCTTAACGTGTTTTCTGTAATTCTTGCAGTGGTGTCTGTTGAACTCGGTGCTGTCAACATTTGTGAAGTTGTCAGAGATGTGTAGCTAACACTGGAAGATGATGAAGTGCTTGTTGCACCTGAAGGGGGTGTCTCAGAAGGAACAAGAGTTGTATATGTGTGTGCACTTGGTGAGGATGAGGGAGTGGAAGTGCTCACTCCTGTGATGTAATTAGATTGTGAATCTGTGGTTGTCTCACTGGTCTCTGTCTGGTGGTTCTGAGAAGATGCTTGTGTTTCGTGAGTAGAGGTGCTGGAAGAGGGTCCCGTTGTTTGCTGACCTATTTGAGTTGTCATCGAGACTGCTGAGGTGATTGGAGTTGAAGATGTAGATGCAGAGCTTGACGTGTTTTCTGTAATTCTTGCAGTGGTGTCTGTTGAACTTGGTGCTGTCAACATTTGTGAAGTTGTCAGAGATGTGTAGCTGACACTGGAAGATGATGAGGTGCTTGTTGCACCTGAAGGGGATGTCTCAGAAGGAACAAGAGTTGTATATGTGTGTGCACTTGGTGAGGATGAGGGAGTGGAAGTGCTCACTCCTGTGATGTAACTAGATTGTGAATCTGTGGTTGTCTCACTGGTCTCTGTCTGGTGGTTCTGAGAAGATGCTTGTGTTTCCTGAGTAGAGGTGCTGGAAGAGGGTCCCGTTGTTTGCTGACCTATTGAGTTGTCATCGAGACTGCTGAGGTGATTGGAGTTGAAGGTGTAGATGCAGAGCTTGACGTGTTTTCTGTAATTCTTGCAGTGGTGTCTGTTGAACTCGGTGCTGTCAACATTTGTGAAGTTGTCAGAGATGTGTAGCTGACACTGGAAGATGATGAAGTGCTTGTTGCACCTGAAGGGGATGTCTCAGAAGGAACAAGAGTTGTATATGTGTGTGCACTTGGTGAGGATGAGGGAGTGGAAGTGCTCACTCCTGTGATGTAACTAGATTGTGAATCTGTGGTTGTTTCACTGGTCTCTGTCTGGTGGTTCTGAGAAGATGCTTGTGTTTCCTGAGTAGAGGTGCTGGAAGAGGGTGCCGTTGTTTGCTGACCTATTTGAGTTGTCATCGAGACTGCTGAGGTGATTGGAGTAGAAGGTGTAGATGCAGAGCTTGACGTGTTTTCTGTAATTCTTGCAGTGGTGTCTGTTGAACTTGGTGCTGTCAACATTTGTGAAGTTGTCAGAGATGTGTAGCTGACACTGGAAGATGATGAAGTGCTTGTTGCACCTGATGGGGATGTCTCTGGAGGAACAAGAGTTGTGTACGTGTGTGTAGTTGGTGAGGATGAGGGAATTGAAGTGCTCGCTCTTGTGATGTAGCTGGATTGTGGGTCTGTGGTCGTCTCAGTGCTCAATGTCTGGTGGTTCTGAGTAGATGCCTGTGTTTCCTGAGTAGAGGTGCTGGAAGAGGGTGCCGTTGTTTGCTGACCTATTTGAGTTGTCTTCGAGACTGCTGAGGTGATTAGAGTTGAAGGTGTAGATGCAGAGCTTGACGTGTTTTCTGTAATTCTTGCAATGGTGTCTGTTGAATTCGGTGCTGTCAACATTTGTGAAGTTGTCAGAGTTGTGTAGCTGACACTGGAAGGTGATGAAGTGCTTGTTGCACCTGAAGGAGATGTCTCAGAAGGAACAAGAGTTGTAAATGTGTGTGCACTTGTTGCGGATGAGGGAGTGGAAGTGCTCACTCCTGTGATGTAACTAGATTGTGAATCTGTGGTTGTCTCACTGGTCTCTGTCTGGTGGTTCTGAGAAGATGCTTGTGTTTCCTGAGTAGAGGTGCTGGAAGAGGGTGCTGCTGTTGTCTGATCTACTTGTGTTGTCATGGAGACTGCTGAGGTGACTGGAGTGGAAGGTGTAGATGCAGAGAACGTCGTGTTTTCTGTATATCCTGTAGTGGTGTCTGTTGAACTTGGTGCTGTCAACATTTGTGATTTTGTCAGAGATGCGTAGCTGACACTGGAAGATGATGTGGTGCTTGTTGCTCCTGCCGGGGATGTCTCTGGAGGAACAAATGTTGTATAATGATATAGGAGATAAAGACTGATGAGACATGAGAAGTTATGTCTGTTAAACTGGACAGTTTGTTACTCAACCATTATGCACATATACCATTTTTTATCACATTGTTCCAAAATGTATGGCTTTAAAGATTTAGTTATTTATCCTTGGCTAATATTTCTTAACATAGGCAGTACCTAGTCCTGAATAATATGGCAGTAAGTTTTTTTGAGGTAACATTTTGTTTCTAGGACCACTTTTAGAAGGATAGTAATGGAAACTAGTCTAATGGATCTCCTGGTTTCCCCACATGCGGCATAAAAACCAAGATTTAAGTACTTCAGTCTCAGAAAAGTGTTTAAACTAAAATACGCATGGATTCATGCAATCAGGAATTTTCAAAATTGTTGCATATCCTATATACACATTTCTCCAACACTAGAAAAGGGATGAGTAGCCTTTTCTCGTTTTCATAGAGCTTCTTGTTCTTCTCCTTAATTCAGTGCTTATTCCTACAATTTTCCTTCTCAGTTGTCTTCTAATCCCACAGTGATAATCTTGTGATCTTTTTCATCCCTTGTTTCTCTGTATTACTCCATCTGAAATGCCCAAGAAACTTGCTAGCCTATAAGGACCTTCTTTAGAGAGAAAGAGAGGGAAAATGCTGTGAATCGTTTACTTGAATGCCCAACATGTCTAGATACATGTACTGTTGACAGTACCTGTCAACAACTTGTACTATCTTAAGCAACTTTGTTTTATTTATTTATTTTTTCCCGCTCCCCGACCCTCTCCCAGCGTGCTTCCTGCCCCTCTCCCAGCATGTTTCTTGGCCCTCTCCCTGAAGGCTCCCTTGCCATCTCCATACAACTTTGTTTTGGTATAAATCACTTGGGAATACACCCTATAATACAAGAGAGTTTATGAGGACTCAAGTGTAAAGTGACTCTGTCTTCTCTGTCTTTTCTGGAAATATGTAAGGTTTTCCCCTCCCCGGGTTACCCTGTCTTATTTTAAGATATATAGTTATTTTTATTTCATTTTACTTTCCTGGAGGAACTTCTTTGTGGGCAGTCCCTCAGCCTACAATTCAGAACTTTCCCTTCCTAGTTTACTTTTTTTAAAATTGTGAGTAGAGTGAATTCTGTTTCTTTTCAAACAGGTGAGGTCCTGAGCTCAGCAAAATCCTTTTTTTTACAAACCTCAGCAAGCTGCTTCTCAAGGCTCCACCACCTTACAATTACCAGCAAAGCTATGGGCAAATGAGGTGCAGAGCCCACAGAACCTGGGGTACAAGCTACTATTAGGATCCCACAAAACTGTTTTCATGTTAGTTTCTTTTACAATCAGAAGGAAAAAAATCAATGTAATAGTAATGAATATATAATAATGAATTCAGCATTGATTAGTCTTTAGTCCAACACAGTCGTAAAATACAGTCTTTAAATTTTTTTTTTTTAAACAGTAGAAGTTTCTCTCATGATGGCAAAAGTGCCTAGGGTCCATGAAAGTCATTGTGTGGCCCTTTTGCCAGATGGCCTCACAAAAGTCTAGACACACTAATAAAGAGATAGGTGTACAAACATCAAATCATTACAGTGTACACTTGAAACTAATATAATATAGTATTATATGTCAATTACACCTCAATTTTAAGAAAAGACAGGCATAATAGTAGATCACTGAAGACAATCTAATTTTATTTTATATTTTATATTACCTTGTATTGATTTTCCCCCAAAACTATCTTTAGTTTCAAAAAAAAAAAAGTTTATTAAAAAACCACAGAACTAATTTCTTTTTGACTTGACCCTTCTATTAACGCTAATTCCCCTCCCCCCCAAAGAAGTTATTGAAATACAACAACGAATTCAGTTTTAAACAAATTTGTATTATCTGGTTCTTATCGAAAACACTTTTCCGTTTATCAGGAGATGTTCCCTTAAGTAACATGGAACATCAGGATTAAGACATTGCTCCTTTTTGGAAAAGAGCTCTTTTCTCAAAGGTGATAATAGCTAGTTTCAAAATACTTAATCAGAAGAAGGAGTTTTTTCATGATAGGCCAAATTCAAAAGGCTAAGAGGATTAATAAGGTTAATATTTAGAAGAAAGTGCTTCTCTGGGTGGTTGAGGGCTCTGACAGATACATTCAGGACCTCAAAAGAAAATTTGTCAACTATGTACACTCATTTTTTAAAACCCTATAATGTGAATGTCCTTTTCAAATGCAAAAGGCATCATCTATTTTTTTAAGGAATTTAGAATAAAATTAAAATTTAATGCTGTTTATTTGATTTGAAGTGGCCAGTCTTTCTTGCTAAAATTGCCAAATACTCCTTCCCTTAAGACAGCCCTGAGAAGTACAAATATGAAGACAACTTCCTTCATGATGAGAATAAACAGCACCTGTGTAGAAGGAAAACCTTCAGACCCACAGCACTGTGTGCAGCCCTGGGCAACAAGGCAGCGCCAAGGCTCTAGCCGGAGGTTAGGTCTGGTCAATAAAACCTGTTCCGGGTCAGAGGTTTACACATGCCTGGAGGGGAGCTTAAGGAAAACTTCTGCAATAGAGACTAAGGGGAAGAGGTGAAGGATTCCTATAGAGTGAGGCACCTATTCAGGATTGCTTCAAATTAAAAAAAAAAAAAAATCTCAGGAATATCACAACTCATAGCTATCTTGCTTGGGAGGAAGAAAGCAAGGTTAGACATCAAGAGTGACCACACCATTTAAAACTTCGTGGTGGGAAGGAGTGTTAACTCTTTCATCCGGAATTATAGCAGTTTTTAAAAGCAAATTAAATTTCTAGTTTTTGTTTTTTTTTCATTTTTAACATTTGTCCCAATCTAGCAGAACCCTACGTAAGTACACATACTCTAGCCCTGGTAACATCGTAACATGATGTTAATTTAATTGATCATGCCCATTTTTTGTTTTGTTTAGTTTTTTTCAATTTATTTGCTAGGCAGAATGTTTAAATACCAAGCTGTTTTATTTAAAATGTTTTTGAGTGCACTCACACGAGCTACAGACAAATCCTCACCCAGCTCTAATTTATTAAAAATAAGTGGCTCACTTGCAAGCTTCTGTACTTTATTAATAGTAACTAATTATAGGTGACACACTTCTAAACTGGTTTGGATAAATGCGTGGATTGAGCTGCAAGGTGTGTTAGGAGGACCTTGGGTCCCTACTTAGCCCAAAATGACTCTGCTTCAACTTTCAACTTTAAAAGGGAATTTCCTTTACTCAGAATTATGAATAGATTTGTTTATAGGACTTCAAATTCTGTGCCTGCTCTCTCCTCAAAAAAGTTCCAAAACTTGGTTTCTCCAGATAACGTTTAGATTGGAAAACACTCACTATGCAATTATTAACTTTATTTCATTTTCCTCAGAACATAAATAAGAGCGTTGCTCTATCATCTGGCTTTGAGTCACCAGACAGAAGTTCTTGACATGCCTAACTTACTAAACTTATTATAGATTCTTGATAATTAGCATCTTTTCAGAGCCTGCATCACCTCTGTTAAAATCAGTATCAGCAGTAAAAGTTTCCTGAGAGTACAGTCCAATTTTTTTAAGTAAAGTTTTTGTTTGTTTGGGTGTGTGTTTGTTTAGAAAAGTAATACAGTTCCATTTCCAGCAATATAACAGAAGAGATAAGCCTTTAACTACAAAATCTATAAATGCCAGATAATGTGTAATAAATGTTTTCTAAATGCAGAGCTGAGATCAGAAGAAAGAAAGGGAAACACTCCAGAGTGAAGGAGTTAAAAACTAAGATGGTAAGTTAATGCTCTTGCAGGGCTGGCAGATTTCTGAGATCTAGTGTTTTGGGTTTTAAGAACTGCATGGGGAAAGGACAAATAATTTTAATCAGGACACTGTAAATTGAATATTATCCACATAAAGCTGGAACCCTCAGTGAAAAAGTGGACTAGAAACATCAGAAAGAAATAAGAAAAAAAAAAGCTGAATGAAAGATATAATTAAGAAAAGAACAGAACTTAATGATATAGAAACAATTGAAAATAAAATCAATAAAGCCAAAAGTTGGTTTTTGAAGATAAAAGAGAAAAACCCCTGGCAAGGTTAATTAAGAAGGAAGGAAGAAAGGAAGGAAGGAAGGAAGGAAGGAAGGAAGGAAGGAAGGAAGGAAGGAAGGAAGGAAGGAAGGAAGGAGGGAAAGAGGGAGGGAGGGAGGGAAGGAAGGAGAAATAAAGAATATCAGGAATGAACCTGACTTTAAAACTTAAGGAACAAGAAAAAGAAGAACAAACTAAACCCAAAGCTAACAGAAGGAAGGAAATAAAAAAGATTAGAGCAGAGATAAATGGAATAGAGAATAGAAAAACAATAGAGAAAAATCAATGAAACCAAAAGTTGTTTCTTTGAAAAGATCAACAAAATTGACAAACTTTTAGCTGGATGAACTAAGAAAAAAAAGACTCAAATTAATAAAATCAGAAGTGAAAGTGGAGATATTACTACTAATGCTACAGAAATAAAAAGGATTATGAGAGTACTATGAATAATTATACACCAAAAAATTGGGAAACCTACATGAAAAGATCAATGTGATCCCTAGAAACACAAAACCTACCAAGACTAAGTGGTGAAGAAGTAGAAAATCTGAATACACTTATAACTAGTAAGGAGATTGAATCAGCAATCAAAATCTCCCAACAAAGAAAGCTCTGGCCCTGATGGCTTCACTGGCAAATTCCACCAAACATTTGAAGAACTAACACCAATTCTGAAAACTTTTCCAATAAGTTGAAGAGGAAGGAACATTTCTTGACTCACTTTTTAGGCCAGCATTACCTGATACCAAACCCAAACAAAGATAACACAAGAAAAGAAAACTGTATCCATTATGACCAATATTCCTTATGAACATGAATGCAAAATCCTCAACAAAATAGCAGCAAATCAAATTCAGCAGTGTAGTAAAAGGATTATACACCATGAAATATATTAAAGAAGACATACTCATTAAACAGAAATGGCAAAAATTAGATAATTGGAAGACAAAATACCCATAATATCATTACTCAGACAACCACATTGTTATGTGTCTTTCCAGGATTTTTTTCTATGATTTAAAAAATACATAGTTTAACATACCCGGTATATGTAATTTTATATCCTGCTTTTTTTTAACTTTACCTGCTATCATGAACATATCTTTGTGTTTTTATTCTTTGTAAACATAACCTGAATATAGACAAATCTTATGTCTTAGATGGTAGTTCTTTCTCTTCCCCCTTTTAGCATGGAAGAGCTGCCTGAGGGCGACTGGGCCAGCTAAACCCAATAGCAAGGTCTTGGGTGTTGTATGTAAACTCCCCTTGCTGAGTTCTGGAGGACCCCTTTCCCAACACAGACAGTCCCTCAGCCTGAAATCTGTTATTGCTACCATTCCCATTTCCCTATAAATAGCAGCACCACAGAGGCAAATCTCTCTCCTGGAGCACTTCCTTCGGTGTGTTCAACTATCACCTCCTCTCTGTGACATAATGAGAGCTCGAGGACTGTGTGCCCTACTGCTTCTTTGCTTGTAAGTTGTTCCTTAATAACTTTATGCTTGTTCCATGTGTTGTTAGTATGTATATGTGATAGAGTGTACGTGCGTGTGTGTGTGTGTGTGTGTGTGTGTGTGTGTCCATGCCCTTTATGGAACACTGGACATCACCTTTATACATTAAATGATATTTACTCATAGGGATAGCCCATAATTAACTTACTGTTGGACACTTAGGCTGTTTTCAATCTGTTGCTATTATAAATAAAGTTTTGATGACTATATTTATGTATAACATTTTGTTTTGTTTTCATTATTTCAGCTCATTTCTTTAACATAAATTTGTCTACGCATAATTACTGATTAATGCTATTATAAAATTTTTCATGTCCTTAATACATACTGCTAAATTTCTTTGCAGAAAAGTCCTGCCAATTTACAGTCCCATGAACAGTATATGAGAATGTACCTGTTTTCCCAAACTCTCTCCCTTTGAAAAAATATTTGCTTGGTAGTACCAATTTAAAATCTTGTTAAACAGGGCTGTGTCCTCCTTTCGAATCTTTATTTAAACAACTCTTGTTAGTCATTGGCTGAGTCAGTTAGAGTCTCCAGCTCCAATAAATAGGAAGGAGAGTCCCTTCAGGCCGATGACATCTTTTATTGTGTAGGGAGGGGGGCTAAATCTGTTGGGCTGGTTGCTAAAAGGAAGAGATTAGCAGTAGTTACATCCAAACTACAGTATTGTATTTGTCTTTCACCACCTTTTAAACAAATCTTAAACCACTTTTTCAACGGATTATTTAGCTGTTTAGGAAAACAGCTTGTAGGTAACCCAGCCTACTAAATTTGAGTAGGGTATCCTTAGGCAAGAAATCCTGGTGAGGGTGTGGCTACAGACAAGTTATTTTTGGTAAGAAAGTGATTCTTAAAAGATAGGGTGTATCTAAATCCCTGGGGGAGCTTGCAAAAATGTGTTCTGGGGCCATGACCAGAGTCCAAATCCCTATGTATGGAGTGGGGTCCTGGAATCTGCATTTTAACACATGCCCAGGGTGATTCTGGTACAGGTGGCCTATGTACCACATTTTAAGAAACACTGCCCTGAAAATAAAATAATAGTATCTGCTCTTAAAATTTTTTGTAAGCTAAAACCACCTTACTGAAGTTGTAAGGCAGAGATATTTGGGGTCTTGATCAAGCTTTGTTCTAAAGAATATATCCAGCCTTATTCTTGCTGCTCAAGATTTGCTGCAATGAACTGACCTTGTCTTTTGCAAGAATGCAAGTCAGACTCTTCAGTTCCCATCAGATTGTTAGACAACGGAAGCCTATTGTTCTCACCCTGGCCAAATACATATCTGCAGAGCAGAGAGCTAGGGATTTGACTGTGAAGAGCTGATATTTGAGAGAAACGGGACTCTTCTCTCCTCTCCTCTCTCCGCTTCTCCCCTCCCCTCCCTTCTTTCTCTATGACTCCATCTTCTACTTCACTGAAAAGCCATCTGACATGATCCCCTTCTATGTCCCAGAACCCTCTCCACCAAGAAATGTCCCTTATCCTTCATCAGAAGAGAGGCTAAGTCTCCACTCAAAGGCTACACACACTCACACACACACACACACACAGACTTGTCTGTTCCCCTGCTCCCTCCTCGGATGGCTTCTCTCTGTCCAAGAATCTCTTTCTACCTTATTCCTTCTCTTCCACTGACAATCACATTTAGGTCTCTCTTGACCTTATATAAAACTTTTTCACCATCTTGTGTCCTCATCCCCATCTTTTGTTTCACCCACAAGCATCCTAAAAGAGAGGTGTATCCCTTTCACCTCTTTTTTATCATCTACTTCTCCCACTCCACCTTCCACCTAACTCACCTCACTGGAAAGACTTCCCTCAAAAGTTACCAAAAAACTCCTTCCTAATCACCACAAACAATTTTCTTCTCAGTCCCCATTAGTCTCTGTGAAATTTGGCACCACCCATTCATTCCTTCAACATATATTTATAAAGCATCTACCTCAGTATTCTCAACTTGAACAGTGTCTCTTGATATTTGCACGGCATTGCTCTCCTTGAAGCTGAACAATTCTTCTTTGCCCAACACTTTCCCTGTTTCTTCTGTCCCCTTTGCCACTTCTCTTCCCTTCTCAGCTCCCAAAAGTCAGCCTTCTGGGTGTCATCGCCAGCCCTTTCCCTCTTCCTTTACACTTTCTCTCTGCTCAAGTGCATTTACTTTCCTGCCTTACAAATCTGTAATTCTACCCTGACTTCATACCCATTTTCCAGACTCACCTTTCCAGCGATTTCCTGGCTGGCCTGTCAAATGCAACATGTCTAAGTTGACCCTGGAACTGTTTCTTCCATCTTCCTTTCTCATGTGAATGTTAATTATAACATGAATCCCCCAGATACTCCGGCCCGAGTCATCTTTGACTCCTCCCTCTTGCTGTCCCCAACATCACAGTTTGGCACCAACTATCATTCCTCCAAAATATTTCTCCCACCACAGTGTCTTGTTCACTCTGCTGCATTACCTTCATTAATCTATTGCAGCAGCCTCTGAACTGCTCCTACTGAGTCCTCCATTCCTACCTTGACTCCTAGCTTTCATCACACCATTGCTGGATTGACCTTCAGCTGTGGGACCAGGAAACAGAGTTTCTCATATCGCCTACTTAGCAGGGATGGCTTTAGAAAATGCCTGTGCCCTAGGAGAGCCAGAACCCAGGGAGCGGGCAGGGCAGAACTGGAAATGGGGTGCGGTGAGTTGGGGAGCAGACCCTGAGCTCATATTTCGTGGGGAGAGCCAAGCTCAGGAGGCCCAGAGCCAGAGGCAGAGGAGTGAAGTCAGAGCTAAGTGGCCGAAAGAGAGCCTGGCTCACACATGGCCACTTACCACCCAGCAGGACACGTGCAGATGGCCCAAGCTGATGCCATTCATTCTCGTCTCAATGATACTTTCTCTCATCCAGCAGTGGCAAGGCTTGAGCTGAGCTGTGCCACAGCACAGTACGGGAAAGATACTTGATCCTTCCCATCAGAAGAAACTTATGTGGGGACATCAACACCAGCTTGTGTGCTTCTCTATAAAGCCTCACCATGTAGAGCGGATAACACGTGGCCGAGACTGATGAGCAGGCTTCGAGTGCTGCAGTCAGAGGCCACCTTTTTCTTTGTGGGCTGGATGGGTCCTTGAATGTATCCTTTCGTGCCACACATTTTTACCCCATGGCTCTTGCCGCATCATCTGCCTAACGACTTATTTTTCCCTCTCCAAACTCCATATTCTTTTCATTTCTCACTGCTTCTTTTCTTGCCCCTATTATTTCACCTGCATGAATCAGAAAGAACTCCACTCTGTATCTTTCCTTAAGAGAAAAAAGGCCCTCTCTTCACAAACGTCATTATCTTCCTCATCTTTTTTGAATACAATTGTACTTATGGTTGAAATAGGTGAGAAGTGACATTGAATGAAAGAGGAAGTGGGTGGGAGTCATTTTTTTTTCCAATTGATCATTTTACATTTTCGAATGTTATTTGAATGGTGATAGTTATGATTATATAAAGTCTCCTGAAGTAGGATTTGTGCAACTGTTAGATCTAGGAACATTTGGAAGGCTCTCGAGAGTATAGTAGCTATAAGTCTAGACACTTACAGATAGGGTGTGTGTAATAGACTCACGTGGAACTGCTGATGGGAAGACCAGTTCTATTTCTTGTGTCGGTTTAGTCTAAATTTCTTTGAATTAACCTTTTCTATTAGAGATATTGGTACTTATCACTGAATGATCCAACATTTACATTTTTACAGGTATGTTTAGAAAGATTATTTAAGTACGAATAAGAAAACTCACACAAAGTCCTTAAAGTTAGGTACAACTAAGATACTAGATGAGCCAAAAAAAATTACCTAAAGAGTATGACTCTAAAATCAATCATAAATTATATGAAATGTATTAATAATAAAATAAATCTGGAGAATCAATGAGTTCATTTGATTATCATGTTAAACAAATTGCTCAGAAAGGATAAAGGACAGTGAAAGCACTCACTTCCTTATTTCATCCTCACTGTTTTGGGGAAGTTTCCCACTTTAAAACAGTCTTTTAATGTAATCAGGTTAAAGATATTTAAATGTACCACAATAATCGGCGTCATTGACCAAGTACAGTATACTATATACACTTGAAAGTGTTTTATTTCCTCCCCATGTAGGGAGGATTTTGAAGTAAGGCCCCCATGTTTCCTATTTTTTGTATGATAACTGGCGTATATTTGCCTTGTGAATGAAAATTGTATCTTATTAAGTACATTCTCATGATAGAAAGGCAAAGGGGATAATAATTTGTGACTAATGGATTTCTTTGAACAGACTAATTCATGTGATAAACATTAAGACTTTGTTTAGGCTTTTAGAAAACAATTTTCCAGATCACAAAGAATATTGTTATAAGTGGGGAAAAAATAGTTATTAATAAACAGTTTTCTAGATCAAAACTCCCTAATCTTTTTTGTCTTGTGATTTTGTTTCCCAGTTATCCATATATAATCTTGAAAACCTCTTTAGGAGTTAAAAAAGAAAAAAGAAAATGCCTGTATAAGCTGCTTGGATCCTAAGGGCGTGGGTCTAATTGTTTTATCAGAGCCACGGAGACTGGTGACTGGAATTGTTACTGTCATCCTCTCAGAACTATGATAAGGAAACCAGGGTCCTGAAGCATGTCTCCTCAGAAGGAGGTGACTTCTGCTTGTGACTGAGACGAGGGTTCAAGAGTCTTGTCAATGGGTCTGTCTGCACTGCAGAATGATTTCTGTAATGAGGAACGCCCATTACCAAGGTAGTTTCTGTGGAAGACATTGTCTTTACTTTGAGTTCCTGATTATCAACTGATTTGTGATTAATTGACCCATACAGTTGAGAATAGGGATTTCTTTTCTACTTCTCTCACTAGGCACATTTTGACTCTATAAACAAAAATGTCGAGACCACATATTTATATAGTTCTTTCTAGTTTATCTTAGTTGATAGTTTAACAGGTGAAGAAAAAAATCAGCAGATGAAGAAACAGATCTAGAAAGACTAAGTGACTTGCCAAATATTACATAGTTTGTAAGTGACAGGTCTGGGGCTCAAAGGTAAGAGTAAAGACTTGGAAGGAATGAGCTATCACTCAGCTGTGGGACTGTCATCGAGTACATGGCCTCTCCACAGCTGGGCTCTTCTAACCCTACCTCAGGATTGCTGAAGCAAGAGAGGGAGAAATGCTGACTGACCTGCCCTGAGTTCTTGGTCTGCCACAGCCACAGTGGTCTGAGCCTAGGAACAAGTCGGGCACATTTGCAGGGGCAAATGATGTGACACTAGGATATTTCTGTCAATTTTCCTAGTGTCTCCTTTTCTGTGATGATGTCAGAGTGAGTTGTGATGGCTGTTGACACCTTGGGGTGATAGAATTGCTGTCAGAAGACACGTGTGTGGTATCACCTACAATGGATGGTTTTTAAGAAGTTCTATCAGAGGAGGAGCCTGCATCCAGGGACAGAGAGTGCTCAGGAGCAAGCACGGAGATGAGGCATTCCTCACTGAATCCTGGAACCCTCCACGGATTTCTCTGTGGTCAGAGAACTCTCAGCAAGGCAGTTACTTTCCCTCGTTGAACTGTTTCTGGTGGGAGATGTCCAGCAATAGTCACAGTATTCTCAAGGCTACGTGGTTGGCAAGGCTGATGGTATCGATAGGCATGGTTTCTCCTGCCTGGCCCTCTGGTGACTCCACAGGTATGAGGAGGTGAGGGGTGTGTTGTTGACTCAGGTGGAGGAGTGGTAGCTGAAGTGGTAATGATGGTGGGAGATAACATTCCCACAGAGTAGTGAAGTCACTCCCTGAAGAGAAAACAAAGCCTGTGTCTCACATGCATGCATTGTGGGCAGAGGCTTATTCTTGGTGCCTGGTCTGTTTGTCTTGAGTTTTTCTTGGACCTGGAGGTGAGGAACCCATTAACCTTATTACCCGCAAATTTTCTCTTTTCTGCTGTTATTTCCTGATTGATGGGGCTCTTCACCAGGCTATGTCTAGGGCAGTATAGAGTCAAGCACCTAACTGCAAGGAAAGCTTTAAAGAGAAAACTGACTCGCAGAAGGGCAGTGGGTGGCCTGAAAGGTGTGAAGAAGTTGGAGGAGGGAGGCAGAACCACCCACCTTGCTGCTCTGTGTAGAGAACCAAGGGCCATTTGTATGTTTCTCAGCTTCACAATCAGCATAAACCCCATCCTCATCATATGGGGGTGCAGCCTCAGCCTTTCTCACAGATGCTCACACACAAGTCTTTACTTCCCAGGGTTGAGGATGAAGACTCTGTCATTCCCTAAGAAATTCTTGGTGACCATACACTGAAATTTTTGAGCAGTTCCTGGGCTATGGATGATTTCAGGATTCTGCTCCGCTATGGTCAGGGTTTAGGAGCTGAGAGTTTCCAGAGCTACCCCTCAGGGACGGTGGGCTAGTGTGAGCTAATGGATGTGATGGCTATTGGAGCTGCTGCTGTAGGGACTGTGACAGGTGACAATGGTTTGCGTACCTGCTGTTCTCTTACAGGAAACAGAAACTGTGACCAGTGTTGTTGTCACTACGTACTTTTCCTCCATTGTTTCTAGAATTCAGGATAAGGAAAGATGTTACCTGAAAATGCCCTTAGGATAACTGATTTCACAATATCTCCAGCACCCAAAAGGTGGCTGGTAGACATCGACTGAATAAATGAAGTCATGTGTCCCCATCTCCCAGTCTTTGGTTCCTTCAGCTGAGTTTGCAGACAGGGTGAGGTTGCATCTGTTTCTCCTTTGACTGTCACAGTGATCCTGGAGCCGGGAGGAGGCCAACATGATGGTTGCAGCCTGAGAGGTGTGAGATGGTTCTGAGAGATGGTTCTACTGCAGTAGAAAGTAGCCACACTCCTGAGGGCAACCCTCAGCTATGAGGGTATGCCTGCCTCCTATGAGAGCCAGAGAGAGAAGAGCTCCCGAACCGAGATGTTGGAGGCTGGAGATCAAACTTCTGAGGAGAGGAAAGCATGGAGAAAAAAGAAAGTTGGAGCTGTGCTAGTGAGCATCTGATCAAAGCTGGGTTTTGATGCTTCTGGGCTTGTCACGGGAGTAATCTTGGTGCTGTCATACCAGATGCTGGGAGAAATTATGTCAAACGACCTGCGGCAATATCCAAGGTGAAGAAATGCTTGGTCAATAGGCACTGTTTGAGGTGTGACTTCAATGAGTGTGAACAGACATTATTTGAGGTGTGACTTCAGTGGGTATAGTTAGAAAGGAGGAATAAGCTCTTGCCTTGGAGACAACTATAAAGGGTAGGTTCTAAATTATTTTCCTTGGTGTTATTGACCTAAATTTTTGAGGTCAGCTCAAAGGAGGTGGCTCCATTTACTGATAAGGAAAAGGAAGGGGATGCTTGAGAAAGCTGTAATGATGTCAGGGATGTTTCTGATACCCCAGTTTCCTCAGAACACAGGTCACCTGGTCTTTGACTTGGGGGAGAAGGGAATGAAGCAGGAAAGTGATACTGTTGTAACTATTGTGATTTAGTGATTCCTGACAGACATGGTACTTCTGGCACCCCCTAACAAAGTCCTTTCTGAGCCTGAGATGGACAAATACCCGCAAAATCTGACAAGGCTACGGAGTGGTTAAGAGCATGGGCTCTACAGTCAAACTGACCAACATTCACTGTGTGACTTGGGCCAGTTACTTGACCTCTCTGAGGCTTTGGTCCTTATCTATAAAAGTGGGACGATGGTAGATAATGGTAATACCAATGAGGCAATGTACGTTAAGTGCTTAGCTTAGTACCCAAGCTCAGTAAATGGCACTCTGTGCTGCCTGTTATCTTGGCCTCTACAAATTTCTGAGATCCTGGCAAAGGCAGCAATCCTTGTGACTGACTGTATCCTTATTAAGACAGAACTTCCACTTACTGCTGTTTTTATACCAGTCCATTCCCTTCCCAGATCTCCACTGCTACCACCAGCCTAAGCCACAGAATTTTCTGCCTGAACTCCTGCAACCAGCTTCTACCTGGTCTCCCATTTCACCCTTATTCCCTTCCAATCCGTTTTCCACCACAGTGTCCAGAGCGATCATTCTGAGGTCCAAATCTGCTCACGTCACTCCTTTACCTAAAACTCCTCACTGTGTGCCCATTTTTGTTCCTTAAAATCCACAACCCATTCTATGGTTTACAAGGCCCTGCATGGTCTAGTACCTGCCTACCTCTTTCAAATACTCTAACGGGTCAAACTTTTTCCTGACTCTATACATCTTCCCCTACCTGGCTCGTGCTCCCCCGCCACCCCACCCCCCCTCCACCTGGCTTACTCCTCAGCCTTCAGGTTTCAGCTCGTACATATAGCACTTCCTCAGAGAGGCCTCCCTGGACTTAATAATCCCAATGAAGTCTCCCTGTTTTACTCTCATCATAATACGTATTCAACATAACACCACATTTGTAGTTGGGAATTTTTCTGTAATTATTTCATGTCTCTCTGCTTGCGAGACCTAGACACACACTGCTGTCCTAGAACAATATCAGGTACATGACAGTCACTGCTTTAATAGTAGTTTAATTAACAAATGTATGGATAAATGAATAACAAATATCTCATCAGGGGTTGTGAATGCTTCTGTTTCTCCACTGATGGGCTGGGCTGGTTTGGAGGTTTGTGAAAGGTTGTGAGCTGCAGTGCAAACCCACTGAATGAGGGGTCAGGAGACTGGATTCTAGTCCCAGTTGCCCTACTTAGAGGCTGTGTGACCTTAAACAAGCTTTGGAGGCAGGAACCATGACTTATTCATCTTCGTGTTCAGAATACTTGGCACAAGTAGGAGGTCAGATGATGAACTCTTTCCTATTCTGAATTTCCCCAAACCCACCATCAACAAGACTTTTAGAACTGCGACTTTAGTTGAGGGTATCTATATAGAGTAGATGTCTATGCAGACCTTAAAAATGCGCACATGGAGACCTGAACTGCCTGCAGCACAAGCCAGGGCCCTCCTCGTGAGCAAGGCCGTGGTTGTAGAGGCTACATGCACAAACACGGATGCCCAGTTCCTGGGGCCTGTTTATTCTCAAGGAAAATCTTGCGTATTTAACCTCCTTGAAGTGCCAACAAACTGAGTTCATTTCAAATCAACTCTTGGACAGCATGCTGGGGAAGGGGGATACAATGATGACTAAGTATCTGCTTGCCACGATTTCAACTTAGTAGAAGGAAAGATGAACATTCAACAAAGAAAGATTGGGACTAGGAGGAGAGACAACCTATAACGTCTTCAGTTCTGGTCCTCAGAGAAGTGGCTACAACAGCTAGACTCTGTGCCTATCTGAAGCATTTAGCGGTTCCACAAAACCAGAGAACAGACACGGTAGCAAACCTACTTGTTTGAGAACATAAAAGGCTAACTGTGCTTGGCCTCTACTGGCAATGCAGACATAAATCATTCGTATGTCAAACAGTGCCAGGACAGCCTCTGGCTTCGGAACTGAGCCCAGAAACTAAGGGTGTGGAGGAGATTGCTGGGCAAGGAACCGTGAAGCAGTGGTGTCAGCTCAAGTGGGGCCTCTGACTGAAGGCAGAGCTGGCATTCAGTTCATAAGATAAGACACATTCTGAATAAACCCAGGCGGCCCTTGCAAACCCACAGGAAAGACGGGTGCTTTTTAGAGGCTCAAGGATCCTTAGATGAATGGAAATTCCATTGAGGCAACAGAGGTGCCTGTTAACACTCCTGGCTCTGTCACCCTCCTCACCCCCAATCTCCCACTTCTAAAATGGAGTGGTCCCTCTCTCAAAAAAGATTTCGTGGCTCTTCTACTTTATACCAGATACTACCTCATTTTATCCTCTCCACAACCCTATGAAATAGTCTCTCCCCATGTGACTCATCTTGCCACTGAAAACACTGAATTAAAGGGACTTCTCATATCTCCTGGGCTGGTAAGTGGCAACACTGATACGGGGTCTTCTGATTTGAAATTCTTGCTCTTCACTGTACATTCTGCTGAGCCATTGGCCTAAATTTGATTGATTTTCTAGTCAGTACCTCTTGTTTAGGGATTCTCCCAGGGTATCCCCAAGCACAGTGAGGGTTTCCTGGGCATGGGGTGGGGACAGATGGCCTGCAGAAGGTTTTGGTGTCCTTGGTGGCAAGTTGGGTAGGACTCTCCAAGACCAACAGACAAACTGGAGTTTCTCAGAGAGAGAGCAGGGGACTCTTCTCTCTGGGGCCCTCTGTGACCGTGGATCTGTCCTGTACTTGCTACAGTCCCATAACTTCCCAGTGGCCCCATAGGGCGGTGGCCCCTTAGTTACTGGGCCACCGATAGTATTGGAGACTGAGGCGTATTTTGACCCAGTTTCCTTACTGTAGGGCATGGAGTCAGGGTTGCCAGGCTTCCTTCTGAGTCATTCCTGCTGGGAACCCCCAGTAGCCACCAAGTTTCCGTTGGTTCCCTGTCAAGCCCATCTCTGTCCACCTCCTTTTCCTCTTTCACATTCGAGAGCCATGACTCTTCCTTAAGGAAGCCTTTGACACTGTGGCATCTTCGTGGAAACCCTGAGGTTTCTCCCTCTGGCCCCGGCAGAGGCTCTGACACCTGCTCCAGGGGTGCCTGGGCGAGGGCACTGACAGCAAGTGTGGAAATAGACTCTATATTCAAATATAGGCAGGTCAGTCATAGGCCGCCCTTAGGGATGCAAGGGAACGGGACTGACCAGTTTCCACTTTCCCAGAAGCCCCCCCAAGATGTGGAAAGCTAACTGCCTGTCCTGTGGAGACTACTTTTCCCTCGAGTTCCTCTTGCTGCTCAATCACGTGCTTGGCGTGCCACCTCCCATCCCATTGCCACCTCCTTTACTGGCCCTGCTCCATTTTGTCTCCTTCAACAAAGCATAGGACTCAGCGCCCAGGGCATCCCTGCACTTCTCCAGGGTCATCCTGGGGACTCCCTTCCACCTTCATGCTCCTTCACTCCTCCTTCTCATACCTCATCGCTCCCCACCTCAGCCTTCACTGCCCGCTTGCACCCCAGTCCTTGACCCTTCAGGCTCCTCTCCACAGACTTCCCAGCTCCTTCTGAGCTTGACGACTAACACAGGACCAAGTGTGGAGCTGGTGCCAAACACTTTTTGTGTTGATTTTGAATCACGGAACATGCGAATCCAGAGGTCATGCCATTCACCAGCCCGCTTTTTACATAAAGTACTTGAGCTCTGGAGAGAAATACAATAGGACCTGGTCACAGGGACCAGGTCAGTTAGCCACCAAGCTAAGGTGGGGCCCCAGGATCCCTAACTCCAAGCCACCTTCTCCCCCATTGCCCATGGTCATGACTCCCACAGATATGCCTTCTTCCACATCCCTCTATTCTACCCCCAGAACAAGACTCTGAGTAGCTAGGCTCTGAACGATCCTTCTGGTCTCCATTTCCTGCCTGTGTGATGAGTGAGGGGTGGCGTGGCAGAGAGGTTTGTTGGGGGTGGGGGGGTGGGGGCGGTGGTGGTTGTTTCATTTGCTCTTAGCCAAGCCCTTACACATTTCAAGGAAGGTGGAATATTCCCTTTCACCAGCGTTGTGCCTCATTATTTGTAAGGGAGCCTGTTCCTTCTAACCCACTCCCCAAGAAATGATTCCTTGGGTGAAAGCTTCCCCAGGCCTGTCGAGCAGGGGAAGGAGCTGTGATTATATCGTTGGTTTGGGTTCCTGACTCCTCACTCTCCTGGGCCCCACAACCTCTCAGAAGACTCAGACATCTAGAAATCCAGAATGAAATCTGGTCCTAGAGCCAGAGGGGCAACTTGGAAGGTGGTGAGAGAGAACGGGAGACCCAGAAGGAACTTCTCCAACAGGCCTTGATTCCATTCTACCCCCAGCTCAATATACAGAGGGCAAGTAGAGGTGTGGGGGAGGCCACGGCCAGCACCAAGGCTAAGAGCCCTGCCCTGAGGACATTACCACAACGGGAGGGTTTTAAACCCAAGGTCAGAGGCAAGAAGTTGACTGCCCACATCTCAGCTGCCTGCTAGTCCCCATCTTGTTTCTCCCAGCCAGTCTGCCTCTTTTCTTCCTGGCCCCTTCCTTTCAGTTCTTCCTGTCTCTTCTGATTTTTCTCCTTTCTCTGTATCTAATTTGCTTCGCTTCTCACCTGTCTTTTCCTCTGTCTCTATATCTTTATATAAGTTTTTCTTCCAGTTCTGTCACGCAGTTTTCCTGTTTTTCTCTGTGTCTGTCTCTCTCCTCAGATCTCTCTCCTTCATTCTATAGTTCTGCCTATTTGTCCTTTTCTTCCCACAAAATAAGCACCGATACCCCCTAATGGGTTTTCCTAAACCAGGACACTCCTGCCTCCAGACAGCTCTCTGCTTCTCTCTGTCTCTATCTTCTTTTTTTCTCTGTCTCTGTAGCATTCGCCCTCCCTGTCTTGTTTATCTCTGTCCATTCACCTCTCTGTCTGTCTCTCTGTCTCTCCCTCTACCCCCCGACAAGCCCCAGCTCCTCTGATGGGCTTCCTGAAGTCAGTCAACCCTGCCCCCAGAATGCTGCCCCCAGAAACATGCATCACTTACCCAGGACCACTGGCCAAAGGAAGCAGGAACATAAGCAGCTCAGGAACACCCAGGGGACCCTCCTCCAGTGGGCCCACCTCATGGCTCCCAAAAGAGTCTCTCAGGTTCTTCAGGATAGTTCCTCAGCACAGAAGCGGTAGTGTGAGGAGCAGAAGTTAACCTGTCACCACCAGCTGCTGGCCTAAAACAGGTGTATTTCCCTGAGGGACTAGAGTACTAGGGGAGGAGGACAAAAGAAGGCGGGGCCCCATGCCAATCATCCTTGCCCGTCTTTTCTTTCCTCAATCTCCACCCCCTTCCCCCACCAGGAAAAAAAAACCCTATACAATAGTTGCTCTGCTCCTAGTCAGCCTGAGCCAAGTAGGAGGAGAGGTGGGAGGGGATGGGGGAATAGAAACCAGGAGGCACTGGGAATGAGTGGGCCACCCTTGGTCTGGGATCCTGGGCCCTCTCCTGCTTCCCCAAAGCCTGCCCCTGTCCTGCCAGAGTTTTGGACTTTTATACTGGAAGGCAGCTGGGTCATTGCAGAAGAAGGGCAGGGGAGAATGGGAAAGAAAGGGGACAAGGGAGGAGTTTGGGGCTGTATGAATAGGAGAAAAAGTGAGATTTGTGGGGGAACACAGGAAGTGGGGCGAACAAGCGGGGTGAGAAGTAGGAATCAGAAATACCCTGCCTGCGACTTTTGGGAAGGAGTGCTGGGCTTAAAATATCTGCTCAGCGCCAGGCAGGCGGCGGGTCCTCACCAGATGATGGATCTCTTTCGTCCAGGAGAGGGAGCACAGAGCCAGCAGGCTGCAACCTGGGGAGGTAGCTTAAGGCATTTGGGACGGGTCGGGTCCTAGGGTAAAGAGCAGAACCTGGGAAGAAGTGATTGTGACCCCATGAGGAAGTGAGGGTGGAGACCTCAGAGCTCAGGTCACCTCATTTTGATCTTTTGTTACCCCTAAAGACCTCCAGACAGGGTGTACTGAGCAGAGTTCTGAAGGTGAAAGAAGGTAGTTGGTGTAGCTCTGCAAAGGAAAACAATGGAGATCTTCCCCCACCGTTTGCCACAGTGAGAACCCCTGCTTCTGGTTCCTTAAGCCTTGACTCTGAGTGTGGGGTCTGTGCAGTGATGATTCCCAGACCGGCTCTCAGACACTACACAGCCTAGGATGAGGAGTTGGTATTGCCACATTCCCAGGCAGATCCAGCTTTGCCCAGGGAAGATTAGATGCCTGACACTGTGGTGCCATCTCAGAGGACCACGAAGGCCCACCATCGTATTCGCTACTTGCCCAAAGGCTGAACTTTCCAGTAACAATGCAGACACTACAGAGAAGTAACAGGGTCTCCCCCATGAGTCCCTCCACCTCTCCTTGGATGAGTTGATCTCATTCTTTCCTGGGAGCAGGAAATTCACAAAGGTAAAGGAGATTTTAGGCATCGAGCACCTGGACAGGATAGGAGGAGGATATCACTGAAGAGAACTTACATAGACACCAAGGCCCAACTTGGCCTTAATCATTTTTCTGTATCAGTTCTTGCTCACGAGGTCTCCCTATTAACTTGTTGTGTGTGTTTGTTTGGTGACCTCTGGAATGCAATTTCCCATCTACAGAGGAAAAAAAAGGCATTTCAGGTTAGAACAAAGTAAGGGTTGCACATCTTGTTGACCTAACACAGATATACCCTCCTACTTTTCAATACAAGGGAAGCCAGAGGCACAGAACGTTCTCCAGAGGCTGCTGTGGTGGCCAAGACTTCAAACTGGGCATCAGAATCCTTGGGCGGTGCCACCCAAGGCAAGTCACATCCTCCTTGAGACTTGTTTTTCTCATCTATAATATAGGGGTGATATATCAAAGGAAAGCCAGAGCTGGACGGTAGTTAAAGCAGTAAAAAAGATTCAAGACTATTTTTTATTCCGGACTATTAACATAAGGGAATTTTATTCAGGACTATTACAGTAAGGGGAAAGGGACCTCATCATAGAACCGGGCTCAACTCTGAACACACATACACCATGGGCAAGTGGGAATTAAAGCCAAGGAGCAGGGTTGGGGTCCGTGGATGAAAAATTATTAAGAGAAATAAACCTTCAGGGGTAAGGGGATTCTGGCTAAGCTAACCTAACAAGACTTTTTGCTGAAGACAGTCCAGGGTGATTAGACATCAGCTGGAGGATGGTAGAGGATGAGGAACCTGGTCAGATATTGGGGGTGATCAGATATTGAGGAAGGGCACTCTTGCTAAACTGACTTAGCAGGATTCTTGCTAAAACTGGGTTTTGTAAGGAACTGCACAGGTGGGCCAAAAAGAAGTTCCAGGAGCCTGACTAAAGTTTGGTCAAGCAAAGAATCTTTGTCAAATAACAACTACCCAAAAGGTTGTGAGACTGGCAGGAGTTCATGCACATTAAAGCACTTTACAAATGTAAAGACACCTGTAGAGAGCACTCGGCTCCTCATTTCATCCTGATATCATCCCTGAAGGTAGAAACAAATGAGGGAAGCCAAGGAGGAGGACTCTGGAAAAGAATGTCCAGGCCCATCTGCATACCAAGGTCTTTGGGGTCCATGACATTGGCCTGTTCAAATCTAATCCATTTTCTCCCTGCCCGCCTCCAGTTCCCTTCTCAGTTTCCCTTTGATCTCAGCAACTTCTCAAGAGGCCTGTTTTTGAGTTGGGATGCTTCTAGGTCTCATGCCTCTCTCTTTATCTGTTTGTCCTTCCTTCTCCCCTCCCAAGGCATCTGATGGGGCAAGAGAGGGGTGAGAAAGAAGGGAGGAAGTGAGTAGATTCTGAGTTCTGTCTGGTGGAGACCTCCTAGGCCCACAGACAGCTGGGTTTACCCAGAGGCAGGAATCTAAAACCAAGTTTAAGTTGATATTCCACGGGGCGCCAAGAAAGCTCAGTTTGGACTAGGGGTATAAGTACTTTGGAGTAAGGATAAGACTATGACCTTTTCACATGGAAGGAACACGCAGCCTGGGTTCTGAGCAGCAAAGCCAAGCTCTTAAAGAGGGATTTCTTTTCTAAGCTAACCAAAGCAGGAGGCCCTCGTTTTGGGAGAGCTCCCTAATATTGCTTACCTCCATATAATGTATGTCCTGATAGACGTTCATGCTGCTAATAGTTACTTCTGGTCACCCTTTCGCACTGAGACTGAGATGAGGCAGGAAGTCTGACACTGATTAAGTCTGATTTATTAAGTCTTGGAAAAAAAAAACTTGTACCTAGAATGTCAGGTCCTGCGTACGTCCCGTAATCCTGTGAGGTGCCTGTCATTCTCCCCATCTCACATGTGAGGAAACTGAGGTTCAGGATGATGAACATGTACTCTCGTCATCTTGAGTCATGGTCCCGTTTGGGTGATCAAGTGAAACTGGAAAACGCTAAACTCTCTTGGTCACCTTGCCCAGGTCACACAATAAGTCACAAAGCTGGAATTCGAGACTGGGTCTGCCTGGCTCCAAAGCAAAAGAAGGGAATTAACATACACCGGTGCTTACTGTGTGCTGAGCTATATTATTTTCCCAAGACACTGACGTGTACCTTTAAGAAGGGATTCAGGGTTCAGTGGCAAGGAGAGTGGTTAGTTGGCAGCTTCCAGCTGTTAGCTCCTTCAGGGTGGCCTCAGCTTTCTCGGGGTGACCCTTGGGCCGGTGAGTGAGCAACGCAGTGGTGCAAGGTGCTGGCTATTTTCACCCTACAGGACTCCTCTAACAGGTAGTCTGCACCCCAGAGTATCCCATAAGGCTGACAGGGACGTTGTGACTTTGTCAGCTTTGTCGGATCCCTCTGCCCAGTCCTGCCTCCTCCCTTTTCCTTTCATAAGTATTACTCCCAATAAGCCTTTCCATTTCACTCCATCTCAGCATTGGCTTCCAGAAGGACTCAACCTGAAACACGTGTAAGAGGATGCCTGTTTCATAGATACAGAAAGCTACCCTCTGCGCTGGGATCCAGACTTAGATCTGCACCACTCCAAATTCTCTTTCCACTGCTTCATACTCAACAGTTCAGCAAGGGGGTGTGTGGGCCTGATGGGCCTGGCACACTGCTATGTACAGTAATTTTGTCCATGAGAAGTATGTGACCTGCCTGATAAGACAAGATTTCACACTGCAAGAGACAAAGACCAACGGGATTGATGCCGGGGCCCAGTGACCGGACCCTCACCAGGAGAGTGTTGTGTGTGGGTGTCAGTGCCACTGTGGAGAAGGGAGCCGGGGTAGTGAAGGGGCAGCCCTGCATCTGAGGCCTTGGCTCCCAGGCCGTGTTGAAAGCAGGGGCCCTGGGGTTTGGGCCACACAAAGGCCCCCATAATTCTCTCATGATTGGGGTTCTCAGCTCTTTGCTCTAAAAGTGCGGGGCATTTTCATACCAACTAGCTCATTTTCCTTCTCGTTTTACCTGTGAGGCGGATGGGGTCATAATACCTGTCCGAGCAACATTTCCCAGGCATGCGGTCCTTGTGAGGGAGGGGCCATCCTGAGTGCACAGGCGGGGCTTAAGGGCCGGTAGTGACTTGAGGCCCAGGAATCTAAATGTATCCACTCACTCAACTTCAAGGAGAAGCAAATCTAGGCCAGGAAGTTAGCAACAGTCCTAAGTCAAAAACCCAGAATCCACGTGTCCAGATTTGCTCTCTGTATTCTATGGTTAGGTTTCCCTCTTTAAATTCTGAAGGAAAAAAAAAAAGAATCTCAACATAATTTTATAACTAGAAGAGACTTTGGCAATTATATAGTCTACACTCCTCATCTACTAAAGAAGAGGGTAGGCCCAGAGAGAAGGGAGTGCCCAAGTTCACAGTTGTAAGTGGCAGATGCAGGCCTTGAACCCATGTCTCCAGTGCTCTTTCTGCTTTGCCACTCTGCCACCCATGTGTATTAAGTTGTCTTTGCATACTTCCAGCACCCGGATCAGAACCATTGCCCCTAGTCTAAACCTCTGTTCACAGCAACACTCAGAGACGTTGTCATGATGGGGATGGAAAAACAATGGACTGTCCTCTCAGACACGGCAGCCGGCAGAGGTCTCCATGCAGGGTTCTGAGAGAGAGCCCAGCCTGGGCCTAAAATAGTCTTTTAAGATAAAGTTTACTAGTTGTCATTTTTCCCATTATAAAAGTAATACATGCTCATCATAGAAGACACGGAAAATACTTAAAAGTAGAGAGAAGAAAAACATGAATGTTTTACCACCCAAGAAAAACCCCTCTTAATACATTGATAGAGTCTAGCATCCCCATGAATCGCTCATATATTTATGTGTGTGTGTGTGTGTGTGTGTGTGTGTGTGTGTAGTTTACAACTATCATATCATAGGTAAAATTTGAATTCCTACTTGATCATGTAACTTGAAACCTAAAAATTTCTTCCTGTTATTACAATACTTCATTCACACATTTTTAAAGACTTCACAATACTCCACTGAGGGGACTGCCACCATAACTTACTTAATCACATTGGACACTTGAGCTATTTACAGTTGTCCCTATTACAAGTAATGCAGAGATGAGAGTCTGTGTGCCTGAAGCTCCTTGCGTATTTAGGCTGGTTTCCTTAAGCTAGAATCGGGTCTGGCATGTTTAGTTAGGCTGCTCTGCCCTTCCTTCTCGTACAGCAGGAAGTCAAGGAACATATATTAGCTAAGTCTACAGGATGTGGGTGTATTCTTGGACACTGGGAGTCCATTAAATCTCCAGTGCAGGCAGTCTAATTGTAGAGGTAAAACCAACAGTAAAATGAGATAATCACTCAGGTGAGCTGAAAATGGTGGATAGATTAAGGACTCTGCAGGTGGGTTAGGAAACAGGGAGAGTCCCTCAAGGACGCTTTCCTGGGTGGGCTCCCAGCTCTGATCCATAACCACTGCCAGGCCTCCCATTTGAATACACAGCCCAGGTGAATATTCCAGGGAAAGTGATCCAGAAGGAATTTGAAAGAGATAAAAGGTTGGAGGGAAGCACTTAGCCAGAGAATTAGAGCAGAAGAGAATGCGAATCATCCTGGAGCAAAACCTAGCTGGAGAGAGGAAGCAGCTGAAGCTGGAAGGGAAGGCCACGGGGAGGAGAGGGGAACAGAGCCAGGCTGTCCCAGCAAGCCCCAAGCCCCTGTGTACAGTGGAGGCCCCAGAACTTAGAGGGTCAGCCTGGTACTCCAACAACCAACTTACTCCATAAACCTGTGTGCCTGGCACAGGAAATGCTGAGATGAGCGAGACACACCCCCTGCCTTCACAAGGTCACAATCTAGAGAGCTCCAGACATGCGGAGAGGGGCGTTTAATGACAGGCCCTCTGGATCTGTGGCCCTGAGGTCTGGGTGTGTGTTGGACAATGGAGGAAGCTCCATGAAGGCAATCCAAGGGGATCTTTGTATTAGTTTCCCAGGGGTGCCATAACAAACTACCATAAACCAACAGAAATGTATTCTCTTCACAGTTCTGGAGGCTGGAAGTCCTAAATCAAGGTGTCAGCAGGCCCATGCTCCCTCTAAAGGCTCCAGGGAAGAATCCTTCCTTGCTTCTTCAACGTCTCGTGGTTGCGGGCATCCCTGGCTTGCAGCTCCAACGCTCCAGTCTCTGCCGTGACCACCATGTGGCCTTCTTCTCCCCTGCGTGTGTGTGTGTCTGTTTTCTCTTTTAAGGACATGGGTCACTGGAGTGGTGGTAACCACGCTAATATAGTACGATCTCAGTTTACATAACTGATCCATCTACAAAGACTCTATTCCTAATAAGGTCACATTCTGAGGTTATTGGTGACATGAATTTGGGAGGGGGACACTTATCCAACCCAGTACAACCTCTCTGAAGAAAGTTTGGGAAGGGTAAATGTATGGGTCCTCACAATATGGACCTCTGCAGGGAAACCCCCTTTACCCTGGGCTGACCCTGGACATCCCCAAATGCCAGCTCTCATCACCACTGTGTCACAAGCCAGGCTGGGTGACCAAGGGAAACATCTGGATTAATCCCTTGATCAAACATCCCAGGGCGGGAAGCTGGGCAGGCAGCAGACCCAGGAGCTCCCAGCTCTGCCTCATTATGTCTTGTGCAGGGACCACCCCTCCATTGCCCAGGAGGGCTGAAGAGAAGTGGGGAAAACAGGAGAGCAGGGCCTCGGTGGAGATGACCACACCGGCACCCCTTGTTTCAGTCCTGCTCTCTCAAAGGTAGACTTGCCAGTGAAGATATCATACTTCCTGTTTTCTTAACCCCAGGGAAGAGAATAGGGTGGGCAAGTGGAGAGGGACAGGCCAGTATATTTAAAAATCAACTAACCCCACCCTGTCCTCTGGCATTCCATACCCAGGCGTGTCTCCAATGTCCCAACCCCTAAACTGACCCCCCTGATCTCTAAGGGTGGGGAAAAATAAGACCTAGACCTTTTTTTCTTTCACATACACAACCCCAGACTCTCCCTTTATTGAAGAAAAGCGACTTCTCACCTTACCCCACCCCCTTGACACTACTTCTTCAAGTGTACTTGGAATGTTCTCTCTCCTCAGCGTCGGTTACCCACACACACTCCCTGGAGCCCTGAGAGCTGAGGTGCAGGCCGGAGGAGGAGGAGGCTAGAGGGTTACAATTAATAAGCCTACATCCGCAGGTGCAAGCACTGCAAGATGAAATTTTCACTGAGATGAAAGTTCAGCTTCTGGGGTCCAGAGACTTCAGCTGTGAGATATCAGGTCCAGGATAAACTGCCTAGGACCTGGCCCCAGGTCCAGGAGATGCCTGGGTAGGAGTCATCACCTATTCTCCTTTGGGAAGGAGGGTGTGAGAGGGGCTGTTGTTGAGCCCCAGGAGGCAGAGCGAGTGCTCCAGGGAAAGGGCAAGGGCTTTGGAGTCACCTCGGGCAGCCTGCTTCCCAGCTGAACCTCAGTCTCCCCATCTGCTTAATGGGAATAGTAATCATACTTCCTATTGGTTTAGCACATAGAAGATTCTCAACAAATGTCAGTGTTCCCCTACCCACCACTACCCCCAGAGAAGGAGGACATGGAAAGAGAGCCAAAAAGTTGTTTGTGGCAAGAGTCTGGTGGTGTTCTGGGTGGAAGGGACAGCTCATGGAAGTGAGGGGGTTACAGTATGAGTCTTACTGAGTGAATAGCTCTGGAAGGGAAATGGGGGTGGGGGGACAGGTCTGCCTATAGGGCTCAGGAGGCTACTGTCCCCACCAGGGTCCTGTAAACTGGAAGATAATCAACTTGGCTAGATCAGGTGTTAATCATATGCAGATAAACTTATTTTATACAGTGATTATGCAAAAGTTGGTTAAGTTCTTCAAAGACTATGCTTTGGAGACTGGGGGAAAGGAGCCTGTTTGAGAGAATGAGGTTTTGAGAATCAGAAACAATAGTATTGAATCAAACTACTAAAAAGCATAGTATGCAAGGGCAAGGATGGAGTGGGTCCTGAGAGAATGTTTTTGATTGGAGGGCTTTTTTAAAATTTTGACAATAGACTATCTCACAGAGTAGTCAAAGTCTGCCAGACCCTAGACGCAACCTGACTGTATGTTGAGAGTTCAAATGTAGGTTTCAATATCTTATAATAATTAATATGTGTAGCATTAATATATTGTGATGTGTGATATAATAGTATATATTATATATATCATTATATTAGCCTACACTAAGTGTGAGATCAGTTTTTTAAAAATGCTTTAAAAGGTTTTACGACTGTTATTGCCTGGGGAGCTCCTGAATGTCTGACTCCCTTTAACACGCCTGGGCAGCCAAACTCCTGGTCACTCTGAGACAAGTCGGCCACTGGTCCTTGGTTAGTTTGCCCCTCTGCCAAGAGGCAGGCCCACACATGCTAGGACCTGGCTTTCAGAGCACCCTGGCTGTGGCTAGACCTACCCCACCCCCACCCCATGCCATCAGAGTGAAGGTCACTGTACTTTGCCTGAAGTATTAAAAACATGAAACCTAAACTCTTGTTCTTCTGTTAGATCCTCTCCTTCCCTCCCCACCAGCCTTGGGCAGCAATGAGAGACAAACTTAAAATTCACTTGTGTTTTTATCCATAACTGTGAGTCTGTGTTTCCGTGTAAATGACCAATGCATTTAAAAAACCAGTGACTTCTCCTACAATGAAAGCGTGTCCTTTCATCAGATGAATACAGAGGGTGAGGAAGGCAGGGAGAAAATGGCAAGGTCAGGACAGGAGTGCTGAGCAAATTGACAGGTTCATCAGGCATCCAGGCCTGACCTTGAACTACGGGACAACAGGAAAGGACGGCTGTAAGCAGAGTCCCTGAGACGCAGGAGGACAGTTGTTTTGCCTGAGGTGAAGCTGGGGTCCAGCCCCTGTGGATGCAGCCCGGGCTGGTGAGTGGAGGAAGTGTTAACAAGAGTAAATAAGACGGTGAAACCAGAGCCCCTTCATCAGGGCTCCAGTGGTTTAATGCTGCCAACCTGTGTGGCACCATGAGAAACGTGAGAAGTACTAGTAGCTGACTCACCCCAATTCCCCTGAATGTGGGTGAAATCCTTTGGGTACCTGGGTGGAATCCAGAATACCTGCCTGGGGTGGGGGAGCCTCAGACAGGAGGAAAACTGCAGAGAAGAGCCCGATGCAGGGCCTGCTTTGTAGGAGCAACATCTCGCATCTCTCTGTGCTGGGGGCCGGGGGTCGGGGGGTGGGGGGACTTTGTGCAGAGGGTGCTTATGTTTGGGAGTTTCCTGGGGGTGGGTGTCTCTGTTTTCTACATGGAATAGAGGACATGGAGCTCATGGAGGGAAGTGAGAGAGAGAAGGTGGGTGGGAAACAGAATGTGAACGTTGTCATTTTGGGGGAAAGGAGCTTTGGGCAGAACAGCCACGGTGCTCCTCCCCGGCAGCACTTCAGACTGTTTGAAGTGTCTCTGAGCAGTTCAGAGATTACGTAATTTGTCCAGAGTTAGACATCTAACAGGGACCTGAGCCAGAATTAGAAGGCAGGTCTGTCTTTCTCCACAGCTTTTTCACTTTTGCTATTCAATTTCCCCCCAAATTGAAAAAGCTTGTGGTTTCTTCACAGAGTGAAAGAGGGTGTGCAGGTGGAGAGGTCCAGGCAGGAAAGGCAGGTGGGGGTGGGGCTTGTGAGACGACCAATCTGAGATGACGAATGGCTGTACCCAGCCCAAGAAGCAGGGCTTTAAAGAGTCTTTCTACCCCGGAATCTTCCTGAGAAGACCCTCTGGGCGGGAGAGGGCACCAGGAGGGTTGGACTCTCTGTTCCACAAGGGGCAGTGATGGGATGCCAGGCTTTGTGCCCTGAAGGAGAGTGGGGCAGAATCACCAGCTTCGCAGTATTTTCGGATTATATGGATGGGTAATCCAGGACGTAGGGTATCCACAGTTGATTTTTCTTCCATGACCCATCTGTTTAACTGTATGGTCATAACCTGCCTATGGCCTGGAAAGCAGCAGAGAACATAAAAGACTGGAAATGAGATAAACCTCCCTAATCACAAGAAACTCTTATCTGCTTCTGGAGTGTGCATCATGGGGAGGGAAGAGGCAGAGGGGGCAGTGAAGAGGAGGAAAGAATAACATGCAAAATCCAAACATTATAATTTTTGGCTTTTGAATGCATTTGGCAATATTTTAAAACGAAGGTTAACCCTATATGTCAAAACAAAAAACAAGTTAACTTTAAAGGCAATTTTTAATAACTCAAAAAATATTTGCAACCACCCACCATTCATATTTGAAAGATATGAATATCCTTAATATATAAAGAGCTCTTACAAATAACAATAATACTTTAAAATAAAGTAAAATGGGAGCAAAGGGCATGAATAAACAAAGAAATACATCGAAGAAGTTTTCAATTCCACTAGTATTTAAAGAAAAGCAAATCAAAACAAAATATCACTTTTTAAGAAAAATCGCATTTGTAAAGATTTGAAAAAAATGATAATACCCAGGATTGATGAGCATATGGAGAAACGGACATTTATAATGGCTCTCGGGATTAAAAATTGGTAATTTCTGGAAAGTAATTTATTAACACATTGCAAAAGTCTTAATATTTTACTTCTACTCTTCAAAATTCACTTCTAGGAATTTATCCAAAAAAATCACAGGCCAGGTACACAAAGACATACGTACATAGCAAAAACTGGAAACTACCTAATGGATAACTACCAGAATTTGGTTAAGTTCTCATGATGCTTTCATGCAATAGAATATGATGCATTCTTAAAAAACAATCTTGTGGAAGAATATACAGTAATCAAGGAAACATTAATAAAACACTGTGAAGTAACATGTTGATAACATGGTTTATGCAATGTGATCCCATTTTTTTTAAGAAGAGCTATATACAATGAAAAAAACAAGAACCTGGTAGGAAATATACCGAAATGTTGACGTTGACATTACCTGAGTAGTAAATGGCTTTTATTCTTTTTGCTTATTGGTACTTCCAACAATAAATATTATTTTGTAATAAAAGAGAAAAATGTTTTGTGAGTTTTTTAAGTGAAGGTTTATCTTCCTAAAGAAGTTTTTCTCCGGTGAGTATTAATGAGAGTTTGAATTCCTTGAGAATACAACCTCGGGACCCCAGGCCTGATGGGGGCCTTCAGGCTGATGGGAGAGCAGGTACCTGATAGGAGAGCAGGTACAATGCTCTCCCCATGCTTGTGCTGAGCGCCCAGCCCGACGGAGTGGGCCCCTTTGTGTGCATGAGCAGAGGACTGCAACATGAAATGTATTTCTATGTAGGTTGTAGTTTTTAAAAACAAAGTTTGAGACACACTGGTCTACACTGGTGTGTCTACACTGGACAGTGCCACAACTAAGCACTGTCCAGCCCTGGCTGAGTCCTTCTAGTAACGGGGAGCTCACTACCTTTTGTGCTATTTTTTGACAGAACCAACTGCAAGACATTATTCTTCTGTTTAACAAGCTCTGGCCTCTCATCCTACCTGGTCATCTCTGACACCCTTCTCCCAGGGCAGCACTTCAGATATTTAAAGGCAGCCTCCCTGTCACCCCCAAAGTCAAAGCCTGCCTCCCCTCTCCCTACTCGGATCCTAACCACCCTCCACTCCCATGTATCCAGGCCCTTGCCATCCACTGCCTCTTCTGAAGTCATCCTCTCCCCAGCCCTGTGGACTGTTAAAGTATGAACATGTGCATACACACTCATATACCCAGGACTGAAGCCACCATGCCAGGCCATTTTGCTCATTCATTAATCCATAGATTCTTTCAATGGTTATTAAGTGAGTGCCCACTGTGTGTCTGGCTCTGTGCTGGGTGCAGGGAAGACACCCAGAGAATTAAGAAAAACCTAGCCACCTGCCTTGGGGAGCCCCGGGTCTGGTGGGCACAGGCCATCTTTGCCATGACTAAGCTGTGTTGCCCACAAGGGCTGGCTGAGAGTCAGCTGGAATCGCATTCACCCGGGTTCACGCTCGGCCTGCAGTCATCCCTTCTACTTGAGCAGAGAGCAGCCAGGTGGTGGGCAGCGCAGGCATTGCCCACCGCCAGACCTCCAGCTCCTCTGGGCCTCGGCCAGCTCCTGGACAGGCATGTCCTTCCAGCAGGCAGTCCGAGTCCACACAAACCTCTGCCCTTCACCCACCACCACTCAGAGGCTGCCAGAGGCTGGTAACCTGTGTCACCACATGCAAAGGTGAGAAAATAGAGCAAACTACGCATACCGGAAAATTGACTTGCTACTAACAGTAAAGCTCTATGTTGGCTCTTTCATGCTGGTTTTCTTATTTAACTTGCTGGTTGTGTTTTTTTAAGCCACCGTATATTGAACATCCACTGTGTTTGGCATTTTGACATAGAATATTATCTCTACTCATTGATTAGAACTATCTGTGCCAGGTGTGGGGCTAAAAGCAGAGATAACAGCAGTCTCTGATCTCAACAGTCTGGTCTGGAAGCAGATATTAAACAAAAAGTCAAGCAAGTAAATTATAATTGTGTTAAGTGCTATGAGGGAAAAGCAGAGAGGATTCTAGGGACATACAGCAAGGCATTTACTTTAGTTGGGGGAGGTGGGCAGGCAGAAGGATGCCTAAGCTGGTCTAAAGGAGGAGCACTGGTTAGCCAGGTGGAGGTGGGGCAAGACAGCTGTGAGCAGAGGAATGGCATGTGCTAAGGCCCTGAGGTAGAGAAAAACTTTACCTAATCAAGGATCTGAAGAAGACCACAGAGATGGGGCTAAGGGGGAGGAATAAATAAGATGAGGCTAGAGAGCTGGTAAGAGTCACATCCTTCAGCTTTTCAGACTCTACAGGCATAAACATGTCCTAGGGGAGCTGGTTTCAATATCAGCTCCAGAGCTGATATTTCAATATCAGCTCCACCAAGCCTCAGCCAGGGAACCTGCGTGTTTACCTATTTCCCCAAGTGATGCTGAGGCAAGTGGCTGGAGGAGGACACTTTAAGGAGTACAGATGTTGGTTTCATCAGCCATTTAAAGGATGTGGGACATTTCCTAAGAGGAGGGAAAGCTGTTGAGATCAAAAACATACAGCAGGCTGACTGGTGCCCATTTGAACCCAGTTCATTTGATTTGCAAACCAGAGGACACTGTCTCTTCCTAAAAGGAAGGTGGTATCAGATGGGTGCACCAAGGGCCAGAGGAAGGACCCTCCAGAGAAGGGAACGGTGTCGGTAAAGCCAGAGTCCACATGGCTCAGAGGTGAGTGGGGCAAGGCGGTTACAGAGCCACTGGCCTGAGCACAGCCAAATGTCTCTGGGGCATGTGTCCTTTCCCCATTACCTTGTAGGGGCCTCACACGTTCCCACCCTGAGTGCTTTTGCATCTGAATCTCATTTTGGCTTTACAATACCCCTATGAAGAAGAAGAGTCTACTGGGTCATCCTCTCCCTTTCCCTAGTAATGCTGAGGCTTACTAGGTGAAGCCACTCAGTGGTCTATGTTAAGTCAGTGAATAGGAAAATGCGGCACTGGGGCCCGGAGAGGGAGCGAGGCTGCATTTGTCAACGAGCAGCCAGAAGTTATGAGATTGCAGCAACCCCTGTTGTCATGGACCCCTTGGAGGCAAGAGGCTGGATGAAGTGACCTCTGGATTTTGATCACAGGGGCTATTTGGACACTATTTTAGTTCAGGGAGGACATGAAGATCCAGAACCTAAACAGTCTCACGGCTGTGTGACGTTGGGCAGCTACTCCTCACTCGCTGCCTCAGCTTCCTCATCTTTGAAATGAGGTTGGACTAGGCGATCACTGCAGTCCCTTCCTGCTCTGACGCTGCCAGACTCTGAGACTACCTGGGTGGGTCCCTGATTCTGGAGGGTGCTGGCACAACGAACATTTTGGTCCAGGACGTCAGTGACCCAGGTGCCAAGAGGAACAAGGAAGTAAGGGAATGTGTCAAATTCAGTTTCAATATGGGCTGTTCTGAGAACTGGGTGGGGAAGCAGGGGTGTGGAGGGGGGCTGTCACAGCTCCTGTCTATTGGGCAGACAGGAGGTGGCTGTGAGCTCAGGCCCCTGGGTCAGGAAGAGGAAATAGAATCAGCTGCCATGGTATTCTGGCAGAGGCGGGTCGGGGTCTCCACAGTCTCCACCAGTCCACAAGGAGCTCCCTCTCCTCTTACAACCAGGATGGGTCAGAGGAGCAGGACCAGGGCCGTGGCTGATGAAAAGGATGTCCATGGGAAGATGGGGTAGGGAAGACTTTGAGTCCTCGGTTCCCAGAGCTTTCTTGCCAGCTCTCAGAACCCCAGTCAGGCCCTCACCATCCACAGGCCCCTTCTCCCTAGGTGTGAGAGCTCAGGTGCCTCCCCCCAGGGTTGGGCTCTGTGCTCTGTCCACTCCTGAAGAACTCCACCACGTGGAGAACAGCAGGCCTCCAGTTATCTCTCAGCCTCCCAGGCTAGGACATGCATCTCCTCCTGGCTGCTGTCCTGGGTTCAGCCTGAAACTGCTCTGAAGCCCGGCCTGCAGCCTAGTTCCTCTGTCTTCCTGTTTTCCATGCATTTCCTGTTCCCACTGCCCTCCAGTATTGGGCACCTACTAAATGTCATGTTCGCTTCTGATCTTGGACCTCCCTGACTTATGTCTTCTCTTCCTCGTTGCACTTACCCCTTTTCTCACTTCTCTCCTTCCTCATACACCTCAGCTCACCAGCTGGCCTTTTGCCCACTGCTCAGATGGCTGACCTATGACGACCCCATTGGCCCTCAGCAAATTTAACATTTCTTAAAGATCCACATTTCCTAAAGCCCACAATTCTGGAGTTGGAAGGTGCTTTGTGGGAAGAAACAAGAAGCCTACTGGTCACTTTGTTTGGGCCCATCTTTTCAGCCCAGTAACCAAGAGCCAGGTCTTATCAATGTCCAAGCTTCTGGGGAAATGATTTCTGCTAACCAAACCCACGTGCACAACTGATATATAAACCAGAATGCCGTTTATTAACGGAAAATATAAGCTAGAACTCTCCAACTGTCTGACTGTGTGATGTCTATTGATTTATTGTCCACTATACAAGTCTATCAATCTTCAGCAATCTCCCCTATGCTGTCCCTTTGCAATTATTAAATCTCTGTGTCTGAAGACAGGGTGGTCCCCTTCATAACTTCTAGGTATCCGAAGACTCAAATTAGATAACTTAGTGAGCTGGCAGCAGAATTAGGGGAGGGGGAAGTGAAAGGCCACATTTCCCAAAGCAAAACACTCTTACATGAACAGCTTTTCAAAAAAAGGACTCTTAATGCCAATTAAGTTTGGAGAAGGCTGAGTATTTCATCCACTCCTGGAAATTCACAATGTGTGTAGGACTATTTAAGGCTCTGAAATAAACATAGTTTTACCAGAAATTTTCCACATTTGTTTGACCTCAAAACCATTTCCCCCCATACACCCTAACACTATAGGATGTATACACGAGGGATTACTTCTGGAAGTGGAGAGCTGTGTTCCTCTACCCAGGGCCTCTTCCCAGCCGGTTCAGTCTCCTGGGCCCCCTTTCTTGTTCTCCTTGTTGGCTGGCCTCCACTGGCAAATTCTTTCTTTATTTGCATTGTGTAGGCACTGATAGGCCTTCCACACTCTGATGGCAGCTGGAGAAGCCTCTTTGTGTTAAGACAACTTTTATACCAGCAACAGAAGAGGAAAGTGCTGTTTCGAAGAACAGGTTGGAGGAATTCAAGAAGAAAACATAAACTGTGGGTGCACTGAGCTAATAAAGGAGCAGATGTCCTTGAGGGGTTTAGAAATACAGCGTGGACCTGGGCTGACTTTGGGGGTGAGATCTGGGCAGATCATAATTGCTCTGACTTATACAGTGAACAGAATCTGAGTGTCAGGAGTGACCTTGGGGAGAGCGGCGAGGAGAAGCCTTGGAAGAAAACAGGAAGCCTGACCACTGTGCTGTACACCTGAAGCTGAAGCTGAATAATTTTGAATGTCAACTATAACTTAATATATATATAGTCACAGGATGCGGAGTACCGCATAGGGAATAGACTCAGTGGAATTGTAACAGCTATATACGATGTCAGAGGGGTAGTAGATTGGGTGCGGTGCGGGGGGTGGTTATCACATTGTTTTGTACACCTAAAACGAATTTTTAAACAAGAACGGAAAAAAAGAGGAAGCCAGAGTGAACAAATAAAAATATAGAATGTCCAGTAAAATTTGAATTTCACATAAACAATGGATAATTGTTTAATGTAACATATCCCATGCAATATTTGGGACATATTTATACTAAAGGTTATTTGTCGTTTATGGGGAATTCAAATTTAACTGAACATACTGTATTTTATCTGGCAACCCTATGCAATGGCAAGAGGGGGAAGCCTGGGTAACTGGAGTGGGGGTGGAGGGAGGTGGGCCAGGGCAGGTGATAGAAAAACTACCTCCTGCTCTGCGACAGGCTGCTGTTTGCTGTGCAGTGTGGCCAATGACCGGGAGACCATAGTCTGAGTTCTGTTGCAGTTGGGTGCGTCATGGGGGTGGGGCAGGGGGTCAGGGATCAAGGAGAAAAAGGCTATGTCTCAAATTTGGGTTGGCACAGGGACAGAGAAAAAGCAGAACAGCTTTGTGCAGGGTGGAGTCCAGGAAGTCTCAAGGCAGGAAATTGGAGTGGGACTTTGGGGTGGGGGGTGACACAAGTCCATCACCTCCTCCACTTGCCACCAAAGGATTCTCAGTGTCTGGAGGGAGCATTGGACTTGACAAGGAAGGTGGAAGGGGAGCTTGATCCTCCCTTCTCTCTGACCCCAAAGAAAGGATGACTCTAGCTGACATTTGAGTCACATATATTTGTATACGTACACACGTGTATGTGTCTGTGTGATCTTATCTCTTACGTGTCAGTCTTATTAGTCTGACTCTTGGAATGCTAGTGATACCCTATTGTTATCCTTAAAAGGGACCTCAGAGAGCAGTCATTTTGGTACCCTCATCATAGAGAGGAAGAGGCACAGAGGAGTGAAATGTCTTGTCCAAAGTCACACAGCTGAGCCAGAACTAGAACTCTCTGCAGTAACCACAGCACTTTTTGCTTTTCTAGGCGCTCTCTCCACATCCAAAGGGGTTAACATCGCTGTGTCTCAGTTTCTTCATCTATCAAATGGGGACAATAGTAGTATCGCATAGAATTGTCATGAGGATTAACTAAAATGATAGGTGATTAGAAGAGTCTGGCACTACTACATGTTCAGTTAGGGTTGGCTGTTTTTCTTGTCATCTGTTGACACCTATGCTGTCTCAGTCCTCTGAAAAGCTGATGTCATGACAAGATTAAGCACACAAAAGATTTATTGGAGGAAATGCCTCGGAAAGAAAAAGGGGAGTATATTATTTAATAATTATCTATTGCTGCATAACAAATCACTCCAAAACTTAGTGGCTTAAAATAACGAACATTTATTATTTCACCAAGTTTCTGAGGAGCAGGAATCTGGAGAGACTTATCTAGTTGTTTCTGGCTCAGGACCTCTTAGAAGGTTGCAGTTGTCAGCAGGGGCCACAGTCAGCTAAAGGTTCCCAAGCTCACTCCTGTGGCTATTGGCTGGAGGCTTCAGCTTCTCACCATGTGGGCAGAGCTGTTCAACAACACGGCAGCACCATGGCAGCTGACTTGAGAGAGAGAGAGAGAGAAGCTGCAGTATCTTTTATAACCTAATCTCAGAAGTGACATTCTATCACATGTGCCATATTCTGTTGGTCACACAGACCAACCCTGGTACAGTGTGGGAGGGGCTACATGAGAACATGAACACAGGGAACTGGGGATCTTTAGGAGCTATCTTGGAAATTGGCTGCCACAGGGAAGGAACCAGAGAGAGTGAGCAGAACCTTCAGACCTCGATGCAGGTCTGACCTCTATGAGGGAAAGGGGGAAGGAAGCCTCGAGGACTGGGTAGGAAGAGTCCTGGACTACAGTTCAGTCTAAGACGGTTTCCATCAGGCCAATAGGATGTCCTCAAGCCAGTGTCACCCACTGGAGGAGTCCCATGTTTTGCTGGAACGTGCCTGCATTATACCCTCACTATGCTCAGGCACTGGCTGGGAGCAGCCCTGGGGAAGCATGATCTCTTGTCAAAGGTGATGGTGGATGCAGGGGACTGCAGCTGGTGTGTCAGTCAGTTATGCTCTGTGTAGCAGGAGATCTGAACAGTACATTTTCATGGCCGTCACAACACCAAAGTGTTTCCTCCTTCCATATGGTACATAAATTTAATCAAAGAAGCTGTTCTTCCCAGGACAGTATATGTGGTAGAGGGGATTTTGGGTCCAGGGAGATGTGAGGCCAAGGGCCAAGTCAATTACAAGGAAGTGATTTCTTTTCAGTCAACAAATATTTTCTAAGTTTCAGCTCTGCCTAGGCCTTGGCAGACACAGCATTTATCCCCCTGGTGTTCCCAACCTGAGCCAGCCTGGCAGGGAAGTGTATATCTGGGAAGGCTTCCTGTAGGAGGTCATGCCTTAGCTGAGTCTTTCAAGACTGTAGAAATTAGCCAGGCAAAGAAAGGAATGGGTTCTCCAGCAGAGCGAGAAACATATGCAAACATCCAGGAGTCTCCTTTCTCCCTCACTCTTGAGTGGGAGAGATCTAGGTCTCCAGGTGGCCCCAGGCCAACACTGGGTGAATTCATCACTAGCATTCAGTTGGTTGGCTAAAGTTCAACGCAAGTCTCTAGGCCAAACCCTGGGTCTCTGTCTTGTTGCATTCCCACTGGGAGAGCAGCAGGGAGAGAGACTCTAGCTGATCAATCACATCCTCAGATGTGACCAGGCATTGAAGAAAGGTAGGACCAGAAAAATGGAGTAGGAACCCAGAGGTGGAAGGAAAGGCAGCTGGCACAACTCCTTCCTCCACTCCAGGAGCTGCTGCCTGCTCACCTCCTTCCCGGGGGGACTTGGACCCCAGAGCCTATACACCGAAGGCAGCATTGCAGGACTGGGAGGGGCAGGTAGGGAGAAGGCACCCTGTGCTCACCAGTGTCCAAAATACCTGCAAAATACCTCCTCCCTCTGTCCCTCTCTCCCTTCCTTCCTTTATTCCCTTTTAAAAAAATAAATGCAAGGATCCTCATCGCAGTCATGGCTGAAGAATTAAATTGTTCGTGAACGCTGGCGGAAATGGGGCCAAGACCTGCCCCGTCCCTGAGACTGTTCATGGTGTCCTGGCTCAAGGGAGACACCTTCAACATCACCACCATTGACACCAAGAGGCAAATTGGACTGTACAGAAGCCATGCCCAGGAGGGCAGGTCCCATTCCTGCTGAATGGCACCGAAGTGCACACAGACACCAACAAGACAGGCATTTCTGGAGGCAGGGCTCTGCCCTCCCAGCTACCCCAAGCTGGCAGCTCTGAACCCTGAATCCAACACAGCTAGCTGGACGTGTTTGCTAAATTTTCTGCCTACATCAAGAATTCAAACCCAGCCTTCGGTGATCATCTGGAAAAGGGGCTCCTGAAAGCCCTGAAAGTTTTAGAGAATTTCTTGACATCCCCCATCCTAGAAGAAGTAGATGAGACCAGTGCTGAAGGCATTTCTCAGCGGAAATTTCTGGATGGTGATGAGCTCACTCTGGCTGACTGCAACCTGTTGCCAAAGCTCCATATAGTACAGGTGGTGAATAAGAAGTACCAGGGATTCTCCTTGCTTGAGGTGTTCCAGGGAGTGTATCGGTGATTGTGCCATGCCATCTGTCCAGAGGATGAAAAGATCGAGCTGACCTATGAGCAAGTGGCCAAGGCCATCAAATAAGCCCCTCCTGGGGCTCCCTTTCCCCCCTCCATTTTTCTCCACTCAGGAAACATTCAGAATTGCCAGTGGGGAGTGAATTCTGTAGCACTTGTACAGGATAGGTTGGGGGATGAGGGGAAAGAATGAGGGATCTGGGGTGGGCTTTTTATTGTGGGGTGGGATGGGTAGGACAATGTATTTCAGTAATAAAACACAGATAAAAAATGTGAAAAATAAAAAAAAATAAATGCAATATAGAAATGTTATAGAAAGCCTAACATTAGAGGGTGGAAAATCACATATAACACGTCTTCTTTATAAATAACCCTAATAATTTTTTTCACTCCCAATTTTCTCATCTACATATATATTTTACATGGCTGGAACAACACTGTAGATATAATTTTGTATTCAGTTGTTTATTTTATTAAGCATCTTCAATATAATTTTAATGGAAGTGTTTCATCGAGTAGTTATACCATAATTTAATGAACTATTCTATTATTGAATGTTTATATATTTTGTTTGTTGGTTGCTTTCTTTAACTATTATAAATAATAATGCCATGATTAACATGCCAATAACTTCTCCTTCTGGGTATCATTTCCTTAAGATAGATTCCCAAAGGTGGTATTACTGAATCAAAGTGTATAAATCTTTTATTGGCTCTTAATACATATTGCCAAATTGCTTTTCAAAAGTTTTGTACTTATGTATGAGAGTGCCTGTGTTAGTCATGGTTCTCCGGAGAAACAGGAGAGAAAGAGAGAGAGACTTATTTGAAGGAGTTAGCTCACACAATTATAAAGACTTGATGAGTACAAAATCTGATGCAGGAGATTGGCAGGCTAAAGGCTCAAGAAAAAGGCAGTCTACTAGAAAACTAGGAAGAGTCAGTGTTCAGATGAAGTCCAGCAATGAAAGTCTGCTGGAGAATTCCCTCTTGTTCAAGGTCAGCCTTTTGTTCTATGCAGGCCTTCCACTCATTGGATGAAGTCCACCACATTATGAAGAGCAATCTGCTTTGCTCAAAGTCCACCAATTTAAATGTAAATATCATCCAAAAACATTCTCATAGAAACATCCAGAGTAATATTTGACCAAATATCTGGGCACTATGGCCCAACCAAGTTGAAACATGACATTAACTAACACAGTGACACTGTTAACAAAACTTTGAAAGCCCTAGGAAGAATTTGAAAAGTCATTTTTATAGTTTAATGATTATACAATTAATTTAATTCACATTTTTACCACTTCTGAGAATTAAACAGCTATTTTTTCCATACATACATATGTGTGTATGTGAATAATACATATATATATCCTCATAGTGAATTATCTGTTCAAATCCTTTATCCAGTTAAAGATCTTAGTATTTTTCTTATCAATTTATGTGTTCCATGTGATACTGTTAGGGACATTTTGTCAGATTAGTTGCAAATATTTTCCCCATAATTTGTTGTTTCTCTTTATCTTCTTCTTTCAAAGTATTATAAAACTTGTAAACAGGAAGAGTCAGGCCATTACTGGACGCACTCTTGGAGGGTGGGGAAAACAGGCCAGAGAGCAGCCACAGAGCATGGCGGCTGTTGGGCAGGAAAGGGATGTCTCCTTTGGGAACTGAGGGGCTGCCTGTGAAAGCGTCCATCTGCTAGGAGTCCACTCTTCACCAACACTGTGCTCTTATTTTACCCAAGAGGAGCCGGAGGCTCACAGAAGTCAAAATCAGTGCTTCCTTAAATGCAAACCACAGACCTATGCGGGTCACAGTGAGGTAAGTACAGGAATGGAGAGACGGTGTTTAGAAACTCCTAGCGCTTTGACAGAGAAATTGTATGTCCCTTGTATGTAATAATAAACATTTGGGGGGCAGCCGGATGGCTCAGTTGGTTAGAGCGTGGGCTCTCAACAAGGTTGCTGGTTCAATTCCCCCATGGGATGGTGGGCTGTGCCCCCTGCAACGAAAGATTGAAAATGCCAATTGGACTTGGAGCTGAGCTGCGCCCTCCACAACTAGATTGAAGGACAACGACTTGGAACCGATGGGCCCTGGAGAAACACACTGTTCCCCAATAAAAAAATTAAAAATAAAATAATAAATAAACATTTGGCACAAAACAGCTAGGAATAAACTTTAAAAGAGTTATGGAAAAGTCATATGAAGAAAAATAATAAACGTAATAAAGGACTTTTAAAAAGTCTTGAATAAATAAGAAGACATATGTTCCTAGATGAAAAGCTTTAATGGTAAACAGATGTTAATTCTCCCTATATTCATCTCTGCAGTTAGAATAAAAACGCCAATGTTATTTTTTGGAACTTGAAAATTTGATTTTCAAGTTCATATGAAAAAATACATTTTGAGTAAATGACCAGATGGTAAAATGTAAAACTATAGTAATTTAAAGTATTCGTGGGCCAAGAATTGGTAAATAGATCAATGCAAAGGAATAGTATCCAGGAAAAAAATTCATGGAAATTAAATGAAAATGTTGACAATGTTGAAACTCTGGTCCTGAGTGAAATAATATCTTTATATATTTAGTGAACATGTCTCTAGGGATTTTTATTTCACTTCATAGTGTGGTTAGAGACAGTTTCTTATTCATGGGTCCTATCAATAAATATTTATTGGAAACAGAAATTTTTTTTATGTATTTCACAAGGAAAAGAAGTATGAGTAGATTGTTTCACAAGATAGTGATTTGAAAACAAATATACTCGGGAAAACTGGTAAATCTCACAAGTGTTTGGCTAAATGTGAAGGGTAGACAAACTATATAGCCCATGAGCCAAATCTAGCTGCTGCTTGTTTTTGTAAATAAAATTTTATTGGAACACAACTGCACATTCATTTTAGGATTCTCTACAATGCTATTGAGGCAAAGTTGAGTAGTTGTGACAGAGACCATATGGTCCTTTGCAAAAAAGTTCGCTAATCTCTGCTTTATATAATTTAATTAGAATAAATTAAAAGTTAGATGAAGTGTATCTAATTATGCCATGATTTATTTTTTATCAGAAAGCATATCCCAGGTAATCATTGTGTATTTATGAACACAAAATAGTTGCAATTATAACCTACAATTTGACAAACAAAAGATAAAATAAACACAGTATTATGTAAAATTTGGGGATTAATATTTTATATATTTTTGGTTTTTATAAATTTTATTTTTCTAGTAATTCATTTTTAATCACCTTTTCGAAGAATAATTTGATTTACAGAAAAATTACAAGGACAGTCTGGGAGGACCCATATAACCCACACCCATTTTCTCTTACTATTAATACCTTATGTTTGTTAGTAAATTTGTCACAATTAATGAGCCAACATTGATACATTGTTGTTAAATAGTTACTACTTTATTAAATTTATTTGTATTATTTATCCATATTTTATTCAGATTTCTTTACCTAATGTCATTTTCCTCTTCCAGGATCCCATCCAGGATACCACCTTATGAGTATATTTTAGATGCCAGGTCTCCTTAGGCTCTTCATGGCTGTGACAGTTTCTCAGACTTGTCTTTGATAACCATGACAGTTTTGAGGAGTACTGGTCAGGGATTTTTGTATTATGTCCCTCAACTGGAATTGTATGATGTTTTTCTCGTGATTAGATTGGGGTTATGAGTTTTGGGGAGGAATTCACAAAAGTAAAGTGACATTCTCATCATACAGTATCAAGGGTACATACTCTCAATATGACCTGTCACTATGGATGTTGATCTTGATCACCCGGCTGACGTAGTGTTTGTCATGTTTCTTTACTGTAAACTTAGTCTTTTTTCCACCCCTTCCAGGCTGTACTCTTTAGAAAGAATTCACTATATGCAGCCCACACTTTAGGTTGGGGAATTGTGTTCAACCTTCCTTTAGGGGACAATATCACATTAATTATTTGAAATTGAGCATAGGGGGTTTGTCTTTTCTCCCCCCATTTGTTTATGTATTCAATCATTTATATACATCAGTATGGACCTCTTAATATTTATTTTATACTTTAGATTATAAGTATGATTTTACTTATGTTGTTGCTTAAATTGTTCCAGTTTTGAGAAGTCTTTCCACTGGCTCCTGTGTCTCTTCGATATATTTCATTATTGTGTTTTATTTTTTTAAGCACTTTCTTCCTTTCTGCATTTATACAAGATGCTCCAGTTCATCTTATGTATTTCTTTCCTCAACCCCAGAATTAGTTATTTCTTCAAGAAACCAGGATCTCTTTTTCTGGAGAGTGGCAGCAGAAAGTAAGATCTTGACTCTAGGTATACGCGTTGATATCGTGGTGTCTCTCAAGTGACAGAGCAAGGAAATATATGTGTATACTAACCCACATCCATATACATATTTATAAATACTTTAGTATATACCCATATGTATCTATATGAAGCTAAACATGAGTTCATACTGATGTCTCCAACTCCAATCCATTTCCACACAGATAATTCCAGCCTCCTCCCCTTGCTAACCTGTAGCCTCCCACTCCAACAGGGAGGTACCTGGTTGCCCCTGTCATCATTTACTTAATTGTTCAATCCCAGTATATATGTATAGTGTTATCAGAATTGTTAACCAGTACCCTCATGAGAAACAACTTTATGTACAGTTTCTTTCGCCTTTAGTCTTATATACTCCACTCATTTGCAAAGTAACTTCTGATAGCACCCTTTTCCCCAGCCCCTTTAGTGAGGTTGTTCATACAACTGCAGTACCTTTAGATTGTTTGGGCACATTCTGCATTCCAGCCTGGAATTTCTGACCTCCTAAATGATTCTTTTTTCATTTGCATGCGTTAAGTTTCACTGTATGTGTTAGAAAGTTCTATGGATTTTGACACGTGCATAGTGTCATGTATCCACCATTTCAGTATCCTACGGAATAGTTGTACTGCCCTAAAAACCCCTGCACTTCACCTACTCATCTCTCCCTCCCTTCATTCCCCTTAGCAACCACGGATTTTTACCATTGCTATAATTTTGCCTTTTTAAAAAGTTGGTCCTTTGCAGATAGTTTAAGAAACAGCGGTCTAAATAACCTGCCCAAGGTTACTCTGCTGCCACAGAGAAGAGTGAGAATTTGAAGGCACATCTATCTGGTTCTGAATCCTGAGCTGGTTTTCATCGCCTCTCTCTTGATTCTTCCCTATGCAAGCATTAAGAGGAAATCCCTCACTCTGAAATCTGACAGCCATTGTGAGATGATTTAGGAGCCATTTGTTCTAGATTATAGAAGAAAACAAAGCAGGCAAGCCATGGTTACAAATGAAGCCTTTACGTGGACTCCGGAAGTTAAGGATGAAGGAAGAAGAAAACTGTACATGCCCTGGTTTAGGTAAAGCCCATTGGGGTGATGCCATAGACCCATATGGAGAGCCTGCCTTATGCCAGGCCCTTACTGGGTGTCTAGGATGTGGGCACAAAGGGACACTGTCCCTTAAGATGTTCACAGCCTAGCAGGGCATTTAACAATACATACACAACCTGATAAGTTATAAAGAGAAAATATGGAACAATGAATTCTTTCAAAACAATAAAAATGTAAGACTTGGGAGAAAAAATGAGTAGGAAGATTTTTACCCAGTCAACTAAAAAAGATGGAAGAGTCACATGAAAAGTTTAAATATTTGTGGGGCCGCTGGATGGCTCAGCTTGTTAGAGCACGAGCTCTGAACAACAAGGTTGCAGGTTCGATTCCCACTTGGACCAGTGGGCTGCACCCTCCACAACTCAACTGAAGGCAACAAGCTGCCACTGAGCTTCCGGAGGGGCGGCCGGATGGCTCAGTTGGTTAGAGCGCAAGCTCTTAACAGCAAGGTTGCCGGTTCAGACTCAGCTGCAAGTCCAGTCGCCGTTTTCAATCTTAGTTGCAGGGGGCGCAGCTCACCACGCTGCGCCCCCTGCAACTAAGATTGAAAACGGCGACTGGACTTGCAGCTGAGTTGCACTCTCCACAACTAGACTGAAGGACAAAGACTTGGAGATGATGGGCCCTGGAGAAACACACTGTTCCACAATATTCCCCGATAAAACAAAATTAAAAAACAATGATTAAATATTCACATTTGTTGTGCTTTCAAAAAATGATTATAAATCTTTTGCTCCATTTAGTGAGGGAAGAGAATTTTAAATGGGGATGTCAAATGTGAAAAAGAAGCTCAGTCCTTAAGTATAAGAAAAGGCAAAATAAAAACACTCTTGGTGACGACAATGAATGTGGGAAGACTTTCAGGTGAACTTTAGGTTTAATTTGATCCCAGAGAAACCAACTAGCGTGTAACTCTGAGCGCTGACACTGATGAAAGCCAGATTCCGAGTCCCATGGAAAAGACTCTGAGGACATGCTCTATAATGAAAAGTGTGAGTCTTGGTGGGCTGGGTTTGCCTTGGTAGCTCTTTTTGTCCTACTGTATGTACATTAAGCCAACCTCACTTCTCACATGAAAATACAAAAATCTGTGTTCCAAAGAAGACTAATAATTAACACAAAGGGTGACCTGAGCTTTGTCTCTGTGGGCACGGACCTAACAGCCAGCAGGAGCTCCCAAAGCAGAATTTGAAGGCACATCTATCTGGTTCTGAGTCCTGAGCTGGACCAGCAGGGCGGGGGCAGCTTGAGGCTGCAATGGCATCTCAGTGGTTCTATGTATTGATGGTTGACTCCATCTGAGGCCTGTTTCTTGAGTCAAATGCCACAACTACTTACTGGGCAGTTCCACCTGCGTATCTCTCAGACACCCCAAATTCACACCTCCCAAACAAACTCATCATTGTGCCCTGGACATGCTCTTTTTTTAATTAAATATTTTATTGAGATTACATTTACGTAGCATAAAATTAATCATTTTAACCATTTTAAAGAGTACAATTCAGTGGTTTTTAGTGTATGTACAGTGCTGTGCGACCATTACCACTTGTACCAGAATATTTTTATCACCACAAAAAAGAATACCATACCATTAAGTAGACACCCCCTTTTCCTCTTTCCCCCTCACCCCTAACAACCACTAATCTACTTTCTGTGTCCATGGATTTGATTATTCTGGACATTTCATATAGATGGAAGTATATAATATGTAGAGTTTTGCATCTGACGTCTTTCATTTAGCATAAATTTTCAAGGTTCATCCATGTTGTAGCATATGTCAGTACTTTATTCCTTTTCATGGCCAAATAATATTCCATTGTATGGATAGAACACCGTTTGTTTATCCTAAACCTGCTCTTGCACTTGTCTTCTGTATCTATTGAGTAGCACCCTTCAGGCAATGTTCCAAATCAAACATTGGGATATCTTCCTTGATCTTTTTCTCTCACTTTGAAAATTCACTCAGACAAGACAGAAGTCCTGTCAATTCTACCCTCCTCTAAATCTCTCCTTCCCATCCCTTCCTCTATCCTCTATCATCATGGACCCTACCGTGGCTCAGGACACCCTCCTCCCTCACCCGGATGACCCCCCAACCCCCTAAACTCTCACCCTGCCTCCAATCCTGTCCCTTCCATCCATTCTCTACATCATGGGGGAAGTGATCCTCCTTATTTTCACAGCAGATCCTGTCTCCATCCTGCTTAAAACCCTCCAGTGTCTGCCCCCTATCCTCAGGATAAAGTCCAAATTTCTCCTCATGGTTTATTAACCCCTCCAGGACATGTGCCCTTCCTGGCTCTCAGCCTCGTCTTGCATTCCACACTTTAGCCCACTGAACGCTCTGTCCTGAACCAACAAGGCTGTCCCCCTGACAAGTAGGAACCCATCCATCAAGACTCACCTCGGTGTCCACTTTCTCTCTGAAGTTCTTCTTGATCTCTTGCCCGCACTCCAAACTGAATAAGACCCCACGCAAGCCTCCCCATGGCACTTCGAACACATATTTACCTTTCTCTCAGGTGGTTATGTAGCTGACGCCCTTCTCCTTGTTCAAATCTTCACTAAATGTCACAGTGTCACCTCCACAGAGAGGACTTCCGTGACGTTGGCATGCCACCACCCATCCCAGTCCCTCTATCACATAACTACCTAAAGTCTTACTAATTTGTTTGCTTGTTTATTATCCATTTCTCTGCAATAAAATATAAGCTTCTTGAGAGCAGGATTCTTGCCTGTCTTAGTTCCCTCTGAAAACTCCCTCCTACCTCAGAGCAGGGCCTGTCACACAGAAGGGACTCAATAAATATGCAGCCAATGACTAATATATGTTCAATGCAAAGTAGTTTTTTAAAATCACATAATGATTTTTTTTTTAAGTCACAAATTTGAGGACCCCTTGTTGAAGTTAAAGGCCCCCTATTACTGTAATGCACACCTTTCCTTGACTTCCTTCTCCTGTACGAAAGGTCTCTTTCTGACCTCTGTGGCCCTGGGCCATCCCGGTTCTTCTCTAACTTTCTGATTGGCTCTTTGTTTATTCGTTTCCTGTTTCCTCTTCCTCTTTCTTCCCCTCCCAACTGTGAGCTTTCCCTAACACCTGAGTCTTAGTTCTCTACTTCAGCATATGACGCATACCCTCGATGGCATCTGGGTCACTGTGTGGATGACTCATGGGTGTATACATGTGACCCTACGTCCTCCCACTACCTGCAACCCACAAAGTCCCACTTGGAATTCCCTTTGTGCCTTTAAACTGTGTGATGGAAGACTCATAGCTCCCCGCAGTGAACTATTGAGGATTTTGTAATCACTACGATCTCACTATACTGAAACCTCATTATAGCATCTTCACACAATTGTATACTGTGCAGCCATTGAAAAGAATGAGACGGCTCCATATGTATTGATTAAGAACAATTTCCACAATATGTTAGGTGAGAAAAAGCAAGATGTGGAATAGCGTGCAGAGCAGTGCAGTCCAGTAGAAATATAATGCAAGCTACGCATACAATTTAAAATTTTCTAGTAGCCACATTAAAAGTAGAAAGAAACAGGTGAAATTAATTTTAACATTATAGTGTATATAACCCAATATATCCAAAATCATATCATTTCAACATATCAATATGAAAAAGTATTGAGATATTTCTTTCGCCTACTAAGTCTTGGAAATCCAAGTGTACCTTATACTTACTCTCCATCTCACTTTGGCCTAGACATGTTTCAAGTCCTCAGTAGCCACACGTGTCTAGTGGCCGCCATATTGGACCATGCAGGTGCCCCCTTGAAGACAGTGTGAATAGCGAGTACACTGCAGGAAACTACACAGCACGTGCTGGAGCACATCCCCATGTCCTCAGTCACTTTCCTCCTCAAATGTTCTATGGGACACTGGTGGACCAACTGTGGACCACAGGATCAGTCGGAGGAACCCCCTGAAGTGCATACTCCAGATCCCTCCCACGGCCCCCCTTAGACATCTCAAAAGGACTGCTATTTTACAAAAAGACTCCTGCCATTTTTGCCTAGAGACTGTCTCCTAAGAAGCAAGATGCCTCCTCTCATCCCAACCCCATTTCACCATCCTTTACAGCAGCCCCTCCAGGTGAATTTGTTCAAAGTCAATCAATCAGTCAATTAACAAATGTTCATTGAGTATTTACTATGTGCCAGTTGCTTGCCAGGCCCTGAGGACATGGGACAAACCTGGTTCCTGCCCTCATGGAGCTCCCTGGCTACCATCCTTCCTCACCTAGTCCCTTCGCCTGCCCCTCTCCTCGTCCTTGGCCCCCTTCCTTCCTCTCGCTGGGCTCACATCTCTCACCTGGCACCCATGGGCAATGGCAAGTGGCTGCCAGGGCTGCCAACCACACCTCTTTGGGCTTGGTTTCCATTGCAGAGTTCAGCCTGGTCTCTACTCTTTCTAGGGAGATTTATGTGCATTAGTCACTTGGCTCAGGGAGCACGGGATGGCAGAAATAATGGGGTCACCAGAAGGACAGGGAGGAAATCTGGCCTGTCAGGGAGGAAGGACTCAGCTCAGGGTCTCACAGCCTCTGGGCTGCCCTGGAATGAGCAAGGCCATGCCTGTCTTGGAGAGAAAGAAAATCACAGACCACGGAAGGTCTAGTTGAGGCTGGTACTGGGTGTGGGGTTCCAGCAGTGATTTGCCTGAGTGGCCCACACACCCGGAGGGCTGCCCTGGGGTGTCCAGTCCAGCACTGACTCTTTCCTCCCCTTCAAGTCTGTCACAAACCAACATACTTCCTGCCTGGTGCTCGGTCCTACTCCCTGGGACCGTGCACGGGCCTCCTTCCGAATTACCCCAACAGTGTTTCATCCTGCACCCACTACCACAGTAACCTTCACAAGACCCTCTTCTGCGGGTGCCCCACTTCTGCTGAACAACCCTGCATAACACTTTGCCTTGGCCTCTGGTGTTGGCTGCAACACCTTTCCAGGTGCTTCTCCTATTAATCCAGGAACAATGTAACAGATCACCATGTTCATCCCACCCCACACTCTTTCTGGAAGGGGTTCTTAGAAAAATGCAAGGGGGAAAATAAAGATACTCTTCGTATAAGAGTGCACCAAAGTTGTGAAGCCATCAGTTTTGGCAAAAGAAAGGTTTGCTGGGTTTTGTGGATGTGTCTCTGAGGCTGCACAGAGAGGGTGGTCTTCTTTCATTCTATCTCCCTCCTACACAGCTCCTAAGGTCTCGTCACCACCTCCAGGAAGGAGTTAGAAAAGTTGACAGAGCCAACACCCTGGGCTGATGGAAGGGCCTACAAAACCCAATGCGTGTGTGTGTGTGTGTGTGTGTGTGTGTGTAGGAGAGTCGGAGTCAGAGTAGAAAAATCCCCAGTGCCCCCAGCTCCCAAATAATGACTGACGGCGACCTGGATGTTAACTCATTCCTGAGAGACACAGGCTCCAGGACTCGCCGATAGTTTGTCGAACCTTCTGTAGACTACCCGGAGGTCTAGGGCACTCCTCCTCCACTCAACCTTCCCTCCCTCTCGCCTCACTCAGGTTCAGACTTGCGTGGTGGCTGAAGGCTCTCCCTCTGGTTCCCTCATTTTCTCTCACACTTTCCCCAAATAAAATTCTTGGGCATTTGATCCCAATTTTGGTGACTGCTTCTTGGAGGATCTGGACTAACACAATTGGGCTGTGCATACCCTCTCCACACACCCTCAGCCCCAACCAAACCCGACTTACTGAAGAAGTTGAGCAGGATTCTGCCAGCAGGGGGCGTAAGTACATAAAGTGCCCCTCAGCTCTCCATTAGGCCCAATGAGGAGAGAGCCCACTTGGGGATAATGTGGTCCAGTCTTCCCACCTGGTCTCTACCTCCATGTCTAAGCTCCTATTTACACCTGCCAACCTTAGCTGTCATTCAAACCCTCACTCCAGGTCAAGTTAATTCAAGGTGAAGTGACAAGGCATCTGAGCTGGATATTGGAACACTCTTCACTTTGGCCCAGGTGTGGAGGGTGGGAGAGACCCACAGAGAAACTCTGATTGGTGCCTCCTGGATCTGGGCCTGCTCATCTTTCTAGTGGTCTTTTTGTGGTGTGTGGGGTGGACAGTGGGGGAAAGAGTCCCAGAGAGCAGTTTCCAGGCTCTCAGCCTCACGTGGAAAGGTGCTGGCTCAGTTATTAGATGGCCATCAGCTGTAATCAGATGGTCGTCCACTGTGGCTGGGTGGCCATCAGCTGTTACCAGTTAGCCATTAGCCACTAATATAACTGCCGTGGCTACGCTAGGGGGTTGGTTGTTGGCAGAGAAGTGGATGGCAGATTGCAGCTGAGTCCCTGCATGATAGACAGACACTGTCGTTGTGGGGTCTCTGGTCCCACTCCCCGCACAAGAACGCAGGACATGGTGAGGCCAAAAAGGATAGGGGGTTCATATTACTATAGTCTTGCTGGCGGCTGGGTTGGACACACAGGAAGCAGGAGCCACACGATGCACAATCCACCGGCCGTGTCTCTGCCAAACAACCAACCCCCTAGCGTATCCACAGCAGTTATATTAGTGGCTAATGGTTAACCGGTAACAGCTGATGGCCACCCAGCCACAGCGGACGGCCATCTAATAAGCGAGCCAGCACCTTTCCCCAGAGGCTGAGAGCCTGGAAACTGCTCTCTGGGACTCTGTCCCCATAGCCACTTAGGAGGTCACCTAAGGAAGGGGGCCTCATGCTGTGGTTGCATCTGCCCACCCAGGCTCTGAGGACACAGGCAGTTAAGGTGGAAATTCCTCAGGGAAGCCCAGCAAATCTCAGCCTCAAATTCCTACAGTTGCCCTGTGTCCACACAAAGGGTGGGCCCTAACGAAGATTTATTCTTTTCTGTTATAAATAAACCTGGCCACACCCTAGTAACCATGCAATTCTTGATAAACCAAACACAAAGCAATCCACAGGGAAAAACATGGACTTTGATGACAGGTAGAATTGGGTTCAAACCTTTCTTGATTTCCCAATTACTAACTGTGTGAACTTGGACAAATTACTTAACTTCTCTGAACTTGGTTTTCTTAGCTAAGGAAAGAGAATCATAACCCTTACTTCCTGAGCTTACTGGGAGGATTAGATGAGTAATTTGCAAATTTCCATGCGCAGGGTTTTCTCTAGGAGGACCAGTGGTTTTCAGTGATGGCAGTAATGACCCTAGTGGACAAATTGGGAAGTGCTGGGGGTATTTTCAGTGGTCACTGTGACAGAGGCCACTGGTATAAAAGGGATCTTCTACAATACATGGAGCAATAATGTACAATGAGAAAATGTCCTCCATTCTACCTGGTAAAGTAGGGTTTTTTTTGCATAACTTTAAGACACACTGAATTTTCCAGGAACACAACTACTGAGTAAATTGAGGGAATTTCATAGTGTGTTTTTTCTGACACTTTGCCAAGAGTTGTTCATGGATTTGGAAAATCTCATCACTGACAGTACAGCCACTTAGTGGCCAGGAGATACTTGTGTGTCCACATTTGTAATGTCACATCTGACCTTTGTGATATCTCTTAGTGAGGCACTCCTCACTTTGTGCACATATATCCCCTGAGGACCACGCTAAAGTACAGATTCAAATTCCAGCAGGTCTGAGGTGCGACCTGAGAGATGCATTTCACGCCAGCCCCCAGGAGAGGCCGATGCTTTCAGGTCCTAGAGCAGTCACACCTGAGCAGTGACATGCAGAGAACATCACACTTCTTTTAGTCCTCCTTTGTATGACAGGGCATTGTCTTAAGTCGAGTTCCCCAGGAAGTAGACTCCAAGAAGGAGATTTCTATGTAGGTGGTTAACTGGGGCACCCTCCTGAAAACATTCCTGAGGGGTGGCAAATGCAGGATTGGGTAGAGGAGAGGCCTCAGCTGATCCCTTGGGGAGCTCAAGACCTGGGGTGGCCCTTCAGAGATGTCTCACATTTAAGTGGGGGCTGGGCTTCTGTTCTGCCGCTAGAGGATTTCGGTCATTTCTTGACGGTCCCTAAATTAATTAATTAATTAATTAATCAATTAATTGACTTTTTATTCATGCATTGAATTCTTACTGAGTGCCTGAACTGACTCAGAGTCTCTTTCCCTCTGCGGCTGGCTCTCTACCATGTCACCCTGCATCCGGGCCCTCACTGACTCATTTCTGGGAGAGATGTGCTGAGACGAGCCCAGCTGAGGAGAGGAGGGGAGGGTCCTGAGCAGGAGGCCCCTGTGGTCCTTCCATAGCAACCGTGCCCTCCCCAGGTTGTGCTGCCTCCCCTCCTGCCCCACCCCTATCCCCCGTAATTCCACTTCTGCCTGGAGTCTGGGTCCTCAAGACCCCAGGGCCCCAAGGAGAACCAGGTAAGGGCCCAGGTGGGGGAACACAGCAGTCATTTTCTGTACAAATGGATATGCACACACTTTTCTGCATTTTTCTGACTGGGAATCTAGAAGCCTGAGTTTCCATCTAGGCTCCTCTATTGACCACTAAGGGAATCAGGACCCATCAATCCAAAATAACCTTCTAGTGCACTAAAAAACAGTTATTACATTGGTCTATTTCTATAATGTTTGATTTCCTCCGAGTATAAAATCACCCCCCCACACACGCATGATTTAGAAAGTTGAAAAACTTGTAAAAAAAAAAAAACCCAAGAACTGAAAATTACCCACAATTTTGCCACCCACACTCAGGCACTGCTAACTTCAGGATGAATAATGTTCTGGGTTCTTTTTTCTGCAAAGTTACAACTGAACTGCTATCAGTAGCCATTACAATCATGGCTACATTTTTAAGACTTTAGCATTTGCTCAAGGAATATGTGTTCCAGCAACATTGCTGTCCACCGATTAGAGCTCCACTGCAGCAGTGAGTTCACCCCCCACCCCATGCACCTTCTTCCACACCCCTAGTCTCCAGCTTCTCCCATCTTCAAAAGGAGAAACTGCCGTTTGTGCCAAGTTCTTTACATTCTTTATTTCAATCCTTACAACCACCTTAAAATATATGTTTTATTATGCCCATTTTATGGATAAAGAAACTAAGGCTCAAACAAACTAAATAGTTTGCCAGAGGTGCAAATAGAGAACCGAGGTCTCTGGGTTCCAAAATTCATGCCCTTTCCACAGCGGTGTGCAGCCCTCTATGGATTCTCCGGGCTGGAGAAAAGGCTGAGGGAAGATTCAGGAAACATCTCTGATGCATGCAGAGGTTTAATTGGGCTAGTGCCTGTCCTGTACTAAGAACAAGGCTGAGCATATGGACAGAGGCATGGCTAAGCATTCTCCAGTGGTAGGGTGACTCTGTTATAATCTAGGGTCCAGACTGAGTCACTTGTGAGGGTGCAAAGAGATGCTATTAGCAATACGCAGGAGCAATGGGCATTAACAGGAATGTGGCAGAGAAATGAGGAGGGATGGTCACCCTGCTCAGTGGAGCGGGAGGGTGGTGGAAGGACTCTCCCAGGGGATTTCCCAGAGCGCATAGGCTCCTCCCCTCAGGTGAGCTCTGGGCACCAGGAGAATTTCCAAATAGTCACGTGGTTTCTTCAGTTGTCCTCTCTCTTCATGGCTGGGCTCCCAGGGTCCAGTTTGGCAGCCATGCTGGGTATTTATACAGCAGGCAGCTATGGGGGTGCTGGGGTCACCCAGATCGGAATTTGGATTCCAGTGCCATCTCTTTCTATGGCTTTGGGAAAGTCACCTAACCTTTCTGATCCTCCATTTCCTTGTCTATAAAATGGGGCCAATAAAATCCAACTTAGGAAGTTATTGTGTTATATGAGATAAGGACTGTGAAAGGGCCAACCGCTTAGTAGGTGCATGAGAAAAATAACGTTAGCCTCTAAGGTGAGGTTTGTTGGTGAGTGGGACTGGTGTCATCGGGGCGACTGACGTCAATTTAGTGACAGGGCCTGTGGCTTTCTCCTGCATGAACACCCTCAGGAGCATGCACAGCTCTGGAGTGGCAAATCCTGGTTTTAGTCTGAGGCCTGCTGTTTGAGACAGCAGTGGACTGGGGAAGAAAACCGAAATCTGAAGTAGCATCAAACTGGCAGCGAGTTTTCCTTTTTCCCTGCTCTGGTATCCCCTAGCCTGAAACCTAGAACTGCAGTCTGAGTGCAGACAGAAAGAGCTCCAAAAGAAGCTATTTCTGGTCAAAGGAGCAGAAAAGGGGGCTCCTAGGTATTAAAGTGAGTGGAGGAAATCTACATTTTTTGTTGTTGTTTTGTCCATTCTCTTCCACGCCAGTTTCCCAGGCAAAGCTACAGCAGCAGTGACAGCAACAGCTGGACGGGACCTAAAGTTCCACGGGAGAGGATGTCCTCTCTGCTCAGAGAACCCGTGGTCCCAAAAGTATAGGGGAATCCCCCTGCTTGTTTAATTCTCTCTTCACTTGGTCAGAGTGAGTTGTAGTCATGGGAAGTGTGTGGTAGACAGGGCAACTAAGCTCCCTATGGGAGGGGACTGGTGCTTTTCCTCTGTCTCGGAATGCTCTGCACACAGCCAGAGGCACAGAGGAGGTCTGCAAACTGAGGACTCACCAACTAGCGCTGTGGGGGAGAAGCAAAAGCTAACAGGTGAGCCGATCTTACAGCTAGAGGCTCTGACACACTGACTCCCTTCCCAGTCTCCCACTCCCACTTCACTGCGAGGAAACATGCTCCTGAGAGATTGGAAGACAGAAACGAGGTTGTCCGGGAAGAGCAGAGCTGGGATTCAAACCCGGGCTCTGTCTGTAAGCCTGGGGCCTTTAGACAGGGAAGACAAGGCGAAGGAGATCAGATGTCACTGTGGGAAGAGTTAAAGCACCAGCCTTCTCTTCCCCGGGACAGTAAGCAGAATATCAGAGGCAGGGGTGATAAGGACCCTCTTCCAACCGCCTCCTTTATGGTGTGAAACTCAGGCTCAGGGAAGGACAAGGATTTGCAGAAGGTCATACAACCAGTGATAGAAATACCTGCTTTCCTGCACTTTTTCTATTTGTGGAGAATTAAGTACTATAAGGCTTTTAGAAGTTTCATTAAGGATTTCATTTGCACAGTTCAAGAAAAAATGTTCTTATATGTAGATGTCTTTAATAAACATTTAGCTAAAATAGCATGAGGGGCAATTGTTATATTTTTAAGGAATGCTCTAGATTAAATGCTAAGCACTGAGAGTGGTTGATTAAATAGTAATAGATTTAGCACAATTAGCTTTGGCAATAAGAATGGAAGAAAATTGGGACTACTACTCTATTCAACAAAGGGGGAATGATTAACCGTCTTGCAAGGTATCAGTGGATCGCAGGTGAGGAGGGCTGAGAAGTCGGATACTAAGGAGAAGAAACCTGAATCCCAGAAGGCTGACGCTGGTGGCGAGGTAAAGAAGGGTAACCTCAAGGCCAAACAGCCTAAGAAGGGGAAACCCCACTGCAGCCGAAACCCTGCCCTGGTCAGAGGAATTGGCAGGTATTCCCGATGGGCTATGTGTTCCCGGAAGGCCATGTACCAGAGGAAGTATTCAGCAGCTAAATCCAGGATTGAAAAGAAAAAGAAGTTTCTTGCTACTGTTATGAAACCAGTTGGTGGCAACAAGAATGGTGGCACCTGAGTGGTTAAACTTCACAAAATGCCTAGATAAGGCCCTACCGAAGACGTGCCTTGAAAGCTGCTGAGCCATGGCAAGAAACTCTTCAGTCAGCAGGTGAGAAAACTTGGGGCCAGCATCACTCCTGGAACCATTCTGATCATGCTCACCAGGCGCCATAGAGGCAAGAGGGCGGTTACCCTGAGCTGAGCAGAGACTTGTGATGTGTGACTGGATCTCTGTCCCTCAATCGAATGCCTTTGCGTAGAACACACCAGAAATTTGTCATCGCCATCTCCACCAAAATATCAGTGCTGTGAAAATCCCCAACATCTCACTGGTGCTTACTTCAAGAAGAAGAAGCTGTGCACGCCCAGACGCCAGGAGGGTGAGGTCTTCGACACAGAGAAACAGAAATACAAGATTACGGAGCAGTGCAAAATTGATCAGAAAGCCATGGACTCGCAAATTCCACGCCAAATCAAAGCTATTCTGCAGCCCCGGGGCTATCTCGGCTCTGTGTTCACTCTCACAAATGGCGTCCATCCTCACAGACTGCTGTTCTGAATTTATTATGAAGAACGTGATTAATGCCTGATCTCTTTCCTTTGTGTCTTTTTTTTTTTAATTATTCTTATCTGCCTGGATATGTGGTTTGACTCGAGCAGTTTAATGGGATGTTCGCTTCTACTAAGGGGAGTAGAATTAGAGCGTGGTAACAGCTGCAGTGGAACCTGCTCCTCATCGGCTTTGCACCAGCATTTTTAGCTTCCTTGGTGTCTGTCTTCTCAGCTTCTTCACCTCGTACCTACCAGTATAAAATAGCAGCATTTTTCCCAGTCAAGCCTGAACAAGTTAGTGCTAAACAGTATATGGATAAGAAATGTGGGCTCTTCAGGCCACAGACCTTCCTCAATTTCAACATCGATTTAACATCGATTTCTCCTCCATCTGTCTAATTCTCAGCCCCTTCCCTATAATCACTGTTTTCAGTTTCTTTTTTTTTTAAACAAAACAAAAAAAACCTGCATTCATTGACGAACTATTATACTGTTAGCAGCAAGTTTGTTTTGTTCTTTTTTTAAGATTTTTATTGGGGAAGGAGAACAGGACTTTTTATTGGGGAACAGTGTGTACTTCCAGGACTTTTTTTCCAAGTCAAGTTGTTGTCCTTTCAATCTTAGTTGTGGAGGGTGCCGTTCAGTTTCAAGTTGTTGTCCTTTCAGTCTTAGTTGTGGAGGCGCAGCTCAGCTCCACGTCCAGTTGCCATTGCTAGTTGCAGGGGGCGCAGCCCACAATCCCTTGTGGGACTCAAGGAATCGAACCAGCAACCTTGTGGTTGAGAGCCCGTGCTACAACCAACTGAGCCATTCAGGAGCTCAGCAGTGGCAGCTCAGCAGCAGCAGCTCAGCTCAAGGTGCCCTGTTCAATTTTAGTTGCAGGGGGCGGAGCCCACCATCCCTTGTGGGGCTCGAGGAGTTAAACAGGCAACCTTGTGGTTGAGAGCCCACTGGCCCATGTGGGAATCGAACTGGTAGCCTTCGGAGTTAGGAGCATGGAGCTCTAACCCCCTGAGTCACCGGGCTGGCCCTGTTTTTAGTTTCTTAAAGCATACACAGCAAATGAGCATAGTTATTTACCCACTCGTTTTTTATCCAAAAACTTAGCATACTGTACATACTATTACACAGATAACACTGTATTTTGATCATTCCATAAAAAATGTCCATCTTTACAGCTGCGTAGTATAGTTGTCCCTTCTTATCCACGAGAGATGTGGTCCAAGCCCCACAGTGGATGCCATAGATGGTTCTAAACCTTGTATACGCGATGTTTTTCCTATACATACATATCTATGACAAAGTTTAATTTATAAATTAGGCACAGCAAAAGATCAATAACTAATAATGGGACACTTATAATGTAATAAAAAGTGATGTGAATGTGGTCTCAAAATATTGTACTCAACCTTTGTGATGAAGTGGGCATTGGGACGCAGCGTTAGGCTACTGAGCTGACAGCTGTCAGCAGGGTCGTCTGCTTCAGGTTATCCTGGATCACTGAGTCATGACAATGTCAATGGCTGGAGGTCCTCTACAGTTGAAAGTTTATTTATTTATTTTAACTAACTGGCTGGCTAGCATATACAGCATGGATACGCTGGACAAAGGGATAATTCACGTCCCAGGCAGGATGGAGCCGGACTGCGAGAGATTTCATCACACTACTCAGAACGGCGCATAATTTAAAACTTACAAATTGTTTATTTCTGTAATTTTCCATTTAATATTTTCAGGCTATGGTTGACTGTAAATAAATGAAACCATGGGAGACAAAACCATGGATAAGGGCTACTGCATAGTGTTCTATGGATATTTGGGTTTCCACCCATTTCTATGGGTTATGTAATTATGATTATATACAATGTAGTAACATTAAGTATGCATACAGATGAGCAATATCAAGTAAGAATTATTATTTTTTGTTGTTGTTGAGTTAAAGGATTTATGAAATTTAATTTTTTTAAATTTATTGGGGTGACAATTGTTAGTAAAATTACATAGATTTCAGGTGTACAATTCTGATAGATCACATCATCTATAAATTACATTGTGTGTTCACCACCCAGAGTCAGTTCTCCTTCCATCACTGAAATTTAATTTTGATAGATGGTGCCAAACTGTACTCTGTAGAGGTACCAATTTATACTCTGTGTGCAAAAGTGCCTGTTCCCCCCCCGCCCCGCCCTGCACTGTTCCCGAACCAGTAGGTTATCACACTTGGGTTTTTGGCAATAGAGAAGTAAACAATGGCTCTGATGGGTTTTTTTTTAAGTGGGTTTTATTGATACATAATTTATATTTGGTGAAATTTGTGACTTTGGTGTGCAGTTCCTTGACATCTATGCAGTTTAGTAAGCACAACTATCACCCAAGTTCCTGTATGCTCCTTTCTAAAATATATTTTTTCACCCACCCCGTCAACACCCTCCCCTTTGACAACCACCGTGTTTTCCCGAAAATAAGACCTAGCCGGACCATCAGCTCTAATGCGTCTTTTGGAGCAAAAATTAATATAAGACCCGGTATATTATATTACATTATACTATATTATATTATATTACATTACATTACATTACATTACATCACATTATATTATATTATATTATATTATATTATTATTAAAGACCCGGTCTTATATTATACTAGAATAAGACCGGGTCTTATATTAATTTTTGCTCCAAAAGACACATTAGAGCTGATGGGTCGGCTAGGTCTTATTTTCGGGGAAACACAGCATCAGCTTGCTCTCTGCATCTATGGGTCTTTACTGTTTTGGTTTGTTCATTTGTTTTTTGGGTTTGTTTTTTAGATTCCACATATAAGTGAAATCATACAGTATTTGCATGCTCTTTTAAGGTCAGCTCCCACTACAGGCAACCACTGATAGAATTTCTATTCCTGTAGTTTTGCCTTTTCCAAAATATACAACCTGCAAACCTTAGCATAATATCTTTGAGATTTGTTCATGTTCATGGTTCAGTAGGTCTTCTTATTGTCTATCAGTATTCCATTGTATCAATGTATCACTCCTAAAATTCGTCCACTGAAAGACATTTAGGTTGTTTACAATTATTGGAGATTTTTAATAAAGCCACTAAACATTAGCCTAAAACAGAATATTTTGGCACATCTACTTAATGGACTGTGTTTATGATTCTATGATGAGTGAACACAGTTAAAAAAAAAAAAAAATATATATATATATATATATATATATATATATATATATGACAGAAACACCGAGATTTTAAACAGTGGTTGTTTTCAAATATCAAGCTACAAATAAGCTGAACATTCTTCTTTTCTATGTCCCAAAAATTCTATAATGAGAATGTTATTTTGGCAAAAAATAAAAATGTCTTATTTGAGGGGAAAAAGCCTTTTTTATTTTGGTAGGAGGACAATAGCTGGAATAATAACTTGTCTGACTAAACACACTCCATGGCTGGTAACCTATTTCTATTTTGTTCATGACTGTACCTCTACCTTCTAGCATAGTGCCAGGCACACAAAAAGAATGCTGGAAATATTTGTTGATGAATAAATGAATGGATGGGTGACATATTTGGAAATATTTAATACTTGAAATTTTAAAACGCCTAGTACAGAGATAAGGGAGTTGAAAACGCCTAGTACAGAAATAAAGGAGTTGAAAATAAGAAATATTCCAAATGGCAACTATGCAACTGAGGGAAAGAAAAATAACTGCATATCAGAGGAAGCTGTTAGCCTTCCCACCTGTGGATTAGGCTGTGGTTAAATGGACTGTAACTACCGTGTTTCTCTGAAAATAAAACCTTGCCGGACAATCAGCTCTAATGAGTCTTTTGGAGCAAACATTAATATAAGACCCAGTCTTATTTTACTATAATGTAAGACCGGGTTTTTAATATAAGACCTGGTCTTTATAATATTATAATATAATATAATATAATATAATATAATATAATATAATATAATATAATATAATATAATACTGGGTCTTATATTAATGTTTGCTCCAAAAGACGCATTAGAGCTAATTGTCCGGCTAGGTCTTATTTTCGGGGAAACACAGTATCAGACATGACAGAGTGCTCATAACCCCAGGACTATCAGCAGCCAAACTAGGTCTCCATACATAGGCCTCATGTTGGTTCCTGCACCTCTGCCATCCTTCTCTGATCAGCTCTCCTTCACCTCCATGGCCATGATCAACCCTGGGATTCTGAGGGGAAGCAAGTAAATGAGAGGAAATGAGAGAGCTGGCGGGCCAAGGAGAGACCTGGAGGCCTTTCCTGCAGGCTGAGAACTTCCAGGGCCTGCCCCTGACACGGGGATGCTCAGTGCTCTGAGTTCTGGCAGGGGAGAAAGGGCCTGGGGAGGCAGTGGTTTGCCATCGTAGACAGTATGTCTTACATCAATACAGTGAAGATGTTCTAAGTACCCAACAGCAGCCACTCCGTTACAACAGGGAGAGGCAAAAGGAGGAAGGAAGGAAGGGGAATGAAACCAAAATGCTGACCTGGAAAACGACAAAGGCAAACAGGAAATCCAATCAACACACTTCCCTGGAGCACATACGGAGTTAAGATACAGATCTGCTCTCTAGAACTTAAAACCTGATCATGGAGACAAAACCATCCCGCTGCCATCTTTCCAGCTTTTCTCCGTGCCTCTCCCTTGCCACCTCCTGCCCCCCACCACACACACACACCCTCTCCAGCCTCCATTTCCTACCACATAAGGGCTTCTGCCATTTCAAATCTTTGTTTCTTCTAATTTCCCCTTTCTTTGCCTGGCAACTTTTAATTCTTCAAGGTTCATACATTTCTTTGTGTGCCAGGGTTCCATGTCTCTGTCTTGTCAGAGCTCTCGGCTTGGTGTCATATAGAGTTGTGTGTGTGGCCATCTCCCCGCATTCACTGTGAGCCGGTAAGAGCCAATAAACACTCCAGAGGACAGCTCACCGCCAGATGGGACCCTGTGAAATGAACAGTGGGCTGCGGGCTGCGGGCACGCGGAAGGGGCAGCCTGGTTGGAGGGCTGGACATCAGCAGCAGCACTGCCAGCACTCTCCGGACAGGTGGAGAGCCAGGCTAGTGAGGATGGCTGACAAGAGCCACATGCAAAGGGCTGCTCCTCTGAGAACAGGCTGCCAATACCCTGAGAAAAGGTGCAGCCAGGACAGAAGGTTGCTGATGTGTGGAGGGAGAGCCGGACCCACATCACATACTTGGAGAGAGGAGAAAGGCAGAAATCGGGATTCCTAAAACCAGTGAAACCAGGTTAGAGATGACGTTCCATGTCATGGGGTCCAGCAAGAGGGCAGTTAGGATAACAAAAAACCAAACAACACAATTAAAAAATGGCAGACAGACCAACAAGCACATGACTAAGACGTTCAACATCACTAACATTAGGGAAATGCAAGTCAAAACCACCAGATACCAGCACATGTTCATTAGGATGGCTGCTACTTAAAAACAAAAAACAAAACTGTTATATATATTTTACCACAATAAAAAAATTGAAAATAGGGGTGGCCAGTTAGCTCAGCTGGTCAGAGCGTAGTGCTAATAACACCAAGGTTGCGGGTTCGATCCCACATGGGCAACTGTGAGCTGTGCCCTCCTTTAAAAAAGAGAGAGAGGGAGAGAGAGGGAGAAGGAGAGGGAGAGGGAGAGGGAGAGAAAGCAAGCAAGCAAGCAAGCAAGCAAGCAAGCAAGCAAGCAAGCAAGCAAAAGTTAAGAAGAAAAATTTGGGCCAGCTCAGTGGCTCAGGTGGTGCTCGGTGCCTCAGGTGGTTGGAACGCTGTGCTCCTAATGCAGAGGTCACCGGTTTGATTCCCACATGGGTTAGTGAGCTGCGCCCTCTACAGCTAAGATGGTGAACAACAGCTCCATGAGTGCAGCTGCATGCTACAATGTGCCACCAGGAGCGGCCAGGCTGACAGCCATTGGCCAACAGCCCGCATAAGGCTCATAATACCAGCATGGGCCTGGGAGCTGTGTCCTACACAACTAGACTGAGAAACAACCAGAGTCGGGGTGGGAGAAGAAGGGGGATAGAAAAAAAGGATACCAGGAAGCCAGGGATAGAAAAAAAGGATAACAGGAAGCCATTTTGCAATAGAACAGAATACAGAACTTTCTAAAAAAATAGCCACAATCTTCATCACTCAGAAATAATCGATTTTAATATTAATTGAATATTAATCGAACTTTTCAAAGGACGATTGGATTGCTGTATTATTTCCCATTGTGTTTGAAATAAAGTATATTGAACCAATCCCCTATTATCCCTTATTGATGGTTTCCAATAGTTTACTATCATAAATACTGTTGTGATTAAATTCCATGTATATATTTTTAAAATGAATTACTCAAAAAAGGGGGTAGTTAGGATGAGTGATGGATCATTGGGGAGCACAGCCCCTGCTTGGAGAGGACCAGAGGCTCTCAGGAGCCAGGAGGGCACCCAGTGCCCACCAGCTCTTTGCGATTAGAGGGGAGCTGCCTTAGTTCAAGGTTTTACACACTTTATTGCATCTGCAAATCCCAGAGGAATCTTGGTAGAATGAAGATTCTAGTCAGTAGGTCCAGGATGGGGCCTGGGATCTGCATTTCTAACAAGTTCACAGGTAATGCTGATGCTACGGGACCTCATGCCACCCTTTAAGAAGCACAGCCCTAGGATAAAGGGTGAGCACATGGGATGGGGCTTGTGGTGAGGCCGTGATGATAGGACTGCAGATGTTTCCCTCAGAATTTGGTTCAGTCGTTTGTAACGCTCCACCTTGTCTTAACTCACAAAGGCCAGCAAGAGAAGGAGATTCTGTCCACCTTGTCCCAGAGGTGAGAAGGGAGATGCAAAGGAGAAGCCATACATCCCTGGGGGCCATCCTGGTGGTGGCAACAGGAACAAAGTGAGAAACCTCCAAAGGGGCAGCTTCAGAGAAGACAGCTGGACTGGTGGGCATTTCCCCACCTGCAGAGCGCATGTATTTTTGTTTAACTTTTTATTGTGGAAAAGGTTCATTCACCCTCTTAAGTCCAGTAGTACAATGAGCCCTCATATCCTATCACCAGCTTCCACAATTATGAACTCATGGCCCATTTCCTCTAACTATCTGGACTACTTTCAACAGATCACTTCATTCAGAAATATTTCAAAACATACCTCCAAAATATAAGTCCTCTCTTTAAAAACATGTATGTTTTGTTTCAATAAAGGAGACAAATATTTCTGGAAAGCTATTTAGCAATGTTTGTTAAACTAATTTGTCACAAAGTAAAAATGTTAACAAAATAATGTTAAAGAGAATTTCTATACTTCATTTCTATAGAATGAAAAATATTCAGTGTCTAAATATCCTTTGAGAAGATAAATTTAAAGATATAGAAAACTGCTTCTGTTATAAAATATTAAGTAAAAAAAGGCAGGTTACAAAACAGTACAAGCTGGATGACCTTATTTTTATAAAACCATGATACATATAACATGAGGTTGGACAATTAAGTTCGCGAACTCATCCTAGAAAAAGTACTACATACACCTCATTGCTGAATATTACTATGGTCACCTTTGAAATACTCCCCTTGGGAAGCTATGCACTGACACCAGTGCCTGGCCCACTCTTCAAAGCAATTTGGGAACTCTTTTTCTGGAATGGCCATCAGAGCTGTCGTCGTATTAACCTTGATGTCCTTGAATGTCATCAAAATGTCTTCCTTTCAATATTTCCTTTATCTTTAGGTAAAGAAAGAAGTCATTGGGGGCCAGATCAGGTGAGTAGGGAGGGTGTTCCAATTCAGTTATTTGTTTACTGGCTAAAAACTCCCTCACAGACTGTGCCGTGTGAGCTGATGCATTGTTGTGATGCGAGAGCCATGAATTGTTGGTGAAAAGTTCAGGTTATTTTCGTCTAACTTTTTCACGCAGCCTTTTCAGCACTTCCAAATAGTAAACTTGGTTAACTGTCCAGTTGGTACAAATTCATAATGAATAATCCCTCTGATATCAAAAAAGGTTAGTAACATCGGTGCAACAAGTTTGTGAACTTAATTGCCAGACCTCGTATATGTGCACAGGAACAGAACTGGAAGAAAATTTTTCAAAATTTCAAGTAGGTTTCTGGGTAATTTTTCTCATTGTGCTTTCTGACTGTTCCAATTCAACAATGAGCATGTATGACAATCATAACAACATCAAAAGAAAAAGTGGGGCTTTCCAAGGGGCACTTGTATCATCTTGACTTTTCACCGGCAAGTGATTGCGTGCTCTCCCTTAGCCCACAACATTCTCCCAGGTCGCCCACGGTTTCTTTCCTAGGTTTGGGAGTGGCCTCCTTCAGAGCCCCCCACCTAGTTCCTTTTCCTGGCATTAGATCCTAGCTGACCTCCGTTTGGCTCCAGATGGTGGGCGAAGCTGTTTCTTCTCCTCCCAGCTTCCCTGGGATGAGGCCCTTTAAGCACCTATGGGCCTGGGCTTTTGGATTTAACTGCTTTGTTAGGGAATGATTTTATACAATCTTATACCTCCCGATATTTAGCCTGAGACTGCAATGCCACATGTTGCCAATAGGTGGTGTTGCCTATCACAAAAGCACTTGCCTAGGGGTTCTGAAGACTTCCGGGATCATTAAAATAAATGCTGGAGAGGACATGCTGACATGGCATTTCTACATAAGGGCATGGGGACAAATTTACTAGCTACCACTATCACTATCATCACCACACAAGAGTTGTTTCAATACCAAAAAGGTAGGAAGACAAAAATCTCAACAGTCCTTGAAATGCAATACATTTCAAGAAAAACTCAATTGTGTGGTTCATTTTATGTCACCACAGGCCAGTGAAAACTTGACCCTAGACCAGCACGGGCCCTGGACTGGCCGTTAGGAACCCCTGTTCTAGCCAAGGATTCCAGGAACTGGTGGTCCCTCTATTCCCCAAGTTCAAATTTCTGTAAAACTCTGCTTCAAATTGTCAACACCTATGTGTTCCCAGGGTGCGGTGAGATGCGTATGCTAGATCTTTCCTCCACTCTGGCTGCAGTAGAGCGGTGAGGCACTTTTAAGCAGAGCCATCTCTTAAAAACACAGATCCTACCACATCATTTCATCTTCTGCTGTTGTCTCCCTTTGTCTAGTCAGAGAACTCAGCATTTCACACCAGCGGCTTCATGAGCCAGGCCTGCCTCACTCAGTCCAAAAACAACAGCAGAATGGGCGCTAGCCTTACAGATCAGCACTGAGAACAAGCCAGCGCAGGCCTTCCATAGCTCTGCACACGCAGCTCCCTCCACCTGCCACGGGTTCCTGCCCCCTTGACTTCCTAGCATGTGATGATTCCCCACCAAGTCAGCACGTCATCTCCTCTGGGAACCACCTCCTCTGCTCCCAAGGCACCTGCCATACAGTGATCATTCTCTTCCTGTAACGTCCCAGTCCCTGGGGACACAGACTGTCTGTTCAACTTGTGTCCCGCACGTCAAGGCTTGACACAGAGAAGGGCAGTCCAACCTCTGTCAGCTTTTTCAACATCAATAGCTTTTCAATAAACCCAGGAGGTGCTGGCAAAAGCTGGCAGGCTGATTAGAAGTGAGAAAAGCAACAGGAAACCCTGGGGTTTAGGGAACCGTGTGTCTGGCAAGAAAAGTACATTTGGTTTCCTGATTCCCTGAGGGACCCCCAGATGCTTTGGTGCTCCCCTTACCAAAAAAAAAAAAAAAAGTCTTTCTGGAGTGTATTAGCTCTGCCATCATTTACACAAAAATGACATTTTTGAAAATGGAGTTGAAGATGTCCATGGTCTGTAAATAGGAATGACGTTGTAGCAAAAGAACAAATTGTTTTCCCCAAAACAAATAAGGGAAAAATGTGAGAAGATACACTGAGTTGTGGTCAGTGTATAATGTAAGCTATTGATTGGTAGAAACAGGCAGGAACATGAAAAAATGTATGATTAGTTCGAGTGCTTATATGGCTCATGCACTAAGCACAATGTTTTACCCACGTGCCCTCATTTAATCCTGACATTTGTTCTTCCGTAATATAAAGCAGGAATTACTCTCCCCTAGTTTATAGGCTCAGAAAGGTTAGGTAACTTTTCCAAGATTAAACAGCTGAGAATGGAATTCCACGTCTAGCAGCAATACCCAAAGTTGACTTAATATTAACTTTTTCCCTTTTATATCGTATTTGACTACTTTTGAAATCGCAGTTAAATTTAATTCCTGTCTTAGTGAATAGGGTAGTGAATAGGGTAGTCGGGACATGTTGGAACTGAAGGTTCCAGACCTCCCAGGCCTCAGGGCTCACCACACAGACCAGCCCGGAGCCACAGACACGCAAAGGAGAGGCCCAGACCCATCCTGAATGGCCGGTTTTTATTAAACCCAAGCCATCAGCTTACTTATGATTTACCTCTTTTCCAAAAATTCAGATGATCGTATGACATAAAGCTCGAAGGGCTAATTTCCTTGATCCAGTAATTTCCTAAAAACTAGTGAGAAACAATCTAACTTTTTAAAATGGGCCAAGGTATTAATAGGTAGCTCATAGAAAAGGAAATATAAATGGCCCAACTAATCTTTTTAAATGTTCATTCATTCAAGAAATGCAAATTAAAACCACAGAGACACCATTTTCCACTTGTCAGACTGGCTAAAACCAAAAAGCTCTGTAACACATGGAAAGCTCTCACACACCAGTGGCTGACAACTGGCATAACCTCTTCTAAGGAAAGCAATTCAGCAATGTCATTATTTCACACATTCTTTACAACTCAGGAGGCCCACTTCTGGGAACTCATCCTTCAGTTACATATAAAAAATAACCCACATACACCATTTATTGCAACCGTAGTTGTCATTAACAACCAAATTATCGCTTCATCAAAAAGGGCCTCATTAAATAGATTATGGTACATACATACATCCATGCAACCCTAAACAAGAATGGGGAAGCTCTTTCAGTGGCTATGAACTCTTCAAAATAGTGTAAGAGAAAAAAAAACAAGAAACACACGAGAAACTGATGGTTGTCAGCCTCTGGGGAGGTGGGCAGCTGGGGTGGGAGACTTCACTCTATATCCTTTATAAAGTACCTTTTGAATTTTGAACCACGTGAAATGTTAGTTATTCAGAAAAACATTAAAACACTTATACATATTGAAGCCTTCCTTGTTACTCAAGTTTCTGGCTTAGCTCCAGCTGACTCGCTCTACTCTCTCCTGCAGTGTGTCCTGCCTTATGGAACGCTAGAGCAAAAACATGGCGGCTGTGAGTCAGTGACTACATCTCAGCCCCAGAAGAGGAGAGACCCCTTAGAACCAACCAGGCCTGCACTTCCTCCTTCTGTCCACAGGTGGTACTATGGGGCCTGCTGCCCTGGGCACAGGGTGGTGGTGGCTTGGGGGCACCCTGGCGCCTCAGTCAGCTGACCAAGAGGCAGAGAGACACAGGCAGGCACAAGGAAGTAACATAAAATAGAAACTAATTTTATTTCTCTGGAAGAAGCAGGAATCCATAACTGGGGCAGCAACTTTGGCAACAGAGGCTGGTGGGAAAACAGAACGGCACAGGGAAAGAGTTGGGTCAAAGAGGAAGCACTGGTGTCCCTCGAGGGCAGCTGCCCCCTTGGTCTCCTTCCAACCCTGGGGCCTTGGGCCCTGGTCCCTGCCAGAGAATTATCTGGCACACTTGCTCTGCTTCCTGAGCCACCTCAGGCTATTTCCAGGCACAAGATCCTAAGAACAGCCAAGTCCCATAACATGTCCACGGAGAGGCCACAAGTCACACTCTGTCCAACACCCCAACTGCCCACCAGGGGCTTTCTGGAGAAGGGCCCAGCCCTGTGTCATCCACCTCTCCTTGTGGCCAACACAACTCCAGGCCTGGGGTCAAGCCTGGCTTCCCCGTCGGCAGGACTCGGGGACATCCACAGCCCCGCCAGGGTGGAGCCAGAGGCAGGTCAGCTGTAGGGGCCATGAGGCCACCCCCAGGCCTGCCTTCATGGGGCTCCTTCCTGCACCTTGGCTGGGTGCACCGAGGGCTGAACCGAAGTTGCAGGGATGGCGCTGGGTGAGGGAGGGAGGCAAGGCGGGGCTCCCAGCCTCCTGCTGCTTTGGCCCCCCCTCTGCCACTGGAAGCAGTGGGTGGCAGCAGGTCCTCCAGGCCTGAAATGGGCATCCCTGCCCTTGTCAGATGGACAGGCTCAAGTTATTCCTTCAGGGCAGACCCTCTTGTTCTACAGACATCTCAGCGCCTAAAGGAGAAAGAACCAGAAAGTCCCTCCATCAACAGTGGCCAGTGCACCGGAGTATGGAATGTCCAGCGTGGGAGGGCCTCTCAGTGCTGGCAAATCAGTTGAAAACTGGTAGTTCTAGGCAATAATTTTGGAACCTATCATCCTGGGATGCCTTTTTGTCCTTACTTTAAACAACGAAAAATAAGAGACCAGCAGGAGTGTGTATTAGTCTCCAAGGGTGACAGGCACAGTAAAGCCTAAGTTTATTTGGATGCAAATTAGCAAGAATTTACTAATGGTGTCGTGTGAGGTGTGACAGACGCATCCCTAGTTATTTCGCGTCTACGCAGCCGGCACCGTCATTCATACCCATTTTACAGATGAGGACCCGGAGAGGTGGGGACACAGGCAGACGTGGCGCACGAGCAGAAGGCTGGGCTCCGAGTCGGGCTGCCTGCTGCCACCGCCCAACTGCTCTGAAACCCCACGGCCCACCAGGGCCTCTCCAGGGACGATGCTGAGATGTACCCATTTCACCACTTTTTGGCTCAATAAAGCCTTCACATACATGTATTTATGCCACATATCACTATGTTATTTATAGAACTTATTTTGTTATATATAGGTACATTTAAATTTTTTACAGGAAAGTACTGGATTTTTTTTGGGTTAGCCATTCCTTTAAAAAGGCATTAAAACTGCTATTTTAAACTGGACTGCCATGCAAAGGTGAGAAGTATCACTGGGTCCTGGACCGTGGCTCCCTGGAGGCCACTCAGGGTGCCGTGGGAGGGGCTTGGGAAACAAGCCCCCTAGAACAGGAGGGACTCCAACTGCCTCTTTTACTCGTTAGTGCTTTTGAACCAAGTGGTTGAAAGTCTCAATAAACGCACTTCAGAGAGACGGTTTTCACCCAGAACTGTCTGCGTACTGGGCCTAGGCCCAGCTCCGGGCTAGGGAGCTCCGGGCCTCCTGCTGTGCGGGCTTGTGAGGTGTGGGACTGTTTCCCCGCCCCAGGAACAGGAAGGTGGCAGGGGAGGGCTTACTCACTTGTGCTGGGCAGAGCCACAGGGGCCCAGCAGGTGGCAGCCGGCCTGCTCCAGGTCCCAATCGAACATCTCCAGCACTTTGTGGCACTCGCCTCGCGGCCGCAGACCCAACCCAAAAAGCTGCTCCACCTGAGGAGCAGAGGGTGGTGCCATGGGACACACTGGGCCCAAGGGGCACCAGGCCAGGGCTGGGGCAGAGGAGAGCCCGAGGGGATAAGGAGGGGAAGAGAACAGCAGAACCAGTCTTCAGGGTCCCTGAAAACCAGAGTGAGCAGGAGGTGGTGGTACCTTCAGATACTGGGCAGCCCTCTGCACGCTCCAGCCGTGGCTCTGCAGGGCGGCCTGGCACTCCTCTGTGGTCACCCCATGCACCATGGCCTGCAGCTGGGCACACCCACCCACCCGTCAGCACCACCTGGGCCCACTCCTCTGCGGCCCTCAGGCCCCTGCCCCTCTTCCCCCAGCAGCCAGGCCTGGTACTCACCATCTGGATCTTATCTGCTGGCCGTGCAGCCTCCGGCCCGTCCCCAGGGCAGGCCCTCTGTGGCAGTCGGGCAGTGGCCCTCAGGGCTGGTGGCCGTGCCCCTGGGTTGCTGTTGTTGGTGGAGAAGTTGGCCTTGGGGTCTGGGGCAGCCTGGGGCATGGGACGAACAGTGGCAGTGGGGGCAGCAGGGGCTGGGGTGCTGGGTGGGGGTAGCAGGGGCACAGGCAGGGGGGCTGGCTCTTCGGGGCTCTGGGCCTCACGCAGGAAGCGCTGGTAGCGCTCCAAATAGGGTGGGCGCTCAGGCAGCAGGTAGTAGTGGGTGCTGCTGACCTTCTTGCCATCTCGGACGATGGGCAGGATACAGGGCCCGGCCCGTGGGCCAGGTGCCTGGATCACTTGGGGTGTGGCGTACTTGGGGTCTGAAGCGAAGCTCTGGGTGGTGGGCATGGTCTTCCCAGGTGAGCTTGAGAGCCACGGTGGCAGCGGGGAGCTGCCACGTGGCACCAGGGGGCTAGGGGTCCTTGAGCTTTGAGGGGACACAGGCTCCCGGGGAGGCACCAAGGGAGGGGAGGCAGGTCCAGGCCACCGCCCTGTCTCCTCTTCGCCTGACAGGGCTGGGGACAGCTCGCCACGTGGGCGCGCAGGCCTCGGGGGGATGGGCACCCGTGGGGGCACCTGGGGCCTGTCGTCGCTCACCGGGCTGGGTGAGGAGCCCAGCGAGCGGGCCGGGACCTGCAGGTGCCGCATGCACTCCTGCTGCAGCGCCTGGAAGATCTCTTCGGTCTGGGCTGAGGAGGGTAGCTTGCCCCCACCCTGGGGCGGGAGGAACAGGTTATCCTCCACCGGAGGGAGGAGCCGCGGCTGCTCAGGCCCAAAGGCGTAGTGGGTCTCTCCCTGGGTGGGGCCGGGGGAGACTCCTGCGCCCACCAGGGTGCTGTTGATGGAGCAGACCTCAAAGTCGTCCTCGTCTTGGGCCACTTCGTCGTAGGCGGGTGGCGGGGGCAGTGGGCGGGCATCCCAGTCCACCACAGGTGTGGGGTGCAGGGGCCGGGGCAGGGCCCGAGTGGGGCTCTGCGGCGGGGTCTTGTCCAGCAAGGAGCAGGCATCCATGGCCAGCTGCGCCAGTGAGGGCGCACAGGGCCGTGGGGCCGGGACCACGGGCTCCTCGCCGAAGTCGATGAGTGTGACCTCGCCGTTGCCGCCGCGGCCTGCCTTGGTGCCCGGCACCCGGGCCGACGGCTTTGCCAGCCACAGCCCACGGGGCAGGCCTGGCTTCCGCAGCACCAGCCTCTTGAACTCACTGGACAGGGGGTCTTGGTCCTCGCTCACAGGGTCATAGGTTGGTTCTGCAACGGAAGGGAGACCCCGACAGGAAGGCGGTGTCAGGTAGGAGGCCAAGAAAGGTGGGGGGTGGGGAAAAAAGCCAAGTGTCCCCACCGACTCCCCCGGAGATCAGCTTCAGCTGCCAGGTTCTCAGTGCACACTGACCCCATTCACACAGCAGGGCACAGCCTGCTCTGGGTACTGTCAGCTCCCTGCGTGGGTGGGTAAGCCCGTCTCCATCTCAGCTAGAGCAAGCGACTCTCCACACCACCTGCCTCTGACACCCCTTCCATCCACAGGAGACCCCAAATGCCCCTGCCCCTGGGCCCGGTTAGTAGCCCTATCCCACCCCGTTTCGGCACACCATTAGTGCAGGCGGGGGCTATGGGCAATCCCCCACCATCTAGAGCAACAGGAGCTCCTGACCCACCGTCACGGAAGCCCAGCCTCTGCAGGTCCCAAAAGGAGTGAGGCAGGCCTGGCAATGGTGGAGAGAGGCAGAGGTGGGCTCCAGGACCACACAATTGCTCCAGAAGCCCAGGCTCTTGGGGGGTGGGGGGAGAGGCAGGCATGCTGGGCCAGGTCAGCAGCAAAAGCTCACAGCACACACTGGCTTCCCCTCCCACCCTGCCGGCTATGAGGACTCTGTACCTTCCAGGAGGAGAGAAGGAATGAGAGGAGAGAGGGGCCGGGGGCAGGGGCCAAGGCACCGAGCGCAGCCCCACTTACTCTGAGTGAAGATGGCAGGCTGAGGTGGGCGAGGTGGAGGCTCCCCTGCAGGAAGGCCATGCAGAGAGTGGAGGGGGGCAGAGCAGAACAGACAAGAGGACAAGGGAGGAAGAAGACAAGGCCAGACAAGAGGGCAGAGCATGGAGGGAGGGGGAGGGAGAGAGAGGGGGAGGGAGAGAGAGAGAGAGAGCGCGCGTGGCCGTAAATAGGAGTGAGTGAACGTATAAACCCAAGAGCAATGGGAAGCAATGGGGCGGCAGGATGGGGAACACTGTTCCGGAACGAAGGCCCAGGACCGGGGGGTGGAGGAGGCTCCCAGCCAAGATGAAGCCTGTGGGGTGGTTTTGGCTTGGGAGAGGAGAGCAGGATAAGGGTGGGTGAGGAAGGCCAGGCTCTGAGCACGGCGGGAAGGAGGAGGGTAGAGAGAGCTGAGGAGGGCAGGCCAACGCAGGGCCGACGGAGGATGCCCACCTCGGCGGATACAGCTGCCTCTCTTCTTCCACCCCACTCCCGGCTGGAGCCAGGGACACAGCTGTCCCCCTGCTGCACTGACCCAACTGTCTCAGTGCCAGAACAACCAGCTCAAGGTTGGCCTGAGAAGACAGTGGCCCTGGGCAGCAAATGAACTTGGGAAAGCCCTGGAGTTGGGGGCTCTTACTTTTCACCCTTCCCAGATGCTGGGTGGGGCGGGAGGTGCTCAATTCCACGCTCAGCAGGTCGGGAGGGTCCATAGGATTTCCCAGATACAGTCTGCGGGGGGAGAACCAGGTCAGAGGGCAGACGATCAGTGTGGAGTGGGGGCAGTGAGGAAACCTATGGAGGAGACGCTGGGCCTATCCCCTGGGGTCAGGCATCCAGGGACCACCTTGCCCAAGCCCCTTGCAGATGTGGTCTGGAGCACAGGACTTCCAACTCCCGGCAGCTCCTTTCTGTAGAGCTAAGCTGTAGCCAGGGGAGGGCGTCGTGGGGAGGGCAGGGAAAAGACTCCTGACTGCAGATTGAAAAGCCTAGGACTGTAGGGGCTCCAAGAACACCCTACAAAGCAGAGCTAGCCCTCTGCAACCCCCAGGGCACCCCAACCCACGCCCGGCAGCAGCCACCTGCTGGCACACTCTCTTCTCTCCTGCCAGGCCCAGGGGCATCCGGCTATACTCCCCAGGCAGGGTGGGCAGGAGACATCCTTCTGCCACACTGCCAGGGGTTTGGCCACCCGCCCTGCTCTCAATTCACCCTCAACCTCTGTGCTGACTGTCAGGATCTGGGCCTTAGTCACAGGCTGATTAACGCCCGGAGGAATGGGGCTGGGCTGTCCACGGCATGCCAGGAGCAGGGCAGAGGGCACCAGGCCTCCTTCTGGAGGGTGTCTGTGCTCTCCTGCCCCAACTCTCGCCAGCCCTCACCTGGCTCTTCTGAGCAAGAGACACGCGGGCCTCCCTCCCACACGTAAGAGTTCTGGTGTGTGGGGGCGCGCAGGAGAAGGGCCAGCGGCACCACACCAGCCAGGCGTGTGTCAGAAGTCAGAGGAATAGCGCTGCCGGGAGCCGGCCCCCTGGGGCCAGCACAGGGGCCTTGACGCCTGGCATGAGGAACTGCCAGGTGGAACCCAGGGGCAGGGCACCCAGGAAGTGACTAATTCTTCTCCTCTGTGTCCTCACCAGATGCCCCTCAGTGACCTCATCCTTTCACTTAAAGGAGATTGAACAGGCCTCCAGGACACAGAGGGAGCAGGCAGGCGGGGTGCTAAGTGCTGCCTAACATTCGCTCTGAAGGTTCCCCACAGGGAGCTCTTTCTGGGCCTTGCACCCCCGGGGCCTGGCCCGGCAGGTTCCCATCTCCCAGTCTCTGCTACTTCCAGCAGAAGGGAAACTGCTACTCAAATGCTGGGGATCATGAGAAAAGCTCTCCCACTGAACTGCTTCGGAAGGCTGTCCCCAAGTCCACTTCCTAAGGCCAGTGTGCCAGGGCAGCTTCAGGCTGCAGCCCTTGGGGGCCTTTCCCCCAGGGCCATCCCTTGAAGCTCCTAACCCTGGTTCTGCCTATAGAAAAAAGTTGCTGGGCAATGAGAGACGCTCTGTCCCCCAGTTATGATGGGACCTTGGAAGCCTAAAAGACCTGCATGCCCGGGGAGGGGCTGCTGGCCCTGCCGAGTACTCACTCATCGATCTTGTCGGGAAAGCCCCAGCAGTGGCGGGGGTCGCTGTCGCCATGCCCTGTGTGGATGAAGCTATTCTGCAGAGGCTGGCTGATGTCCTGGGCCGACAGGCCAGCCACGGAGGTCACCACATTGCGAGGGAAGGGCCCCACACACAGCGTCCGAGTATTCTGCCCACGCCACCAGTAATTCTCAGCCCTGCCCAACAAAGACGACAAGGTGAACACCAGGGTGTGGTGTGACAGCCCCAAGGAGTGGGACCCTTTCCACACCGAGCTCTGTAACTATGCTGTCTAACCACCTGGGCAGAAGGGAACATGGGGGCAAAGGCCCCAGGACCAGGGTGGGCGATCATGCCTGCCTCCCCCCAGCAGCCCCCCATGACCTGCCACTGCCCCAGTACAGGGCCCGGCTGTTTGCACACAGCCTGTAAGCTACCTAGGTGGGTGAGACAGCTTTTCCTACAGCTTACAAATAAGGAAACAGGTTCCAACAAGTGACAAGACTTGCCTACTACAGTTACCAGAAAGATCGCAGTAGACCCAGGATTCAAATCTAGTTGTTAGTCTGGAAAGCCACTGCCCTTCTCACAGTACCACCTGGCCTCCCTCCTCCCAGGGCGAGGGCTGGTCCCGGGCCCCTTCTGGCTACCCGGTTTCACTCTTCAGCGCAGTTCCAGGAGTTGTGAGGTTCAGGGGCCCGAGAAGGACTCATCCAGCCCTCGCGCTGGGCTTAAGGCCAAGCCCTCCCACTACAACCTATCTCCTGCGTGCAGCTCTCATGCATTTGGAACCACTCGGGGCAACCCACGCCTTCACGTCACCAGTTTATGTTTCTCTAATATTTTCTACCAGCCCCTCACAAGGCTGGGGGGACCTTTACCCTTGCCCCGTCCACCTCCTTGGGAAGAGTGTTACTCCCGTCTTAAACAAGGGATTCAGAAGGGAACCCAGCCTCCCAGTGTGGCTGGGCCACCAGCTCCTTGTTCTGACCCCACACACAAAACCTGTTATGCAGCCTAAGCCCCCTGGGGTGGGGGTGGGGTCAGGGTGGGCAGGTGAGCCAGAAAGAGCAGAGAGCCTCCTGGACACTTGGAACAGCAAAAGCCAACAGGCTGTGAGACTCCTGTGTATGCTGTGGGTTCACTCCCCTCTGCTGACATGGGCAAGATCTGGGCTAAGGCAGAGGTGGTGACAGCCTCATGCTGCTGTGGTAGACACATGTGGCACCAAGCTGCATGCCCTCACTGTCAACCCCCTACCCAGACGTCACTGCCCACAGCCAGAAACGTAAAGAAAGGTCTCCTTGCGACTATAGCTAGCCCACAGGGATAGGGGAGGCTGGAGGCTGGAAGCAGATAGTGAGGCCTGAGCACCTGGGCCCTTCTCTGGGAGGTGACGAGGCCCACTGGGGCAACGTGACCCCCAAACAGCCTGTTCCAGAGAAGAAAGTCAAACCCCACCAGCACAGCAGTCCTTGGGAAGCTGAGAGGTGAGGATGGCAGGGCTAGGAGCCCGGCCTCCTTGTAAACAAAGCCGCTGAGGGCCCACCACAGACACAGCAACCCTGTGACTACCACCCTGCCCTCTGGGTGGGAAGGGCAGGGAAGGAAGGAAGGACAGGACAACACCCGGGAAGAGACAAAGCTCATCTGAAAATAGCAGAGCCATTCCAAGGAGGAAAGGAGAAAAATGCTTCCCGTCCGCCTCCCAGGGCCAGCTGAGGTTGAGGGCCGCCTGTGAAGAGAGTAGGGAGGCAAGCCTGGCACTGGGGGACCCTGCTGCGGTCCCCCCACACTGACTGGCTCCCTGGGCTCTGCAGGCCCGTCCACAGAACCGTCTCAGACACCAAGCCCACGGCTGGACACTGGACTCTGCTCTCCACACCACTTCAGAAGTGCTCGTTAACTTGGGTGAGAAAAGCAGCCGCGGCGGAGATGCAGTGCAGAGAACAGACTCCCGTCCACGGCACGACCATGCCCTCCTGTGTGGGCCCAGAGCAAAGCAGACCGGCAGGCGATCACTCCCTGTGCTCCTCTCCTTTACCAACACAGTCAAGCTCCTCACACAGAAGCCTCCTTTGGACACACTTCTGAGAGCGAGAGGGGACACCAAGCCCACCTCCCTTCATTACACGTAATGGCCAAGGCAAGAGCCCCCATGATTATTGGGGGTCCTGACACCACTCCCCAAAAACGTCTTTGGTCCTGGGAGAGGGAGGAATATTAAGTATGTATGAGAAAGAAGCCCCTTGGCAATCGTACCCCAAACACATCAGCCCAACAAAGCTCTAATGTGAGCGCTGAGATACCCAATGAGATGGCCGCTGCTGTGCTCAACTGCCCACTGTCTCCCTCTGAGGCTCCACGGGGCTGAGGTACCAGCAGCCCCGTCCTGCCGCCCAGCCTGCTCTGGCCACACCTTCTCTTCCCCTCCACCAACAGGCCAGTCTCCACGGCAACAACAGGAAGGCCAGGCCCGCCACTGCAGCAAAGATGGACACAGACACCCAAGGGGAGTCCCTAGGGGAGTGAGAAAAGGGCCCAGCACCTCCAGCAAGAGATCTCTACTTCCTGCTGCCTGTCAGCTGCCTGGGACAAGTGAAATGCGAAGCAGCAGCTAAGAAATCGAGGCCTGGGCTGAGAACTGCCTCAGGTGGCTCCAGCTCTATGGGGGACCAGCCCCTGAAATTTAGCCCCTTGTTCCAGTCCTGGCCTAAGGGAGTCCAGAATGGCTGACACATGTTGCTTCCACATTCTGCTTAAAAACCACACCCCACCCACTTCTCTCTGAGTGTCCCAGGCAGCCCCTGGCCTTGAGGAACAACACAGACCCTTGCTTCCCCCTCCCCCACCGACCCCAGGAAGCAGAGGCTCCAGGGACCAGGCCAGGCCAAGGACCTGCTGATGGGTTTCAAAACCTCTGTCCCCTTCTCCAGTGCCATAAACACAGACATGAGAGTGCTGCCAGCCTTCCCAGCCTCCAAATGAGACCCCCTGGGAAAGAGCGGTCAGTGTCCGGCCCTCAGCCTAGGCTGAGCCTCACAAGCGTGGCTCACAGAACGTCAAGGTGTCTCTCTGCCCACTGCCCGTTACCCCAGGAAGCACTGAGCCAGCAGGACCAATCAGAGCCAGGGGCGAGGGGGTTCCAGACTCTGGAGTAGGAAACAAATACTGGAGACAGCTTCCGCCAGAAGGAATCCAAAACCAACAGAAAAGCACAGATATGGAGAGAGCCGAGAGCCAGGCCAAGAGGAGATACGGGAAAGAGCCAGGGACCTACACGTATAAACCCAGACCCAAAGGGACACACAGAGAGCCCATCCACCTGGAGACATGGAGACAGAGCCAGTCAAACAGAGCTTTGAGCACCGAGAAAACCAGGGGGCAGAGTCAAAGCTCTGGCCCCACGGACACACAGGCCCACTCCCAGAGCTCCGCCGGCTGCTGTGGCCTCCTGCCCCTCACCTCCCACCTCCTGCGTGGCTCCAGGGACCATGGGCAGGCACAGTGGTCCAAGACGGCTGGTGGCCCTGGAGGAGGAGCCCGGCGAGCCCACACTGGCAGGCAGCAGGCAGCAGGCAGCCTGTGACGGAGGGCAGGGCGGAGCATGCCCACAGCAGCCTCCCGGGAGGAGGGCTCCCTGACCCCTCCCCTCGCCCGCCTCGATCCAGAGGTAACCCAGGGCACCCGCTCAAGAGACACACGCCCCAGAAACACAGGAAGCTCCTGACTCACCCCCTGGGGAACACTGGGCCCTGGCATATGGGCCCCCACTGAGAGCAAGGGAAGGGGAAAGTAAGGACAGAGGACTACAGAGGAGCCAGGTCCAAGGCTCCAAGAAACGGGAATGGTTGGAGACCTAGACTTTTCTGCCTTAGGTCCTGCCAGGCACCTCCACAGGGGCCCTCACCCTAATCCTCCTGTTTCCTGAATGCTCTCCAGAGTGCCAGGCCTGTGTGCCTTCCCTGGCCCCTCCGCTCCAAACCACAGACTATATTCCTTCCTGTCCCCAGGCCTCTCTCCTAGCTTTCTGCTCTCATCCACTGTCACTAATATTATTCTGATTCCCAGATACTGTGCCCAGAGGTGAGGGGAGCCCTGGCCTGAGACAGCGGTGCTGGGGCCACAGCAGGTGCAGGTCATGTTCCTCCACAAACAACCTGGGTTCCAGGACCAACTCCATCATGACAGACCCAGAGGCTCTCCTGTCACCAAGCCCCCATGCAGCACAAGGTTTAACCAAAGGCCCCGATCTGAAACCTGAAGTCCAGATAGAAAGGGCTCTGCAGGCAGCAGCCCCTGCCCTCACCCACACCTGGCTCGCAGTCAGATGCACTGTGGGTACAGGAGCTTTCCATGCTCACCCAAAGGCACCTCAAGCCTGCCCTACCCCAACCAGTTCCTCAGACACCTGAGGCTCAGATAACAGGGGTGGGGTGAGCGGGGTGGGGCTCCACGGCAGGCAGGCAGGCGGGTGGGGGCAGCAGGCTAGGAGACATGATTCAGGAGATGGCACCTATAGGCACAGACTTGTATTGCCAGGTGTAAAGGGGAGGGAGGGGTCAGGAAGAGAGGCCCTGCAGGGAGCCTGGGGACAGAGGCCAGGGAGCAAGGCCGAGCAGAGGATGGAGGGTAGCCCTGGCCAGGAGCAGTGGGGCTCAGTGGGAGGACGGAAGTCGCCAGGAAGAGGGGGGTTGCTTTGGGGTACTGAAACGCACCCAGGTGGGTAGTCAAGAGTCCTTACCCTGGGAGGAGGCGGGAAGGGAAGGGGAGGAAGAGGATTAGAGGAGGAAAGAATGTTTAGGAGTTCCAGAGTCTGCCGTTGTGGCCCTGAGGCCCAGCTGCCTCGCCATAATGCCAGTTTGGCCCTGACCCACAGCCAGGGCTGGAGCCGACTGGGAAAAGGGTGACTGAGGCAGCACTACGCAGGGGGAGTCCCCTCAGGAGCAGCTGCACCTGCAGATGTAACCCCAAGCTCTCGGGGCAGACCCAGGCATGCCCTCCCGTCACGCTCACCGCACCCTGTGTGATGACATGGGGACCTTGGAGGCAGAAGAGCTCTTGGCCAGCAGGCCCCTGCACCCCGCACCCTAAAAGCAGTCCCGCCGCCGCCCCCACACTCCCTACCTCCCCTCGATGACGGTGATGACGTCATTCATCTGGATGTGCAGCTTGTCTGGCTCCTCAAAGTCCTGAAGGGCCCGCATGTCAGTGGGCTGGGCCTGAGGGCAGAGAAAGGTCACTGCCCACCCTGGGGCCGACGCCTGCTCCATCCCCGCGGCCCCGTGGGCAGGCCTGCCCTCACCTCCAGCAGGAAGTCCCGCAGGGCCACAAAGCTGGGTCTGTCCTCTGGCTTGTGAGCCCAGCACTGGACCATGACATTGTAGATGTCCTGGGGACAGTCCTCTGGCCGCGGCAGACGCTCCCCCTCCTTGTCAATCTTATGCAGGATCTGGGGGGCGGGGTGCAGTTTGAGGACCAGCAGAGCACCCAGCTCTTCCCTCCCACCCTCCCCCCAGCCCTGGGACAGGTGGAGCTGCAGGCCGCACTGCCTGCACCCTGAAGTCGTCTGCCTCGGGGCAGGGCCTCTCCCCAGGTGGCCGTGGCAAGGGCTGAGGACGGGAGCCTGTCCCTCCTGACCACGGGGGCCCTTCTCTATGCTCAGCTGGGAGGTCACACAGACGGAGTGGGGGGGACAGGACTCCAGCAGGTCAGCGCCAGTTCTAGTAGGGCCGCGCTGGGAGCCAGGATCAAACCCACCCTCCCTGCCCTGTGAGGGGCACATCCCCGGCTTCCTCACCTGGCTGCCGTTGAGGCCAATCCAGGGCTCCTGGCCATAGGTGAACATCTCCCACAGCGTCACCCCAAACATCCAGGTGTCGCTGGCATGGGAGAAGGTGCGTGTCTTCAGGCTCTCGGGGGCACACCTGGCGGAGGCAGGGGTCAAACAGAAGGCCTCTCGGAGCACACACACCCCCCCACCAACCCCAAGCGACATAAAATGCTCGTCCAACACACGTTGTTGCCCCATGTGCCAAGCTCAGCAGCAGGGACTGGGCACCCGGTATGGAAGGGACAGGGCAGGACGGCTTGGCCACGGAGTACGGACTTGGAGAAGACCGTCTGGGCTCAGGTCTCTTGCCCACATGTGGCCTGGGATGGGAAGGGGCTGAAGCTCCCAGGTCAGGGAAGCAGGGAAAAAGGTCACAGGTTCTGGGGTTGGGGGGAGGGGATAAGCGCACAGGCTGTTTTCTAACTGTGGTGGGAGGATGACAATTTCCAGATTTGGGGCAGGATCCTAGCATCTGGGTCATTTCAGCAGGAAGGTGTGGGTGGGAAATCTGGATAGGGCCTGAGAAAGAACCAAAATGGGTGGAAATAGTCACAATGGCTTCACCCAAATAGCCACACACTTCCTCTGGGATGCCCTCTTGGGTGAGGAGGAAAAACGCCACTGCAGTGAAGATGGCAAAGGAATATTCCGGGGGGGCTGACGCACAGAGTGAGGAGGAAGCCGTTCTGGATGGAGAGGCAAAGGATCGCTCATGAGACTGGAGAGCTGGCCTTGCCACTCAAAGGGGATAGGACCCAGGGAAAGTCACTCAAGACCTCTAAGCCTCATGTTCCTCATCTGTGAAATGGGAACAACAATAATCTGCTCGCTTCATAGGGTTGTTTGAAGGGGGCTGTATAAAAATAGGGCTGCACCTATTTTTATGCAGCCCCCTTAAAACCACCATTTACACAAGGATGTTTGAGTATGAAAGGACGTGTAATTAATTTATGTCAGGACAACAGGCATTATCCAGGGTGTATGTTCCCCCCAGGTATAAAGTCGGTTACTAAGTAAGATGACAGACGTCCTGAATGAGAAGAGTACTCTGGCCAGCTGAACAGGACCGGATCCTCCCACACCCCAAAGCAGGGAGACTATACTTGTTTGGGTGCCTGTGACACTGGAGGACCACACTGGTCTCAGCACAGGATCGGCTCACACAGGAGGCAGGGCAATGGCAGGGCCCACCCCATAGCAGGTAAACATCCCTGTGCAGTCCCAAGGCCCTGCCTGCTCCGGCCCTGCCTCCCGCTAGCTCCACGTAGAATATGCTTACCAACCAGTCTTTGCCCAGCTAACTTTTCCTGTTATTTCAGGAGCTTAATACTGGCTGTCCAGGAAGCCTTTGAGTCCCCACAGCACTCGTCCCTATGTATCCTAGTACCCGACACACAAGAACTCCTGGATGGATGAGCGAATGGATGGGCACACCACAAGGGCTGCTGTGGGTATGGAGGCCCTGGAAGCTCTGAGGCCTGGGTATGTGGGAACCTGGGTGGGACAGGGTGGGGTCCGGGCCCCAGGAGCCCAAATCGCCTGCCCCTCACCAGGCAAAGGGCACCTTGCGATGCTCCTGCATGACGTAGTGGTCGTCGTTCTGGGGTAGCGCTCGCATCAGCCCAAAGTCCCCGATCTTGACCAGGTCTCGGGTGGCCAACAGCAAATTGCGGGCAGCCAGGTCACGGTGGATAAAGCGCTTGGACTCCAGGTAGCCCATGCCCTCGGCAACCTGCACAGCATAGCGGCTCAGAGTACCCAGAAGGAAGTGGCCCTGGTGCTTGCGAAGCCTGTCCAACAATGATCCCAGAGGCGCCAGCTCTGTCACCTGAGGCCACAGAGGAGGCAGGAGTAAGCGTGGCGGAGCCCTGCCCCTCCCTCAGCACCCCGCGCTGGGCTCCCAGGCCTCTCCTGAAGGCCTGCCAGAGCCATGCTCAGTGAGCCTTCCTGGACCATCCTTTGGGGATCCCTAGGAGTCCTACAGCTTTCCTCTAAGCAATGTGGGAAACTGAGGCCCAAAGAAACAACCCAAAGAGGCTCAGGTTAGAAATTCCAGGCACTGAGCTCCAGGGCTGGCTTCTCTCAGGGAGTATGACTCCCTCCCGGTGAACACAAGCAAAATGCAGAGATGGACATAGGCTCTAGGGGACACAGGAGCAGGCGAGGCCCGCGTCAGCCCGTTTGCCACATCAGATGTGGGACCAGAGCAGGGTCTGGGGGACCTCAGGCCTTCCTTCATCAGGATGGAGGGAGTAACCACAGCACAGGCGGAGGAGGGGAGAACCTGAGGCCCAGAGGCCACAGGACGCTCCCACCCACAGACACCACTCACCATCTTCATGGGTGGCGTGAGCACCACACCGTACAGGCGGATGAGGTTTCGGTGGTCGAGAGAGTGCATGGCGTTCACCTCCCGGATGAAGTCGTCCATGGCCTCTGGCTGGCTTAGCACGTCAGGCTTCAGGCACTTCACAGCCACACTCACCTGCCCAGAGCAGGGGTCGCAGGGAGTCAGGACAGGCCCCAGCCCCCAAGCCTCGGAGCCAACCTGCTCCTCCCTCCAACGCAGCTCAAACATCCCAGCTCAGATCTGCTCATCTGAGGGCCACGGGTGCCCTGGCCTGGTTGGGGGAGGGCAGTTGGCTGACCCCAGGGGCCATCCATTGCACCTCGCCTTTCTGGGGGGCTGCCCAGGTGAAATAGCAAGCACTAGGTAAGAAACAACCAGTATGAGGATAGGATATTAAAATGTTATATTATAAAATAGTCCTGGTGTAAAACAAAAACACTTTAAATATAATGCCGAAACGCTAAGCCACTAAGAATAGTGGCCTCCCCTGGAGGAAGGGGACACTCGGTGAAGAGGCCCGAGGGACGCTCTGCAGTGCTGCACACGTTGTATATCGTGACCTGGGCGTAGTCACCTGACTGTGCGTGTGTAAAACCTCACTGAGCTGCACACTGAAGACCTGTACCCTTTACCGTATATACGCTCTCTATCGCTCTGAGGAAACATTCTAAGCACAATACCAAGAGAAACGACAAGATTTAAAAAGCATCCAAAATGTGTATCTTGAAACTAAATTCAAAAAAATACCTGAGGGGGGAAAAAAGGCAGAAATACTAACTGTGTTTCCTCTGAGTGGTGGGATTACAGGCACTTTTTTTTCTTAATTTTTAAATAGTTTCCAGACTTTTACAATAAGTACATTATTTTTGTAATTTAAAAAAGAAACAGACGTGTGTAGTTAAACTTGAGTGTGGACTCCAAGGCGAGTCACTCTGCAACCTGTCCCCAGCCCCCGTCGCGTCCCAGCAGAGGGGACAGTCCACCTTAGAGGGCAGAGGGGCCTGTCCCTTTGCCACGCCCCACAGGACCCAGAAAGCTTACCGTCTTCCCTGAGGGGGCATCCCACTCGCCCCTGCGCACCACGCCAAAGGAGCCATCTCCGAGCTTCTCAAAGAGATGCAGGTCTTTCTCCCCAATGAGGCAGGTGAGGCTCTGCAGGGGCCCCTCCCCCGCTGGGCCCCCGGGGGTGGGCGAGGTCTTCCGGAAGGTGCTCTGAGAGTGATGAGGAGGGAACTCAGCCTCCAGCCGCTTTCCACTGAATACCTGTTTGAAGGTAGCCAGGGGCAGATGGAACCCTGAGGCACCTGAGCCAGTCACTCAGTCCTGCCCCACTGGGTCCTCAGCCAGGCCTCCAGATAGGTCCTGGCTTTGCCAAACTGCCGGGGGCCAGCCTGGCTGGTGGCCCACACCCCTTCCTGACCATACCCCCAAAAAGGAACCCACAGCCTCGTGTGGCTGCAGGGTATGTGCCAGGAATGGACTGACAAGCATGTAGCTTGTGGCTGCTGTGGCCCCACACCCAGCTGGGGTGGGGGGATGGTCCTGGGACAGCATGAAGCCACTCTAGGTGCCACCTTCTGCCCCGCCTGTCCCTCCCTGTACCCCTGCCCAGCACAGACTCCAGCCCTAACGCCAGCAGATGGGCAGGAGCCTGAGGGGCCCGCCACAAACACCTCTCTGTCCATTTTTAGCCCTGGCCCCTTCTCTGGGCTGCCCATTTGGCGCTGTCTGTCTCCACCCTCCCCAGGGAGTCGGCTGCCCTTCCTCCTGCCAGGGGAGGATAATTTGAGCCTGAGGTTGGATCGTGAGTGTGTGTGGGGTGCAGATGAAGCAAGGCCTTGCTGGGGAAGGACCTGGGAAGACAGCTGGGTTTCTGGAGGGGTGCCTAGAGCTGAGGGCTGAGAAAAAAGGCAGATGGAAGAGAACTCTGCAGCCTGGGGTGGAGAGGGAAGGGGCCAAAGGTGAGGGGACAGAAGGAAGGAGGCCCTGAGGGTGAGAGCTGGCCCCTCAGTCTGAAGTGGCCACACCTACTCGGGCACCCAAAGCCTTGGCTTCCGGCTGCAGAGTCTGCCCAGCTGGGCCTCTGCCCCCAAAGCTGGCCGAGCCTTATCTGCACAGGGGTCTCCAATCTGAGGACCTCTTCTGGCCTGTCCCTCCTCCCAGTACCTGGAATCCCTTACATTTGGAAACAGTGTACAGCTGACAAGGACCCCCCTCCACAGCATGAGTGAGGTGAGCTGGGCAAGCGTGGCCAGCACTGGCGTACTAAGACATGCCTCCAGTCTGGAGAGGCCCACTGAGCAGCCCAGGAATCTCCTGTGAGCCGGTGGTAGATCCAAGACCCTGAATCCTGTCACAGCTCTTCCCTCCTGCCTTCACCCGCCCCAACACACTCAACCTTCCCTAAAACCTGGGCAAGGGACCAGGACAGTGTCCCCAGAAAAGGCCACAGGATCCCAAGAGACAGCCCCTTTGGCAGATCGCAGCCAGGAAATCTCTGCTGCCCAATCCCAGTCCAGCTGTTCTGCCCTGCCTGCCCCCCACCCCAGCCCGGAGGCCAGCAGTGGGGAGGGAAGGCCCCGGCTGCTTCACTTCCTCTCCCATTGTCTTCCAGACAATGGGCAAAGTTCCACTGAGTCAGACCAGGGACTCACCACGCCACAGACCCAAATTAGGGCAAAGGGGGGAGGGGAGGCTGTGGGGAAAGAAGCTGTCAGCAAAGCCAGTTGGCCAGAGACTGAGGAGGGTGGGGGAGGAGGGAAGAAAAACAAAGATGTCCTGGGTCCAGCCTGTCCCCACCACCCCATGCTGGACACCGGCCCTAACACTCACAGCAAGAGCTCACGTTCTAGTGCACTTGTCAACCAGCGCCTGTCTCAGGCCCAGCACCCCGCATAGCGGAAGGGGATGTGAAGCCATGGCTGCACACAGGCTACTCACGTGCTGTCTCTGGCGGAGACAGACACTTAGCCAGGCAGCTCTACAAGTACCCGGCCCGATAAGACCCTGGAGGAGGAAAGTCTGTACAAAGTGCGAGATTACACTGCCTGGGAATGGGGGCGCTTCCTGGGACGGGCATGGGAACAGACCCGCCCGCCGCCCGCCAGCGCAGCTGCCGGCCCACCTCACGCCCTGGACACCCACCTTGCTCATCCAGGACTTGCGTTTGCACAGGGCCTTTCTCCGCTTCACAGCCTCCCACAGCCGCCTCTGGCCTGAGGGAGAGAAGGGGAAGCCCAGGCAGTTAAGGCTGCTCCCACCTGCAGGCTCCCTCTGAACCCTGGGGTGAGCCCAGCACAATGACACCAAGGAAACAAAGGGTCCCAACCAACTAGGGGCTGCAATCACTGCATTCCACTTCCAGATGGTGGTTCTTGAACTGGATGGAGGTGTTTAACCACCAAAATTGAACAGTAGTGCTGTTTTCCCAACTCAGGAACAAAGGAAATCAAGGTAATGGATAGAATTTTCCCAATTTTGAGTTTTTCTCCTATAAAATTTTTTTATGTTACTGGCATCAGACACCAACTATCCAGGCCAACATGAAGTCTAATTTAGCACATTAATACTTATTTAGCAATTTTAAGTTGAACGCACGGGGAAGTATTGAATGTTCTACAAGGAACACTGACTTCTAGATGCTGCAACCACTACTTTTAGGATCAATACATAGAAAAGAAGTGAGTTCAACTGATAGAGCAAATCATTGTGCCCAGGAAAGAGACAGAGATGAGTTCACCTTAGGGCAGATCTTTGTGAGAGAGAAAGAAAGAGAAAAAACTGGTTAAGAGAGAATCAGCGAACCATCTGCGAGTTTTTAATCTTCCCTTCTTCATACAGAGGGGACACAGATCCCTCGAGATCTTCAAATGGTGACCAGAACAGACTCAATTCTACGTGTATAAAGGAGAAGATGGAGGAAATACATCCTACAAATGACTGAACAAACACAAAGGGGTGGTAGTCAAAGCTCGAAGCGAGACTCCTCCAACTCCAGTTCACCTTTGCAAGTGCAAACTGTGCTGGTGCGCTCACGGAGCGCGGCATCTACTGGGACCCCTCCACCCCACCTCGGGGCTTGTGGACAGGCAGGGAGCCTTCTCAGCTATGTCAGCCCATGGAATAAAGGGGCAGGGCTCTTCCATGTGGTTGGCGATGCTGAGGCCAGAGGAGGTAAAGGATGAGTGGGGAACGAGCGCGAGGCCAGCGTCCCCACCTACCAGGCCGGCCCATGCCAATCTTCTCCAGGTCCTCATTCTTGACATACTCAAAGTGGGACAGGCGGGTAACATTGAGGTCGTCGCGGAGCCGCAGGAAGTACTGTTGCAGCTGCACCTCTGACAGCAGCTCCAGCAGCCAGCCTGTGCCCTCCTCCGGCTGCATGCTGCTGGTCCCCAGCCTCTGTGGGGAGGGAAGAATGAATCAGGGACCAAGGGGTGCAGGGAGGCAACAGGGACCCCTGCCCCGAGCTCACCCACATCCCACTATGCTGCTGCAGGGAAGGATTCAAACCACCTTCTTGCACCCCAAAAACAGTTGCACAGAATAGCCTGTAACTACCTGCCCCCCTTCCTGCCGGCAACAAGGGTAGAATTAGGGCAGTTGGTTAACAGCCCAGGCTCTGGAGTCAGGGTCTTACTCCCAAAATCTGTGATCTGTGGCCAAGTGACCTGAGATCAACCTCTCTGTTCTCAGGTTCCCCATCGGCTCAAACTCTCTTGGGGTCACAAGCCGTTTGAGAATCTGATGAAAACTATCACCTGGTATCTCTAGGAGAACTACACATTTTTAATCATAAAGTTGTAATAAAAAATATGAGGCGGGGGGGGTAGTGTGTCCCTTGAGACGCATCCATGGGCTCCCCAGACCAGAGGGACCCCACAGGAAGAGCTGGGACTAGATGGGCTCTAGCTAAGTTCCTCCCAACGCCTCACACTGCCAGAGCCTCTCCCTCCAAACCAAAGACCACTCCACAGGCGCCCACTCCAGTGCCCCCAGGAGCACAGCGAGTAGCAGCTAAGAGGGAGGGGCTTCCAGATGCCAGCTCAGAGAGGCAGCACTGCTCAGCTCCTGTCGATGGTTGTCATAACAGGCTGTGGCCTCGTGTTGTCAAAGCTTTCAATTTTTTTTCAAAAAACACCGGAAACCTGAATTTATATGTAAAATCCTGCCATTAAAATTTTTTTTGAAAAGGTAATATACGCACATGGTAAAAGATTCAAAAGGCACACAAGAGCCATAGTCTCATTCCCTCCCGTGTTACACAGCACCTCGCCCCCCAGCCCTAAAGCTACATGCCATGAATGATTTTTACATATCCTTCAGACTTTGTTTTTCCTACACACAAATATTCACTCACGACCCACACCATTCTGTTCTTTGATTTCACTTAAGATTGTATCTTTCAATCCTGACTTTTTAACTATGTTACCTAATTCAAGTTTGAAACACACACACACACACACACACACACACACACACACACACACACACACACACACACTGTACTGGCCAAACAAAACACATATACAGGGCACAATCAGCCCAAATGCCATCGGTGAGTGACCTGTGACCTACACTCTCCTCCGCCCACAGAGAGGCCAACGGCACCCTCACAGCGAAGCAGGCTGACCCACTGGACACCCAGCCCATCCCTGTCCAAGTAAGACACCTCAGAGCCGAGGACGTGCCCAGGTCAGCCCCGGACCCGTGTTCAATACCCACTGAGGAACCAGGCAAGAGGGAAAAGGCCAGCTGCCCATGTCCCCTCCTCCCCACCTCTGGGGTACAGAGGTGGCCTTGTACACCAGCTGTCATCACAGGTCACCCAAAAGAGCAGGCACTCGTAGCCCAGGCCGAGCGTGAGCCTCCTGCCCCCACAGTTCCCAGAGGTGCTGCCAACCCAGTGCCAGGCAGCCTTTCGCAGGCAGCGCAGGGTAGTACAAAGAGTGACAAATGGGAATAAGAGTCCCTCAGTTCAAACCCTGGCTCTTCCACCAAGGCGCCTGGGCCAGAGAGGGTTTCCAAACTTTAAGCCATAACCCTTTATCCAGATGGTTCTCACAGAGACTATACAGCCCCCTAGGGGGATGTTTTGGTTGTCTCAACGTTGGGGGGCCCCTAGTGGTTGGGGGATAAGAACATGAATTATCCTCTACAGTCTCACGTACTGTCCCAAATCCCATACAATTTAATTCATGCAGGTGAAAAATGTGTTTGTAATCATAGGAACTTAGAATTGAAATCCATTTTACATGAACCAGAAAGCATTTTTGCAGGATTAATACACACTGTATTTTCTTTGAATGGAACTACTGTGTAAACTGAGGGGAAACTGGTCTTTGCTTTGCTCAGAACTTAGCAAAAGTTGTTCACTCTTCAAAAATATGTCGAGGAACACAACCCATCCTTATCACTCCAAAGCTCTCCTCTCAGTCAGCACGTGTGGGTGCTGCCCCCACAGTGGCCCTGAGGTCTCCTATGGACCTACCTCATTATGTCACCGAGTCCTGCCATGTTAGCATACAGGGGATGGTGTAAGCACTTCCCTTTCATTTCTCCGTTACATTACAGGTGGCATTATGTTGACTGACAAGACACACACACACACAGTAAATAGGTTGTACTTCTATTAATTTTACTTAAGAATAATAAAAATAACACTTCAACTACCTTTACGACATGCTGGGCACCAGGAGCCACTGAGCTGTTGTAACTCATTTATCCTCCACAAAACCATCTGTTACAAACAAGGGGTGTGTGGGCTTAAGAGAGCAGGGCACCACTGCTTTCCAGAAGAAAGCCTCAAAGGTGCACTGCGACTTTCTGACTTTCTCTGGCCCAGCCAGGTGGGGCAGGGCCACCGTGACTACTCCACCCTGTCCCCTGTCCCCGGAGCAGTGATCCCACGCCGACTGGCTCAGCCACCAGATGCTAAGCAGTGTGAAGGTTCCCCCCTCTTCTTTCCCAGGGCCCAAGTTCAGGGCTCCAGGCTCCCCCTTCCTACCCTCCCCTGGGGCAGGAGGCAGCCACTCTTGAGAACAGCTCAAAGCCATGCCCTGGTTGTCAGGGCTGAGGAAGACCCTGAGGCCCCTCGCTTGAAAAGCCCAGTCCAGCCTGTTCCTTTTCCCTGAAATACCAGCTAACCAATCTCTCCCCGCTGCTCCCCGACCCAAGGCAACAGGGCCGCCTCTGCGTGGGGCGTGTGTGGGAAGACTGAGGAGAAGACTGGAGAGAAGCAGGCAGGGTCCCCCAAGTCCAGGATGACCCTGGGTAAGTCCCTGCCTCACCTCGCCCTCCCCCTCCAGCCCGTTTCTCTGGGAGCACAGAGCATGGCTGCAGCTTCCCCTGATCAGTCACGAGTCCTGCGTGTGCCTGGGCCTGCCCACCTGTCTGACACATGTCGCGCTCGTGGCTGCACTCCTGTGTCTGACACATGCAGCTCGTGGCTGCATGCACACTTCCTGCAGACACTTCCCTACCAGGAGCCAACAAGAATGCAACAGCAGCACCAGCCCGAGGGAAGAGGCCGCTAGGCCCAGACCCCTCCCCCACTGTCACACCCTCACAGGAGGTGTCCCTCAGCCATTCCCATTCCTGCTCTCTGCCCCTCAGTGAAATACTGGCTCGGAGAGGCTGACCCAGTCCCCGGCCAGCCTGCCCCAGCCCCCAACCCCCCCCCCACTCACTGTGTAGAGTCTTCGCCGTAGTCTGGCCAGGAGAGGGAAGGAGAGCTCGAGGCCAGGGAACCGACGAGCTGGTGGCATCTCCACGGAGCTGGACCCCCTGACTGGCTCACTGGGACTCTGGCCTGAGAAGTGGGGGAGCAGGGACCTCACCCCCTGAATTTCAGGTTCTGCCCAGAAGGGAAGTTGGCCAGAGGTCTGTCTGCCCCAGGAGTCCCCAAAATCTCACACCAGGAGTGGGAAATGGGGCAGAAGAATAGGGTGCACCCTTTTCTCTGCTGCACAGCTGTTTCTACAGCTGGCCAGTCTGCAGGGAGCAAGTTTGCTCCTCTCTCGGTGAGCTGCAGCCTGGGTCCTCTGTCCCGGTTCTCTGTCTTCTCTCCAGTGCAGTGGTCACAGCTCCAGCCCTACTCCCTGGCTCCCCCACCCGACTGCCCTCCCTCCTTCCCTCCTCCCTCCCTCTCCAGCTGAGCAGCTCTGACACTGGCTGAAAAAGGACCTTTCTGAATCACTGCCAAGAGGGCGGCGGGAATGGGGGGACTCTTCCTCCCAGCCACCCGTGCTGGCCCCCCTGCCTCCCCATACACAAGGCCCCCTGTCTCTGGCTTCCACCCCAGCCCCCATAGTTGCAGACAACTCTTGGGATTTTAGGGTGGGGGCTATGTGAATCAAACAGCAATATACAAAGAGTGGTTACGGCCCCCAGATGGCTTATCTGGGGCCTGGAGGTTAGTACACAGAGTGAGGTGGGGTCTAGGACCCCAGCGTCATTCAGGACCATGACAGTGCAGGCAGACCCTTCAGAGACCCGCCCCCAGCTCCCAGGCCAGCCTTGGCTAGGCGGCTCCTGGCTCAGGCCCTAATGTGGCCCTGTTACCCTGGTGCCCGACGGAAATAGGAGGCCGGCAGCCTGCCAGAGTGGGGCAGTCCAGCCAAGAGAGTGAGAGGGGGTGGGGGGGAAAGGAATCTCCACCCCCTCCCCTGGGGTTGCCTTGTCTTCTGCCCACAATGCCCAGGGTGTCCCCTCCCCAGACCAGCCAGCCAAAATCCCAAGGCCCCCTCAAAACAAATATGCCCCTAGACCCTGCTGGGAATGCCCTCACCCCAAAGCTGCAGGATTCCAGGCTGTAGGATGTCCCTTGTCCAGCACCCACACACACAGACAACAGCCCCAGCAAAAAACTGGAGACACTCCATCAAGCCCCCGTGGGCCCCCCACGTTCCTGGAGCTGACAAATGATCCCTCTGCCCCTCCTCAAGGGCACCAGCTGCACTTACACCCCCCTCACTACAGCCCCCAGACACACCTGACAGCTGCAGGAAGTTCTCTCAGGCTCCCTCAGCACCCCCCACCCCCCAGCCATGCCCAGGGAGCCCCTGTTTCTTGCACACTGCTCTCTTGTCCCTATCCAGCTGGCCACCAGCTCTGGGAGCCCCAGCTGGCTGGTGGGGCAGGCAGATGGGGTAAGAGAGTTTTGGGGAATCAGCTCCTCAGGCTCTCTTTCCAGACCCTCTCTCAGTGACTGACCTGACTGACCTCCCTTGCAAGGAGGTACCCAAAGGGTCAGCTATTTCTCCTCGGACCCCGGTAAGGGGAGGGAGGACACACTCCAGCAATCCATCCCTCTTTCCTGTCAGTCATCCACCACCCAGTTGTAGAGCCAGCCAGGTGCAGCCTCCCCTCGGTCCCAGGGAATCACCAGTCTGAGGCTGGGGTCACAGATAATGGACATGATGAGGTCAGGCCGAGGTCATGCTGGAGCTAACTTTCCCCCTAAACTCTGGCAGACAATGCCCACATCTCAGACAGAAAAGACTACTATCTATCTCCCATTAGACACCACCCTGAAGACCCAGGGACCTGACCTCATGGGACAGTTTAAGCAGGAGTAATCCCTCTTCTGCAAGATGGGGGCTGCTGGATCAGAATGGCCCGATTAAAAATTCTAGTCACCTCCTGAAAGATGTGCCCCAAATCCACGAGAACCCCCATGCCTGACCGTCCCTCGGATGCCGGGTAAGAACAAGCCTCCGCAGCTTGCTCAGGAATCCAGCTGTGGGAAGCGGTGAGGAAAAGGAAAGCATGGTCAGGGGTCGGCGCTCAGGCCAGCTCATGGACCCCTTCTCCCAGCCCTGGAAAACAGCCGCCACCTTTCTGCCCCGCTATGTCCTGTCAGCTACTGCCCTCTGCCGGCCAAGAGAGAAAGTGCTTGATCTCCAAGGGGAAGGGAAGCGGCCCCGTCATAAACCCAGTGATCATATTTTCTAAAGCAAACATTTGGCTTGATATGCATATTTGAAAAGCCAGTAAAGTGGGAATGTCCAAGGCACAGGGGCTCAGTGCCCATAAAAGACTAAACCCAAATCCTAGCAGTGCTTCCAGGGCTCTCATGGGGCACTAAAGAAAGCCCAAAGGGCAGTTCAGTTGGGACCCAGGGGACCCAGAAACACCAAGGCAAATGTCAGCATCAGTAATTCATCACCGCTGACTCCCCCACCCTCTCAACCCCCCACCACACCCATTCTTCTTTACCCAGCAGCCCCCAGGATCCGTCCTGGGGCCCAGGAGCGTAGACACCCCTCACTCTTCAGAGGCTGCTGCAGAAAGCAGGGCTGGGCACTTAGCTCACCAGCAGATGATGGGGGCTACAGCTCAGGTACCTCACTGCTCCCCTGGCGTCTCCCATTACCTGCTGTCCCTCCTCGCCCCCAGTCAGGCGCTGATATGCAGCTCGCTCCCCCATGGAACCCAAACTCCGCGCGTTAGGGCCCGGGCGGGGGGCAGAGCCCTCCCGCAGCCCCCGCCCCCACAGCAGCACCAGCAGCGTCACCGCCCTGCGTCCTGAGAGGCTGGGCCTCGGGCATCCTCTTGAGGAGAGCAGGGCTGTTAACGCCTCAGCCAGGGGAGGCTCCACTCCTTGCCCCCCCTCCCCGCCTGTCCCCACCCCACAGCCTCCCTACCACCACCGGCTGCCCAGAGCCGCAGCGGTGGCTGGCCCCTCCCCAACCCTGCCCCCAGTCTCCATTAACGAGGCGTCACCTCTCCACCGAGCCACAGGCAGACCCCAGAAAGAGCCAAGTGCTGAGCCCCGCCTTCACTGATCACAGACCAGAGCTCCCCTCAGCCCCTCGGCCGCCTCCAGGACCCCAGAGCTCCACAGCCACCAGTTTGGTCCTGGGGATTCAAGGGTCCCCATATTCCATGATAAGGGGGGAGGGGGCCCATCCAAAAAGGTCACAGAAGAGAAGCGCTCCCCGTCTTAATTAGACCTGAGACCCCTCCCTCTAGACATCGGGGCGGAAGCCTAACCCTGCTCCTGCCCTGCTTCCACTGGGTTCCAAGAATGAGCCCCGCCAGGCTCCCTGGGCTCCGCTCTTCGCTCACTGCACCGGGAACCCGCCCAGCCGTGCGAGCCACGCCTCGGGCACCCACCCCAGCCCCAGGCCTCTCCTCAGCCAGGCCTTGGGATCTGTCTGCCTCCCTCCACCCCCAGCACAGCACTGGTTACGCTCGGGGAGCTCCCGGCAGGGCCGAGGACTGGGGCTGACATTTCTGGCCTCAGAAGGGTGCCCACACTCCCAGCTGAAGGAGCTGCTCCAACACCAGCCCATGCAGAACTGTCACCACCACTCAGGTGAGGCCACTGCTGGCGGAGGAAGTCCCGCTGCAGGGTCCCTCCTCTCTCCCCAGCTTCGGAGGCCTAGAGGCCCCCTGCGCACTGGTGTCTGAAGCACCCACTGACTCCACAGTACCAGGTATTCAGCGCTGAGCTCCGTGCATCTTTAAACCTTCCAGAGTTGGGGCAAGGAGGAGGGAAATGCTGTCTGTCTGTCTCTCTGTCTTGCTCTACCTCTAGACCGAAGAAAGAGACCCCAGGAGGGTACTAGTGAGTTCCCATAGGCTCACTCGCCTCCCAAGCTTCTTTTCCACCCTAAAGCATGCTGGGATGGGGAGGTGACCCTGCCAGGCAGCAGGTCTATTCTAGGCAGAAGCTCCCCTGCATCTTACTGCAGCTCTGGCAGAACTAGTTTTGGAAGCAGCTGTAAGAACCCAAAGTCAGGAGGCTGTGGAGAAAGAGACTGAAAACGCCTGGTCCACTCCTTCCCGTCGTCGCGTGAAGGGTCCATCCAAACAGTTCCTCCTTCCTGCGTTCTCCCTTCCGCCTCCCTCGTAAGTCCCCTGCCTCCTAATGCCATCCTAGTGTAAGACAGCCACACCATCCAAACTGCCTCTAGGATTTGGGGACTCCAGCGCACGCGCACACCTCCCTGCTCTGTACCATGCCCCCATATCTCTAAAGGAAGCCGGGAGCAGCCAGGTACCGGCCGGCCTCTGCTGTCCGCTCCCCTCCCACAGCCTCTCAAACAGCACTAGTGAAGTGACAAATCCACCCTGGGGAGCAGACGTGACATGTAATTTCCGGCCAAGAGGATTTTTCCAAAACCATGTACCGTATTCTCGGGAATACAAGCCAATCCCCTTCCAAGCCAGCCCTCTCCCACCTCGGCCCTCCCTTTGCTCGCAGCCCTAGAGGGCACACAACAATTGGGGGAAGGGAGGGTGCGACAGCTCCTCCCCTGGCCACAGGATCACCTTGCCTCCACATGTCAGCCCCGTCGAGCCCCGTCAGCCTCAACTCACCTCTGTGAGCAAGGCCACAGCTTCTGGACCAGGTCCAGACTGGCTCCCCTCAGTACCTCATCCCAGAGGGAGGCGCACCAGGCAACCCCACACCTTGGGGTCATCCAGGTCTGACAGCGCACTGGTCTGGGGAGCAGGCTGGCCAGGGGCCCAGGGAGAGAAGGGGATGATTCAGACACATACCATGACTGTCCACACCCTCTCCATCACCAGGACACGGGGCCCCACTCCCTCCCAGGGGAGCTTGGCAGCTGAGGTCCTGAGGCCAGGCAAGACTGAGGCATATTTGCCAGCAGGGCTGGGCCTACCCGCCAGGAGTCCAGCCCTAAAGCCTCTTCAGCCATCTCCTTAACTACTGTAATAGTACTTCCTAAGAAAGACTTCTGAACTTGCCCTTCCTTTCTCAGTGGGTGCTCCTGGAGGTCATCTCCTCTCAGGCCACGACGCCCATTACCTCCATGCGCTGTCTGTCTCCATTTCTGAGCCCCTGAAACTCTAGACCCACTTTTCCAGACATTTACAGGACAGCCTCACCAGGAGGATGCATGAGGACCACAAATGCTGCATATCCAAACTGAGCTCATCACCACGCACTTAAAGCTAGCCAATAGGTGCTCCTGTACCCTGACTGAAAACATCCCAAGCCAACACCAGCCACCCAGGCTAAAAACCTCACCTCTGCCCCCTCCCGCGTCCATCATCCTACCTTCCCCACTGGGCAGGCCACAAAATCTTGTTGTTTCTGCCTCATTATTCCTCCCATCAATACCACTGGGATCAAAGACTCAAGACAGGCCTGAACTGAAATCCTGGCTCTGTCACTTCTTGTTGGGCAATTTTGGGGCAAATGACTTAACCTCTAAGCCTCAATTTCCTCATCTGTAAAAGATAAATATTACCTCCTTCATAGAGTGCAGACTGAATAAGATAATAGCACACAGCACAGCACCTAGCACATAGTTGCCTATTGCTGTTACTGTCATCTGAACACAGATCTGAAGTCCCTCCCCTGCGTCCAGCCTTCTGTGACTGCTCACTGAGCCAAACCCAAGGCCACTCAGGATCCACTCCTCGCCTATTTGTCCAACTCCGTCTCTCACCATTCCCTTCAAATGCCTCCGTGTTCAAACCGTCCAATACTTGCCCTTCCCTTGACCCTCTCTTCTTTCATTTTAACATTTCTGTGCTATTCTCTTTGTAATACTCCTTCTCTTTGTCTACATGAACTCCTACACACCCAAGACCCAAATCAAATGTCGTTTCCTCTGTAAATTCCCCTATCCTACCCCCAAATAGTTATTTCTGCCACGCTTCTCAGGTTACTGTGCTAATATAATGTTTGAAAACAATAGTGGTATAAACACATAATAGTACATGTGGAAAACAGCCAAAATAATTAAAAATTGTAAATTATTCCCCATGCTCTGATCCTTCAAGCCTCACTGTTCCTGTAACACTGTCTTAATACACAATTCTACTGAGGGAGCCCTACGCACACAACTCTATTGTGGTCTGGACATTGCAAAATAACCATCTGTTTACATCTGTCACCTTGAAGGCAGAATCTGTCGTGGCATCTGATCAAGAGTTTGCTGAAAAGGATTTCCAGCCTTCGTGAAGGACGCTGAGGAAAGGACACTGACTTCTCCAGTGAGCTGGTACCAGCTCTCCTCCAGTGGACACCAGGAATCAGCCTGTTGCCTTGCCCGGCCCTGGCTTTACTCCCTGCGCTACCCTCACCCTCCACCATTACTTCAAAGCCAGTAAAGCAAGCACCTTCGTGAGAAGAGAGGCTGCCCATCTCATCATAGCCACTCCTGTCCCAGACCCATTGAGCTACCTTGCTCCCACAACGCCATTTCAGCCCTAGGACAGCACGCTCGGTCACTCGGGCAGCAGGAGCCATGAATCAGCCGTCTCCACGAAGGCTGCCTTCTCCAACTCTGGAGGGAAGGCTGAGGCACAGGATACCACATGATTGACGGGAAGTAAGTCAGAAGGAAGTCTGGTTCGTCAGGCATACCAGCCTTGAGGAGAGAAAGAGGGGGGCACAGGGGAGTGACAGAGTGGGAAGGCAGGGCACGGAAGCAGGAAAGACACACAGATATCGGGACCCTCCTATGCCTCATCTCCTTTGATTCCAAAGGAGACAGAGGTGTAACTTTCAGACCTGAAAGGAAAGGATCTGACTAAACACCATGACACAGAGTCCCACACTGAATTCCACACCACCCCACTGTACCAGCTTGGTGGTGAGAGGATTCTGTAGCTATCTCATGCTCTACCAGCTAGCGACTGGCACGCCCACGCTGACACCCAGAGACAGGACACGGACGCCCTCACACATTCCTGGAGCACCCCTGTCCCCTGCACACACACACCACGCGAGTGTGACAGAGAATAAATTCCTACAGCTGGCTGGGTCTTGTGCACAGGCACCACGCACGCTGCGGTGCCAGGGCTGGGATGCAGGCCACTGCAGGGCGCTTCCGCTCGCCACTCCTCTGGCCCAGGCAGCGTCACGCACCAAAGCACCAAAGCTCAGGAAGGGAAAAGGATGTAGTCCCCGCAGCCAGCCACTCCCAGAGCTGCCCAGATAGTTACCCAGCCTGCTGGCTCGGGCCTCACCCCACCCCCACCCCCTCATCCACAGCCTAGAGCTGAAGGGGCCTATTGTTGGGCCCTGAAGGTGGGGTGGGGGAAAGAAGCCAGAGCTGTGAATTGTACAGCATTTACTCTGCAAAAAGGACTGCTCATCCCTTGGGGACCACAGCCACACCAGAACCCTGGGAGCTAGGAATGTCCAGGGTAGGGCAGGTTGCAGGGCCCAGGAGAGGAGTCTGAACCTGGGAGTAAGAGAAACGGCAGGCACTTTACGGTATTTCAGACACCTTACATTCTACAATATCCTGCCCACCCATTGTAGCGACAGAGAAACTGAGGCCCTAAAAGAGGAAGAGACTTGCCTGATCCACAGCATTAAGAACATGTCATGAGGAATGGATCTCCAGGAGCTGGGGGTTGCCAACAGTCCAGAGTGGTGGCAATTCTCTTCTGGCCACGGAGGGGAGCCCTGCCAAAGTCAGGGCCTAGTAAAGGTCAGCTACCCCAGCAGGAGACCCAGCAGACAGAGGACAGGCAGGCAGAGACAAGAAGCCAGTGTTCTCCACACCCGGCTGGCCCTTGACTCCAGCGCTCCCAGAATGTACAGCTGCTGCAGGGAGAGACCAGACCAAACATCTCACCCATACCCCTCCTTAGTCGCTCACCATGTTCCTATGATGTGCTAGGGTTTGGGGGACCTATAAAGCAGGAGAAGTCATGGTCCGGGTCCTCAAGAAGACACTAGGTGCAGGTTCTTTACTAAAAGCTTTGTCTTCATTGACCGATTAACCCCCGCCCCTTACTACCCTACACTAGCCCCATTTTACAGATAAGGAAATTGTGGCTCTGGAGAAGTGAGCAGTGGCACCCAGAAAGGAAGAGATGAAGCCAGGATTCAGTCCATATACAACTGTGCACTGCATTGCTTGGCTCAAGGAAGCAGGACGATGGAGGGCAAAGCTGGAGTCTTATTTGTTAAATATACAGATACTGAATGAATTCATGGATTTGGTGAGGAAGTTTAAAAGACAGGGCAGAGGTTGCAGGGAAAGACAGTAACTTGCAAACATGCACATAATTTTACTCCTTCCCAAAACCCCACCAATACTATAACTTAAAAAGAAAAACGTTTTGAATGGCAGAAGTCCCTAAGGATAGAAGGAACAGTAGAGACCATCACTACAAAACTTTGGAAGCTGGAAAGCAGATGGGCCAGTGACAACAGAGAGGATGTGGTCTCCGAAAACTAGAGCGTAAACCAACAAAGGAGAAGACACAGGATACAGGAAAGCAGGAGCTACAACCCAGAAGGGCTGTGAAGGAAATGCCCAGGCTGCTGACGGGAGATCCCAGGAGGACAGCTCAGCATCAAGGAAAGAAAGCAATCAGTCCACGCACGCCGCTTCAGGACACATGGCTCTGAGACTTTTTCCGAAAGGTGAATTTGATAGAATACCTGATTGAAATCACATCTTGAGAAATTTTGACAGCTACTGGAGAGTTTGATTAATTGAAAGGTACATAGAAAACTAAGCAAACAAAAAAAGCAACTCCAGAGAGAACAAAAAGTTGTGTAGGAAAGGAAAAGTCACCCCAGTTTATTAGACCATAACAACATAAACATGGACAGTAGATTGATGGAAAAAAAATGAGATAAATCTAGAGTGGATGGACTGAAAGATGGGAAGGGTTAAAGGGTGGAAGGGTGGGAATGAGGGAATTAAAGTCAAATCCTCATCTGTGACCCAGATGGAATAACAGATCAGATTGAACCTCCTGACTGAAATAACAACAACAAAAAGGACAAAACATACAAAAATGGTTTTCAAGACACCAGACATCATATCATGAAACAAAGGACAGTGATACCTATGAGACAGAAAACAAAGGAGCTCAGCCCTACAGTTGGGTTTCCAAGCTACACCACAGAGAAGGCAACCAGTCAGATCCCAAAAGACTCCCTGAACTGAGGAGAAGGAACTGAGAGTCTGGGGAGACTCAGGTGGCCAGAGTCCACAGAACAGAGAATCAGAGAAGAGAGAGCACCACAGAGGTCTGTAAAGGGTCCCCTTGAATATTCAGCTGAGTCCTGATCATCACATGAATGAAACTACCTAAGGTTGGGTGAAAAAAATAACCCCAACAGGATTACAAGTAACAGTGACTGGTGCTCACAAGGCTGGGAAAAGTGCCTATTTCTAACAGTCAGACTGGAAAAGCTAGGCAATGGGCAGAACACACAAACGGGTCTTGCCTCAGCAGTGGGGAATCATTAACCCTAGACTGAGCACAGCTCTGGTCCCACCTAATGAATTTGAAAAACAAGACCCAAGAGGATCATACTGTTTCCAAGTAACTACATCCCAGAACAAAGCTCAAGAATATTTATAGGAATAGAAAAATGCACAGCAACCAACAAGGTAAAATTTACATTGTCTGGCATCCAATGAGAAATTACTAGGCATGCAATGAAGCTTTATCTCCATAGTGAAGAGATGAAGCAATCAATCAAACCAACTTAGAAGTGACACACATTAGACTTAGTAGACAAAAACAAACAATTGTAACTATATTTTTAAAGAACTATAATTGAACTTCTAGTATAAAAACCATACTGTAGGAGATGGAAAAAATAAACTGAATGGAATTAAAGGCAGATTAGACACTGCTAAAGAAAAACTTGGTGAACTTGAAGACAGTACTAGAAATTATCCAAAATAAAACAAAAAGTAAAAATGATTCTTTTTTAAAAGAACAAAGCGTTGGTGAGCAGCGAAACAATTTCAAGTGGCCCAACACACACACACACACACACACACACACACACACACACACACTTGGAGTTCCTGAGGAAAAGAGAAAGGGGAACAGAAAAAATATTTGAAGAAATAATGGCTGAAAATTTTCCAAATTTGTTGAAAACTTAAGCCCACAGACTCAAGAAGTTCAGTGAACTCCAAGCACATAAAGGAAACTACACCAACATACCTCATAATCAACTTGCTCAAAATTAGTGATAAAGAGAAAATCTTAAAAAGTAGCTGGGGAGGGCGAGGGAAAGATGTTACATACAGACAAAGATAAAGATGACAGCAGATTGTTTTGCAGAAACAACAGAAATGAGAAGACAGTGGCCCAACGTCATTAAAGTACTCACGGAAAAAGCTAACAAGAATTCAATTCCAATGGAAATATCTTTTTTTGTTGTTAGTTCATGTTTTTTATTAACCCATATACAATTACTTGTCTTCCAGTTTGTTGAAGCAATAGGTCAGATGACATTTGCCACAAAAATGTCTGTCCAAATGGCTGTCCATAAAAACTCCAGCACAACATTTATATGAAGGGCACTCCCGACGAAGGCAACTGATTTTGCCATCCTCATCAACCTTGTAATATTAACCTTCTTTCTCTTTTGCTTATTCTTCCTGGGAGTAGTGTAAAACGTCTTCCTTTTCTTAGCACCACCACAAAGTCTCAACACAAGATAAACAGTGGACTCCTTTGGAAAGCTGTAGACGAAGTACGTCCACCTTCCAGTTACTTGCCAACAAAGATCAGTCTGATCAAGAGGAATTCCTTCCTTACCCTGGATCTTGGCCTTTACATTTTCTATTGTATCTAAGGGTTCAACCTCAAGAGTGACGCTCTTCTCCATAAGGGTATGATGAATCAGAAAGTGGAAACATCTTTTTAAAATAAAGGCTAAATAAACTTTTTAAACATACAAAACTGAAAGAATTCACCATCAGCAGGTAGACCTACATGACAATAAATGTTAAAGAAGTCCTTCAGACAGAAGGAAAAACAAGACCATAGAGAAATATTGGTCTATGCAAAGAAATGACCAGCACTGGAAACGGCAACTACATGACTAAATAGTTAAGATAGTTTTCTTTTTATTTAAATTACTTTAAAAGGTAAATTGACTGTTTAAACAAAAATAATACCACCGTAGTGTGGGGTTTATAACATGTATATCGTGTGTTTCCCTGAAAATAAGACCTAGCCGGACAATCAACTCTAATGCGTCTTTTGCAAAAATTAATATAAGACCCGGTCTTATGTGATATAAGACCGGGTCTTACATTATAATAAAATAAGACCGGGTTTTATATTAATTTTTGCTCCAAAAAACGCATTAGAGCTGACTGTCCGGCTAGGTCTTATTTTCTGGGAAACACGGTAATTTTTTATACTAACAGCATAAAAGGAGGAGAGAAATGAAAATATCCTATTTTAAGGCTCTTGTACTAATATCACTTGAAGATAGACTATGATAAGTTAAAGATGTATATTATGAATCCTGTAGACAATACAAAAGGAAAACTATCCTCATAAACATAGATACAAAAATTCTTAACAAATTATTTAACAAACAGAATCCAACAATACATATAAAGAATAGCACATCATGACCAAGTACAGGTTGTCTCAGGAATGTAAGGTTGCTTTAACATTTGAAAATCAATCAATGTAATTCAACATTAAAAAACTTTCAAAAAAGGAAATCCTACGATCATTTTGATAAACACAAAAAAAGCATATGACAAAATCCAACATCCATTCCTATCAAAAATCTCAGTGAAGTAAGAATAGAAAGGAGCTTCTTCAACCTGATCAAGATCACATATGAAAAACCTCCAGCTAGTAATATCACACATAAGGGTGAAAGATTGAATGCTTTCTCCTGACGATCAGGAACAAGGAACCTATTGTTCTGTTCAACATCTAGAGGATACAGACAGTGCAATCAGGCAAGAAAAAGAAATAACAGGCATAAAGATCAGAAAAGAAGAAGTAAAACTATCTTTACTAGCAGATGACATGACAGTCAATGTATAAAATCCAATGGAAGCTACAAAAAAGCTACTAGAATAAGTCAGTTTAGCAAGGTGGCAAGAGTCAAGGTCAATATATAAAAATCATATTTTGTATTTATATATATAAACAATCGGAAACTGAAATTTGAAAAAATAATACCATCTTATAGCAGCATTACCGACAATAGCCAAAAGGCAGGAGCAACCATCTACGGATAAATAACCAAAATGTGAAATATTCATACAATGGATTATTATTCAACCTTAAAAAAGGAAATTCTTACACAACATGGGTGAACACTGAATACATTATGGCAAGTGAAAAAAGCCAGTTACAAAAGGACAAATACTGTATGATTCTACTTCTATGAGGTATTTAGAGTAATCAAATTCATAGAGACAGAAAGTAGAACGTGGTTGCCAGGGGCTGGGGTGGAGGGAGGAATGGAGAGTTATTGTTTCATAAGTATGGCGTTTCAGTTTTGCAAGATGAAAAAAGTTCTGAAAATGGATAGTGATGATTGTTGCACAACAATATGAATGTACCTAACACTACTGAACTGTACACTTAAAAATGGTTAAAATGGTAAATTTTGTGTTATGTATATTTTATGACAATTAAGATGAAAAAATTAAAAAATAACTGAATTATCATAAAAGATACCATTTACAACAACTACTAAAAATATGCAATACTTAAGTATCTATCTGACAAAAGATGTGAAAGATCTATACACTGTAAACTACAAAACATTGGTAAAATTCTTAAAAATCTAAATAAATAATAGAGATCTCTATTGTTCATAGGTCAGAAGGTTCAATACTGCGAAGATATCAATTCTCCCCAAATTGATCTATAGATTCAATGCAATCTCAATCAAAATCCCAGGTTTTTTGTAGAAATTAACAAATTGCTTCTAAAATGCATATAGAAATGCAAAGAACCTAAAATAACTAAAGCAATTTTGAAACAGAAGAACAAATCAGATGTTACTCTGATTTCAAGACAACTATAAATCTACAATGATCAAGATACTGTAGTACTATCTTGTAAAGATAAAGACAAATAGATCAATGGAACAAAACAGAGTCCAGAATTAGGTCTACACATATACAGACAACTGATTTTCGACAAAGGTGCAAAGGCAATTCCAGAGAGAAGTCTTTTCAACAAATGGTGCTGGAACAACTGGATCTCCACATGCAAAAATACTGAACTTCAATTCATACCTTACACCATACACAAGAATTAACCCAAAATGGAGAACCCATAACTATAAAACGTCTAGAAGAAATATAGGAGAAAAACACTGTGCTTTGGGTTAGGCAAAGATGTCTCAGACATGACACCAAAAGCACAATCTACAAAAAAATAAGTTGGTAAATTGGAGTTCATTAAAATTTAAAACTTCTACTCTTCAAAAGACACTGTTCAGAGAATTAAAATGCAAGCCAGAGCCTGGAAGAAAATATTTGCAAATCATATACCCAATAAAAAGCTTATATCCAGAATATACAAAGAACTTTCAAAATTGTGAGGAAAAAAACCCCATACAATTAAAAAATGGGTAAACAATTTGAATACACACATGACTGAAGATATACAGATGATGAATAAGGACATGAAAAGATGCTCAACAACATTAGTCATTAGGGAAATGCAAATTAAAAGCACAATGCGATGCCACTACATACCTATCAGAATGTCTAAAATTAAAGAGACCAATCACACCAAGTGCTGACAAAGAAGTGAACAAACTACAACTTGCATACACAGCTTGTGTATGTAAAATGGAACAACTACTTTGGAAAACAGCCTGGCAGTTTCTTAAAAGTTAAATGTACACCTACCAGATATCCACTCTAGTCCTAAGGATTTACCCAAAAGAAATAAAAAGCCTTTGTTCATACCAAGACTTACACAAATATTCGTAGTTTTATTTGTAATGACCAAAAACTGAAAACAACCTATCAACAGGTAAATGGATAAATAGACTATGCTATCTACAGATAATGGAATACTACTCAGAAATACGAAGCAATGAGCTATTGATATTCGCAACATGGATGAATCTCAAAATAATTATGGTGAGTGAAAAGACCCAGACAAAAAAAGAGCACATGCTGTATAATTCCATACACATAAAATTCTAGGTTATGTGAACTAATGAATAGTGACAGAAAGCAAACCAATCTATTATCTGGGGGACGGGGATGGCAACGTAGGGGTGGGATGGAGGGATTACAAAGGGGCCCAAAAAACTTTTGAGGATTTGGGAATAATGAATATGTTCATTATCTTGATTGTGGTGGTGGTTTCGTGGATATATACATATGTTAAAACATTAAGTCATATTTTAAATATGTTCCATTTACCATATGTCATTATACCTCAATACAACTATTATTAAAAACAAAAACAAAAAAAGCACTTCATCTTCCAGAATAAAGCACAAGGTAGGGGATAATCACAGGTTTAAGGGCCAGAGCAAATCATCTGGGAGCACTGGTCTCTCCTCCCCTACATCTGCCAGCCAGGGCTCCTGGGGAAGTGGGTACCAGGCTGGCAAAGAAGGGTCTGAGCCCTCTGCACTCGGGACACTGCAGGGAAAGGCATGGCCCACAGCAGACAAGTCCAGACATGTTCTCTTGCCTCAAGACGTTACACAGCAGGTAAGCAGTCTAAATCCAGACCTGTCAGAGGCCTTCTCATCTTCATCCACCACAAATTCAAAAAAGTCCACCTGAAATAGGGTGATGATGTGTGCTGTGTGTGTGTTTAAACAGGCAATTCTCTCTGCATTGAAGCCAAAGCGCCAGACCCAGTCTGGTCATCCCAGAAGAGCCAGGCGCCGTGGACACAGCACCTGAACTTCGGGTGCATAAGTGTTTGGGGTGGCAGTGAGACAGGCAAGCGTGGGATGAAGCTGACAAACGGGTTTGGGTTTGAGTCTGAGTGAGGGAGGAGCAGGCTAACCGGCTCCTCTAGCACAGTCCCAGCAGCTGCCTGGCTTCCTGCCTAGAACGTCACCACCACTCGCTCTGTCTCTACAGGAGAGGACTATCTCCACCCAGTCTGCTTCATACAGGGGCTTGGGGACCATGTGACTCAGAGCCACACCTTGGGCTGGGGCAGAGATGGGTCCCACATAAGGCCCTGAGGCAGGCAGCAATTCTGCACACCTTCCCCCTGGCCCCCAAGGGCGAGCGAAGCAAAAGCCCAGACAGTACCAGATAAGAGGGGAACAGCCCTAGTCGGAGGCGGCCCAGAAGCTGGCCAACCAACCCCTCTGGCCCAGGAATGTGTAGGCCTGGCACCCAGGCCATGAGGGAGTCAACAGGAAGCCAAATCTAGCCCGCACCCCTGTAAATACCACCTCTAGGCTGGGCGAGGAGCTGGCCCCAGCTGGTACAGAACCCATGATGCCACAGCTGCCCATCTGTCCACCTCGAGTGGGTGGGGCTGAGGTCTGGGACACAGAGGATGCCCCGAGTCCAGCGATGCAAATACCTCCTTCTCTCCCATCCCTTTCAGGCCGGGGTACTGAGAGCCCATAAGGAGACAGACTCCCTCTCCAGTAGCGCTCCACCCTTCTGCCCACTAGTCATCCTTGGCTCTGGGCCCTCAGTATTAATCAACTGTGACAAGAAGGTGTGGCGGGAGCAGGTCAGCCTCGTGCCCAAGGCACTGGCTGCCATACTCACACCTCTGCTCACGTGGCCAACAGGGCTACAAGATAAGGCGCTGTTAATGCAATGCTGCCCTCTTCCCTTTTTTAGAATGTGGTTTTGAGGACATAAGGCAACAACCTATGCTGATCGCACCATCCCAGCTATGGCACGGAGGCACCCCTAATTCCACGGATAAACAGGTGGAGGGGTGACTACTTCCTCTGCAACCTCAGCCTGGGGCTATCCCTCTCTTCCTTCTGCCCAGGCCTGGCAGCCACCCAGGCAGTCTCACCTCCAGTCTAGACTCTAAGGAAATGCCCCATCACTCTAGCTGGCATATACAGCACTGGAGGGAGGGTTCCTGCCTGGCTGATGGGAAAACTGCACTGCTTTCTCCCTCCCCAGACTTAAACACAGGGGAAGGAACAAAGGCAGTTTAGAGACCACTCTCTCCTGAGGTAACTGCAGCCCCCCTGCTTCCAAACACACCAATTCCAGCTGAGAACAGAAATGGGGCTTCCTTACCTGCTGCCTTCTGTTGCCTCCCTGTAGACACAGCTTCGATGATGCCCAGGATGAGGTGGCAGAAGACGATCCAGCAGGACACTGCCTGCACTCGGGCAGTGGCTCCCAACGCTCTCAGGTTCACAGCGCTCTTCTGCTCCCCACTCCCCAAACTCCTACATTTTGCCCTCGGTTTGGCCCTAGAGCGATCCTGGCTCGACAGCCAGCCAGTAGGTTACCACCTCCTCCTCCGCCTGCGCCTCCGGATCCTGTGCCCCTCAGGGGGCGCCTCTCCCTCCTGGGACCTCTTCCCGTCCAGGTATGTTTCTTGGACAGCCAGCACCACCTGTCCCTCCTGCACCCCGGGCAGCCAATTTGCTTCCTGCACCCCCAAGCGTCCCTCCCCCTCAGGCCCCTGGGGCCCCACAGGCCGCGCCCTCCCCACCACCTCGAGTCTCCCTCGGCGAGTAGGGACCTCTCCTAGAACCACCGCCTCCCGTCTGTGGTGCCCGCAGCTCTCCCAATACTGCTCACCCTGCTCCCCGGAACTTTCGAACCCCTCCCCGCGCTCCCAGGAGCGGTCCCCGAACTCGGACAGCTGCAGTGGCCTGCGTGAACTCCCCTCCCCCCGCTCCTGCACCCCGGCGCGGGCCTCCCCCCGCTCCTGCACTGCGGGGATGCCGCCTCCCTTCTCCTGGTACTGCTTGTGGGGCCCCAGCCCCTCCTCCTGCACCACAGGCCAGCTCGCGGAGCCCGTCCACAGCGGCGGGCGCCTCCAGTCCGCGCCGTCTGGCGGCCCCCACACCACCCCCAGGCTGGGCTCGTGGCCGCGGCCGCCCCGCTCCTGCACCCCCGGACCCACCCCGCCTTCCTCCTGCACGGCCGGACCCACGCCCCCCTGCTCCTCCACGCCGAGCTTCAGCCCGCGGAGGTGCTGCGGGCCCCAGCTGAGAACCCCGACCCGCTGCGGCTGCTGTTCTGGCAGCGCTGGGCTGAGCCCACCACGCTCCTCCTGCGCGCCCCGCCTGGGGTCCCCCGCCCGCACTGCCCAGCGCACTCGCTTGCCCCCCAGAGGCCGCGCGGTCCCGCCTCTCCAGATGGTGCTGCCCTCCGCGCTCGCTCACACCGCCCCCCACCCGCTCCTTCCGCCCCGTCCCCCGGGGAAGGGGGCTGCGGGGTCGCGTCCCCTCCGCTCCGCAGTCAGCCCGACGTCCCCGTCACGCCTCCCCGCCCTCGCCTCCGGGCGTCGACGTCCACCCACCGGGCGCCGCGCCCTGCGCCGGCCCCCGCAGGTGCTGCGGCCCCGCGCGCCGGCCCGCGAGCCAGGAGCGCCCGCCCTCCCGCCGGAGTTCCTGGAGCCCGCGTGCGCCTGCGCTGCCTCGAGGGGGCGGGGTCCGGCCCGCCCTCTTAAAGGGTCAGGTACCTCTTACTCCACCCCCCCACCCCCCCACCCCCGTCCCCTCTCCAGTCCCCCTATCTCTGGCTGTCTTCATTTCATCTTTCTCTCTACCCCAGGCCCAGCTTGCGCCTTCCTGTGATGCCAAAAAAGGAAGAAGAGGTGAAGTAGAAGGTAGGGAGTTCACAATGCGAGGGTGCAGTCAACCACACCCAATGGAGGAGCACTGAAATAGGAGTCTAGAATTCTAAGTAGCACTTCAGCTGCTTTTGATTTACCATGTGACAGTGTAAAAGGTCATTTCCATGTGACTTCAGTTGCTTCGTTTCTAAAATGAGGAGGTTGGATTGGAAAGTTTACAAGGTCACAATCCATGAATGTTTGTAGAGAGGGTTTCTAGTCTTAATCTCTAAACCGCAGTCCAGTGGCATAGGAACCTGGGCCACACCCACCCTTTCCCTGAGGCCAGCTGAAGGCAGAGGGTACTTACTGGAAGGATACTTGAAAGAGAGCTGGTCTGAAGCCTGTGACACTTCCTGCCAGAAGCACAGGCAGAAAGCATCCCAGGCAAGGGGGTGGGGGTGGGGGAACCTTGCTTTGCCCTGCACTGCTTCCTCTTAGGCCCTCATCTCCCCCAACCCTGAAGGAGAAAATTCAGAGCCCCTCTTTCTAGTGATAGGGCAGCCTGCAGACCCAGCTCCTAGCCCAATTGGAGGCAGTCTTGGGCTGTGAAGTTTAGAACCCAAAGGCTTAGGGCCAGTTGGCCCTGTTACTGACTGTATCTCATCTATTAAATGGGTGTAATAATAAAACAACTCCAGACAGAATTGTCCCAAAAATCAGACATCAGGGAACTGTGTTAAGGATGGCTCTTTCTGCACCTCCATTGTCTGGGATGGGGCCCAAGGGCCCTGGCCAGAGGACAGTAGGGCAATGAGAAGAGGATGTTTCCAGACACCAATGCGGGGGCTGGACTGGGTGGATTTGGATCATGGCATCTTGCCCTGTGAGGTGGGCAGGGCAACTTTCTACTAAATCATTTGATAACAGTGTGTGTAACAGCTGCCCTTCCCCATGGAGCCAGGGCTGCTGAGCAGGAGATAAATGTACCCTACCAGGTCCAAGAGAGGGTCTAGGGCAGGCAGGACTCTAGGCTAAGGTCTTCCCTCTTGTTTCTCAGGGGAGAAAATCAGGGGAAAGGAATCTGAGGGGCATCCTCTCCCCAACCTCCCTCAGTAATGACAATTGCTAAGGTTTTTGGAGACTTCCTATGGGTAAGGCCCTGCACATGGCATTTATTCTCATCCAACCCCCACCACAACTCAATGAAGTACACATTATCACCTCCATTTTACAGACAGCAGAACTGAGGCTCTACGTGCATGGTTAAAGTACCTTGCTCAGGATCATACAGCTCGTGGTGAAGCTGGAATTCAAATTCAGTTTTCTGACTCCAAAGTCTGCTCTGAACCACTAAGGCACAACAAAGCAACACCAAACCCAAGAGCCTTGCTTTGGGAGGCATTAGTTCTGAGTGGATTTTGGGGGGGTGAGTGGCGGGGGGGGGTCAATAGATGCAAACAACTGATTTGGAGCAAGCTTCTCTGCTGGTAAATCAAGCTCCAAATCAAACAAAGCAAGGAGTCAAAGCGCCTGTATCCTTAGTACTGATAGATGATTCTCTTAGAGGAGCCCAGCTCCCCATTTTCCTATTTCTCCTCCAGTTGCCCTCAAAAACCAGATCCATGCCTCTTACATCCTTATAGTGCAGGGTTATCTGGAGATTTAGGCTCACAGAAAAGAGGCCTCCTGCTTCTTTCCCCCATCCACCTACCGTGTTTCCCCGAAAATACGACCTAACTGGAAAATAAGCCCTAGCATGATTTTTCAGGATGACATCCCCTGAACATAAGCCCTGATGCGTCTTTTGGAGCAAATGTTAATATAAGACCTGGTGTTATTTTCAAGGAAACACGGTAGTCCCAGCTCCTGGACTGTTCCCACAAACCACCTTGAGCACGGGCTATGTTGGGAGATGTCTTTGAAGCCGTCTCCTTCTCTGCATTGTTTTGTGACTCCAGTACTAGTAGCCAGGGACACACCAGGGAGACTGCTCTGCCCCCAGAGAGCTGACAGTGTAACAGAGGAAATGAGATACAATCTGAAGCATAAGGCTCAGAAGATTCAGGAGGTAGCTGCAGGGATAACCCTAACCCCCTAACATGCCTGTGCCAATCTCTTCCTAGATCTGGAACTTGAGGAGAGTTGCCCACAGCAGAATGACTCTGCAGGGAGAAGGGCTTGTCAGGTCTATTTCTAAGTGGAGGTGGACCAAGCTGCCTGAGCGAGGCTTGTGGTGGTGCACGTAAAGAATCTCCACTGTGAGATGGTTGCACTGTGGGGGAAGCAGGAGGGCAAGGAAGGCACCTGCGGGGTGGTGACAGATAGCCTAGCTTATACCTGCAAGCAGGTGCTCAGCCAAGAGTGGTGGATGCTTCTGAGTGATTGAGCTGAAGATATTTGGTTGTTGTTCTGTTTTGTTTTCTAAAATAATGTTTATTAAACTACTGCCACAGCCTATTAGAGGAGGTGAACTGAATTTAGTGGGTTTTGACTGGCTTTTTTTTTTTAATAAAGGAAGACAATAATAGAGTAGAAAATATCAGAATGTAATTTTTTCAACTTTTTATTGAAGTATAACATACATCCGGAGAGGTGCAAAAGAAAATTGCTCTACTGTCCTCTGGCCAGGGCCCTTGGGTCCAATACCAGACAATGGGGGTGCAGAAAGAGCCATTCTTACACAGTTCCCTGATGTCTGAATTTTAGGACAATTCTGTCTGGAGTTGTTTTGTTATTACACCCATTTTATAAATGAGATGCAGTCAGTTACAGGGCCAACTGGCCCTCAGGCCCTAAGCCTTTGGGTTCTAAACTTCACAGCCCAAAGCTGCCTCCAGTTGGGCTAGGAGCTGGGTCCGCAGGCTGCCCTATCACTGGGAGGAGGGGCTCTGAATTTTCTTAGCATGCCCTTCATACTCAAAATTTATTTTTAACTTTCTGACAATCCTCCCCCCCACGTCCCCACACACACACAATGTAAACTCCACGATCACAAGTATTTTTGTCTGGGAATAGCCTGGCACAGGTACCTAGAACAATGTCTAGCACGCAGGAGGTGCCAACAGTATTTATTGAATGAATGAAAGTGCATCACTTTCATTCAGGTAGTAAAGGTCTTGTTTGGTGACATTTTTGTTTCATTATATATACACATACATGTGCTCTACCTCTTGATAGGAAATCTATTTGTTTCTGTAGGTTCAATCCAAAACTTCTGAAAGCCACTGCTCCAGCTTGAGAAAGTTGCGGAGGCTGTGAGTCAGGCCAGGGCACTGAGCATGAGTGAAGCAGAGTCATATGCTAACTAGATCCCTGCTTCTCAAACTTCAGGGTGCGACAGAATAATCTGGGGATCTTGTTGAAATGCAGATTCTGATTCAGCAGCTTGGGAATAGGGTACTGAGATTCTGCATTTCTATCTACACTTTGATAGAGCAAGGCCTTGGGCCCAGAGATTCTCAATAATGCTGCATATACCGTGGTTCCCCGAAAATAAGACCTAACTGGACCATCAGCTCGAATGCGTCTTTTGGAGCAAAAATTAATATAAGACCCAGACCGGGTATAATATAATATAATATAATACAATACAGTACAATATAATATAATACCTGGTCTTATATTAATTTTTGCTCCAAAAGACACGTTAAAGCTGATTGTCCAGCTAGGTCTTATTTTCAGGGAAACTCGGTAAGAATCATATGGGAGGTTTTTAAAAACACTGGTGCCCAGAACGATTAAATTGGAACCTCTGGGGAGTGGCTCAGCATCCATAGTTTGTAAAAGCTCTGCAGGTGATTCCAGTGTGCAACCAGAAATGGTAGGTGCTTAGTTCCCTAGAGTCCCCACAGGGCCTAGAAATGCCTGAGCTGAGGCAGGAGTGAAGTGAGGTGTGGGATCAGGACTGGTATGTGAACAGACAATCTGATTGGACGAAGAGTTCTTAGGAAGGGACCATTTGCCTTGAGGTGAAGGGAGGGATATCTGAAAGAATTCTTAGGCATGGGGCTATTTGCTAACCCAGGCCATGTGGTCCCAGGACCAAGAACAGACTGTGCCCTCTCCCTATGTAGCAAGTCAGAGCTCCCCGGAGGTCCTCAAGGGGCCAGGCTCACATGTACCCAAGCAATTCAATTTCAAAACCTTACTAGGGCATTGGAAGGAGGCGCCGCCAGCTGCTGCCGCTGCCCAGCTACAGAAAGCTGAGCAAATGAGCCAAGAGATACAAACCCTGGATCCACAGGGGCTATTCGGAAAGGAGAGCCATAGTCCTGGGTTCTAATGCCCCCTGGCGGACACCTAGAGTTGAAGTTAATAATAAATGGACCAGTGGCTACAGGTACTTATCTATGTAAGTGCAGTCAGTGTTTGGCACAATCATATAAGACATGGCCCAATATGCATAATGAAGAAATTGCTATGGGGGAGACAAGACAAAACATGAAGGACTGGCTCTTTTATTCTTGACCGACTCCTTTATGTCCATGAAATCTGGCTTCCCCTCGAACTTAGTGTACTGAGTTCAGAAATGAGGAGCAGTCAAGTCTTATGCTTCAATGGTGAGGTATTTTTTCACGTCTATACCTTCCTGCTGTTTCTCTCTCCTTTGTTTAAATCTCCCCATTTGTAGTGTAGACACAGCACATCCTGAGCTGACTGTTTCTTCTTCCTTCTGCTCAGATGATGACCATCCCAGGAAAGCCCACAGTTTTCTAGGTATTTATTCTACAGATAAACCTCTGCTTGTGCACAAAGATGAATAATAGATAGATAGATACAGATAGATGCTCAGTTAAACATAACATGCTGTAACAAAATGGAACTAGCTTAAATGTTCCTTAAAATGGGACTGCTAAAACAAGGTTATGGCATATCTGAATAATGTATAATGCACAGCATTTTTAAATGTACTTTAAAGCATAAAGTATATTTATTTGTATAGCTGTGACTCATTTGAGATTTATAATTAATGTGAACAAAGCACGATACTGTAATGTGTATGTGCATTTTTGTTTTACCACTTTAGTAAGGTATAACTGATGTACAATACGTTGCACAATTTAAATTTGTGTAACTTGATGAGTTTGACTTAAGTATACATACATGGTGAAACCATCCCCACAATCACATTTCTATCATCCTCAAAAGTTTCTTTATGCCCCTTGGTAATCCCTCCCTACCATTCCTCCCCATTTGCTCTAATCTCTCCCCGCCATCCCCAGGCAACCAGTGATTTTCTTTCTGTCACTATGGGTTAGTTTGCATTTTCTAGAATTTTATGTAAATGGAATCCAGTTTCTTTTCAGAGCTAAGTAGATATCCATTGTATAACTATAATACATGTTAATAGCTATTTGGGTTGTTTCCATTTTGAGCTGTTACAAGTAAAACTTCCATGAATACCAGCCTTTGTGTACCAGCCTTTGTGTAGTTACATGTTCTCATTTCTCTTGGATTAGACCTAGAATGGCTGTCACATAGTGAGTGTATATTTTAACTTTTAAAGAAACTGCCAAGCTGTTTTCCAAAGTAGTAGTAATATTTTACATTCCCATTAGTAGAAGATAAAAGTTCTAGTTGTTCAACACCCTCACCAACTCAGGGTGTAGTCAGTCCTTTTAATTTCAGCCATTTTAATGAATGTGTAGATAGCTCGCTATTGGTTTTCATTTGCACTCCACTGATGACTGGTGATGTTGAGCATCTTTTCATGTGCTCCTTCTGTACACTTCATTTTATGAAGACCTATTCAAATCTTTTGCCCACTCAAAAAATTTGGATTGTCTTATTACTGAGTTGTAAGAGTTCTTTGTATCTTCTGGGTATAAGCCCTTTATCAAATATATAATATGATTTGCAAATACTTTCTTCCAGTATGTGGTTTGCCTTTTTATTTTTCAAATAGTATCTTTTGAAAAGCAAAACTTTTGAATTTAGACGAAGTCTAATTGATCAACCTTTCACTGTCAGGCTTTTTGAATTCTATCTCCATTGCCTACCCCAGAGATTTTCTCCTGTATGTGTTTTTCTAGAAATTTTATAATTTTAGATTTTTACATGTAAGTCTATGATCTATGAGTACATTGAGTTGATTTTTGTGTATGCTATGAGGTAAGAGTCAATATTCATTTTTTCCTTCCTATGGATATCCAGTTGATCAAACATTGTTTGCTAGAAAGACTTGTCTTTCTCTTATTGAATTGCCTTGGCATTTTGTAAAAAATCAATCGACCATATATGGATAGGTTTTTATCTGAACTCTATTGTATTCTATATATCTACCCTTTTACCTGTACCAAACTGTCTTGATTCCTATAGGTGTAAAGTTAGTCTTGAACTCAGGTTGGATAATATCTCTGACTTTGTTCGTATTGTTCTTCTTATCCTCTTTCTCTGTGCATCATTCCTGGAAATACTACAATACCAAATCAAGGAGTGAAGCAGATGGAACAAGCTCCTATTCTGTCTCCCTGTTCCAAAAACCCATTTACTATATTATCCTCGGTAGAGGACATATTAGATAATAGCAGATACTATACTTGACCTTAGCCAAAGACCAAGAAGTGATTCTTCTTTTTAAAAATTGCTTCACTGGGTCTTCTGCATCTCCATATAAATTTTATTATCAGCTTGTCAATTTCTGCAAAAAAAAAAAGCCCCTTAGAATATTTTTATTAGTTTCAGGTGTACAATACAATGTAATAGTTAGACATTTATCATTTATATCCCTCACACAATGATAACCCTCCTCCCCCCATCTACTACCCCACTGACATCGCATATAGCCATTACATTTCCACTGTCTCTATTCCTAATGCTGTACTCCACTTCTTATAAATATATATATATAGATAGATAGATAGATATAGATATAGATATAGATATAGATATAGATATAGATATAGATATAGATATAATTGTAGTTGACATTCATTATTATTCAGCTTCAGCTTCAGGTGTACAGTGCAGTGATCAGGCATCTACATCATCCCTGAGATGGTCTCCCTAATGAGACGTGTCCATCAGATACCCTACAAAGTCTTTACAACATTATTGATTACATTCCCCAAATTGACTTTCGTATCCCCGTGGCAATCTTGTGGTTACCGACTGTGCTTTCTAATCCCCTCACCTTCCCCCTTATCCCCACCCCTCCTCCCATCTAGCAACCCTCAGTTTTTCCTCTATGTCTCTGAGACTGTTTCTGATTAGTTCATTCATTTATTCTTTTCTTTAGATTCCACATATAAGTGAAATCATATGGTATTTGTCTTTCTCTGTCTGACTTATTTCACTTAGCATAATGTTCTCTAGGTCCATCCATATTGTTGCAAATGGTAAGATTTCTTTTTTTTTTCAATTGGGGAAGGGGAACAGGACTTTATTGGGGAACCGTGTGTACTTCCAGGATTTTTTCGAAGTCAAGTTGTTGTCCTTTCAATCTTAGTTGTGGAGGGCACAGCTCAACTCCAGGTCCAGTTGCCATTGTTAGTTTCAGGGGGCGCAGCCCACTATCCCTTGTGGGAGTCAAACCGGCAACCTTGTGGTTGAGAGCTCACTGGCCCATATGGGAATCAAACCGGCAGCCTTCAGCATTAGGAGCACAGAGGTCCAACCGCCTGAGCCACTGGGCCGGCCCTCGTTCTTCTTTATGACTGTGTAATATTCTATTGTATAAATGTACCACAGTTTCTTAATCCAGTTGTCTACTGATGGGCATTTCAGTTGTTTCCATGTGTTGGCTATTGTGTATAGTGCTGCCATAAACATCGGGATGCATAAATTTTTTTCGAATTAGAGTTTTGGATTTCTCTGGATAGATACCTAGGAGTGGAATTGCTGGGTCATAACGTAGTTAGTTCCATTTCAGTTTTTTAAGATACCTCTATACTGTTTTCCATAGTGGCTGCACCAATCTGCAATCCTACCAACAGTGCATGAGGGTTCCCTTTTCTCCACATCCTCTCCAGCACTTGTTTGTTGATTTATTGATGATAGCCATTTTGACTGAGGTGAAGTGGTATCTTATTGTGGTTATTTGCATTTCTCCAATAATTAGTGAGGTTGAGCATTTTTTCATATGTCTGTTTGCTATCTGTATGCCCTCTGTAGAAAAATGTCTCTTCATGTCCTCTGCCCATTTTTTAATTGGGTTGTTTTTTTGGAGTTGAGTTGAGTGAGTTTTTTATAAATTTTGGATATTAACCCCTCATCGGATATATCATTGGCAGATATGTTCTCCCACTCAGTAGGATCCCTTTTTGTTTTATTGATGGTTTCCTTTGCTGTGAAAAACTTTTTAGTTTGATGTAATCCCACATGACTATTTTTTCTCTTCCCTTGCCCGAGGGGATATATCAGTAAAACTCTTATTCCAGGTAATGTCTATAAACTTTCTTCCTATATTTTCTTCTAGGAGTTTTATGGTTTCAGATCTTACATTTAAGTCTTTAATCCATTTTGAATTTATTCTTGTATATGGTGTAAGGAGGTGGTCCAGCTTCAGTTTTTTGCATGTGTCTGTCCAGGTTTCCCAGCACCATCTATTGAATAGACTGTCTTTACCCCATCATACATTCTTGCTTCCATTGTCGTAGATTTAATGACCATATAGGCCTGGATTTATTTCTGGGCTCACTGTTCTGTTCCATTGATCGATGTGTCTATTTTTATGCCATTACCATGCTGTTTTGATTACTGTAGCCTTGTAGTATAATTTGATGTCAGGTATCGTTATACCTCCCACTTTGTTCTTATTTCTGAAGATTGCTGAGGCTATCTGGGGTCTTTTATGGTTCCATATAAATTTTAGGATTGTATGTTCTATTTCTGTGAAAAATGTCCTTGGTAGCTTGATAGGAATTGCATTGAATCTGTATATTGCCTTAGGCAGTATGGACATTTTAACGATATTAATTCTTCCTATCCATGAGCATGGTATGTGTTTCCATCTATTTGTATCTTCTTTAATTTCTCTCTTCAGCGTTTTATAATATTCTGAGTACATATCTTTTACTTCTTTGATTAAATTTATTCCTAGGTATTTTACAGTCTTTGAAGCAATTGTAAATGGGATTGTTTTCTTAATTTCTCCTTCTGATATTTTATTATTGGTATATACAAATGCAACGCCCGTTAGAATTTTTATCGGGGTTGTGTTGACTCTATAGATCAATTTGGGGACAATTGACATCTTGACAATATTGAGTCTTCCAATCCATAAACATGGTATATTTCTGCATTAATTTAAATCTTCTTTAATATCTCTCAGCTACATTTTGTAGTTTTAAGCATTGAAATTGTGGGTATCTTTTGTTAGATTTCTTTCCTAAGTATTCTGTTTTTTTGGTGCTATTGTAAATTGATTTTTTTTTTTACAATTGTTTGCTGCTAGTACATAAGAATGCAATTGATTATAGTATATTGACCTTGTATCCTGTGACTTTGATAAATTCACTTATTAGTTCTAGAAGTTGTTTTATAGACTACCTGGGATTTTCTATCTAAACAACCATATACTCTGCAAATAAGGGCAATTTTATTTCTTTCTATTCTGTGTGCCTTTTCTTTTCTTTTCTTTTTTTTTTGCCTTGTTGCACTGGCTAGGGTCTCCAGTACAATGTTAAATAGAAGCAGTGAAAATGGACATCATTTCCTTGTCCATAATCTTATAGGTGAGCAATTCAGTCTTTCACCATAAAATATGAATATTAGCTGTAAGTTTTTCATAAATGCCCTTTTATTAGTGTGAGGAAGTTCCCTATTTCTAGTTTTCTGAGGATTTATGAATCATGAAATGGTGGGAATCTTTCCAGAAGCTTTTTTGCATCTGTGGTGTAATTATATGGGTTTTCTCCTTTATTCGGTTAATATGATGAATTACCTGATTATTTTTTAATAACAACTTTATTGATGTATACTGTACATACTATAAAATTCACTCTTTAAAAGTGTACAATTCAATGATTTTTAATATATTCACATAGTTCTGCAGCCATCACCCGTACATAATTTTAGAACACTTTTATCACTGCAAGTAGAAACCCCATACCCATTAACAGTCACTTGGTATTCCCTCTTCACCTAGCCTCTGGCAATCACTAATCTATTTTCTGTCTCTATAGATTTGTCTGTTCTGAACATCTCATATAAATGGATTCATATCTTATGTGGTTTTTTTTGTGAATGACTTCTTTCACTTAGCATAGGGTTTTCAAGGTACCATGTATTAAAATTTAATTTTTTTATGGCTAAAGAATATTCTATGTATATACCATATGTAGTTTATCCATTCATCTGTTGATGGACACTCAGGTTGTCTCTACCTTCGGACTCTTGCGAATAATGTTACAATGAACATTGGTATACCAGGAGTAGAATCATTGGATTATATCATAATTCTATGTTTAACTTTCTGAAGAACCACCAAACTGTTTTCCACAGCAGTTGTGCCATTTTACATTCCTATTAGCAATGCATGAGGGTTTAAGTTTCTCCACATCCTTGGCAACACTTCTTATTTTCCTTTAAAAAAAATAATAACCTTAATTTATGAAGTATAAAGTGTGTGAAGTGGTATCTGATGGTGGTTTTGATGCATTTCTTTAACGACTAAAGATGTTGAGCATCTTCTCATGTGATTATTGACCATTTGTATATCTCCTTTGGAAAAATGTCCATTCAAATCTTTTGCCCATTTTTAAATTGGGTTGTTTTTTTTTCTCTGTATATTCTACATATTATCAAATATATGATTTACAATTTTTTTCTACTATTGGTTGTCTTTTCACTCTCTTAATAATGTGCTATAATGTGCTTTTATTTTTAATGAAGTCCAATTTATTTTTCTTTTTACTTTGTTTTCTGTGCTTTTGGTGTCATATCCAAGAAATCATTGCCAAATCCAATGTTATAAAGGTTTCCCCTATGTTTTATTCTAGGAGTTTTATGGTTTGGTTTTTTTGGGGTTTTTTTTGTTTGTTTGTTTGTTTGTTTGTTTGTTTTCTTTTTGTTTGGGCTTTTAAGTTTAGGTATTTGATCTATTTTTTAGTTAATTTTTGTGTATTGTTGGAATATCTGCTGGATCTATTAGGTTATGGTGTTGTTAAAATTCTCTATTTACTTATTTATCTTTTGTCTGGTTGTTCTATCCATTATTGAGAGTGGAGTATTGAAGTCTACAACTATTATTTTAGAAGTATCTATTTCTACTTTTAATTCTATCACTGTTGTCATATATTTTGGGGCTCTATTAAGTACATATATGTTTATAATTATTACATCTTCTTGCTATATCAAATCTTCTATCAATATATAATGCCCTTCATCTTTGTAAACTATTTTGATTTAAAGTCTATTTTGTCTGATAATATAGCCACCCAGCTCTCTTTTGCTTACTATTTGCATGGACTATCTTTTTCCATCCTTTTACTTTCAACCTCTCTGTGTCCTTATATCTAAAGTGAGTCTCTTGTAGACAGCATATATTAATAGATGGATCCTTTTTTTTTAATCCAATATGCCAATCTCTGCCTTTTGATGGGAGAGTTTAGTCCATTTACATTTAATGTGATTAGTGGATTAATAAGATTTTATTCTGCCATACATGTTTGTTTTCTGTAGGTCTTATTTTGTTCCTCAATTATTCTATTCTTTGAGATCATTTATGATTTAATCTTTTGTCATATATTAACTCCCTTATTTTCTTTCCTGTATATTTAAAAATTATTTTCATAGTGGTTACCTTGGGGATTAAAATTAACATCTTAAATTTATAAAGACCTACTCTGAATAATACCAACTTAACTTCAATAGTATACACTCTGCTCCTGTACATCTCTGTCCTTTCCTCTTTATATTGTTTTCCCCGAAAATAAGACCTAGCCTGGCAATCAGCTCTAATGCATCTTTTGGAGCAAATATTAATGTAAGATCTGGTCTTATTTTACTATAAAACCCGGTCTTACGTAAGACCGGATCTTATATTAATTTTTGCTCAAAAAGACCCATTAGAGCTGATTGTCCAGCTAGGTCTTATTTTTGGGGAAACACGGTTGCTGTTGTCACAGATTACATCTTTATATATTGCATGTCCATTAACATGGGTTTATAATTATTGTCTTATGTGTCTATTAAATAACATAGGAAAAAGAAAAGCTACAAACCATACCAAAAGTACAATTAATACTGGTTTTTATATTTACCTATGTAGTTACCTTTACCAATATTCATTTTTTTCCTCTTTGAGTTATTGTCTAGTATCCTTTCATTTCAGCCTGAATGACTCCCTTTAGCCATTCTTGTAGAGCAGGTCTGCTAGTAATGAACTCCCTAAATTTTTGTTTGCTTGGAAATGTCTTAATTTCTCCTTCAATCTTGAAGGAAGTTTTGCCAGATACAGAATTATTCGTTGAGTTTTTTTCTTTCAGGATTTAAAATATGTTGTCCCCTTACCTTCTGGCCTCCATGGTTTCCAAAGAGAAATTAGCTGTTAATGTTATTGAGGCTTTCTTGTATGAGTCAATTCTTTTTTGATGCTTTCAAAATTCTCCATTTTTCTCTCCTTCGGTTTTGACGATTTGACTATAACGTGTCTTGGTGTAGATCTCTTTTGAGTTTATTGAACTTCTTGAATATGTATATTCATGTCTTTACTCAGATTTGGCAAACTTTAACATTTATTTCTTCAAATATTTTTTTCTGCACCTTTATGTCTCTTTTCCCCTGGGACTCCTTTTTCTGAGACTCCTATAATGCCTATTTTGGTATTTTTATGGTGTCTCACAAGACTCTAAAGCTCTGTTCATTTCTCTTCATTCTTTTTTCTTTTTGCTCCTCATACTGAATTTCAGTAGTCTTATCTTTAAATTCATTGATCTTTTATGTGCTCAAATTTGATAGTGAATACCTGTAGTGATGTTTTCATTTCACTTATTTTACTTTACAGCTCCAGAATTTGTTTGGTTCCTTTTTATAATTTAACTCTTTACTGACATTTGTTCTAGTTTTCCTGATTTCCTTTAGTTCTTTGCCCAGTTTCCTTTAGCTAATTAAACATATTTAAGACAATTGAATTAACTTCATTAATTCCAAAGTCTTGGTTTCCTTAGGGTGGTTTCTATCAAATTTTTCCCTGTGGTTGGGCTATACTTTCCTGTTTCTGTTTCCTGTAATTTCTATGAGGACTAGACATATTTAGCATTATGTTGTGGTAACTCCAGAATTCTAATTTTCCCATTCTTCAGGGATTGCTAAATCTTGCTTGTTGGGAGCTGGAGCCATATTTGTAACTTTCAAACTATTTTTGTAAAATGTATATTCTTTGTTGTGTGTTATCACTGAAGTTTCTGTTCTTTTATCTCTGTAGTCAGCCAGTGATCTGACAAAGATTTCCTTAAATGTCTGGCTCACAAAGGGAAATGGTGTCTTTTTAAATGTCATGTAAACCACTTCAGCCCATGGGGGTTGAAACAATGGCCAGGCTCCGTGCTGGTCCCTTACCAATCAATAGTAGTAATCATCAACACACAATCCTGATTATTTGGAGGACAAGGTCCTTATTGCCCATTCTGGCTCCAGGAAGCTGTACCAGCCCGGAGTGTGGGCCACTGTCTCTCTTCTCAGCTGCCTACTGTGGGGCTGGGAAGTAGGGGATGGTAGCCACCATACAAAAGGCTAAAATTCACTAGAATTTACTGAAACTTACCAGCTTCTTCTAGCTCTACCCTGCTCATTCCAAGTGTTCAACTAGCAATACTAGAGGTGTGAAATTGATGGACACGTTGACTTTTTAATATTAACACTGCATTCCTGGAATAAACCCTACTTGGTTTAATATTATCCTTTAATATATTATTGGATTCAATTTACTAGCATTTTGTTAAAGATTTTTGCATCTATATTCGATATTGATCTGTAATTTTTTGTAATGTCTGTCAGGTTTTGGTATGTTATAATGGCCTTAACAGTTTCCTCCTCTATTTTCTGAAACGGTTTGTATAAGATCAGTGCTATTCTTTCCTTGAATGATTGACAGTGAACCTGACTTGTTTTCTTTTTGGAAATTTTTGATAAATTCTATTTCTTTGAATTCAGATTTCTTGATTTTTGTGTTAATTTTGGTTATCAATAAATTTACTTCACATAAGTGGTCCAATTTGTTGGCATAAAGTTGTTTGTGGTACACCTTTATTATCCTTTAATGTCTGTAGGATCTGTGGTGATAACTTTTTTATTCCTGACATTAGTGATTGTTTTCTGTCATTTTAAATAATTTTTTCCATTCCAAAGAATCAGATTTTGGCTTTATTTATTGTCTGATTTCCATTTAATTGACTTTTGCTCTTTATATTTCTTTTATTTCACTTGGGCATACTTTGCTTTTTTTTTCCTCTAACTTGTTAAGGTGGAAACTATAAGTTTCCCTCTAAGCCATGACTGTCCTGTAGATCTTTGCAGTGATGGAAATATTCTATTTTCTGCTGTCCAATACAATAGCTATGAACCACATGGCGACTGAGCATTGAAATGTGGAGTGTCTGAGGAACTTCTTAATTAATTCAAATTTAACCACGTGGCTTGTGGCTACGGTATTAAGCAGTACATCTCTAAGTACTGCTTTACCTGCATCCACAAATTTTATGATGTAATTTTCACTAAATTTAAAATATTTTCTAATTTCCCTTGTGATTTCGTCTTTGACCCATAAATTATTTACAAATGTGCTATTTAATTTCTGATGTTTGGGGTTTTTCTGGTTATCTTGTTACTGATTTGTAGCTTAATTCCATTGGTCAGAGAACTCACTGTGCATAATTTTAGTACTTTTAAACTTCTTGAGACTTGTTTTACAGCCCAGCATATGGTCTATCTCAATGAATATACCTTGCATACCTGAAAAAACTTACTATTCAAAACACGCGCTTCTGCACTTGACCATTAGTATGTATTTTCAAAAAAGGCATTAACAACTAGTCAAAAGAGTCCATTTGGGATAGAATAAGCATTAGGCAGTTTATAGGACAGATGTAGCAAATTGTAAAGGCTTTAACTCAAAAGCCTAAGAAGATAAACCCATTCATAGTCACAAAGAAGATATTCGTGTCTAAGGTGTTAAACTCCAAATAAAGGTGTATCTTCCAGATAACCAGATTATCTTCAAATATTTGTGTAGGGCTGTCTCCTGGCCCATTACCTTCCACATAGGCACTTCCTTCTGTAGAATACAACAAATTATTGTCTTGCTCCTCTTCAAGGCTATGCATGTGACTACTAAGTCTGACAGGAGAAAGCATGGACATAGGTGAAGCAATTTAAAGGCTTCCCGATGGTAGTGGCTGCAATTCCTACAATTATACTGAATACTGGCTGGCATTTGAACTGACAATTAAATTGTATAATGGCTTTTTGGCAATTGCATAGTAGAAAGCCTGTAGAAGAAAACCTTTACCAATTATGCCTTTTGCTATAGAGCAGCAGTGTCCACTATCCACTAACCATAAGTATCTATGAAGCATTTGAAATGTGGGTAGCCCAAATTGGGATGTGCTATAAGCACAAGAGATTTTGAAGACTTAGTATGAAAAAAAGTAATGTAAAATAACACAGCAATAATTTTTAATGTGTAGATATTGAAATGATAAATGGGATTTATTGAATTAAAATATATTAAAATTAACTTCACCTGTTTCTTTTTAGTTTCTTCATGTGCTACAAGGACATTTAAAATTATGTAGGTAGCTCACATATTTTTGGGGGGACAGTCCTGCTAGAGTATTTTTAACAAAAACCCATGACGAATTGGAATACCCACATGCAAAAAAAAAAAAGAAAAAATGAATCTAGACACAGATAATACACCATTTACAAAAATTAACTCAAAATGGTTCATAGACCTAAATGTAAAATACATACTTATATAACTCTTAGAAGATCACATAGGAGAAAATCTAGGTCAGGGTCTGACAATAACTTTTTAGATACAACACCAAAGGCACAATTCATGAAATAAATAATTGATAAGCTGAACTAAGTTGGACTGCATTAAAATTAAAAACTTATGCTCTGCAAAAGATAATGCCAAGAAAATGAGTAGACAAGCCACAAATTGAGGGGAAAATATTTGTAAGACGCATTACCTGATAAAGGACTGTTATCCAAAAGACACAAAGAACTCTTAAAACTCAACAATAAGAAAATGAACAACCCAATTAAAATGGGGCAGATCTGAACAGACACCTCACCAAAGATACACACGTAGTAAATGAGCCTAGAAAAAGCCTGCTCAATGTCACATCGTCAGTGAGATGTATATTGAGATACCACTACAAAGTTACTAGAAGGGCCAAAACCCAGAACGCTGACACCACCCAGTGCTGGCAAGGATGTGGAGTAACAATGACTCATTCATTGCTGGTGGGAATGAAAAATGGCACAACCACTTTCAAAGAGTCTGGCAGTTTCTTACAAAACTAGACATACTCTTACCGTATGATCCAGCAACTGCACCTTTGTATTTACCCAAATGAACTGAAAACATGTCAACATAAAAACCTGTGTGTGCGTGTGTGTGTGTGTGTAAGCTTATAGCAATTTTATTCATAACTGCCAAAATTTGGAAGCAACAAAGATGTCCTTCAGTAGGTGAATGGCAAATAAACTGTTACATCCAGATAATGGAATATTATTCAGCACTAAAAAGAAATGAGCTATCAAGCCATGAAAAGACATGGAGGAACCTTAAATGCATATTGCTGTGAAAGAAGCCAATCTGAAAAGGCCACATACTGTATGATTCCAACTACATGACATTTTGGAAAAGGCAAAACTATGAAGACAGTAAAAGAGTGGTTATCGGGGGTTAAGGGGGAGGACGAAGAGGCAGAGCACATGAGATTCTCAGGGCAGTAAAACAATTGTGTAATGTACGACAGTGGTGGACACATGTCATTAGACGTTTGTCCGAAGCCATAGAACGTACACCACCAAGAGTGAACTTTATTGTAAACGATGGTCTTGGGGCAATAAGGATGTGTTCACGTAGGCTCACTGACTGTAACAAATGTACCCTCTGGTGGGGAATGTTGATAGTGGGGGAAGATAGGGGGTGGGGTGCGTAGGCAGGGAGTATATGGGAACTCCTTGTACTTTCTGCTCAATTTTCCTGTGAACGTAAAACTGCTGTAAAAAAATAAAATCTATTAAAAAAATGACAACTCAGTGTTCAAGCAGTTTATTAAATCAGATAAGGAATCTCCACATTGTTGCACATACCAGCTTGTATACAATTATAAGGACATTATCACTTGTTTACAAAGAGCTGAGCAGTAGGTTGGTAAGTCTAATAAGCCATCTTCAGCCAAGTAAAATTTCAATAACATTCAAAGAGGTAACACAGTAACGGTCAGCACACTCATTTTATCCTTTACCTTCAAAAATGCAGACAAAATCTGAAGACCAGCAGGTCATCACTAGTCAGATATACACTTTATTCAGGAATATTAAACCTCTTTCCACTTATTGGCTTGTTTGATTGGAAATCACTTGGAAGAGATTTACTGTTGTAAAATGTGTACCCATTATTCATATTATGCCTTGAAGTCACTGAGCTTTTATTAAAGTATGATATTCAAACCAGGAATCCCAGCAATGACCTTTTTACTTAACTACACTAAAATTTCAGTTCAAGGTAAAACACTTCTGTGAAGACTAAATAGACTGAGTAGTGAAAAAATTCAGTGAGGCTGTAATCTAGATCTATTTTAACTTGAGTACATGGCATTAAGTTTAAGAACCTTAAGAGACTCTAAGAATTTTTTCTTAGGTGACAGTATTGAATAGCCCTATAACAGCTGATTATCAGGTTTATAGTGATGGTTGAATAGAAAACAGTCTTTACTCATGTAGCCTCAAACTTAATTTTTCACATCTACATTTAACTTTTGACCACCACATACTATCAGGTAGGTAGTCAGACGTAATCAAAGATCCTTTTGCAAGCTTTGGCTCCCCATAAACTTCCCTCCCCCTCCCCCCACAACTCCTATACAGGTTTCCCCTGCTTTAAGCTAAAAGGTCAGTTCTGGATTCAAATTTGTATAAACTAAGTTTAGAGGAGATAACATGCATATAGGGGATAAAGTTAAATTCATTTGTCAACAGCAAACATTATAAATGTATGCCACTATCCCGCTAAACAGAAGACCCAGAGGAATCACAAATATAACAAAACACCCCATCAGGTTTAAAAACAACCCTGAATCTATCTTTACGTTTTAATCATGAGATTTAAAAACCTTTGAATCAGCAAGAAGAATCTTGAAGGAAGTAATTTTATTTTACCGTGGTTGCATTTACCCACTAAATGTTTAATGACCACAAAATGTTTCTGCAACTAAAACTAAACGATAGAGAATTATAGGGAGCTGGAAATCCATGTTAGATACTAACGATCTTCAAGCTTTGAAGATGTCATTGCATGAAGAAAATTATGGGAAACACTGTTCCCGATAATTATGTACACCCTTAGTGTAACATATGGAGATCACTGTCTCCGATATAGACACTGTGGTAGGCAAAAACTACCTTGTTCTTTATACATTATGGAAGACACTGCTCCCGATAATGTGAGTTAGGTTTGTGACAAAGGTACTGGAAATTTTGCAAAATTCAAATTCAAGTTACACCGTGGATAAAATGAGCTGTAAAATTTTGCAGATGAGCACGATCACAGCCTTTAAGTGACAGTAATTTAAAACTTGGTCACAATTCACTGCATTTAGGGAAACTACCATTTTTATCTACTTGGCTAAATAGACATCTAACTTGATTAGAAACCCCTAATAAAATTTAATTCTTCTATAATACTTAGCTTTAAAATTTTATTTAGCTTGAGGCTGTTGTCTAAAACCCTCAAGTATTGACCATAAATGCAAAACTTCCAGTATCTGTTGGGTTTTATTAGCAGATGCTGCTTTTATTATTTAAAAAAAAACAAAAACGACAGTATAACTGTCATAATTATGGAAGGCACTGCTTCCGATAATTATCTTCTATAAAAAAACACCATTTATAGTGAACTCTGTCACTGATAAATAAACAATAAATATCTCAGTGCCAAAATGATAGAAAGCTTTTCCAAAAAATTAACACTTTGGCCAAAATTTGGCAGTGTGTTATTTAAAGTCTGACAAACTGAGTTTGAAATTAAACACCTAAAACTGGTTCTCTTTCGAAATACCTTGGAAAACAACAACAACACACTAAACAAAGGCTTATGGGGGAGGGGACAGAGGAAAAGAAAATGTACTAGGTCTTTGGCTTCTGGTCTCCTCTTTTCATAAATGATCTGAGGGTAACTCCTGCAATAAACAGTTGAGCCTTATTTTACCCAGCTAAAGGACCTCTATTTCAGACCCCACTGGCAAAACAAGTCGTATCACTTCTGAAAGTTAACTGTTTCATTCAGGGATGTGGAAACCAGCAAAATCCTTAAAGAAGGCATATATCTCACTTGGAGGATAAGCTCTTACAACTTGGTATCTCCTATCTAGCATCAAATGAGGATGGAGGATCACACACTTAGCTAACACTTTTAACCTTCAGCAGATATCACCTTGCTCCTCCCACTCAAAAGATTACCAGTTCATGTCCTAAGGATTTACAGCAATAGTTCACATAACTGGTTCTGACATTTTCATAACTGTAACAGGAAAGAGGCAGTTACCATTATAAAGCACTTAAAATTCTAGAGGAAATGTTCTATGATGAACATTTTTAAGTGGTTATTCACTTTACCTTGAAGTGCAGGTACCTATCCTGTATTAAAAGCTGCTGCTTAGACATCTAGCAGTACCAAGAGGATTGGGTAGAATTTTAACAATACTAGGTTTTGTAGTCCTACTGAAAATTGAGCACAACCAGCACAAGTCTAGAAACCATACTACCCTGATTAAGTTATGGGTATATCACATTTAAAACTCATTGTCAATGTCCCAGATGTCACCAGAGAGGGCATTTGCAGCTCCCTGAATGGTCCAAGTTGCTAGAGCCAACTGGTTTTTCAACAGTGTTTGATTAAAAGCATCGCTATGACGCAGCTTCAAGTGCTCTAGTAAGGCTGACAGAGTGTGAGAGCCAGAGCCCCAGAAGATATGTCGGAAAGGAGAATCTCTTGGAGAGACATAGGGCGAGAGGAAATGATATTCCACCTACAAAAACAAAACATACAAGAGAGCTTACAGTGTTATGACTTCTGTTGTGAGGAAAGGACCTGATATAGTAAAACCATTGTCATTCTCCCACTTCAAATGTTAAAATTTTCCTGAATTCAAGAATGTTGAGAACCAGGCTACTAATCTTCTAATGTTAAAAATTGTAAAGCAAACTGTCAATTCCTTTGTGAAAGTAAACTCTAATGGTATTGGGTTTGTTTCTGGGTTTGGTTTTGGTTGGAGCACATATATGAAGATTTACAACAAGTTTCTATTATAATAGTCTTCTAATTCTTCCAAGCAGACTAGGATAAAAGCAGGTTAGGGCTGGATTAGACAATAGAAATACAGAAAAAAATGACAGCTAAAAATTAATGATCTCTTCTTCAAAATGCTTTTAAAGCCTAAAATAATTAATACTAGGTCAAATGTCTCCTGTATTAACAGTTTAGATATATTGGTTTTAGATTGTGTAAGAGTTAAAATCTCTGAATTCGAAAGCAGCAAAGGATTCTAGGCTCCTAGAGTTATTACTCTTCTTTTTAGAAATGCAAGATTTCCCAACTAAAAATTATCATGTTTTAGTTCCTCCTTTTCTAAGGGTTTACTTACTTTCATGATACGGTCATTGATTTCTTTCATGACAAATCTGTTTTTGTCAGCATTCTTACAATCTGTTGTTAGTTTGGAAGTAGCACGAAAAAAGTCTCCACGAGCAGAATACAGCCATTGTAGATTCAGACCCATCTCCTGAGCAGAAAGACATTACATTCACTGTTAGATGTTATACTTGCAAGGATGTTATTCTATATACCTTTCTAATTTAGGTATAGCAGCTAAGATTCTGATAAAAGGGGATGAACTCACAGATAAGCCCAAGATCCAGAAAAGGCTAGACTTAAGCTCCTTGTAATTATCATTCTTAGTCTCATAAGAAAACCATCTTTGTCAAAAAGTTTAACAACCTACTTAGTTAAAGTATATAATCCTGTGCATTATATTGTTCCCAGTTCAATTTCCCTTTTGAGAGAATATAAGGCATTTTGGTTCAACGAACTTCAGAATCTAGTTATTTCCATCTGTTAGGTCCCATTTTCTGATCAGTTAGTTTCCATTTTCAAGAAAGCCATAATAGTTAAGATTTGGTTATTAATTGGAAACCACTTTTGATTTTATCAAACATTTGAATATTAGACACACAGGATCAACACTAACTCCTGGCTATGTTCTCTCTCCATCCATGTCATCTCCAAAAGGCATATACAGCCAGACTCATAGGTTCTTAATCATGGTTGATTTCTTTCGTCTCCGGGTCTTACACCTCTTTATGGGTTTGCTTGGAATATGTGAACAATAGAAAGCATAGTTCTAGGTTCTGAAATACTTGCTGTCGTCTATCCCAGATCTATAACCCATAGTCTCCCTACTTCCTGGATTTCAAATGAGTTAATGGATTCTAAGCAAAATTATACCTCAGTTCACTTTAAAATGTACTTTGGTTACCAATCACATCTTTCCCCAGAAACAGCTAAATATCATTCTTCAAACTACTTAAACTTCAACAGTAAGAACCTGATTTTAATGAGTGCTCACCTTTATGTCTGTTCTAAATTGGTTCATATCCCTCACAAATGAAAGTATCTTGTCGTTATACATCTCATAGTTCAGGTTCAATTCAACACCATAGGTAAGTTTAATGATGAGCTGACCAGCCACTTCTGCTGCTGCACGTGCCATTTTGTTCAAGTCAGGAATATTCTTAACCAGTACCTCATAGGTATCCATGGTAGTACCTAAATAAGGATAATCTGTGTCCTGGAAAATAAAGCTAGGTTAATGTACGCAGATGGGTTACAAGAGTTGGAGCCTCATATTCCAGTTTCACCGCCAAGGTCACAGTAACCACAATTCTTCCCTTGCTTCTAATATATTTCTAACCCCAAATTTTCTGTTACCCACCACTTGAAGACACTACTTTTGCCACTATCTCTGAACCTAACCTACTACAAGAATGACTACTTTCTTCTATCCCTGTTCTATCACATCAGATACTCTGAACAGATTTCTAGCCAAATTCCTTGAGGTTATAACCTTGTTCTCTCTCTAGGAAGTTTGGTCCATATCAATAAGGAAAGAGAGCATGCATGAAATGTACTTTCAATATAGTGTTACTCTTAGACAAAAATTTACCTTCTTAATCACGCAGCACTTGGTCCTTTCATACGATGCTCCTTTTCTAACAAGAGTGTTTGATGCTCACAAGACTTCTTCCCCCTTCATTAGACAATGCTAAGAACTATGTCTGCCGCTCAATCCATGGTGACGATCTCACTGACAATTCCTTGGTCTGATCTCAATTCTTTACTTTCAGACTATACATTTCTATATTATCTGTACCTCTGAACTAGCACTGCCAGATTTTTGACATCTCGGGAGTCATTATGATTTTGAAAAACATTACTTCTGAAGGTCAACAGAAATCATCCATAAATTTGCTCCACCCTAAGATATGACACACAGTTCTTCCCAATGTACTAAGTAGACATCATGACCAGCTATTTCAATACAATTCATACTGCTCCTCTAGCAGTTCGAGGGAATTCTAGTTATGTTAATCTCCAAATCCAGACCTTTCCCCTTAGACCTTTCAGTTCCAGGCTAAAACACCCAATGATAAGAAGTCTAATAAGGACCTGGCCTCTACTTGATCAACAATTTGATGCCGATGTCAACAGCTACCATGCTGATCCCAAAACTAACTCTAGGATCTCTTCACCCCTTGGAAGAGCCCGCTACAGAGCTGGTTTTCCTACTCCAGCTCTTTAGCACAGAAGCCTTCATCATTCTGTTCACTGCCTTCTAACTGCCTATTGTACCAAGCTAATCTTGTTTTCCTACAACTTGGTCAGTTCAAAGTTATCTCATAACAGTCTTAACATCAGTTCGAGTTTCTGTGCTTTTACCTATAATCCCTGCAAAAGAAACTAACATTTCTACACAAACATCTAGAACCGTATTTCAACAGGTATCAAGAACAGCACTGTCCAGTAGAACTTTGTTTGATGAAAATACTCTGTACCTACACTGTCCAATAGGTAGCGTTGTTATTAAAACTGATACTTCATTGAAGTTTCAGGAAATTAAATGCTAATTAAGCTAATTGAGACAATTCTATGTTAAGACTGATTATAAGGTGGTGTGCAATAACTGCATGTGTATAACTTCTTGAAATATTTTAAGCACTCTAGGAAACTTGGTCTCAAAATTTATGAAAGAAGACTTAAGATACAGCACTTTTAGAGTTCTTCAGACTTACCTCACAAAAAGAGAAAGAAACTGCTGGGATTCCAGAATATGCAAGGAAAGGGAAAGCAGCATTATCCAAAGAAAGTTTCTCGCTGTAAGAAAAGCAAGAATATGTTTTTCAGAAAGTTTTTTAAAGAACAAAACTGTGTTACCATGCAACCTTACCCTACCCCCAAATAAAGTCTTCATTTGAATCTCTCTAGGTATAGGTAAGCTCACTGCAAGGTTATGTTTAAATCTCTACCTAACTCAGTAGGTGCTACTAGGTGATTCTACTTCTCTATTAGCTGTTCATTCACTTTTCTCAACTTACACTTTGTTGATCCAATTGCTGTCCCGATATAGAGACTTCCCAGTAACTGGATGTTTCACCTGTAAAATAAGAAATTAATTTATCACTGAAACAAACTTCTGAAACATGTTTCTCTCTATAAACATTTATAAAAATATTAAATTTGTATTATACCCTCTTGAAAAAATAATTAAAACAATCTCAAGTTTCTGAAGTTATTCCTACTAGGCTTCTGCTGTTAATTCCTTTAAGGTGAGGGAAAAAATGTTTCCTACTTAACATTTTAAAGGTGGTTTAACCACAATTTTAAAAGCCATCGCCAGCCTTCATAATATGCCTATCTCATTTCTCGTTTCTTCCTTCTAATACATTTTATACTACTGCCAGCCTAACCTGCAAACACAGTACAGCCTTGTTGGAGACCCTATAGTAATCCCTAGTTTCCCACAGGATCAAGGTCAAGTTCTCTTACCCTGGTTTCCTTCCAATTTTAATTACTCCAGTATATATAGCCTCTAATTCCATTTAGGCAAATCTTATTCCTTGCCCATTCAAAACTATGGTCATTCATGCATTTGTCTTTATTCAATGAATATTACATCTGGTCTTCTTATTTAAATCTTGGGTATAGGTTCAAGTCCACTTAGACCTTCCTTAGCATCCTGACTCTACAGACAACCCTCTGTGGGCTCCTACAGTACAGCTTAGGCCTCATGCAATTCTGATATATATTCCTAAATAGACTACATATTTTTTGAGATCAGAGTCCTTAATATATCACCTCCCTCACTTCACATGGTTCAATAGCTGGGGATGAATAAGCCAAAAGCATGACTTAAATAATGCTGCTATAAAATTTATTCCAATTTCCCATTATTGGTTACTTATAATGCTTTAAATATTAATGTTTTTCACCTTATGTAAATTAGACAAAAAATTAAGTTACACATTTTCATAATTAGGAATACACTCACATCTTTCATCACTTTCTCAATAAGTGAATACAGCAGTGGGCTGCCAGAAACCTTGAAATTGCTGGTACCTGCAAAGAGATTATTTGAATATTATCCCTTCTATTAGTCAAGCAGTTTTCACACTGCTACTTCTACAACTAAAAATACTTGGCAAAGAGGAAGACAGATCAGTGGCATATACAACAACTACCCTCTTAATGAAGTAAGACAAAAATGTGATTTAGGAGTCAAAGTTCTTCAGTGACTGCTAACCTTAATTTGACTCAACTGAAGCTCTTACTCCTTGAGTTTCTATACGTTAATGTTTGTTTTTTGGTACCTTTTAGGTCATCCATATTAAGGCTATATTCTATCTATACTATCTGCTATAGTAAGCTGGCTATATTCAATACATTCTGAGGCATAGGTTAAAACGGCAATAATGACAACTCTAATAAAGTTTTCATTGAATTATAACTCCTTCCTTTTTCTTCCCAATAGAGACGTTTCACTATTCTCAGTTTATCCATTGGCTACACCTGTACTTTTAATAACATTCAAACTCTTTCAGAAGTTTGCTTATCTGGTATTTTTATCTAACAAGATGCGAAATCAGTCTCTGGAAGTACCATTGTATATGGTACAGTTTAGTTCCTTCTGCTCTAAAATATAGTCCAGACGAGTGGTTCTTGTCCAACTTTAGTGCATCAGAATCACTGGGAATGCTTGTTAGAACAGTTTGCTGGACCTACGCTCCAACTTGACTCAAAAGGTCTGGGACAGGGCCTGCAATGTTGCATTTCTAACAGTTCCCAGGTGATCCTGCTGCTGCTGACCCAGTGCTCTAGACAAGGCAATCTGCACCCATTCTATAACTTAATCCACTATGAAGAGACAGCTAAGTCCATCTGACTTGAGTATGGCCAATGTAAACTGTAAAAAATAATAAGTGCTGCTTTAGAATGCTTTCTTCTACTGTTCTATAAGTAGTTTACTTGAACTCATAGACCGCTAATGAAAAGGACACTTACCAAGAACTGCTTTATCCAGATTAATATAAGTGAAAGCCTTTAAATGCAAGGAGGAAAGGTATCCCTAGAATAGAAGGAGAAAGACTAATGTATTAATATGTACTAACCTAATTATCGTATCACATAGAGTAGCTATTGTTAGAGGTTTCTTTTAAAATTTGGATTCTATTGAGACTAAATATAGAAAAGCAAAAATGATATAATCCAATCTAAAAGAGTGTGGCTTCTGGAGAACAAATTAGGTCAACAGAAGTTTGGTTACCATTCTGGGTATAGATAATACCTCTAGCCATTCAGTGGCACCAACAGCTCCAAAGTCTCCAGCACTCCAGCTGGCAAAGACAATGCTTCTGCTGGGTTTAAACCCATCTAAAATACAACAAAAAGTTAGTTTTATCTTGGGAAAGTTATAGTTAGACAACTGACTTAAGATAAAATCAGAAACTTCTAATTCAAGACAGCAGATTCAAAAATATTTCTTTCCCTTTTGTTTTGAGGCCCCAGGTAAACACAAAACTAGGAATAAATTTTAAAAGTAATCTACATGATCACACAGTAAGGAAATAAACGTCAAATCACTATGTTGCACACCTGAAACTAATGTATTATTGTATATCAACTATACTTAATAAAAATTAATTTAAAAAATGTTTTAAAGTAATCTAGAAAGAACAGGGGAGGACATCATTTGCAAAGAAAATTTCAAGTTCATAGTAGGGACCAGCTTACTGGAAGTCTCTTATTTTCATCTCCATTCTTTGGGTCCCTTAACTTCTGGACCAAGAGATACATGAAATCACAGTGTATCTTGTTTGAGAACATATTTGCTTAGAAGTCACTTAAAACACTGGATTACTTTAAAAACAATTGTTATGAAATAGAATAAAAATTCACAAATTTAAGTTATAGGAAAGAATTTTCAGAAAAATTATATTAGTGACAGCTCCTTTGGAGGATATATGTGCCACTGCCCTCCATCCTTCCCCTTTCCAAGGGTACATATTTTTCTGCATTAATGTACTTTTATACAACGTTAAGCACTGCAATTACCCTATGAACCAAAGATTCAAGAATGTGATGCGGGTTTGCATGTGTGGGTGGGTGGGTGTAAAGGAGTGGCAAATATCATGAGAGAAAGGCTTGAAAGTAAGCCTTTACATATTTATGATATATAAATATATCAAATTATACATTATAAATTTATAATAAAACTGTAGAACATTATTAATACAGAGGTATGCCACTGCTTACTTTCAAACAGATTCCTTAGGGACCATGTTAGATATGCCATATCATTCTGGGTATGTCAAACTAAGAATTGGGGCCCAATATAACACTTCCCAGTGTCTCAATTGATGATTCCCAGTACAATGAAGACACTGCATGGAAAACTGTTCCAAAGTCAAAGGCGGGATATAACGTACAACATAGGGAATATAGCCAATAATACCGTAATAACTTTGTATGGTGACAGATGGTTACTAGACTTATGGTAATCACTTCATAAGGTATATAAATATCGAATCACCATGTTGTACATCTGAAACTAATATAATATTGTATGTTAACTATACTTTAATAAAAAAGTTAAAGGCAGATATAACAAAAGACAATCTGATTTATACTTAAGAACTCAAGGTTTAGCACAAGTGACATAGGCAAAAGTGAGCAAAGCGCATTATAACATTTAGAACTATATGCAGCACATAGATATTTAAGTTCTCAAATTTTGCACTCTACCTTTCAAGACCATGTCGGAGAATATCTGGGCAAGTTCCAATAGCAGAGCTGTTCCCACACTGGACTTTGCAGCTCCAGGCCCCCAGGCATCTCTCTGGGCCCCTACTACAACATAGTGCTCTTAAAACAAATAAAAAAAAGAAAGAAAAAAGATGCATTATTACAATCAGCTCTTAAACTGTTTTCTAATATCAAAATCTAGCATAAGCACATTAGTAGAAGGGTAAAAATATAACATATGTATTAAGAATAAGAGAGCCTTACTTCAGATCTGACTTAGGACTTTGGGGATACAAACTTTTATATAACAATACGAATCTTTTTCTTTATTAGCATTGCTACCCCTTTTCTACATTACTCACTAAGTTTTCTCATTGACTGTGGAGTCCACGGGCTTTCCATACTAAATGATATGACTATTTGATTGCACTTAAACACACACATGACCTATTCCAGGGATCAGCAAACTACAGCCGACGTGCCCATTCATTATGTACCGTCTGTGGCTGTTCTCATGCTACAACATCAGAGTTCAATAATCGCAACAGAGACTGCATGGCCTGCAAAATGTTTATTATCTGCCCCCTTAAGTAGAAATTTGCTTAGCGCTGGCTTACTCAATAATTAAAAGCAACTTACTAATTATAATGGTTAGTTTCCTAGGACCTTATTACCTCCCAATGAAACTGACACCTAAACGGTTCGCAGAACGGCAGAAAAGATTTAGCATTTCACAAAACCAAGCCAAGCCAGCCTTCCTGCACTCCCTTCTCTGGCCACGTCATTAAGAGTGAAGAAAACAGAAATACAGAGATAGACAGACAGATAAAAACTTTAAAAAAAACCAAACACAGGGGCCTTTACCTGGTTCTTCAAAGCCTTTAATAACACCAAAGACATTTAAAATTCTTATCTCTTTCAGCACATTTTTCACAGCGAGCTTCACAGTCTTATTCTGTAAGGTTACCATCCTACATGAAGAATCTGTTTTCCAAGTAAAAGGACAGTCTTTTTCCATATTTCTGAAAGTAAAGAACAGAGGCCAGCATTCCGAGTGGTTACTTTCCTCAGGTTTACAAAATCAGTCCTCCTTAACTGTCCAGTAAAGTTCTAGGTTAAGAGGACATAAGAGAACATACAAAATTTACTCCCTAAGGACTTACTCTGGTCTGCAGGCAGTCATCTGAAAACAGTGAGTTACTTCCTTGATTAACCAATGTTTTAAAAATCCTCTACCTTCCTTTGCTGATGTGTACCTTTCTGTCAGAGACATAGCTATAGTTTATATTTGAACTAGATACTAGGAGGACTTAGAATGAAATTCTTATATAAAAGTCTGCTAATATAATATATTCTCATATCTCCTCTCTCCACTAACAAGGGTAGTATACAGGCTTATCTCAGTTATAAAAGAATATTCTCATGCTGCTAATACTTAGGTATCTCCCCTTACCTAGTTCCTCAAATGTTATCCAAACAATGACTGCTCTAAAGGGGCTTGCTTACATTGCTTACATAAATACAGTTGATGCTTGTGCAACACGGGTTTGAACTGCATGGGTCCACTTATAAACAGGTCTTTTTCAATCAATATGTACATGACTGTAAGTGTATTTTCTCTTCTTTATGATTTTAATATTTCTTTTCTCTAGTTTTATTGTAAGAATATAGTATATAATATATATAATACATATACATGTAACATACAAAGAATGTGTTAATCAACTGTTGATGTTATCGGTAAGGCTTCCAGTCAACAGTAGGTTCTTAGTAGTTAAATTTTGGGGGAGTCAAAAGTTATACACGGATTTCAACTGTGCAGGGGTGTCAGCATAGCATCCCTAACCCCATGTTGTTCAAAGATCAATTGTATGTAAAAAAATTATTACCCCCCATTACACAAGGGTAAGATAGGGGGCTGGCCGCACAGATTAGGTGGTGTGAAGAATAACCTGATTCTAAGTGTGGTAGGAGTCAGTAAGACTCACCTATTACAAATACCTCCTAGACTTAAACAGTATTATTAATAGTCACATAGTATTTTATAAAGTCCTTACATGTAGATGCTCCTTATTTGAGACCAATCACCCTATTAGGTAGAATATATTTTAGCTATCCAATTAAGTCAAAGAAACATGATCAGTGGGGTTAGAGTAACTTGCTCTATGTCACACAGCAAATAAATGGTCACCCAAGTGTCTGAAACTAGATCTACATCCTATGCTAAGACCAAGTGGGAAATATGTCCAGATGAAGATAAAAATTAATGACATTTACTCCAATCAGATTGGGTTCTGTTTTGAAAGAGGAATATTAAACATTAGGGATATCCAGGAGGACTAATCATGGCTATATAGCATCTGGAATTGTAATGAAAACTGAGAATATTCAATCTAGAGATAAAACTTGAATCGTTCTACAGCTAAAAAGAAAATCCAGAACTAATGGGTGTTATAGGAAATAAAATTTCAGTTCAACGTGAATTCTAACAGATCTTCTCCAATAACTGAATGGATTGCCCAGGCAACAAAGTGCTTTACTACAGGAAGTACTCAAGCAGAAGCTATGCCAGGAATATTACACAAGGACTCCTTGAGTTTATAAATCCAATGTCTATTATTAATATCACTTTATGGAGGGAAAATTTAATTAACAGCTATCCATCCCCTAAATGTTCCAAATGTGGAAATTATAGCCAATTAAAGTTAAATCAACTTAAACAGATTATTTCTCCCTAATCATAAAACCTCTCCCTGCAAAAAAGTTTTCAGGTAAGAACTTACCGAAACAGCTCTTCTGCACCAGCTCTGGAAATTGTTTGGACAGGTATATTAGGCAATCCTGATGACTGAGACGGGGGAAACTGAGTGTGATTGAAAGAAGGGAACCCAGGTGTATAAGGGTCACCTGTTCCCAGATGAGCCTAGTAAAACAAAAGAGTAATTAGCTCTATCCCGTATTTATTCAATAAATTTCCCTGTAAGATTCAGATTCAGTACGAGGCTATAGCCCAAGCTTAGCACCTTCAAGTCTGAAAGTCTGAGTGGCTCTACTGTATGTGACTCTCATTTTTAATATGGCATATGTCAAATTCTCAATATGTTCTAAGATCCCGGTGGATTCCTGAAACCGTGGATAGTACCAAACCCTATATATATTATGTTTTTTCCTATACATACATACACTTCACAGCTTCCTTTTTGCCATATCTGAATTGCCAGTATCCGCATTCTTGCACTTTGGGGCCATTATTAAGTGAAATACAGCTTACTTGAACACAAGCACTGTGATACCATGATAGTCAATCTGATAACTGAGACGGCTACTAAGTGGCTAATGGATGGGTAGTGTATACAAGGTTCATAGACTAGACAAAAGAATGAATCATGCCTGGACAGAGTGGGATGATGTGAAATTTCATCACACAATAGTCAGAACTAATGAATTGTTTATTTCTAGAATTTTCCATTTAATGGTTTTTGGACTGCAGTTGACCGTGGATAACTGAAAACAAAATTACAGATAAGGGGGGGACTACTATACTGATAAAGTACTTTTAGCCATAAGTAATATAACTAGGTCTCAAAGCCATATAATCTATCTTCTTGTTTACTGCTAAAACTCTCAGGAAAAAAAAGAGTACTTAAGGAGGGCACAGGTCTAGTTCTACTAATGTATATGAAATCTAGCAATAATTTGGAGAACCCGAAAACTCATTTACTCAAGAAATAAGAACTCACATGTCCAAAGACTGGAACATCTGCACTGACAATGGGAAATTTATTATGGTCCATGTAGATCAAGACACCAATTGCATTTAAGCTTTCAGCATTTGCAACCTAAAGAAAAAGGCATAAAGCTCAGAAAATGAAGATCTAATAATATAAAATTAGAATAATATGTATTGGACTTTATGCTGAAGGGCAAAGGGTCTCAGAGGACTACACTGATACTCTCAAATGTTTCAAATAGCTTTCATATTTAGAAAAAATATAAGCCTTAAAACTCATTAAGGAGACTTTAAAAGAGAAATAATAAAAACCCATTCAAGACAACCACTGTCTTTTGATATGTTCCACGCTAGTCCCTTGTTTAGGTTTGACTTTTAATTTTCCTTTTCACAAAACATAGTTATAATTGGATTCTATATATACATAAAACTTGGTTACATAGACACAATTTAAATTGTTTTCACGGTAAGTATTTTTGATTTTCACTGAAAGACAATGGTTACAAAATACTCCAAGTGGATATGCCATAGTTTTGAAGTATCCTATAACTTTAGATAATTGTAACTCATTTGATTTGTTAAGCACTTTAATAAATTAAATTATATTATTAGGTATGAGACTTTAAAACTGCTGGTTTTCAGAATGAAAGAAAATTAACAATACCATTTTAACTGAAAAATGATAGGATACCAATGTATTTAATAACTCATACTCACCTTCTCAGCAAAAGGGATTTCCCCTGCTCTAACTATCACTAAAGATCCATTCACAAGAGAGCTTAAATCCTCAAAGTCTTTTTTAGTGCCAAAATTAGCATGGACCAGTGTACCCTAGAATAAAGACATTAGATTCAGTGAACATTATGATATTAGAACAGCCATAGAGTCTAAGACAGAACAGTTTTACAGATCAAACTCAAGAAAGGGGGAAAAAAGAGTCCATGGCCTACAAAGGATATATGACAGTTCTAAAGTTCAAAGTGGTCAGGACTATCAGGAGTAAAGTCAAGACTTCTGGCCTCCTGTATTCATGTCTTTCATTATCTCACGCTGTCTTTAATCTACCTTGACCTATTTACATTAATTACTTTACATTTAATCTATTTTACATTGCTTCATATATCTTGGGGAAGGAGAGAGGGTAGCAGGATGTTAAGCAGAGCTATACACCAATATGAGTGTTGTAGGCTAGCCACGGCAGCACCAATGACACGTTCCCACACTTGAACCCCAGACAAGTGAGGACAGAAAATAGGTGTCAACGGAAAGTTCTGATAATTTGCTCAAAAATTGTCTATTACAACAAAGTAACTTATGTAAATTTTTAGATGTTTATATAAGCTGTCATCATAATGTTCCTAAATTCCATAGAGTTCAGTTGTACAATTATAAGCTGACATGAACAACCAAATATCTAAATATAGAATATTTGCTGGAGAACTAACACCCTCAATGTTCTTTAACAGAACAATCTACCCACTTCCAAACCCTTGGCTTGTAGGTAGCCAGGGAAAGTGATATAGCACAGGTAAACCAAAAAGACACAGAATAACCATAAAACTTCATCTGGCTCGGAAGTCATCCACTAGATAGCCCTGACATACAAATATGCAGTTTCTAACCTGAAAAACCTAGATGGAGCTATTATATCTAGCTGTTTTTTAATTTCTGTAGTAGTTTGGCCACATTTGCCTAAATTTTATAAACCCAAGAATTAAAGAACCAAGCTAAGACTAGACTCCAGCCAAGATGGTTATTTCTATCATCTGTCCCCACATAAGCAGGGATCTGATATATTCATTGATTCAACAAATACTACCATGTGTCAAACACTGTCCAAGGCTCTGAGACATAGTAGTAAATGAAACCGATCCCTAGCCCTTTGTGTAGCTTACATTCCAGTTGTGGAATCAAATGAATAATGTCAGATGCCATAAGCACAACAAAGAAAAATAAAGCAGGATAAGGGGAAGTGATTAGAGAAAGGACATTTTGATAAGATCATCAAAGAAGAATTCTCTAGGGGGGTAATGTTAGAGAAGAGACTTACACAAAGCGAGGAAAAAAAAACCATGTTGATATTTAGGGAAGAGTGGTCCAGGCAAAGGGAAAGGCAAGTTTTATAAAGGACTTGAGTTGAGTGTATGCTTGAATTTGAGTGTTGGAAGAACGACAGGGAGGTTAGAGGGGCCAGAGCAGCGAAAGGAGAGCAGTAGGAGACTTAGGGCCTTGCCAACCAACATGAAGATTTGGGATTTTATTTTAAAGGGGGCACAGGAGGGTTGGGAACAAGAATATCTCACGATCAGTAACATTTTACAAGTAAATTTATACCGTAACACATAAGAACAGTAAAGACAGTGAGTTTCTGAGCTATTCAACAGAGAAAAAAGTTGTGCACTTTGTATCCCACTTACATTAACTGTGGCGATCTTACTATAGGCCACGTAACCTTCAGGATTCTCCACCAGGTATACCATGCCCTTCGTATCCATTATGGTCACCGAGTTTTGAACACTGTTAGAAAATATTAAGTTAAAATGAAGCTAAGACCACAACTGGACAAAAAAAATTAAATGGCTTCAATACAGTTAGAATTTGACTGGCATTATTTACTTTGAAAGTCTTTGCTATTTTCATCGTATCTAAAAATAACTATTTCTATAAAACAAGTTTACCATCTTTCAACATACCTGCCTTTGACCTGAATCTTAACAAAATGTTCATCATGCCAGACTTTGCTGAGTTTAAGTTTACGGAATTGATCTTCAAGGTAAAAAGCAAGGCTTTCATCTTTTTGAGATCCAGCCTCACGAGGGACATAATTTTCATTCAGCCGCCTGGAGGAAAAAAAAGTTAAATGAACTAAAGTTTAATTTAAAATAAATATTAAACTCAAATATCAAGCAAAATTTTTTTTTTACTCGAGGTAGCACTAGTTAATAACATTACATAAGTTTCAGGTGTACACTATTATAATTTAATAAGTATATGCACTACAGTGTAGTACATACAGAATAATTTCCAATAAGCAAATTGTTTTAAAAGTATAACTCAATACCACGCCTCAGAGTTATGATAAATAACTGTGATCCAAAACTTCTGGATCACCAGATAGAGACAAACTTAGAAGAAAAAGAATTCTGCCCAATGTCTGAAGAAATTTGTAACTTCAAACTTACTAAAACCTCTTTAAAGCACCCCATCCCAATACAATATATCTGCTTAGGGTAGTTTTCAGGGAAATGAGCAGTTTCCAGGAGATTCGCTATAAGCAAAATGAGAGAGCATTACTGTTGGTGAACTCAAGATTACAGCTTCAATTTTCACCTACTTTGAAGCATTGTGAATCCCCTGAAAGCAATTTTGATCTTCCATGGCACTTTATAAATATACACAGCATATTAGTTTTTTGATCTTTTGGGGGGAGGGATAGACTATACTCTCACTTTATCCATAACACCTGGTGTATGGTATACACAAAAGTATTCAAGAGATAGAGTAAAAAATGTCAAGATTTTTAATTTAAGACTAAAATAATTATTGTACCATTGAAACTACAGGGAGCTAGCAAAAGGTAAAAGATGAATTTGCTCTTTACAGTTAGATTAAGTGTCTAAGGAAGATCTTAAAAATCTAAGGCTAGAAACCTTAAGGATACTTCTTAGGGCATGGATTAATGGGGGAGAACCAGAAGAAATCCAGGAATAATAGAGACATATCAAGTTGGGCGATCAAGTTAGTTCTGACCTAGAGGATTAAGAAGGCTACTGATGCCCTTGGGGAGTAGCAGAGCTCAGCATTACTTACAAGGAGTTATGATGGAAAATCTGAGCAGGAAAAAACCTGACAGCAAGCAACAAGCTACAAAAAACCAGATGACCAAGGACCTGTGAAATTTTTTTAAGAAAAAGGAGAGTCCCCACAAAAGTTCTAAATTTTCCCCCATCAACATCATTTGCATTCTTTACTGACTCCTTACCTTCTAACCAAACAAGGGAAATCTCCCCTATTTTTAAAAGCCTTTCTTCCAGACTGTCACCTTCGTTTTATTCCACTACACCTAATAATCAATATTTGTTTAGGTGGTGAGGTTGAACTTGTGAAGCAGCTTCAAGCTTACCTGATGGTACTGAGGAAGTCTACGTTATTCAGTTTCTCTGACAACATTTCTTTGAGCTCTGGCCAAAATAAGCGGGAAGGTATTTCAGGGATGTACTCCTCCGTTTCGGAAGACTCTGTTTCTCCACATTCAACTTTTGGTTCTACACGTCTACAATAGCCCAGGTAGCCAATCATAAACCCTAAAGGGTAAAAAGTTTCAGAATTGAATTCACAGAATTTCATTTATAATCTATTCCTATAGGAATTGTTAACATTTTCAGCTAAGTCTTGAAAATACTGGTTTTAATCCAATTTTAAGCCATTTGAAAGTAAATAATGCATCTTAGTTTTATGTATTTCAAAATATTCAATGTCATAAATTATATAATAACTTTATTTTAAGCAGTTACCTTTTCAAATTGGGAATCCCCTGAAAGGAAAATTGTTTATTTTGATCTTCCATGGCTCTTTATAAATATACACAGCATCTTTTCTTCCCAGAAGCCTTCCTTGAATCCTTAGGCCAAGCTTCTACGCTACAAATATCCTGCGCATATTTCTAGTATAACATCTGCATGATACGCTGAAATGATTTATGTCTCTCTTCTCCCACTAGACTAAACTCAAAAACAGGTATAGAATCTTATCACTGGATTCCCAGTGCCTAGCTCAATGGCACACAACAAAGTACAGTATAAATGTTTGCTGAGCTGAATTAACAAACTTCGTACAGTTGGTGACAAGGAACAGTTAAGTTTTGAATGGCCACTTACCAATCAAGAAAAAGATGATTACAGCAACAGCCGCATAGCAGATACATCCATTAAACCTTTTTGCTTTTGCAACCTTGGCACGATTATCCCTCATGTTGTTGTCTATGTTTTCTTCTTCGTCTACAGCTAGTTTCATCTCCACGTGACTATTATCTCCATCGACTTGCCGAGCCAGACTAAACCGGGTATATGACAATGGTTCTCCACCAAACTGAGATTTTAAAAAAAGATAGAAAAAGAAGGTAGTAGAAACAATTACAAAAAGTTTGGTCAGGTGCTATACTTACTATTGGGGCCATTACTATGACTTTCTACGGATTCTTAAGGAAAAAGAGGTTCCGCTTTCAAATCAACATTCTTCCCTGTGCCCAGTTCTGTCAATGGCAGGTGAGGGCTAGATCACACACTGGCCTTCTTCATCTCATTCAGCCTTTTCTTTCAGGGTTTCAGTTATATATGTTTACTCATATACATTTTGATCTGTGCTTTCTTTGAATTCATCTTACCTTCTTGGTAGTCCCCCTCCAACACACCCCACATACCCTGAAACTTCTTACAAGCCTTTCCATAATGAATTCTACTCAAGACTAAATATATTCTTCTTTTGTGGGATCAGTTCCAACTCGAGACCACCACTTCAAATGGAAATGAATACCTGATAATAGCTTTGGGTATTATTTCATGCTTACTTGGTGAAAGTCATTCTTGTAGATTTCGTATGTTTGCAAATGGTGACAGAGAAATGTAACTTAAAATATCTCACCAAGTTGGAGAATGCTGATCTGGCTTGATCCATCATTCTGGGCTGCCACACAGAAGAGCCTAGTAAAAATATAAGAGAATTTTATGAGATAGATGCCATTGTATCAGATTAGTGAAGGCTTTTCATTATCCCACTAGATTATTGTATGTCAAATTTACTTCTATTTTTAAATATATTATCGCCTTTCTAGAAAGGGTCTTTAACCAAGATATTTAGTTTACATGACAACTAAATTTAATGTAATCCTTGATTGGATCCTGAACTGAGGTAAGGTGGGATGGGTGTGAGGACAAGTTCAAGGACATTATTGGGAGAATTAAGAAATTTGAACATAGATTATATACTGGATAACAGTATTGTATCAATGTTAGATTTGGGGAGTGTGATAAGGGTATTGTGTTTTTGAAGAATGCCCTTGTTCTTAGATTAATGGTTAAGAATTTAAGGATGAAGTATCATGATGTCTGTAACTTACTTTCAAATAATTCAGCTTAAAATAATGTATAAGAAATAAAGTGAATGTGGCAAACTGTTAACAATTGGTGAATCTAGGTAAAGGGTACATGGATATACACATTACTATTATTTCAATTTTTCTTGGAGGTTTGAAGTTTTTCAAAATCAAAAATGTGGGGAAAACTAGTTAGGATGTCATCCATAGTCAGCAGATTTAAGTAACTGAATTTAGTAGTCAAAGAAAAGGAATAAATACAAACGACAATAATGACACTGGAAGAAAAAAAACCCAAACCAAAGGAGAATTAAGTCAAGGCTGGTCATGCCATATATATAGACCGGTAACAAAGCATCTCCAACAAAAAAGGAGAGAAAAATCTGATCCTTCTGATTAAATGAACAGTTCCTACAAATGACTTGATAGAGCTCTGATGCAAAAAGAATAACAGAGTATGCTATTTTACAGATGAAGAGGCTAATTATCTGAGATAGGTTAAGTGACTTGTTCAAGGCTGAAAACCTGATTATCTAAAAATGCAGTTCAATGATTTACTGGGTTATAGAAATTGTCTTCTCATCTCCAGAAATATTAAGAAATTAATCTTAACTTTTTTCAAAGCGAAACACACCTCTGTAACCAACAGAGAGTGCCATGTCAAGTTAAAGCACAGGTATTAACTGAAATCTGGATTTTTCTAATTATTTTGGTTAGAATGTATCTAGATGCTTGAAAGTGATATTATGTTGAGCTCTATAACATAGACATTTCGTATTATTTATTTTAAGGCTTTTCCTATACAAGTACACTTAACAGCACATTTAACACCCACGTGGCACAAAGCAAGCTGTGAGATATATACAGCTTGTAAAACAACCCATTACATAAATTGGAATTAGAAAAGTCTATGAAAACCTATTAACAAAATTTTTTTTTTAATTCCCAAGTTTTAAAGACCAGAGCCAATAACCAATAAATAGATCATATTCTTAGAAGGACAATCTCTTGCCCCATGTTGTACAAAACTCTTATCACTCCCACAACACCTGAACCATACAAACCCAATCACTAGAGCCAGAACTAGAAGGCCCCGCCCTGAACCAGTTTTAATCACCCTTTTCTAGGAAAAAGCAGTTTACAAGTTTAATTCTCATCTCAATCAGCCATTCCTCAAGGTTTCTAGTTTTAAATTAATTTTAACACTAAAGTGATAACATTTGAATAAGTGATCTAAATAAAGGATTTAAATAAATGATGAGATTAAATAACTGCAAGTCTACAGAAACATATATAGTAATACAATATGTAATTAGGATTTTGTATAATTAAAATCTAAGTACATTTTTTACTGAGAAAAATAGATATGTTATTTCTATAATATTTCAACCCCCAGACAAAGTTGACTATAATATAAAAGAAATCAACTTAGAGGGGAAAAAGTGTGACCTGGGCAATTCCTATTTTAATCTCATCATTTAACCTCGGATCTGTGAAGAACACAATGATTCTATGTTATCCACAAGTTATTCCCTAAGTTTTATATATAACAAAGAAAACAAACAGCATCTTCATTCCCATTCAGCTTTCTGAAAAAAGACTGCCCAACTGGAAGGTCCGGACCACTTGAAGTCACTGCAATCTATTTGTGTAGTGCTCATCTGCAAGAGCATACAAAAGGCACACGCACAGAAGAGTTCCAGAAGTCCTCAGAGGATCATTTGTAACTAGCTTTCACTGTTGTCGGATTCAAATTTAGCTGGGAACCTGGCTCCATTATATATTAAGTACATTATCAGAGGCAAATAACTGCGTCACCTTAGGGCAGTTAGCCAAGGTGGTCTTCCATATCCAACAATCTTCCGCACAGGCTAAAAGCACACCATTACTTAACAAGAACATTCCATCAAAAACAAGCCAAAGGGTGCTATGCTACGTGCGCATATAGGCTTTGAAAATATTTTATATCTATGAAAAAAAATTTTAATTCTGGATTTTCTTGTGAAGTATATTAGGTTTATTATAATCCCAAACTAAGGAAAAAACAGCAGGGCCAACAAGTCCTTAGCCTAAACTTAATTTTTCACCGTAAGAAAAACAACTTCTGGAAATCACATTAAATGTCTTTGTCAATAAGGTCAAACTCCCCAGCTCAGTGATAAAAGAATCAGCATCTAGTATTCCAAATTCATTATTTAAGACTAGAACAAAGGTATCAGGTATCCAAATACCTCTGTTCCAGGACAACTATTTCCAACTTCAATCCTCTAAACCGCCGCCCCCCCAAAAAAAAAAACCCAAACAAAAAAAGTAGCAGCAATCAAGTTTTCTGATACCGGTATACCCAAGGTCATTACAAGCAAGGAGCAAAGAGAAAATGTTAACCGAAAAGAGTTCAGTCACAAAATACTATTTTCTTACCCACTCTCCCTACCACCACCTTAGCGAGCTGTCCACCAGCGAGTGACACAATAGGCCTCGAAGGCGTTTGTCATTATAGCATAGCCCTTTGACCAAATCGCTAATGTCCTGAAGGTACAAGCCGATTCCAATCCAAATAGCCTTTACGTAGCCTTTAGACCACAGCTTTCCCAAAGTGTCTCATTCCACGGTCTCCCATCTTATTGTGAGGAGAACCTAGCAAGCCTAAAACCATAACGTGCTCACTGTCGGATTCTGTCTTGGGAAAACTGAGAATCCATACACAGCCAGGAGGCAGCATGCGGCAAGAGAGATCAGGTTATACCAAAGAGTTCCAATACACAGCTTCCACAAACCCCCATCTAAATACCCAGGACACAGTTGTAATCGAATCCACGACAGCTTTCTCTCTTTCAGCACTGAGACCAGGGTCCGGGGCGAGCCCCGAGGAAGCGAAAGGCTCCGAGCTCAAGGTCACCCACACACCCCGACAGCCATTCCCTGGGGACACTTCCTAGAGCAGCCACGTGCTCGCAGTAGAGCTGGCCGGTGCTGCGGCAGCGACGCGTGCCCCGCGCTGGGCGGACAACTGGCTTCAGAGCCAGCAGCCTAGGGCTGTCCCAAGAGGACCAGCATCTTTTAGGGGCGAGCCACTGAGGACGAGGGGTCGGGGTGGCCCGAGGAGCCGGAAGCAGAATGGCGGGGCGCAGAGCGACAGTTGGTAACCCCCCATCGAGCCCTCACAGGAAAACCATTCGCCGCTCAGGGACCGAGACCAGCAGGGCACAAAAAGGAAGAGAAGGGGAGGACAGCGCCTCTCTGCACGGCCGCTCCACCCCGCGGCACCTGCAGCCCGCTCCGGGCCCCCTTTCCCACCCGCACGCGGGCCCCGCTCCGTCCCGCCCGCCCCACCGGGAGGCGCAGCAGCCTCCTTGCGGTTCCCCAAGCTGCTGAACAGCACCGAGTGGGGTTGCACCGCAGACCATCGGGACCCGCCCCGCAGGATGAGGGGAGGACAGGAGGGTCGGCGGTGTCCTAGCAGTGGCACGTCACTCACGCGGGCGCCTCCTCAGTCCACCGTTACCCAAGCCTCCACCGGCCGATGCTAACACCCTTTCAAGGTATGGCCTTCCCCCGCCAGCTGTTTATAGCCTGGCCGCTGCTCCTTTCGACCCTCCCCCGCGGGCTTACGTCACATCCGGCGTCACGTACACCTAAGAGGTGCTCAAGAATTGGATCGCTCCCGGCAAAGGGTGCGCACGCACCCGGACGAGGGCCCACCTCAAAAAGGAGGGCAGGACAACGGGAAAGGCGCCAAGACTGCAGGTGCGGGGGGTGGGGCAGTGGGGGTGGGCGGAGCGCGTGATTGGCACACAGTGTTCCGCCTCGCTGCTACCCGCTGGGGTGCGGTCCGCGGCCCTGCAACACGGAGCCCTCAGTCTAACCTTAACGGTTTACCAGGCTTTGCAGTGAAAGGTCAAATGGTGTTAGCGTTTACTTCTAAATGTTGGATTCTTACACTATAATAATTCCTTAAAGCGTATGTCCTTGATGAAATATTAGGTAACCATTAAAGGCATGTTTTGCATATATATTTTGCAGTCTCAGAAATACTTAGGATAAGCAAAAGGAAAAAGTTAAAAACAAAATGCAAATTTGTGTTTCGGATATGGAAAAGCTGCACATGAACCAAGACTGGCACAGTACTTCGCCTAATGTTTAATGCATGAGGGAATGGAAGGGAAAATAGAAGAAGTGATTTATTAGAACGATAGAATTGTAGATGAACTTTAATGGTCATTGCCATTATTACTATAGCATTGTGCAATACGTAATAAATAAAATGGAATTCTTGTCACTTTTTAAACCCTTTCCAAACATTCACACCCTCTCCCTGCCTCTGGTCTGTAACCTACGGTCCAGTAGATTAGACAAGTTTACAAATAGCTACAAAGGGAGGAAACAACCCGGGCCATAAAAGGGTTACAGATAAAGAGCTTTCAAGGTCAGAGCCTGGAGGGATGCAGAACAGTACTTTAAAATGCAAATCCTCTCACTCTTTCCCTTATTCTGCGTTCAAATAGAGGAAATACGTACGGTCTACCCACCCCCTTCGTTTACCCCCATTGCTTAAAATCTCTCCCTAAGGAGAACTATTATAAAAACTTATAAGCAGGAGCATCTCTGCACCTTAGTGGGTCTACACAGGAAAAAGTTAAAGGGAGGAATGTGATGGATATGGATTAGTTCTTGAGGGGCCGCCTTGAAATTCAGACAATAGGCTTGCTGAGGCTCCTTTCCCTTTCCTTGACTAATGGGATCTTGAAAAACAAACAATGCTAGTATCGAGGTGAAACTCGTACAAGCAAGTGGAAAAGACGGGTTTAGAAGATGGAGGTCAGGATGCAACCTATGAAAACCCAAATAAAAAAATTTACCTTCACTGAAGTGAAACAATAAAGAAGACACTACCTTAAACAGTGTGTCAATTCTATTTTCATTTTCATGCTTTTAGTGGTAATAACGGACACTATGCAATTAAATTCCTTTACTATCCCTTTCTCCCCAGAAGTTTTGCAGGATCTCCCTCCTTTGCAATTTCAAGTAGATTAAAATAAATTTGTCTTGCTTTGTTGAAGAATCTGTACATTCTGAGAGGCAATTTTGCTTTGTCTGGAATTCCATACAAATGTTATATTGAATAGAAAAAACACAGGCCCAAAATGTTGTCACTCATGCTAAAGGCCCATGATACCAAACCTAGATTTAATACCTGATCTAACTGCAGTTTCAACCTCTCCCAGAGATGTAATCCTAATCAACTAGTATGGAGTAATCTGTCACATGGGCCCTCTCTATTTCCTCCCATATAAAGAAGAGGCAACCGGCATGGTAAAACCCTTCTGGTCTCATACCCCCCCCCCAAAAAAAAAGATGTCCCAACCCAAAATATTTTTTTCTTTTAATAACTCTTGCCCACACTTCTTCCTACAAAAACTTTCCGTTTTGCACAACCCCTCAGGATACCCTTCTAGTTCCTAGCTGGGATACTGCCCAATTCAGGAATTGCTTTAAAAAGCCAATTAGATTTTCAAATTTACTCTGTTGAATTTTGTTTTTTAACAGTTCAAAGATTTTATTTTTTTAACTTGATTTTCATTGTCATTGTTGCATTATTACATAACATTCGCTCCCACTTCTTGCTGACTCCCCTTACTGTAGTTGTCATCATGCTTGCAGTGAAATAAGTTTTTTGTAACCTTTATTTAAACTATAACTAAAATGGATATTCAAATTCCAACCTTCCACAGACTGTTACATAAGACTTCAATTACACTGGAACTAAAATTCTTGCAGTTCTTCCAAAAGGTCCACAGAAATTTTTTTAAATGTTAAAGTCATGTACACTAAAATTTTGCCTAAAAAAAACTGGAAGTTGGAGAGGAATGAACAGAAGGAAAAAAGAAGAAAAAAATAAAAACCAGAAACCTTGAGGTCTGGGAAAAGAGCACAAAGCCTGCAGTCTAGAAACTGAAATTCTCAACTTTCTTGAGCCTGGGTTATATCTGCTCTAAAATGGGAATAAAAATACCTGCCTTGCAGAATTTCTGTGAGTTCAAATGAGATAAGGCGAGTGCGACCTCCTAAAAAACACACAGTAAACTGGCACATGGTAGACTCTTGGTGAGCATTGGTTGAGTCAGTCTAGGTAGATGGTGCAGGGTTAGTCAGGAAAGTAACATGGAAGACATCTATATGCCAGTGCAGGTATTCCCCAATTTTAGAAAGTTTGCCTTCTGCCGCTTCGCTTTTACGGAAGACCTACATTAGTGTCTATTTTTGAAGGAAATCCGAAGATGATTTTTGCTTTTACGAACAAAGGTGGAAAGGCAGGTGGGGAGTTGGGGGGGACGTGATCAGCATTTATTTTGCAGCAACAAGCCAATACAGAGGCAGCATGCACCCCAGCAGCAAGAGTGGCCCCACCAAGCTCCTGCCCCAGGAGCTACACTCAGCATCTCAGCATCAAGCCGCTATGGCTTTGAACTGTGTCTTTTTTTGTGCTTTATCTCAACTTATTTTGTGCATCGTTAGCAAGATGTGTCCTAAAGCATCAGAAAAGCCTAAGAGAGCTCATAAGGCTGCTATACTTCGTGTAAATCTGGACGTTTGGTAGGTTATTTTTGGGGTCTGGGAACACCCCCAATTTTTTCCATACAAATTAAAAGTAATTTCTTTCTTTCTTTTTTTTTTTTTTAACACTATTTCAGCTTATGAAAGGTTTCATAGGAACGCTCTACTTTTGGATAGTGGGGGAAAGCTGTGTAGGGATTTAGGCAGATGAAGAGAAAGAAAGAAGACATTCAGCTATAAGAGAAAGGCTTACTTGAAGACTGAAGTGAGAATGAGCCTGTGGCATGTTAATTCTACTATCCCGAAATACCTGACAGCTACTTCAGGGGAATTATTGGTGGAAGAGAGGGTGTGGGAGTCATCAGCTGCAAAATTCTCCTTTCCTCTCTTTTTTCTTCACCTGGAGATGAAAGCAGGAGTCTGGCTATTTGGTGAGGGAGGGATAGCAAGAAAAAGCAAAACAGAGAAGCCACTAATGTAGTGAAAGCAGCCTAGAAGTCAGCACTGGTTCCAGTGCTGTTACTAATTGTGCTGCAGAACCATGAGCGGAATAGCTCTGTGCCTCAGTTACCCCATTGGCCACATGGAGGTAACATCCCTTCATTTCCTTCACCAGTGAATTAAAAGTAGAGAAGCTGCTTTAACTACACGCTTATACAAATATAAGGTGCTGCTAGTTCAGAGCCCAAGCCAAGTGAGTAAATGAGGGGGAGAAGCCTGAAAACTGAAAAGTTCTAAGCAATTAACAATGTGGTTATTGCTCATGAAAAGGAACGTTATCTTCATTGGCTTTTGAACGACCTGATTCCAGAAAAAAATAACTCAGTCGTTGATAATGGCTGAGAAGAAAAGATGATTAATTACCATCATTACTGACATTTATTGAGTAGTGTTGTTTGTGGGGCAAAGACATGTACAGAGAAATGAAATAGGTCTATACCCCTGAAAAAGGAAACAGTGTCACTGGGGAAACAACTTATACTTAAAGGACAAACAACAAGGATGCAAATGTTAAATACAAGCAAAAATAAAAGTGAGTCAAGGTCTGTGATAGCCAAATGCCCAGATCTGAAAAAGAGAGGTAAGGCTTTTGTAATGCTCACCAACACACACTTGGAGTTCTCTAAATCTTGTTCCAAGTTATATGCCCATCTAGATTCTAGTTCATCTTTATGCTTACCTGTATTTTTAAAAATAATCTATTTCTGATGAAAAAAGACAATTGAGTGTAAATCGTATTCTTCTAACTCAGTAACAAGTACAAGAAGGAACTTCTCCTCCTTGCCCCATAAGATCAAAGCCAAAACATACACCTCTTACCTTTAGTTACAGGCCAGGAACCCAGGAGGAAAAATAGGTAGTGGCAGGGAAAGCATTGTAAACCCAAACCTACAAGATGATGCAAGTTGGGAGTGGGAGGTTTTCATTTTTAGACAAAGGTATTTAGTATTTTGTCCCTTACATTTAAAACATGAATATGTTTAGGCTATATATATTTTATCAGAATTTAAAAAAATATGTTAGCTCAGTAATAGAGGATCCAAAACCATTTGCTCTTTCTGTGTTCCAATCTATGGCGTGAATGCTAAATGGGGTCTCTTAAGTCAGCATTTCTCAAATATTTTTGACTGCGTTCCATGGTTTAACATCCATTTTACTTCACAACTCAGTAGACACTTGAAACAAAAGTTTCGTGGAATAATACCCTCGCTGTGTGCAAAGCAGTCTGGGATTCCCTATTTAATTTTTAAAATGCTGATTTTAACCTATTCAATTGATTTCTCAATGGGCTGTGACCTGTATTTGAAAACCACAGTCCTAGGTCATCTTCTTTCTCAGACCACAAGTCTTTTTAGCGAACAGGACAAATGACTTGCTCAAAGTTAAATTTCAACTTCCAAGGTTTCTCCCTGTTACTTTGCCCACTGTTTTAACTTTCTACCACCCTACAACTTCAATATTGATTGAGGTTTTATGAGTTGGGAGGCAGAGTTAGAAAACATAGATAAAGTTTTTTCAAATGCTTTCAAATGCTGGCTTACACTTTGGTCAATCCTGGCATAACTCTGTCTGTCGTATACTAGAGACTCATACCAACCTCTGCAGAAGCCACTCGAACCTACATGCAGCTCTGACCACAGCTCCAATGGACAAGCTGTATCCATTTTCTTTACCTTGGAATCCTAAGCCTCGGCATCACTTTAGGACCAGAATCATAAAATAAAAATGTGGAGCTCTGCATATTGGAACAGGATGCCCTTCAGAGAATGGAGGTGGACTCTCAGCTCATATATTTGGGGTTGGTACTATTTTCCATTTTATTTTGCATTTTTTCCCCCTTAAAAAATGTACTTGGAAACCTTCAGTATCCTGCCCTAATACTGCTGACTAAATTATTTTTTGTTTCTCCTGTGCTAAAAGGAAGCTCACATGGAGAACACGGAACAGGAGCAATATCCAGGTTAATATGGAGGAGTTTGCCCCCACTCTATAGCAAGTGACAAAGGTGACTGAGGCCAAGGAAAGGAGAATTATTTATTTTAAAATTAATTACAGTGATATTTAGGGCAACAAGTATAGTGGTCTATTTAGAGTTTTAAGCAGGATATCAGATTCTATTTCGTCCTATCTGGGTGAAATAGAACTAGTTTCATAACAGAATTTCAAGTTTGGGAGGAACCTTAACTCACGTACTATTACTATCACTGGCCTACAATAGATGTTCAATAAATGTATGTTGAGTTCATTGAACAAAATCTCACTACTTCACTCCATCCAACGGTTATCCAGAGTCTCCTTAACCTTTACAATGAGAGCAAATCTATCTACTTCCGAAAGGAGAGAGCCTTGGATAGTTCAGACTATTAGAAAGTTTTTACCTGAATTAAGTTGAATTATCTCTCTTTCTACTTTCTATAAATTGGTTATTGCTTGAAGAATCCTTTCATAGTTCAGACTATTAGAAAGTTTTTACCTGCATTGAATTGAATTATCTCTCTTTCTACTTTCTATAATTGGTTATTGCTTGAAGAATCCTTTCATGTCCACAGCTATTTTCTCTTCTTCAGACTAAATATCCCAACCCCTTCCAAGGAACATCGCAGGGCACGATTCCATGTCTCCAACCCACTGATCACTTTTTGAGGCATGGTTTGACCAGTCCAGATGGAGCAGAGCCACCATTCCTCTGTTTTAGAGGCTATGGCTTTTACGAATCCCATCTGTCTGCCACCACGTTCACTACTTTAACAATCACTGAACATTGTCAGCTCATGTTGAGCTTTTAGCAGAGTTCAATGGGAACAGATTGGCCTTAGAGCAGAGACATCTGGGTTCAAAATCTAGTTTCACCATGTACAGGCTAATTGTAGTAGTATTCCATATTTCTCTTTTTCCATGGATACTGTGATAGCCACATAAAGTTGCAGTTTAATTCACTATATGTAGACTGTCTGTCCCAATTCATCACCAGTCTAGTCAGCTAATGATGGAAAAGAGCTTAGTCTATTTGGCTGGGAATATCCTTGCTATTAAAGCTGACTGACAACAGCTAAGATTTATTGAGCAGCTATTGTATGCTGGGAACAATTCTAAATCTTTATAGTATTGGCTCATATAATCCTCATCTCAATCCTTAAAAATAAGAATTAATGTTATCCCCATTTTCCAGGTGTGAAAACTGGCATTATAAGAAGTTAAGGAACTTGTATTGTACCAGGTTGCGTAGCTAATAAGTGGTGACAACCACAATTCAAACCTAGGCAATCTAGCTTCTGACCCCAGCCCTAAACAATGCCACTATACTGCCTCTTTACAAATCTAACTACGACATGGACTAACTGCGTAGACAGCTCCACAGACTTCTCCCCAAGGCAGAAATCTTATTAAAGAGGTTCATCCAAGTGGGGCCATGCAAGTGGGACAAGCTGAGAAGATTCAGTATTTGGGGGATCCATTTATTTTTCATTTCAGGTTTAATTTCATTTCAAAATTTGGATTGATACTTATGTTGAGGATGAACTCTTAGCTACTTCTGAAAATAAGACTGTAATATAACAGATACTCCAGAAATTTAAGTACATGTTTGACAGAATTGCAGCTCATTCATATTGTCCCTATAAGATAGCTGATTTCCTTAAATTCTCAGAATGTGTACCTACCTTTGATAAGGAGAGTTACTGAATTAAAAGAATTATATTAACTTTGTTTCCAAAATATCAGTGAGTCACTTTGGTTTTCCTTATTTTTGTCTTCCTCCTTTCAACATCTGTAGCTGGCAACTCTTTTGCTTATATCTGAGTTTCCCTTCCTCTATGGTGTAAATCTGGCATCTTAAAATCTAATGAACTGTGTGCCACATGGCCAAACACTGCCTAAGTTGAAGACTTAAAAAAGAAAAAAAAAAGGAAAGGCTGAAAAAGAAGACTTCAAAAGAACATTGTGAAGTGCTGGGTGGCTGCGGATATAAATGGGGAAAATGACCAAATGTGTAAAGAGAAAACTTGCAAACAGATAATTAAATCGAAATCCCAAGTCAGCAAATCCAGTGTTCAGGAAAAATACCATATCATCAGAAAACTTTGGGTTTCTTCAGCTTAATATACCCAAGTAGACAAATTTCCCTTGGTTTGGAAAATGACACTGCCAAAAGTTTTATTTCTCATACATGGAAATGTGATCAAGGGGGCAACTGTTTGGTGGTTACATCTGTGAGGGCTGGCCTGGCTCCCCCTGATTCATCTCAGATAGTTCCTAAATGGCAGGGAAAGCCACAAGGTTTCCAGGTGTCAGTCCACCAACATTCACTGAGCCCCAACCCTGTACTGAGTGCTTGTACTGTGTCATCTTATATTCACCTCCCAACAATTCTGTGAAATAGGTACCATGCCCATTCTATAGATGAATAAGTGGCAGTGCAACAAATACAAAATAATTCGCTCCAAGTGGCAGAACTTTTAAATGGCACAGCCTAGCTTCATATCTTTGAGATCTTTTATCTTAAAACCACCTTTCTCTACATCTCAGGTGTTGAAATATTGAAACACTGTCCAGCAGGCAGATGCTTGAAATTCTGTGCCCAAAACAAAATGACTTACTGCCAGGCTGCAGCCTGGACCTTATCATCATGACCATCTTAGGAAGGTTTGAGTCCGTTTTATAATTGAATCTGATGCCACAGACACAAAATAAAAGACCCCAAACTATAAAGATAAAGTCACTCGGTGTAGTGTGCCTGGGATAGAAGTAACCTGTGCTAAAGTGAGATGTGGAATTTACTTAACTGATGAGAGAAAGGTCCACAGCCCCCAACCGGGTAATTGGAAAACAGCCAACCTAAAATGGAATCATGATAAATCACCTGTAAACATCATAAGATTGATTACTGCTTCTGAGATTGGGTTCAAACAAGGAAGCATTTGAAGAGACCCACTGGCTTCTGTCATCAAGTCAAACACAAGACTTAGGGTTGGAAATGGCATCAGAGCTCCAAAGGGAAAGAGAATCCGGGAACAGGAGGCAGCCCTGCTGAGCCCTGTTGAGCCTCTCTGTCCCCAACTCATTTCAGGCTGGAGAGCCAAGTCCCACGTTGACTTTATTAAGGGACAGGCAGGGTTTCCTACAGGTGTTGAGATGATACAAGCTTAAGTGGATTTTGAGATCCACATCGAGCCTAGACTCCAGCCCAGAGCTTCTTAAATTTTAATGTGCACTGAGAATAATAGTATCCTGAGGATGTGTTCAAATACAGATTCTGACTCAGAAGATCTGGGTGGGGGCCCATGACTCTGCATTTCTAACAAGGTGATACCAGGGCTGCTGGTCTCTAGAGCACACGTGAGTCCTTTTTAGAAGGAGAAGTCTTTACTAGCTGTTTTTTCAGCACTCCCCACAGAGAAGGTCACTGTGGCCAGCTGGCGTGAAAGTGGTTTCTGCCTGGCAGCTATTTTTATGCAGCTGTAGTGGCCTATTATTCTACAAAGCTTTTCAGCAGACAAAAGCAATTCATGACCCATCACAGCTTAAGTAAAACAGCCCTTACGGCCATCCAGCTCCTTTGCCAAATAAACCACTTATCCTAATTCTTGAGAAGATTTTCCCTCCTGAGAAGACACTAGATTTGGCCTAGACAGCAATTCTCTTGCTCCACATAAATTAATAAACAGGCTTTATGAATCAGTGTTTTGTGCCTTTGGGTAGCAGATTACCTGATGACCCTGGATAAACTGATAAAATTAAGTTTCTGAAACTGAAGCAGAGGAACAACTTAGACCTGTTGTGAACTTCACCAAGTACCTGGGAAGACCAGCTGAACAGCCAGTCCCTGCAGACTCTGCGCTGGAACCTCTCCTGCAGATGGGGCCAGAGCAGGAGCAAGGGTAGGATTTTTTGAAAACAATCAACCATCACCAACAACCACCCACAAACAAACAAGCAGACAAAATTTCTTACTGAGGAACCAAATACTAAATCACCACCCTACCCACCCACTCACACTCTCACAAGACATGAAATAAACAGATCACAGGGTGTGCATTTGGGAATCTAATTTTGGAGTCTCATGAAAGGTCAGCTTGAGTGGGTCACCAGCTTTGACGTGCTCTCTCTTCTCTACCTCTCTGAGTTTGATCAGAGAGGTAGATTCCGGGCAAAGACACTCATCCTTGGGACTGAAGGGTCGGTGCCGACACAGGGCCAGCGAGAGTGTTGATCCTTGCCTGGGAATGGTCTGTCAAGTCTCTCTTTTTGCCCAGGGTAGCCCTGACCTGAGGCGTCCCTGGCCCACTCAGGCCCTCCCCTGGAGACTGAGCCTCGGGTGAGGATGGCACTGACCTTTGCAGCCCCTGATTTCTCCACTGAGGCTTTGTCTCTCTGTCCTGAGCCTGCAGACACCGCTCCAGCCTGTCCGGATAGCTGAGTAGTTAACTCCTGGAAGGCCAGCCTTTGCCCTGACCCATTTCTCTCTGGCCACTTAGCACAGTCAGTGAGCTGGGTCATGCGTGACCCTAAACCAGCATCCTGAAGCAGAGGCACCTATCTGGTGTTTGTCTGCACGGCATCAGTTCCCTCTGCCAGAGTGACTGCATTACCTCGTCCTGTTTCTAGGCCTGAGCCTGCTTTGGGGCCATCTGTTAAGACCCTACTCCCTGTCTGAGGGCTACCTTTGATTTTCCACATGTGCACAGAATAAGGACACTGAGTCTGTAAATTAAGGAGCCTTTATGGGTTCGTAGTCCCATTCTTCTCACTTTTCCCGGGGATATTTTCCAAATGCTGACAGGGATTTACTGTGTCAGGTGCTGTGTTGAGTCCTGGCAATAAAGAGCTGCCTCAGAAGACTTCTCTTGGGTTCTCTCTAGTGACTTATCTGTCTTCCAGAAGCCTGCCATTCCACTTCTACGGCATCAAAATCCTTTGAAACATTAAGATAAGCATCCTTGTTTCATGTTTAGATATCACTTTAAACAGACAAATGGCCAGCACAGAGTGTCCATAGGAGTGTTCCACTGTTATCTATTTCCAAGAATTTTTGTAAAAACCAGCAAGGCAACAGATGTGCAAATGCCATGAATTATCTGAGAGAAGGTACGTGATGAATTAAAGGTCAGTACCCACATGCTCCCATCTGTATCTCTACAACAGGATTCCTTCAGCTCGCTGTACAAATACCAATTTTTATATTCTTATTCTCTCTCTCTCTCTCTCTCTCTCTCTCTCTCTCTTTCTCTCTCTCTCTCTATCCCCGCCGGATCTTTATTCTGAGCGCCTGCCGACACCTCCACCAGGATGATTCATTCAAGTCCACCCAGTCCCACTGAGAACCCAACCTCGCCCTCCCCAAAGCTGGTGCTCCTGCCTCCCGTTTTCCCTGCTCCATGACACTGTGCTTTGCAGAATCAGGGGATCGTCCTGACACTCCTGGGGACTCTCCCCATAGCCACCTGGTAGGTGCTCAATAGATGTTTATTGGCTGGAGATCCTTTGGCAGCAATTTGTTCATGGGCTCAGATGAAACCAGCTCATTTAATAAATAACTTCTGCTTTCAGTTAGAGAGAACCACAAAGTTATATGCTGCTGGTGACTAGCATCTAACAGATTCCAGCATCTCCATTTTTATGGGTGTGTGAGGTCAGACAATTAAGTTCGTGAACTCATCCTAGAAAAAGTGCTGCATACCTCATTGCTAAATATCACTATCGTCACCTTCGAAGTACTCCCCTTGGGAAGCTGTGCACCGACGCCAGCGACTAGTCCACCCTTCAAAGTAATTTTGGAACTCTTTTTCTGGAATGACCATCAGAGCGGTCGTCATATTACCCTTGATGTCCTGAAGGTCATCAAAATGTCTTCCTTTCAATATTTCCTTTATCTTCAGGTAAAGAAAGAAGCCACGGAGGGCCAGATCAGGTGAGTAAGGAGGGTGTTCCAATACAGTTATTTGTTTACTGGCTAAAAACTCCCTCACAGACAGTGCTGTGTGAGCTGATGCATTGTCGTGATGCAAAAGCCATGAATTGTTGGCGAAAAGTTCAGGTCGTCTAACTTTTTCATGCAGCCTTTTCAGCACTTCCCGATAGTAAACTTGGTTAATTGTTTGTTCAGTTGGTACAAATTCATAATGAATAATGGTTAGCAACATTATTGCAACAAGTTCGTGAACTTAATTGTCAGACTTCGTATGTATGTATGTATGTCTTTAATCAGAGTACACTCTTGAGAGGATTTTAAGTTTCTACATGGAAGGAAAGGAGATATTGAAACACCCTGTCATTCTGGATGAAGAGTGAGAACTTCACCACGGTCGGGCTCCCCCTGACTTGGCCTGTATTAAGGGACAGTTTCTTAGCACCGAGCTAAGCTCTGAGGAGGAGACTGAGACATACACGACAAAACTATGTTTCTAGAAGAGTGTGATGTGTATATAAGTGCATAGACACGGTCAAGAAGGAGACACATCACACTAACAGGTAATAATATAGGAAACTGAGTTTGGGGGATATATGGGAACTCTGTACTATCTTCACAATGTATCTATACATCTAAAGCTATTCTAAAAACGTTTATTTAAAAAGAAAAAAATATTAGGAAAAAACCTGACATAAAAATTGAATTGTTAAAAGCTCTGGAGTTGCATAATAAATGTAAAAGCTGAAACTTAAGGCAAAAGGTGTTTGCTGAGCAGTCATTAGGCAAGGGCTTCTGGGAGTTTGGAGGAGGGAAGACTGTGATCAGGAAGATCTAGGGGGCTCCTGGAAGAAACAAGACCTGGGAGTCTTGAAGGTATAATCTGGGCAGGATGTGAGCACTTCGATACTTTACCACCGACGCGTTAAGTATTCAAGAGAGCTCATAGACGCAAAGAAGACAGCTTTGGACCCAAATGAATCTAGGTTGGAATCTCAACTTAAACTCTCCAAGATCTTAGAGCTACTTATCTCTAAGTATCTTCAGCTCTCTAAATCTCAATGATCTCTTATCTGTAAAATGGGAATAATAATATTCACAGCATAGGTTTAAATGAGATAATACATGTAAAGTGTTTAGTATGGTGCGGTCGCCTTAGAAGGGCTCAAAGCATGTTAGCTGTGGCTGATGCTGCTGTCAAAACTTCAGGTCAGAATGACTCCGAAACTAATTACACCCCTGGTTTCTTCTCCCCAAGTCTCTTACTCTCAGCCCCTATTCAGACGAGATGGTATTTGCCCTCCTCTCCTGACTTTTTAGCCTGACTCCCGGCACACTTCTCCCTCTCAGCATCCTCCAAGCCCCTGGGTCTCTCTACCAAGGTGATCAAGTACCCTTGCCATGGATCCTTTCCCTCTTTCCAGATAGGTTCTTATTCTTTTTGTCTCTCCCCATCATTGATAATGGCTTGCTGACCCCTTTTCCTACACTCGTCCTAATACCTGTCAGTCCCTCTGGGTTTTGTTAAAACCAGCACTCCTGATGCCATGTTTATTTGCCCCATCACAGCTATATTTTAAGATTCATCTCCAACTGAAATTCAAGATTAATAAGAAAGGGACGATCTTGTCCTCTAACACTTCAACGTGAATGTGTAGTTTTCCTACTATAAACAACAAAATCAAAAGGGATAGTTAAGCATTTTCTGAGAAATATAATATCTATAGTACCCTATAGAATGGTGCCATCTGGATTTTTGGAAAGGGATGCCAAATATGCATGGCCTAGGGGTAAAATCACAAGGGAGGTTTTGAGATTATCAATTTAGTAAGGACAGACCCTTCCTCTGTGTGACATAGTCCTTTACTATTAGCAGAATGAGATGTACTTGGACATCTGGTGTTTATAAGGTTAGCCATTGGCCAGGAGACTAATAAAATTAATCAAAAGGTTTGTATCTCTCTCCCAGGCACACCCTTACTTTCCTGTGTTTTCCCACGGCCTTAGATCTATCAGAGCAGTAAAGAGCAAGATTAGTAGAGGCCATAAATTTAGAGCCTGGGTCATTTAGCTGAAAAGTCCTCTGTCATTGCCGGTGGGAATGCCAAATGGTAGAGCCACTCTGGAAGAGAGGTTGACAGTTTCTTACAAAGTTGAAATTGTCTTACCATACAATCCAGCAATCATACTAGGTACTTACTCAATTGATTTGAAAACTTATGTCCACACAGAAATCCACACGTGAATATTCAGAGCGGCTTTATTCATAACCTCCAAAAACTAAAGGTGACCAAGATGGTTTTCAAAAGGTAAATGCGGCGAGTTCCGAAAATTAGATTTACCTAGAGCTACTCTGTTTACCTAAAGCTACTAGAAGCAAAACCACTTGGGTACAATGATCACACCCAGTACTCAGATCTTCGTTTCTAGTACCATTTTTTAATAAGAAGAAACCAGACTTTTTGGAGAAATGGCTGTGGCAGGGACTATACAACATGAGTCTGGAGCATCTGTTAGTGCCAGAAAGTAAGGAAGTGCTCAAAGAACAAAATGATGGAATATGTCTATGGCACAGGAGCTGACTGAAGGAGCTCCCAACGGCCAAAGCTGGGACAATTTGAGCAACAAAATAAATAGCATAATACTGGATTATAACCAAAAGTATAAAATAAATGTCCACTAGATCCTACTGATATAAATAAATGATAGACAAAATAAATATGCGGGAAAGAATATTCTCATGTACAGAAGAATTCTAAATAATATACATTATGTAGATATTGTTCCATTAAGGAGATGGAGCATAACTCCATACTTCTAAAGTATGGGCTGTGCGTGATGACTTCCTTCCAAAATAATACGGTATGAAAAAGGGAGAAAAAAGAAAACTTTACAAATAGTACCTCAACTAGGTGATCAACATAAATAGTGATAAGTCATGTTGATAATACCTTTGATATAATGTGATGAAAATGGCACTTCTTTGGTTTCCCTGCCAAACCCATAATGCTAATCTAATTGTGATGAAAACTTCAGACAAATCTCAGCTGAAGGAAATTCTACAAAATACCAAAAACAAGAAAAATCTGAGAAACTCTTACATTCTAGAGGAGCTTAAAGAGAAATAATGACTACATGTAATGTGGTACCCTGAATGAAATCCTAGAACAGAAATGGCACATTAGGTAAAAACAAAAAAATCCAAATTAAGTATGGAGTTTAGTTAAGATTAGTGCATCAGTCTTAGTTCATTAGTTGTGATAAATGTACCATAGTAATGTAAGATAACAGTATGAGAAATTGGGTGTGGGGTATATGGGAACTCTCTGCATTATCCTTGTAATTTTTCTGTAAATCAAAAAATATTTTAAAGTAAAAAATTGGTTTTAAAACATATATATGGATGACATGGGTGAAGGGGGTCAAAAGGTACAAATTTCCAGTTATAAAATAAATAAGTCATGGGGATATAATGCCTAACATGGTGATTACAGTTAGTAATACTGTACTGTATATTTGAAAGTTTCTAAAAAACTATACACACATATTATATATACACATATATCATATAGTTGTAAAAAAGGAATAGAAGAAAAATACCAAAATGTTAATAGATAATTTTAAAAACTGTTTTCTTTTTTATTAAATGTTCCTTAATGAATATGTATTACTTGGAACATTAAAAAAAATCTTTGTTTTTTTTCCCTAGCCTTACTGAAGTATAGTTGACAATTGAAAATTGCATATATTTAAAGTGTACAACTTGATATACATATACATTGCGAAATATTCACCACAATCAAGCTACTTCTCATTATCTATCACCTCACATAGTTACCATTTTCTTCTTGTTGTGAGAAGATCTTAAGATCTTAAGATCTACCTCTTAGTAGCAAAGTTCAAGTATACAATATAGTATTATTAACTATAGTCATATTGTTGTACATTAGATCTCCAGAACTTATTCATTTTGCATAAGTGAAACGTACCCCTCGACCAACATCTCCCTATTTTTCCTCTCCCACAACTTCTTTTAACATAAAAAAAAAGAGATTATTTGTTTAAAAACTAATTCTGGCTCTCTCATTACTGCTATCTCTACTTCTACTACATAATAGAAAACACATCTTTCTTTTATGCTAAACATGATACAGATAATAGATTCATGTGGATAGCTAACTCAGACTGAGTACATACAACGTACATTATGTACATTATGTACTTAGTGTATCAATCAATTCTCATGAACCATTGAAGTGAGTACTAATGTAATTATCACACCCATTTTACAGCTTAGAAAACTTCGAGTTGTTAGGAACTTGCCCAACTAGTAAGGAGTAGAGTCAGAATTTGAATCCAGGTCAGTTGATTCTGGAGACCATGTTGACCTGTGCTACGATGAAACCCTTAGCCTGAGGTCTGGCTGGTGTTGGGTAATAATAGTCAAAGTTCAGCGTGATGGCAGAAGAGTAGGTTAGCAGGTCGTGAGCATCTCTGCCTGGCAGCCACACAGACCACAACCCCTTTTGGGCTACCTGGTTCCCTCCAGAGCCCAACCACCATTCCAGCCATGAGGCATAGGGTGGAGTCTTTCCTTCCTTCCTCAGCAATAAGCCCCTTCTTCCCAGGAGAGAGAGTAAGGGGAAATGGGGCCATTGTCGACAGAGTCACTACATCGCACAACATTCACAGTTGTGAGTGGTGCTCCCTGGAGCTGTGCAATGCAGAGGTCTGATGGCTGGTGACATTCCGTGAGGTGAGAGGAGCCATTCATTTCAAGTGAGGGAGCAGAAGGGACGCCAGTCTCTGCGACCTGACCTCGGGTGGGACAAGAACCCCGGTTTCCCAGTCACTGAAACCCCTGTGCCCTCAATGTGTGTACACTAATGCCTTCCCTGTGGCAGTAGGTTGGAGCCAGAGACACAGGGCAGCCCCATACACAGAAGAGCCTTGGAGAGAGCTGAGAGAGCAGTCCCACTCAGGAACCCTCACTAGTACTGTGAGTGCCAATTTAACGATAAGGAGAGAACACAAAGCTCCGTCTTGGGACCCCACTGTTGGCATCTCAAGCCTTCACGAAATTCTTTTGTATCACACCATCTGCCTTCACTGAGGGACAATAATGAAAAGCCACACGAAACTCAATAGTGAGCTTATCGTAGGAGCTGTTAAGGAAGATGGCCATCACCATGTCACACAGTGTCCCTCTCGGGAGGCTCTGGGAATTTTTCTAGGGTTTCAGTACCAGAAAAGGCTGTCCTTCTCCTGATCAACTGAGTTGTTTCATTTTTGACACAATTTTGATAACTTTGTGTTACTGAAGTAAATACATATAACATACACATACGAAAGCACACAAGCCTTAAGTGTACAACTTTTGAAATGTTCATACATGCTTGCAACTGTATCACCACCTCCTGGCTTACAATGTAGAATGTTACTAGCACCCAGGAGCCTCCCTCTTGCCCCTCTCAGTCAATAAGCTTCCAAAAAAAGTCACCATGATTCTAACTTCTATCATCACGGATTTGCTTTTACTGCAGAGGTACTTCTGTGAATCTTGTTCCTGATTGTGTTTCTTTCTCTGCTGTAGTCCCAGGAAGTCAGAATAAATTCTGGGTCCCTATTCCAGTAACTGTGCAGGACTTTGGGGTGTGCATTTTTGAGATAGGGGCCCTACCCACCTGTTTTTATCTTATGTTCCTATCATCTTCAATAGGACCGAATAGTTCAAACAACAGACCTGGAGTCAGTCCAACCTTCTGCATTGCCATTCACCAACTGTGTGATCTAAGGCAAGATGCTTTGCCTTGTTGAGTCTGTATCTTTATCTATAGTACCTATCTGACAGGGTTCTTCTGAAGATTGATAAAATAATCTACGTAAAAAATCAACCTAGTTAATTTTTTTCACAGGCTTATAGTAGTACTCAATAAATGGTAGCCAATATGAGAATTTAAAAGTTGTATTTCTTTCTGTTGCCATGTCAAAGCTTCTTTTGGAATGATGTAGGGGTAAAAACAAGTATAGAGATGAAATTCTCAGTTATTGCAGACTTTTCCCATGCACCTGTGTAGGACAGTCTTGTCCTATCAAACAAATACAGAGGAAATAGAAATGTAATCAGAGCGGTGCCTGGTAGAATGGACTTAGGACAAGGGAATTCTCCCTCTGGAGATTTGTCTGAGGCTGAAGAGACCTGCCTCACCCAAGGTCATGCCTTCCCATGGAAAAGCTTATCCCGGCTCAAGAGCTTCCTGTTGGAGGATCAGCTGAGGCCTGTGTTACTTGCCACCTGGGCCAACCTCTCCAAAACGGCTGCCCTCCCTCCTGGTACGTGTAGATTCTGAAGGCATCTGTAATCAACTTCCCGGGTGCACATCTTCCTCTTGGTCTGTTTCCCAGACACTCTACCTGCAACAGTTGTAAGCTTTGATTATTGAATGGCCCCGTCTCTGCTAGTGTAACATGTTTGTCTCTACAGTGGGTATGTACCCTCCTAGTCCTCATGATAGGGCACTGTCTCCTCAGGGAAGCCCCTAGACTTGGTCATCTGTGAAAGCTCACCAAAGTTAGGGTCTGGGAGAAAATAGAGAAATCCTAATATTTCTTCCACTCCTACCCAATCGAAAAACAAAATTAAATAATCCCACAAACCACTAAAGAGGAACAATCCAAATCATACTTCTCAGAAGTACTTGGCATTGAAGTTGCTTCACTCTGAAATGCTCTTAAGTAAAAACGGAGTTTTTTGTTTCTCCCCTACCATCTCAAGTTAAACAAAAAGGAAAAACCTGCTGTTTGCTCTGGGTGAGAAAATATACTAAACTCTTCAAGGCTAATGAAGATTTTACATTTTAATAATGATGACTTTCTTAATAGAGCTCTAACTACAGGGATTTGAGCAAAAAGGGACCACACACAGAGGTTGGGAATGAAGCTTAACACCTGAAAACACAACATGAAGTAATGCCTGTTTTCCTGGGTAACTTACAGGTCACTGATTCAGCTGTAGAGGTTAAAAAAGAATGCATCTGTAAGTGTTTCAGGTGAGAGGGGCTGGGCAGTAGGAACTCTTACAGAACTCAGGGGCGACTACTCTAGATTTCTGAAGAGGGTCCTCAGAAGCCCTTGACACAGTTTATAACTGTGTACACATCAAGTGTGAATGTGTCTTTAAATATATATTTTATCACTTTTCTGGGGCACCATAGTCATAATAATAGTTACTTAACTCGGCAAAATTTTCTCCAGTATATTATTGGGGTCCAGAGCAGGTGCTGGTAAGTGGAGGAGCAGGTAAGAAAAGGTCTCCTGTCTGTGGAAATGGTTCGCTTCTCCCCAGTCTACATTGCCAATTTTAGGTTTACCTACTTTTAGAAGAACCTGGTCTTGGGTCTATTGACCAAGCTCATCATGATTATCATTGTCAGATAAGAAATATTCTGATTGCCAACTGATACCATGTGTGTTGGACACCAGATTTCACGCATAAAACTGCTCTAGCTACCAAGATTATATTGGCATTATTTTGATATAACTTAATTTTTTTTTTACAGGACTTTATGGGGGTACAATGTGTACTTCCAGGACTTTTTTTCCAAGTCAAGTTGTTGTCTTTTCAATCTTAGTTGTGGAGGGCACAGCTCAGCTCCAGGTCCAGTTGCCCGTTGCTAGTTGCAACGCAGCCCACCATCCCCTGCGGGAGTTGAACCGGCAACCTTGTGGTTGAGAGGACGCACTCCAACCAACTGAGCCATTTGGGAGCTCAGCGGCAGCTCAGCTCAAGGTGCCGTGTTCAATCTTAGTTGCAAGGGGCCGAGCCCACCTTCCCTTGCGGGATTCGAGGAGTTGAACCAGCAACCTTGTGGTTGAGAGCCCACTGGCCCATGTGGGAATCGAACTGGCAGCCTTCGGAGTTAGGAGAACGGAGCTCCAACCGCCTGAGCCACCGGGCCGGCCCGATATAACTTAATTTTAATACTTGCTTCAACTCCCATCAGGATCACATATTTGTTCACTTTTCTTGTATGTGATCTGGAATGTGCTTACTGAAGTAGGATATTATATTAGCCATTCCTCGGTACTATATACTTTATTAAATATCAAAGTAGCTTTTCTTTTTTAAGGATTTATTGGTCTGCAGTGCCTCTACCCCAGTTCCTTTTGTTGATTATTTCCTTTTCTTTTTTTCCCCGTACAGGACCTACTTCTAGATAGGCCCACAGTGGATACTAGAAAAAATCTTGTAAAACTGAATGGAAAGAAGTAAGCTTTGTTTGTATAGTTCCTGTGTGAGTTTAGAGAGCGTACACATTGTCTGTAACTTAGTAAAATAGAAAGAACTAGCAACCTATCTTACATCATGCTCCAAAAAATAAATAAATAAACTGGGTGGTTTAAAGATATAAATGTAAAAGACCAAACTAAAAAAACAATATAGAAAAACATCTTTATGACTTTGGAATTGGAAATGATTTTTAAAATAAGCTATAAAAAGTGCTAACCATAAAAGAAAATACTGACAAATTCTATTCCATTAAACTTAAGAATTAGTTTTTGTTAAAATATTCCATAACAAAAGCAAAAAACAAGCTACAAAAATATTTCTAACATATATAAGCAACAAATTATTTGTATATAAAATATATTATAATTCATTAACCATTTATATAATGTTATGTATACTATTTTGAGAATATATTTATATATTTTACAGTAAAAAAATCAAGAAAGACAAAATCTGGATTTGGAGCTGAAGTGAACCTGTCCCGTGACTAAGTTACTGAATCTCTCCAACCTCAGATTTTTTATGTTATTGTACATGACCTTAATAATAGTTCCTCATAGGGCTCTCAGAGTTTTAAATGACAGTAGCTATGTGTAAACACCCTGACACATGGCAAGAGCACAACAAATGGATAATGGTTACAATTTTAAATAAATAGTAGTATCAGCAGGATTGGAATCAAATTCAGTTCCTTAAATCCAGATCTAAAACCAGATTGTTCCCAGAACACTGGCTGCAGTTAAGTGGCCTTGGCTGTGGACGGAAGGGGCAAGTGGTATTGATGGACGGAACTTATTCAGTAGGCTGCCTCTTACATAGTCAATGACGTAAGTTCCAAGGTATTGCTCCTCTTCTTCCTATTCACTGGCTCTGAGACAGGAGCTATTTACTCCAAAATATACCTCCCACAATAAGTCCCTGCAGAGAGCCACCAGTGGGCCTGGCCTGGGTGGGGTGGTGTGGTGGGGAGACTGGATTCTGGGAGTGGACACCTGGGAGGAGAAACCATCTCAACATAAACACCATCCTGGAACAAACTTCCATTCCCAAGGCTGTTAGCCTCTCTTATCAGCAAAATTATTCCTTAATGGTGAATCCCTACGTTATGTTTTTAAAGAGGAGAAACCAATTTCTAAAACTCACTAGGCCCTGACTCGGAAGCACTGAAACCAAGAACTCTTACTCTGAACAGTTTTAGCTTCTGAGAAATTCTCCTAAATTCTTGGCCCATTCTGAAATTGTATAGTTTGTTCATACTCACACTTAGAAATATCAAGTAAGATAAAAATACAAAAATGAAAGCCAAGGGACTAACAACAATAACAACAACAAAAAGAATGGTGAGAATGAGACTGGTTTCAATCCTAATGCCTGATACCATCAGGGCCAGGCCAGTCAAGAAAGCCCCAGGCTCCAGGGAGCACTTCTCCATGGAAGGACCGAATAAAAAATGCACCCCCATCCCCTTGTTTGGACTGTAAAGTCAGGAGTCCCCCTCTGGATCCTTTTAATAAAAAGCTCAACTGACAAGGGGGAGGAGATACAAGATGGCAGAGTAGGTAAATATTGTGCTTGCCTCATCTTGTGAACGCATCAAAATTACAACTAAATTATAGAACAGTCAGGCTGGAGAACCATCTGAAGTCTAGCTGAACATAAGTTTTATAACTAAGGATATAAAAAAGAAGTTACGTTGAGACTGGTAGGAGGGGAGGAGACACAAAACCTTCTGGTTCCACACCCACGTATGGCGGTTGAAAAGTGGGAGAGAATCTTGGCCACAGAGGTTCCCCACAAAGGAGAGAGGGACCCCAGTCCCCCACACCAGGCTCCCCAGCATGAAGTATTGGTGCCGGGAAGAGGAGCTCCCACAACTTCTGGCTGTGAAAAACAGTAGGGATTCCAACTACCCTAGTGGGATGGAAGGGTGTGAGAAACTCAGAGAGCCTCTTAAAGGACTTTTGCAGGCATTCACCCTGGGTTCCAGTGGAGGGACGGTGGCGCTGGGGGCATTGGAGATATAAGGGGAGAGACTGAGTTGTATAACTTCAGGGTGAGGACTGGAGGAACAGTTCCCATTTTCCCTGTGTGGGGGCCTTCTCCTGTGCTGTTGGCAGGCAAGCACCATCTTTCCTGTGCTGAACCTGCCCCAACAGGCCAAATCTGAATCTGATTTGCCTGGTGAGCGACGCTGCTCCACCCCACTGACTCACTGAACAGCTGAACCTTACAGGAGCTGGCAGGTGGCAGCAGGCCTCGGAGTGTCCTGGCTTTTTGTGGAGCTACCCTAAACCTAGTATTGGTGGTAGCATTCATCTGTTCATAGTGTAGCCTCTCTCATGCACCTCCAGATAGAGCCCGGGCTGCAACCAACTGTGGATCACTTTGTAGCTCCTACCAGGTACTCCCCAACTAGTCACAGGCAGTGGCTGACCTGGGCCTGCACTGGCTCCCCTTCCAAGAGGCCCCAGAACCAACATACTTGCAGGTTGGCTTCAGACCACAGCAGAACACCAGCCAATTAGCCCCATACTCAGCATACACAAAGGGCTGTCTCAAAAGGCACCAGAGCCTGCTGGGGTGAATCCTGCTCCATGGGTTAAACCCCCTACACAGCAGCCCATAAGCTGTGGACATGGCCAAAGCCCACAGCCAGTCAGCCTGAGGGTCAATACCATCTACTGACATGCCAACAGTAATCAAAACTCAACTATAACAGAAGGCACTCACAACCCACACAAGGGATGCTCCTGGAGAACCCAGCTTAGGTGACCAGGGAAACTGCCACTGGGTCCCATAGGACCCCTACTATTTAAGGCCACCTGGCAAGACTGAGAGACATAGCGGCCTTACTTAATACATAGAAACAAACACAGAGAGGCAGCCAAAAATGAGGAAACAAAGAAATATGTTCCAAATGAAAGAACAGGAGAAAACTCCAGAAAAAGAACTAAACAAAATGGAGGCAAGAAACCTACCAGATACAGAGTTCAAAACAATGGTTATAAGGATGCTCAAGGAACTTAGTGAGAACTTCAAAAAAGAGATAGCAAGCATAAAAAAAGGACATATAAACCATAAAAATGAACCAGTCAGAAGTGAAGAATAAGATAACTGAAATGAAGAATGCACTAGAAGGAATCATCAGCAGACTAGATGAAGCAGAGGATCAAATCAGTGATTTGAAAGAAAAGATAGCAAAAAACATCCAATTAGAACAGCAAAAAGAAAAAAAGAATCCAACAAAATGAGGATAGTTTAAGAGGCCTCTGGGACAACATCAGGAGTAACAACATTCACCTCATAGGGGCACCAGGAGAAGAAAGCAAGGGATTGATAATCTATTTGGAGAAATAATAACTGAAAACTTTCCTAACCTGGTGAAGAAAATAGACATATAAGCTCAGGATGCACGGAGAGTCCCAAACTGGATGAACCCAAACAGGCCTACACCAAGACACATTATATTTAAAATGGCAAAGGTTAAAGACAAAGAGAGAATCCTAAAAGCAGCCAGAGAAAAGCAGTTAGTTACCTAACAAGGGAGCTCCCTTAAGACTGTTGGCTGATTTCTCAACAGAAATTTTGCAGGCCAGAGGGATTGACACAAAATATTCAAAGTGATGAAAAGTAAGGATCTATGACCAAAACTCCTCTACCCAGCAAGGCTGTCATTTAAAATTGAGAAACAGATAAAGAGCTTCCCAGACAAGAAAACGCTAAAGGACTTCATCACCACTAAACCAGTATTACAAGGAATGTTAGAGGGACTTCTTTAAGATTGAAAAAAAAAGACCAAAAATATGAATAAAATGTCAATAACTACATTATCTATCAACAGTTGCTTTCAATGTAAGTGGATTAAATGCTCCAATCAAAAACATAGGTGGCCAAATGGATAAGAAAACAAAATCCTTACATGTGCTGCCTAAAAGAAGCTCACTTCAGATTGAAAACACACACAGACTAAAAGTAAAGGGATGGAAAAAGTTATTTCATGAAAACAGAAACAAACAAAAAGCTGACATAGTCATATTTATGCAAAATAGCCTTTAAAACAAAGCCTATAACAAGAGACAAAGAAAGACTCAATAATCCCACATCCTGGTATTTATCAGAAGAAACCTAAGACACTACTTCAAAGGGAAGTGGGCATCCTTATGTTCATTGCAGCATTGTTTACAATGGCCAAAACATAGAGGCAGCCTCGGTGTCAGTCGATGGAAGAATGGATAAAGAAGTGGTACATATATACTATGGAATATTGCTAGGTCAGGGAAGAGAATGGGTTCTTGCCATCTGCAGCAGCATAGTTGGACCTGGAGGGTATTGTGCTGAGTGGAGTATGTCAGACAGTGAAAGACAGATGGAATGTGACTTCACTTATATGTGGAACTAAAGAACAAAACAAACAAACAAAACAGAAACAATCTCATAGATACAGAGAACATTTTGATGGTTGCCAGAAGGGAGCGGGGTTGAGGGGGTGAGTGAAAAAGGGGAAGGGATTAAGAAATACAAATTGGTTGTTACAAAGTAGTCATGGGGCTGTAGGGTATATCATAAGGAATGTAGTCAATAATATTGTAATAACTATATATGGTATCAGATGGGTACTAGATTTGTTGGGTTGATAGATGTGGGGGCAGGGGACAGAGTGAAAAGGGTGAAGGGATTAAGAAATCCCTTTTGTAACAAATTGGTAGTTACAAAATAATCATGGGAATGTAAAGCAGAGGGAATATAGTCAATAATATGGTAATAACTATGTATAGTGTCAGACGGGTAATAGACTAGTCAGGGGGTCACGTCTTAAATTACATAAATGTCTAACCACATGCTGTACACCTGACATTAATGTAAAGTAATATTGAATGTCAACTGTAACTGAAAATTAAAAAGGGGGTGAAAAGGTAAAGGGCAATAAGTGGCCCAAATTTCCAGATATAAAACAAATAAGTCTTGGGGATGTAATGTACAATATGGGGAATATAGTCAATAATATTGTGATAACATAGTCCACTATCAGGTAGTTGCTGGACTTATCATGGTGATCACTTCTTCAGGTATATAAATGTTGAATAACTATGGTGTACACCTGAAACTAATATAATATTGTATGCTAACTATATTTTTAATAAAAATCTTAAAAAAAAATGCTCAATGCTCAGTAGCTGGGGTAGCTGGGGGTGGATGGAAAGTGGTGCCCTGTGGAGGTTGGAGCAGATGACCTCCATGGAAGGAGCAGAGAAAGCCCCATTCACCCCATAAATAAGCCCGTTCTTATCTGATCCTGTGTCCAAACTTTTTATTCCAAAAGTATAGCCACCACGTCTCTTTCATTCTAGGGCTTTTTGAGGAGTCGTTTGTTTGTGTAATGAGAGCTTAGGTCAAGCAAGTTTGATTCCTCTCCAAAACACTGATGGAAAAATGAGCTTATTGTAAATGGCCCAAACAGCTCTGGCCCCAAGGGCACGGCCATACAGTCCTAGAGCCCCGTGGTCCCCAGTGGAGACAGCAGCAGCTCTGTCCACGTTGTCTCACTTTCATAGTCAAGGGCTCAGAGAGCTGTATAGGATCAGCAGAACCCAGAGTGGGGGACCCTCTGGATCTGTTGGACTGCAGCTTGGCATGGGGTTTCAGCTGGACCGTGTGAGGCCCAGAGTCTAAGCTCAAGCAAATGCTCTCCCTCTCTTGTCCCCTTGCAATCCTTACTCTAACTGCCACCTTGCTCCCCAAGCCCCCAGAGAAAGCAAGGATCAGACACGTGAGAGGTAGAAAGGGCATCCAGGCCCAGTCTCCCAGGATGGCAGCTGACAGGGAGCCAGAGAGTAAGTCAAGAAGGGAAAGACCCAGTTTCTCAAAACCCACATAGCACATGCCTGTGGGGCTTGTGCAAGGAATTTCATGAGAGGAAGTCGATCCACAGAAGCCTGGATTGGTAACTTCCTCCTAGGAGTCTCTGCTAACATTTTGCCTCTCTTCCAGCTTTGTCTAAACCCCAAAGCATCGCCTCTATGCCAGAGAAACGATTCACTATATCAGAAAAATTTATTGCAATACCATTCCCAGCATCAACACATCTTTTTTTTTTTTTTTTTTTGCAGAAGAGGTTTTTAATTTTTTTTAAATGAAGTATAATTGACATTTATTAGTTTCAGGTATCACATCTCTTTATTTTGACCTCTGTTTGCCAGGTCATTAAAGTAGGACCTGAAGAATTATCCTCACACTCCAGAGACCAGCCTCTAGATCTCAATGAACTGGCCTTAAAACAGAGTTGTGCCCCAAAGACAAAACAATAGGTTCAAACTCTGACATTTGGGGGAAGTACAGATAAAATCTGGAACTTTCACTTGTATATGTATAGAATTATGCCTTAGATTATTCCCGATGGATTCTTTCTCTGATGGTTGAATTTGGAAGTGACTCCCTCTTCAAGGATAAACTAATCATTAGTTCCATCCCTCTTTTTTTTTGAGAAGGTAGCTCTGGGGCAGTTTTGTTCAACAGAAGTATAAGGCAATTCTCATATGTAATTTAAACCTTCTCGTAGACACATTTATAATCTTTAAAAACCAAGAAGAAACAGGTACAATTAATTTTTAAAAGTATTTTATTTCACCCAACATATCGAAAATATTGTATTTTCAACATGTACTTAACATAATGTTAATGAGATATTTTACTTTCTTTTTGTCATACAACGTCTCAAAATCTGGTGTGTGTTTTACACTTGGCAGCGTGTCTCGGTTCAGAGTAGCCACATCTCAAGTGTTCATTGCCTCAGGAGGCTAGTGGTTACTACATTGGACAGTGCGAGTGTAGAGTGTGAAGTCTGAATTTCACAGCTTGGCCTTTCAGGTCCTTGTTAACTTGACCTGCATTTACCAATTTAGGCATATTTACTTTACCTGCTGAACAGAGAGAAGGGATCTTAGCGAACTTCCCTCATTTTACATCTAATCCCATGTGAGCCTAGACATGGAGACACACCTGAGGTCACACAAATATTTAGTGGCCACACGAAGGCTTTCCTGACTTCTAGAGCAAGTGGAACTGTTTGAGCCAGTTAAGTACAGTCACTTATAAAAAATGAAACTGGGAGAATTAATGGGTAGATGGTTTCCTCTCTGCTCCGCTGAGAGGAGCAACTTGCCCCAACTTCTCAGAATTAGTCATCCAGCCCCATGACTGTCTGAGTGGCAGGGCAAGCTGACCTTGGATGACAATTGGAGAAGTTCCCTTGAGTTCTACATGCACAGGAATTTGTAGAAGTTCTCCCTTAGGCAAAGCTGGGGGCTCCACAGAAGATGCATTACTAACTCTCTGTTCCAGGTAAACTCAAGACAAGGCCAAGGTCTTTTACGTGTCCCCACTTGTTGGACCCAATCAGAGAAAGGGAAATGGAAAGTGACATCCAAACGTGCAGAAAGCAAGAATCAGGGTGGGAAGGCTTCAGGGCCAAGCATCTCCAGCAGGCAGGAGACAGACAACACAGCACTCTGATGCCCTAGTCTCAGGACCAGGAAGGCCAGCAGGGTCCTGGCTGCAACCAAAGCCCCTCCACTTGGAGATGCCGTCAGTGCCTATTTCAGCAGCCTGTCCGAAAGCTCCTCAAACTTTAGTCCTCGCCCAAATTCCCTGGAAATCTTGTTGAAATGAAAATTCTCCCCCGTAGGTTTGGGGTAGGCCCTCAGATTCAGCCTTCCTAACCATCTCCCAGGTGATGGTTATCACTTATCCTGAAACCGTACTTAATAGCAGGTGAGTGGCCAGTGACTGAGAAGGCCCAGTCACGCTGGATACAGCCAGGATAGATATTTCTTCCCATTGAGATTTACAGACCTAATAATGATAGCTAATACGAACAAAGTGTAACCACAGCTATAAGCCCTTACACTAACTCATTTAATCTTCGCAACAGCCCTATGAATTGGTGACTATTATTATTGTGCCTATTTACAGATGAGGAAACCAAAGCATAGAGAAGTAGGTGACTTGCCTACAGCTGGTAGATGATGAAACAGGGATTAGAACCCATGCTATCTGGGTAGTTCTGCACATTAGGTGAGCAGTCTTGAAACATGCTAAGGCTGGTGTGTGTTGTCTCAGCTAGGTAATGCCAAATACGTCTGTGGTATATTAGCAGAATCCTTTCAAATTGTGATGAACTCTCCAAAGTTTGTTTGAAAATACCTGTAAGCCTTCCCGTCACCAGCTTTGGCTGATAAAGTATCTTTTATCTTCAAACAACTTCAAAGTTTGTTTGTACGTTCGAAAACAAAAGTTTAGTTTCTTAGGAATTCTGAAAGGGTATTAAAAGTAATCAGTGTGGGCTTAAGGAATTTTTTCTTTAACTTCGTCACTCTGGGAGACAGGCCCTGTGCTTTAAACGTTGTTGATTCATCTTCTCTTTGTTTAGGGTGAAGCAGGGCTGTGTCATCCTGTTGGGCTCAGAGTTTTCTCATTTGTTCTCTGTTTGATCCATGGCCATTTGTTGTTAAGAGAAGAGCTGAGGGGTGGGCCCAAGTGCTAGTCCAAGGACAAGGCTAACGGCATCCAGTTCTGCTTTGCCTCTAGGTAGCTGTGTGGCCTGGTCAGCTCACAGTGCTTCTCAGGGCCAAGTTTCCTCATTTGTGCCATGACGGGACTGGCCTGATTCTCTGAAGAGCTAGCATGTGACATGTTCTTTTGGAGGGTTCCTGATCTTTGTCAGGATTTTCCCAGCACCTGTTGATTTTCTGTGTGATTGTTCCCTCCATCAGGGTGACGGTTTCCCATAAAACAAGGAGTCCCAAGAGAAGGCCTAAAACAAAGGTGAGAAATTCTTTGGTGAAACAGTCTGGATACTGATCCTGGCTCCCTCTCAGTGGTCTGGGTCCCTTTGACTTGTCACCTTTCCTCATGGAGCCCAATCACATGGATATTTTGTAACCCGCTTGACTTCCTCCAACTCCCACTTCCAGCCTCTGCTTAAATTCCCTCCCTGGATCCCTATTGCCCACTCAACCAGGTCCTAGCTGCAGGTCCCTAATAGTTTGCTTATGTTCCTCCAGATGCCTTCTCACCTCGCAGCCCTCTGAGTGGCCCCCCTGACCTGCAGCCTGCCATGCTCTTCCTTTCCCCTGACTGTCCTGCAAACTCCTACTTATCCTTTAAGACTCTTCTTATGGGTGTTTTCTGAGAAACCTTATATGACCTACCTGGGTAAAACAAATCATCCATCCTTTGTGTTCCCCTGTATCACATGCAGATCACAAGGAGCTTTCATTTGATCCGTTTGGATACATTTAGCTGCAAGTAACAGAACACCTAATAGTGGTTTAAACAATAGAAACATTTCATTCTCTCAGACAACTGATGGTGGACTCTTCAGGGTTGGCTCAGCAGCTCAACTTTATCATAAAGGACCTAGGCGCCTTCCCTTCTGTCATCCTTAGCATGTTGGGTGTGTCTTGCCTCATGGCCACAAGGTAAGGGCTATAAAGCTCTAAGCATCACATCATCATACACCAGCCTCCAAGAAGGAAGACAGGGGGGTAAGGAGAAAATGGGCCTTGTGCTCCTATTCTTGCTCTTAGACTGCTGGTGGCTGTCCTTTCCTACCCCTGGTCACTCCATCAACCTCAGCCTGACCAGGCTCCTTTAAATGTCCACACTCAAGACCTGACCCTCTCAAATACCTGAGGTCAAAGACTTCTTTTGTCCTTAAAAAAAAAAATTACTCCCATAGTCTGAAAATCTTGAAAGGTTTTGACTGTCTGGACGTTTATTCACTTTTAAAATAGCTCTGTTGTACGTGTGGCTTTTATTGTGAGCCACCTCAAATATGTTTTGGAAGTAGGTGTGGTATAAATAATAAATAAATGAATGAATATCTGGAAGTGTGGCTGTTTTTATTTAATCTTGGAAGAATGCAGTTACCTCTGTGATAAGCCCCTCTGGCTAAGAGTAAACAGGATGGGCTTGCCCCTGTTTAGAATCTAAAAGCTGCAAGCTGATATAGGGGACAGGGCCAGTAGGTGGTGGAAGTGGGTGGGGCTGGGGGTGGCATGTGAGACATGAGCTTGCTTTTTGGTGCAGCTGATGGGATGTACAGTGTGTGGATTTTGGAGAGGGATAGGTCTCCATCACTGACTTCATAGCAACTGCCTGTGTGATGGAAGGATCCCTCTCTCTGAGTCTGAGTTTCCCAAGTGTATGACAAGGGGTTTGGGCTGAATGTCCTCAAAGGGCCCTTCTCATTTGGCTGATAGATATGTATTGGGGGAAGAGTTTCCATGAGGTGCTTCTCAAAGGAATGGAAGTATCCATGGGGGGGAGGGGGAAGTAGTGGGAACAAGCAATGATGTCCCTGATCACTTTTCCTCTCAACCACGGTGGCGCTGGCCTCCCACAGCAGCCAGGAAGAGGATTCACTGACTTCCTGACTGCCTTAGAAGCATGCGGTTCCCACTCTTGAGGCCATTCTCTCTTTGGCAGGAAGATCAATAATAGAGTCTCTGACACTTCTGCTCGGGGACTTCTGCTCAGCTTGGGGACTGCCCCTTCCAGGCTCAAGCAGCTCAGGGGCTGCCACTTCCCTACCCAGCCTCCACCAGGACAGGGCAGGCAGAGAGGGAGGGAAGGGGTGGAAAGGGGGGAATACCAGGAGCAGCAGATTCTCTCAGGTGCCTGGGCGATGCAAAGGGACTCCTAACTGTAGAGAGAGCAGCAGCAAACGCCAGAACCATGGTGCCCTGGGAGGGAAGGAGGGGCTCCCACTTCCCTGGAGTGTCTATCTTTGCCTTCTCATCACACACAGCAGGGCCTGGCTGGCTGAAGCAGGAAGAGAAGGGAAGGGCTATCAGAAGTGTCCGTCATAAAAGCTCTGTCTCCTAAGCTTACCAGCCTCATAAAGGACCTCATAAAGTCACCTTGCCTTGGGTGTGACTATCAGCAGCATGGCTTTTCAAGACTGAGACTGCAGGACAGCCCGGAGTGAGTTCCTGACCCTTTCTGACCCGGGTCCTTCCCTTCCCTGCAGCTTTGGCCACAGTCATGATTGGGCCCATTGAGATCATCCAGGACAACCTCCCCATCTCAAGATCTGTCACCTTCATCACATCTGCAAAGTCGCCTTCACCATGTAATATATTACCATGTTTCCCCGAAAATAAGACCTAGCCGGACAATCAGCTTTAATGCACCTTTTGGAGCAAAAATTAATATAAGACCCGGTCTTATTTTACCATAATATAAGACCGGGTCATTAGAATAGAATAGAATAGAATAGAATAGAATAGAATAGAATAGAATAGAATAGAATAGAATAGAATAGAATAGAATAGAATAGAAATACAATATGATACTGTCTTATATTAATTTTTGCTCCAAAAGACACATTAGAGCTGATTGTCCAGCTAGGTCTTATTTTCAGGGAAACACGGTCATAACACATTCACAGTTCTGGGGGTCATGGGCATCCCACCACAGAGAAATTTCAAAACCTATCACTAAGCTAGTCAGTGGCAGAGGTGGAAACTGAACCCACAACTTCTGATTACAAAATGCATAGTCTTTCAACCACATTCCAGCGGCCTCAGGAACTTTTGGAGCATCATTTAATTCATCCCGTTTCTTTCTAGTAAGACACCCAATTAGGCCCAGGAAGAAAACACCTCCAGGCCCTTAGTCATCTGGACTGGCACCTCACTCCCTGGGACTGCCTGGAAAGTTCTCTGAGATCAAACCTAATTGGTCCAAGATGGGGCCTAAGGCTGGCCCAGGGCGTCTCTGCCTGTTAATCTTAGAAGTCTTCAGAAGGGCGTCACATCGCAGGTAGATGTACAGTGTGCACGCGTAGGTGCTTCGTTTCCCTTCCAGATTGGGCAGAGTGAGAGAATGAGCTGGAGATTCCAAAACAAACTGGGAGCTCGGGCTGTGGTGGACATGTTCCACCCTATTTCTGCCTCTGGCCCAAGTCAAAGTACACTTATTCTCCCCCATCAGGAATTTCCTCCTATCAATAAATACATTGGAGTCTAAATACTTTTCATTCACTCAATCACTATTGTGCACCTACTTTGTGTGCAGCACCATTCTAGACACTTGAGATATATTAGTGAACAAAACAGACAGAGATCCCTGCCCTCATGGAGCCTATATTCTGGCTGGTAGGGTCGGGGATGGTAAAAAATAGATATGCTAAATGAGTTAATTCTGTAGTACTCGTATGTTAGAGGGTGACGGAGCTATTAGAAAAAGAGAGCGGAGTGAGGGGGATCAGGAGTGGGAATGAGACTGTTGTATTTAATTTGGGGACAAAGTGGGCCTCACTGAGAAGCTGAGGTTTAAGCAAAGACTTGAAGGAGGTAAGAGAGGTTGCCAAACAGACCCCTGAGGTGAGAGCATTCCGGGTAGAAAGGACAGCGGTACAAAGGCAGAAGAGTGTGATATATTGGAGGAACAGCCAGGAGCTCAGTGGAGTTGGAGAAGATGGCCATTATAAGGACTTGGATTTAACTGTGAGTGAAGTAGGAAACCATTCTGAGGTTTTGATCAAAGGAACAACTTATAAAAATAATTTCCATGGAATGCAGTTAGAAAGTAAAGGTTTGGGGATTGTGATGAAAAACCAGAGGCAAATGGCTGGGTTGGAGTAGCGGTTTTATGCTTGCATAATGTAGCCTTGGGAGAAATGTGGGAAGCTGAGGAAGAAGAACCCAAGTCTTGGGCCGGCTCAGAGGGATAAGGGGGTGCATTGCTGGGCCTGGTGGGGCCCGTCTGGGGGCCTTCATCGGGCTGCATGCCCTGCTAACACTGGGTTATCTCAAGCAGACTGGATGAGGCGGACACAGATGGAGACTCTTCAGGGTCTCACAAACTGAGCGAGACACATGAACGGCCCAGCATCCAAGCTGGGAGGTGGGACCTCCCTGTTCCCATGTCAGAGAATCAGCAACAGGTCAAGCTTTGTGAGAGGAACCAGTCAGAGCCTTGAGCTTTGCCTGTGTGAGTTACCAGCAACACAGGCAAGCAAAATCTCAATGGCCTCATTAGAACTGGGAGGGACACTCCAGGAAGTTTGTGCAGAACCAGAGCCAGAGCCAGAGCCAGAGCCAGACAGTGGAAAGGGGTGGTACCTGTTACGTGAAATGAAGGAGGTGGTGGCATTACTGCTGTTGCCTTTGTGCAGGGTGCTGTCTTAATACACAGAAACACACGGTTATAGGGCCTTTCATAGTCCTAACCCCAACTTGATACCTTTCCCCTCCAAGTGCTCTTCCCCATGAGAGTTCAGTCTTCAGCTGAGGAAGTCTTCTTCCTTGAGGGTTTTCAGGACAGCACACACTGAGGGGAAGAGGTGCCTTTGACTCTACCGGGCGGGTATCCAGTCAGCACTTTATCAGCATGGGCCAAGCCCTGCCTGACGAGCTAGGCCCATGGGATGAGGCTATGTGGCCTTTCTCTAGGGACCTGGGGAGACTGCGTGCCTGATGCATGCTTGAAGAGATCAGAACCTCACAGGGAGACACAGGGTGATGTCAATTATGCCTATGTATATGAACTGAAGTGTAGAAGGAAATCTACTAAAAAAAATGAGTGGCTATATTTCCAGGGATGGGTTTATCAGTGATATTTTTCTTCTTTAGTATTCATATATATTTTAAGTACATATATTTTTATATCTTGCAAGTATTCTGCAATCAGAGGAAAAGAATGAAAATATTATATTTTTAATTATGATGGCAGAAAACTTAATTTGATGTAAGGAAGAACTCCCTGGATGGGGATTAACAGGAAAGGGGTCCTCAGGAGGAAGCTCTGCCATCCTTCCATCCCTGTGAGGGTCGGACACCTAGTGCCTGAAAGGGCTGGCACTTGCTTAGACGCCTGGTATGGGTGGTTGAACTCTGCCCTGCACTGCCACCTCTGGAACAGATCCTGAAATCAATTTTGCATTCTAATCTCATTATCTCTGCACCTGGCGGCTAAGCCTTGAATGTATTGAATGAACTCTAAGCTGATTAGAGTTAGTTCATTGTGATTCAATACCTTCATGTTCGGGAGGATTTGGTTTCCTCCAAGGGTGGATGGGGGCTGAGGTTTCTCCCCTGGGGTTACTGCTCCCTGGAATCACACATACTTTTCCCTTTATTCAACTCACACCTGTCCAGTCATACCCCCTACTTCCTATCTCCAGAGGATAGTCTAGACCTTATTTTCTTTTCATTTTTATTATCTAAGTTATTTACATTTATTGCAGAAAATCTAAGAAAAAAATAAGCAAAGAAGGAAAAAAAATCACATGTAGGCCCACCAAGCAGAGATAACCAATACATTTTGTCTCATACATAGATATAAAATTGTCAAAATGAAATAATATCAAACATACTGTTTGGGAATGTGGTTTTTCATGAAATATGCATCTTGAGTGCGTGTTCAAATCTATAAATATGTAGGTCTACATATGCATTTTAATGAGCACATACTAGTCCATCATATGACTCAGTCATCGTTTAACCATTCCCCTATGGTTAGACAGCCGTCCACAGCTTTCTGTCATTATCAGCAATGCTTTGATGAACATCCTTGGACTCATTTTGTTCTCGTGTCATCATTATTTGCTTAGGTCAAATTATTGGAGATAAACCGCTAGTTTGAAGGTAATGCAATATTCTTAAGTATGTCGCTGCAAAACAGGTGAAATCTAAGCCACAGGTCATTTACTGTCTCTGCTGACCTCCTCTCCTGGGTTTGAAGGGTCTTGAGTGTTTTTGTGACCTCTTGCCAAAGAAATACACTTCCTTCCCTTCCCCAAACTGTTCCACACGCAATTTCTCTGCCCCTTCTCCTCCCTCTGAAATCATTGCCACCTCTGCCTGCTCAGCTCAGCTTTACAAGTGTCTACCATGGTGCCTGCACCCCTTTCATTTATTCAGATAATTCAGTAAATGGTAAACACGCATAAAGCATTCACTCTGTCCTAAGCCCTGGGAAATACAGAGATGAATGAGTCAAGTTCTCGTCCTCATGGAACTTATAAATACTAACAGAATTTCAGATAGTGACAAATTATATGAAGAACCAACAGAGTAACAGGAGAATGGACGTGGAGAGACACTTTACATAACACGGTCCAGCGCATCTTCGCTGAGGAGGTGACATTTGAATGGAGAGAGTATTTCAATAAACTTCTCTGTCGATGTGTCTTCCTCCCTTTGTTAGATGGGGACCGTGTCTTGTTATGTGTATCCCAGAGGTAGCACAGTGCCTGGCACATAGAGAGAGCTCAAATGAATGAATAAATGAGTGAGCGAGTCAATGGAGGTTGACTCTGCACTGCTCAGAATCAAGTGGAGCTCTGAGCCCAGATCCAGGGAGGTGATTTCCTCCCCCGGGTACTTCACCTTGTTACCGAAAAGTGAATAGGAGATCAGAGATGTTAGGGAGCTGGCTCCACTGCCCAGCGAGCCTCGTGGTAGAGCTGCCCTGAGAACCCAGCACAGCAGGGCAGCACAGAGGTTACAAGCAGAGGCTTGAATTTGGCTCTGCTCTTTATCTACTCTGCAACCTTGGGCAAGTTACCCAACTCTATGTGTCCGTTTTAAATCTAGAAAATGGAGATAATAGCACCTACCTCCCTGAGTTGTGAGGATTAAATGGAGATAAAGTATGTAAAAGCTTGGCAAGGAGGCGGGCTCAGCCAAGGGGAGCAGCCAGCCTGTTGGCTGTTCCTGCAGTGCTCCAGGCGCCAGGGCCTGCTAGGGGCTGAGAAAATGGAGCTTCCCTGCCTGGCTCCATCAGAGCGTTCCCAGGATGTGGGGCAGCCAGAGTGGGGCAGAAGGCTGGAGGCCTGGACAAGACTTCAGAGGAGAGAGGAGATGCATGTGGGCATGTTTTCACAGTATTCCAAATGTTTACCCACATCATGATTTCTCTTTAAAAAGAATTATCGTAAAAAAAATATAAAGATATTAAAGGAAATTTAAAAGAAAAAATAAATCGCCTACGTTCTCAGCATTCTAGCCCAAGGATGTTATTTTTTTTCTGTCTAGTCCTTCCTGTTTGTCCAAATATGTACATATTTTATTACAGTGATCTATCTTACATTTTGCATGTCATTTAACATTTTTGATCGTAAATGTTCCTTGATAATCCTGTAGTCTTCATCCATAAAATTTTTAATGACAGCCTGATCTTCCAAGTTGTGGAAACATCATCTATTTACTCATTTTCTTATTGCCGAATATTTAGTTTGCTTCTTTTTGCTGTTAGGGATAACATATATTTGTTTATAGCTTTTATATTCGTTATGGCTATATTGCTCCCCAGTATAATAATTTACACGTTATCTGAGCATATGAGTCATGAGCACATTCTCGTTAACTCTACAGAGAGCGTTAGTGTTGTTCATATGGCTGAATCTTGTTACCTTTTTCTGGGACATCATGCTGTGTATTTACTGTTTACATCCCTGTTGAATAAAGTTTAGTTCATATTCTTTGCTCGATATTAGTCTTGAGTAGCTATTTGCAAACCTAATCTTTTGTCTTATTTGCTGCAAGCTTTTTCTCCAGTCTGTCATCTTTTTCTTTTTCAAAATTATAAAAGCAATACATGCTCATAGTAGAAAAATTTGAAAAATAAAGTATTAAAATAGATGTCACCATTTAGAATTAACCTTTATGATCCTGTTCAAAACCTAGTATAAAAATATATTTGTGAGTCCCCTGGGAAATAAAAATATGGACTGGTTATTAGAGGATATTAAGGGATTATTGTTATTGTTGGGTGTATAATAGCAGGGTAGCTATGTAATTTTAAAAAATAAGCTTATCAGTTAAGACTGGTGAGGGAAGTTCTCAGGTTTGCTTTTAAAAAACTGCAAGCCAAAAAAACAAACAAAAGGTTTGGGGAAATTAGATAAAACCAAACTGGCAAAATGTTAATATTTTCTTGAAACTGAGTAATGAATGTGTGTGTGTGTGTGTGTGTGTGTGTAGTATTTATTTTATTATTCTAACTTTGCATATCTTTGAAATCTTGTGATGAAAAGTTTAAAACATCTTTGCAAGAGATCTTCCAGGCTTCCCTACCTAAAATTCCAACTCCATCTCCTTAACCCTCATTTTATATTTCTCATCCCTGATTTTCATTTTTTTCTCTTTAGCATTTTATTGATATCGACCATACTAACCATGCTCTTATTTCATCTAGTTTATTTGACTTATTATCCCTCCCCAACTGGGATGCAACTCCATCAGGATTTTTGTCTGTTTGGTTCATTGCTCTTACCATCAGCAGTGCCTGGCTACTCAAATCATTGTCAAATAAAAAACAAAGTCACTGTTAACATTTTAAAATTACAGATGTTCATTTTGACTTTAAGTTTAACGGAAGGGAAAAAAAAGATACTGTGATACAATAAAGGAATTGTTGAACATCAGATTTTGGTATATATGTATGTGTGTGTGTATATATATATATATATATATACTTTATGTGTATTTCATATATATAAATGAAAAGTTGGAGGCATTAGATTTTTGTATTTGGTTTTAGTTACTTTACTGTTCATTTTTTTAATGGGCGTGAATTTAATTTCCATGCAGTAAAACTGAATTATTGCTTCATTAACATCAGAATAAATGTCACTAATATTTAAAGAAACAAATAAATCTTATTATTATTTCTTTTTTACTTACATATACACCAAGATCAAAGTGGAAAACATAGGCCTACTTTTAGAGTGATTCTCTAGACAAAACAAATAGGGAAAGGCTGATCTGTGAGCAAAATATTCTGTAAAATATCTTAGCTGAGGGGAGAAAGTCTCCTATCATGAAGAAATGATAAGAGCTACTGTATTTCCTTTGTGGTTCTTTTTCCTGCTTTTTAAAAGAATTCATCACAGCCATCAATGACTGGCCAGTCTGGAAATGAATGGATATGAGCAGACCTAGTCAAAGAGCAGGAGAAAGATGTCCTCTTGCTTCCTGTCACCAGCTTATTCCATCTTCCTCCCTGCCTTCCCCACCTTGGCCCATCTAGGTCTTCCCAAAGTAGGTTTTCACTTTGTCCCTCCTCCCAACCCACCTTCAGCTCCTTCCCTCACCAACAACACACTGGTTTCTAACCCTGGGGGTCAGGCTCACCTGAGAAACTATAAAAACACAGACATCACCCCAGCCTCCTTGATCCCCATCTTTGCAGACCTGGCCCTGTAGGCTTGGGTGGAGGTTCGGAGTTTGTCTTTCTTGAAGCCCTCCATGTGGTTCTGATGAGCAGGTTTAGGGACCGCTCCCCAAGTACCTTTCATTCTTCTTTACATACCCCAGCACCTACCATAATGCCTGGCAAATTATAGCTGCTTAATAAATATGTAATGAATGAACTGAAGGAAAAGAATTTTCAAGTCCATGTATATGTATACAAAAGTCAGTGTCACTTCTTTTAATGTTCACAACCATTTTGTGAAGCAAAGAATAAAGTGGCTATTAGTGTCCCCCTTTCACAGAGGTCCAGAGAGGTAAAAGGACTTCCCCAAGATCTCAGTGGAGCGGCCAGAGGCTGCTTCCTTCCATCAGGCCCATCCCTAGAGGCTTGGGGTGTGGGGCAGAGTTTAAGGAGAAAAGTAATCCCCATTCCCATTACTTAGTGGGTAGAGGGAGTGGAGGCAAGGTCGGGAAAGGAAGAAAAGAAAGAAGAGAAGGGAGCAGAGAAGAAGAAGTATAGGAAGGTTATAGGTGCCTCAAAGTAAGGAAATGAATTAGGACAACAAAAACCAAAAGCAAAGCTCTAACGCACACACATGTGGGGACAGGACAGGATTATGGAGGAGGGGCCAGAGCAGCTTTCTCACAGGAGGCAGAGGGAGACAGAGGAGGTTCTAGAGAAAACAGCTCAGAGAGTGCTAGGCCACAATACCTATTCCAGGCATGTGCCACTGGTCCCTGAGTTCGATATTTCCCTTGGGGTCAAAGCACTGGCCCCAAAGTTCCCATGGAAAACCCATCCTTCTGTGACTGTGGCTTCTGTCCCCAGGCCTCCTCCCCTAGGTCTGTGTGTTTAGGCAGTTGCACTGCATTTTTAGAACAATTTTTAATTTGCAGGCTGCACCTGTGGAACCAGAATGTCTGGTCAAGACCAGTTACATAACATCCTCAGACCTTCCGGGTGCTAAGGGCAACTGTGCCTCTGGCCCCAGGAAGGTGTGGGCTGGGCCTAGTTAGAGAGGGCAGGAGGTGAAAGGAAGGGATCCCCTTCCCACCTGGAGGCCTGAGCCCCAACTCTGGAGAAGGAAATTTGAGGTGGGCAGGTCCCAGTCTGTGTCTTCTATCCTTTGAATGTAGCTCTGCTCTGTTTTAAGACTTCCTGAAGGATTTAGGCTAGATCTAAGAAAGAAGCTCACCACTGAGGATCTGCAAAATAGGAACATGTTACATAAAAGTGTGAAGTTTTCTTCTGTACCTATTTAAAGATTATCTCTGATGAATAAAGCAGTCCTGCCTGGAGCAGGGGATGAACTCTCTGACTTTCAGAAGACTATCCACTAATGGTTCATCATTTAATGGGGCAGATCCCAGTCCAGGATACCCCCGTCCTAGTACCTAAGTGCTGAGCTTGGAACAAGACCAAACCTCAAACAACAAGGTTTGCAGAATTAAGATGAGGAGCTGAGCTCAGTACAGCTTCTAAAGCTCCCAGGGCAGGCCTGAACCAAGGAGAGGAGGGAATGCAGACAACCCTCAGGGTGGCTGGAATGCATGTTACAGAAACAGCCTGGAGCCTACAGAACCCAGAAGGTGGGTGGGAGATGGAATCCCAGCAAGCCAGTGCTGCCAGGAACCATGGGGAGCAGCTGGTCCAACCTCCTCATTTTATAGACCGAAGACTAAGAAGTGACTCACTTGCCCACAGTCACGTAGAGAAGGAGAAAGTAAGGAGGCTGGCAAATTAGTGGCAGGCAGTTGGTTCAAAGCCTTAAGATCTTCTATGAACTTCAGAAGGCTGAAGGGGGTGCCTAACTCTTACAGCTGCTGGAGTGGGTTTGTGGGAGGGTTCGAGAATCCCCTGCAGAGTTCCAAGCTCTGGGTCTGGAGCTGAGCCTTGGCTGCAATGTGTGAGCCTTGGCTTCTCACAGATGGGACGGCAGCTAAGAAGTGTGGAGGACGAACAATTTACAGGATTTAGAAATGAACCTCTTGGGGCCAACCAAGGGATCCAAAGTGATGGCTGACATTTCTACCCTGACCTTTCTTCCTACTCTCCCAAGGATACCATCCAACCCTGCCAACTTTCCCTTAACGCAGAAACAAGACCCTGCCTGTTCATCGTTTGCCTAGCCAGTCAACAGACATCTATGGAGCCCACTTGCTCTGGGCTTGGACCTCCCTGTGCAGTGCCTCCAACTACCCACAAACCTGTTTCCCCCTCCCTGCCTCCACTCCATTCACCTGGCTCACTGACAGGCTGAATCTCTTTCCACTGACACTGTAGAAGCCGCATCGGTCACACTTACCTCACCCCAGATTCACCTGGACACCTGCTATAGCCTCCTAACTGGTCCCCTGCCTCCACCTCTGCACCACCAGTCCTCCTCCATTAGCCAGCAATTAGAGAGTGTATTAAAACACAAACCCAGTCATCTCACTCCCCTGAAAGCTAGTCATGGCTCCCTGAAGCCTCTGAGATAAAGTACCAGCTCCTTGGGAGAGCAGGTAAGTCCTTCAGGAGCTGACCTTGCTCACCCCAGCCTTGCATTTCACGCTCTGCTGTGGCTCTGCCATGTTGCTCCCAGAATCCAGCAAGCCTTTTCACACCTCTGGTTTTTGCACATACTTTTTACTTGCCTTGGATGCTCTTTATACCTCCTGGTTAACCTGGGATTTCTTACTCATCGTCCAAGTCTTGACCCAACGTTGTTTCTTCTGGGAAGCCTTGCCTGATCTCCTCAGGCAGAGGCTGGCATTTCTTTTCCTGAGCTCCTGCAACAGCCTGGTTTGCCTCTCTCAGCACTAACACATGTGCTCTAATTACACATTTGCCTGTTGTGGTGGGCAGCGTCCAATAGGAAGGCTCGCAATGATCCCTGCTTCTTGGTATTTCTCCCGTTTAGTGCCCTCCCCTTGAATGTGGGCTGGGCTCATTGAGTCCCTTCTAATGACAAGAATACAGCAGAAGTTAAGGGATGTCAATCCTGAGATTGGTTACAAAAAAACTACCTGTGGCTTCTGAATTGGGGCTCTCTCTCTCTCTCTCTCTCTCTCTCTCTCTCTCTCTCTCTCTCTCTCTGTCTCTGTCTCTATCAGAGCCCTCACTCTGCAAGATGCAATCTACCATTTTGGAGTAGTCTTGTGGTGGGTCCCATGTGGCAAGCAACATATATCTCTATCCAACAGTCAGTAAGGACTTGATGTAGATCAACTGCCACATGAGTGAGCTGATTAGACGTGTCTAAAAGACACCACACAAGCTTCTGAGGTGACTGCAGCCCTAGTCATCATTGATTGGTTTTGCTGTAGGAGACTCTGATTTAGAGGCACCTAGCTAAGCTGTGCCCAGATTCCTGACCCATAGAAACTGAGATAACAAGTGTTTGTTGTTGTAATCCTCTAACTTTTGGGGTAATTTGTTACACAGTAATAGATAACCAACACACACGTCTTCCCCATTGGCCTTAGAGCTCCTTGGGGACCAACTTATTCATCCTTAGATCTACTGGGGTAACTCAGTGGGGACAGTGAAAAGATCCTACAAGTTTTGAGGAAGCAAAAAAAGAAAAAAAGACTTCATACAAAGGATCCAGAATTAGAATGGCATCAACTTTCTTATCATCAATGTTGGAAGCTAGAACACAATGGAACAAGACCTTCAAAATTCTGAGGGAAAATAATATCCAACTTACAGAAACTAAATATGAGTGTGAAATATTTTTCAGAGAAAATCTCAAAAATGTACCTCCAATGCACCCATTTTCTCAGGAAGCCACTCAAGGATGTGCTCTGCCAAAAGAGAATTAAACCAAGAAAGAAGAAGAAATGGGATCCAGGATCCAAGAGCCAATTAAGTGAGGAGCAAAGGGACTCTCTAGCTGATGATGAGGGGAGATCCCAAGACCACAGCTATCGCGGAGGCCTGGAAGGGACCGACCAGTCCAGACTGGAGCAGATCAGGAGGCTAATAAAAAACATCTAATGTTTTGAGCATATTGCCTAGAGATTTACATACAAATAAGGGAGAGTTTGGGGTTGAATTAGTAACAAATAGACTACTAAGCAAAAGAAAAAAGTAAGACTATTATTAACTCCCGCAAAAACAAAATGTTGTGCAGGAAAAAATAATCGTAGTATATTAATTGAGCGGTGAATAGAGTTTTCAAAGTCAAAATATAAACAGAGAATACTGATCTAAACATAATTACAACATAACTAACTTGGGAGGAAGGGGAGATGGGAAGCCTGATTGGCTAAGCCTGTGTGCTGGGGTAGGGAGAGCAAAAATGAGCTAACTCCTAATTTTCCACAGAGAAAAGTCAATAAAGAATCAGCTGAAAAAGTTGAAAGTGGATGCCTCTGAGGAGTTGGAAATGGGGTCTGAGTTGCAAGAGACAGTTTCTCATGATAAATCTTACAGAACTATTTAACTCATTAGACTGTGGGCAAGTGTAACTCCATTAAAAATTAACCAAGACAATTAAACTTAAAAATCTACCAGAATTTCTACATATAGAAGGGACACAATAAATGTTAACCATTACAATTCCTTCCATATGACATCTTCATCAGACATCTTGCTGTGCTTGCAGGTGGATGGGATGTATCAGGACACTGGATTGCAAATGACAAAGCCTCAATTCCAACTGGTGAAAGCACAACAGGGGATTGTACTGTGTCATGTCACAAACAAGCTTCAGTCCTAGCTGGATCCAGGTGTTCACCTGGTGCCAGTAGAGATCTTTCTGTCTCCATTTCTTGGCTCTATTTTCTGTTTTGACTTCATTCTCAAGCAGGCTCCTCTCACACTTTGGCAAGCTGGCCTCCAACACCTCCAGATTTCTATCCTACCAGCTTCGTGATCCTAATGGAAGAAAGGTGTTTCTGCCTGGTAATTGCAACAAAATAATGGGATAGACACTCATGGATCTGGCTTGGGTCACGTGCCCATCCCTGGACAGATTGGTTTGGCCATAGGGACAGAGCACTCGGATTGGCTAATCCAGAGTCATATGCCCACTGCTGGAACCATGGACAAAGTGGGGGTGAAATGGTCTCACAAAGGAAATGTGGGTGCTGTTATTAGAAAAAGTGAGGATAAATGCTGCAAAACCAATAGTTGTGCTCTTGCCTGATCATCCGTGCAGGAGCCACTGGTTAGGAAACTTCTCCTAGAACACTACACAATTGACCCATTCCCTCCGCTTCATGAGAACCATTCAGTATTCAAAGACATGTCCCACATTCCCACATTTATTCATCTCCAGGAAACAAGCCTAGATCCTCTAATTTTCCTTGCATAATGGTTTCTGGACCCCTCGCTTCCCTGGCTCTTTTTCCCTGAATGCTGAGTAGTGCCAAAATACTACAATGTGGTACCTAGATCTGAATGAAGCTCCAGATGAGGCCTGATCAGCCCAGAGGCCCATGGGATGCTCATCTCATCTCATCTCATCGCTTCTCGCCAGTAGAGCACCTTAAACATACACTAGCTTTTTTAGTAACCGCAGTGCATTGTTGGCTCATATTCAGCTGCGGTCAACACCTTTTATTACATGAGCTGTCATTAAGCCAGGAGCTCCTCATTCTGCATTCATGCAACTGGTTCTTTGTATCTAAGTAAAGAGTCCTTGTTAAATTTCACCTTATAAAATTTGGTCCATTATTGCATTTCACTGAGGTGTTTTGTACATAGATCCTGTCTTCAGTATTAACCATCTCTCCAGGTTTTGCATAATCCACCTACTTGACTGGCAGACATTCTCTTTATTTTCATCCAGGAGAATAATAAAATAAATTAGGGTCAAGGATAAAGCTCTCTGTCCCACTACCGAAGTCCACGTGATATGTTTTGATTGCTCAATCAGCTATGGAGCAATCAGATTGTTTAGTTTCCTAGGGCTGCCAGAACACATTACCACAAACTGAATGGCCTAAAACAACAGAAATTCATTCCCTCACAGATTTGGAGGCTAGAGGTCCTAACAAGGTGTCAGCAGGGCCATCCCCCTTCCAAAGACTTTATGGAAAAATCCTTCCTTGCCTCTTCATAACTTGTGTTGGCTTCTGGCAATCCTTGACATTCCTGCATCACTCCATCTTCACCTGGCATGTTTTCCCTCTGTGTGTGTCTTCTTTGTGTCTTTGTGTCCAAGTTTCCCTTTTCTTATAAGGGCACCAGTCATTGGATTTAGGACTCACCCTGATCCAGCATGAGTTCATCCCTACTCAGAGAACTTATTTTCCAAAAAGTTCACACTCACAGGGACCGGGGTGAGGACCTCAATATCTTATCAGGGACCCAATTCAACCTATTCTTCAAGCAGTATCAGTTTTAACTTCCCATGACCCTTTGTTGAGCTCCAGGCTTTGAAGAGTATCTCTATCAGAAGCCCTGCTGCAATCCCAACGGACTGGGAGTCCACGCACCCCACCCCATTAACCAGTCAACCCAATCCACTAGCCCAGCCTGGAGCAGTGGTTGCCACCAGGAGCTGTACATGGCTGTCCACTCCCTTCCCACTTGGGGAGGAGGCCAGAATCTCCTGGGGGTGAGGGAGGGGTAGGTGGAGAAGGGACGCCATAGAGTGGCATGGTTAAGAGCTTGGACTTTAGAATGAGACAGACCTGTGACTGGGCTAGCTTACTCAACCTCTCTAGCATCCCATTTTCTTCACTTGTAAAATGTGAGTATTAAAACTTATCCTGGGGTGGCCGGATGGGTCAGTTGGTTAGAGCGTGAGCTCTGAACAACTGGGTTGCCGGTTCGATACCCACATGGGCCAGTGAGCTGCGCCCTCCACAACTAGATTGAAGACAATGAGCTGCCACTGAGCTTCCGGAGGGGCGGCTGGATGGCTCAGTTGGTTAGAGTATGAGCTCTTAACAACAAGGTTACCGGTTCAATTCCTGCATGGGATGGTGGGCTGTGCCCTCTGCAACTAAAGATTGAAAACGGCAATTGGACTTGGAGCTGAGCTGCGCCCTCCACAACTAGATTGAAGGACAACGACTTGGAGCTGATGGGCCCTGGAGGAGCCCACTGTTCCCCAATATGCCCCAATAAAAAATTAAAAACAAACAAACAACAACATCATCCTTATAAGGATTAAAGGACAGCCCAGGGTAGCTGTGGCTGTTGCCACTGTTGCTGCTGCTGCTTCTGCTGTTACTGTTAGCTGCTTGGGATCTGGATGTTCAACTTCCCCCTGAGGCAAGTATCTTAACATCACTGAACCTGTTTCACGTTTCCGAATCTGTAAAATGAGAAACCTAACTCTTAGGGTGTGGTGAGCTCTGAACACACCCAGCACAGAGCCTGGGGCACAGGAGAAGCAACATAAATGTTTGCTTCTTTCCCTTCCCTTCCCCTGTGAACAAAGGAAGTAACGTTAGTTTCTGACGTGACCTACTGTTAGGGAACTCAAGGTGGCTCCTACATGATCACTGTCTTTTCTCTGTCCTCGGGGAGAGTCCTTGGACTTTATATCGAGCCTGTCTTTATAGAGACTCTAAATTGTTTGTCAAAACAAAATGCTCATTGTAACTAGCATATATACATCTTTGCCCACCAGTTCTTTAGATGGACCTCTCAAGTCACTTCTTCAGAAAGCTCTCTAGCATCACTATTTTTATTATGCCCATTTCACTTAATTGGTAGCTGAAGGCAAGCAGTTATTAACAGCCCTGGGGCAGGCAGTAGTGGGGGGTGTGGAGCAGGGCTTCGATCTATACCCTCAAACTCCAAGCCTGAAGCTTTGTCTTCACACACAAAACAATTAGATTTTTTAAAAATAAGTTTAATTACATATTTAAATGAATATTCTTTTAAAAATCAGAACATTATTGATCAATCTAAAGTTTTAGTCCATCAATTTCAATCCCTGTCTCTGTCTTCACCTCCTCAAGAGTAACTACTGTTTACGGATTTGATGTCCATGCTTCAGAACTTTCAAAGTTTTCCATCCCTATGTTTATATATAATATATAAGCCTATACAAAATATACTGTTTTGTGCTATGTGTTTTCACATAGACAGCATCATGCATTCCATAGGATTTGGCTATTTGCATTTTTTTACTGCACAGCACATTTAGAGAGTCCTCCCTGCTGAAACACGTACATCGCGTTTGTTCCTTTGGTCCTCTGTGTTCCACCACCAATGCCATGCTTGACTGACCCTGCTCCTGTTGATAGCCCCCTGCGCAGGGGCCCCATTTTCCACTGCCCCTGAGAGCTGGTGGCTTTGCTTAGCAGGACCTGAGGAGCCTTCAGGAAGGTCTCCTGGGCTCACAGGCTTCCTCGTGTGGAGAGGCCAGAATCATGGGGAGTTCACTTTGAAAGTAGGGCCACCCACAGACCCTAACTGTTGGGGGTTCAAGATCAAGGACTTCCTCCTGACCTCTTGCCGCAGTAGCAGGAAGGCCTGGCAGAGCTTGCATGGCTCTCCATTCCTCCCTGCTGGGCCAGCCCTCCTCACCTCTGCTTGCCAACAGGACCTCTTAGCAGTGAAAGATGAAAAGAGAAGTAAAATAAACACAATAAATAGGCTCAAGTTTACCTAATAAAATGGAAGCAGTAAAACAAGAAAAACAAACCAACTGACTACAGTGCAAGTACAAAAACAGGAAGAGATGAAACCCTTTTTGACCATTCCTTGATCTAAAGTAAGACGCACCAAAAGCAAGACCTGAGGCTGGAGGTGGGGAGCACTTCTCTAGGGGAGCACTCCCTCTTTCCTATAGCGATTCATCCTTCCTGATGGAATTGAGTCTGGGTCCCCCCAAGAATTTCTTCCAGATCAGTGGCTACACATTTGAATAATCCGGGAAGATTTAAAACAAACAATTTCCCAATGGTTGGAGGATAAATCAATTAGGGGGTGGGGATCTATAAATAAACACTACACTGATTTGTTGTGTTTGCTGATTTCCATGTTATAAATACTCCTGCCAGGGCCTTAAGCTGCTAATGGCTTGCCAACTGGCTTGCAAATTAATTCATTTAGTATTCAAGACAATGGCACTACATTGAGAAACTCTCTGTAGCGTTTCTCACGTTCTAAGAATTTCTAATATACACCACGATCACTGAAAAAACAGCCAATCAAAATTCAGTAAGTTATTTATAGCCAAATAATTTATAAAGCAACTTTCTTAAAACCCTTTCAAAAAGTTTATAGCAAAAATATTTAATGTGGGCTGTAGACGTGTTTTACTGCGTTGGATATGATGTGCCAGAGGTCTCTGCAAGGAAGCAGTTCTAGGGCTGACATAGGGAACAGAAGAGGAGGGGAGTTTGGATTAGTGGGAGCTGGACAAGAGAAGCACCTGCTGGCTACAGAAATCCTCTGTGGGATCTGCAAAGTTCACAGAGCGCTTTCACTGGGAAGGAAACTGAGATTCCGAGAGGAAAAGCACCTTGCTCAAAGTTGCATAGCAAGTCTTGACTCAGGGCTTCTGACACCAGAACCAGGTCTCTTCAAAACACACTGGAGCCCATCTAGTGGAGTCTGAAGCCCCAGCTCAAATCTGGAAACTTTAAAGTTTGGGTACCCATCCCTTTGCCCCTTTCTTGATTCTCAGCCATGTCCTGCAGCTGCTGACCTGGCAAGACCACATATTGATCTCACCTGAGCCACGAGTGTCCAAGGGGGCAGTGTGTGAGCCTGCAGCCTCCTGACACCCAGGGGAAAACTCAAATTACCCATCTGCCAGCAAGACTCCCCAGGACAGGAGTGGTGCCCGAGGGAGCAAGAGTAAGGGAAGCCAGGAAAGCTTTCAGACCTTCTGCGGAGGGTGTGCTTTAGGAGACAGAGCTGTTGATCCCCAAGGCAGGCCCACGCAGTAGGAGCTGCTCCCTGGAGCCAGAGGGAAGGGGTGTTATATAACCCAGGAGGTCAGGGTGGAAGTCCCCATGGAGAAATGTTCCCACAAAGGAAGGGGGCCATTCCCCGACCCCCTGCAGAGAGCCACACCCCACTCCCCCCCCACCACCAATGGCTCCTTATAGCTCACCCATTTCAAGGGCAAAGCTACAGCCCCCACCTTTCTGCACTGGAGAGGAGTGGAGGAGTTCCCGCGTGGGCATAGCATTGCCACAGTAGGAGGAGCCTAGGCAGAAGAAAGCAGTTGATTTCCTCAAGTCTCAGCTACTCTGGCCATCTCTGGGCTCCTCCACAGATAGCCCTCAGGGTAGGCTAGAAGTCCTGGCCTCCAAGGTCAGACACTGCTACTGAGAATCCTGAAGAGGCTCTGCTCTCATACTCTCCTGGGCATATGCCCTTGGACAGGCCACCTGGGCATGGCTGGGGAGGAAGGAAGGGCAGTCTCCCTGTGTTCTGGTGAGTGTGTCTGGTCCCCATGGCAACCTCTCCTGTCTCTAAAATTATATGTGGATTAAGAACACTCCATCTGGCAAGAGCAGATGGAATTAGGCAGAAGCATAATCCAGACACTGGATTTCAGATCTGTGGCTCTACCTTTAACAAGAAGTCAAAAAAAGACAACGCGGCCAGGAGAGAAGTGTACACGTGTGTGGGGGGAGGGGAACGGCATTTATGTGCCACAGGATGTGAGGAGTGACTCAGTGTGTGTGACAAGAAGGTGGTTTGGGGGAGAGGGGATTAACCAAAGGAAATGGGAAATTGAGGTCAGAATGGAGAAGGGAATTGAAAAATGGGGGAAATGTGGGTGCTCAGAGAAAGGTAAGGATCCAAGGGTTCACAAAAGTCTGACAAAAGTCTGAAGAAGGGGAGGAGAGAAGCCCTGCAGCACCGAGAATTCCTGGAGGGTCTAAAGACATCCCTCCCACCTGGGAACACAGCACACAAGAATGAAAGCAGAAGAAAGTGCCACGTGTCAGTCAGGCATAAATTGAGCTGCAGGCAACAGAAAACCTGGTGAGCACACACTTGAACAAATAGTGGTTTCTTTGTCTCACAAAATAAAAAATCTGAAAGTAGGTGGGGGCTGGTGCTCAGCAGTGTCAGGGCTGACATTTCTGAGATTCTCTTGGCCTTTCCCTGTGGAAATATAGTTGCTACAGTTTCAAATATCAGGAACTTTTCAAAGTAGGAAGAAAGAGAAGGGAACTGTGCCAGACAGTCTGTCTTAGGAGTGCTCCTTTCACTTGAGTCCATTGACCAGAACTGATCACGTGGTCTCCCTTAGTCGCAAAACAGGGGAAGGAGGGCGCAGGGTTGCCATGGCCATGGCTTAGCCCTGCTGGCCACTCTGTTGACCCAAACAAAATCAGGGTCCTGTTATTAAGGAAGAAGGGGAAATGGATATTCAGAAGGCAACCAAGCCCCAGAGGTTCAAAACAGAGTGGCAAACGTTTTTGGTAAAAACTAAATTAATATTCCAAAGTTGAATTGAATGCCTCTCCAGAAACGGAGACCCCGTTTTGGGAATGGCAATCCAAAACCCCAAAGCTCGCCCTTTGTTAAAAGTCTCAATCATCACGAACTCTCTCAATTAAACTTCATAGCAACCCCATGAAGTAGATGCTTTTGTTTTTCGCACACTGCAGACAAGAAAGGAGAGTTTCACACTTTGCACATCACACTTTACAGGAACACATCTGAGTCAAGAATTTACAGGCTCTACTCCAGATACTCCTCAGCTTTTTGTCCTAAACTCTTTGACTGCTCCTTATAGGAAGCCGTCCCACCCCTCCTTCACTCAGTTATTGATCCCTGGCCCTTCCCTAGGATCAGAACACCAGTATGGAGACCTTTGAAATCAGACAGACCTGTGTTCAGATCCTCAGTTTTCTACTTGTCACTGTGTGGCGTTGGGCAAGCTCCTTGGCTCTCTGGACCTCCTAAAAAAGTTCCTCCTCCTGAGGTTGTAGGATTAAGTAGGACACGATGGATTAGTGTGCCCAGCACAGTGTGTAGAAACAGCAAGTGTTCGATACATTCAGTGCCTTTCTAGAGATGCAGCAATGTGGAAATAAATGCAGCCGGCCCCGGCTGCTGCCATTCCATGACCCTCTCGCTGGCCTCTCAGGTCCTACAGAGAGGGCAGCTGCTGCCTCTGGGAGATTCAGGCACAGGGCAGACCTTGTTGGGAGCTGGGCCAGCAGTATGACGGTTCCAGTATGATGGAACCAATCCCTCCTCCAAGCCAGTGATCATGTGTCATGGCTCCCCACTTCTGCCCGAGGAGAGTCATTTCTGCCTGATGAGTCACGGGGGGTGACTATGGGTTTCCACAAGCCAGAATGGAAGGCAATTTCCCCAGCGTGAGAAAGAGCCATCCTGCCATAGTCTTGGGGTAGTTGACTATGGCCTACACCTCACTGTGTCTTTGGCCTCACCACAAACCACCAGCAGAAGGTTCAAAGGCCAGGAAAAGAGATGGGAGCCACTGATGCTAACAATCCCAAAATGGAAGTCTCTCCTGGTTTCAGAGACAGATGCCATGGACAGAAACCAAAATAGGATGTATAATAAATTGTATTGTACATATAAATATTTATGATAGGCACCAGCATAAAAGTGAGGTACCAGGTGACATTCTTGGGCTGGTTGGACCCGCCGGAGGTCAACGAGGTCATCCCTCTGCCTCCAGCTATTTCAAGGCAAATGCATAAAGTTCTGTAACATGGAGCATCACTGGGCATCGACTGTGAAGGTGGCCATCTTGTAGGTCTCTGGAGATGTACAGGGCTGACATTGCTGCTTCCTACCTACTGCTCTGCGGCCCACTTACAACTTATTTGACCCTCCTCAGAACCCAAGAACCAATCCCTGTCAATGCCTCCAGTTTGGCCAGGGACCTCCATTTCTATGCAGAGATTTTGGAAGCAGCTATAACTGCGGGCAACCCAGCCCCACTCCTCCTGCTTTAGCCTCAGAGACCAGACCAGAGAAACATAAGGGTAGGCACGGAATTCTCCTGGCAGTGATGCCAGAAGCAAGGAAGCCATAAGGGAGCCATGGTTAATCCTGCTGTACTTGCCAGGCCAGGCCTGAATGCACCCCTTTACAGCCCATGGTTACAGGGCAAGTTACAAACTCTCCATAGCTCAAGCTCCGGCACGAGGCCTTCCTGAAATGCCCTTCTTTTGAAATGAGTTTTGAGTGTGTGGCCAGGTCCTTCCAGTGGGGTCCTGAGTAATGGATCATAGCCAGGGCAGGTCTCCTGGCTGGACCATATGCTCCAGAGAGGCTGGGACTTTGTAATGAGGCTCAGTATAACCTCTGTGCACTGAGCCCAGAAACCAGCATCCGGCACTCAGAGGGTATGGGCAAAATTTCGGCGTGCTCAGCCCTCTTTTAAAAATGACATGTTCGGGGGCTATTATAAAATAAAATAAAATAACAACATTGGCCAGGATGTAGAGAAATTGGAAACTTTGTGCACTGGTGGTAAAATGAAAAATGGTGCAGCCGCTATGGAAAGCAGAATGATGGTTCCTCAAAAAATTAAAAATAGAATCACCATATGATGCAGGCATTCCACTTCAAAAAGAAATATGTCTTGAAGAGATATTTGTACACCCATGTTCACAGCAGCATTATTCACAATAGCTAAAAGGTTAGCAACCCAAATGTCTATTGAAAGATAAATAGATTTTTTAAAATGTGATACGTATATACATATAATGGACTATTACTCAACCTTAAAAAGGAAAGAAATTATGACCCATGCTACAACATAGATGAATCTTGAGAACATTATGTTAAGTAAAATAAATCAGCCACAAAAAGACAAAGTGTATGAGTCCACTTATGAGTATATGAAACACCTGGGATAGGCAAATTCATAGAGAGTAGAATTGTGGTTGCTTGGGTGGGAAAGGGCAGTTGTTCAACAGGTACAGAGTTTCAGTTTTGCAAGATGAAAGGAGTTTGGAGATTGGTTGCACAACGTGAATGTACTTAACACTACCTAACAGTACACTTAAAAATGGTTAAGGTATAGGTAAATTTTGCCATGTATATTTTGCCACTATTAAAAAATTTATCACTATTAATAATTGAATTAAAATTTTAATAACATTTTTGTTGCTTTTCTGCAGATAAAAGAAATATTTATTAAAAATCTTGAACTTACAGAAAAGTCTAGAGGTAAAGATATATCTTATATACGACATGTAAAAACTCATAAAGAAATAAAAATTACCTGTTAGTCTACTCTCCAGAGACAATTACTGCTAATAAGATTGTATACATCCTCTATTTTGAACATATATGTGTGTACATCTATCAATCTATAATTTACTTCATTCAATGGATACAATCATATATACCACTTAACTATATGTAAGTATTTCCAAAATCTCCTATAACATGATTTTTAATGGCTTTCTGGTATTTGATTATATTAGCATAACAAAATTTATGCAACTGGTCTTCTATTTCTGAACGTTTAGGTGGTTTAAAGTTTTTCAATATTTTAAGCAGTTCTGTGATAAACATCCTTATGTATATACTATTAGGTTGGTGCAAAAGTAATTGTGATTTTTGCAATTATTTTTAACCTTTTAAACTGCAATTACTTTTGCACCGACCTAATATTATCCATATTTCTGATCATTCCTTAGAATAATTTCCTAGAAGTGAAGTTACTGAGTTAAAGACTTGAGTATTTTGAGGCTGATGGCACACTGATTTGGGCCTTCTCTGACAACCCTGTTTTGTTGAGAGGGCCACTGCTCGCTCAGTGCTCTGCGCTCTGTCCCTTCCAAGGCTCATAAGGCCCCAGACTTTCTCTTCTTTGACTTCTGCTGGATCGACTCCTGCAGGTGCTGGGGAACTAAATGCTCTGGAATTCAAGCAAAGTAAAACAGGGCCCTTGTGTTTCTATGGGCTAACTTTGCAGGTTCAAATGACATCTTACAAAAAATCCAGAATCCTTGTTGCTGGAAGGAACCAAGAGATGGCTTCATTTCACGGAGCAGGAAAATGAGGCTTACAAAGGGGGAATAACATTCCCTTTTCTTGGTGGATGGACTGAGCTAAAACTGAACTTGATCTATCCACCCAGGGAGGATTGGGGTCACAGCAGAGAGTAAATTCTCCAGCTCACCGGGCCAAGCACCAGGTTCCAGAACAGCTGTGGGGTCAGCTGAGGCCATCTTTTCACAGCGTGAGTGACAACTGCCTCGTGGCCACATCCTGGCACTCAGGAGGCGCCAGTAAAACTCTCCAGGACAAGAGCTCAGACCCTTTTCCTAGAGTAAACTCAGAAAACCAACTCTTACGGCGGGCATGTGGGTAGGTGGTCTGCACTTGGCCAGAGAGACGCAGAGAAGACCCAAACTTCCACTGTGTAAGAAATGGAGTGGGGAAGAGGCAGGGAACGGGTCCTACCTTTACTGAGTACCAGACCCTCAGTACTCAATACCACATGCGAGGTAAGCACAGCCCTCTTTTGCAGATAAGTCTTGGAAAAGGTAAAGAACTTGACCAAGGTCAAACTGATAGCAAATGTTATCGGGATTCCAGCCCAGGTTGACCACCTGGCTACAGCACCCATAACACACCACTCATTACTCCCAAGGACCCTGAATACACTTCAGCATACAAAATAAAAGAGAGGTACACGATCATGCACCCGTCTGCAAACTGATTTCACATCACAACAAGAGGACAAAGAGAAGGAAGTTCAGTCACGTGTGTGAAGAGGTTGCAGGGTGGTCTCTTCTACTCCAAGGATCTGTGAATTGTGAAATTCTGGTCGGAGTAGAAGGACCAACCTGAGGGCCAGTATTCAAGAATCCCGACGACGACCACAAGCAAGAGGCAGCAGCTGTGGGGAGGAAAGGGCATGGTGCTGGGAGTTGGGGACCTGGGTGCCACTCCTGGGTGAGCCAGGCCAGCTGTGTGAGCCTGGTAAGCCACTTCACCTCCCTGAACTTACCTCTTCTCAAGTAAAATGGGAAATCTCATCCTTCTCCAGCTATCACCCCATTTTGTTCCTTCCCTCTGCAGCAAAACTGTTCCAAATGCTGTCTATACTTTCCTCCAAGTCTGTTTTTCTGAATCTTTAAAAAAAAAAGTTTGCATTTATTGTGAATTATTTCTTAAATAAAAATTACATATGTGTTATAAAGAATATTAAACAAACATATGCACCTGCCAGTCAGCTTAAGAAATAGAGAATACCAAAGCATCTGAAATCCCTGGTCACATCCCTCTCCCCTTCACCCAACCACTATTTCAAATTTAGCGTTTATGATTCTCTTCCTTTTCATTAAGTTTTTAAGCATTTATGTATACCTAAACTTTATATAAATTATAAGTATTTTGCCACTTTTTTGTTATAAATTGAATTGTGTCCCCTCCAAAAAGACTGTATTGGGGGGTTCTAAACCCCAGTATTTCAGAATTTGACCTGTTTTGGACATAGGGACTTCATAGAGATAACCGAGTTAAAATTAGATCATTAGGGTGGGTTCTAATGCAATATGGCTGGTGTCCTTATAAAAAGGGGGAATTCTTGACACAGAGACATGCACACAGGGAGAACACCATGTGAATACTGGAGTTCTACTGCCAAGGAACTACCAGAAGCTAGGAGAGAAACCTGGAATGGATCCTTCCCTAGAGGCTCCAGAGGGAGCACGGCCTTGCCAACATCTTGATCTTGGACGTCTGGCCTCCAGAAGAGTGAGAGAATACATGTCTGCTGTTTAAGCCACGCAGTCTGTGGTACTTTGTGTTGACAGTGCCAGGAAACAAATACATCATTCCATACTATATTCTTGAGATTCATTTGTTAATGAACGAAACTGAGGTTTATTTTCTCTGCCATGTTCCATTATATGATATACATACCATCATTTATCTATTTTACTTTGAAAAAGCTATGTGGCTTGCTTTCAGGGTTTTTTTTTAAACATTGCATATGGTGCTGCCCTGAACTTCCTGCATGGTGTACCCTAAAGGGAAATGCTGCTTGGGTCTATTGGGCAAATGCCTGGGTTAGAGAACCCTAAATGCTATCCCTTTTGCCAATCTGGTGGGTATAAAATAGTATTTCCTATTGTGTTCAATTTGCATTTTCCTGATTCCTAAGGTAGGTAAGCATCTTTTTATGTTTACTTTCAATGTATGTTTTCTTTTTTGCAAGAGGTGCATTTTCCTTGTCTTTTTTCTTATTTATTTCTGGTTCTCTGTATTCTGGACTCCAATCATACATTGGTTAAGTGTTGGTTATGTATTACAAATATCTTCTCCTATTTTGCATCTTTTTGCTTTATTTATAGCTTCCTTTGGGGAACAGAAGCTTTTCTTTTTTTTTTTTTTCCTTTTAAATCGACTTTATTTCTGAGGACAGTTATGGGTTCACAGCAGAGTTACAGAGCAGAAAGCACAGAGTTCCCACATACCCCCGCCCCCATGCAAGCACAATCCCCACTACACACATCCCCACCAGGGGGGACGTTTGTTACAATTGTTTACCTACATGGACACACCATTATCATCTTCCCATTTTAATGTAGTGGGACTTATTCATCTTTTCCTAACATTTGTGCTTTCAAGAAATTCTTTTTACCCCAAGGTCACAGAGATACACTCCTATACTCCCTTCTTAAGGGTTTATATTCTGCGTGTCACATCGTTAATGGACCTGGAATTGAGTTTTTGAGACTGTTGTGTACTAAGTTTCTAAAATGGGAAGGAGCACAGTGCTGCTTTTCTCACAGGGTTAATGGGAAGATCAGAAGAGAAAATGTGTGTGTGCAAGGACTCTGAGAACGAAAACAGTGTACAAACACAGGTGTCGATGATGGTGATTTGATGGCAGATGAGAAAGCCATTGGAGAGAAGGCTGCTTTGGTTCTTGATTTGCTAATAAACTGGTCACATGTTAGGCTGCCAATAGTCCAGGCAGAAACACAACCGCCATCCCTCCTGAGGCTGGAGGACAAGTGTGGCCTTTGCAAGAAAGCAAGTTCCAGTGATACCACTGTGATTGGTCCCTGCTCTACCCACACTGCTCACTCCATCTGCCAACTTACATCAGCAAACGAGGTTGCAAATATGGCCTTGAGTCATAGATAGAAGTTTAAAGTACACTCAGGAAATCCTGCTCAGCAAAGAATGTGAGTTATGAGATTCAGCAAGGTGACAGTCAAAAACAGCAAAAAGCAAGTGTGGGTGCTTCACAAGGAGCTTGTGTATCCCCTTCACAGCCTGACCACTCCACCCCAGCTCCTGCCCCCAGAGAGGCAATAATAATATCTAAAGATAAGCCTGTGACACCTGCGACTAGGGACCCCGGCAACCTTCTCAGATGACATTACAGAACCTGAGGAGGAAGTGGGGTCAACTTCAGGGAGCTGGAAGATTCAGGCCCAAGGATGCAGGTCTGCGTAATGGAGCGATGGTTAGAGGAGGAGGGTTACAAGAAGGGAGCAGCAGGCGCCAGAGCAGGCCAAACTGCTGGACGAAGCTGACGAGTTAAACGCACTCTTTGGCCTGCAGAAGGTGGTATTGTTTGAACCCCTTGAAGCACCCCATGACTGAGGACCGGAGCCCAGGCAAGTCCCCTGGCCAGGTGCTGCTACCCAGGCTGTGACACTGGCCAGAAGTCCTCGAGTTCTAGGATGTCAGCACTAGGAGGGGAGTGGAGGGTGGGGAGGATTTGAACAGGGCTCAAGGAAGCTTGTGGGGGACAGATGTGTTCAGTGTCTTGATTGTGGTGGCGGTTTCGGTTGTATACGTGACAAAACTTACCAAACTGTGCACCTTCAATATGCCCATTTTAATCAGTTATGTGTCCATAAAGCTGTTAAAAATCATGAAACTGTGGTGGTAATTTTTATTACATATGCATATTGGTAGACAGAAGAAAGACTGGAAGGATGTTTCCCAAAACATTACCAGTGGTTAGTTCTAGGTTGTGGGATTACAGAGGATTTCCATTCTCCTATAGATCTTGTGAAGATGAGCAACAGCGGAGCCAAAGGGCTGGGCGTGTGGTGGGTGCCCAGCATGGAGGGGCTACAGTAACCGAAGCAACCAGCCTTGGGCTGAAAAAGTCGGCCCTGCAGTGACTGCCTGGGTTAAGTCTCAGCTCTGCCATGTACTTGCTGAGTGGCCTTGAGGTAGGTGTTTGATCATTTGGTGCCTCCGTTTCCCCAAATATAATATGGACATGATTGTAGAAGCCTCCAAAGGTGGCTGAGAGATTCAATGAGCCCACCCAGGTGGCGTTTAGCAGTGTTCCCACAGCACGGTAGAGAGCGGGTGAGTAGTAGCTGCTGTCCCCTCCCGTCTTAGCTTCGCAGTAGTAAAAAGAATAAAACTAACTTAAGAAAAGTTTTATCGTTTTTTATGATAAAAATAGAGTTGAGTAATCTCTGAAACAGAAAGCCAGTCCTGGAATTGAAAGTTTTTGAGGTTTCTCTTAGCCGGCGGTACCAGAAAACTTATCTCTCCACCAACTGTAACCACCTTTTGCGCCCTCCCCTGGCACCACGTCTCACCTCCTGCACATGTCACCCCCCTTCCCTGACCTCAGCTCGCGTCTGCTGCAGCTGCTTCTGGGAACAGAAACCATACCTTCCTCTTCCTTTCCCTTCTTTGTTTCTGTCCTGCAGACCCAGGAGTTACCATTCTTACCCTCCCTGCACGCCCCCCATGCCCAGGCCAACCTTTGGCTTGGCTTCCCCTTCATGGGTCTGGATGCCAACCTCAACTCAACTGCCTTAGTCCACCGACCTGGGCTGCTAATCACTTCCCCGAGCCTCAGTTTCTTCATCTGCCTATAGGGGCTAATTTCTCCTGCCCCAGCTGGCTCACGGGGGAATGTGCTTTGTAACTTGTGCATTAAGCCTCACACAACACAAGGGAGACCAAATTCTCCTCAGTTGGCACCAGTGCCCTGGGAAGAGGAGACCTTCCCTGACACGCCGCCCAGCCCCTGAGAATGATCACACACGTCATTGTGACCAGCCTTCTGTGGTATGTAGTCTTCAGGTCTTACTGAAATCTGCTGATGGGTCATTTGAGCTTCTTCAAGCGAGGTTCCTCTCCTGCTCCTCCTCCTCAGGAAGCTCCAAGTTCCTAGAGGCCAAGCCCACCTCACTCACCTTTCGCCCCCTCCTCCTTCCCTTTCTGCCTGACAAACCCACAGGGCTTGCACAGGGCTTGATCATCATGTGCACTCGTTACTTATTTGTTAGTTTTATTTGAACCAGCATGTACATCTCTGGCAACCACGAGCATGTGCTGCAGCTATTCAACTGTATAGTGACAAGAGAACAGAAGCAGAGACAGGTCAGCAACAAATCATTTCAAAAGGGAAAGGACACCCTAGGGGTTTTTTAAGAGGCACCAGGACAAAAGATCTGCAATGGCCACTCACCCCTCGTCATCACTCAAGGTGTGTGTGTGGTGGGGGTGTATGGATGTATTCACAGAGTTTATAGCTTTCCTTTGTCTCAAATCCTTTTCACCTACTCTCAGATTGGGTGTTAGAGGCCTGTTAAAGGTAAATGTTAGGCCAGACCCGTGATTCAAAGAACCTTGGGGTAAGAGTTATTTAGTTCCTCCCACATGTCTTAGGTCCCTGTGATGGCCAGCCTGGCAGGCGTGTGTCTGTCTTTTGTCTCTGTCTGGTTCTCCTTCTCATCATCTGCCCTCCCTGATCCCCAGTCAGTCTCGCTATCTATTCTGCCACAGGCACGAGGTCAGCCAGTCTGATGCAACGTTTCCAGTCAGAGGACAAGCCCCTGCCTGGCACAGCTGAGCAACAGAGAGGTGAGCTCTGAACTGTCAGCCCAGGGCGCAGTGGTCCTGGCCTCTCTCCAGGCCCCACTGATTGGCTCCTCCAGTCTCTCACTGAGTGAACTTGGACAACTCGCCTCACCTCTCTGTGCCTGTTTCTGCGTCCATAAAAGGAGACAGTAACGCCTACTCTCAGGATTTTTGTGAGCATTGAAAGGGAAAACCATTTCCAAACTTCAGTCATTCAATTTCCCGTCACCATTTTTACCATGTCTGCACATCACCTGCTCTACTTTTTTGATTTTTTGTCACTAAATCAACTTTTAATCATCTCACTGTGTGAAAAATACACTTTGCTAAAGAACACAGAACCCATGCAATAGATTAATACATGAAGCTTCTCTTGTTCCTGTCAATTGATTTGTTTTACTCTCCAAATCCTTCAATTCTTGGTTAGGCCAAGACAACTATATTCTTTTCTAACATTCATTACAATAAATGCTTAATTATTAAAATACGAAGTCCTCTGGGAAAGGGGTCCGCAGGCTGTGCAGTATGCTTTGGAAGACCCTGTGCTAACATATGGGTGACCTGGGCCCGTGCCTCCCCAAGGCAGGTGGGCTGTGGACAAACCTCAGAGTCACCTGGGAGAGTCGCCGGCCACCTGGAGAGACAGGACCAGGGCCCTGCATCCCCCACTCCCCTGCCAGGAGACAGAGAGACACAGAGAACAGGGAGCCCTAGGGACTGGCTAGGAGGTAAGATGTCAGCTCATTGTGGGAGTCACCTGCAGGCCACTGTCACAGTGCACACCTCCTGTCAGTTTGGCCCTGAAAAGCAAGTCCTGGAGAGGCCGAGACCCGGGTAGCAGTGAGGGCAATGAAGAATTGCTCTTCATTACAGTTCAGGCCTCTTGAATTGTATGGCCAGGCAGGGCCTGACTCCATGAGCTAGGAGTGACCTGTCCTAACGAGGACTGAAGAGTTTGGGGACGGGAGCTTTCTTTCTTCAAAAACAAGTCAATAAGCTGTGCAATGGGGCCTGCATATAACAACCCCTTAGTTGTACTCTGCACCTTCAGCATAGAAAGTACTTTCACACTCTTCACTTTAATACTTCACAGCTACCCTACGAAGTACAGTTGTCCCTTTGTATCCACAGAGGATTGGTTCCAGGACTCCTGCAGATACCAAAATCCTCAGATATTCAAGTCCCATATACAAAATGGCACATGCATACAACCTACACATATCCTCCCGTATATGTTAAATCATCTCTAAATTACTTATAATACCTAATACAATGTAAATGCTATGTAAATAGTTGTTATGCTGCATTATTTAGGGAATAATGACAAGGAAAAAAGTTTGTACATGTTCAGTACAGACCATCTTTGGCCTAACTATATAGCATGTGTCAATAACATAACTTATTTTTTCCCCCCAAATATTTTCTATCTGAGTTTGGTTGAATCCATGGATGAGGAACCCACAGATACAAAGGGCCAGGGCAACTTCAGGACTCCTACCCAAGTTCACAGATGAGGAAACTGGGGTTCAGAGAGTAAGACGTGAACCCCAGGACAGTATGGCGTAGGAGGCAGCGTGGATATTTACTGAGCACCTGTTAAGAGCTGGCATATTCCCATGCCCTACCTCATTTGCTCCTTGGGACAGTCCTGTGAGGTATGGACTTTAGCCAAATAAGCAAGTTTAAGAATCCTACCCAAGATGTAGCAGATTTGAATTTGTTAAGAATTACAGGCAGCCCCAATTGCTAACTAGGTTATATTCCAAGATGTGGTCAAAAGGCATTTTCCCACTAACAATGTACGTACTCAGGCTAGTCCAAGGAAGGCCAATTAACCCATGATACTCCAGAATTCTTGAACATGTACAGTAAACGTTAGAAAAATATGATAATGCCAGTGTTCAAAAGAAAAAAGAAATAGCAGTTGATAAGAAATTACTTTTTGTTTGTCTTCAATGCCTGCCTGAAACTCTGAGGCCAGATAGAAGAAGAAACATAATTTCCCCTTCCCTCCTAATTTCGAATTTAAGGAAGAGGAAGAAAAAAGGTGGTATGTGTGTACGTGTACGGGGAGGAGGGGGAAAGATGGGGTGAGGTGAGCACCCAGTGGGGAGCAGGCTGGAGAAAAGGACAGTTGGCTAACTAAATGGGGAAGTTGTAAAAAGAAGAAGCAGGTGCCTAGAGAGACAGCTCAGCATGACGGGCCAGCATTTCTCCCATTCAAGACACTGCTTTCCCATATCCAGCTTCCACAGAAAGATGAGAGAGGTACCAGATCTGCCAACTGTTGGGGAGTCAGGGTCACTCAGAGGCCTGAGAACAAGAAGGGGAGAAGCAATTCTGCCAGTGGGATTTTTCTAGGAAAGAGAAATGCATTTCCCATGGGGAAAGTCAGAAACGGGTTTAAGCCCCCGCTACCACACACAAAATTCTGGCAGTGGGGGCAAGAGTGGGGTTTACAGCTGCTGGAAATCCCTCTCCATCCTTGGAAGAGCAGCCTAGGGCTCTGGCTGCTTTCCACTCAGATGCCAAGACAGCCGGTTCCAATCCTGGAGCCCCTCTTCCCAGCTGTGTGACTGGCGCAGTGCTTCCCCTCTCTGAGCCTCACCCCCTCCTCCATGAGGTGACAATCAAACATCCCACCCAGGGCTGCTGTGGAGGATGAATGAGTTAAGGCCCATAGAATCACTTATGAGCCTTGTGTGGTGCAGGGAGGTGCAGGAAGCATGTAATCAATACGTGTTAGCTCCCTGCCTGGCTGGCTCTCTCATTTCCCAGCGGAGGCTTCAGGGCCATCAAGGCTGACGCAGCAGCTCTAGCCATAGCCCCCTCTGCTCCTGGTCACCAGGCCGCAAACTTTCATGATTCTAAATGGGTGGAAAGAGATGAGAGGCATGATTCTAATTTCAGATCTGATCCCGACAGCTGGTCAGGCTGTGGGCGGCCTCTCCCTCCCCTGTGTGGAGCCCTCCAGGAGAGGAGTGGGGGTGGACACAGCTCCTGAGGCAAAGCAGAGCAGCCTCAGCCAGGTCAATGTAACTGCTAGAACTCCCTAGTCCCGAATGTCCTCAAGTAAGATCAGAGCTGGAAAGAGCCATAGATCTTTTGTTTCCACGTTCTCATTTCACAGATGAGGGAACAGGCCCACAGAGGGGAAGGGCTTTTCGTAGTCACACAGCCAGGCACAGGAAGAGCTGGGCCTAGCATTCAGGTGTCCTGACACCCAGACGGGCAGCCAGAATCCCTCTGATTAGGAAATACTTGTTCATGACCATGAGCATTTGATGAATTTGCTTCCAGTCTTTTAAAAATACATGTATGTAATTTTAAATCAACACTTAATTATGCTATGAATGAACATATTATTTTTTTAAATTAATTTCAGTACCTCCTGGATACCTTGTGATTATTCAGTGTTTATTGAATGAATGAATGAATGAATGAATGAATGAATTCTTATTCCCACTATCCCACTTCAGGCCTCAGTCTTTTTATCAGCTCCTCCCTGGAGACAACAATAAGCCTTGAACTGGTAGCCCCCCCTAGACACCCCTTCACCCGGTGCCCTTCCTCCCCACTCCCACCCAGTCCTACCATGGCCTCCACAGTAGGGACCCAGGAGTCAAGAAGGGCAAGAAAGATTGCTCAGGATAGTCCTCCAGCCCTGCTCCTTTCTTGGTCAAGGTCAGCTTTGGGCCTGGGCGTGGGACAGGTGTGAGATACCAGATGCCCTCTCCCCTGGATTCTGGCCCTGGCACCCTGCTCAGCTATTCCCTCAGACTGACAAGTGTTCCTCTTACTCAGTGGCTGGTTTTGCCTATGCTTTTTTCTCTCCTTTCCTCCCTGGTGCTGGAACTCAGGAAAGACCCTGAGACTTTCATGGTACTCCGAGGGAATAATTCAATCGTTAAAAATTAAGGCCAACTCGATGGTGGGAATCTTTTCAGTGTATACGTATACCAAATCATCACATTGTATACTATAAATATCTTAAAATTTTATTTGTCAATTATACCTCAATAAAGCTGACAAAAATGAAGACCATTAAGGACAGAGCACGGGGCACTGGCAGGGTGTGAGCCTGGAGATGGAGGCTTGGCCAGGCCTAGCACCACCGAAGGCAAGGAAATGAGTGAGTTCTCTGAGAGGTGGGCATGCCCTGCGGATGGGAGCTGGAAGACTTCTAAGTAGGAGATGAAAGAATCATAGATGGAGCATCCGGGAGTCAGGAGGAGCGTGTCTGATCCTTGAGGTCAAGAGTAAAGGTGGGTATGGTCAACAGTGCCAGTGCAGCAGAGGATGGAGGAAAAGTGGCCTCCACTCCCTGAGGTGGATGTGCGCAGACCCTCCCCTGGGTCTCAGGCCCGGCTATGACCAGAGACCCTTAGGCTGGGTTTCGTCCTGAGGAAACCTCCCGGTGAGGCTGGATGGGTGTGGACCCTCCACCAAACTCCACGGAGAAGTGCCCAGACCCCACTGAGCAGAAACAGGGTGGGACGGAAACCAAACAAATTGCTCCTTTAAAGCCACCTGAAATTCATGTTTCAGGAATGTTTGATTTTTGGCTTCTCTTTCCTGCAGCAGGATATTTAAAGAAAACAAATCTTTTAAAGCTTGAACTCCAAAGCAAAGAGCCCTCTGTGTGCCTAGTTCTGGTCTCTGCTTCAGGAACAAACCTCCTTTACTCTGGTCTGGATTGTGTCCAAGGCAGATAGAAACTCATAGCCAAGATGGGAGCAGTCCAAGTCCCTACCGAGGGTTCAGAATGAGCTGGGCACAGTCAGACCTTGAGGCTTCGCTGAGGCTTCCATTCCAGGGCACCGTGAGGCCAGGCGCCTGTGGGGGCTGACAGACGGGGATGGCAGCGGGGAGGAGAGGGGGCCACATCCCTGCCCCAAGCCCCAGTCCAGCCATCTCTTCCCCTGGGAACAGATACTTGGTGGGGAAGAGGGGGGCTGAGAAGTTCCCCCAAGGAAGGTGACTCAGGCTTTTAGTCTATCTGGGATTTAAAATAAGATGGCCCATTTTCAGTGTTGGCCACTTTCACATGATTCAAATCCAGAGTCTGCAAAAGGAGACCCAACGAAGGGAGATGGAGACAAAAGGGAAAGGGAGTTAATTACTCCTGCCAGGTTCCCAAGCCTAAGTCTGGCCTTCCACTGCTCCCTTTACAGACCCCACACCCACCCAGCGCCGGCCTGCACAAAAAAGTGCAAGTCCACAGAGTGTCTTCCCACCGAACACGGAGCGGTCCTACAGTGCTGTAAAGTGGGCTGGCATGGGCTTTCATGTTCCTTTGCAGGTGTGGTTAACAGTGGCTCTGAGAGGCTAAGGGCTTTTCCAGGGCTCCAGCACCAGGAAGCCACAGAGCCTGCTTTCCAACCCAGGTCTCCTGATGCCCAGTCTGTGTTCTCTCCGCAGCGGCCCACTGCCCCACCCGGGAAAAAGGGCGGGCAGGAGAGTGGCTTTCCATTTCTGTCAGCGCCTGAGCAACAGACAGCTTAGCAACTACCAGGCCAGGGGGCTTTCCTAGTCCAGATGGCCAAGGATCCTGCCCAGGAGTCAGGACCCTTGCTTGGTGACCTAATGCCTCCCTTCCCCCCACTACTAGGGGACAGATGAGGTTCAGGCAAAGGACCCTAATGAGCCATGGAAGAAGCCCTGCCCAAGGCCCTGTATACCTCAGGGCTTGTCTCCAGGCCAGGGACCCTATTTTCCGGTCACTGAGTCATGGACTCCCAGGTGGTCAGGGCAGGAGTAGTCCTGAGGATCCTCCAGAAAATTCTGGCCGTGCAGATAGGGAGATGGAAGCCTGAGGACTGTCCCACAAAAGTAACAGCAGCACCTTCCTCACAAGTCGTTTTGAGGATGACAGGAGATAATGCAAGCATAGTACTTAGCCCACGGTTAGCAAACCGATATTGTACTGCCCTCACTGTTGTGATTTTCCCCACCGGAGCCCAGACACTAGGCCTCCAGGAGGGGACGGAATCAGTCCAGACTTCTGACCCATCTGGCTTCTCACCACGGGGTGGTGGCAAGGCGGAGAAGCAGGAGATCTGGGACCCAGTCTCGCCTTGCCTCTCGTTAGACATGTGATCCGGGGGAAGCCCTGCTATGCCTCTTCCCCCAATGCCCTGGTTTTCTTCTCCCTGAGAAATAAGCCAGAGAGCCAGTAGGCCCCTTCCAGTTTGGGAATCCCCAATTTCAGCAGCAAAACGGCCTGACCAGAAAGCAGCTGGGAAAGCGTGTGCCTGGCTCAGAGGAGGAAGTCTAGGTCTGAGACAAAGGCGCCCTGTGCAGGCCTGGCCCAGACTTCTGCAGGTTTCCATACCCAGGCCCAGGGGCTTCCAGGAATCACAGTGAAAGTTAATACTTGAAAATTGTCAGACAGTTTACTTTGTGTTCCTGGAAGCTGTAGTCAGTCCAGGAAAGGTTGTGGGGAGAGGGGGAGAGAGGCAGAGTGAGAGTCAGACAGGGCGAAAGGCTATAAAAAGAGGAAGAGGAGGAACAAGGGAGAGAAAGGAGACAGAGTGGAAAGGTGAGAAGAGGTGAGGCAAAGACAGGCACGGAGAGACAGACTGGGACGTGCAGAGGCAACGGGCAGCGGACAGTGGCTGTCGTTGTGGCCTAGACACAAGGCTCAGAACACAATCGCTTTGGACTTCCTTCAGCCTGGGACACTGCGCTGCCACAAAACAGAAGCAACAAGATGCTTTCTTAATAGGAACTCCCTCACCCACGTGGGAGGGCAGAGCCATTGGGTGGGTCACCTTGCTGCTCCCTTGAAGACTCTGAGCCCACGCCTCCATTTCCCTTTGGCCTGGAGACACCATCTTGGTTGATTTTCTGTAAAACACCACCACAATCCTTCCTTAAGAAGCAGCTCCCCCCACCTTTGCTGCCCGGCCACTATGGAACCCACACCAAACTGGACAGGAGCGGGCTGCTGTTGCCATGGGCCCGGCATCCAGAAGAACCCAGCAGATCATCAAGTCCTGACTTGGGCATCGCTTGGATCCTATTGTACATTGACTAAACACCTGCCATGTGTCAGTGTGCATACCAAGCTCTTTACGTGCCCCCATAATGAATCCTCAAAACGGCGCTGTAAGACACAATTATCCAACTTACAGTGGGGACACCAGGCAGGCTGGCTCCAGAGCACATGGCTTAGCCACTGCTCTAAACTGAAACAGACTATTGCTGCCTGTGAAACACAGTGCGATGGTGAAGGCCACAGGGGTGCTGGCTCTGCCACGGAGAAGCAGTGTGACCTCGGAGCAGCGGCTTGTTTGCTCAGTGCTGGTTTCTCAACTCCAAAACAAGAATAACAACTTCAGAGGGTTCTTAGGAGGAGTAAGGCGATCCTACGAAGCACTTAGCACAGGCCCTGGCCCAGGCAGTGCTCAATAAAGGTTTTGTTACCCAGTACGGGGACTGGCAAACCTTCAGTCACACTCCACATGCAGGAACTACAGAGTAGGACATGGGCACTGTCAGAGCACCACGTGGTGCCAGGCACTGCCCAGGTGCCCAGCAGGGTCAGCCAACGAGGGGCCTGTGCCCTGTGAGGTGTTAGGATTCTGGCCTCCCCCTCAACCCAAGATGCTGCTGCAACCCCCATCTGTCCCTGCCATGCAGGGCCCCTTGGGAGGGGCGAGCAGGGCAGGGCAGGGCAGGGCAGGGCTGAGCGGGAGGCAGCAGGGCGTCATTATCACTCTCAGCACAGGGCTGGAGACAGAGTTAAGCCTGGCCTGCTTATCAGCTCCCTAGGCCTTGTCCTGAAATGCACAGTCTGGCTCTGAGGCATGGGGGCCTGAGGCTGGGGCCCTGTGGTCACTGCCCAAGTCCTTCCCCGTCTGGACTGATCCCTGGAGCAGGAACGGGAGAGGCAGCCTGGGAAACAGGGAGAGCGCCACCTGCCTTGGACACCATGTCCTCCTAGGCAATCCCTTCCCCCTCTGATTCCCATGTGAGAAATTGGGGGTGGAGGGCCAGCTGGATGAGGAGACCCCTGACTCCCTGCTAGCTCTCAAACGTTAGGATGCTGTGACTACTTGTGAGGTAGCCGCGATCATCCTGTTTATAGCTGAGGAACCTGAGGCCAAGCAGAGGGAAGTGACTTCCTGTCATAGCACTGGTTGGGAGCAGAGCCGAGTGACAGCTTCTTCCCAGCACAGTGTCTTCCCCACATGCTCTGACCGTGATGAGGGGGTAGGTGCTTCCTGGCTGCCCATCCCAGCGTCACACTGCCTTCATCAGTTTCCAGGAGAGGGCTAGGGACCTCTCAGAGGGGTTCCAGATACATGGTCACCTGGCGACCCTGCAGGGTGTGGGTCATTCCTTGGCTCTGGCCCTGGGGAAGGCAGGATGGCATGGCTTCATGGTGTGTGCAGAGCAGGCCCCAACACTAGGCCCTGATAACACCCCTCCTCTTATCAGGGGCCAAGGCCTGCGAGGGGCATGTCTGAGAATCAAGGGCAAGTTCAGCAGAAATGGGGAGGAGGCAGAAAACAAAAGTAGGTGCAGCTCAACTGAGGCTGCCAGCATGATAGGAAAGAATCTCTGGGGTGGGGGCAATGCTTAGGAGAGAAAGTGTCGGGGGTCGTGTCAAAAACAGGTGTGAGCTAGGTCCCACTTACCCCTCAAGGAGGAGAGGAGTCTGCTCCAAGCGACTTTCCTAAAGAAATCCTGAAAATCTCATGCTGGTAGAGACTAGAGAGTCCCCAGATCTACATCCCAGAGAAGGAGGGGTCATGGCCTCCTTTGAGAATCTGAGGAAAGTTATGTCCTTGCCCCGTGCGGAAACAGAGGCCCAGGCTGTCAGGGGACGTGACGCACACTTGGCTTAGGACTTGGAAAGCCTGGGCTGACACTGGGAGTCCCCTGTGAAGCTGGAGGCAGGGACTTGGTATTAAAGAGAAAACCATAGGCTCAAAATGGCATCACTCATGCTAAAAGCCCATGATACCAAACCTAGATTAATACCTGATCTAATTGCAGTTTTAACCTCTCCCAGAAATATAATCTTAACGAGTCTGGAATTTTCTAGACAAGCTTCAATAATCTGCCACGTAGGCTCTCTCTATCCCCCAGAGAAAGAAAAGGCAACCTGAGTGATAAAATCCCTTCCCATTCTCTTCCCCCTAAAAAGATATCCTGGCCCCCAAATAATTCTTTATTTTCTTTTGCTAACAGCTCCCTTGCCCTATCCTTCTTCCTATGAAAACCTTTCATTTTATACAACCCCTCAGAGCGCCCTTTACATTGCTAGATGGGATGCTGCTTGATTCATGAATCATTTAATAAAGCCAATTAGATCTTCATATTTACGCAGCTGAATTTTTTTTTTTAACATCACTAAGTGCAGTCCTGATGACCTGCCACCCAGCTCTAAACCAGGCAGGGCAGCAGGGCAGGGCAAGACTAGGCCTCCCCAGACCCTGGGCCTGGACTTCTCAGCTCCCTGAGGATCTGGGGCTCCAGGCAGGTGCCACTCCTGACACAGCCAGTTCCATGAATAGCTCCCCATCCAGGCCTTGGCCCAGGTTCCTGGATCCTCTTCCACTCTGGCCCAGGCCCAGGCCACCCCAAGGACTCCCACTTGGGAGTAGGCCTGCGAGTCCTGTTGGGTGCCCCGTTCTCGCCAACTCCTCAGTGCCAGGAAGCCTGGGCTGAGCTGTGGCCCCTGAACACAAGCAGGAGACTCACACAGATTCATGTGCCACATACACACCTGGGCTTGGGGACTGTAAAGGCCTCATGCCCTGCTCCCCTTACCATGTGACCATGTATGGCGGGCTTCCCTGACTACAGGAGGCGGCTTCAGCTTTACTTGTAAATGTGGGCCCTAGGAATTTTAAATGTGGCCACTTCAGCCATTTACAGCAAGGCCCAAACTGGGTCCCCTCTTTGTATGCCAGGGAGTACACTTCACTTCTCCCCAGAACTCAAGGGCAATGCTGAGTAAAGCAGGGGTGAGAGAGCTAAGGAAAGGAATGAGCCCCAAGAGGGCCTGGGACTTGGGGAGACACTTGGGACCAGGGCAAAGGGAATGAGAAAGAGCTGGAGTCGCTGGGGTCAAGCAAGCTTAGTCAGGAGCTCAGAGAGCCAGAGCCACAGCAACAGGTGAGTCCGAGGCTGGACAAGGAAGGGCCCGAGGCTGCCATAGCCGGTTTGGTTGGGAGGAAGAGGGAAGTGCAGCCTCATGGAGAACTCAGCACGTGAGAACTGGAGCCATGTCGTACAATGTAGGTCATGTACCTCCCCAGGCTGGGCTAGCACCCCTGGAGCATAAGCTCCTGCCCCTACTGCACAAGCACCTGTGTGCCCACATAGACACACACCTCCACAGGCCTCTGGGATGTTCATCTGAAGACCTCACCTTCACCACACCCTGATTTCACCTGGACACAAGGGTGGCAGGAAGCAGTGGTTGGCGCCCATCCTCACTTCCTAAGATATCAGTACTGAAACTTCAGGGCGGCAGGGTCACATGGAGCGCGCCATACAAATCCTGATTCATAGTCCTACTTCCCCCGCCACCCCGCAATTCCGAGTGGGTGATCTGGGGACGCAGGAAATTCTGAGAAGGTGGTCTTTGGAGAAAGACTGAGTGGTCTGTTGGCTGTATGGAGAAAATAATCATAATCACACCGCTGCATTCATTGTTTGCCTACTGTATACCAGGTGTTTTGCATGAACCACCTCACTTCATCCTCTGATAACCTTCCAGAAAGGTGCCATTATTTCCATTCTCAAGGTCACACACTGGCCCCTAGAGGAGCCACAGTTTGACTGCCCCTTCCCCCCCCCCACCCCTCAGGGGGCCTGTAGACTCACAGGGCCTGGGATCCACCCCAGGGACACGCCCTGACTCCTCAACACGAGGAAGGGACTAGGGTGAGACCCACTAGCAGGAACAATGCAGGGCTGGACTGTGATGGAGGAGACCCCCACCCTCCACCTCCAGAGATGAGGCAGCGGGAGGGCCCACTCCCAGACTGAGGGCCTTCCCCCAACCGCCCAGGAGGCGGCAGTGCCGTGGGGCGGGACCAGGCCAGGCTTGATGAATTCCCAGGCAATGGGCGCCCCCTGCAGCCAGACAAGGGTGCGGCAGGGCGGGGAAGGATCTTTCCCGGAGGTTGACATCCACGACAGCGGTGGGTTTTCTCTTCCATCATCTCTCGCCCTGGGAGGGAGGTGGCCAGCGCAGCCACTGTGGTTCTTACGGTTTCCCCATTTTAATGATGAGGGAAACATTGAGAGTCTAGTCGAAGGTCGCAGAGCTAGCTAGTGTTGGATCCATCTCTCTCCCAGGGTCTTTGTCCCAACCCCTTAGGGCATCCCCACCCCCACGCTCCCTCACACCCTGGAAAGACATGCGCAGCACGGCAATCGTAGGAGGTAGGCAAAGGGTGTTTAATGGGCTTTAGGGGGGTCTCGGCACTTCCGCCAGGGGTTTGGGTAAGGACGGGGCTCAGGAGGTGAGGTGCAGGTGCAGGTGTTCCTGGCATCGCGGGGTGTGAAGGGATGAGCCTCGTCCGGGGGCCTCCCGCAGCACTGGCAACACTGGGCCTGCATGGAGCTGAATACCGCGTGGGGGTGTCGGGGCTCTTCCCAAGCCCCCACCCACAGCTCAGGGCTCACCTCTTGGGAGGCACAAAACTGTCCAAGCCACCACTGCCCCCAGGCGGAGCGAAGAGAGCGGGCTGGCACCACAGACGGTCACTACATCCCTACTTCATCCCTAAGGCTTTACCTCCATATGCTCCAGAGTAAAAATTGCCTTCAAATAAAGGAAGCTACCCCCCAAAATGATAAACCACTGGACTAGTCTCAGCCCTCATTATAACCAAGGAAACTGAGGCCCAGAAAGTATACATGACTGGCCCACGGCTAACCAGGGAGTGAGTGGTGTGGTCTTTTCCTTCCTGTCTCCAGGGAGCCCTGGTGTATTCTGGAGGTCTGTGACTCCACTTCCAACACTCCTCAGGTCCAGAATCCCCCTCCCTGGAGCTCTGAGTGCTCCACTTCAAGGACAGTCAACATGGGGGAGAGGCTTCCCCCAACACCTCTTCAATCCGCAGATGCCCCGCTCCCAACACACACACACACACACACACACACACACACACACACACACACACTCCTCACCTCCTGGAGCGCTGCAGCCTCACCACTCCCTGGAGGCCCCTTTCCTGGTTTGTAGCGAGCCAGAGGTTGGGGGTGATAGGCAGACCCAGGCCTAGGGAGGACTGGGGGACTGAGCGAGGAGGGGCACATCGGCAAGTGCAGGTTCTGCATGGGCACCCACTCAGGCTCCACCATTCTCTGCAGCCAGACAGCTTCGGCCAGGTACCTGGGGAGCAATGAGTCAGACGCAAGGGGTAGTGGCCCCCCGGCCTGGTCCCCATGCCTCCTCAGCTTGGGAAGCACACATCCCTGAGCTTGGCCCTGCAGGGAGCTGCGGCCAGTCTCACCCAGACTGCAGTGTCCCTCTACCCCATTTCCTGGGACAAGAATTCACAGAGGCAAGGAAGTGCAGAGGCTCCCAAGGCTTCCACAATATCCCAGAGGAAACTCCAGAGGAATGAGAACGTGAGTGTAAGGGTCTGGGAGCTGTACTAAGAGGCCAGGGGAGATGACCCATCTTCACCACGCCCACCAGCCCCAGGGGCCACTGCTCAGACCTCTGGTTTGCCAACTCACTTGGGTCCCAGCGGTGCACAAATTGTTAAATACCAGTTGCTGGCACAACCATGGTCGAAGGGGTTGTATCCCTGCAGGTATCGGCACTGGAGGGGGGTGAGGGTGGGAAGAACTCAGGGCCAGCAGCACTGGGCAGGCCACCCCCACTGGCCCTACTTCCCCGAGTCCGTCAGCCCAGCACAGCCCAGGGCTGAGCTGAGGCCTCCCCCAACTCACTTCTGAGTGGCTCTCTCCGGGCAACCCTGGCACTGCACCCACTTCTCCTACCTTCTCGGGAATCCTTCCCATCACCTTGTACCCACTTTTGTAGTATCCTTCCTATTTCTGTCTCCTTTGGCCATACACATCCTCCTGCTACGTCCTTCCAGACAGTGTTCAGATCTTCCTTTTGATGCCAAACCGCTTCAAAGACAGTTACACACACACACACACACACACACCCTGCTCCCGCCACTTCAATAATTTCCCATCTCTCATTTTTCTCTAAACTTGTGCTTCACTGAATTTCGCCATCTGGAAAGGCAGTTGTATGGGGCCCAATCATATTTCCTTAACCAAAATCGCATGGCCCTGGAAAATCTGGGCTGAAGAACCCAAAGCAGTCAAGGTCAAGCCCAAAGGTCAAGCCCTCCCCTGGGCACTCCTTACCAGGTTCTCCTCCTCCCTTCCCCTCTCCCTCCACCCATGGACCTTGCCCCCTTCCTGAGCTCCCTCCTCCTCTCTAGTGCTGGCTGAGTCTCACTCAGACTTCAAGAGCCTTAGCTACAAAATGTTGGTCGCAACCAAATGTGGCCCAGCAGCACCACCAGCTCCCCTGTCACCCCTGCCACTGTTACTAAGACTCTGATCTTCAACACTATTCTCCACCAAAAGAAACTAGGATTCCATGTAGGGAAGCTGACACCTGGGGGAAGAAAAGTCAAGACAGCTCCAGAATGTCCTATTGTTGCCAAAAAGCAACACTAACCTTTGTGATATTTTGAGTTCTGTCTACTTAAAGGTGTTTAGAGCATGTAAGGAAAACTGATGTTATATTCGCAATTTTTAATTCAATCGTTTGAAGCATTTAATCAAATCTACACTCAGAATTTTAGAGAAATAAATGTTGATTTATTAGAAGTACATAAAGTATAGAAAAATGTCGATGCTTCAATGCTTAAAGGAAGGATAACTATTTAATAAATTCATAAAGCAGGGTGACTTCCTCTCTCCCCCAACATGGGACCCTCTTGGACGTGAATGGAATCTGACAGCTCTGAACTTTCCAGACTGTCCTCTCTCACTGGCTCCAGTTCTGGGTCTCTGCTCTAATGTCATGTTCCGCCCTTACGGTCCACGGGACCAAAACCAAAGTGGGCATTTTTCACCCCATCTGTTGCCCAAGTCCCTCCTTAGCTCGCTCCCTGTCTCCCAGGGATCAGGGCATCAGGCTTCTCTCTCTTTCCTTGTCTCTCAAAGCATTATGGATTCCTTTGTTTGCACGTTCACTCATTTACTCATAAATATTGAGGGTCTTTAACAATGTTCCAGGCACTGGGCTGCTGGAAGAACAGACAGCAGGCCAAGACTGCAAAGTGCAGGCTGAGCATCAGCCCAGGAAGCAGAGCAAGCTGGGCCAGAGAGGCCGAGAAAGGGCCACCGCAGGCGCATTCAGTTTCAGGAGCTGCTGTATAAGATTAGTCTGAGGGCTGCCCACCGGCTTTAGCCACTTGGGGAGTACAATGTCAGTGTGACAGCGAGGACAGAGGCCGGGCCGAAGTGGGCCAAGGAAGGTGAAGAATGGCACTAGTGAGCACAGCCAACTCTTTCAGGAAATATGGCAGAGCTGGAGGGGAGAGTGCAGCAGATGGAGTGGAGGCCTCCGCTGTTGAGGGAGGGTTTTACTTTGCTTTTAAGATGAGAGAGACATGAATATGTATAAATGGTGATGGGCAGGAGTGATAATAATAACAGCATATACAGCACTTAATTCTCTAGCCACTGCTCTATGTGGCTTATGCATATTAACCGATGCTGTCCCCTTCTTTACAGATGGGGAAACTGAGGTACCAAGTGACTAAATAACACACCGAAGATCTCCCTGCCGGTATGTTGTGGAACTGTGATTTGAGTTTACGTGGTCTGGCATCAGAGCCCTTGCTATCAACCACCAAGCAGTGGCCCCAGGAGAAGTTGTAGTCAAGGGATAGAGGTAGGATGGAGGTACCTGAAAAGTGGTCTGCAGATAATGGGAAAAAGCCTTGCCTGGTGAATCACAGAGTGCAGACCATCTTTAGGTTTCTTAGGTTGGAGATCCTGGATATGGAGGGCCTCATTCTGAACAGTGGAGAGAGGGCAGGCCTATGACCTGACCTGGGGTTAGAAAAACCACAAGATGTGGCAAGGGAGAATGCTGCCCAAGAGACGCTGAAATGATGGACTGAGGCTTGAGACAGAAGACATGTAGACCACAGGGGGCTGATGAGTAAGGGCTGAGAGACACAGCTAGGCTGGGAACCAAATATGGGTGGAGTAGAGTGATTGAGTGGTGACTGGAAGGATGGGAGATGGTGGGCAAAAAGGGCTGCTGTCCTCTGACTCCAGCCCCTCCCTCACCGAGGTGGCATACTACAGTCTTCCTAAAGTAGCCTTTAGGCAAGTCATTGTCCTGCTGAAGGAATCCCATGGCAAGGATGTTCACTTTTACTACTCCTCCTCAGCATTGTATTGGAGGTTCAAGACAGTGCAGTAAGAAAAGAAAAAGAAAGCCATACACATTGGGAAGGAAGAAATGAAACTGTCCTTGTTCACAGGTAATATGATTTTCTATGTAGAATCGACAAAAAAGCTATTAGAACTAATAAGTGAGTCTAGCAGAATTGCAAGATCCAAGACCAATATAAGAAAACCCATTGTATTTTCTTATCAGTCATGTGCTGCATAACTATAGTTTAGTCAATAGAAGACAGCATATACCATGGTGGGCCCATTAGACTACAATGAAGCTGAAAAATTCCTATCACCTAGTGACATCATAGTCATTGTAACATCACAGTGCAACAGATTACAATTACCTACACTGTTCAGTAACATGCTGTATAGGTTTGTAGTCTAGGAGCAATAAGCTATACCTAGGTGTGTAGTGGGCTATACCGTCTAGGTTTATGTAAGTGCATTCTATGATGTTTATACAATAACAAACTTGCCAAATGATTCATTTCTCATATGTATTCCCATAGTTAAGTGATGCATGACTGTAATAATAAACAAATGGAATGAAATTATTTTTAAAATTTATAATAGCACAAAAATCGTAAAACACTTAGAAAATATCTAACACAACATATGCAAGATCTATTTGCCGAGAACCGAAAAACAGTATAAAAGAAATCAAAGAAGACCTAAATGAATGGAGAAGTATACCATGTTCATGATTTCAAAAACTCAATATTGTTAAAATATCAATTTTCCAAATTGATCTATAGATGCAACGTCATCCAAATGAAAATCTCAGCAAACTTTTTTATAAAAGTTGACAAGCTGATTCTAAAATTTATATGAAAAATCAAAGAAACTAGGATAGTCAAAAGAACTTTGAAAAAGAACAAAATTGAAGAACTCACATTGTGTGATTCCAAAACTTAATATAAAGCTACTAATCAAGAACTTGGCATTGGCAAAAGCATAGAGAACCCAAAAATACATCCACAACTACATAGTCAATTAATTTTTGACAAATGTGCAAAGACAACTCAATGGAAGAATAGTGTTTTCAACAATTGATGCTGTGAAAACCTATACGCAAAAAAATAAAGCTTGATCCATATCTTTCAACACAAAATTTAACCCAAAATGAATTGTAGGCCTAACTATAAAATCTAAAACTATGAAACTTCTAGAAAAAAAAACATATAAAACAATCTGTGTGACCTTGGTTTAGGCAAAGATTTCTTAATTACAACACCAAAAGCATGATTGATAAAAGAAAAAAAAAACAGACCATGTACTTCATCAAAATTTAAAACTTCTGATCTTTGGAAGACACTGTCAAGAAAATGAGATGACAAGCCATAGACTGGAGAAAATATTTGCAAAACACATATCTGAATCTAGATATATAAAGAACTTTTAAAATTCAATAAGAAAACAACCCATTTTTTTTAAATGGGCAAAAGGTTGAAACAGATATTTAATCAAAGATATACAGATAGTAAATAAGAGCATGAAAAGATGCTCAACATCATTAATCATTAGGAAAATGTAAATTAAAACCACAATAAGATACTGCTATACATTTATTAGACTGGCTAAAATTAAAAAAAACAACTGACAATGCCATATGTTAGTGAGGATGCAGAACAACTGAAATTCTCATACATTGCTTTGGGAATGCAAAATGGTACAGCCATTTTGGAAGACAATTTGGCAGTTTCTTATAAAGTTAAATACCGGGGATGCCAAAAAAATGTATACAAGTGGACACTTTGGTCAACGTTGCTCAAGCAGTAGTTCGCTGTAATCAGAAGTGTCTGGATGCTGATGGTAACCACTTTGAGCACCTCTTGTAATTGCAGAAATCAAATGTGACTTGTATTAATTTTTTGTTATCAGTATATACTGAGTACTACAATTTTAATACAGTTTTCCTTCCTTAAAATGTGTATACATTTTTTTTGGCATCCTCTGTATACAGTTACCATATGACCCTGCAATGCCAATCCTAAATATTTACCCCAAAAGAAATGAAAACTTATATTCACATGCCCGTACACCAATGTTTATAGCTGCTTTATATATAATCACCAAAAACTGGAAACAATCCACATATCCTTCAATTGGCGAACAGATAAACAAGCTGTGTTACAGCCATATGATGGAACACTATACAGCACTAAAAGAAAGAAACTACTGATATGGGCAACAACATAGATAAATCTCAAATTCATTGTGCTCAGTGAAAAAAGCTAGACTCAAAAAGCTATGATTCCATTTATATGAGACTCAGGAAAGGAAAAACTATAGGAATAGGAAACAGATCAGTGATTGCCAGAAGCTATAGGCCAAGAAAGAAACTGACTGCAATAAGCCATGAGGGAATTATTTTGGAGTGATGAAACTGTTCTAAATCTTGGCTCCTTTGTCTTTTTGCAAGCTGGCCCCTCTTCTGCAAGCCCTCCCCTGTCTTCTGTCTATCCAAAACCACGACGTGGTAAATCCTACTCTGTACTGCGGTCCTCCCTGAACTCTCAATTCCCTCTCTGCGTCTGTGCTGCTCAACGTAGGACAGGCCCCTGAGAGTGTTCACATGTGTCTGGCTGGTATTATTCTGATTTCAGTTTCTTTACCAACACAGCGCAGGATGTAGCGTTACTCACTTCTACGCCCGTCACTCAAAATAATGCACACGTGGCCCAGCAAACAGTAGGCCCTCTATACAGTGCACCCACGAGGTGGAGTGACCACCGAGGTTCAGGAGGAGACGAAATTTAAGCTGAACCTGGGTCTGGAAGGGCTAATGAGGCACCTTCGAGGGAGTTCAGGCCACCAAGGACCGGAGTGGTGGAGAAAGGGCGGAAATTGCCGAGGCACCCGAGGCGCATCATAACCACCCACAGCCTGGTACAGTGGCGCCCCGCTCTGGCCCCGCGTACCTTGCCCTCGTAGGAGCGCTCGGCCGCGCTCACCGACTTGGCCTGGATCAGCAGCAGCAGGAAGAGCGGCAGCAAGAAGCCAGCAGCAGGTACAGCCACCAGGATGCTGCACACCAGCTAAGGCGCAGCCCCGAGGAACCGTGCGTCCTAGCCCCACCCCCATCCCCGACTCCGCCCCAAACAGCCCTGCCCACAACCAGCCCCGTCCATTCGCTCCCCTCGCTCCAACCCCGCATAAACCTCACCCCACCCTGCTGTCTAAGCCCCCGTAACACCTTTAACACCCCCTAACATGACCCTGCTAGATTTCTCACCTCTTCGCAGTTCCTCCTAGCCCTGCCCATCTCCCTGTCCCCACCCGCCCTCACCTAGTCCCAGGTTGATCCTCTCAAACAGCCCCGCCCACCATTAGCTCGGCTACCGAGACCCCGCCCCTGGGCTGTCTGGGTCCTCCCCACCGCTCCCCACGTGGGCCTGGAGGATACGCGACGACCCTGTCTATGGAGAAGGGCAGGTGGGTCGTGCGCAGCAGGAAGATCAGGCAGGTGACCAGCACGGCACCCGAGTAGAGGCACAGGGATAGGACGAGCAGCATAAACAAGCGGAAGTTGCGGTGACCGATGCAGTTATTGACCCACTTGCAGTGATGGTCAAAATCCTGGTGGAGAGGGGCCAGACCTCCAGGACCCGACCTCTGGCCGAGGCTCAGTCGCCTCTAAATCTGAGGCCTTCCCTGAGCCACAAAGTCCCTAACGTTAGCTTTTCGGTGGTCAGATCACTGTTAGTCAGGGCTCTGTGGCTCACAAGGTCGCCTGTCAAGAGGCCTTTAGGGGCAAGGCCTGTCTGCTCTTCTGTGGGACACATCCTGGTGTAACTTTGGACAGGACAGGGAGTATCTCTGGGCATATGTTTTCTCATCCAGCGGATGAGATAATAACACACTTGCCCAGCCAGCATTCCAGCATGGCAAGGACCACGTAAGACAGCACATTTGCAGACCTCTGCAGGCAGTGCAAGGCAGAGAGACAAGCACTCAGAGCCCAGCAGGCACCCAGAGGAGGACAGGCAAAGCTCCCAGGCCAGGGTTGCAGCCATCCTGAGGCCTTGGGCATCTAGTTCGGTGAGCCTGGGGGTAGAATGGGTTGCCTTTCTTCCTCTTGGCCTGACCAAGGCCAGCATAGATGTGGATGCCCTTGTGTGTATCAGCACCTGTGCAGGCAAGGGCCAGCCTCCCAGGACAGGTGTAGGCACAGAGGCAGTGACCTGCATGAGTGACCAAGAGGGCCTGGGAGTTACTGCCACCCTAGGCCTTTAGCAGTTCCAGAAGTGGTTTCATGCCCGCCAGTGGCCCCCATGTTAGTGGGCCTCCTGGTCCCGGCCAGGTGCTGGGTGGGGAGGGGGAGTGGGAAGACAGGCAGGCGAGAGGGACACTCACCTCCACACAGATGTTGCACCAGGGGCAGTGGTAGGTCCGGGGTGGGCGATGGAAGCAACACTTCTGGCACCACTGCAGGCGGAAGGCCCTGTGGTTCACCCACACTACATGTACCATCATGGGACCCTGTTCTTTGGAGCCTGGCACGGGAAGAGGATTGGACAGCGCCACGAGGCTCTTCCATCAGTGTGTTGCTGGTGGCTTGAGGGCAGGGGGTATCCTCACAGTATCACTGGGCTCCGGGAAGGGTGGGGAGGAGGTGGGCAGGGGAATCCTTGGTCCCCGCTGAGCAAGCTGACAAAGCTTGGAGAGGCTGGCAGTCAAAGGGAAGGTGAGTTTCCTCAAGGGGAGTTCTATGAGAACTCAGGTCTTTGGAATCATGATGGATGCTTTAAGGAGTTTGTGCAATGAGAAGGAGAAAGAGAGAACTGAGTGGTTGTGAAGAGCTGGCTTCTCTCCCCCACCTGCCCCTGCCCAGCCCTCTAAGGCAACTGGATGTGTTTTGCCACATCTCAGTGGCTTGGAAAATGAAGCGCTAGAAGCAGGGCCCAAGCAAATGAGGAAGGACATGGGGTGAAGGGGTCCTGAGGCCCCAGGAGAAGAGATGGGAGGGGTACTTCAGGAATCATCCGTGTAGGCAGGAGCCCTTAGGGTGCCACCTCATTCACCCAGGGGGCCCAGGTCTCACCTTGATGCAGAATGCCAGGGTCTGAGAAGTTGAGTGAAACGAGACTGAAGAAAGTGAGCACAAAGAGGAGACCTGTGATGATGGGAAAGGCCCATTCCCCATTCTGGGCCAGCCATCTGCAACTGAGAGCAGAGCAGGACTCAGCCCTGATCTGGGGTGGCCAGAAGCTCCTCAGGACCCCGTCCACCTTTCAGAACCCACAGACCTTAAAGTTTGCTCTAAACATCCACGCTATTGACAGATCTCTAGAGGCTCCACCAAATGTCTCCCACTATTCCCAGCCTCCTGCAGCTCCCAAATGCACCAAGTACTCTATACATCTCTGTCTTTGCACATTCAGTTCCCTCTGCTTAGAATATCTTCCTTCTCTGACCCCTCTTCTGAACTTCCCCTGCATCCACACTACCACCATCTGTTTTCCTTTTTCTTTCTGTAAGAAACCTGCCAGCTCATGTGGTAGACTCACGGGAATGCAAAAAAGAGTCCACTGAAAACCACCAGCAGCATGACATTGAAGGCAGCAAACAGGCTCGGGAGGATCCAGGGAAGTGGGGCCTGAGGGGGGGGATGGGGCTCCTTCAAGAGCGGCATGGCTGGACCTCCTGCGCCCCCAGAGGAGATCAGAGCCACCAGGTTTCCTTCCCCCTGCAGACTCCAGGAGCCCCATGGCCACAGCGGCCTCAGAAGCCACAGCTAAGGGTGGAAGGAAAGAAGTCCCAGTGTGACATCACAGAGGCTGAGGAGAATGGGAAACTCTGGGGGTTTCCCATTCTGCTGCTCCAGGGACTCTGCAGCAGAACTGTCTGCAAACCTGCCCCACTCCCACTCGTGCTGGGGACTGAGAGCTCCTGCCGCTGGGAGGAGGTTAACTTCCAGACCACGAGATTAGAGAAACTCATGGGGAGGACGTGGGTGATTCTAAAGACCCTTTCAGGCTCTGTGCTCATTGAAGCCGTGCTCATTGCTCGCTCTATCTCCATTTTTTCCTTTTTGTTATTATAGAATTCCACTTTGGGAGAAGGGCAGCGAAATAATTGTCCAGCTTCCCTTGTTTACAGGGTTGGCTTCATGACAATTCCGGTCACTGAGATATAAGTGGGTGTCTGTTGAGGGTTTCTAGAAAAGCTTTTGCCTTCCTGATAAAAGGGGGAAAGGACATAGTTGGCACAGTGCTGCCCCTCTCTTCCTGTCTTGAACCTAGATGCGCTGGCTGAGGGTGCCACATTGGACCCATTAGGCAATAAGTCAACATGCTACACAGACAGAGTGACATTGTTGAGTCTCTGCCCCAGCCTTGAACTGCCTCCCTCTGAGTTGCTTATTATGTGAGAAAAATAACTGGGTTTTCTGTCGCCTGCAGCTGACGTTTGTCATTTGTTTTAGCCACTGAGCATCTGAACCCCTCTGTGTTTGGAGGATTCCCCTCACTGTGACTCTTGATGAAGGGCAAGGACCGGTCCCCATCCCGGTTGGAGCTGAATATGCCAGACACTCACATTGGAAGCCTTTCTTCCAGCTAGCACACAGGCCTGTGACCCAGGCGCCACCAAGTAGCTGACAGGGGGGTCTGCTGAGATGCAGCAACTGCACATATTGTCAGAGTTCCTATGTGTGGAAGTGTAATGGACATTTTGAATGTCACTTTAATTTCAACAGAGAATGTATTATTCTTCAACATGGATAAAATTTGTAATTCTAAGATTCTTACTTTGAATTGGACAAAATGAACTAGAACATTTTGGGGAAATTAATTTGATTAAAAACAGCAAAAATCCCTCATCAACACACAATTATTGTTACTTACATTTTTTTGTCTATAGAAACATATTTTTCCTTCATGATAGTCAAATTAAGAGGTTCAAAATCAATGTAGTAAGAATTTTATCTTACAATATACTTAATAAGATTATATTTTAATACTGAAGTTTAAAGCTTTAGGTATTTTCATTTGTCATCATTTACTATAAATATATATGCATGCACATTTAAAATGTAAAAATAAAAATATACTTTTAAAAATATAAAAATATTTATATTTTATATAAGTATATAAAATATAAATATAAAATATTTATAAATATATAAAAATATACTTAAAGTAATATTTTAAAGATATATGTATAATAGGAAAGCATTGGTAGCTTGGAAGAGAAATGATCTTTGAATAACACTATTTTCAACATGATACAGTGAAAAGTTCTTTGCTCTCTGCCTATTCTACCAAATAGTAGACGGTTATTATCTCTCCTAATCTAAATAAGTAATATTAATGGCGTCTATTCACTTACATGCTTTTTTGCTGTTTTTGGAAATTTTATGACCATGGACAATGATAAGCAAAATAATAGATTGATAGGAGAATCCTCACTTCTAAAATAAAACTAAAAATGCTGAGTGTTACGTTACCTTCTGTTATGCCATATAAAAGATTGTTAGTTCGATTAACAATACAGCCAACACTCTAACCATTTATAATTCTCAGGCACCTTTGTTCTTATGTGGCAACAACTTTTTTTGATGCTGCTATTTTCTGATACTGGGCCCCAAATTCAGAAGAATAAAATTGACCTCGTGTCTTTTCGACTGCTAGGTAAATCAAAGGCTTGCTCCCCACTTCGTAAGCCATGACATGGCACTCTCAAGCTTTGATGGATGTTCAAAACAGAAATAATTCACATGCTCCATATTTTCTTCATGTGCTCAATGGTATTGTGCCCTACTTATTGGGCCCATGTTGTGGGGTAAGCTTATAAATAAAAAAAGAGGATTTCATCTAGGTTTGGTATCGGTGAAGGGTTATCAATATGAATATGTTTTTCAGTAATTTGGATACTCTTGCAGAGTGGGTAAAAGCACACTAGAATTCAAGTGCAAGGCCCAACACAGAGACTGTTAACCAATTGGCTTCTAAGAGTATTTTGTTCCTTGGTTTAAAACACTCATGGCAATTGGCAGCACTGTGGCACGCACTTTACAGAACAGATTTGTCAATGTTTTCACTGTCCATTAACACATTTTCTCCTCAGGTTAATCGTCACTCCACACCAGCCAGACACACTGGCCTCCTTGCTGTTATCAAACACACCTGGTGTATTCCAGTCCTGGGTTCCTGGCACTTGCTGCTCTCTTTCCCTGGAATTCTCTGCTACAAATATTTGCAGAGTGTTCTCCCTCACTTCACAAGCTTTGTTCCAGTGGTATCTTATGTCATTATCCAGATGCCTGTATTACTATTTATTTCCTTAGAATAGATTCCTAACGGTTAGATTTGGGGTCAGTGAATGTGACTATTTAAAACAGCTTTTGCATAATTTGCAAGATGCTTTCCAGAAGGCGTGTACACATTTATACTCCCACTATGAGCATACCCAAGTTATAATACTAACACTACAATTAAATATTAACATTAAATAATTTCTCTAATTGTGTAGATGACAAATGATATTTTGTGTAGATATTTTGATCTTTTCATTTATAGCTCCTTAAATTACTTGTAAGATTCAATATTTTATGAACCTATAGATCATTTTCTTATAGTTATTTTGTAAATTGTCTATTTACATCTTTTGTTTGCTTCCATTTCTTTTTTTTTCCTTTCTTTCTTCCTTCTTTCCTTCCTTCTTTCCTTCCTTCCTTCCTTTCTTTCTTTTTTCTCACATTTCAATGTGGAAGTGTTGGGGTATTTTTCTTTTTTAAATGGTGGTAAATACAGGTAACATAAATTTCACAATTTAAACCACTTTTTTTTTTTTAAATTAGCTAAGTATATTTTTCACATATAAGTTATACATGCTGCACTCAGGGAGGCCAGAGGCCATATTTCTATTCAAATGCAACTTTCTGGAATAAAGTAGTAAACCTAGAAATCAACAAGAAAAGGCCTATGAAGAGCAGACACAGCTGACATAATAAATTCATGATTTTGCTTAGTAGGAAGGGCACAAAGGTCCTCATGCTGAGTCCAATTGCTCTTAGTTTTAATTCACATGCCTAACAAGTTTAGTTATGCCAGAAGGTTGGAAGGCAGGCGAGAGCAGCTAGAGGCAGATGCACAGACCCAGCCATCTTGAGAGGAAAGGACATGGCGGGATGCAGAACAAAGCACGGCCAGGACGTTCTGGACAGGGACAAACATGCACCTGTGCCCCAGTCGGCATATCAGTTTAACGACCACACGGAAAGGAAAATCCTGAGGCAGTATAAAGGTGAATTATACTCGGTATACTCTACAAGGTTGGGGAAACCATTACTTATAGTAGAAAATGTGACCAAAACAAAGTAATCTTTAAAAGCATAGAAAAAACAGACTTTGGATACAGAATGACTGTGTATATACAGCCTTAGTTTCTTCAACAATTAATATGTATTACCCCACAGGTTTTTATAAACATTACATGAGCTAATGCATACCAGGCTCCCGAGAGCACCTTGCACACATATAAGAGGTTTTTAGTAAGTAGTGGTATTTTCATTACAAAAAACAATTAAAAATAGGTTTCCCTTATCTGGAAAATTCCCTTTTAGTGGTGTATCTAATTTCCTGATCACATTAACAGAAAAATTACTGTACCTACCTTAATTTATATATTAAAAGCCAAACACATTATAAAAAGCATTATAACTTCTAAATATGTAACAGTAATCACAATGCTCTTCCAAAGATTACCTGGAACCTTAAAATATTTCCCTGATTTTGGATATCAAAGTATTTATTTTTGTCTTTAGAAATGGAAATGCTAAACAAGGTTCCTCAGCTATACCGTCTCTCTTTCAGGTTACACACACAGCTGACTCTTACTAAAATAAGTTTCAAAAACATAATGAAAACAGGAACCATAATGGGTATATAACGTTAACACCTTGGTAACTGTTGGTTGCCACTGTCCTCTTTGCTTTCGTATCTACTCAAATGCCAAAGAGAGTCCACTAAATTTAATAAAATGCCAAAAGAGTTCATTGATACAATATGTGAGACTAGTGAAGCAGATCAATCACTTGCAGGGAAGTATAGCACAGCAGAATTTCTAGATGGACAAAGTGTGTCTGTTGCAAACACATCAATATCTTCTTGGGTGAAAGTTTCGGGATCTTCTCCCATCATGTTGGCTAAATGTCTCTTTCCTATGTTGAATTCCTCAATCTGCTTTTTAATAAAATCCGCTGTGTAAGTTTCACGTCTTAAGGCTGCCACATTTTTCTTTGTTGTTACAACTGTGGTATGTCTGAGCCGTAATACCTGGGATCAGGAACCTGTTTGCAACTCAGTAGCCGCGCCTTTCCAAAGGCCTTGTCTCCAAGCCAAGTTAACTCTTCCCCGGAGAAAGAGCCTGTAGGAGACTACGGCGCCACAGAACACACAGGGAGCCGCCATATTGGCTCTAAACCACTTTTAAATGTACAGTTCAATGACATTAAGTACCTTTCCATTGTTGTGCAGCCATCACCATCATCCCCCTCCAGAACTTTGTTGTTCCCGCACAGAATCTCTATACCCGTTAAACACTAACTCCTCATTCCCTCTTCCCCTCAGCCCCTGGTAACCACTGTTTTACTTTTTGACTCTATGAATTTAATTATTCATGTAAGTGGGATAACACAATAGCTGTCCTTTTGTGTCTGGCATTTGGCATAATGTCCTTAGTTTCACCTTTGGCCTTTAGCTGTCCTGGAAATTGGTATGTTGTAACATGTACCAATTTCCTTCCTTTTTAAGGTTGGATAATATTTCATTGTATGTATATGCCACATTTTGTTTCTCCATTCATCTGTTGATAGACACTTAGGTTGTTTCCACCTTTTGGTGAAAGTGAGTAACGCTACTATGAACATATATGCACAAGTATCTATTCAAGTTTCTGCTTTCAATTCTTTTGGGTATATATCCAGAAGTGAAATTTCAGGATTATCCAATAATCCTATGTTTAATTTTCTGAGGAACTGCCATACTGTTTTCCACAGCCACTGCACCATTTTACATTCCCCGAACAATGCACAAGGGTTCCAATTTCTCCACATCCATGCTAACACTTTAAAAAAAAAAATCCATCATATTAGATATAAAGTAGTATCTCATTTGTGCTTTTGAAGGAAATGTTGGGTTTTTCTTTCTGATTTGCAGGAGCTCTTTTATATTAAAATTTTGGGTTGTGTTTATTGCAAATATGTTTTCAGTTTGTTGTTTACCTTTTAATTTTGTGTGAAATTTTTAATGTAAAGTTTTTGTTTTTGTATTGGGGAAGGGGAACAGGACTTTATTGGGGAACAATGTGTACTTCCAGAACTTTATTCCAAGTCAAGTTGTTGTCCTTTCAATCCTAGTTGTGGAGGGTGCCGTTCAGCTTCAAGTTGTTGTCCTTTCAGTCTTAGTTGTGGAGGGCGCAGCTCAGCTCCAGGTCCAGTTGCCCGTTGCTAATTGCAGGGGGCGCAGCCCACCATCCCTTGCGGGAGTCGAGGAATTGAACCAGCAACCTTGTGGTTGAGAGCCCACTGGCCCATGTGGGAATCGAACTGGCAGTCTTCGGAGTTAGGAGCACGGAGCTCCAACCGCCTGAGCCACTGGGCCGGCCCTTTTGTTGTTTTTATGTAATCAAATCTGTTGATCATTTCCTTCACATCATCTTACTTTACTTCTAAGGCTTTCCCTCTCCTTCTGATAAATACTTAACTATTTCTTGTTTTCTTTTTCATTTAACTCTTTGATCTATCAGAAATTAATGTGGGTTAAGATAGAAGGTAAGGGTCTAATCATGTATTTTTCCCACATCATCATAATCACTTGTTCCAGCGTCATTTATCGAGTAAGCTTTCTTTTCCCTCTAACAACAGACACTAAATTTTTCATATATATTAAGGTCTGTGGGTGGCACTGCGAGGTACCTCTCAGACCCCCCTCCAGAAATGAAGAACTTATGCCCCCAGCTGTTGGAAACAGCCTTAGCTTGGGGGATTCCCTCTCCTAAAGAAAGCTGCTTACCCAAGGTCCCAATATCTTCCAGGGGCAGCTTGCGTCTAAGGAGTGGCCAACATAAGGGTATAAAGGCCCAGCCACTTTGCCCCAATGCAAGACAATTCTGAAGGGCCATCCCATCCCACTGTGACCTTCGGGTTAGCTGAGGCCCTTACCACAGATTGCTCCCTTTGCTCAGTCCCATTTCCTTCCCTTCCTTTCCACTGTGCTGATCCTAAAATGATTCCCTAATAATCATCCTGCATGCTAATTTCTAGAGTCTGTTTGTGGACTTTTTCTTTCATTAACTTATTGAATTTAGCAACATGTAGTTCAACTTTTCGAATTCAGGGGTTTTTGCATTCTTGGTTCTCATCATCTGAATCCCTAAATTTATGATGTTACATAGTAAACAAAAACATCATAACACAAAGATAAGAAATAACACTAATAAATAAGAAGTGAGGCCCTATTCAAATATCACCTTTCATTGTAGACTAGCATCTTCCTTTCCCATCTCAACTGCAATGTAAAACAATCCCAAGTGCAGGTACAATGACAATTTATTGCAAAGTGAAATTTAAAATTTCACAGAATTTTATGATATTGATAGATGCTATATTAGAATACCATTTAAATCACCCCAAAAGTCTAAAACAGGTGAAAACTGAGGAAGGGAAAATCAACAGTTTGACAACATGGTGGGCTCTTCAAAAAAGAATGGCCTATGGCTTCACTGGTAAATTTTACCAATCATTAAGGAATGAACACCAATACTTCTCAAATTCTTCCAAGTAATAGAAGAGACAAAAAAATAAAAGAATACTTCCTAATTCATTCTCTTGTAAGGGTGAAACTCGGGGAATCAATTACGTAGTTAGACTTAGCTAACTAAGTTAGACTTGCAGTTGGATCCACCCTGATACTCAGCTGTTGTCTCTTTGTTTTTCCCTTCACTGATTGATTTAAGAACTCTGCTTTGTTCTCTTTCTCAAGGCCACACAGTCTTTGGTAATCTAGTTAATCAGTAGAGCACTAACCAAAAAAAATAAACCCTTAATCTTCAGGCAACCGACACCAGAATCCATTTTGCAACTCCCTTGCAGTTTTTACTGGTGACACATAAAGCCCCGGGCTGCAGTGGCCTAGTCCGGAGATAACATTATCTTAAAACAGACCAGACTCCACTGCAGATTAGTGTAGCCACCATGGAAATCAGTATGGAGGCATCTCAAAACACTGGAAATGGAACTACCTTATGACCCAGCAATTCCACTCTTAGATATCTATCCAGAGAAACCCAAGATGCTGACTTGAAAAAATATATGCACCCTTATGTTTATTGTAGCATTATTTCATAATAACCAAGACTTGGAAACAATTGAAATGCCCATCAGTAGATGACTAGATTAAGAAACTGTGGTACATTTATACAATGGAGTATTACGCAGCCATAAAGAAGAATGAAATTTTACCATTTGCAATGACATGGATGGACCTAGAGAACATTATACTAAGTGAAATAAGTCAGTCAGAGAAAGACAAATACCATATGATCTCACTTATATGTGGAATCTAAAGAACAGAATAAATGAGCAAAGTAAACAGAAATAGTCTCAGAGATATAGAGGAAAAACGGATGGTTGCTAGATGGGAGGGGGGTGGGGATGAGGGAGAAGAGGAGAGATTAGAAAACACAAATTGGCAACTACAATATTTCCACGGGGATATGAAAGACAGTTTGGGGAATACAATCATGTAAACATTTTTGCAGGGTATCCAATGGACACTTGTCTTATTAGGGAGACCACTTCATGGACGGTGTAGGTGCCTGACCACTGCACTGTACACCTGAAGCTGAAGCTGAATAATATTGTATGTCAACTATAATTTAATATATATAGTCACAGGATATGGAGTACAGCATAGGAAATAGAATCAATGGCGTTGTAATAGATTTATATGATGCCAGAAGGGCAATAGATTGGGGGAGGGAGGTTATCACTTTGTGAGGGGTGAAACGTCTAACTATTACATTGTATTGTACACCTGAAACTAAAAAAAAACAAAAACAAAAAAACCCAAACAGACCAGATCCTGGGACACATCAGCCTTCAGACCTGCCTGACTGACTCTCCCTTTCCTTTGTTCTGCTTCTCCTTGTGTAGCTACAAAAACCTTCTGACTGGTCTAGGACCAAGGAGATGGCCTTTGGGCAGCAGTCCACCATCCTCCCTCAGAATGCTGGCCTTCTGAATAAACCTGCTTTTCTTTCCACCAACCTTACCTCTTGACTTTGAACTTTTTCAAATGGCAGGCCACCGACCTGTAGAACGGTAACACTATGAGGTCAATATTACCCTGATACCAATGCCAGACAAAGACATCACAAGAAAAAAACTGCAGAGCAATATCCTTTATGAATATAGATGCAAAAATCCTCAACAAAATACTAACAGACTGAACCTAGCAGCATATTAGAAGCATTATATGCCTCACAACTGAGTGAGATTGATCTCAGGGATACAAGAGTGGTTCAACATACAAAAATCAATCAGTGTATTACATCACATTAATAAATGAACAAAAAAATACAATATGCTTTTATCAATGCAGAAAAAGCATTTGGCAAAATCTAACACCCTTACATGTTTAAAACATCCCACAGACTAGGAATAGAAGGGAACTTTCTCAACCTGATAAAGGGCATTTATAAAAAGCCCATAGCTAACTTCATACTTACTAGTGAAAGACTAAAAGCTTTCCTTGTAAGACCAGGAACAAGTCTAGTATGCTTGCTTTTGCCAATTCTATTGAACATTTTACTGGAAGTTTTAGCCAAAGCAATTAGGCAAGAACAAAAATAAGAGGGGGGCTGGGGGGCTGGATGAAAAAGGTGAAGGGATTAAGAAATATAAATTGGCAGTTACAAAATAGTCACAGGGATATAAAATACAGCATAGGGAATGTAGTCAATGACATTGTAATAACTATGTATAGTGCCAGGTGGGTACTAAACTTATTGGGAAGATCACCTCGTAAGTTATATAAAGGTCTAACCAGTATGCTATACACCTGAAACTAATATAATATTGTATGTCAACTGTAATTGAAAAATTAAAAAAAAAAACTTTAAGGAAAAATAAATAAAACATCCACACTGGAAAGGAAGAGGTAAAACTATCTCTAGTTGCAGATGACATAATCTTTTAGCTCACGGTTGGTGCAAAAGTAATTGAGGTTTTTGCAATTATTTTTAACCTTTTAAACTGCAATTACTTTTGCACCAACTAATATATAGAAAACCTTAAATAACACACACAGACAGAGCTAATAAATGAGTTCAGCAAAGTGGCAACATTATCCATAATAGCCAAAAAATGGAAACGACCCAAAAGTCCATTCACTGATGAATGAATAAAACAAAATATAATATATCCATATGACAGAATATTATTCAGTCATGAGAAGAAATGAAATACTGATACAGCTACAACATGGATAAAACTTTAAAACATTATGTTAAGTGAAAGAAGCCAGACACTAAAGGCCACACATAGTATGATTCCATTTAGATGAAATGTCCAGAGTAGGCAAATCCATAGAGCAGAAAGTAAATTAATGGTTGCCAGGGGATGGGAGGAAGGAGGAATTGGGAAATATGAGGTTTCTTTTGGGGATGATGGAAATATTCTGCAATTAGATTAATGGTGGTAATTACACAACATTATGAGTATACTAAAAACCACTGAATAATATACTTTAAAATGACTAAAACGATGAGTTCTATGTTATGTGAATTTTATCTCAATAAGAAACTTTTTTAGATATCAAATGATTGCAGAGCCCTGGGGAAAATTGATGAAATTCACGTGTGTGTGTGTGTGTGTGTGTGTGTGTGTGTGTGTTTTAAATATTTTGATCTTTCAAAAATGACCCTTAACACCGAGAGCCCAAATTGAAGTTATAGGTATCCTATCATGTTACCATACAATTTTGTGGGGGAAATTAAACCCCCCAATGAAGAATGATTCATTTTTCTTGGCTCTAGAAGTCAGTGACAGCTAGACGTCAAAAATGAACAAGAGAAGAATCTGATTGGCTAGTGCAGCTGGTCTTTTCTTGCCACACCTTTGCTATAGATGGGCTGGTCTTGAGTTAGGGCATTGCCCTATGTTAATCCATGAGTCACACTGTATAGAAGATAACCAGTTCAGGGCTTTGGATGGGGCAGAAGTACTCCATCAGAGCTAAAGCCTTCCCTCTCACCAGCACCCCCCTACTGCACCCCCCATGTCATCCATCCTGAGAATTATCCAGTCTCCCCAGCCCTTGCTGCCAGGCTATGGAAGACTGAGTGTCACCCCAGCTGCCTTCCCTTCCTGACTCCCTCCTTCTTTTCAACCCTCCTCTCTCCTCCCCTCCACACCCCCCAGTTCTGTCCTTGAAGAAGTTTCAGAGACCATCCTCAGCGCCTGTTATCTGCTCTAGGTAAGTCTAAAGTTCAAGGCTTTAGGCAATTAAGCTCAAGGCCTCTCACAGGCTAGAGATGAATGACCCAGGGAGCATTCCTGTGGCAATGGTTTGAGGAGGTGAGTCAACAGAGGCTCTGTCAGGGCAGGCCAGTCGGTTACGGCAATTGACCCTCTGGGGGTCAGTGTCCGTGCCTTCCTTGTTGTTTCTGAACCTCCACCTTGGGGGTGATGGGGCCTGAGACTTTGGGATCACTACACTGTCCTGTCCCTGAGAACCGTCCTTTAGAAGGAGAGGAAAAGAGAAAGAGGACTTTGCTTGACCCTCAGGAGATACTTTGAGGAGTTTGGGGACAGGAATAGGGAATCCTTCTGGTACCACCCCAGTAACTGCTTCCTCTAATTGTATCTACTCACCAGCCCAGGGCAGGGAGCCTCCTCTGCCCGCCCAGAATTGACTGTCTTGAACCTCTCATGGGCCCTTCTCTTACTATCAGAAGTCTTCACCTGAACCTCAACAAAGCCCTAACCCTGGTCGCTTCTGCTTCTCTCCATATCTCCACGGCTTTCTACCCAACTTGCTGTCGTAACCTCTCTGAGCCTGGGAATAAAGATAGTACTTACCTTTTAAAAGTGGGTGTAAGGTTAAATGAGATAAGAAACATACTGCATTTCCTACAGCACCTGGTCGTCATAAAGGCTCAATAGATGTTAGCTGCTGCTGTTGCTGTGATTTTATTATTTTATCAGCCATGCAACCAGTTCTAAGGGGCACTTAGTATGTGTCAGGCCCTTTGCTAGGAACCTAGGGGTACTGTGCTTGGCCTCTGATACGTCTGTTTGGAAAGAGAAGAGAGATCACCAATTAATAAAATAGTTCATAAGCATATAATTTGGCATGGTTTTTAAACATCTGTCAATATGCTCAGAAATCTCACTCAGCATCCCTGCCTCTTAAATACAGCCTCCCTCCCATTTGCTGCATCTTCTGCTGCTGTTTGGCTCCATAAGCCCATCATGAAGATGCGGTGGGCTGGGCTTTGGGAAACTCACAGGGGCTTTTCCTTTTCCGCTAGTCCTTCCTTGCACGTGCCAAGCCACCAATAGCAACACAGTCAAAGTCTCAACCCTGATTCTCCCACCTCCAGGGCCCCAGAGCTTGAGTTCCAGCCAGGTTTTGGGGGAGAGGGAGTTGGTGACCAGGAAGCGAAGAGGGGAGGATCAAGAACTTTGTCCTACCAATGCCCCAGAAGGCTCTTAGGTGGGGGATGGAGGATGGAGGTGGGCTGTGTTGGGGGCGAGGGAGGTGTGGGCAAGGGATGGCCAAAGGCACTTGTGGGAGGGAGGCAGGAGGGACCACACCTAGGGACGGGGAGGAGTCAGGAACCTGGGAACTCAGCCAGCGGAAAAGATCAAGTTTCAAATTCCTCTGTAACGAACTCTGAGATAGGGACCCACAGGCACAGGAAGCCTGAGGAGGGAGAAATCCCCAGGTGAAGACAAAGCCACTGCACCTACCTTCTGCGGGAGATCTCTGGAAAAGCCTGCAGGCAGCACGGCCAGGAGCCGCCTCCCTCAGGGCCCTCACCTGCCCGCCCGCCCTTCCTTGCCCCTCAGTGCCTGCCAGGAGAACCGGAGACGGAGAGAAGACAATGGAGCCAGACAGGACTCAGATAAAGCTTGACCCCAGGTGAGTGAGGGCAGCAGGCCCTAAGCCAAGAGCCAGTTGCTAAGCATCAGGTGGCTCCTATCGCTCCAGCCTGTCCCTGCTTCCCTGCCAGGGCCCTTTGGTTCCCGGCCTACAGAATGAGACAGGGCTGATAACGGTCTGGCTGGCCTCTAGGTCCTCAGGGACACTATAGAGTGGGTCAGTGCGTGACCCCTAGAGCTTTGGCTTTCTCTCCCGAATCAGGGAGTGAAAGAGCCCAGACTTGGGAGCTGTGGGGGGCATGCACAGAAGCCCCACCAGCTGGGTACCCATCCCTCGGGAGTGTCAAGTAACTGGTGTCCATCTGGTACCTCTCCCCTCCACAAATCCTCATATTCTGAACACAGGCTGGTGTCTCTCCAGGTACACGGCAGATCTTCTGGAAATACTGAAAAATAATTACAGCATCCCCTCTGCCTGCTTCTCTCACCCTCCCACTGCAGCCCAGCTTCTGAGAGGTGAGTCAGGAACCTGCCCCAGAGGGAACCTAACGGAGGAAGTGAGCATCCCAGTGGTAAGTCAGGACAGCTGAGAGGAGCAGAGGAGAAGTGGCCCTGAGCGGCCAGCCTAGAGACCCTGAGAGGATGGCTGGCCCAGTGTCTGTCTATGATGCTTAAGGCCTTGGAGAAGATCAACTCCTTGAGGAGCCAATAGGCCGAAAGAGGGGCATGACAACCTAGCCCAGGACACACTCTTACATGTTGGGCCTCCCACAAATCCTAGCTTCAAAGCTCATTCAAATTGGGAACACTGGCCTAGAGCATTTTTCAGAGCCCAGAGCCATCCAGGGACTCAAGATGGCCCCAATGACCCAAACCCCACAGAATCCCTTTGAGGCCTGCACAACAGCCTCAAGGGAAGGACCTATGTCATTTGAGGGGGTTATTGTGAATGATGTTAAAACTTAGATGAATCTGGAAAAGTATTCTGACAGTGTTGGCCAACTAGATTCCTGTCACCGAACTGCTTTTGAAAGTGAAAGGCTGAGGATGAGACGCAGTTTATTCTTTGGATGCCTAAAACGTGATGATCAAATGACCCCAGCATCTTCATAGCCAATGTGGCTCACCCACATTTATTTTGTTTGTCTATTGCACGATGAAGTACTTCTCAGACAGAGATGAATGGGAGCCTGTGTCTCCATGGTACCTTAACCTTTCCCCAGCCCTTTTCCTGATGTTGTCACCTCAAGGACTAGACAGGCTGTGGTCAGTGTGCATTAGGCGGCACACGAGGATGTCCTTAGACAAAGCTCAGCCTTGTTTCAGATGCTCTGGACCAGAGCAAAGGCCAACTGCCAGAAAGTGCCCAGAGAAACCTCATAGCTGCTCTGTGGTTCGTGCACATAGGCAGCTGCATCTAACTCCAAGAACCTCTTATTCACAGAGGGCAGCTGGTGATACAAGTCTTCCCTTATACCAAGGCAGTTTTTCCCCCAGGGATTTTTGGCAACGTCTGGAGACAGTTTCAGTTGCTACAACTAGGGTGTGCTACATGGCATCTAGTGGGTAGAGGCCAGGGATGCTGCAAACAAAGGAAACCGCCCCCCCCCCCAACAAGGAATTATCTGAGTCAGAGTGTCAGCAATGCTGAATTGAGAAACCCTGACTTTCACAGTGAAAACGGTTCTCACATTGCTCTGCTACAAAATGTGCAAATAGAAGCACCGAGAATAAAACGGTTCTCACATTGCTCTGCTACAAAATGTGCAAATAGAAGCACCGAGAATATTCAAAATAGGCAGACCGTTCTGGGCCAGGAAGTCTGGCGAGCTGCCTTGTTCCCAGACAGAACCGTTGGAGTCGGTAGCAGCTGGAGAGTGGCGAGCAGGCGGTGGGCACAGCAGGGGTAAGGACAGAGACAGAAGGAGCAGACAGCTCCCCCAGACTCTGAGGAGCTAGGTCTGGCGGGATTCAAGGTAGGGAGGCAGGGGGTCATTGGGAGGCGGGGCAGGTAAGGTGGGGCCCAGTGATTGAGAAGTTGTACTTTATCCTGTAGGCAGAAGGAGCGCTGTGAGGGCGCTCACATTGGGAGGGGCAGGATAGTGCTTCGGGATGAGTAATCAAGACGGACCTGGTGAAGAAGAGCCTTGAGCGGCAGGGGTATAAATTGGAGGTTATTGCCACAGCCCAGCATGAGGGACAAGAGTCTAAACCAGAGCGATGTCAGGGACAGGAAGGGAAGGTTGGGAAACACAGGCGATCCAAAGAAAGAGCAGGCAATCTTGTAAATATCTAGACAAGGTGAGTGAAGGAAAAAGAGACTCTAAAGATTATTCTGGGAACCTGGACAATGGCGACGACACTGACAGAAATAGCGTCAGAAGCAGTGCCCATTGGAGGATGTAGAGAACTCCTTCCTCCTTCACGTATAAACTCTGCTGTTCCTTGTAATAAATGCCATTCAAGAAAGCTGCTCTGGAAGAACTACTGAACCTTTCGCTAATCCATTTTTGAAATGCTTACAATGTGATTGCAATTATCCTTACAGGATTTTTTTTTTTTAATGGACTGATCCAAACATTTATATGGAACTGTAAAGAGTCATGAAAAGCCAAGACAGTTGTGAAAAAGTACAAGGAGGGTACCTGCCCTACCAGAAATTAAGGCTTATAATAAGACTAATTAAAGCACAGAGGCAATAACTACAAGGGACCTGACAAGTAGAAAAAAGGAACAAAATAGTGGGCCCAGAAACAGACCCATGCCCACTTGGGGACTTGCTCTCTGAAAGAGGGCAAGTACACATCAGTGGGGCAATACGGTCTCTTCAAGAAGTGATACTGGATGATTGCCTGTCCCTATGGCAAATAAATGAACATGAAAATAGCTCCAATATAATATACTTCAATCCGGGTATATTAAATAGCTAAATGTAAAATGCAAACATTTTTACAAAAGAAAATAGAGAAAAGATATCTTTCTGACAGCAGAGAGTAATTTCTTCAACACAGAATCCATAAATAGTCATGGAAATTGACTACATAAAGCAAACAAACTTCTGTACAACTGAAAACACTATCAACAACGTTAAAAGCCAAACCATAGACTGGGAGAAGATATTTTCAAGCCTATAACAAACAAAGGGTGAGTAGTTAGGAGTAGGAAAATTACCAATAAAAATTGGATAAAATATATGAACAGATAATTCGCAGAAGGGGAAATCCAAATGGGCAATAAATACACAAAAAGATTATCTATTTTCTTGGGAATTAGGGAACCACAAATTAAATAATGAAATATCATGTCACTACTCTCTTATAGGCAAAAATAAAAAGTCTTGTTAATCCCAAGTGATGTTGAATTTGAGGTGAACCATGAACTCATATAGATTGCTGGTGGGAGTATAAATTGGTATCAATACTTCAGAGAGTAATTAGATATCTGTAACACTGAAGATTCACATCTCCTACAACCCAGCAATTCTAATTGTAGGTATATGAATAGAGGAACTCTCTGAAAATAACAATCATGAAAACAGTGTTGAGTGGAAAAAGCGGTTTGCAGGATAAATGCCACTTATATAGATTTTTTTTTTAAATGAGAAAGCAATATAGCATGTTGAATATGTACACATGTTGTGAAACATTAAACCATAAATGGAAAAGATATACACCAACTTCAGAATAGTAGTGAGCCCTGGGAGGTGAGGTAAGGAAGGGAAAAGGATCCAGGAGGTACATACAGGGGCCTTCAAATACATCTATAATGTTTAATTTTTCTAAAAATAACTTTTGAAGCAAAATTGGCAATATCATAACACTTTAAAATGGGTTATAGGTATAGTAATGTTTGCTCTATTACTTTCATTTTTGAAATATGTATAATTTAAAAAATAATTATAAAAAGCATTTTTGACAGGCTGTGATGAAATGTTAGATTAAAAAAAAACAGAACACAAAATTTTACAGTACGATTGCAGTAATATAATATGTATGTACTTTAACCAGGATGTTTTTTAAAGCTACTTTTTATTGAGCAAAAATACTGCATGTCAGGTGCTGTACTAAGAGGTTTAATGAGAGGATGAGTAACCTGTCCAAGAGCAAGCAGTAAGTGGAACTTTGCTTTGAATTCAGGTATCTCTGACTCCAGAGCGTATGCTCTTAACCTCTATGGAATAAATATGCAAAAATAAAATAATTTTTGGTTAGGAACTAGCTAGGATTATGGCTGATATTCTTTCTTCAAAATTTTAATGTCCTTTTATTTTCATTATTTAAAAAAGTAATCTTCGCTATTTCAAGACAGTGGGAAATTGGTTAGTTGCTAAAGACATGATTGTATTCAAAATGGTCAGTTAGACAAGCATTTCCCAAAGTGTGTTTCCTGGAATACTAATCCCAAGGAGTGCTTCATGAAAACAGAGTGTGTAGAAAAACAAGTTCTGTAAAAGCTATATTCTGTAACCTCCTTATGGAAATTACCAATGTAAATCAGATTAAACACTTGAGTCGGCTCTGCAGGAAAGAAACACATATTTAACTTTGTTTAAGGCATTTCCAAAATTCCTTTGTAGGGGACAATCTTTTAAAAAGATAAATGAGTTTGATGGAGGGCAGTGGTGTCAAGGTATGGATGCCAAAGAATTTCTGTCTTTCTTAGCTTTTGCACCGTGGAAGTGCACGCAAGAGCCTGTAGAAACTGCAAGTATGAGAAAAAATAGAGTACCAAAGCCAGCAGTCACAGAACTTGCAAAAGCATTTCTGTATTGAACAGTCAGAATATGCCCCACCCCTTCCTTCTGAACTTAAACAACCTTTTAGGGTTGCATTTGGTTGTTTATATCATTCCATATGCTCTCCCATATCTATGAGAACACACACCAATAGTCAGCGGGCGTGTATAATGGTTAAGAGTATGGGTTTAGCATCAGGAACCCCTGGGTTTAAATCCTACCTCCTTCCCTCCCAAACTGTGTGACCCTGGGCCAGGTACTTAACACTCTAACTTTGTTTCCTGAAAAAGCCTATATAACGGAGATGACAATAGGAATTCTCATGAGGTTATCTCTTCCATTCAACATATAGTCCATAGTTGCTGTTCCAGGCACAAACCTGACAAAGTCCCTATGTTGGTGGAATATACACTAAGATGAGGGGACAGACAATGAGCAAGTAACTAAATATGCAAATAACCTCACGTGGAGGTGGGGGCAGATCACACAGGCACTTAGAGCAGGTTGACTGAGGAGGGGCATTTGAGCTGAGAGCTGGGTGAGGAGAAGGAGCCAGCCATTAGGAGCTCAGGAAGAAAAGCTGAACCAGCAGAAGTCAAGTATAAAGTCCTGAAGGTGGGAAGAGCTCACGTGGTTGTCAGGAGGCTGAAGGAGTGGCAGGGAAATTCTAAACCTCAGTAAACAGAGAAGAGCTGAGCTGCAATGACTGAGTTTGGAGGACACAAAGTGTGGGAGAGGATGAGGAATCATAGGGCAGACCTAAGGTCAGAGGCCAGGGGTTGAACGAGGACTGTGGTTCTGTGAGTCAAGGAGAAGGAGACGTCCAAGGAGGAGGGAGTCGGCAAGGAAAGGGAAGACCAGGAAAGGCTTTGGCCTCTATGGCTTGTGTGCGAAAGGGCAGCTTCCACTCTCCGCTCTCAGGGAGCTGAGGATGAGAGTCAAGTCGCCCGTGAGGGTCAGGCAAGGAAAGGCCTCCAGCAGTGACTCCCTCTCACAACAATGGACATCGGTTTTTAGAAATCTACTGATTTAATGTTGGTTTCTGCCTATCTGGACTTTGTCTTTTGTCTCTATATTTTTTGAATAGACATTTCTTTAATTTGTTTTTTTTCAATTACAGTTAACATTCAATAGTACATATTAGTTGCAGGTGTACAGCATAGTAGTTAGACATTTATGTAACTAATGAAGTGATTCCCCTGATAAGTCTATACCCACCTGGCACCATACATAGTTATTACAATCTTATTGACTATATCCCCTATGCTGTACTTTACATTCCCTCTACTATTTTGTAACTGTCAATTTGTACTTCTAAATCCCTTCACTTTTTTCACTCAGCCCCCCCAAACCTCCTCCCATCTGGCAACCATCACTTTGTTCTCTATATCTATGAGTTTGTTTCTGTTTTGTTTGTTCATTTATTTTGTTTTTTGGTTTTTTTTAGATTCCACATATAAATGAAATCATATGTGTATTTTTTAATTAAACATTTCTATTGTAAAAATAATTCAGGTTCAGTGAAATAAATCTGAAAATCCAGAACAGTAAAAAGAAAAGTAATTTATAGTTCCACTACTCAAAGACAGGCACTACAAATTGAAAGGGTGAATTCAGAGAATCAACAATGCAGTCAGACTTAGCTAGTTTGCAATTTAACTCACCACATAGCTCGCTATCTATTCACCTGTAATTAGACTTAGTTTGCAGTTAGATCCATCCTGATATTCAGCTGTTTTCTCTTTGCTTCTGCCCTCACTGTTAGCTGAAGATCTCTGTTCCCTTTCTCAAGACTACCTATACCTCATTAATTAACAACATCCTAACTGGAAAAGAGCAATTTCTTAATCCTCGGGCGCCCGGACACTGGAATCCAATTACAACTCCCTAGCAGTATTTACTGGTGACACATTAGAGTCCCAGGCCTTGCTGGCTGAGTCCAAGTCCGGAGTCTGGAGATAACATCGTCTTCAAACAGACCCCAGGAAGAGATGTCAGCTCTCAAACCTGCCTGACCGACTGACTCCCCCTTTGTTATATAAGAAAAAGTTAACCTGAAGTTAATGCAGCTGTCCACTCTCAGACTCTGGACTCTGCCCCGGTGACCCACCCCCACGCAGATGTTTCTCTTCTTACAACCCGCGGCAGCCATCATCTTTGGACACTGCCTCTCTCTTCCTAAGTTTAATAAAGCCTTTCTTCACTCTCCCACTTTATAGAGTCTGTGAATGCTTTCACCTTTTCCGAACAACCAGGGGTTAATTCCATTGCTAACGTTTTAGTATTTCGAGGCATTTTTGGATGCAATGATTTTTATGTGTTTTTATTTTATCAAATGCATGAACATGGTTAAAAATTCAAATAGTGCAAAAGGGCTGCTAATGAAAATCGGCAATCCCCTCCCACATTTCCGTGCCGATAGCGCTCTCAAAAACATGGTGAACAGTCCTAAAACGTCCCGGACTTTCTGTAAGAAGTGTGGCAAGCACCAACCCCACAAAGTGCCACAGTACAAAAAAGGGCAAGGATTCTCTGTATGTGCAGGGAATGCAGCGTTATGACGGGAAGCAGAGTGGTGATGGTGGGCAGACTTGAGCTGATTTTCCACAAAACGGCTAACACTACAAAGATTGTCCTCAGGCTTGAATGCGTGAGCCCCTCCGCAGATCTAAGAGAATGCTGGCTATTAAGAGATGCAAGCATTTTGAACTGGGAGGAGATAGGAGAAAGACCCACGTGATCCAGTTGTAAGCTTCATATTTTGTTTTATTATGAAGACAATAAAATCTTGAGGATATGTTCACTAAAAACAAAACAAACAAAAACAATCCCTTGCCCTATCCATTCCCATTTCTAATCATCCTCCTCCTTTTATAGCTGGTGGTTCTTTTGATAGGTACCTTCAAATCACCAATATGTGTACACCATTATTCCCTGGGGCATTGATTTTTGGGCATTATCTGTGGCTGCCTCTATGATACATGAGGATTTAGCTTACTTAGTGCCAACTGTCTTCCGTACTCTCCATATAATTATGTCAATATTTTTAGTTGGTTATCTTATAGTTTTATATACTATACCTATAGTTTATTTCTTATTCTGCCAATTATGGACAATTCTTTGTGACTTTCCATTTTGTAGTGCCTCACTCTTTCCTTCAACTCTTTTCTACCTTTTTCTCCCCAATCAAATCCTTTAAACATGGTTATAATTTTACTGCACTAATTTTGCATTCTGCTTTGTTCACACAAGACTTTTCTTTTGTTTTAAGGTAAATTACATGCCGTAAAGAGCAATGAATCTTAAATATATGGTTTGATGTATTTTAACCTATGTGTACATCTGTGAAACCACCACCCAGATCCAGATTTAGAACATTTCAGTATCCAGTACGGTCTCTCATACTCCCCTCACTTAATATTCCTACAAAGACCATTATTCTAACCTCTTTCAGCTTTATAGATTGGTTTTCCAATTATGTAAACAAAATCAAACAGTATGTGTTCTTGTGCCTGGCTTCCTTCACTTTTCATTATGTTTCTAAGATAATCCATTTCGTCGCATGTATCAGTAGCTCATCCTTGTTTGTTGCTGATATTCCATTGTGGGAATACATCACAATTCATTTGTCTGTATTCTTACTGAAGAACATATGGGCTATTTCCAGTTTGGGCCACTATAAATAATGCTGCTCTGAACATTCTTCTGGTGATAATAAGCACTCATTTCTACTGAATATGTGTCCAGGAGTGGAATTCCTGTGTCATAGGGTAGGTGTGTATATTTAACTTTAATAAATACTACCAATCTGTTTCCCAAACTGCTTGTACCACTCCCAACAGCAATGTATGAGTGTTTCAATTGCTCCTCATCCTCACCAACACTTGGAATCGTTGGTTCTGTTAATTTTAGCTCTTTTGGTGGGTATGTCATAGCATCTCACATTTGTATTTCCCTGATAACTGTTGATACTTAGCACCTTTTTCTGTTTCTTGAAGATTTGGATATTTTCTTTTGTAAAGTAACTGTTCGGGTCAAAAAAAATTTTTTTTCATTTAAAAAAATTATGTTGTCTTTTTCTGACTGATAGGAATTCTTTACATATTATGGATATGAGTCTCTTGATGGATATCTGTATTGCAAATATCTTCTCTCAGTCTGAGCTTGCCTTTTTATTCTCTTACTGGTTTCTTTTGACGAATGGAAATTCTTAATTTTCAGGAAGTCCAATTTATCAGTTTTTTATGATTAGTGCTCTTGTGTCCTACTTTAAAACATCTTTGCCTCTCTCAAAATCATGAAGATGTACTTCTCTGTTTTCTTTGAAAAACTGTGTTTTAACTTTTACATTTAGGTATTTTGTATGATATGAAGGAGGAGTCAATGTTCTTTTTTATCCCCCGAAGTATATCCAATTAACCCAGCACCCTGTCTTGAAAAAAAAATATGCTTTCCCCTCAAATTGTGATGGAGTCTTTGTCATGAGTCAGATGACTACATACGTGTGGGTCTGCTAATAAGTTTTGGGGTTTTTTAATTGAGTGTTAATAAGTTAAAAAAAAATAGTATTATACACTCTCTGCAAAGATATTTTATGGCATGCACAAATTTTTTATGTCTGTATAATACTCTGTTGTATACTTTACTTAATAATTCCAATATTGTCAGACACTTAAGTTATTTGTATTTTAGGGCTATTAGTCAATAATATTATAAACATTATCTTTTAATAAAACAACAATAATATATCACTGTTATTTTCTCTTCTCTACTAGGCAAGTTGACTATTTTCCCATGTCCTAAGCTGTGTTAATATCACTTTTCTATTTTTTTTTTTGCAAGAGCCTCCTGTTTTTGTTAATTTTCTTTATGCAATAAAGATCTTAAATTTGAGTACACATTTATTAAAAATGCTTTCCCCCAGTCTGTTTGCTCCCCCTTTTTCTAACATGTAAAAGTTTAAACACTTTATGTCAAATTTGACCATGCTTCTCTGTGATTTTTTTGGATTGATCCTAAGCTTAGAAATGTCTCCTGTCTCCAAAGTCCTGATGAAAGTACAATTCTCTCTCGCTCTCTTTTTTCTCTCTCAATTTTCCCTATTTGATTTTTAAAAGACTTATCTCTTTAATCTGGAATTATTTTGAAATATGGCAGACTTTATGAGTATCTCCATAATTGTTTTAGATACACATTTTTGTTGTATAAGGGTAAAATTGTGTAAAAAAAAATCCTCTGTGATGTTTACATTTTTAACATTTCAAGTAGGAAATGGTAAAGTCTTTTTAAATAAAGGACTGCAACCAGTTTTTTAACATTCAAAACTTGCAGGGCCTACCAGAGCAATATCTGGAGAGGTAATTGAGAAAGAGGCAATTGAGTTCAACAGTAACAGCAAAGCCAAGCCAGGAATTTAGACACCCAGAGGGCCATAGCCTAACTAAATGGAGGTGGGTGGAGAAACGGATGGGTAAGAGGAAAGAAAAACAGCACAATCCAGTCTTTCATGGCCTGTGATTGAAGTTTACCACTGACTTCAGAAGTCCTGCCTGGGAGTTGGAATCCAAGGGCCACCTTCCCCTTGGCAGGTCCTCTGGATTGGTCATTAGACCTAACTGTGGTCAGAGATAAAGGGATCCCCCTGGGTAAAGCAAACGGTGAGAAAAACGTGTGCCCTGAAATAAAAGCAACCAGGAGCAATGTGGTATTTTTGACAGATTTACCTTTCACCTGGTTGCTCTTTGTGGTGCCACCAGGTATGACTGACCCAGAAGACAGCTCAAGTCTTTACTGTGGTATGGTCTCCTTCCTGCCTGGTTTGGTTTCAGCAGTAATATCTCTCTGACTGAGTTGCCCTCAGTCACCAAAACATAAGGTAGACTAGCCAATACCTTCCTCATTCTTTACTCCCAAGACAATAAGACAATGAACTGTCTTCTTTTCCCCCTTCTTCCACTGATCTAGCCAGTTAGAAGGTAGAAAGGAGACAGTCTGCCAACTAGGGAAGAGATATAGATGAATGAGGGTCTGGGCTTAGTCACAGAACACTTTAAAACTGACTGTTGCATTGATGAGTCACATGTTCAGAAATACATATTGTGACTATATTAATTTTTCCTGTAGCAGTGGTGAGGTCAGAAGAGCTTCACCAATGTTTGTCAAAATGTTTGTTACCACTGACCATTATCAGGTGAGCTCGTTAAAAATGCAGATTCCTGGGCCCATCCCAGATCTACTGAAGCAGCATCTCTGAGGGTAGGGCCTGGACAGCTACTTTTAACAACAACTCAAAAGATTGTAATAAACACTAAAGAGAGCTACTGGACCACATTTAATGTAAAATGAAGTTGTGAGGCCAACACAGGTGAAAATTTTATAGTCTTTACTTGTATCCATTTTTTTGTTGTTATTCAAATCCTTTTCTAATATCCTAGTTTCATAACAAATTTTTTTAAATAAAATTTAAACATTTCTAAAGCATATACCACTAATTATATTCTGCTTCAATTATAATGTTAATTGGTCCGTGTTCACTAGCATGACACTTGACACCGGAGGTAGAAAAGTGAATAGGCCCCACTGAACTCTGAACTCAATATTTTTGCTAATTATGTTAAAACTTGTTTGGTTCAGGTGAGCCTCACCATATCTAGAATTGTCTGGTCTAGTCTCCCTTCCATGCAGAAGAATGACTATTTCTTAGCCACATGTTGGCTATTCTAGGTCTAAGAAAAAGCTAATCTTCTGCCTGGAGGGGTGTCTGGGCCAGACAATTCTTCATAGGGTAAAGCAATTTAGATCCAAGTGAAGAAGCCACATCTGTGCCCCTCAGGCCTGATTGTCAACTCACTGGAATCTGCCCTCTTTCCTGTCTAGCACTGGGCCCTGTGGAAATTGCCCTCACGGTCGTCATGACCGTGCTTGTGCTGGGCTCAATCGCCATCTTCCTGGAGGATGCTGTTTATCTGTACAAGAACACCCGTTGCCCCATCAAGAGGCGGACTCTGCTGTGGAGTAGCTCTGCACCCACGGTGAGGGCCCTGTAGCTGCCCTTTGGGAGGGACTGGCGAGGAGGCAGGGACCATTTTGAGAATTCCTCCAAACTCAGCAATTCAAGTCAGCAAAGTGTTGCCTGCCTCTACCACCTTAGGGTGGGCGTTTGTAACCTGATCTCCATTTGCATTCAGGCCCCCATGCTTGGAGGGCCAAGAGGCAGTGGGATGGAGTGTTTGAATTCTTAGAGCTACAGAGACAGCTGGAGAAACTGCTCAGCCCACTCACCACTCTCCTTGCTACAGTATTACTGTTAAAAGCAAGCCTCCTTCCTGTACAGGCAAGCAGTGTTTCCTCAGCGCGTAGAAGGGAATTTTTCCCCATGGGGTCATACTTTACTCTATCTTTCCGCTGTAGGCTTTTTAAACTCCCACAGCTACCATGTTTCCCCGAAAATAAAACCTAGCCAGACAATTAGCTCTAATGCGCCTTTTGGAACAAAAATTAATATAAGGTCTTATATAAGACTGGGTCTTCTTTTATAATATAATATAATATAATATAATATAATATAATATAATATAATATAATATAATATAATATAATATAACATGATAATATAATACAATACAATACCGGTCTTACATTAATTTTTGCTCCAAAAGACGTATTAGAGCTGATTGTCCGGCTAGGTCTTATTTTTGGGGAAACATAGTATTATAATATATAGGCCTTTGTATTGCTCGTAGACCATAAAATTGGACCTCTATTTCCTTGTGATGAGCTCTAAGTGTCTGTTTTGGGTGGACAGTGGGGCCCTCGAGGTCCTTTCCTGCCAGATGACATCTGTCTAGGCCATCTCAAGTCATCAGAGATGCTTTAATAACATGATGTGTTGAAAAGAGCGTGCTGGATCTTGATCCATTTACTTCTAAGGATTAACTTACATACTCCTAACCCAGGGATACAGGGTGAGATAGTCTTCATAAGAGTCCCTGTCTCAAGGTGACTTGCTGTCTCTCACCCTGGACATAGAAGCAACTGACAGCTGAATTAAAATAAAAGGTTTTAATTAGTTAATTTAATTAGTGATTTTTCCAGCTGGCCACTTTTAAGTAATGGTGCCTTAAATGTTTAGGTTTGGGTTCCTTGAGCCTTTGCCACAAAAAGTTCAAGAGAGAGAGAACATGGAGTCTCCTCCTTGCCCTAACTGGCTTCTTGCTCCTCTCCGAGCAGGTGGTGTCCATGTTCTGCTGCTTCGGTCTCTGGATTCCTCGTTCCCTCATGCTCGTAGAAATGGCCATAACCGCGTGAGTGTCTTGCCCGCCCCGAGCTTGGAGCCGGGTATCCTTCTGCTCCCCACTTACCCACAACTCCGAAATCTCCTATTCCGTCCATAAATCCCTGCAAACTAATTAGTAATTGATCACGAATTGATCCCTTTCCAACTTGTGCTAACCTAGGTGCCTTGAACTTCTGGATGTGTCCATCCTCAGCCACCATGTTGATCCCACAGCCTGAAATTCCCCTTCCCAGGCCCCTGGACCCCCGTCCTCTCTCTCCTCTCAGGTCACACATTCAGAATGCCAGCCCTTACCATGATCCCCTTGGTAAGCGCCACCTCTCCCTGCCCCCTTTGCAGGCCATCTTCTTTGGCAGCAAAGGGCGTCCCCTCCGCTGGCTGCGGCCTCCTCTGGTCCCCTCAGGCCCACTCTCCCCCACTCCAGGTTTTACGCGGCGTGCTTTTACCTGCTGATGCAGGTTATGGTGGAAGGCTTTGGTGGGAAGGAGGCAGTAGTGAGGACACTGAAGGACACGCCGATGAGGATCCACACAGGCCCCTGCTGCTGCTGCTGCCTCTGCTGCCCCCCACTCATGCTCACCAGGTAAAGCAGGAGGAAGAGACGTCCTCGGAGAACACATTACCTCTTCCCGTTGGTTCCCTCTGCCCTGCTGCATGCCTCTTCAAATTAGGCTTATAGGGAACAAACCCAATGATGAAAGGGTGGGCATCCCCCAGCCAGGACCCACACATGGGGCACCCACCCAGGGGTAAGGGGAGCAGAGCAAGGAGTACTCCAAAGGTCCCTCACTTAAGCCCACTGCCCCCTACAAACTTTAGGCAAACAGAGCAAACTGGACTTTGGCTATTTACTCGCCCCTCTGCCCATTTTGGTTAACGAGGTTGGGTCAACACTGACAGTTCTTGCTCAAAAGGTACCATTGTGGTCTGGGAGTGAGCGGGAGGTTCCCAGTGCTCAGCATTCTGGCTTCTTCCCAGGTCCCCATTCATTTAACTATTTTGGTGTCTGTGATGGCAGCCAAGCCTGGGCCCCAGAGCCCAGCGAGGGGCTTGGGAGGTTTTCTCGGGGTGGGCAGTTCATGGATCTACATTCCCAGCGCTCTTCTGCCCCCAGGAGGAAGCTCCAGCTGCTGATGTTCGGTCCATTCCAGTACGCCTTCTTCAGGATAGCACTGTGTCTGGTGGGCCTGTTTCTCGTCCCTGACGGCATCTTTGACCCAGCAGATGTAAGCCAGGAGTAAGGGGCAGGAGTAAAGTCTAAGACCCGTTTAGTACCTTTGAGTTCTAGAAGGAATAGCTACAGCCGACCCCCTGATGCAGGACCCCAGGGACAGGGTGGATATGGGGAAATAGAGGCTCGAGGACTCTGGTGGAGAGAGAGGAGACTGGAATAGGCCACGGCTTTGGGACCTTTTTTATTACCTGTCCCACTATGGGGGAAGAAATAGAAGAAAAGGGCTCGCCTCTGTCTTTGACTACTGTCTGGTCTGCCATCAGATTTCTGAGAAGAGCACAGCTTTATGGATCAACACTTTCCTTGGTGTGTCCACCCTCTTGGCTCTCTGGTCCCTGGCCATCATTTTCCGTCAAGCCAAGCTGCACCTGGGCGAGCAGAACATGGGAGCCAAATTTGCTCTGTTCCAGGTAACTATATCCTGGGAGAGAAAAGATGGTTTATAATAGAGCTACAATTAATTGCGGTTAGGAGGTAAGGCTAATGACTGCTAAAAGCAGGTTTGGGAATCTTAAGCCTTAGGTTTCCTGTGAGATTTGGAAAATCATTCACATTGCTGTGCAACCATCAGCACCACCATCCATCCCCAGAACTTTTTCATCTTCCACACGGAAACTCTGTACCCACTGAACACTAATTCCTCTTCCCCCTACCACTTAGCCCCCAGCATGGCAGATTTTTCCAAGGGCGCTTTAATGGTTAATTGTCTGTCATTCTATCAGTAGAGATGTCAGGTACTTGAACAGACAGAAGGACTCTTCCCTCCTCATCCATCCTTTTCATCCATTAAGTGCTCATCTGTAGCCATGGCTGAGATAGGGAAATAAACTTGAACCTCCACTCAGTTCTTACTGTTCCTTGTCTGAACTCATAACAAATTGGATAGAAGACGAGATTATAATTTTCCAAAAGACTATAACTCTATCAAGTTGTAATCAAGTATGAGTCTTGAGCCTCCGCCCAGATCTACAGGCTGGCCGACACACTGGCAGGACGGCACGAGCACAGCCAGCTGGCCTCAGTGCCATGGCCGCTGCGCCCGCCCTGCCCTTGCTGCTCTCTTCCCTCCGCAGGTGCTTCTCATCCTGACTGCCCTGCAGCCAGCCATCTTCTCAGTCTTGGCCAATGGCGGGCAGATTGCTTGTTCGCCTCCCTTTTCCTCTAAAATCAGGTCTCAAGGTGAGCACACAGGGGCTCCTATGGCATTCCAGGATGGGAGAGAGGGGGAGGGTCAGGGAAAAGAGGACCTTAGCATAGAGGTAGGCCAGGCTGGCTGCCGCTCGCGATACCCAGAAAGGCATCTCCAAGAATCCCCACAGAGACTTTAAGGAGACTACGACTTCTCTAATCACCCAAAGGAGACCTGCAATTCCACAGCATGAAGCCAGCCTTGATGGCCAACCCAGGAAGCCGTGGGTTCAATCCTTAGCTTTCAGGAGAGGAGTGGGTGTGGTCAGAAAGCAGAAGGTCATGCCGATAAAACACAAAAGAAATGAGGTTTAAGCTAGCCTCAGACTGCAGACGGTAGAGAGCTAAGTCCTGGTTCTGGCTCTGCCATTAACCTGGTACGTTACTCATGACAACTTACTATCTCTAGGTCCTGATTTGAGGATAAATTGGAGAAAGTTGTTCAGCTCACATGCCAGGGCTGCTGGTGGGACACCACCTAGATAGTTTAGCATAACCTACATTATATTTCACCCCACAATGCAGTGATGAATTGCCACCTCCTCATACTGGAGACTTTTCTGATTACTGTGCTGGCACGAATGTACTACAGAAGGAAAGACGACAAGGTTGGATATGAACCTTTTTCTTCTCCACACCGGGATCTGGACCTCAAAGCCTGAGGCGGATGGCTTGGACAATGAAAGAGACACTGGACTCGTGAGACAGGCACAACATTTCTTCACTGTCCCTCCACCTTGACCAAATGGGGAAGGATTCCTTAGTCAGCACAAGCTGGCCGATTCTATTTGACTATAGAGATGAAGGTGAATTATGTAATAGGATGAAATTGTTTTTGATATTGCCTTTGACGGTATTTTAAGTTTTATTACATAATAGATAGATAAACAGGATGAAGTTTGAAACTACAACTGAGCGCATTGCCCCTGGGGGTGCCACTGTTAGCCCTTAAAACTTGTATATTGAAAGGTCACTGAATTTTCTCAAAGCAAATGAAAGGGGGGAAGAGTACATGGTAGTTTGTCTGATATTCGGATGGAAGTAGAACTCAGCCAGGTAAAGACAGTACAAGCCCAAAGTCTCAAGGAAACCAGGCTTCTGAAGAATAGATCGAATGTGTTCTTTACCTTACATCTGTGTCAATAGGGCACTGATGACGTCAGACCTGGGAGAGCAGGATCAGCCTCCCTTCGTGAGACCAAGGTTTTTTGAGTCTCTGTGCCAAGCTGCAAAAGGTATTCTCCAGGAATATGGTCATGGAGCTTGATTTTGAGGAAACAAATTAGGATGCAAAAGTAAAGGAACTGAGAGTACAGGTAAAAGCCCCCAAGACATAAACTGTATCATACACCTGTAGATCGGGTCAAAAACACAGAAAATAAAACATGAGGTAAAACCACTTTGCCTTTATTTGCCTAAATGACAAAAGCCAAAATAAGTTTCAACAAATTACTAATACTCAGACAGGAAAACAATATACTGAACAGCAATTAAGGAAAATAGCCCTGCGGACGTCGGCACTGGTGATGGGGCTTTCATGCCAAGGCCAGAATTTCTTTCCAAGACTTTTTTTTTTTTTTTTCCAGTTTCCTCAATACAAAGCACTTCAACCAATCAAGTAAGTCTGTATTCAAAACACAGTCAGTGCCTCCAAAAAAGGGTGGGGAAGCCCACTTCAAACCTAAAGGAACATAACCTGAGTCATCCTTAATGCTAAATCTAGCACTGTTGTTTTTTACCCCAATCTGAATATGAACATATAATTTTGGCAGACAGAAAATCTTTCTTATTTTAAAGAAAATTAACATTTAATAGTGTAATCCCAAAGAACATGTTCTACTTATTTGGAAAAATAGAAGCTAAGGACCACTCTTTATCCCATGACAATCTATTCTATGAGAGAAAACAAGAATCATCATTGTGTGACTTGGAAAAATATAACATTCAAAAATACTTATATTGGTAAGCTTAAAAAAAAAATACCATTAGTTAAAAACATTGTTAAGGGAGTTCTTTTCCCCCCACCAGTATTGGTTGCAATTCTGGTAAGAGAGGGTGCTGACAGAAAATGTAGAAGTTATGGCTTTTAGGGAATTAAAGAAATGCAGCAAAATAGAATTGATTTGGAAAGATTTTAAGTGTGGGATCTGGAAAAGGCTTAAAAAGGCAATGAGCTCCAGAACATCAAAAGTACCCCACAAGTCAAGATAATCCAGAAAGATTAACAAAAGCACTGTGAAGAACCACTGCAGAGGGAATACCCAGAGACCGCCTGACCAGCTGTGTGGTCACAAGTGAAATTTTAAAAATGGAACACAGATGCGGCCTAAGAAGTTATCAGTGATCAGAAAAGGTCAAAAGTTCTCTTTACCTCTCTCATATTGTTTCTCCAGGATTTTCAACCTCCTCACATCCCCGACCTTTTTACCCAAGACTCAGAAAAATAATGGTCTTTGACTCTAGCTTTCAGAAAGAGCTGTAGCAGTACAAAGGATCCTTTTCCATTCCTCTAAAATTTCAACCTCTATTCTTCAGTTCTACTGAATCTAGTGTATGAAAAGAGCGAACTTTCTGCCCAGTGCATCTCAAGGAAACTGTTGAAATGGCAGCTCCTCAGCACCAGTTTAGCTGTAGGACCTCCTTCTCCATTCTCTTTCTATCTTAGAGACTCTGAGGCCAACCACCTTTTCAGGCTCTCCCATCTCTGCCACATTTGGCCTATTCAGACTGACAGTTTTGTGTGTGGGGGATTCAGAGAAACAGCTCCAAAGCCTCAAACATTAATATTAGAGGATTTACAGATTACAGGCGTGGTCATGGTATGTGAACTTCACTGAATTAGGCCCAAAGGATCAAATCACGCATCCTTCCAACAGCTTCCTCCATCTGCCCATTCTTGTCCAGCACCCAGGATCACATTTATCCCAACATATCTAACATGCCACACTACAAAAGTTGTTGCTTTCAGTCAAAATTATTTGAAGATATTGTAGTGTTAGGAGACTGAGGCTGTAGTCTCGCCCAAAGAGGCGAGCGAATTTCCCAAGAATGTGTACACATGCTGGCCCTCGTAGTCTCGGAGCGTATCAGCCCAGAGATTATTCCATGGGCCCGGCATGGCCCAAGCAGCCCGTTGATAGAGCAGAAAAGGTCCCAAAGATTTGGGGCCCAGATAATCTACTTGAGGGAAGTGAGTGCAGGGAGGAAACCCACGTTTTAGGCATCTCCCTTTCCAAATTTACTGGATAACGTGTACTTTGAGGAAACAAGTAGGTGGGCTTCAGTGGTGACTTCATTGCCTTCCTATACCAGGGAGAAGAAGACCGAAAATAGGCAGAATTTCCACAGAAGGAAGACTGCCGAAGAAGTTACCAGAAAAGTTAAAATGGAATCATGAGGCTGAGTAATGTAAGCAAACATTTTTAGTATATGTGCTGCGAAGCGAGCACAATGTAGGCAAACATTAACTTCAACGGTTTCAAAAAAAAAAAGGATCCTAAGCCAAAGCTCCTGTAAACCAGATCTGACAGTAAAAATAGCACTTCACGAGAAGAGTTTAAATATAGTTTTCACAGGCCATCAGGACAAGAGCTTCCCCCCGCTTGTCCCTCTAGCTGCCGTGCTCTGCCTCTGGGTGGTCTGAGAGTGAAGAACCCAGGTGCTCCTGCTGTGCAGGCAGGCCGGCTTTACCAAGTGTGTAAGGTGGTGACTCTGAGATGCTCACAGCCCTAACAGAGGGGCAAGAAAAGAGAAAATGGGTTTTCTTAGCTGAAAACACTAAAACTCCACCTCCACAAGGGGTATTGACAAGTGGTGGGGTGGGGCCTGGACATAAGCAATCTTCCCCTGAACCCAGCCTGAAGATGACTGATGGATGCTGATCTGCTAGGTCACGGAGCTGGAGGATGCTAGAGGTTGAAAATGAGCTCCCGCTCAACAGCAGGTGTTAAGCTTCAGCACTCTTCAATGTGAAATGTAAGTGATGAATGCCCCTGGGCCACCTGACGGGAGGTGGGACCATAACCACCAGGCATGCGTGGCGAGAACCTCCCGTATTCTTCTAATGTGAATGTGGCTTTGTGGCTGCTGGAGGGGTGGTAGAGGGAAGTGAGTCCCTGCCAGCTGCCACCCTCACAGGAAAGGAAATACTATGGAGCACTGGTTCCCATCAAGAACATTCTTAAGAGGAGCAGAAGTCAAGATAAGGCGTTAGGAAGGGGGGTGTTTCCTTGTGCTTTTGCATCTGTGTTCTGTGCAAATGACTAACTACTCAATATGGTTATGAGCAACATAGATGAACAGACTGTGTTCAAACTGCAGACATTTACAAAGTATTCTTTTGTAGAAAGCTAGGAAATGGGCATAGAAATAGGAGTAGCAGGGCCGGGACTTACTCCAGGAGGGAAATTAATCCAAATTTGGTGTAAGACTGAGTATTGTCCCACTCGCTTCGTCAATCACAGTAAACCTGAAAATGTTTTTCCTGAAAGGGAGATTGCAAAAAGGAGACTGACAAGAGTTCCCAAATAACTGGGCAATAGAATTGTCTGAGATGAACACAGTAGCAAAACCGCAGCTGATGCCATGTGGTCTGGTTCCATCCGCATCGGTATCTTCATGGAGCCCACTGGGACCAAGCAACTCTTCAGGGAGTAAGAAAAGTTTGGCTCAGATCTTCCCACAGCCACATCAACACGTGCCAGGAGTACAGTTAGGGGATTTGTGACTATGGCCCAGCTTTTAGCTTTTTTTTTTTTTTAAAGGAAACCAGAAGTATATGTCTCCCCAAATCACCCATCAGCATGGCTCATTGCTTGAAGGACTTGGCAAGCCAGTTTGCCTCAGAACAGAAGGCAAACGCTATAGTGTATCAGGAAGAAAAGGCCTCTGGGTATCATACCACTTCCTTCTGCCCACTCCTCAGGGGCAAAAAATTAGTCCTACTTACAATTTGAAAGACTAATTTTTAAAAAAATAAAAACGACAATTTCCCTGTCAAGATCACATAAACAGTAAAGCGACGCCTGTGGGGAGGGTATTGGATGCAGAACCGGCTTCTAAGACATAGTCAGCCTCCTTAGTGTGGTGGGAGATGTCTCTGGAAGGATGGGCTGTCTGGACCCCCAGCCTAGGTCCTCTTGCCCCAATTGTCTTTCCTTGTCGCTGTCCTTAGGTGTAGTGTTGGGATCACAATTTGGAATTCAACAGAGAGCTTCTGCAGGTGATGGGACAGAGGGACGGGAGAGGACAGGCGGGGTGAAAAATTAGTCTTCTTCATCCTCACTGATATCATAGGCTGCAGCCTTGTGCCTGGAGAGGTTTGCTGGGGAGGAAGGCGGGGAAGTCTTGCCAGAGAAGGGCCATCGGAAAGAGGGGGAAGGGGAGCGTTCACGAGTGGGGCTGTTGCTGGGACTCTGCTTTGGACTGATGGCCTGCAGCATCCGGCCTTTCCCCTCTTTCAGCATGTGTTTCTGGGAAGACCAAAAGGAAGAGTTAGAAGAACCCCATGGATCCTACTAAATCACCTCTGGAGGGTCTGAGACTTCAGATTACCACGAGGGCCCTCTGCAATGTCAAAAGTGATGGAGTAAGCCAGAGGAGGAATACAACTATAATCCTAAGCAATTTCCTCCCTAAAGCGGTCCATGCCGTGCTACTTACCTCTGGGTTCTCCACCTGCTATCCACAGTCACCCAACCCTTCACTTCTATGTCAAAGGTATTCTTAAAAGGCCATTTGGCTTGTAGTCCAGGCTCCAGGCAAAAACAAAGGAACTGACTCAGACAAAAGGGTACCTACCCTAGTTTTAGAGTTCTCTGAAAAAAAGAAATTCCATATTCTTCCTGAATAATCTATTCTGGTATCCAAACATCCTCACACTCAGATCCTTCCTTATATCTAACCTAGGGCTCACGTGCCAAATAGCTACACATACACCCTTCATTTGGCTTGAAAAGACCTTGCTACTCCTCAAGGACAGAATTCCCACCTCGCCCAGCAATCCGGCAGCAGCTGTTTGTAGTGGAGGCAGCTTTCTTTTCACTGTTCTTTGTTCTTTCCTTTCCTTCTATCTAAAACTATAATGTACAAAAGCAAGCTGGACAAGGCTACTTGCTTATCTTGTGACCAGATTTGGACATTGATAGAGAGCTGGCAAAATAATTTAGGAGAATATGTAACCTCTTTCTGTAAAGATTTTAAAGAACTTTTTGTGGATAGCTGAAATAGAGTTCTGCCCAATAAGGAGAACAGATAAGATAACTTCTTACTGCCAACGTCCCTTTCTGCTCAAGGATTCTATAATTTTTTTTTTTCCACAGCATGAGAATTCCCTAAAAATCCCCAAATCGTCCAGCAGAAAAGAACATACCAGTGCTCCTTCTGGACCAAACATTTCCAGAAAACTTCCAATGAATTCTCGGGATTTCTCCTCCCATTTCTGAATGAGGTCAATGCTCTTTTCCTCTACCTTCTGAACAAATTCCTTTGACTTTTCTTCCACATCTTTCACTTTCTTCTTTACTTTGTCAACCCGCTCCTGCAAGTGGTATTTCTTCTCCTAGGTAAAGAAATAACTGTTGAGAAATAACACTTACTCTGACCGTCCATACCAAAGGAGGGAAAAATATGTTTTGGCACTCTATTGATAATATTTTTAACCTTTAGAATTTCACTTTGCTTTAATCTATCCCACACTTCTCTAGCGTTACAACATAAGATATGCTCTGGATGGTCATGTTATGCAAAAAGATAATTCTAACATCACAGAAGCCCAGGACTAAACTAAATATATAGGGTAGGCCCAGTAACATATATATAGTCAAATGAAGTCACTCTTTTTAAAGAAAAAACATAAACTTAGAACATAAACATGCCCAACATAACCCAAACCCCATTCCAGATGGAGATGTAAAGGCAGTAATAAGATCACCGTACAATATTGCCAAGAATAAGCCAACTATAACAGGCTAAAAGTGGAAGTAGTAGATCTTTTACTTCATTAATTCATTTATTGTACTGGATTTAAAAAAAAACTTTTATTTATTTTAAGTGTGTTTTGCCAGGACCCATCAACTCTAAGTCAAGTAGTAGTTTCAATCTAGTTGTATAGGGCACAGCTCACAGTGGCCCATGTGGGGATCGAACCAGCAACCTTGTTATTACGAGTACCGCACTCTGATCAACTGAGCCATCCTGCTGCCCCCTGTACTGAATTTTTTTCCCTCTATCATTGGCTTATTCTATGATTTTAAAAGAGTTGTTTTAGTATTTTGAGGTCTGTTTGCTCATTTGCAAAATAAAGATGATGCCCTTTGTTCCTACCAGCTTCCCTAAAGATAAGAGAAAATGGTACGAACCCTTTGGGGATGGGGCATAGGGAGGGGAATCTTGAGTCAAATGAAAAAATAGTCTCATAATTTCCTGATCATAAAGGGGAAAGGGAATATGTTTACGATTTTTAAACACCTGAAAATAGATAAAGATTCTGTAGTCGGAGGTTAACAACAGCTAGGGTTTATCTACATAGATAAAAATCATATTTAGATGAAATCATTTCACTTATTCATAATTCACAGAGCTGGGAGCAGGTGAGGGAACATGGTAAACTAAAGCTTGGGTCCATAGGTCCTGAGAAATTGCAAGCAAAATGTTGTGTGTCACTATCCAATCAGAGAGAGGATCCATAGCTTTCCTCAGATTTTCAAAGCCCGTCCAATCAAAAAATAAAAAGGCTAAGAACCACTGTTTTAAATGTATTTGATGTACATACCATTATGTAAGTTACACATTCTTATTCATTTAATTGGCTGTGTGTCCTGATATCAATGTGTTGATACTAGAGCATAAAGGCAGAAAAGGCCTCTGTTTTAGTCTCTTTGTAAAGAGCTTAGCATGGTGTCATCTGCAAAGAAGCATTCACTGAGCTTTAGGAGGTGATACTGACAGCAGACTGAAAAGCAAGTTCAGCTCAGAGGAAGTGGAAGGCAACACGTGTTCTGTAAGAGCAGAGCACTTTGGATGTGGTTGGAACTCACGTTGATAAAGCTGACATTGAGCTCCTTGGCCGTGTAGCCCCGCTGTAGGTTCCGTCTGGCATACACGTCGTAATCACGGACAATTCGGGTGATGATATCTGATGTGGAGATACCTTCTGTCCTCTGTGTTGGAGCAAACATGCCTACCCCAAGAACACATACAAACACGGTGACGTGCTGGTTAGCTCAGGCGGTAGGGCTAGATGTCAACTGGGAGCAACATTCCTTTCTTTTCCTCAAGAAGCAGAATCTGCTATTACTAAGAGCAGTGTGGAAAGATTGATCTACAGAAGGAGGAGTGAATCAAAGAATAGGAGTTAAGGAAAGGAGGAGCTCTATGGCTCTCATATTAGAAAAAATATGGGGCTGAAGAAAGGATTCCTGAAATTAAAGAGATATCGAAAGTAGAGGCTGAGAATTGGTGGACGTCAGTGTGACGCCCACCTTAACCTCTTATCCAAAGTGTGACCTGAAAGTGGATGTCGACGTTCTCAGTGTATAAATTTTGCTCTGAAAGCAGTGATGTGGTGGAATCTCTGTCACTGCCCCCCGAGACTCCAAAAAGCGAGGATGCAAATCAACTTACTCACCTGCTTCCTTGATGTGTTTATAAACATCATCACTACCAGCAGAAGAATAAGGGATGTCATCATGGGCTACAAAATCAATCTGCAAATAAGGACATATCATTTAAAACCCAGGATAACTGCCATTCAGAAAGAACTAGTAAATGCTCGTAAGCCCATAAAAAGGAAAACAAGGAGAGGCCAGGCCTCAAACGGACATTTTTCTCTTTCTCTCTCTTTGCTTTGCTTCTAAATTCCACGATTCATTTACAAGTCCACCCAACCTAATTATTTACGGATCATAAATATAAAGTCAGCCAGTTTTTTTCTTTTAGCTGTTTCTCCTGGTCTACTGGAAGTGCCACCCTCAAACTGTATACTAGTCACCATGCTTGGAAAATGGGACTGGAGAATTTGCTGGTGTGCTAATAAGTGGGTGCAGCCAAGGAAAGAAGAAAGGAAATCTCCCCATCCTCCTGGGTCTGTAAGAATTGGTCAAATAAGCGTTTCTAAAAGTAAGAGAAAGAGGTCACTTCTTTGTGAACTGGTTTCTCTCTCAGTTCATGCGATGAGTAGGAATATAAAAATAGCAACCAAGAGCCCTTTTACTAGAATAGATACATCTGTACTCCTGAGAAATGCAAGACCGAAAGCTATGAAAGACTCTAAGTCTCAGGACCTACTATTTTATTACTGTCGTGCAGCAGAAGAGATCATTGGCACTGGGATCAATAATCTTTCTGAGAAACATGCTAAACCTCACCTATTTACTCCTTCCTGAACAGGCCACTTGCCAGTATAATTGCTAACACCACCGTACCCCACTCCCAGAAGCCACTGTAGTGTGAAGCATGCTCATCAGGACTCTAGCTAACATCTCAATTACCCACGAACAACTTATCAGAGAGCCACGGGCAGCCAAGTGAAACCAAGAGTGGGGGCAGGTAAGGCTTGTGGTTGAGGATACTCTCCTAACAAGGAGGAAAGGGAAGCTGGAAGTTCCTCTTACCTCTTCTGCTGGGCCTGCCTGGCTGCGTTACTAGGAACAATCTTGCTGATTACTTCTGGTACTACTGGCTGCTACATAAGTATCCATGTAGAAAAACTAGAGAACTACAAGAGGTGTGTCCTAATTCTAAATAGTTATAACAAACACCCTTACTGCAGGCCTATCCAAGTATTGCTTTTGAAGCACTTTGGCTATCTTTGTGCTTTCTTTTCTCATTACACAATTTACCTTCAACATTCCACATACCCCTATGGAGAACTCACAATATGCTTGCTGGTGCCTCAAGCTTGAGGGCCTCCAACCTGATCTGATAAATCCCTCTCATCTTTTATATCTACCTTTTGTAGGAAATTTGTTGTTTTAATGTGGGAGAATTAAAAGAGTACTAACTTACTGAGCGAAAGTGAGAAACCTCCCTGGTTTCTGATCCCACACAACTTCTCGCCCCAAATCAAAGCCCTGCAACTAAATTTAAGTCAATATGAGAGAAGTCTATGTCTGTCTATCTTGCATCCTGGAATGTGCGCTCCTTGAGAGCATCACTGGGGCCATGTACCCTGTTTCCCTGAAAATAAGACCTAGCCGGACAATCAGCTCTAATGCATCTTTTGGAGCAAACATTAATATAAGACCCGGTCTTATTTTACTATAATATAAGACCAGGCCTTTAATATAATATAATATAATATGATATAATATAATATAACCTGGTCTTATTTTACTATAATATAAGACCAGGTCTAATACAATATAATATAATATAATATAATATAATATAATATAATACCTGGTCTTATATTAATTTTTGCTCCAAAAGACGCATTAGAGCTGACTATCCGGCTAGGTCTTATTTTCAGGGAAACACAGTCTATTCTAAAGAGACAGGAATGCTATGAGGCTGGACACACCTATAGTATGTGTGTGTGTGTGGGTTGGGGGGTAGGAAATCCCCTAACTGTAGAGTTCAATTTCTAGTCCTGCTACAGTGTGACCTGGACCCAGTCATTTGGTCTCTCTGGCCTTGTTCTCACATATAAAGTGAAAATAATAATTACCCAACAGGATTGTTATAGGGAGAGCAAAGGAAATGTAATGGATGTAAAAGTGCGTGTAAACCATCAAACCCATAAAATGTCAGGGATGACTATTATTAGTAGTAATAGCACTGTCATCGCCTCTGTGAAATTTACATAGATGGTAGAAGTAAAACAAGGCTAGTGGAAAACTAGGCCAAGTACCAGCAGCCTTGAGAGCTGCAGACCTTCCGGAACCGGGAATGGGGCCATGTGCTCAGTCTCTTACCCGGTGTTCTGCCAGGAACTCTGGCGTCAGGGTCCAGGGGGCGTTCCTCACCACCTCATCCACATAGCGGCAGTGCTGTACTGCGTCGTAGCGCTCAGTTTCGTTCATCACGGTGAAGCCTTTGAAGTTGTGCGTTAGCTCATCACTGCAAACTGAGTTCACCACATGATAAAGTTGTAAGTCAAAGTCCCCTCGGCTAAACCATTCCTCAGTCACCAACCTCTCCATTTTCTAGGACTGTAACCATTCTCCCCACCTGGAGAAAAACCTGGATGTAGCTCAGACTGGGTAACAATGCTTTTCCTAATCCAAGATGCACCTGCAGGAGTGACCCTCACTACAAAGTGTGTTCACACTTTGGAGAAGAGAGGATCCAACCCGGGTTGGAGATCTCTGGCTTTGAAATGATCGTGCTGTATATTTCTGCATCATTTAAGTTTTCAAAAATGTGTTCTTGTTACGTTTTTATAAGACTGGACCACATAACATTTGCTTAGCAGACTTTTGTAATTCAGTTGATTCAAAATGAAAAACTGACATGCAAAGTAAATGCTGGTCTTAAGCAGGAAATAGGGACCAGTATTGCTCTCATGACTCAGAAACTCGGCTAAGAACAGTGAGATAAACACTGGACATTTCAGGTCAGTGAGCTTGGAACGTCTCTCTCCGGTTTATATACTTCATGTTTAAAAACCAAAGCAAGAGCCAATATACTCAGGTTCTAAAAACAGGGGGAAAAGGCTACTGTAATTCTTTTTCTGGGCAGTACCTAAGGTCATCAGATGTTGTCTTACCTCCCACAATGAGGTACGTATTAGGGAAAAGGTTCTTTGCTTGCATCAGAGCCCGGGCATGACCAGAATGAAATAAGTCAAATATTCCATCTGCATAAACTCTCACAGGCCGCTCATCTAAATCCAAAAGAAAGAATTTGTCATAGAAATACGCTGATTCAGTATCTCATATTTGACAAATGCCAGTGGCACTGTGTTCCATCCCTGCATGCCTCCCTCTCACAGTGTTCTCTGGATAGTCACCCTGATTTGCAGCTGGCCTGGGGTTGTGAGGAATCACATCACAAACCTCCTTGGCTACAAAGACACTCCGGACATCGTATCCACTCTCTCTCCTTGTCAGCCTGGTTGTTTCAAACTTCTCAGATAATTGGATTTAATGGTTGCTTTTTCTTAGTTATTTTAGAAGTGAAAGGGAAGGGTTATGCAACACACATACCCAAAACTTCAAAAGTCTCACCTTCAATTTATATTTAAACTTCAGTTATGTTTGAACAGAGGATAGTTAGACTATACTCTGGCTGTTTGTTCTCTCATTTTCAGGCTGACTTGATTACTAATGACTAATGTTTTGCTTTGAAAATAAACTTCCCTGCTATTGCCCAGAGTAATGAATGATCCAGAAAGGTCAGATTGAGAAAGACGGCAGGTAGGTGCCAGTTATCAATGTATGTTTCTCAGTCCCGGATTTACCCTCAACACCTGCTCTGTGGCAACAGCTAGAATTCCTTCAAGCACTTCTCCTTGACAGTGAGCACGATCATACACTTTCTCAGTATATTCAGTGTTTGAAAATCAAATATAAATACTTTAGGACTTTGTATTAGAACTTTTCCTCTTCTCCTCTCCTTTAGTTAGAATAATAAAGCACTGATTGTCGATTTATTTTTCGTGGTAGTAGATTACGAAAGAAAAGCCAGGAAATGATGTCCTGGGGTATGAGATTAATTCCAAGCCAAAAAAACACATTGAGAATAAAATGTATATAATGGTTCATCACGCTTCAAATGATAAATCTGAGTCCTAGTGACATATTCCTACTATGTGAACAAAGGGAGAACTATTACTATTTTACTGTCACAGCAGAAAACAAGAGTAGGAGCATCTACATCATTCTGGGAGAGAAGGGCCAGTCTGAAGGCAGGGGTGAGACGCATCTCCCTCCTGTCTTGAGGACAGTGACTCAAAGGGGAGAAAACTGATTCTCAGGAGGTTTATGGACTTTTCTTTCCAGATAGTTTTATCAATAAACAAGTAGCTTTTAAACTGAAAAATCATACATTGCTTATAGAAATATAAACTGGTACAACTTAAGGGCAATTAGTCAATACCTATCAAAAGACAAATGACAAATGCTTATACCCTTTGGCCCAGCTATTCCAATTCCAGGAAATTTTCTCACAGATATATTTGTAAAAATGTATGTTATTCATTGCAGCATTGTTTGTAATAGCAAAAGTTCGGAAACAACCTAAATTTCAATGGCAGACTGAATATACCATGATAGACCCACTAAAAGGGTGGGAGGACATATATGTTATTTGCTTAGATATCCACAAGAAGTTGGTAAAACTGCTTGCCAATCAGTAAGAGGGATACTGTGTGGCTATGAGACAGTGGTGAAAGGAAGACATTTCACTCTATACCCTTTTTGTACTTCATGAATGCTAGGCCATGGGAATGTATTGATTTTATAATACAGGAAATAACATTTTTAAATAAAATAAATATACACCAGTTCAATGAAAAGCTGAGAAATAATATGGTAGATTAAAGAGTCAGAAAGGTTATAGCTTAAGTTTGCCAACCAGCCTCCTTCCTCTCTAATCTTAAGCTCTTTAAGCCTCAGTTTCCTCATCTAAGACAAAGCAAAAGGCTGCTTGTTTGCTGATATTGGTATACTCGGAAAAGGGGGAATCACGGGCAAAAATGTCACTTTGCCTGCTGTATTCAAGGCTTCCATTTGGCCAGATACCGTGAACTCTGTTCATATCAACTGGCGCAAAACACCAGCGCTGTGCTGTCAGTGAATTAGCAGGTCATCAAACCAAGGCTGAGCCGTGGGGTCCTGGCAGAGCTGTGGCTCCAGTTCTCAGAGTTCAAGGTGGTAGGACTCATCGTTCTGGCCAGGGTGCTTTGGGCAGTATGTGTCGTGGGAGCTGCATGTTTGCACCAACCAACACATGGCGCCATTGGCACTGCAGAGTGAACACCAACCAACACATGGCACCATTGGCACTGAAGAGCGAACACAACACAGAAGCGATAGGCCATCTGCTCCGCCCTGGCTGCCTCAGCTTTACCAGCGCTGGTCATGTCTAGAGGTCATCGTCACAGAGGAAGTTCCTGAACCTCCTGTGGTGGTTGAAGATAAAGCTGAAGGCTACAAGCAGACCAAGGAGGCTGTTTTGCTTCTAAGAAACTTAAGGCCTGGAATGATGACAAAAAGTCCAGGCCCCTCAGTGAATGAGAGCTGGCAAGGGCAAAGTGAGAGACCGTGGTCATATCCAGCACAGGGGACCTTGCATCATCTACAGAGGGTGCCCCCCAAAAAATGTATACACACATTAAGAAAGGAAAAAAACTATTAAAATTGTAATACTCAATATATACCGATAACAAAAGATGAATACGAGTCACATGTGACTTCTGCTATGACAAGAGGTGCTCAAAGTGGTTACGTCAGCGTCCAGACACTTCTGATTACGAAAACTACTGCTTGAGCAACGGTGACCTAAGTGTCCACTTGTGTACATTTTTTTTGGCAACCCCGGTATAACAAGGACAATGGCATCATCAAAGCCTTAGAAACATCCTTGGAATTACTCTGCTTAGTGTAGGCAAACTGAACATTTTTGTTTGTTTTGTTTCTGAAAAGGTTTTATTCCACACAGAGGAGATGGGGCTCAGTCCTTCTTAGCTGCTGCCTTCTTCATGGCAGCGAGGACACCGCTCAGCTCTCTCTCTTCCTCTTGACACAGATGTGTGTCCCCACCCTTTTCTTGATGAACTTCAGGGCCCATTTGTCCTGAGACACCTTGGGCAGCTCCACAGCACGTGCTCAGAGGGGGCAAAGCCGCCCACCTCTTGGATCACGTCCCGCGTGAACTTGGTGTGTTTGGTGAGGCGCCCTCGGCAGCGGCTGTGCCTCGGCCTGCTCACGTCCTCGGTCACCTTGTGGCGCTCGGTCATGGGGTAGCACAGAGCCATGGCTGCTGCTCCCACTGGCTGCCGCAGCTGAAGGGGCAAACTGAACATTCTGAAACTTGCTCCTGCTTGGGAGCCTTTTCTGCATTTGTACTGAACGTGCTTTCTGCAAGTTAGATGCTCTATGTGGCCCTTAGCATAAAGCTGCCTCCCTCAAGAGTAACGGCAACCCTCCCGTGCACAAGATGCTGAATATAGACCTTAGCAGAATCTTGAAAAGCCCAGAGATCCAAAGAGCCCTCCAAGTACCATGCAAGAAGATTCAGCACAGAGCCCTGAAGAAGAATCCACTGAAAAACTTGAGAATCATGTTGAAGCTAAATCTATATGCAAAGATCATGCGCCGGAACACCCTTCTTCTCCAGGCCCAGAACCACTAGCTGCAGGGGGAATACGCAGCAGCAGCTCTAGAAGCCAAGTCAGGTGAGAAGGGCGTTCCAGACAAGAAGCCAGCGGTAGGGAAGAAAGGAAAGGCGGCTGTTGGTGCTACAAAGCAGAAGAGGCCTCCAGTGGGAAAAAAGGCTGAAGCTACCAAGAAACCAGCAGCTGAGAAGAAGCCTGCAGAAAAGAAACCCACCACGGAAGAAAAGAAGCCTGCGGCATAAACTAAAATTTGTATATTCCATAAAGGTCAAATCAGTTTGGACAGCTAATTTTGAATAAAAACCTAAGCAAAGAGGCAGTGAGAGAAAAAAAGGTAAAACAAAATCCAAGCGGTATAATCGCTCATCTATATCCTAGAAATTCTGACCACGAAGTAACTAACATACGTCCACCTTTCCTAAACAAGTCCAGAGTGGGGCTATGATCTCACTTTATTTGATCCTAAAAGACAAAGGATAGAATTTAAAAATTAAGACTAATTTGTTGTTTCTTTGCCATTAGCGTACAGAAAGGGCAAAGTGAAATGAGGGAGATTTAGCTCAATAAACACCCTTCCTTTCTGGATGGTGGCAATCGTCTAGACTGCTGTTGATCGAGTGGTCTAGACTCGGCCACTCAATCAGGAATCACCCATATTAAGCCATGTCGCCACTGAGTCCTTTTTCTCGGACCAACCCCAGACGTGCGTCTGGTCTTCCTCCCAACTTCTCAATTCCCTGGGACTTAACCCCAAGTCTTCAGTGAACCAAGACTGGCATATTAACCAAATGGCCAGAAGAGGCCACTGTTGAACTAGAAAATCTGGGAGAAAGCACAAGTTATCCATTCTTTTACCAAGTGGTTATAGGCCAGGATAACAGATGTGAAACCTGATTTATATCCGTTGTCTCAGCGTATTATTAAAAGCAACCCCTTTCATTCTCAAAATGGTACTAATTTGGATTACACTACTTGGATTACACTACTGCTGGCTGAGTAATTAGATGTTCTCCTTCAGGCAGAACAGACCTGCATTTCAATTTATTGTCTCTTTTGATATAGTCTCGCAAATACCTATCACTGAATCATTTTGTCTCTAACAGATTTCCATTGCCCTTTAGACTCTGCTTTTTCCTTCCTTTCTCCAAGAGAACTTATAGCTTATTTTTTTTCCCGTCTTTCAAAAGGGATAACCTTCTCATCTCTCAATCCATATTTGTTTTTTCTTTGGGTAGTGGAGTTTTCTCCTGGATTATACAGACTTCCCTCTTGCACTCCCTTAAGCTCCCAAGTGAAAACCTGGGGGCAGAGGGAGGGATGCCTCCTTGTACCAATTATTGGTTTAAAATTCACTACCTATGGGATGTGTATGTGGATTCATTACTGGTTTATCCCTGGTCCAGCACTGATATGAATTCAGTTACTTGGTTATTTAACATGAAAAGGAACTGAAAGAATGAGATTTAGGAGGAAAACCAGAGATAGAATTAGACTGTCAAACTTTATAGGCTAATTTGTGACTATCTACACTGTCTAAAATCCAATCTGTTTGTCAGATGACCTTCTATCGTTTATAACTAATGTCTACAAACAGTAGCACCACTCCAGGGTGAAAAGAACACAAAGATGGAAACACTTAGGTTTTAGCTTCAATTCTATCACTAATTATTTGTTTTACTGTAGGGGAGATTTCACTTCTAAGTTTCTATGGACCTTAATTTCTTCATGTATACAACAGACTATAAAGTAGATTATCTCAAAAATGAACTTGTTAAATTCTATTATTCTAAAATATTTTAAAATTAGATTTATTAGTGTTCGCTAATTATAAGTATCTAAACTTGTTTAAAGTACATATGCACATACATACATTCCATGTACCACAAGTGGCATGGATAGACTAGCAAGAAGCTGGGTAATACAACCTAAGTGATCAGATTTGAGCAAGGTACTGCATTCTGAATGTGTGTCATTAGAGAGTACATGAAAAGTTCTTGCCCTTATCATACTACTGTCATATCTGAATGTGATCCTTAAACTGGTGGCATTTTGAAACCTGACCTGTCACCATTGCACCCTGTTAAACACATAACCTGTTTTTCCTTGTTGTCATTTTACTTGCCTTGTTAGCTTGCCTATTCCACAAGGGGAGCCAAACCCAAAAAAATCACATTATAAATTAGAAGTGTCGTGATCAATATGAGCCATATCTAAACACTTATGCAAAAGGAAAGCACTCTCTGGAATTTTGAGGACCCCAAAACTCTAGTCCATATAGCCAAGGTATAGTCAAGGGACCACTGGCCTGACCACTGCCCAGCATTCATATGTATTTTGCTTACAGACAGCAAACATACTAACAATTAAAAAGTAACCACAGATATCTTTGATACACTGGAAATTTATAGATTTTTGTGGCTGTAACTGCTTCTCATTCCCTAGTACTTGCCTGGGTTTGGGTCCAGCCTGACATTTACAGAGTAGAGAGAACACTTACCATAGTAATTGGAAGAAGTGAAAAAGGATTGAAAAAAAAGGAGAATTGGAGAATTTACATAGAAGTAAGGAAAGCTCCCTATAGGACTCCGTATTCATAACAAATGCTCATGGAAGTTTCTATTTATGATGATGCCTAAAACCATTTGCCCAAAATGGGAGAGCATTTAGAACACATATATAATGTAAACTAAGCATACAAGTAAAGAGCATGGGCTTTGAAAATAATAAAGTGAGTCTTACATAGAACTGGAAAATGAGAATACCAATAAAGAGAACATTCAGTGATGGGCATCGCCCAGCTGGGATATTTGTGTCCTCCGTCATCACAGCGTCACAGTGACGGTGCGACAATACAAAGGAAGACTTGGGGAACGATCTGAAGGCTACGTGTGTAACACTATATCTCACAGCTGTGACAACATCCTGGCAGACAAATATAGAGTAAGAAGAAAAACGAAATTTAAGGAGTAGTTGTCCTCCCAAATAGAACAGCAAGGGAGATGGGGGGAATTCCTCCCCTTTGTCCCAACCAGCCTTTACAGGTAAACTGAAGAAAGAATATACAGAGTAGGTATATATTTGATAAATACAATGGACTGCTAAAAACAACAATAAAATAATAACATAATTGGGTATTTACTTACAAGGAGTTCCTCTGCTGGCTTCTTCCATAGTTACCCTGACATAGGGCTTACTAAAGTCTACTTCAATTTCATCAGAAAAAGGAGCTGGCTCTCGTAAGCCCTTAAGAGGAAAGTGAAGGAAAAGACAGTTAAATTCAATGGTACAAATGTAAATACTCAAAAAACGGCAGCATTAAAGAACAATCAGTTATTCAATATACTGTGATTACAATTCCTCCTAAAACTTCATAACATGAAGAAGAAGAAAAAAGTCATCCAAAATGACAAGTGAAAGATGTGACCTTTTACCAAATGGGTAAATTGTGGCATGAAAGACAAAAGTCTTGCTGATGATTTCAGGGTAAAGACTGAACGAGGTGGGTGGGAACCTAAGCTTAGTCCCAAATAACTGGGTCCAGAATGATGGCTCCTCTGCTGCCTGGCAGAACACCCAACCCTGTTGTACGTAATAAAATTGCCAAGGTTCATAAGTGTACTTTCATACCACTTCAACTAGGGGACTGGGAAAGCAAACAACTTCTGTGTACTTTATTGCGTACGATGATCACTGTGTAATGCTTTGCACTGTAACTAGGTTCCAATGCTTATAACAGCCCTGTGAAGTGAGTAGTACAACAGTACCCTCAATTTAAAGATGAGGAAAACAAGGTTCAGAGAAGTTATATAAATCGTATGCAATTGTCAGAGGCAAAGAATGCAGGTATGCTCTTTCCTCTATAGAGGAAAGCCTTACTTAAGAGGTTTTGTTAAATTTATTTCTAAGTATTTTATTCTACTTGATGCTATTGTGAATGTAACTGTTTTCCTAATTTTATTTTTGGATCGTTCCTTGCTAGTACATAGAAATGCAATTGATTTGTATGTGTGTATGTGAGTGTAATTTCATTTGATTTTTATATATTGATCTGATGTTCTATGACTTTGCTAAACCAAATGATTAATTCTAGCAGTTTGTTTGGTAGATTCCTTAGGATTTTCTACATATGAGATCCTGTCGTCTGTGAATAAAAACACTTTTACTTATTTCTTTCCAATCTGGATGCCCTTAATTTCCTTTTAGTATCCCTTTGTGTACTAGTTAGAACCTCCTGTACAGCTTTGAATAGAAGTGGGAAGGACACATACCCTTCCTTGCCTTCTTCCCAGTCTTGAGGGGGAAGCATACAATCTTTCACCATTAAGTATTATGTTACCTGTAAGTTTTTCACAGATGCCTTTTATCAGGTTGCGAAATCTCCCTTCTTTTTGTAGTTTGTTGAGTTTTTATAATGAATGGGTATTGGATTTTGTCACATGCTTTTCTGCATTGTTGAAACAACATATTTTGGTTTTGTTTTATATTTTATTAATTATGGTATATTATTAATATATTAATTGATTTTAGGATGTTAAACCAACCTTGTATACCTGAGTGAAATCCCTCATGTTATATAAATAAGTTTATATGTTCCTGGATTCAATTTGTTAATATATTATTAAGGATTTTAACATCTAAGTTTGTAAGGGATTTTGAACTATATGAGTAGTTGTCTTTTCTTGTGCTGTTTTTGCCTAGCTTTGATATTTGGCCTCATAAAATGGCTTTCTCTACTTCCTGAAAGTATTTGTATAGGATTGGTATTATTTTTCTTAAATGTTTGATAGAATTCACCAATGAAGCCATCTGGGCCTGGACTTGTCTTTGCAGGAAATTTTGTGAAGACTAATTTATTTATTTTTTTACTTGGGATAGGTCTATTCAGATTTTTTATTTCATCTTGGGTCAGTTTTGGTAGTTTGTCTCTTTCTAAGAATTTCATCTAAATTGTCAAATTTTTTGGCAGGGAGTTAGTTGTTCATAATATTCCTTTATAATTCCTTTAATTTCTGTTGGGCTGTAGTGATGTTCACTTAGAATTTTACATTCTAAACAGATCACATCCTGATTGAGCTGAATCCAGAGATTGGAAAGATACTGTTTTGTTTTGCTTTCAGATAAGGATAGATTTTTGAAATTAGGTTTTAAAATTAAAACATATTTCTTTTTAAACTCACTTACCCAAAATCCAGGACCCTAATACGCAGTTTTCTCAAATTATTAGTGATTTTCCTACAGATTAAACAATTTATCCTCTAGAAGTTAGTACTCAAAGAGTTGCTTAACAGTAATTTGTGTTTCTAAAAGTATATGCTATTCCCAAAATAATACATATTCTATGATTTCATCTATATAAAGGTTAAGGACAGGCAAAGCTAAGCTATGGTTAATAGAAGCCAGAGGAAAACAGGAAATTTGGGGAAAGAGGATACTGACGAGCAGGTGGCGTGACCAAGTCTTCTGGGAGTACTGGTGATTATATGGATGTATACATATGTAAACATTTACTGAGCTGTACATTTAAGGTTTATGTACTCTACTGTATGTAAGTTATACCTCAAGAAACAAATGACATTCAGCCATAAAAATGCAGTACTAATACATGCTACAACATAGATCAACTTTGAAAACATTATGCTAAATGAAAGAAGCCAGCCACAAAAGACCACTTATTATATGATTCCATTTACATGGAATATCCAGAATAGGAAAATTTATAGACAGAAAGTAGATTAGTGTTTACATTGGGCTGGACGGGTTGGGCAGAAATGGGGAGTGACTGCTAATGGGTACAGGGTTTCTCTCTGGGGTGATGAAAATGTTTTAAAATGGATTATGATAGTTGCACAACTCTGTGAATAGACTAAAAACCATTGAACTGCACTTTAAGTGGTATGTGAATTATAATGGTATATGAACTATATTTCAATGAAGTTATTTATATGTTTATGAAAGTATGTAAAGTATAAAATATATATAAAACAAATAGAAAAATTATGCTTATTAACAATAGCATTACATGTAAATGAAAGATTGGCCTTACTGTGTCTCTGAAAGTTATTACCAATGGCACACTGAAGTTTGATGTTCAATATTCAAGAATTTTGTGGGCTAGTTATTAAATCATTGGTACTTGAAATCAGCCACAGAAATCAGAAAATGCTACACGTCAGAAATCCCCTCCCTCCCACACAGTGAGCCCATTTACTACTGGGTATTTTGCATATTTAGAAATAGATCAGTTCAGAGGTTATTATAGGGAGAAGGATATGGACTTACAGATTTATGTTGCAGTAGGAGTAGGAAGGATGACAGATAAAAGATTTTATGAAGGAAGACTAGGTGGGATATGGTGAAAAGGAAAAAAATATTGTCAATTGAGAAAGAAAGGAGTTTACAATAAGTGAGATTCTGAAGTGAAGAAAATAAGATTGTAAGATAATAAGAACCATTATCAGGAATAGAGAGGTTTTAAAAGGAGTTGAGATAGAAGACAATGAGAACTGGGAAAAGTCTTTGAATTTGGAGATTCAAATGACTATCAAAGACCTTCTAGACTACTGTTAGTGAAAGTCAGAACATAAGTGCCTTTAAGAAAATTGAAAGACAGGGAACTAGATTAGTAATAGTCTCTCATTAGCGATGTGTGACCATAAAGATAATGAGAAAAACAGAAAGGTACATACAGGTAACAGAAGGATCAAGTGGCAGTTCTTTTTTTTAAGTAAGGAGATTTGTACATGTCCAAGACAGAGGACAAGGAGTCAAAGAGATAGAAAATATCAGAGAAGGAAAAAACAGATAATTAAGGAAGGAGGAGTCTAGAGAAATGGCAGGGAATGGCCTCAAAGGAGAGCAAGGGGAAGGTGTTAGCCCTAGAAATAAGAAGGATCACATTTTTCTAAAAGCGTAAGAAAGGAAGGGTGATAAGAAGATAATGTTGAATGTAAAGGAGGAAAGGTGTATAAACCTATATCTGATGCCCTCAATTTTCTTAGTATGGTAAAAAAGGAAGTGAAGTTCCATAGAAAGAACATGTATGGAACAGGTTGGAGTGAGACTGAAAGCTTGAGGAAGGAAAACAATATTTGGAACAGACGCTGCGGGAAATGTATACGGCACGAGTGAGTAATGGAAGTATCGAGCACTACATTCAGTCCAGATCAGGCTAGAAACTTTAATATTTAGAAGCCATATTTCTAGGTCTGGGAAGAGAAACAAAGAATTAACAGGAACTGTGAAAGATACAGGGTTAGGCCCTGGCGAATGGAAGGCAGGCAGAAGAGGGAAGTGAAAAGTTAAGGTGACAAAGGGATCTAGACATTTCTCCAAAGGCGATATGCTAAAGGCCAAAAAGTACATGAAAAGATGCTCAACAATATTAGTCATTATAGAAATGCAAATTAAAATCGCAATGAAATACCCCAAATACCCCTTCATACCCATAAGGATGGCTATAAGCAAAAAAGACAGGTACTAACAACAATGGTGAGGAGAAACGGGAACCTTCATACACTGCTGCTGTGAACGTAAACTAGTACACAGCTCCGGAAAACAGTTCTTCAGTACGTTAAACATAGACTACCACATGACCCAGAAATTACCCTCCCAGTTACAGAGCCAAGATAATGAAAACATATGTTTAAAAAAGAACTTGTACACGAACAATGTTCATAACAGCATTCATCACAACAGCCAAAATGGAAACAATCCAAATATCCATCAACTGATGAATGGATAAACCAAATGGTATGTCCATGTGGAATATTATTCACTTATAAAAAGGAATGAAGTACTAATACTCGCTGATACCTGGATGGACCTTAAAAACATTATGCTAAATAAAAGACACAAAAGGCCACACACTGCATGATTCTATTTATATGAAATGTCCAGAATAAGCAAATCCATAGGGAAAGAAAGTAGGTTAGTGGTTTCCAGCAGGTAGAGAGAGAAGAGGAAATGGGAGTGACTGCTAATGAGTAAGGGCTTTCTCTTTGTGGGGATGAAAATGTTCTGGAATTAGATAAAGGCGAAGGTTGCACAACTTTAAAACCACTGAATTGTACACTTTGAAAGGTGAAAATGGTGAATTTTATGTTATGTGAATTTTATCTCAATTTTAAAAGATACATTAAGTATCCTATCTTTCATAACTCTGTTTCTTCGATCTTCCTTGTAGCATTCCGTGCACATTCCAAGGCAGAAGGCAAATGCTGCTCTCTCCTGGCAAGAGTTTGTGCAGGACCAGTTCCTCCTAAGTGTAGAGGATGACAACCTAAGGTTCTTCAGCTACAGCAGAATCAGCAAAATCTTTATTTTTCTAGGGTTGCCTTCAGTTAGAAGGTGTAGTTTTTTTTAAAAGCATTCTGTTATTCTCTTCTCAGTTAGAGAACAGTGCCTACAAACAAATTGAGGTTTATGAAAGTAGGACGAAGTATTTCTACCTACTCGTATGTTATAAAACATACCTCCTTTATTTTAACCTCAAGGGAATCCTACAGAATAGCATCGCTTTCAAGTCCTTTGACTACCTGGTAGTGAAGGATAAATGAAAGGGAATGGATTTCGGACTTAGATCTAAACCCCAGCTCTATCGATAGTGGTGAAATCACAGCAAGCTTCTAAACTTTCATTTCATCTTCTATAAAATCGGAAGGTAATACCACCTGCCACACAATATTGCCCATACAGTAGGCACTCAACAAATTTATTCATCAACAATGTTAGCTCATTTTCTCTTCCATTCCATGACACAGGTTTCATTATGCCAACAAAATTAATTAATTGTATTAATCTAAGAGGTTAGCTTCTAAATGCTATATAAAGTTTCTAAATGTATGCAAATTAGAACTAATATTATTGTAACTAGAAATTATAACTAACAATGATCATCAGCTCCCAAATTATAAATGACCCTTTGATTGCAGCATCGCTTCTGTAAGGACCTTTTCCTGGTTTTGTTCATCTACATTATTAACTCATTATTCCTCACTATTCCAGTGAAAGAGAAGAAGAGATTCTGGCGTCCTTATTAATAGGGAAATGGAGATAACGCACATAATGTAAGACTAGAACTTGATATTGGCTTTCTAGTTCTCTTTCTACTTCCAAGGAGTCTTAAACATTTTTCAGCAAAATGTTTCAGAATGCCACAGACAAAATCTCTCTTTTACCCAAACATTCTGCACAAAAGGTAACAGGTTCTCCTGAGATCCAAACTATTTCAATAATGCCAGGGGAAAGGCATTGTAGAGTCAAGAGGAATATTATGTGGTATGAGAAAAAAGGGGATAATGAACAGCAGATTCTACCTCCGGAGATCTACTAAGAAAAAAACAAAAACAGAAAAGCAGTAATTCTCCCTGCCTCCGATTGCCATTTCACTGAATATATTCACTGAATATAAATTCACTGAATATAAATAATGGGCTCATCTATCTACTATTTGGATGTCACATAGACCTTCTATGTTGAACTTACACTAAATTAAACCCATCTTCCCCCTACACCAGCTCTTCCTCCTGTGTTTCTTATCTGAGTGAGCAACACCCCACTTACACAATCTGCCAAAGCCTGAAACCTAGGAGTCATTCTTCACCTCCTCTGCATTCTGACAAAATGAATCTGTTGCTCCTCTAGACAGCCATTGTTCCTCTAACCTCCTTCTATGTGGCCCTTTTCCTACTGGGTCTTAATTATGTCTCTCTCCTCTGTTTGTCTGAGAGGTTCTTAAGAGCAAGGTCATCTTTTCATCTTTGTATCTCCAATTCTAGCTACCGGCACAGAGAGGTTCTCAATATATATTGACTGAAATGACATTATGAGATCTATCTTCATAAAGCAGAACTGTGGCAAATCTCCCCCCGAGTTTATGTACTTTGTGACATACTCATACATATAAATATTAAGATAGGCTAAATATCTTATTCTTTGTAAATATTTTTGTGATGCTTTTGATTGTACCTTTCTTTAGAAACATCTGTATCGGTAAGTAAATTCTTTATACTTAGAGACAAACTAGCCATAAAGTTATCACTTAATTTTTCCTCAACTCTTTTCTCTTTCTTCTATCCATTTCATCCTGACCCATCAACCCAGCTACCTAACACTTGGTGTTCCCTCCCATTCCTTACCCCACTGGCAAGGAAAGCACTTTTCTAAAGCTAATGAGCTTTGAACTCTGAAGCTCTGTGTTATGCTCATATCTCTCAAAGGGAAGGTCTTATTTATCATGTTACAATTCTAGGACCTATGCCATGTTGGTACATTGTAAGTGTGTGATAAAATCTTGTTTGCTCAACCCAAATGTCAACTAATGAATGGATAAATAAAATGTAATATGCAGTATATGATGGAATGCTATTTGTCAATAGAGAGAAATGAAGTACTGATACATGCTACAACATTAATGAATCTTGAAAACATGCTCAGTGAAAGAAGCCGGCCACAAAAGACCACATGGCGTATGACGCCATTTGTATGTAATGTCCAGAATAGGCAAATCTATAGCTACTGAAAGTAGATTCGTGTTTTCCAGAGGCTGGGGAGGTTGAAAGAAAATGGGGAGTGATTGCTAATGGGTATGGGGCTTCTTTTGGAGTGATAACAATATTCTAAATTTGTTTGTGGTGATGATTGCACAACTCTGTGAATATACTAAAACCCACTGAATTGTATAGTTTAAAGGGGTGGATTAGATGATCTCAAAAAAGCTGTTAGTAAAAAAGAAAAAAAAAACTTCGTTTGCTTTTGCTACAGAGTTGAAAGGGGATCAGAGATAGAAAGTACAGGTATATAGTGGGAATGACAGGTTATTTAACAGATACTCCTCATTAGGATCGGTCCAGCCAGTTGAGTGAATCTTTAACCATTTGCCCATGCTAAACAGCCAGTGTGTACCAGAGAGGAATGTGGAATAGGTAACAAGTCACTCAACTGATTTGTGACATGAATATATGAAGCAAAGGAATGTAAAGCATTGAGATTCCTCAGATCCTAAAGACCAAGAAATTTAAATCTTCTCAGGGCCCATTCCACTAAGACTGGCCTTTTTTGCTCTATTCTGGGTTATGGGGATTAGCTGAGAGTATCACCCACTTGGTTATAACTTGTTCCTACTCCCAGTGAGATTGCTGAATTGGTGCCCACCACCATCTTTTACCTAAACTGTCTAAGAAACATTCAAAAATTAACAATGCCCTGTTTTGTTGACTACTGAGTCATTTTCTGAGTGTACTTGCTTGATATGCAAATCATAGCCCCCTAAAGATGTCTACATGTTACTCTCTAGAACCTATGACAATGCTACCTTACATGGCAAAAGGGGCTTTGCAGGTGTGACTAAATTATAGAGTTTTGAGACAGGGAGATAACCTGGGTTATTCGGGTATGTCCGATGTAATCACAAGGGTCTTTATAGGTGAATGAGGGAGGCAGGAGATTCAGAATCAGGAAATGTGATGACATAAGCAATGGGGGCAACTAGAAGCTGGAAAAGGCAAGGCCACATTCTCCCCTAGGACCTCCAGCCGTGCCTACACTTTGGTTTCAGCCCTCGGAGACCCATCTCAGTCTCTGACCACCAGAACTATAAAATAACATGTCTGCATTGTTTTTGGCCATTAAATTTGTGGTAATTTGTTACAGCAGCAACGTGAACAAATACACTTGCCCCCGCCAATGTCATCAGGCTGGAGCGTTCACATATGCCTCGTATTTGTGGAGTCCAGCTGTTTTTATTGCTCAAGACAGAGCATTGGTTTGGAAAAATTGTTAACTGTGCTAGAGTGGAAATGTTTTTCTTTTTGGGCTATGAAGCTCCAGAACTAACCAATGGAAACTGCAGTTTGATCAGTGGCTAATGGTCCATATAGGTAAAGAAAATACAGAAACATGCAATTCTATCACTGGGATTTTGAAACATGGGTTTCATAATAATATCATATATCAACAATAACTTCAATTGTGTGTTCGTTGACATGTTCTTTAGGGGAAGCTATAGGAAGAGTACCAACCTGAGACAGGATGAGCAGTTTGGAATGGGTCTTTTATCAAAGGCTTGGCAGTCGTTAGAAATACAAAGATACCATCACAGAGATAAAGGAACATAAGGTAGGCAGTAATAGAAAAAGGCTCTCATCTAAGATATAACCAGTAATAGAGTGGATAACTGATATGGGAGAAAAGACCGTAAGACACAGAAAACTAAACACCATGAGATGATATCAAGATCAGATTACTGTCTGGAGCCCCAATTTCTCTATTTCATTACTTGAAATTTGATCTTTGGCCTAATATACAACACAACATCCAAATTTTCCTAACATTATTTTTTCAATTCCAATGTAAAGCTCTTACAACTGAGCTGTGAGTTATAATCTGGTGAGAAAGTATAAGATTTCCAACAACTGTGAAAATACTTACTATTCTTTCTCTCCATTATTTAAGAAGACTTGTAACACTGATATCATCAATGCTATATCAGTTCTCTACCCTCCCCCGCCAGGTTAAGTGTACAACAGAAATCTCTTCCTTACTTACAACTGCACAGCGTGTCATTTTTGAAGGAATTCCATCTTCCTCTGTTGCCCCATTGGGTCCAGGTGCCTCTTTCCTCCTCTTCCTTGTGTTGACTTTGGCTGAACTCTGTGCATCCATCTTATTTTAACTGGTCATAGAAAGTGAAAAAAAATTTTTGTCTCATTGGGGTAGAAAAAAGTCTGTCACCAGTATTTCAGACATGTTAACACAAATTATATTCAGCAAAAGATCAATTCGATAGCCCATATTTCACAAAGATGAGCCAACTGCATCTGGCAAAAACAAAGCTTCACATAACATAGGCTCTAATAGAAACACTGAAATGCTTCTGTGTGGAACAATGGCCACAATGAATCATCGGACCTGGGAAATTATTCCTCCTGACCAATGAAGCCTGTATACCGACTGCTAATTGCGTATCGTGACTGCATGCAAAAGACTGGAATCACTTGGCTAAGAAAGTTGGTTATACAGCCTTTACCACTACCCCTTATGTCATTCCCCAAGGAAATGGAAAAGGTATGTCTTTGGTGCAGATGCAGAAAAGAACCTTTTTTAAGGAATGGCCATCACCAATTCCTGGTTTAACAAGGCAGGGATCTCTTAACTCTAAATGTTCTGTAGATTTCAGAGACCACTCCACCAGGGTTTGAGCTAACTGTGACATTAAGTGTACTGTCACGTTTAAATGTCCTTCCTCTTCCTTCTTCAAACCTCATTTTCCCTTCCTCTTTCAGAGTGTTAGCACCTTAAGCTTATTCAGAGTCCCCAACTATTAAAACCTCACCTAGGCTTCTCCTTCCCCTAAGAAAAATGTATTACGGTCTCATTTAACAGAGAGCTTCTAGTAACTAGCTATCATATAAAAGTTCTGAATATGTCATGGTTCACATTTAGATGTTGGCTTGTGCTACTTCTCCAACCCCCTGCTAGGATATCTAGATTTTTCTTGGGTAACATAATTTGCACACATTAATTTCTTGATAGTGATGAAATTTTAGGCATCAACCAGAAATTGGGATAGAGGATAAAGTTGACTTCAATGGTCAACTGCCACCTTTGGCCAAGATATAGGACAGAGAGAGGTGGAAGAAAAGATCCGCAGAGCAAAGGTGGAGAACAAAACAGATGCCCGACAAATGAGGCCATTCTAGTCTGCCTCACTGCCTTTAATAAGCCCTCCTGAATAAGGCGTTCATCTAAGCACCAGCAATTGTGCCTTACTTTGTCCTCCAGCTACATTCCAAATGGCAGCGTGACAAGATCTACAAGAAACCTGACTTAATTCTTAGAAACTGAAGGTGACTCCCTAGGAGTCGTGCCTAAGTAGTAGGATGACTTGAAAAAATGTGAGTCTAAAGCGAAAGATGAACACCACCCAGAAACTTCCTTTCATCACAAATGCAAATTCAAACGGAAGAAGGGTACTCTACTATACATTTAACAAGTTTTTCCAGTGATGATGATCAGAGCCTTTCTTCATGATTATTAATTATTCTTTCAAAATATCCAGGTCAGTATTACTACTCCCATCTCACTGGTCTGAGAGGCCTGCTAAGAATGCCTAATCAGTCCAATTAATCTGTTTCTAATTTGCATAGACAGGACTTCGCTGTAAGTACCTGTTAAATTCCTCTCAGCGTAGGTAGAAAAAATCCATTCGAGAAATGAAATCAGCAATCTGGTGACAGGCAGCTCAAGGTCAGGTAGTCAATAATATTAAGGACTTATTGTGGACAAGGTACTAGAAAAATTGTAAAGCAAAAGCTATTTTCTCAAGAAGACTTAAATCAAGGTGAGGAAACCATATGTTTAGGATATAAAAATACTCCTTAGGATTCTAAAAATCATTGTGGGAAAGTCTGTTGAGGAACAGGATATTTACACAGTTTCAAAATACCTCCCCATAGATTACTTATTAATTACAAAGGGAAAAGAGTTACCTTTATAGTGAAAAAAATCTCTTAGCTAACGTGATCAAAGTTAACTAACATCACCAATCAAAGTTAACTAACATCACCAGTAATACTCCTGAGGTAAGACACCAAGGACTTACCCTGCCATAAAAGGCATAACCTGGGTGGCTGGTTAGCTCAATTGGTTAGAGCACAGTGCTCGTAACACCCAGGTTGCTGCTTCGATTCCCACATGGTCCAGTGAGCTGCGCCCTCCACAACTAGATTGAAAACAACCACTGACTTGGAGCTAATGGGTCCTGGAAAAACACACTGTTCCCCAGTATTCCCCAATAAAAATTTAAAAAAAAAAGCATAACCGGTATGGATTCATGAGGAACAAGCAGACAAACTTTAAAGGACACTGTACAAAACAACAAGCCTAAATTCTTCAAAAAATGTCAGCCGTGAAAAACAATGAAAGGCTGATGTTCCAGGTTAAAAAACCAAAAAAATGACAACTAAATGTAGTGCAAAATTCTAGATTGGGGGAGAAATTGTTATAAAGAATAGTTATTAGGACAATCAGTAAAATTTGAATATGGGTTATGTATCAGATAACAATACGTATCAATGTTAAACTTCCCGAATTTGATAGTTTACATTGTATTATGCAAAAGACTCTCCTTGTTTTTTTAGGAGATATGAGTATATGCTGACGTATCTAGAAATAAAAGGTCATAATGTCTGCAACTTACAATCAGCAAGAAAGAGAGAGAGAAAGGAAGGAAGGAAGGGGGGAAAGGAGAGAGAGAGGGAGGGAGAAAAATGTGTATATTATACATATAAAAAAGGTAAAGCAAATATGGCAAACATCAATGTATGACTCTAGACAGGGTATAAAGGAGTTTCTTTTACATTCTTACAACTTTTCTGTAGGCTTTACCTTTTTGTTCAAAATAAAAAGTTTAACTTTTAAAATGCTCTATAATAATTTCTACACAGATAGGCCCTCATATAAGATTGTCTTTTGAGGTCTCTAGAAACTGATTCCCTCTCCTTCCTGACTCTTTGAATCAGTATGCATAATATACATATTCCAAGAAGTCTATTTAGTAATCCAAATGTCTTGCACGGTAGATAACAACAGCAACAGTCATGATATTCGCTATCTTTTTTGAATACTTACTATGTGCCAGGCCTGTACTAAGCAATTTATATACACATTATTTTCATTTAACCCATATAATCTGAGAAGCAGGTATTATTAGCCCCAATTAACAAATGAGAAAACTAAGGATCAGGGAAGTTAAGCAACCTATCTAAGAGATCACATAACTAGTAAGGAGGAGAGCCATGATTGAAATTCAGACTTGTCTCATTTCAAAGTCCTTACCACTGTATTCTGATGTCTCCCAGAAATTCCAGATTTTTAAAAAGAAGCTGTCTCATCATCATTACTGCTGCTTCCTTCAATCAAGAACATTCTCTCTACAGCATGAGTCCCTTATGTTTTTGCACACATAAATCATAGCAGTCTAACTGAACAGTGAAATAAAAGGTCACAGTTATTTAAAGGTAAACAAGGTCCCAGGACCAATCAAATAGAACTGACGTGGCTACCGGCCTGAATCAGAGGCTGCCTGATTTGTCAGCTGTACAGATTTGTAGATCTTTCCTACTAGGTAGTTTTGCTGGGATTTCCTGATAAGCAATAAAGAATTCTTTAATCTCTGCTCCTACCTCTCTGACATTACAAATAGGTGATATTTTAAAGGCACTTGTACTTTTCATTCATGATTCAAAACAATTTTAAGGGTGTCATAGTAAATCAAGGGGATAAATGCCATGTCATATTCTCACCAGTTATGATCTATAACTGCAAATTAAAATTCTTTAATGTTTAATAGAAAAATGCTTAACATGTCCAAAGACATGTTTATAGGAACATCTCAGAAGTCTTTGCTCTGTGTTTGGCAGAGAGGGGTATGCGTGCTATATTTTCGCAGCTTTACTAAAGTATAATTGACAAACAATAAATTGTACATACTTGAAGTACATAATTTAATGAGTATATATATATATATATACATATATATATATATATATATATATATATATCCGTGAACTCATCAAAATTAGGATCATGAACATATCTATCACTCAAGTTTCCTCATGCCACTTCGTAATTTATCTCTCCCTCTCCACTCGGGTTTGCTTTGCTTTTTTGTTTTATTTTTTCATATTGTGTCAAATACACATAACATAAAATTTGCTTTGCTTTTTAACTGCTTACTTGTTGAAGTACTGAACCATCTTGTCATATGATTCAACTCAACCAGTCAAACAGGTGGTGGATATCATTTTACTAGAAAAAAGCAAAGGCTCTCCTCCTAATAGTTAAATACTGTCAGTGTGGTTTTCAAGATATTCTAAAGCCAGATTAATGTTTGCAGTTGCTAGATTTTGTGACACTGGATCTATTCCACTAGATTAAAAAAAATCATACAAAAAATAAAATATCACAATGAGGACTCAAGGCAAGAGAAAAGAGTTGTCTGAGTAGCTATTTAAAGCTAAAGTAAAATTTCCAAACATAGAAAGAATCAAGAATACTGTATTATTAACACATTACAAAGGTCTTTGGTAAAGAATAGTAATACTAATACATTTTACCTGTATTTCAGTTGAGTACATATATTCTTCGACAAAATCTCTCCATCTGCCTTATATAAACACCTCTAACCAAATGTCTATGGCAGTATTATTCAGTATTTTTTATCTGTGCTCCATTTTGAGAAATGTAAAAATCTTTAACATTAGTCTGTCAGCATAACATAGTGATGAATGCCCTAAAATCAGATTGCCTAAGTATGAATTCTATCTCTACCACTTACGAGCCACGAGAACGTGAACAAATTCCTTAATTTCTCCAACCCTTACTTGCATCATCTAACACATAAGGTTGAAATGGGATAATCCATGTAAAGCCTTAGCTCAGTGCCTGGCACACAGTAAGTACTTGTAAATATTAGCTACTGTTATTATTTAGTAGTCATAGTTGTCATTGTCTACCTTAAAGCCTATCTTCTGTGTAGCCCCTATATCCAAAAAGATTTTGTCAAGTTTTCCCCCTATGATTACTATTATTAAAAGTATATACTTACATAAAAGTATGGTAAAATATGAAGTATGCTACATCTTCCCTATTCCTACGCAACCCGGTTTAAGAATCACTGTTGTAGCAAGAACTCTTCTAGAGTCTGATGTTAAACTACGACAAAGAAAGAAAAGAAACATTACTGCCATTGCTACTGCTCCTCACAGTGAGCAATTATATACCACCTGTATGCCTAAACACTTCAAAAATGTTAAAATTCTCTGAATATTTACAACCCATTGACACAGGTATATTATTTTTATCACTATTTTACAGATGAGGAAACTGAGCCACAGAAGATAAGGCCACATAGCTAGTATGTGGCGAAGCTAGAAATCACTTTTAAAAAAAAGAAAGAAAAAGAAATCAGATTCAATCAGCTTAGCTGTAGACCGCACATCCTTAACTATTATTGTATGTGACACAGGAAGACACTTGGTAATTATCTCTAAATATTTAAATGCCTGCTATGTTGGATAGGGCAGACACTTATTCTGTGAATGCTCAGACAATAGAACATGGATCACTGGTTGAAAGATGCAGAGACACAAATTTTAACGAAACATAATAAAAATCTTTTTTAGGAACAAGGTTATTTGAAAAGGGACTGCGTAATCTCAGGAGACGTTCCATTTTGGCACACCAGGACATTTAAAGCGGAGGTTGTATAGACACACATTTATTCATTTTGCTGGTCATAATCCTGTTAATACTGATCTTTTTTTTGTTCCAATCTGTTAAAAATATTTCAAATCTTGACCACCACCTTTATTAGCTACTTATCACAATTGTATGTAATCTATAAACTTGAAAAGCGTGGTTTTTATGTCTCCATCCAAGTCATGGCTGAAAATATTGATCAGGATAGATACAAGGTGTGATAAAAAAATACAGTGAAGGTTTAAATAAAAAAATTTATTATAGTAAAAGTCATATTGCCTTTAATCCCCCTCAAAATACTCCCCCTCACTTCAAACACACTTATCCCATCATTCTTGCCACTTTCTGAAGCAGTTCTGGAAGTCCTCTTTCGTGAGTGTCTTTATTTCATCCTTCAGCATGACAACGCTCCGTGTCACACATCGCTTCTAGTACAGCAATTTCTGTCAAATAAAAATATTACAGTGTGTCCTCATCCACCTTATTCACTGGATCTGGCACCATGCGACTTCTGGTTCTTCCCCAAAGTTCAAAATGATGATAAAAGGTAAATGTTTTGAATCGATTAAGGACATCAAGGCAGCCACAACAGCACAACTAAAGACACTCACGAAAGAGGACTTGCAGAATTGCTTCAGAAAGTGGCAAGAACAATGGAATATGTGTGTGTTTGAAGCGAGGGGGAATATTTTGAGGGGGATTAATGGCAATGTGTATTTTACTGTAATAATTTTTTTTTAATTTAAACATTCACCATATTTTTCAATCATACCTCATATATGTCCCCATACACCCATGTGACATACCATTAAAACACTCTCCCCTCATTGAGAACGACCCTTACTAGTCTTTAGGTTAGTACAGTGTAAAACACAGTAAAGTTTATCTTTAGAAAACAGAATAGAGAATATATTTAGAATTCATAATGATTTAGGGTATTCAATGTAAACCTGTTTCACTGTACTAGCTATTACATAGCCCACATTTCTCTACCACAGTCCCTGAAATAGTGATGATAACAATTATAGTGATTATAATGATAGCTGATACTTACAGAGTGCTTCCTATATGCCAGAAAGTTATAAACCTTTTACTTATATTAAATAACTTAATCCTCACAACAATCCTATGAGGTAATACTATTATCTCTATTTTACCGATGAAGAAATTGAGGCACAGCTAAGTTAAATGACTTGCCTGAGATCACACATCTAGGAAAGGGCAAAGCCAGGACTTGAATGCAGGCATTCTGGCTCTAGGTCTGTGTGTTTAATGACAATGTTATGTTGCCTAGTAAAAAAATGGTCAGACATGAATTTAACCAAAACCACTTACGAAACTCTGGTCATATGCTACACTGAGCCAAGCAGGAACTTAATTTCATCTTTCAAAAAGACTGGGCTCCCTTCCCACTGGGCGTATCACTGGCAGACTACTCAGGAACTCCAGGGGCTTGTTTTGGTTTGGGCCAGATTAGAAGAGTAGAGAGGGCACTAGACCAGGAATCATATAACAAAAACTGGATTTTAATTCTAGCTCCCTCCAGTACGTTAACCCTAGGTTATGGTAAGTCCCTTGACTCTAAGAGTTTCTTCATGTGGTTAAGGAGGGTTGTAATAAAATGTACTTCATTTCTAAGTCATGGTAAGGTTCAAATGAGAAATTAGACTATAAAGAGATATTAGACTATAAACTCCCTGATGTGGTAGATAATTGTTGTTTGTCTTCCCCTTATTCAATCCACCTATTCTGAAAAGAGCCCATTTTCATTTGGTCTGTGTGAGCTTCACCCTCAGCCCTAGCTAGCATCAGGCCGCATATGCAAACCCTAAACCAACTAGTACATCAGTACTGGAAGAAGGATGGAGGGGAGGGCAATGATAGGTGACCTGAGTTAGTCCAATCAGAGTGACTTCAGGACTCACCAGATGGGAAAGCTTGGACAAAGATTATCACTTCTTTCTTTGTGGATTTCAACATGGAGACATGGCTCTAGGAACAATCGCATAACAATCTAGTGGCCAACCGATAACCAGGAAGAGAGCCTTTTTCAAAATAGTCAACAAAGAAAAAACAAAGCTGATGATCTCTATCAGATCCTGAACTGTCTAACTGCCAACCAAGACAATCCCCTTTTTGCTTAAGTCAGTTGAGCTGTGTTTCTTATCACTTGGAACCACACAATCATAACTGACGCACCCAATATGTAGCAACGATCCCTGGCACACAGTAGGTGTTCAGTAACTATTTGAATAAGTGTAGTATGTATAGAAAACCACTTTGAAATTTTCAAAAGCACTATATACATTACTGTTTTGTTTTGATGGAAAGGGGTCAAGTACTTGTAAATGTATAAGTGTATCAAAGATGGCGCAACAAAGCTCCCATCCTGTCAAAAGCATTTTCCCTTATCTGCTTGCACAATTCTTTATCTGCTTACATACAGTTCCTCCATTTTCTAAAAATGACTTTTGTGTCTTACATTATATTTCACATTGTACTTTAAAGTGAACATTACACATTAAACTTAAACTGAAGTCTTAAGATCCTTTGGATTTAGAACAAACATACCTAATACTTTTTGGTTTTTAATGTAAAACACTTCTGTATCTTATCCTCTTTATTCAGAGATGTAAAACACCAAGGTCACAGCCATTCCTTAACAATAACCCTAAAAGATTTTAGAAATTATAGAGATTAACCCTCACATGTTTCCTCTAGAACTACTACTAATTTTAAAACTTTGACTTTATATGTCTCTCAAGTTTTTTCATTTTCACTGGCTCTCTTAAACCATCCCCATGTTCCCTCACATCTACTCAGTTATGCACCACAAAAGCATATATAATAATTTAATATTTAGTGCCTAAAATGATGGAAAAATTACCCCCCGTTTCCCTAAAGTTCTAATAAATGCCTGCTGGGACACATCAACTTTGCTGTTGAGAAAAGGTTAGGTGGGAGGAAGAGGTCACCCTGAGGATAATAAATACATGTTGGCTTTTTAGTTCATTATACTGAAACTTAGCTGGCCCTAAAACCACACTACCTTCACAACATTCGCAATTGCACAGTAACCACTGAACACCGCCAACAGTGAGGATCAATACCTCCCAAACTCGCCATTTACGATAACCGCACCTTTGTAATCAACCAACACCATTCAGGTAAAGGAGCAGTGATAGCCCTGAAAATGGAGATGGCTTTACATACCCACATTTAAAAGGGGAAAAAATACACACAACACACAAGCTGGCTTAATATCAGTTTGTCCAGTGGGCAATAGGGTTCAGAAAAGATGGCAGCTCCTCAAAGCCAATACAGTACAAAATCAAAATGGGAATGAGAAGCTTCCAGCCATAGCACCCACATTAATTAAACTGGGATGAGCCACAGTGCAAGTACTTAGAGAGAGAATACAGAGCCTTCCTCAGGAGTTCATTAGGGTGGGCCCAAACTTCCTGTTTTCTCAGTGGTTTATCCTCCAAAACTGTTTGTCAAGAGAAGCTACAGTAAAAGAGAGACAAAGGAAGCTGGCACCAGAATGCAGCATTTGTAAGGCCTGGTCTTACCAACACTGCTACCTATTTAGTCCCTAGTCAGTAGCCTCGTCTTAGTCACTCAAACTCCCCACTCAACCAGATTCTAAATACGAACAGAACTACCCACACCACCACCAGCTACCACCCTGCCTGCTAAGTGCATTAGTGTCTCCAAATTGCTTTCAAGATACAGAATGCAGTATTGTGCCTGTGATTTTTTACTCAGACTCACAAAATCTGCCTCCACTTCTGCTGACTCACCTCCCAGTACACACTGCTTGCTTTGTTCTTCCATGTTCCTTCCAACAGATGGCTATTTGGATGCATCAACTTTGCTGCTAAGGAAGTACAGAGAATAAGTTGGAAATGTGTGTGGGGGCAGAGTGGTGAGAAGATACTGAGGATAAATCCAGTCAGGTCTTTTTCCAGTCTGAATGTCCTGAAGGAGACAAAATCTGGGCACTGGCATGCATGGCATGCACGAGTTTGGGTTTTAAAGATGAAAGTCTCCTACTAGTGCAGTTTTAGGGACTCCCACTCAGTCCTCTTTATTCTCCTTTCTTATTGTTAGATCTAGTCAGCACACCAGGGTGAAAGAAGAAGTGGACTCTGCTTCTTAAGCTTTGCAACAATATAAATAGCAGTAAGCTGCAATCACATATACGCTTCAAGTTTCAAATTCTAATTCAAATTTGACTGGTACTACAGGGAATTATCTGCAGAAAGAGGAAACAAAATTTTCCCTTTGCATTCTATTCCTGCTTCCCCCTCCTCTGGGCCTACATTATCTTCCTCAGGAAAACCTTGTGCTCAGTCATTTTCTACTGGCACACCCATGTTCACTTCCCAAGCTGAGTCAGTCCGCATACTTCGTATTTGGGATTTTTACCTGCTTGTGCCATGTTAAAGCTTAATAAAGTGGCGTTCTAACAAGCATGGTTAGAGCGCATCCAATACTCTCGGTGTTAATCATGTCATCTCAGGCCCTTTCCACAGACAACAACAGGGCAGTCACATCACCCCTGGTGTAAAGGCCTTTGAAGCTGGAAGCTTGAGAGGGGAGGATATATCTAATCCATAGCGAGGAGGAGGCACGAGATTCAAGAACCATCAGACATCCAAATCAGAGGGCAGCAAACCACAGCTCACACACCAAAAATGGCCCACTGCCTGTTTTTGTAATTAAAGTTGAATTGAAACACAGCCATGCTCATTCACTGATGTATTTATTGTCTATGGCTGCTTTTGTGCTACAACTGCAGAGTTGAGTAGTTGCAACAGAAACTGTATGACATGCAAAGCCTAATATTTAATATCTGGCCCTTTACTGAAAAAGTTTGTCAAGTCCTATCCTAGACGAAGTCAGGACCAGGTTTATTAATAATGTCATAGCAAATTCTACCTAGATTATGCAAATAGTTCTAAAGTGGAAGATACTTCTAGGAGTAGGATTATATCAAGAAATTGTACCATACCTTTCTGATACAGGATTACTTCAGTTTATGTCACTAACAGTATGTCACCACAATATATAGAATTAAGTCAAAAAAAAAAAAAGTCTGATTTGAGAAATTCGAAATGTAAAGGTAAATTTCACAACATGACCTGCACTGACATTACTTTTAAAGCAGAGCTCAGTGTTACTCTTCAATGTTTGAGGCCAGTAAATTGCCACATCTAAGATCTTAGCTTTGAACTTGATCTCTTCCCCCTAATTTCTTCAGAAAAACCCTTATTCAACAAATACTGAGTGGGCACTTAGCCTGTGCCAGACTCTTGGTTAGCCCTGGAACCAAATAAAGCTTATATTTGGGCCTGGTCACACAGTAGAATATTTAAGGAAAGAGATTATCTTAAAAACCACAAGGGACACTTGTCATAGTTCTTACAGTTGAACGTGCTCTGCCAGTGTTCTACAAGATTCAGTGAGTAAACCCTATGTTTAAAGGCTGTGTTCTTCCTAGAGTGAGTTATGGAACTTATATGTCTAAAGCAAGGGCTATGATAGATTCAGGGAGTCTGGGATTTGAACAAAAAAATTTATCTTTACTTTTGCTAACCTTGGCAAATTCACCACTTCCTTCAATTATGAACCTAAGTTGCAACAGTAATAGTAGATTTAGAATAACAGACTTCCTCACCAATAAAAATAATATATTTTCATATCATATTACACTTCTTACAAATATCTTGTTTAAACACATGATCTTTAAAAAATTATTATAGTTTTAAGACCCACTGATAGTAAACATTATTTACTATATTAATAAAAAGCATATATAGTGCTATATCACACTTAAAAATATTTTGATAACTATATTTCAACATAATCTGTTTCCTTTATAATTCCATGTATTTTATATTTTGCATATAAAAATACCATTCCAAAAAGAGAGTTCACAAGGTTTCACCATACTGCCAAAGGAGTTCATGACACAAAAAAGATTAAGACTTCTGCTCTAGAGCCAAAAAAATAAACAAATATAATCACATCTAAGGTAATTCTCTATAAATTAAAAAAAAAACTACATACTTATTTTCTGCTAAGTGCCATACACTCATTTTGTTCTCTAATATAGAGCAAAGACGGTATGTCACTATTTTTAGCAGCTCTCACTTCAAATAGTAATGAATGTGATATAACAGCATAGGGAACAATGGGTTCCCCTGGCTCATTGGTAGTCATTCTAGTTCACACATAAAAAGCTTCAAACTAATATAACTTTCAACTTTCAACAAGAGAGTTACCAAAAGAAAAGAGGAAAAAAACAAACAAAAGCCTGCTATATTTCTATCTACTAATCTGGTTTGTGAACAGTAAATTATGGGCAATTCAATTAATTTATTAATGAGATAATGTATGTAAACTAATTTCACACAATGTCAAATATATTTTAGAAACTCACAAATGGTTTCTTTTTTTTCTTCTGGAGTGGAGCTCTGGCATATAATGCAAAATAGATTATGTAAAAATTTGTATTCCTTGAATTTACTGACTGAATTGCAGAAGGGAGTTAGGATTTAAATTTTGCCACAAATATTCATAAAGCAATTAACAAAATAACTCAAACTTCAAACACGTGTCCAGGTACCCGTTTGATAGGAATATGGTGAAAAGAGAAGTTTGGGACTAGAAACAGAGAGGTTCAAGCTTAACAAAGAGGAGGTGCTGGAAATCACCCTCTGAGCAGATAAGCAGAAGGGTTGAGCCTAGAGCCCTGATCTCATTTTCTCTTTCCTAAGTCATATTGCTTTTCTAATGTGACTCATGTGGTGATAACGTAAAAGATGTAAAAGCAGCCACAATCCTGAGCAAAAAGGAACTCTCGAAGTCCACCAATAATTAGCAAGTACTCTGAGTTTCAGGTTTCTCTAACTGAAAAAATTCCCCCCAAAAGTCATGACTTTTAGAAAAATTTAGTCTTTCCAATTTATTTTAGGATAACACAAATGTTGGTGAAAGAGAGACCTATTTCTGTTTGATTCAGAAGTGGGAATTACCTGTGTTAGTAGAAAAGCCAGATATCTGACTTCAGATCAGAATTATGCAATAACAATAGCAAACTATTATGCTTGCTTTTTCTATATTTCATAAATTAATTTTTATCAGCATTTGTAAGATGGAGAGGTTATTGAACTCCCTGGGGGAATCATGTGGTTTACACATTCCATGAGATTGTTCACAAAATTTGGTGATTATCACTATTACACTGCAGATTATTAAAGGGTTGCTTACCCATAAGTACAGTTACCTCTGTCATTAGAAAATCTAAAACAAGAGAAAGCAATAATTCTTCTCACAGTCACAGAGTAAGTCAATGTTAATATCAGATAAAGTAACCCAGGACTTCTGAATCCAAGACTCTATCTGACTAGATCATTCTTCCCCTTAAGGGATCAAATATTCAAAGGGGAAGACCCCAAGAAAAATAAAACCTCACCTGTTTATGGGAGGAGAACGCATAGGCTGAAGAAGGAATAAAGTTCATTCTTTATCAATCAGGTCATTATACTGGTTTTCGAAGGTAATTTGCAAAGAAGCGTAGGTCAAAAAGAATTATTTCATTCAGCAAACACAAAAGACCCCAAAGGCAGTGCTGCAGTTCCCCAAGCCTAAATGTCTTCTCTTCTGTGGTCAGTTACCTTGAAGCATATATTCTCTTCTAGAAAGAAATTCTTCAGTAGTTCCTTTTAGTTATGTAGAATGTAAGCCATGTACACACCTAATGTTCTAGAAAAAGATGTAACTAGCTATTTTTTAGCTAAACAAAGGCTATGCATCAATCCCAGCTTATTCCCATTCAAGAATCTTTCTGAACTCTCTTCCCCATCACAAAGTGTGTACGTGTACAGGAGGTGGGGCTGACTATTAGGTTATCAGTTAAATACAGTGTCTAACAAGTTAAAATTACCTCAAGCTTCTTCTGTTAGATATTAAAAAAAAATTGGGTGGAATATAACTCAGCCATAAGAAAAGATGAAATGCTGCCACTTGCAACATGGGTGGATCTTGAGATTATCATACTAATCGAAGTAAGTCAGACAGAAAAAGTCGAGAAGCATGTGCTTTCACTGATATGTGGGATATAAAACTGAAAGCAACAAACAAGACAAACAAATAAAAACTCATAGACACAGGCAACAGTTTAGTGGTTACCAGAGAGTAAGGGAAGAGGGGGAGGGAGAAGAGGATAAAGGGGATCAAATATATGGTGATGGAAGGAGATTTGACTTTGGGTGGTTAACACACAATACAATATATAGATGATGTATTATAAATTGTACATTTGAAACCTATGTAATTTTATTAACCAATGTCACCCCATTTAAAAAAGAAAGAAATAAAAACGACATTGAGTGGCACAATCAGTAGCACCTTCTACAAAGGGCTGTAGGAGAGGAGGTGGTGAAACTCACTTTAATTCATTTCATCTGCATCACGAATAGCCCTCATGAAAAGGGAATCAGTAGGAGATAAAAGCAGCAGCTAAACCATCATCTGAATTACCCACAATACCGTATCATACCCAGTAAGCCAGTCTTGGCCTCCAGTACACAAATCATTGAGCTAAATAGCTAAATACATTAAAGCCTCTTTCAGGTGGCATTTGTCACCATTGTTGACCTTCCCAGAGTCATCCTTTCTTCTCCGTGATGCTCATCATCTGTTTACCACTGACTATTGCACCAAATCCCATTCTCAACTAGTATCTTTTTACTAGCCATTCTCTGTCCTTGCAGAATCCCTAGAGATCAAGATTGAAAAGGACCCTGAAGGTCATTTCTCCCTACTCCCATTTTATTCTTGGCAGAATGTTTTCTGTGTCTATCGTCTGTTCTCTTCCTAAGCCATGTTCTTAACCTCCCTAAAGCGTCCCCTTCCTCAACGTCTATTCCTAGCAGTTTTCCCTATCATAAACCCCTATGTCCTTGCTGTCTCTATAAATCTCGCTGTCCCCGCTTCAATATATAAGTTCTGGTTCTCCCAACCGAGATGGCCAGTTTCAGTCCTCATCATAACTTGTCACTGCAATTTCATTTGGGAAGCCTTCTCCGGTTAAGTCTATCTGATAGAGCCTGTGCCTCAGCTGGAGATCCAGCCTTCCCAACTGTATCTTTGTACTTCCGAACAGTCCCCTAATCATAAAATCATGGCACTTTAGACCTGAAAGAAAATTCAGAAATAATCTGAAAGAAAATTCAGGAATAATCTAGTAATCATTTTTTGTACTACTTTTTATTTCCCATGTTTTAAGATACATAAAATCCATTTTACATAATAATCTCATACACACATAACTGAAACAAATTTCATGAAACAATACTTACTGTGTGATCACACTGAAAATGTCTATCCTATTCCATTTTTTAAAAACATTCAGGTGCCATCCGTAAATTTCACAACCCAATAATAGGATGGAAGCCATAGGCTAGGAAACATTAATCTAGTCCAAACTTCCCCTTCACAGAGGAAGAAACTGCAGTTCAGTGGTGAGGTAAGTTTACCAGCCCCAGTAAGTCCTGTTCCGTTGTTCTTTCCACTAAAGACCTCTGCCCAGTCACGGCCATTCAATCACACCCCGCGCCCCAACCTCGCCTTACAGTACCATAGCCAGTCACTCGTCCCACACTCTTTCTTCTCCGAGTCAGCCGCTCAAAGTTACTGCTCGTTGGTCAGAGTCTCTCCACAGCCGTTGCTTCATGTTCCCTTAGGTCAGAGTCTCCTCGCAGTCACTGCCCATCGATCAGAGTCTCCTCCGAGTCATTGGCCCTTGGTCACAGTCCCCTCGCGGTCACTGCCTCATACTTCCTCGGTCATAGTTCCTTGGCAACCTCTGCCTCTCTCCGAGGTCAGAGTCCCTTTGCGTTCACTGCTCCTGGGTCGCAGACCCCTCGCAAGCAGCTACATCTCGGTCACAGTCCCCTCGCTGTCACTGCCACTGGATCACAGTAGGCTCGTAGCCCCTGCCTCACACTGCCCTCGCTGTCACTGACCCATTCTTCTTTCAGTCAGTCTCCTCGCGGTCTCAGCCCCACCGTTTCTCCTCTCAGAGCCGCAAGGATATGCACACACACCGGGTCCTCACCTGCAGCTCACGGTATCCCGACCCCTGTCCCGTCGGATTTCTCCTGGGTGCAGCGTCACGGACAAGGGAAGTTTAGGAGGTTGCGGGGAGACGCCCGGGAAAGGCAGCTGACTGAACAGCGGGCCGGAAGTCCCGCCTACTGCCCGCCCTCTTGTCAATCCGACCACCACTTTTCCCAGAAAACTCGACCCCTGACACAGTGGTTCCGCCTCCATAGAGTGATTGAGCAGAAAACACCAGGCAGGCCATAAATTGACTATGGGTCTGTCTCCCTGCGGAACTGGAATATGCGGTGAAGACACCTCCTGGTAATGAGACAGAAGTGAACTGTCACGCGTGCTTCCCGGCAATTCGTCAAGAAGCGATAACCCTGCGGCTCCCCATTTGTCCTGCTCGGGGTTGGGTTGTACCTTCTCGATCGGACTTGTCCGTCTTGGTCCTTCCTGCTCTATCCCCAACGCCTGGCGCAGTGCCGGGCAATCGTACCAGGGCATCTATAATGCAGGTGGCCATGACGCCTTCCGCCAAAGACCCACCGGTCTGTGTCTGCTTCCCAGCGCCAGTTTTTCCCTACTGGGTGATGTAAAGAGAGTTCACGTCCGCCAACCAAGTCCTGTGAAAACCTGTAGCTGACCCCAAACCCTCTTTCCTCAATATTATGTACCTCTATAACGAATATAACGACCCTTTTATTTCTGACCCAGGTGGGCTCACCAAAAAATGATCCTTAGGAATCAACCGAGGGCTAGGTGAACAGGAACGTGTGGAAGAAAAGAGGGTTCTATGGACAGTAGCCTCACAGGAGGACCTGATCATAAATTCCTAACTGGGCAGGCTTATTTTTGCCTTAAGCAAGATCTGTTCATTGTTTCTGTGCATCTAGGTTAACACACCTTTGAAATCCCTCCTTTCAGACCCCATCTTCTAACACATGACAACCCTCAAGAGCTTAAATTTCCTGTAATCCCATTCCTGCCTTGCTTTCTCCCACATTCAAGTAATCTTCATTACATTCGCTCCCTTCTTAATCTCAAATGCATAAAAGAAACTGCAAACTGTTATTCTCGGGAGCATTTGAGATATTGCTCCCCAGCATATGTTATCAGTTTGGCTCAAATTCATAAAAATTCTCTATGGGTTTAAATGTTTCTTAGGTCAGCAAGCAGATTCAAGGGAGACCACTGGTAGTAGGAAATCACATGGCAGGGTGTCTAGTGAAGAGAAACTTTTCCCTTTGCTAGAATGAACCTCTGGAGGGGTCTCTTTACAGTCTACTGATGTAAAGCAAGTAGATACTTACTGTTATGGAAGAAGTATGTAAAATAACTTTTTAATGTGTTTTCTTATTATTCATTTTTATTTTTGTCTACATGCTTGACTTGAAAAGGGTGGGTAAATTTATGCATGAGGAGCCTCCAGGGAGAAAAAGGATTTAAACTGGTGACACTTTCCCTTTTGAGTTTCAAATAATTATTTGAACATGGCTCTGTTAAACAAAAATTTAACTTCCACAGCTGAAAGTCTTTTTTTGTTTTTTTTTCTTAAGAAAGGTTTTATTGAGCCAAAAATGCTAACCAGAAAGTAGACCAGTGTTGGGCATGAAGTCCAAACCAGCAGCAGCATGGCTAGGAGGAAATGACTTTTTTTTATACATCAAGTGTGGGAGTGGAGGTGGGGGTGGGGAGGAGCATGAAAGCCATCTGAAATAATTCTTACATTAGCTACAGGCAAAGGGGGTGGGAGAAGGTGAAGCAGGGCCAGCTCTGGGGATAAGCACAGAACCGACAAGAAAAAAGTGTCCACTCCTTTGGACTGGTGGGCAACAGTCCAGAAGGTTCATGCACAGACAAGAAGTGGACGCTCCTGCGGTTCAAAGGTGCTGGCTATTCTCTCTTTTGGATAATCATGGAAATAGCCACCTGGAAGTTCCAACACACATATATGAATATGAGTAGTCTTTTGTTAGCTAGTCTATAGCTATTAACAGGCTACCTGTTCTGTCTCTCTCAGTCTCCAGCTGCTATAATTTAATTTAGAACATCTCAGAATTTTCTCCTTGTTAGCCTAAAGACTAAGGTGATCCAAATAAGAACAGCTAGCTGCAGAAGACACCAGGGATTCTAAGGAAAACATCATTACAAAGACAATGGGAGTTGGGATAGTTACCAACATAATTTTGGAGAGTCTTAAGGGAGGGCTAATTTCACATGCAGCTTGGAAACTCTCAGACCTTGTCAGAAATTCTGACACTGAACAAACCCTGGAAAAAACAGATACGTATTTAAGCTAATAAGCTGTGTAAGCTGCAGGGTGGCAAAAGCTGAGCAAAAACAATGAGTGAGAGATAAAGGCAACAATTCAAAATGTAGGAAAAAATCTTTATGCACAAATAAATTCATCTCAGTGTTATTTATAATATTAAAAATTTAGAAATAATCAGTCCCTCAATAAGACATGGCAAAAAATAACCAATGGTATAACCTAATGGAATAAATGCAACTATTAAATTATGTTTATGAAAATCATAATGCAAATAAAATGACATTAAAACTGCACATGATATTATGAGAAGTGAAAAATCAGGTTACGAAATTGTATATATGATTTCTTTTAAACCCTGCAAATAAAAAAACACTGGTAGAAAATATACCAAAACATTTAGTTATGTAGAACAATTTAATTAAGGATTTTCCCCTAGTTTTTCCTCTACTTTCCAAATGTAATAAGAACATACTATAACAAAATCAAAACATTAAAATATAAGGCCTAAAACTCAACAGACTTGGTTGCCATGCTGCCAAATTATCTTTATTTTGTCAAGATATTTAACAATATAAAAAAGTTGTTCATATTTCTTCATGATCATATCCTTTCCCAGCTTTCAAAGATTCAATAGTAGAAACAGCCAAATGCTGCTACAACACAGAACAAACTGTCCTAAAAAACAAACAAAACAGAAAACACAAATACACAAATCCAGAATGTAAGGATGGGTAAAGTTAGATTTTCGGAATGTAGAAATAAAATGCAAACTAATGAACTTTATGGAATTCATGTTCATAAAAAAGTATTCCCATTTTTCCTGATTTATCAAAGAAATAATATATGAAATGCTTTGAGTTTCTTAGAGTAAATGCATTACCAAATCCAAAGAACTATATTATATAATAGTATCACAGATAATAAAAATAACAGCACCTTGTCATAAATTCTGGATAAGGGGAAATGGTCTCTGGATTTTTGTTCTTAATTTATAAAATTCATTTGTCCATCTTTTAGTTCAGAATCCCAAAATGTTTCCCAGATCCCAGTTAAACTTGTTAAAACACTGTTTAGGTACTTCTTACAGGAGTTCCACTGGCCTGAGCAACTCCTGACCCACCAACCTCACCTTCAGCTTGGCAGTGATAGGAGAAAATCTGAACTCAAGTACCTGATTATTAACCAAAAGCAGAATTTTTTGGTTAGGCCTGTTCCCTGGCTCCTTGACTGAGATAACTGTGAGCTGTGTTCTATAACAGCGCTATCTGTGGTGCGGGACCTGTTTTTGTTTCTGTTTTAATTTCCATTCCTTCACGCACTGATGCTTTTGTAAAATACAATAACAATTAATAACTAGGAAAATGAAATTAAAAAGAAATATACAAATACAGCCTAAACCTTTTATTATTAGATTCAATGGACATAAAATTACTTTGTCAAATTCATATAAGAGTTTCTAAACCCTTAACACTCAATTTATGTACTCATCTATAAACACTCATTTATAAACACTCAATTTATGTACTCATCTCCTGGAGGACCTGTATCAAACAGTTCACAGCACTGGTCTGTGGACCCCACTTTAATTGGCACTGTTCTACAGCGCCACCCAGAGTTCTCAGCGGGCTTGAGCCCGGTTATCCACAGCAATTATCAGCTCAATAGCATATGCCTTTCTCTCCCCTCTCTTTATTTCCTCATCCTCTATGAGTCTTCCTGGGATCTCCCAAATAGTAAAGTGCTTTAAGTTCTGAAAATGACACCTAAATAAACACTCAACCAACTGTACTAAAGATACAGTAGACTAACTCATCAACCTAGACCAGGCTCTCAAATATGATTTTTAGACACCTCCCCCACCAATCCTGTGTTCTAAAACCCAATCCTGAAATTTTTAAGTAATAATTGATAACTAAAGTTGTATATTACATGTTTCTTAATTTGAGTATTGTCTGGCCCCTACTGGTTTATAAACTCTCGAGAGACAAAAACCATGCCTGTGTTATTTATCATTTTATTCCTAGCACCTCCAGTACAGAGGCTGGCACATAATAGGAGCTCTGAATTATCTGTTGAATGAATGAATTGTATTGTATAAAGACTCAGGGAAATACATATTTTTAACTCCAACAAGCAGGAAAAACCATCACCTTAGCTTGACCCTTACCCCTAAGAGTTTATAAATGAAGATTTACATAATACTTCCCATTGTTCAGCCCTTGATCTCTAGGGTAGCTGAGCATAAAATGAAACTTTGGTAGGACCATAGAATTTTAAAGCTAAAAGGTACCTTAATATCATCTACATAAGCAGCTTCCAAAACTGGCACTAAGCATAATCATGTGATGAAATTTTTTAAAAATTCAGATTCACTGATCCAACCCCTGGCTTATTTGATTAGAATTTACTTGAATAGGGCCCTGGCATCTGTGTTTTAAACAAGTTCCTCAAATTATTCTTAGGCAGCCACAGCCAGTGTTTGGAAAAATCTAGTACAGTTTCCTAACGTTACTGACACAATCAATGTCCAATGACTTACTAAAGTCAATCAAGTAGAAAATTAGAGACTTGGAATAGAATTTTCCTAATTCACTCAATTCAGTTTCTGTTCTACATTACTATACTTAATTCTGACTCTACTAATTTACAACCTGGGAGCATTTGGATAGAGGAGGGGATAATTCCTGGAAGCCAGTATAAAATAACAACATAAGATTAAAATATACAAAACATTCATGCCAATAACTTCCTAATGTTTAAATAAAACCTCTTTTTAAAAATTCCTCTTTGTTTTTTCTTAGTTTTGAGAAATAGCTCTAAGATAAATTAATTTTATTACTGAAAGAAAATCACTTTGTTCATGGAACCCCTGCCACTCAAATTTCTTCACTACTTAGCAAAGTGCTATGTGTCTATTAGTACTAATTTAACAATATGCTATTCCCACATTCAAACTTGTAATGAGTTACTTCACCTGTATACAAACAAGTTGCCTTGCCTATAAGCAGCACACTAGATTTCTGCTTTAGTAACACAACAAAGAACAGGAAAATCATCTCATCCAGAAGGAGTCTAAGATAATTGTCTAAAACTAATAATCTTAATAAATATTAACTAATTTTATTTGGAATGCCCCCGTGTCCTCTGAAAGGAGGAAAAGGTTTCCAAATAGACTTACATTCATGAAAACATCATGGGTATAGTTGTCAGTGTCAGCATCCCAGAAACAGCGAGCAGCCATGCTAAAAAGTCAAAGAATGGAGAATTACCAACAAATAGCAAGGATCTGAACTACGTATATCTGCCAGCAGCAAAAGTTTTCCTTGACACGTTCTTTTAGATTAGTACTTTCAAACCTTTTCACAGGATGACACACAGAAAATCGTATTTGTACAGCAGAATATACTGGGTAAACTAGAAGAGTCTGGACTCATAGATTAGGCTGCTTGCAGTTGGGGGTGACCAGCCCAGGGGTCTAGCAGCCCCAGACTTTGACTAGATGCCTAATGGCTAAAAGAGTCACTACCTTGAACTCTTTGGTACTCTAGACAGGAAGCTCTGTTATATAGATTAAGTCAGCTAAAATATTTGTGTATGACTTTTAGAGGAAATAATACCTGAGAATTAAGACTAAAATGGACTTAATTCCTGTACAATAACATGAGAAGATAATTCTGGAAAGGATCCAACAGATTATTTACTCCAACCTAGAAAAGATAGGGGCAGACTATGAACTAGAATTCAATCTTCTAACTAATTCTAAATCTAGTATTATCTCTAAGGATGCTATGCTACTTCTAAAATCTCAGTGTGGGAACGGCCAGATGGCTCAGTAGGTTAGAGCGCGAGCTCTCAACAACGAGGTTGCCAGTTCGAATCCCACATGGGATGGTGGGCTGTGCCCCCTGCAACTAAAGATTGAAAACGGTGACTGGACTTGGAGTTGAGCTGCACCCTCCACAACTAGATTGAAGGACAACGACTTGGAGCTGATGGGCCCTAGAGAAACACACTGGTTCCCCAATATTCCCCAATTAAAAAAAATAAATAAAATAAAATCTCAATGTGGCCATTCTCCTCTCCCAGTTCTTGAATAAGAAAAAATGTTAGTCAAAATAAAAGCCAATTAAAAAATGTGAGCAATTTAAATGCCCAGTAAATTTGTAAATGAAATTAGGGTATTTGTTGGCAATGAACTTCTATACAGCCATTAAAGATATTTTTTACAAAAAAACTTCAAGAACATGAAAAGATGTGCACAATATTAAGTAAAAAAAGTATTTACAGATATTTTACATTTTTTGTTAAATGTATGTATATGATTCACTGATAACATTTATTGAGTGTTTACTTTGTGCCAGCCTCTGGCCTAAATGCTTTACTTTACATGTATGTGGGGACAGAGTCCCAGAGAGCAGTTTCCAGGCTCTCGGCCTCACGTAGAAAGGTGCTGGCTCAGGTAGTAGATGGTCATCCGCTGTGACTAGTTGGCCATCAGCTGTAACCAGTTAGCCATTAGCCACTAATATAACTGTCGTGGCTAAGCTAGCAGGCACGGATTGCAGCTAGCAAGTGCGGTTAGCAAGCAGATTACACTGCTGATCGTGTTGATCCTACTTCCTATGTCTCGCCCGGCCGCCAGCGAGACTGGGACGCAGGAAGACCCCTTGTTGGGGTACTGGCGGATGTTTGCTTTTGTGTCTTGACCAGCCGCCATGGAGAATATAGTGGTATGACTCCCCTATCTATGGCTCCATTGGTGTTCCTTTTTGACCTCACCATACTCTGTGTCCACCTGCTGAGAGCAGGAGTGGGACCAGAGACACTGCATGACAATTTATTAACTCACTTAATCCTATAAGGTAGGTACTATTATTATACCCATTTAATAAACATGAAAACTGAGGATCAGAAAAATTAAGAAAACTGTTCAAGGTCATTCAAATATTAAGTGACAAAGCTTCACTTGAACCTAGGCAATTTAGCTTCAAGTCTATAATGAAACATACACATACCATATTATATTGGTTCGTTTTTGAGAGCTTTCTTTTGCTTTACATAGAAGAGTTCCCCCTAGCCTAATAATATGTCACACATTCTTAAATCAAAAAAGTTCCACCTATTTCCAAGCTGCAACAATAACAATATGTAATAAAATCAATCTACTTAATTGATTAATCAACAAGTATTTAGCAACTACCATAAGTCCAGAAAGAGTAAAATCTGGCTCTATCCTCAAATCTCAATTTAATTAAGTGAAAAAATTAACACACATCAAAAGAATAAGATAATGTATAATTGGTGTTAATTTATAGGTTACTAAAATTAAAAGGGATTATAATGTCTATATAGTCCCAGCCTCCAAGTCCAAGTTGCAAAGTATTTTTTTTTTAAGATTTTATTGGGGAAGGGGAACAGGATTTTATTGGGGAACAGTGTGTACTTCCAGGATTTTTTTTTCCAAGTCAAGTTGTTGTCCTTTCAATCTTAGTTGTGGAGGGTGCCGTTCAGCTTCAAGTTGTCCTTTCAGTCTTAGTTGTGGATGGCGCAACTCAGCTCCACGTCCAGTTGCCCATTGCTAGTTGCAGGGGGCGCAGCCCACCATCCCTCGTAGGACTCGAGGAATCGAGGAATCGAACTGGCAACCTTGTGGCTGAGAGCCCGTGCTCCAGCCAACTGAGCCATCCGGGAGCTCAGCGGCAGCTCAGCTCAAGGTGCTGTGTTCAATCTTAGTTGCAGGGGGAGCTGCCCACAATCCCTGCGGGACTTGAGGAATCGAACTGGCAACCTTGTGGTTGAGTGCCCACTGGCCCATGTGGAAATTGAACCAGCAGCCTTCAGAGTTAGGAGCACGGAGCTCCAACCTCCTGAGCCACGGGGCCGTCCCCCAAGTTGCAAAGTATTTTAACTAAATCTGTGTAAGTGCTACAGAGATTTAGAGAATTTAGAGAGGAGAAAAAAGCCAAAGAAGACTGAAAGTAGTAGTTAAGATGAGTAGAACCACGTGAAGACATAAATATAAAAATTTATTTAACAAACATTTGTTGAGTATCATATGTGTACATTTGTCACAACTAATGAATCAATATTGACACAGTATTATTAACTAACGTTCATACTTTATTCATATTTCTTTAGTTTTTATCTAATGTCCTAATGTTCTAGGATCTTATCTAGGATATCACATTACATGTTTCTTTAGGCTCCTTTTAACTGTGACAGCTACTCAGACTCTCCTTGGTTTTGATGACCTCGACAGTTTGAGAACTACTGGTTAGGTATTTTATAGAATGTCCCTCAATTGGGATTTGTTGGCTAATGGTTAGTCTGGACTTAGAGGTTTTGGGGAGGAAGATTACAGAGGTAAAGTGCTGTTCTCATCATATCATATCAGGGTACATATTATTAACATGACATATTACTATTGATGTACGATACTAACGTAGGATGTTAATGAGAGAGGAAACTAGATATGGAGTGTATGGGAACTCTCTGTACTATCTCTGCAACTTTTCTACAAATCTAAAACTATTCTAAAATAGCAAGTATATTTTAAAAAAAGATAATGGCTAAATGTCCCACGAAAAGACAGTGTATGAAAAGCGGCCCCCAAATGCTGAAGGGGCAGAGAGACCAAAGAACTAGACAAGTCCAACTTGTTGGTTAATGGATTTAAGGGAACTTATGTACAGGAAATGCTTGTCTTGGGTGGCTGCAAGATGGTGAGATCTCCGTCTTTCCCCTTCTAGACCACCCTCTTTCATCCCCACTCAGAAACAGACCTATGTGCTCCCAAAGGACTGCATGCATGTTCAGGGAAAACAAAGGAGCCAGATACTGGCAGACTCTGGCGCCAGAGTGACCTAAGAGATCGATAACATTTAGAGCTCCTTACCCCAGAAGAAGTAATAGAAACTGCACAGCTAGCCTGAAACCTCTGTACACATTCCAGAGTCCACGGTGGAAAAGGGGAGGTGGGGTCAATAGTCCAGGCTCATTCACTCAGAAGTTAAGCTGATGGATTAGCTTCAACATGCAGTCAGTTTTTCAAGATGGAGTCAACTCTGTCCACACACTAAGAATTTTCCCGAGCTGATACAGAACAGATTTAAGAGCCCACAGATTCAAGGGGCTCTGAGAACACCAAGAAGAATGGGGAAAAAAACCCAGATAATGTCACTTTCTCCCAAAGAGGGTTTACCATTTTCTTTGCTATTCGGGTAGAGTATGGGCTGCTTACTTTAATCCAAAAGTAAAGTACTGGGTTGAGTTGAAGTTGGGTTGCAGTTTTGATAATCCTCTCTCTATCTTCAGTTCACCCTTTTTTTCTTGAATGTAGCCCTCCAGATCTTTCAACCAAAAACCTGAAGTGTTCATTGGAACCCCACCCCCAGCAAATACTGACTTTTAGTCCTTGTTTCCTCAGCATAAAACTACTCTTCATTTCAGTCTTTTTCCTTAAGGTATTTGTTTCCTATTGCTGCTGTAACAAATTATAAACCAAGTGGCGTAAAATACCATGCATATACTTTTACAGTTCTGGAGATTATAAATCCAAAATGGGTTTCATTGAGCTACAATCAAGGTATCAGCAGGACTGTATTCCTTCTGGAGGCTCTAGGGGAGAATCCATTACCTTGCCTTGTCCAGCTTCTAGAAGCTGCATGCATTTCTTAGCTCATAAACCTTTCTTCCATCTGCAAAACCAGCATATATCTTCAAATATCTCTTTGACTCTGATCTGCCTGTCTCCCTCTTGCTTTTGTAAGGGCCCTGTGATTACATTGATCCCACCTGGGTAATCCAGGATAATCTCCCCATCCCAACATCCTTAACTTAATCATATGTCTGTAAAATCCTTTTTCCATGTAACATAACATATTCACACGTTCTGGGGTTTAGGACAAAGACATATTGGGGGGGGCATTATTTTGCCCACCACACTTAGTTTTTAGATTCCTGCTTACACAGTTTCAGAATTCAGCACATGTCTTGAGGGGAAACCTACCATGTAACATTCAGGCTCAGTTCTGCTCTCTTCTTTTTTACAGGGATCTTGGTCCTTCAGGTCTCCAATTTTATTTTCCTAGCCCAGCAAGACTGCCAGCAGTCCTGCTGGTTTATTTTTCCCTCAGTAATTGGTCCTCTACCTGAGCAAAACCCAGATTCTCTGCTGCTAGCCGTGTGCCCAGAGTTGGCAAATGCCCCACTGCAGAATACCAGTTTACCTCGTTGCAGTTCACCTCTCTGGAATTTTGGCTCTGATTCATTTTTTCGAGTTTTCTAATTGATCTTGGTGGGAGCACTGACCTGCTACAAACTGTTCCATCATATTTCTTCTCTAGTGCACATCAAACATTCTCAATAATAGACCATATGTTTGTACACAAAACTAGCCTCAATAAATATAAGAAGATTGAAATCATACAAAGCATATTTTCCGACCACAATGCTTTGAAATTGGAGATCAACTGCAAAAACAAAACAGGAGAAAACACAAATATGTGGACATTAAATAACATGCTACTAAAGAACAACTGGTCAAAGAAGAAATAAAAGGAGAGATCAAAAGATACATAGAAATAAATGAGAATGAAATACAACATAGCAAAACTTTTGGGATGCAGCCAAAGCAGTAATAAGAGGGAAGTTTATATTATTACTGACCTATCTCAAGACACAAGAAAAATCTCAAATAAACAACCTAACATTACATCTTAAAGAACTAGAAAAAGAAGAACAAATGAAGCCCAAAGTCAGCAGAAATAAGGAAATAATAAAAATTAGAGCAGAATTAAACGAAATAGAGAAAAGACAATGTAAACAATTAATGCAACAAAGAGCTGGTTCTTTGAAAACATTAATAAAATTGACAAACCCCAGGCTAGACTCACTAAGGAAAAAAGAGAAAAAACGCAAATAAAATCAGAAATGAAAGAGGAGAAGTTACAACAAATACCAAAGAAATACAAAGTATCATACAAGAATACTATGAAAGACTATATGCCACCAAATTCAATAACCTAGAAGAAATGGAGAAATTCATAGACATATATAACCTTCCTAGACTGAATTACGAAGACTGGAAAATCTAAATAGAATGATCAACAGTAAGGAAATTGAAACAATCATCAAAAACCTCCCCAAAAGTTGGCCGGCCCCGTGGCTCAGGCGGTTGGAGCTCCATGCTCCTGGCTCCAGTGGCTGCCGGTTCGGTTCCCTCATGGGCCAGTGGGCTCTCGACCAACGGGGTTGCCTGATCAACATCTCAAGTCCAGCAAGGAATGGTGAGCGGCGCCCCCTGCAGCTGAGGTTGAGCACAGCACCTTGAGCTGAGCTGCCTCCCGAATGGCTCAGTTGGTTGGAGCGTGGGCTCTTAACCACAAGGTTGCCAGTTCGATTCCTTGACTCCCACAAGAGATGGTGGGCTCTGCCCCCTGCAACTAAGATTGAACATGGCACCTTGAGCTGAGCTGCCGCTGAGCTGCCAGATGGCTCAGTTGGTTGGAGTGCATCCTCTCAACCACAAGGTTGCCGGTTCAACTCCTGTGAGGGATGGTGGGCTGTGCCCCCCTGCAACTGCAAGGTGGCGACTGGACCTGGAGCTGAGCTGCGCCCTCCACGACTAGGGCTGAAGGGGCGGCGACTTGCGGCTCAGCGGCGCCCTCCATTGCTAGGACTGAAGGGACAACAGCTTGACTTGGAGGAAAAAAAAAAAAAAAATCTCCTCAAAAGCAAAAGTCCAGGACCAGATGGCTTCACTAATGAATTCTACCAAACATTCAAAGATGATTTAATACCTGTCCTTCTCAAACTCTTCCAAAACACTGAAAAAAAGGCAATACTTCCTAACTCATTTTATGAGGCCAACATTATCCTGGTACCAAAACCTGGTAAGGATAACACATAAAAGAAAACTGCAGACCAATATCGCTGATGAATATAGATGCAAAAATCCTAAACAAAATACTAGCAAATTGAATACATCAAAAAGATTGTACATCACAATCAAGTGGGGTTCATTCCAGGGGTGCAAGGATGGTTCAACATACACAAATCAATCAATGTGATACATCATATAAACAAAATAAAGGATGAAAATCATATGACCATATCAATAGATGCAGAAAAAGCATTTGACAAGATACAGCATCCATTTATAATTAAAACACTTAATAAAAGGTACAGAAGTAAAGTACCTCAACATACTAAAGGCCATATACCACAAACCCAAAGCTATTATCATATATAATGGTGAGAAAGTGAAAGTTTTTCCTCTAAGATCAGGAACAAGACAGGGATGCCCCCCATCACCACTGTAATTCAACACAGTATTGGAAGTCCTCGCCAGAGCAATCAGGCAAGAGAAAGAAATAAAAGGCATCCAGATTAGGAATGAAGAGGTCAAATTGTCACGTTTTGCAGATGATATGATTCTTTATATAGAAAACCCTAAAGACTCCACCAAACAACTATTAAAAACAATAAACAAATACAATAAAGTTTTGGGATACAAAATCAATGTACAAAAATCCATTGTGGTTCCTATATACTAACAATGAAATTTCAGAAAAAGAAATGGAAAAAAAACAATTCCTTCTGCAATTGCAACAAAAAGAGTAAAATACCTAGAAATAAACTTAATATAGAATGTGAAAGACCTATACACTGAAAAGTACAAAACATTATTAAAAAAAATTGAAGACACAAAGAAATGGAAAGATATTCTGTGTTCATGATTGAAAGAATCAACATAGTTAAATAGCCATATTACCCAAAGCAATATACAGATTTAATGCAATCCCCATCAAAATCTCAATGACATTTTTTAAAGAAGTGGAATGAAAAATCATCAGATTGTATGGACTCACAAAAGACCCGAATAGCCAAAGCAATCCTGAAAAAAAAAGAACAAGGCCAGAGGTATCACACTCCCTGACTTCAAATTATACTACAAAGTGACAATAATCAAAACAGATGTTATTGGCAGAAAAAGATACACAGACCAACGGAACAGAACTGAGAACCCAGAAATAAACCCAGATGTATATGGGCAAATAATTTTCAACAAAGGAGCCAAAAACATATAATGCAGAAAAGAAAGACTCTTCAATAAATGGTGCTGGAAAAACTGGAAAGCCACATGCAAAAAAATGAAACGAGACTGCTATCTGTCACCATACATCAAAATCAACTCAAAATGGATCAAAGACCTAAACATAAGACCTGAAGCAACAAATTGCATAGAAGAAAGCATAGGTACTAAACTTATGGACCTTGGGTTCAGAAAGGATTTTATGAATTTGACCTCAAAGGCAAGGGAAGTAAAAGCAAAAATAAATGAATGGAACTATATCAAACTAAAAAACTTCTACACGGCAAAAGAAACCTCAACAAAACAAAGAAGCAACCAACTGACTGGGAGAAGATATTTGCAAACAATGCCTCCGATAAGGGGCTAATATCCAAAATATATTAAAAAACTCATACCACTCAACAACAACAAAAACAATCCAATTGAAAAAGGGCAGAGGACCTGAAAAGACACTTCTCCCAAGAAGACATACAAACAGCCAACAGATATATGAAAAGATGCTCAACTTCACTAGCTCTTAGGGAAATGCAAATCAAAACCGCAATGAGACACCACCTCACATCTATTATTAATAGAATAACCATTATCAACAAGACAAGTAATAATAACAACTGTTGGAGAGGTTGTGGAGAAAACGGAACCCATACACTGCTGGTGGGAATGTAAATTGGTACAGCCACTATGGAAAACAGTATAGAGGTTCCGCAAAAAATTAAGAATAGAATTACCATGTGATCCAGCAATCCTTTTAATGGGTATCTACCCCAAAAGTATAAAAACATTTATCTGTAAAGGTATATGTACCCCTATGTTCATTGCAGCATTGTTCACAGTGACCAAGACATGGAAACAACTGGTGATGACTGAATAAAGAAGGCGTGGTACATATATACAATGGAATATTACTCAGCCATAAAAAAGATGAAATACTGTCATTTGCGACAACATAGATGGATCTTGATATTATCATACTGAGTGAAACAAGTCAGACAGAAAATGTCAAAAACGACATGATTTCATTCATATGTGGGACATAAAACTGAAAGCAACAAACAAGACAAACAAAAACTCATAGATATAGACAACAATATAGTGGTTACCAGAGACAAAGGGGAAGGGAGTGGTAGACGAGGGTAAAGAGAGTCAAATATATGGTGATGTAAGATTTGACTTTGGATGGTGAACACACAATGCAATATATAGATGCTGCATTACAGAACTGTACACTTGAAACCTATATATTATTATTAACCAATGTCACCCCAATAAATAAAAAAAAACACATAATAATCTGGTAGGGGCAGGGAGAGTAGGTGGATGTATAAATGAAACAATATATGTGTCGATAACCTTTGAATCTGGGTAATACCGTGTTTCCCCGAAAATAAGATCCAACTGAACAATCAGCTCTAATGCGTCTTTTGGAACAAAAATTAATATAAGACCTGGTATTATATTATATTATGTTATATTATATTATACCCAGTATTATATTGTATTGTATTATACTATTTTATACTATACTGTACTATACCCAGTCTTACAGTAAAAATAAGACCGGGTCTTATATTAATTTTTGCCCCAAAAGATGCATTAGAGCTGATTGTCCAGCTAGGTCTTATTTTCAGGGAAACACAGTAGTTCCATGGGAATTCCTGAGTTTCTATACTTTTGCATATGTTTGAAACTTTAGACAATAAAAATATTAAAATGGGGTGGGGAAGGCCTTGGGTGCCATGTTTTAGAGTTTGGCTTAATCACATTTAACCAGGTCAGTTTAAGGAGTTTATACTTGACAGGGTTTGCAATAAACTCAAGAGTTTATGGAAAGAAAGTGAAGTGTACTCCTGGAAGACAGTCTGATATGCAAAATGAATTGTAGAGCAGACAGATCAGAGAGAGTCAAGAAATGCTAATAAGGGGCTGCTAAGTAACGCTGACATCCAGATTACAATGCATGCAATGGGAGAGAGTAATGACTAAATAAGATAAAAGAAGACTCCAAGATTTTAAGTTTGAGTCAGTAAAACCTTGGTAATACTGTGAGAGACAGAGAAATTAAAATGACAGGCTGATGTAAGGAGAGGAAGAAATTCGGAATTCTGAACATGTTGAATATGAGGTGACAGAAGAGTAAAGTATTTCTTAGGTTCTCTGTGGTGAGGAAATCTCCTGAAGCCTTTCAACCAAATGGTAGAGGACACCATGGTGAAGAATACTATGCTGGGAGTCAGAAGGCTGGATTCTATTAGTGACCCTGACACAAGCCATATCTATAATTCCGAGCAAATCATGCTGAACCTCATAAGTGTCATTATAAATAAGGGGACTACACACTAGAAAATACGTGTAGTCCCTTTCAAATCTAACATTCTATAGTGAAAATTCTCAGTGATATTATCTACAAGGTATTTTTTAAATTCACTCAAGTATTTTAGTACTTTCTTACAAAATACTATACTAGGCACTGGTTACAAACGGAAACAGGAGATTAACACTTGAACAAAAGAAAAGACAAGTACAGGTTTGGAACTCACCAATACAAGAATGACAGTTTGAGGTCGTGAGAATGAATGAGCTCATTGAAAAAGCACAGAGAAAAGCAGAAGAGCACAAGAAAGCCTTGAAGAAAGCTCACAGCTGGGAATGTAGAAGACAAAGAGAAACCAGTGAAGTAGAAAATAATCAGTTGGACAAACAAGAGAGAAACAAGTTAGATAAGTCACATTAGGGCCAATAAAGCCAGAGTGAATTTTAAGAAATAGAAGCCCAGGCCAATGACAAGAGCTATGAAGAAGCTATTAGGTTACTAATAAGGAGGTCTCAGATAATTTTAAAGAAATTAGTTTAGGAGAATGGTAGGACCAAAAACTGGCAACAAGGAATATGGGAGGACAGATATATACATAATCTCTTACTTTCTTTGGGAACATATATTAGCCTACAGATACTGTGAAGAGTGAATTACCCCATGGAGCTCACCAAGACCGTCAACCTCACTGTTCAGTACCAGGATCTCTTGGGTTCACAGGGTCCTTTCCTCTGACTTTTGCAAAGACACAATCTCACTGAATCATCAAGAAGATGAATACCTAATAAGAAACATATAAGAAGAAAAACAACTACTCACAATACTCCTTCACCTCTTTGTTCTCCAATCATTACTTGCACCACCATTTTATATCGGTCAAATCCCATTTCTAGAAAGAAAAAAATGAGATAGTTATCAATAAGCAAATATATGGTAAAAACTACTTAATGAAGGCAAATTTGCTTAGAAATGGCCATAAGCATTCAGTCTACAAGCACTTACTGAGTACAATTATAATAAGCTTGGGAGTCAGACTTGAGGACAAATCCTAACTGTAAACTTAGTGTGTGACCTTAGACAAGCAAAATCCTGAAATTTCTCACTAACAACAAATCTGGAGAGAAGAAAACTGAATATCTTTATGTTCCCCCTTTTATGACCAGGGAACCGTGGAAACAGTAACAACAAAAATGTGAAATGGGCAAAAGTGAAACAGCCAATTTTCCTTGATGAAAGTAAACACTTCATGGTTATACAGTAAATTAGGCAAACAATCCAAACACTACAGGTACCCACTCATGTGGGACATGAACCCTAATTCAGGACACTCAACAAAATCTCAGAAGATGACAGCTCAAATTATTTTTTAAATTCACAGCATACAGCTTAGCTGAGCTTCCTCCTTTCTCTACCCATGTCACTTCCTCCTTTTCTCATACCCATGCTTTAGAATTGTAGCTAGAATATTAAACACTCAGCCCTTAAATCATAGTTCTGAGAGAAAAATAAAAAGTCTCAGGCCCAAAAGTGGCCCCAAAGTGGAAGGAGAGTAAAAAAAAAAAATCACTCACACCATATAAAAGCAAAATTTTTTTAAAAAGCTGAATGGCAATATGCACAAGTGCAACAGCAGAAACAAAAGACTACCAAGAAAGAAAGAAACGTAGTGTTTAAAAGAAAACAAACTCAACCTAGGAGATAATATAAATCAAGGAACAAAGAACAATTCCTCACAACTGATTCACAATGTAGAACAACATAAGCTCATAAATTCAATAAAATAAGAACTCAATCAGGTTATAAAACAATAGAAAGATGAAAAGGGAGATGAAAGCCCTAGAAAACAAACTGAATACCCACACAATAGCAGTGCAGAACTAATAAATTTAAAATGGCAAGAGACAAACCAGACACAAATGAAAACTGAATTACTGGCTTAAGATAATCACAAGTAGACATCAAAGAAAAAGGGAGAAATTACCACAGAGGAAAGCCAATAGATACGGAAGACACAGATGATTCAACATATCAATATTTGGTGTCCTGAAGAAGAAATGTATTCAGAGGTACAGGAAATTTCCCTGAGGTGGAAAAATAAAATTTACAGGTTTTTGAATGCTCACTAGCAAGCTATACCATAGAACAGCTATTGAGTATCAAGATAAAGGATAGGATTCCCTATGCAGAGAACTTCAGACTGACTTCAGATTTCTCCACAGTAAAAGTCTATGCTAGAAGACAATGAAGGAAACTCTATTAAGATTTTAAAAAAAATAATTACCTCAAAATATTATATTCATCCAAAATATATTCTGGTTTAAAGGCATTCTCAAACATGAAAGAATCCATGGAATATAGCATTTCTGAGCCCTTCCTGAAAAAACTTAAAACAAAATCTTGTCAGGTAAGACCTGAACCAAAATATAGAATTCAGCAATGGTAAAAGGACTAAATAATGAGCAATCATTCCATTTAAATATAGAATGAATGCCATACCCAGTATGGGAAATAGGTCTATAATATTCCATTGTTATTAAAGTATTTATCTATCTGTATCATACATAGAAAAGAGCTCTGGTATGATATTCACCTAATATTAATGATTATTTATGGGTAGCATTTGGGGTGATTTTTCTGATTTTATTTTTCTAAATTGTTTAAATTTTTTTAAACGAGCATGCATATTTTTACAATAATTTTAACAGCGAACTTTCATTAAAAAGCCGCAAAATAAAAATGCTAACAGTTCATGATGAAAATACATAGAATAGCTATTTTCTTCTTTATACTTTATTTTTTCATTTCTAAAAATTAAGACATTAAGAAAAGAAGAAAACACACCAGAACATTAAATAGTAACTACTTTGAGGTAATTAAATTTTATATAATTAAAAAAAAACTTTCAGTGTACATTAGTTCCCTCATCTGTGGTTTTGCTTTCCCCAGTTTCAATTTCCTGTGGTCAAATGGCAAATTCTAGAAATAAACAATTCATAAGTTTAAAGTTGTGGACCATTCTGAGTAGCATACTGAAATCTCACAAGGACCCACTCAGTCCCACCCACGCCTGTGAATCATGCCTTTGTGCAGTGTATCCACCCATTAGTCACTTAGTAGCTGTCTCAGTTATCAGAGCGACTGTCACCGTATTCAAGTGCTTGTGTTCAAGCAACTCTTATTTTACTTAATGTGGCCCCAAAGCACCAAGTAGTGATGCTAGCAATTCGGATATGCCAAAGAACAACCATAATGTGCTTCTTTGACATGAAAAAGTGAAGTACAGCACAGTCAGACATTTTGAGAGACCACATTCACATAACTTTTATTACAATACATTGTAATAACTGTCCTATTTTATGATTAGTTATTGTTGTTCCTCTTATTGTGCCTAATTTATAAATTATACTTTATCGTAAGTATGTATGCATAGGAAAAAAACATAGTGTATATAGGGTTCAGTACTATCCATGGTTTCGGGAATCCACAGGGGATCTTAGAATGTATCCCCACAGATAAGGGGAAACTACTGTATTGTCCAGGTTTATTACAATGAAAATGTATTACTATTACAAAGATATTTCTTCCCTCAAAAAAATAGTATTTTGAAAAAGGGTAGATAGAAAGAGAGGAGTTTTCAGATGGTATAACATTACTAATAAAAGAGAGATAGAGAAACATAAAGAACAGGGAGGAAAAGCACAAAAGCTGCTCTGCACTTGTAGAGTTTGGCAGGAGTGGAGGGCTGAATAGGACAAGTAGTAAGGATTCAGCTGGAGAGATGGACTGAGGTCAGATTGAACGGGTACTGAATAGTAAGCTGAGGACTTGATATCTTGGTGGGAAAAACAACCAAGAATTATGGGGGTAAGGAGCCCCTGTACTTCCTGGTCATTCTACAGACTCTGATTTCCTGGATAGTTCCATACAATGTTTTATTTCACATCTTTACTCTTTCCCACCATCGGCAAAAACTTACATGAATAAAAGTTACCAAATAATTAAGAAAACTAGACATTAAAGAGAAATTTGTCTTTAATAGAATCCATGGCTTATATTCCTTGTTTAAAGATGGGGAAGGCGACAAATGGGTAAAACCGAATGTTTGAAGGGAACAAATCGTTTCCAATGATCACCACTATTACCTTTTAATTTATCTTTAATATTTTCTGATAAATGTTTTGTGAGCTGAGGCATGTCTTCTGGAGAGTATTCAGCGTTTGCCAGTTCTTCCTTGAGCACAGCATGGATACAGTCTTTAACCACAGAGGGTCTGAACCTGAATGAAAGAGTTCAAAACATCTAACTGGTAATTCCAAAACCCAAACTTACCTTCACAGTTCAACTTCCCCCAGCTCCTTTGTCATTAGAACTATTTAATCCTTCTTTTTCGTATTGTTTATTATAAAATAAAAACAAATTAAGGAAACAAGTCATATTCCAAATTTTTATCTCCAGCTTGGAACTCTCCCCTGCATTTCAGACCACATATTCCAACACATATTCCATCTGGATGTATAGTAGGCAACTCAAATTGAATACATCCAACACTGAGCTTCTGATCATCTGCTTTCCCCAAAACTGTCCTCCTGCAGTGGGCCCCCCATCTCAGTCAATGGTAACTTCCAGTTGCTCTAGCCAAAAACTTTGGTATCAGTCTTGTTGCCATTCTCACTCACAGCCCACAGCCCATTCATGAGCAAATCTTATCAGTTCTACCATCAAAATAGTCTAGAATTCAATCACTCTCACCAACCCACTGCCAACACCTTGCTACAAGCTACCATTACTTCTTACCTGGATTATAACGGCCTCCTAACAAATAAGTCTCTCTGTGTCTGCCTTTGTCCCCAAATCCTGTTCTCACCATAGCAACTAGACTGGTCCTGTTAAACTGTATGTCTGATTATAACACTCCTTTATACAAAATACCCCACATATTTCCCAGCTCACTCCGAGTAAAATCAACATCCTAACTGCGACTTGAAAGGTCCCACGTAGTCTATCCTAAAACTCTCTGACTTGGTTTCCTACTACTTTCCCCCTACTTCTGTCCACTCACTCCCCACAGGCCTTCCCTATGTTCTTTAACAACACTAGGCATGCAAATCTCAGTGCTTCTGCACTTGTTTACCTCTGCCTGAAGTTCAATTCCTCCCTTTATGCACAGCTAGCTGCATCACTTCTTTCAAGTCTTTATTCAAAAGTCACTTTCCTAGCCACCTTTTCTAAAACTTCAAACCACCCTCCTACCACATCATTTTATATCTCCCTTCCTGGTACTTACTACTATCTGACATACTACATAGTTTACGTATGTATTTATCTTGTTTGTTGTTCTTTTACCCAGCTAGACCATAAGTTCCAGGAGGGTAGGGATTTTTATCTTTGTTCACTGTTATATCCCCATTTCCTAGAATAGCACCCAGCACATAGTAGACAACATTTTTTGAAGAAATGGATTACTGAATATGAAGACAGAGAAAAAAAAAGTCTAATTTTTCACCACCCTAACAATACCATTAGCATTTTAGTTGTAATTTACTATATATTACTACACAAGTTCCTTTTCTGGGCTATATAGTCTATCAGACGATTTGTCTATCATGTGCAGTTACCAAAATGTTTAAGTTTTGAGTTGATAATATGGTTTAATATTTGGTAGTACTAGTGACCCCTTACTGTTTTTTAACAGCATTTTCTTTGGTCTCTTGCCTGCTTACTCTCACAGATGAACTTTAGAATCATTGACAAATTTCCAGGATTTGATCTGTTCAAAATGTGGTCTACCTATGTACATATGTACTATATCTTCAAACAAGTCACAAGTAATTTCACAGGATTATTCCTACATAATATATGTTTGTTGTGAATCATGTTCTGCACTATTTACAGCAGAAACACAGGTGAATGGCATTCTATGCATTTCGACTCCTTTACCAAGATAACTGAACATATCTTCTGTTCTTTCCATCCTATCCACCAGAAAACCGCTGCATGAAAATTTTTTATCACTTTACAACCAAAGTTTCTGGCTTCCAGTATTTGCCAAGCATTTGATTCAGCAATCTGGTTTCAAATAGCAGAGGAGGAGCTTGGGAAATCTTTCATTTAAAATTTTGTTTACCTTGTGAAAATGAAGTTAGTGATGTATCCTACAGGCCTAGCAGACTGACCTCTGCATGTGTGCCTTAATTTTGGGAAGGTATCAGGGTGGCAGGCCAAGGGCCTTTATACAATACCTTGTTAAAGCTTTGTATACCTACAGGTCCCCTGCCCTGCAGAGGAGTAAGCATATTCTGGCACATGTATGCACACAGTAACCCTCGAAACACGACCGAATGGCATTCGACGCAATGCGCTTGCTTTCTGTTCCTCTGTCCATTCTATCCATCTCCTGTTTCCTCGGTGCCCACGTCCGCAGCCTCCAAGAGCCAACCACCCCCACTGCGTTAGCCTTAGGCGCTCCTGGCGCTTTAACACCGCAGGGGCAGGACCCGTCCTCTGCTGCCCCCTGCAGCTGACAGCCCAAGAACAGCACCCCTCTCTCCCGACTCGCTCCTCCCTCTCCAGCCCCGCCCCGCCCGCCCCAGCCCCAGCCCCAGCCCCGCCCTGTCCGCCCCAGCCCCGCCCCGCCCCACTCGGTCGGTCCCCGCCCCACTCTGTCAGTCCCCCGCACTACCCTTCCCGACCCCCAAGTTGCCAGGCGAGCTCTGCCTGCCTGACCCACAGACCCGCAGATCGTCCCTGCCACAACCCGTCTGCTACCCGCCTTTGCTGGAAAATGGGCCGCAGAATATAGGTGTTGTCTGACTCCCTTGAGGTCTTCTCAGTCTCAGGCACCCCGTTGGCCGTAGAAACGGACGGACGGGTGGACAAAGCCATCGCCGGGACTTCTTGGCCTAGTGTATCTCGTGATGAAGGCCTGGCGGAGATTGCGGCAAGGAACTGGGAAACCGTAGTCAGGGCAACAGGGCCGCCCTTGGCCCTGACGTGACGCGGCCGCGCGCTCTCCGCGGAGCGGCCCGCCCTCCTCTGCGGGCTCTCGCCGCCCTCTCCTGCGCGTGCGCACCGCTGCTGGGCGGGATTTAGGCGAGCGAGAGTGATGGTCACTTCGGCCAAAATTGATGTGTGTCTGCCGGGTTTACAAAACAACTTAATACGCTAGCTCTTAGCAACCGCCCTACAGTCTTAAGAAATTCAGACGGAACCTGAGGCCCATTGAGGTCCAAGGATACACAGTGAACAGCAGGCTGGAAATTCTAAAGGCTCTTCAAACTGACCTGCGGGCCAAATCCAGCCTTTATCCTGTTTTGTAGGACTTATGAACACGTTTTACATTTTTAAATGATTGAAAAATATCAAAAGAAGACTATTTCACGACAGGTGAAAATTACTGGAAATTAAAACTTCACTATCCAGAAATAAAGTTTTATTGTATCATATCCATGCTCACTTATATGTTGTCTATGGCTGCTTTTGTCCTGTTGGCAGAATTGAGCAGTTGCAACAGAGGCCTTATGGCCCTCAAAGTCTAAAATATTATCTGACCCTTTACAGAAAAGGTTTGCAGTGCCCTGCTCTAATCCATAACTGCCAGCCTACAGTTCCCCCAGCCTGACCCACACCCTGCTCCTGTGCAAAAGTCAGAAGGAGCAGACTTAGGGTGCATTCCCTGCTGATGAGCACCAGTTTATGTTCCTGTTTACAAAGATGTAGTATCCTGGTCTCTGCCTGCTTCAAAAACAGAAAAGAAAGTTCTTCAATATCCATCCAGGCTTCCTTTGGTAACCTTTAACCTACTGGTTGGATCAACACATTCCAAAACTTGCTACTATAAGACACAAAGGGGGTAGTTTCTATAAAAGTATATCTTTGCAAGTTCCACTAGAAACCAACTAATTTTACTGTTCCAGGTTTTGTTGTACAAAGTGTTTTCTAGATAGTATTGTCTACATTGGTCTCCCGGACCCCAAGAAACTCACTTCACCTTCACTTTTCCAGCCTCCACTTCACACTGCCCTCAGAATGACTTCCCTTTGCCACTGCTCTGCTTGAAATCTTTCAGTTGGCTCCTTATGGCTGTGTCGCAGAATTCACACTTCTTTTCTTGCAGATAAGATGCTTCATGACCTAAAGTGGGAGAGAGGGAGGTCCTCTGCTTTCCACATTCCACATTAGAAGCAGCTGTGGCATCCCAGTTTTGCACACACCCCATTCCATGTCTCCCCTTCATGCCTTAGAGCGTGCTGTTCCCTCTGCTGGGAAAACCCTGCCCCCTTTGCTGGGCTATTTCAAGAATCAGCTAAGACGTAACTGAAGTCTTCCTCAGTCTCTTACAGATCCTCTTCTTGGAGGTTCATTGTTTCTCCGAGCTCTCAGTGCACCCTGTGTTGACCTCTACCATGGCCCTTACTATATGACATTTAAATTATTGGCACATGTGTTTGTTTCCTTAACCTGACCATCAGCTCTTCAAGGACAGGGCAGGGTTCAAGGTCAAGGACCATGTCTCAGTCATCTTTGGATCCACAGCATGCACAGCAGTGAATGCCAGGCACACAGTGGATACTCAGTATATACTACTTGTTGAACTGCACTGAACACTAATGAAATGAACACTGGTAGATTAAGCAGCTCAGACCGCCATAACAAAATACCACAGACTGGGTGGCTTAAACAACAGAAATTTATTTTCTGCAGTTTGGAAGTCGAAGATCAAGGTGCCAACAAGTTTGGTTTCTCCCGAGGCCTTTCTCCTTTGCTGGCAGATGGCAACTTTCTAGCCATGTCCTTTTCTTCTGTGCTCGTGTGGAGTGAGAGATCTGGTATCTCATCCTCTTCATATAAGGATGCCAGTCCTACTAGATTAGGGTCCTTTCCTTATGACCTCATTTAACCTTAATCCTATCTCCAAATAAAGTCACAATTGTGATTAAGGCTTCAACCTGTGAATTTGGGGGCACCCAGTTCAGTCCGTAACAACTGGTGAACTTGAATTTAGAAGATAGGGCCTCAGGTACTGACGTTACCTGAACTTAGTTGAGTGCTTTTGGGCAGCCAATCCGTTATCCTCTAGGAGCCTTAACTTCTCTATGTATGACATGTGACAGATTTTACGGGGTTGTTGAGAGGCTGAAATGAGATCATGGCTGGAGGACATTTTATGGAGTGTAAGTACCTACACAATAATGACTTAATTATTCCTTCTACAAAAATATCATCTTGCAGTTTACAATGTGATTTAAAAAACATATCATTCAACATACATGCAAGGAATTATTATTTTTATTATTCCTACAGGGAATAATAAAAGGGAAGTTTGTTTATGATTCATACCCATAAGTCCTAGTTGCAGAGAGGATTCAAGACAGCTTCTGATGAAAACTCTCACCATGAAAGGGCATTACCTATGACTTCTCACAGAGGCTGCAGAAAAGGCCCAGGATGCTGTTGAAGAAATAAATGACTACCAGGAAAATCTGGAGGAGGCTGATGCACAGAAGGGTGGAGAAGAAGGACACGTGCCAAACAACAGCTTTAGAAGGCTCCAGGCAGCCAGAGTTCCAGAGTGAATAGTCATACAAATAATTCCTATGCCAAAAAATAAGGAGACCAGGAGTTGAGAAATAAATAAGAAAAGACAAATAAGCAATCTCAATAGAAAACTGGGGCCTCGCCCACCTCAGGTCTTAGGTCTAGACTCTTTAGGGTGACTATTGCTGTATTTGCAATTTCTGAGCTTCAGAGGAGTGAAATGCTACAATGCATCACCAAAAGGAGATTGTAGTCCATCTCTCTTTCTCCCTCCCTCCCTCTCTCCCTCTCTCTCAGAAAAGGCTGCAAATTCGTCCAAGTCTCCATCCATTTACCTGTTATGCATGTCTTTGAATGGGTAACCATATTTCCAAGTTTGCGTCTGATTGAAGGATGAGACATCAAACATACAGAAAGGACCATCTTTCAGGGCTACTCCAGAAGTGATAAAGCAAATCAAGGCTCCAAGCAAAGCCAGTCCACTTGAAAACAAAGCAGTGAGCATCTGTAGAGGGAGAAAAGAAACAGTAAGCCTAAAATGGCATCATGACTAGGTGACTTGTGGGGCCATCTGGACAAGTCTAACTTCTCTGGTGTTCAGGCTTTCCCCCATCGTATCCATGGGGCTACTCCTACCCACGGCCCCTCCTTTAAAGCTTAACCAAGATAAGGTGGCTGATGAGGGGTCAATTGGTAGGGCTAGGAAAGGATGGGAGAAGAAGAACTGAGAAGGAGGAAACATTGGCCCTTGAACCTGGACCTCCCTGATTCAGAAGGCTTTTCAGAGCTTCTCAGCAGGTTGGCATCAGAAATTTTAAAGCTTAGATTGCAGTTATTCAGCCTCTAGGTTAGAAGGTCAGAGTGGTTATCACATGCCCATTTCTGCCTCTTTTAAGGGAAAGCTGTATTTTCTAAAATATCCAAGCTCCTATCCCTGATTCCTGTCATTCTCAAATCAAGCATGGAAGAAAGATAGGAAAGAAAGGAAGAAAGGAGACAGAGACAGACGGAGGGAAATTACAGTCAACTCTGAAATGACACTAATTCTTTCACTGTACTTCTCTAGTCGGTGCACCACCCCTCCCTCTGAAAAGATAACAATGAGTTTATTTTCTTGGCAGAGTTCTCGTTTGCTTCCAAATTGGCTTCTTTCCCAGGATACTAGATGTCTTTCTCCCTTCCAAAGAATACATAATTTAAAATTTTAAATAAAACATATAAATAGTTTTTAATCAGAACTATAGTTATTTCCCCACTAATGTCAAGCTGGTTTGGAGCTTAGGAGGGCACAGAGAAAGGTGCACACTAAGTTTTGACTCGTAGTTAAAAGATTCAAGATTAATTAGTCTGATGTAAGCTTAGGACAGTGATTCTCAAAATGTGGTCCCAGGCCCAGCAGCGTCACATCACCTGGAAACTTGTTAGCAATGCAGATTTGTTGCTGTACCCCAGACCTACTGAATCAGAAACTGGTAGTGGGGCCCAGCAATCTGTTTTAACAAACCCTGCAGGGATTCTGATACACACTCAGGTCTGAAACCACCTGTCTAGGGGAAAAACAGACGTGACTGAGAACAGATCGTGAATGAAATGTGTGGGTGTTTATATTTAATTCTTTAAAATATCATTCTGACTCAGTAAGTAGGGTTTCCAATACATGGGCTGCAGATATCAAAGCAAGCCGCGGAGTTACTGTAAGGAGGCCACAAATTCATGCATCTGAGAGTGAATAAGCAATATAGTGTGTGAGCAAACTGAGAGTTTTCAAATGTGTATATAGATGTGTAATTAATAAAGAGCAGATTTATTCTGGGCTGCAGTTTAATTATCTGTAAAATGGAAAGATCAGACCAGAATCTAGTCATTAGATGATCTCGGGAGAACCTTCCAGGACTAAGAACAATTAAGCAAAATAGCCAGGACATTTTCTATCATTAATACCTGATTACAATGTACATAACTCATGTCCATATTGTTCAACTGGCTAAAAAATAAAAATAACAGTTTCTCACATTTGTATCAACATTTATAGTTCATTACATTTATGGTTTATTATACAACGGGATCATTGACTTGATCCTGTTAACTCCCATTTTACAGGTGGGAACCTGAGGCTCAGAAAGGTTAAGCAACTTGCCTAAGAGCTTAGGGAGATTAAGGGGCATGGTAAGAACCTGACATCAAACCGGAAGACCAAAATTGCCTTTTTACCACTTAGCTCTAAAGAAACAGAATGTGGGAAATTCTAGGTATTAGAAGAGTGGAATCTGGTGCTTACACTTTGGCAGGGCCCACTCTTACTGAAGCATCCATATCTCCATCCCATCAAGGAGATGAGGGTAGCTGCAGTGAGTACCTGGGAGAGGAGAGAAAAATGGTAAGAAGAGATTAGGTAATTTACATTTTAGCTGCCACCTGTGGCTATTGAGATAGCCACACATGGACTTGATTATCCGATCTTTCTCAGAAAGTTTGGCTTTGACTGTCAGGACCCAATTTTGGATGGCTAGCCTGATGTCACTCTGATCTGATTCTGAATGTTGTCTGATCTGACAACATTCACACCCATTCTGCCTAGTCCAAAATTCAACAACTGTGACAAGTCGTCCTAGAATCTTCTACCACTTGGAGTTGCTATAGACTCAAGACCAGCTTGTTAGATCAAACCTTTTTGCAAGGAATCAAAACACTCCTTCCCTACCCCCACCCTGCTCCACCCCTGGAGGGCACTTAGGGAGTTCATACCCAAGGAACCTGGGACACTTACCATGAAGCCTCCTCCCCAGAGTCCAGAGCCCAGCAAGGCATGCCTGCCAATGAGGCCCCTCAACAGGTAGGTTACATCCCAGTTAGGAAAGAGGAGCGCCACGTTGGCCCCAGCAGCAACCAGAGCTGTAGTACTGAGGCTCAGCCCCAGGATGCGGGAGCAGGTCTGTGAACATGTCATCATGCAGGGAGACAACAGCGTCCTAGAACCAATACAAGGAAGGTCATGGTAGTTCTGCTGCTGAGAGCATGGGGTGGGGGAAACAGACTTATAGATGCTGTCACCTCCCAGGGTCAGATCAAGAAGAGCCAAGGAACTTGCTTAAAAACTCTGACTCTTATAAATATTCCCCAAGGGATAGAATTTAATTGTTCCGTTTTCTGCCAACTCCCACTCACACACACACACACTCTTCATCCCTTCATATTTTGTTTGTACCTCTATTACAGCCAATGATTATTTCTATTTGGTACAGAAAAACAAATTTTTAAAGGTGTCATCCTTTCTCTTTAAAAGATGGCATTTTAAAGATGTCCACGCTCACCATTTCCATTCAACATTGTACGGGAGATCCTTTGCAGTGCAATAAGAAAATAAAAAGAAGCAAAAGCTATATAGATAGGAAAGAAAGAAGTGAGAATTATCATTGCTCACAAGTAACATTGTGAGTAATTGTCTATGTAGAAGATCCTAAGGAATCTATTTTAAAAAGTACTAGAACTGGTAAGTGAGTTAAGCAAAGTCACAGAATAAAAAATTGATATACAAAAATTCTATTGTGTTCTATTGTATACACAATCAATGATAAATTATGAAAATTAAAAGACACCATTTACAATAGCATAAATATAGAAAATGCTTATGGATAAATTTCACAAAATATGTGCAAGACCTGTACACTAAAAATTACAAAACATTGCTGAAAAAAATTAAAGAAAACCTAAATAAATACAGAGATATACCACATTCATGGATGAAAAGACTCAGTATCATTAACATGTCAATTCTCTCTAAATTGATGCATAGATTCAGTGCAATCTCAGTCAGAATCCCAGCAGGATTTTGTTGTAGAAATTGATAAGGTGAATCTAAATTTATATGGAAATGCGAAGGACCTAGATTAGCCAAAACAATTTCAAAAAAGAAAAACAAAGTTGGAGAACTTTTTCATCATGTGATTTTAGGACATTATAAAGCTACAGTAATCAATACGGTAAAGAAATGCATATAAAGACATACAGACCAATGGAACAGACTAGAGAGTTCAGAAATATACCTACACACAAAGGATCAAATTATTTTTGAAAAAGATGGTATGTCAATTGGAAAAGGATAATCTCTTCAACAAATGGTGCGGGAACAATCCATATGCAAAACAGAAAAATAGATACCTTGACTATTATTACTGCAATCTATATTCAATAACTAAGCATGACACGTGTAGGGTAACAGTTTGTGATGCAAGTTCACGTCTGGGCGGCCTCCCTCCCCAGACTGTCCTGTCACTGAGTGCGGGGCTGTCAATCTGTCCCAGTGTTGGAGAGAATTAACCAATCAAGTGTGTTAGCAAGTTACGACTTTAACCCACACCCCTCCCACAAGACTGACGTTTTGTCAGGAGCCCAAATGAGTACTGGTGTGTAGTTGGACTTTCAAACATGCTCTCTAGACCACAGCCAGGGAGAAGCTTTTGTTCAGGAACACTTTCAGCAGCCTTCAAACCATTCCACCTCTGAGTAAGACCTGTCTCCATACAGATCACCAAAATAACATCCCCCTGACAATCTCTTCTCTGGAAATTTTTCCTATCAGGAAAGAGTTTTAGAAGGGAAACCAAAAATTACGGACATAAGAGGGAAAAACCACGAAATTGAGCATGGCCTTTGGAAGAGCGGAATGCAGAGAATCCTGGCTGTCACACTGATCTTACACCAAAAGCACTTGCTGTGCTGCTCCAGCCAGGAGGGCTGGGACTTAGTTTGAATTTCACTTCCTCTTCCTGACTTTGTTTCCCTAGAAATCATAACACTCTGAGAAATGCTTTCCAAAAATGTGAGCTAGGAGATTGGCAAAGAGGTTGGCTAATTTGATATCCGAAGAGACAAGCAGGAATGATAAGGTAAAACCTTATTAAAACCAGGCTTTAAAAAAACAAAAGAAAAAAAAACAAACCAGGCTTTAAGGGAGGCCATATTCCAACCTGAGATCATGGCTGGGTGAACAAATCATCAGCTAGCTGTCTGGGCAACAATGTAAGTGATATGGAGAAGGACTCGCAAATTCTCTGTGTGTCTATCTACCTTATTCATCATCTAGCGAGGTTTTTCTTTCATTTCCTCATGAACAGCAAAATATTTATTAAATGACCACTTTCTGCCAGGCAATATGCTAGGGGTTGGGATAGAATGGTGAATCAGATACAGTCTCTTCCCTTGAGGAACTTAAAGGCTGGTGGGGACGCTGACAAGGTAACAATCAAGTGCTGAGCAGAGGGATCAGATTTAAAGTGTAATGGAAGCACACAGAGGGACACCTAATCTTGTCCTGCAGACTCAAGGTAAAATCTTCTGGACAAAGTGCTATGCGAGCTAAAACTTAAATGACAACAAGGCATGAGACAGGCAAAGCTGGGAAGGGAAAAGTATTCTAAGCATGTGTATAGGTCTGAAGTTGATAGACGGAGGCTAAGAGAAGTCAAAAAAGTTACCTGAAGTCACAGAGCTGCTCAGTGGCAGAGCCAGGGCTCACTTGAGTGGAAGTTCAAGCTAGGCCATACTGTTCCCTGGCCATTACCTCACTGGGCCCTTTCATCTGTGCTTACCTGCATCCGTTGGCAAGAATGGAGATGCGAGAGAAAGAACCTGGAGAAGCCTCTGTCTTCAGAGTGGGCCAGAACTCCTGCAAGCGCCAGCTGGGACTCCTGCAGGGCTGGACCTCGGGGCTACTTTTGCAGGACCCTTGAGGAGGGCCAGGGAGGCTCTGAATATATGTAGAGGTCACCAATGCGAATGTGTGTGCATGCGCGGGTGTGTGTGTGTGTGTGTGTGCTCCCACAACACTGCCCACAGGCTTCCATTGAAGGAGCTTTCCTCCTCTTGGAGAGCGCTCTCCTCATGACCCACACTTTGCTCATTTTCATGTGACGCTAAGGAAGGAACCAGGAGGCATGGCCTCGTGAGCAAAAACGTCTTAATGAGTCAGAGGATGCACCCGTGAGAAATACCTTCATTCCTCTTCTTTCCCAAGCAGCAACACTGTTTCACAAACTAGCCGCCCATATGTTTCACTCATCGCAGAATTTGGGCTCTTTGGAAGAATAGCCCTGAACAGAGCAGCCACCATTTCTAACTTACCACCCTGCTTGCTTTGCTCTTAGCTCAGTTCTGTGTGTTGCATGGCTCCTTTACTTTTTTTACCCAGTGCCTTCCGACATTTTTTAAATTTAGGTATTACATAAAGTGTGAAAATCTTAATTATAAAAATTGACAAACTTTTACATGTGCACCCAGAGCAACCATCACACAGATCTAGACATAGGACATCTCCAAATCCCCAGAAGTTTCTATTGTGTTTCCTCCCATCATTACCTCTATCCCCAGTGTTAACTTCTATTTTGGCTTTTATCATCGATTAACATTTGGTTGTTCTTGAATTTCATATAAATGGAATCATGTAGTGTGTACTTTTTTCATGTTTGGCTTTTTTCACTCAATATTATATCTGTGAGTTTCATCCATCATATAATTCATTCTTTTTTGTTGCTGAGTATTATCCATTGCACAACTATAATACAATTTAATATACTATTGATGGATATTGAAAAGATGGATTCTTTTCAATTTTTGCCTATTATAAATAATGCTACTAAGAATATTCTTATACATGTCTTTTGGAAGAACTATGCACTAATTTTTCTAGGGAATATATCTAGGAGAGGGATTGCTGGGTCATAGGGTAGGTGAATATGAATATTTAATTTTGGTAAATGATATTGCCAAACAGTTTCCCAAAATGGTCCTACCAAGTTATACTCCCGTCAGCAGGGTGTGAGAGTTCCAGTTTCTTCACATTCTCACCAACATTTTTAATTTTAGGCATTCAGGCGGGTGTATAGTAGTATCTCACTGAGGTTTTAATTTGAATTTTCAAGATGAATAAGCACTTTTTATGTACTCATTGGCCATTTGGAGGTCCTTTTTTGAGAACCTGTTTAAGTCGTTTGTCCAGTTTTTATTGGTTCTTTGTCTTTTCTTACTGATTTATAGGAGTTCTTTAGAATTGCAAATAAGAGACCTTTGTCAGATATATGTGCTATGGATATTTTCTCCTGTCTGTGGTTTGCCTTTTCACTCTTAATGATATCTTTGATGAAGAAAAGTTCTTGATTTTAATTAAGTTGCATTTATGAATCTTTCCCTTTACGGTCATCGCTTTTGGTGTCCTGTTTAAAACTATCTTTGCCTTCTTCCCATTTCATTTTGATTTACCTGTCCTATTTATGTGCCTCTTCCCCACAGCTGTGAGATTCTTTTTTTTTTAACTTTTATTTATTTGTGTTTTTCCCAGGACCCATCAACTCCAAGTCAAGTAGTTATCTCCATCTAGTTGTAGAGGGCACAGCTCACAGTGACCCATGTGGGGATCGAATGGGCAACCTTGTTAAGAACACCATGCTCTAACCAACTGAGCTAACTGGCGACCCCCACAACTGTGAGATTCTTAAGGGCGGAAGCTGTGTCTGGATCTGCTCTGTATACCCAGAATTTAGCATAGCGCCTGGAATATGGTAGCAGTTCAGGAATCACTTGATTAATGAATTTATGCACTGTCTTTGCATTGTCTTTTAAATTTCTACCTTATATAGCATAAAGTATATGTATAAAGTATATGCATAAAGTAATGTATAAAGTAATTTATACATCACTTCCAAGTTAAAACACACAGTCTCTATGCACAAAGATTTTACTTCTAATGATGAAAATAGACAAACAATACTGAGAAAACCCTTGCTACATATATATGAGAAGGAATAATTATAACTGGCTATTATTACATCCTTTGAAACTGCCTATGAGCTGATTTCTGTGTGTGAAATTTTTATGCATGCAGATGTATGTATCTCTGAAGCAAAAGCTGGTAAACAGCTATTGAAAAGTTCATTAAATAGGATCCAGTTTTCATTGTCCTGGTAAAAGGGAATCATTTTGAGCTTAAATGAATTCTTGTTTCTTCCCAGAGAATTGAATTTAGATAGAAGATACCACTAGGCTGAGGACGCACAAAGCTTTATAATACAAAGAAACATTTATTCACCCTATAAAACACATTTACAGACTATTTCATTAGATCCTTACAATAGACCAAAAGCAAGTAAAATAAATGTTAGGTTAGCTTCATTGTGCAGATAAAGGGATTATAGCCCAAAGGAATTTGACTTGCTCAGAGTAATAGTGAGTGAGGTTGGAGAGATGAGCCTATGTTGTGTAACTCTACACTCCACACAGCCCCGCATACTGGTGGCTGAGATATTATTTTTCCCCAACCCAGATTCCAACTATCTTAATGTATTTCCTCTTGGAGGCAGTACTGTGGTGTTTTGACACCTGAGAAATCTGTGTCTCAATTCCTGCTACAAATATTTATCAGTTGTTTATCGCACCTCAGTAATAATCTGAGACTTAGTTTCTCATTTATAAAATACCTACCTCAAGTTTATTTTGAGAATTAAATAAGATGCAAGCTGCCTAGAGTGGGTTAATCCTCTCCTGTTCTTGAATCTCAGCTTAGCAAAAGGGATTTTATACGCAGTGTCTGTTAGAAATCTTGTAATTAGGCAATTAGAATGATCTGATGGCTGACTGCCAGGTATCACTTGGATTTTTAGAAGGTATCTCTGTTCAGAACCCAGTGGCTTATCTAATAGCACTCTCATATGAATATCTAAATGGTGCTTTTAGAGCAAAGAAAAGTGCTGGAATTTGGCTTTAACCCCTTAAAATGACAAACTTAGTTGGGGCTGGTGATGACAGATGTAGGTCTTTGTTCCTTAGGATAAATTTGTGACTATTAGTTCAGTGATTAACCTTATGAACAAGACACCTCCTTTAGAAACTATACGAGTATACTTGCAATAGTTTTACTAAGTAAGGCCAGCTTTCGGTTAAGTTCGTACTTCCCTGTAGTAGGCCCTCTATTGTAACAGAGGCTTGGTCACTGCCATGAAAGAATTGAAGTATTACCTTTCCACAAATGTGTTAATTATCTTAGAATTCGATCTATTGGAGACACAGCTACTAGTTATCACTTTGTTAGTGATATTTCTAGGGAGAAGCAAATGGGAGTCTGAGGGCACAAATTAAGAATGGGGCCTGGGTAGGAAAATAATTTGCCTAACACCATAAAAGGATTCCCAAAGCTGAAAGGCTTGGGAGAACAGGATAGACAGATGTTCCATGCTGGGGGATACTGTGGGGTCTGGAAGTGGGATCTGAGCAAGGAATAGAGGAAGTTGAGAAATAGAATTCAGTGGCAGGAGGAAAAGGGAAAAGATGACAATCAGGCCAGTCTTTCCCAGATAAAAGTGACAGACTAATCAGCTTCCTTGTGGGTGGGCTCCAACCTCAACTGACAGCTGACTAAACAAGAGCACATTCCCTTAATTGGAGGGAGAAAAAAAGGAAGATAGGAGATGTTGAAAGAGCTGCCATTTTTGCCAGTGCACTGAAGAGGAAGTTCTATTTTTTTTTAGTTCATTAGTATAAAAATAAAACTTCAATCCACGCCTCGGTCTCCAGTGACTTCTTCTATCTAATGAACACTTTACAGTCCTTTTCACTTGACCCCCAGGCAGAATTAGACATTGTTGGCTGCTAGATCTTTCTTGAGCATTCTGTCTTGGCTCCCTTGACACCCCACTCTGGTGTGTCTCCTCCCTTACGAGCTGTATCTCCTTGACTGGGCCTCTTTATGTTGGTCATCTCCAGGCCTGGGTTCTGGGCACTCTAATTTTCTCCCTAGGTGACCTTATTCTTTCTCAAGGTACTAAACTCCATGTATAATGCTGATTTTTCAAATTTCTAACTCCAGTCCACCTCATCTCCAAGTTTCAGACTCACACGTCCAACTTCCTATACTGTACCGCACTTGGAAATACAATTAACACATCCAAAATGATTGCTCTGTCACCAAACCTGCTTGATCCACCCGTCTTCCCACCTCAGTGATGATACCACTATCTATCTACCCACCTGCTGGAAACTTGAGTTATTCTTGATTTCTTTCCTTCCTTCCTTTCCTCCGCCACATCTAATCCAACATTGTCTTTTAAATTTCTACCTTATATAGCATAAAGTATATGTATAAAGTATATGCATAAAGTAATGTATAAAGTAATTTATACATCACTTCCAAGTTCCATTGCCACAACTCTGGTCCAGGCAACCCGTTTTGTACCTTGATCATTCAATGGTCTCTACTCTTGCTGTCTTTCTATCACCATCCACGTAAATGGCTTCATCACACTTGGGACACTAGCTGAGCCCCTTACGAGGGAGGGCCTAATAAGGCCTTGCATGATGTAGCTTTTACTCATTTTATGCCATTCCCTTTGCTCACTACATGCCAGGCACACATTGGCCTTCCCTCAATACCTCAAATACATAAAAGAATTTCTTGCTCCATGGCCTTTGCATTTGTCATTCTGTTTGGCAGTTTTCCTTCTACCCTTACCATGGCCACCTTTTCATCCTTCAGGTCTCAGCCTAAGTATTATTCCCCAACATCTTATTTAAAGCAGAATTCGCTCCTTACTAGTTTTTCTCCTAGTACTTGAATCAAATGTTTTTTTTTCATTTGCTTCTTGTCTGTATGTCTAATTAAAAAGAAAGTTCTTTGAGGGCAGGGGCTGTGCGTGTTTTGTTCATCATTATGTCTCTATTATTTGGCATATTGTGAGGCTCGTTACGGCTGGAGGAATGGGAAAGATACCCAATAGAGGAGGGTGTCCACCCCTTGACCAGTCCCTGTGGCCAGGGAAACAAGGTCTTGAGAGAAGATGGCAAGGCTCATGAGGATATGTTGCTGAAGCATGGAGATGAGGGGCAGTTCCATAGAGGAAGAAAAGTAGCAGCACAAACTGGCCCCTGAGATTACTGTGAGCTGGGCGGCAATCTCCATTTCTACTGAACAATATAATTGTATCTCCTGGCTTTTCTATTAATTTAGTAATTACTTTTTTTCTTCACTTGCTTACGCCGAGTCTTTAGTCAGTAGTCATTATTGTTAGTTTGAAAAACTAAGTACACACTTGAATTGCCCAAATGTGTCAAATATAGAATCTTACTTTCCCATCAAGGCTAGCAAACCCAATGATTTCATGACAATTTGACCAACATTTATGGAACACTTACCATAAATGTCCAACATACTACTAAGAGCAGAAAAAACTAGCAAGCATTATCCTTGATAATGGGACAATGAACTAACTTTTGTCCGTAAATACTACTGTCCTAAACATGAGAATATGAGGGAAAGCTTTTAAAACCTGAATTGTATTAATAAAAGTTATATCCACAGTCTTATCTAACAAAACACTGCGAAAAACTAATACTGAAAAGTTTTTTATTTTATTTTCAAGATCAAATATTACAACAGGACATTTACATGTATTTATAAAAAATGCAGCAGTTGAATTTATAGATCAGAGGTTTCCTTGAGTTTGGTCCCTCTCTCAGCACAGTGAGCTGATGTCTTCAAAAGACTTATCGTCCCACTCCCCTCCCTCCCCCACCCAAAATGTCCCACCCCCCTCCCCAATTCAAGTTGCAATAATATAAAGCAACTGGGTACAACACAGCAAGAATATTCACAATTTGGTACAGCCAAAACCAGAGGATCATCTGAGAGAAAGATCCTCATTTCAGAAATCATTTACCTATAGACTATGTGTATCTATAGATATATCACACCCAGTTATCTAAGATTTCCCTGGTTTTAGAGCAAGTGGAAGTTCCATTGAGTCTTAGCCAGCAGTTACAGCTCTGCCTTATCTAATGGCATGTTTTTCTCCTACAAGTTTAGATTTTCTACGGCCTCCGTGTGTCTTTAAATTGAAGGCTTTCCCTAGCACCTTTATCACTCACTAGATAGATATACAGGAGGGTCTCTATTATATCTTGAACAAAAATTTTAGTGGATGATCCAGTTGCCCCTTACTCACTGGTCCCAAAGACTTCCCACTTTTTTTTTTTTTTAAGGAGGGCGCGACTCACAGTGGCCCATGCGGGGATCAAACCGGCAACCTTGGTGCCACCAGCACCACGCTCTAACCAACTGAGCTAACCGGTCACCCCAACCTTCTTCCCACTTTTGAGAAGACCTGCAGAAACAAATGGTCTCTCCTAGCACCATGGGATTAAAAGCCTAAAAAACAGAACTCCCTGTGCATTTTAGGGAGCACTTGCCAGAAACACTACAATAGGAGCATTGTCTATGACCATTATCTTCTTGGATTCAGTAACTAAGTTACACTACAGATAAAATTTAGAGCCTGTCCTGCATTAAGAATGCAAATCTCACTAAGACCACCACTTTGTCCAAAATAAGCTGAGTACACAAACATCCCAGGGAATCTCTAAATACTGTTAGGAACCGCTTGAGAAACACTTTAAAGCAAATACCCCAAGTTGACTTCACTCAAGTTCCCAACCCACCCCCATCCCTATCCCCAAAGAAATTTCATTCCTTGATTAACCTCTCTGAATAAGGTGGGAAATGAGGTTTGAAAAATGACATGAAAAATGTTTAAAAAACACAATTAATGGAGACATGCCAGAATTGGACATCCCAGATGATTCAAAACACATTGTTCAAACTGAACTTATACACAAAGCATGCACAGAGCCTACAAACACTCCTGAGTTTCCATGGAACAATCAATACCTACTTGAAAACAGACTTTGTTTCTTAAAGGGCTTAAAAAAAAAGACACCAGGTGCTTAGAAGTTGTTAACAATCAAAAGGAAAACCGTTCTAAGAAAAAAGATTCTTAAAGGAGTGAATAAAATTTTGTCTAACAGATTCATGCCATAACTTGGATGGAAGCCCCTAAAAGTCCAAGTCCCATGTCAGCATCAACGGGTACTCATTTCTGTTTTCCAGATGTTTTAAATAGCCTTTCCAAACCGAAGGGACAAACCTAGGAAAGTAACAAGGCCCAAGTCCCACAGTGGGTTAAGATAAAAGGCGCCTACTATAAGCTTCCTACTCGTTAACTAAAACGTGGAGATCACGTAACTACTTTCATTCTAATTAGCAGCTCGAGGGATTTTCTGGTGGCAATGGTCGGTCACTCCCCGTGAGGTTTAACTTACAGGGCAATAAATTATCAAAAAGTTATTAAGAGCATATGATTAGTGTCAAAAACCTATTTATATTTTGAATCACACCATTTAATTTATTGATAGTTTCCATTATTAAGAACACAGAAGCTTTGAGAAAGCATACTATAAAACCATTTTGTTTAAAACAGCAAGATATCCAACTGAGCATCAACATTTCAATGCCATTAACTTGAAATAGATCCTGATGACATATATTCTAAATCCAGAGGTAAAATAAGCAGAATGGCTCGGAATGATTCCATATCAAGAATCTTTCTCCCTTATCAGTTAAGATGCCCATACTGATTCCATGAAAAAAAGCAAATAAAAAAGATTTTAAGGAAGGGAGTTCAATTCCAGGTTAGAATTCATCTAATGCTTTGAAATGTTTCCCATTTACCATGTCTAATGAATGATGCATAGTAGCCCAGTTAGATTAGTAACTTCTTTTGATGGATATAAAATTTTTATGTTCAGTACAGCTTAGCTTGACTATTCTTCTTATTTGAAAACCAAAGTGACCTTATAAGGGATACGAAAACTTAGGGCATTTTGATCTCTGTAGAGGAATATCATTAAGCAAACAACAAAAACTTGCTGTTTGTTGCAACAGAATTAAGTACAAGGCAACTTCCCATATTTATAAATTAGTATGTGATTGTTCTTAGGCAAAATATCATCATTTGTATCTCTAATCCAACAAGTAAATGTGGTTATCTTTTGAAAATACTTTACAGAAATGCTAAATTGTGTTTTATTAATGTAGTTCATATTGGATCGCCCAGCTCTACTTTCAGATCATATGGCAAGGAAAGGCCTGTACCAAAAGTCATGTTTATGAGAATTACTGAGATTCTAAGCAATACAACAGCATTCTGTAGGCTAAAAAGGGGGTGGGGGGGTTGTCATTTCATATTTGGAATAAGATAGTTCTTAACTGGAGAGAAAATGAGCTCTAAAAATGTTTGCCTCAAATTCTTCATCTATATATTAATTTAGGAAAAAAATTTAAATGTTACATATTAAAATTTAGACATGAACTTCTTAACCATAGGCAATTTCATTAAAAATCATGACTAATTTTCAGAGAATGGACATCAAAAATCAGGAACAGAGAAAAGTAAAAGAGAAAGTAGTATTAAAAGATTTTCTAAATAAGGGTCCCATATCATTACTTCCAGTAATTTTCACACAAGTTCACTTCATGGGAAAACTACCAAGGTCATCATAATCTCTATGAAAAAATACTCTCGATTCTAAGCTCTCTAGCAGGATTGACACATAGGTGAGTCAAAGACCAAAATAACCATTATTAAGATACCAAACTTCGGCATAACAGGATAAATCATATTGGCTTGGTATTCTCTGTTGGTTATTTTTAGTACTAAAGAACATTCTTGCCACTATTCCAAAATGTGTGCAGTGCAATTCTAAGTTTCATGGCAAGAAAGTACAGAAGTGCTAAACAAGGAAAATCAATACAGTTGAATATTCATAGCACACAGCTGTCCTGAAGCAGCCTTTTCATTAAGGCTTCTATGACTGGAAAATTGCCATGCTCATCAGAGGGTTGGTTCTTCTGACTCGCATTTACTTTTACACAAGACATTACTTATTCATCATCCTGCATCCCATAATTTACTATTGAGTAGTTAAATGAAAGAGGGCCAGAGAGAAAGAGAGAATGACACAATGGAGATACGCTCTATGGGACAAGAAATATTTTAAAAATATTTTGGAGCCTAATTGGATCTGAAAAAGTTGTTTCTGCCAAAACTACATGTAAATTCTACAACTGACACAAATCAATTTCCTAACAATTGCTCAGCAAGTAAAGTGTTTTGTTTAAGCACATAGGTAAAATTTTACTCTGGTGTCAATGAAATATTTGGCTGTCATTAATTACATTTTAGTCATATTCAACAATGATTAGGAATACCCCATTTAGTTTTTAAAAGTAATGAATTATATTCAAAAGATCATTACTAGATCTATAACTATTACACTCTCCTTTTTGGAGATTTCAGTCACAGTGAGGTTAGATCAAGTTATTGGGCAAAGGACACCTGGACACAGAAAAAAAAGCCAAGTAATTAATTAGCAAGTATACTTTTAATTAGCCTAGGGATAATATATTAAAAGGGAGAGACTAAAAGCATAAAATTTTGGAGTGGAAGGGATTTCAGAGATAATCTTATTCAGTGGTCTAAAATCTGTGGTTTCCTAGAGTTTCTGCATGGGGTCTGCAATTCCACATGCACATTTACATTTTCTCCATCTATGGAATTAATGATATTAATAATTTATAGGCATAGCACAAATTACACAGCTTTAAGGAAAGAAACCAAATGATACTTCACAGAACCAAACAACGAGATACTAACGTTTTTGACTGAATCCCCTGTTGTAGCAGTCTACAGCAGGGGAGTTAAAGAGCATGGACTCTAGATGTCAATTCTGATTTTGTCACTTACTAGCTGTGACATCCTGAAACAAGTTCTCTGAACTTCAGTTTTCTTTCTTGTCTACAAAATGGGGAAAATATGCATTTTCTAGAGTTCTTAGGAAGATTAAGGGAGAAAATACGTATAAAGTACCTAGCACATGTTAGTCAAAATTAGTTCCCTGTTCTTCCATTTGGTTGTTCTTTTCTCTTCTGGTTCCTTCCTAAATCAAATTCAAAAGAGGTTTCCTGTCACTTTTTCCCCACTAGTTTTCATCTCCCTATACATGTCTTGTCAATTACTCTCAAAGCCTATCTTATTCTTTTCCCTACCTTTTATAATCTCTTTCAAAAGGAATGACTATTTTTAACTATTTTTTAACTATCATGCTAACCTCATTTAATCTATTTAATAAAACCTCTCCTCCAAAGAGCAAAGGAATTTGCAGAGGAAATAAGACAAAGTAGAGGAGGCATACTCCCTAAGTGGAGTAAGTTCTTGAGTAAAGCAATATTCCGTATTCACTCTTCCCATGTACAATCCATAATCCATTCTCCCATGGCCTCTGTATCAAGTCCATGATAATTACACTCCTGTCTCAAAACAAAATAAAATCCTTTACATCTTGAACTCTAAACACCTCAGCTGTATCTAAGTTGGGTCAATATCTCATGCCCTATCTCTTTGATATGCTTACTTAAATCACTTTATATATATACTTGGTCATCTCACAGTTGAAAAAGTCACTTTGGTTTCTCATAAATGGATATGCCAGGGCTAAGCTTATCAAAAGAACTACATCCTATCATTAATGAACATGTCTCAGGTTCTCTAGATATGTTTTATAAAGAGAAGCTAACAGGTAAAAGAATGAAAGAGTCCTATAGGGAAAGTTCTTGACTTCACATTTTTGACAGATTTGGGCTTTAGCTGTGACTTGATTTTGCTGAGTGGAGATGGGTGCCATTACAGCACCAAAGCTGGGCATACCCTCACTTCTTACCCTGTACCTCTCTGAATTTTTAGATATCTGACCTTGTCTACTACCAAAATTTTTTTTACCCTCTAATGCGCCTTTGATAGTGTATAGCTCTGTTCCTTAGATAGCAAGTATGTTATCCAAGTTCAGAGATACAAATGAGGAATTAACATGAAAACCATATTTCCTCAATAATTCAGAAGTTGCTAGTTAGCCTCGAGAGCCTATGAAAAAAACACCAAAGTGGTATTACTCAGTCACCAATCTAAAGAGAGAACTTTGACTCAAGGTATAAATGAAATTGTAATTATATAAATATATTTATAAATATTTATACAATTATATACTTATACATAAGCACTTACACAGACTTAGAAAAAATGTAAAAACATTAATTCAAAAGGACTCACTGAAGAAGAAACAGAATTTTCCATGATTTCCTTGAGGAGAAACATTACTCATTCTTTCGGGAGGGTCCCTCAAAATTCACCCATTAGAAACCATATTCTCTAACTGTATACTAGGCAACACATAAGTATCTTTTTTTCTTTTTTCTTTTTTAATCAACTAGTTACCAAGAGAGCGATCTTAAAGTAGATGGGAACCTAAAGGTCTCTGAGCAATAACAGCAATTTACGTTCCTCAAGTAGAAGAAGCAATCAATCTAAATCCCCAATTGACAAAATAGGTCCATTTTACATTACGGTTTTATAGAAAGTTTAACGTTCTGAGTTTGTCACCAGAATCACCACTACCCCTTCAAAGGACTCTAAAGTTTAAAATAAGAACTGAGCATACAGTGAAACTGATAGTTGAATAGTATTATATAGATTCAAGATGGCATCTTCTAAATAATACTGAAAAAAGCATTCACCAACTACAATTTGAATGTGGCTTTTGCAGGCAGAAAAAAACCCCACAAGATCTGAAGATCTGAAGTCTACTGGTAAACTTCCCCACCTCCCTTATTCAATGTTTTCTTATGAATTGAATTTAAAGGTCTTCCTCTTAGAGAGGCTTTCAGTTTTGATAACTTTTGTAAGAAAACAGCTTGAGGAATTAAGCTCATTTAGTCACCAGAGCCTTTATAGACTATTCCAACCAGGGGTGAAAAAAAAAATCATTATTTCTAACCAAAGGAACATGGTTAGCTACTCTCAGCTGCATTTTTGTCTTTTTCCCCCGGGACATACACAAGTATGCCTTAGAGTACATGGGACAATCAATAACCATAGTGATTACAAGTACAAGCCATGGTACTGCATGAGTATGACTGCTGCCTTCCTACAGATCACTTGTGGACCCAAAGAATGGAAGGGCCAAAGGAACTAATCTGCTGTACTGGCAAAAACAGCAAGCACCTTCCTATGTTGGTCACCACAATATGCTCACTAAGTGTTCATTCCGGGACTAGCAGGATCAATACAGTTTACAGAGTAATAACAACGAAAGCTGTCTCAGGCTAGGATATTAAAAGACACCCCATGCTATCCACCCTATGTTTAACACTCATTCTGCCAATAACACAGATCATGGAAATAATTCTAGCTGAGGGTATGGAATTCCTTTGAAAAAATTTTTTTTTATATATGATGAGTAAATAATTATAAGGGATGCTTTTTCCATGTAAACAAAAGCCTGGATATTTTGTTATGTGATATTTCCTATATGAATAATAAAACATATGTTAGAGAATTCTCCCTACTAAAAATGGGGCTTACAAAAAAGGGAGGTTGTTCTTATTCTGAATCTAGCCGGTCCTTTATCAAAAGAGTCTGAGGAGTAACATCAATTGATCCCGAAAAAGTGCCGTGCAAGAGATCACTTCTTGGAACACACATTTCCTGCTGCCAGTATTAGGAGGTCTTATCCTTACACTTCCATTTGGTCACCCAATTAGGTAAGAAAGAAAGAAAGAAAAGTAGGAAAAAGAAAATAGGAGAGGAGAGAAAAAGACTGATTATAGGAGAGAGCAAGGAATAAAAGAGAAGGCAGGTGACTTGTTTGCCCAACTTTGGCTCTATGATCCCATGAGCCAAAATGCATACTCAGTGACATGGTATCTCACAGGAAAAGGGAAAAAAGGGGTAAGCTGAGAGAGGTCAGGCCATGATGTTAATTTCTTTCCTGTACAAAGACAGTCTCTTGAGGACAAAGGCCTGCCTCTTGTAATGTAATGTCATAGTCCAGATGAGAAAGTTTCCTTCGAGGGAAGTTGGTGAGAAGTTCAAAACGTTCATTTGGATATCCTTTAGACTGGACATGCTTCACCAAAGCCTATGAAAAATAAACAAAGACAAGGCTGTTAGATGTAAGTAGAAAGAGCATATTAAAGAATTACATATATAACATTCATTTTTATCATATCAGGAAGACATGAAATTTAAGTTACTCTTTCAGATAACCGAAGCCTACCCTTGTGGAAGGGCCAATATAAACCTTTGGATGGGGAGATTATAAACCTGTATCCGATAATTTAGGGCCATCAAGTGATACTGAAATATAAAGGTTATTATGGTTTCCTTAATAAACAAACCCACTGTCGGTTTATAAAATTATCATCCTCGTTTTTAAACACTTGATCAGTTTTCCTTCCTTTTTTTGATCAGGGAAGATATGTTCTTCATTCTACCTACAGCCAATCTTGCCACCTTTGCACTAAACCCCTTTTTGCCTTCTCAGAAACCATGCCACTGTAGAATATGCCGTTTTTTACAGGTATCTTCAACATCTCCCTCTCTACAGATGCTTCCCACCAGACTTAAAAAACGCTCAGTCTCTCTCCTTCAACCATTTTACTCCTTTGATTACTGTCCACTCCCCTTCTAACCTCACAACGAAACGTCTCAAAAAAGCTGTCTATACTTGCTCTATCCATTGTCTCATCTCCCATTAATTAATTCCCTTCCAAACACAAGACGTGGCCGCCAGTCTGGGTATCAGCACCAGCAGTCAGATCGGACTTGCATTCCAGTCACACAGGCTTCAAGAATAGGCTATCTCCAGCTGCAGAAAATGGCCAGTTATAAACACCTGATCAAAGGGGGATTCATTCATAGGCTAAGCTAAGCTAGTCAGGCTCATTCTCTTTCCCAGGAGTTGAAAAAAAACGGGAAAGGTCCATCTGTGGATTTTAGAGGAAAAAGCCTTCAGCATCACTACAATGGGCCATGTACAAGCTGAGAGTTAAACACAAGTCACCAATAAACAGAGAATAATGGTGTGAACCAGAGAATTACAGCGGGGAAATCAAATAGGCACCCCATCAGAGACACATGAAAAAATGGCCTTGGTTCTTAACTATTTTGCAGTTCCAGCTAAGAAATCCAGGAGCCCCACTATAGTTTTTACTCTCCTTTTCCAGGTAATAATTTCAGTCAGAAAATGAAATGCAGCCATGGAATAGAAGAGACTGGACTGGAACAGACCCTATGTGATTTGCCTAAGGTAAGTTAGGAAGGAAATAAGGCAATGAGAAGTAAGATTAACCTCAGTTAAGTTTCCAGTTAGAGGTCAGATTGAATACCTAACACTTATTTCAAAGAATCAAGCCAATTACACCAATGAATTAGTTTCTCTACATCAAGTAAACACTTCCAATTAGATATACTTACTAGCAGCTTAGCTTGCTCTGGAAGAGTGATCTGTTCCCTTTTTCCATCTGGATACCGCAACATCAGTTGTGCTTTTGGTCCTAGGGTTAAAAAAAAAAAAAAAAAAAAAAAGACACAGGAGCTTAAGATAGAAGACTAATTTACACAAATAACTATATTCCTTCAGTAATATTCAAGTTTCAAGTAAATCAAGTCTAGAATGTAACTCACCATTTACATCTATGCCCTCCACTATTCCATCTGATTTTTCAGGTGACATCTCCAATATTTCTGAATCCACAGCTGGCAATCCTTGGTGGTTTGTGGTTGTTCCAGGCTCAGTTCTGGTTTGGGGCTCAGTCAGTGGCCTTCTGTTTTCCTCTTTTCTATGCCCCAAATCTTTGTGGGGAGACTTTCTGGATTTGGCAAGATTCTCTATTTCCTCTTCTTCATCAGAGCCACAAACGGATATGAACTCCTCACTGCCAGAAAAAAGTTCAGATTCAGATTCTTCATCTGAGCGGCTATCCTGTTTTGTCTGTGATGAATCAAAATGTGTCTCTTGCAAGGAGGCTCGGATGGCAGCTTCTAGCTGGCTGTCTTCACTTGCATCTATAAGGCTCTCCTGCAAGATGCAGTCATTAAACACGGGTGGAAAGAAAAAGAAAACAGTTAAACCAAAAATAGATAGTGAAGTCAAAGAGGGCATAAGAAATATAATAGTCAACTTGCCATTATTAGTTTCTGCTGAATGTATCTGTTCTACTAAATTTTTTCGCTATTTGTAGGCAACAACATTGTCGTACAGAACCAAGTTGGAATGGATAGCTTAAGAACAAAAATAAAAACATACCACCTGGCACAATGATGTTGCAAGCACAGGGGAGTTTTTTTGCATAAAAATGAATAAAATTAAGAAAACAGTTTATTTCCTGCCCAGAAAAAGAATTAAGGTATTAAGTATAAAACCAAGACATTAAGTCTTTAAAATGACTACACACAGCAAAGCATGTCACCACTGTATTCAACTAACATTGTAGGATAGAAGGCTATCAATAAATAACTCAGTAATTATCATTTTCTAAAAAATCTAACAGATCTCTAACATTCAAAACAAAACAAAACACCATATAATAAATAGGTTGTTTTTTCAAACACCAACTATATTTTCCCAAGCTTAATTGCAATAACCTTTTCATTGTGGTCATGAGAAATGCAAATTTTAATAGTTTTCCTCTTATTAAACTTCTAATGTCACGAATATCACTAAACTTATTCAGTCACAAAATATGGGTTGTTTGCCAAAGCAACTTGAGAAAGAAAAACAAAGTTGAAGGTGTCACGCTCCCTGATCTCAAACTGTATTACAAAGCTATGGTACAAGCACAAAAATAGACACACAGATCAACAGAGAGCCCAGAAAACAAACCCATGCTTATATGGTCAATTAATCTATGACAAAGGAGGCAAGAATATACAATGGAGAAAAGACAGTCTCTTCAATAAATAGTGCTGGGAAAACTCAACAGACACATGCAAGAAAATGAAACTAGACTACTTTCTTACACCATATACAAAAATAAACTCAACATGGATTAAGTACTTAAATGTAAGCCCTGATACATCCAATCAAGGGTTAATATCCAAAAAATATAAAGAACTCTTATAACTTAACACCAAAATAACAAACAATCCAATTAAAAAATGGGCAGAGGACCTAAATAGATGTTTCTCTCAAGAGGACATATAAATGGACAACAGAGATATGAAAAGATGCTCAACATCATTAACCATCAGGGAACAGCAAATTAAAACCACAATGAGATATCACCTCACACCTATCAGAATGGCTATCATTAATGTATCAACAAATAATATGTGCTGGTGAAGATGTGGAGAAAAGAGAACCCTTGTACACTGTTGGTGGAATTGTAAATTAGTGCAGCCACTATGTAAAACAGTATGGAGATTCCACAAAAAATTAAAAATAGAGCTGCCATATGATCCAGCAATTCCACTTCTGGGTGTTTATCTGAAGAAAATGAAAACACTAATTCAAAAAGAGTTATGTTCCTATGTTCACTGCACCATTGTTACTAATAGCCAAGATATGGAAGCATCCTAGGTGTCCACTGACAGGTGAATGGATAAAGATGTGGTACATATACACAATGGAATATTACTCAGTCATAAAAAAGAATAAAATCTTGCCATTTGAGACAACATCGATGGACCTAGAGGGTATTATGCTAAGTAAAATAAGTAAAAAAAACCCACATTGTCTGATTTCACTTATGTGGAATCTAAAACAAACAAAAAAATACATAGATACAGAGAAAACACTGACAGTTGTGGAGAGGAGTGGGGTGGGAGGGATGGGTAGAAATGGGAAAGAAGATTAAGTACAAACTTCCAGTTATAAAATAAGTCACAGGTATATAATATACAGCATAGGAAATAGAGTCAATATCATAATAACTATGTATGGTGACAGATGGTTAGACTTATTGTGGTGATCACTTTGTAAGGTATATAAATGTTGAATCAGTGTTGTACATCTGAAATTAATATATGTATGTCAGCTATATATATATGTATGCCATACATATATATGTATGTCAACTATAATTTAAAAATTTAAAAATAGTAATAAAATAAAAATTAAACTTAAAAAAGGGTTATTTAAAGGGAACTTATTTAGATCATAACTCAAGCAAATGATACAAAAAAATTGCAAGTTGAACACTGGATATCTCATGATATTAGGAAGCACTGTTAATTTTTTAAGGGTAAGTTAATTTTTTAAGGATTGTGTTTTAAAAATGAAAAAGAACCTTTGTGTTTTAAAGATACATACCAAAGTATAATGAACGAAACAACAAATTCTGAGACTTGCTTTAAAATAATGTGAATAGAATGCAGCATAGATAAAACAAGACTGGCCCCTTGTTGATAATTATTGAATTAGCTAATGGATATATAGAGGTTCAATAAATTCCTTCTACTTTTGAATATCCTTAAATATTTCCACAATAAAAAAAAGATTTAGAAGTGTGGGTTGCTAACACACAAAAACCTAAAGGAATCTCATTTTGGCTTTCACTATCTGCCAAATTATATAGCAAAGAATAAAACATTTCAAATAAAGTTAAGGCTAATTTATCACACACACAAAAAAGCAAGCAGATGTGCCTATTTGACTTGCAATTGCTGAGATGGACTATAAGTTTATAACAATGACATTGCACAGCACATAGCTTGATTTTAAAGACTGTCACCATGGCAGACACCGCTGTCTTCCTAGTTCATATCCATTTTCCTTTAATTCCTTACTTACAGAATCCTAATCATGTCTATAAAAGAAAACATATCAAGCTGGAAAAAACTGTAGTTGGAGCTAACGCAGCACTTAAAGAGAAATTACAGAACTAAATGGCTATATTAGGAAAAAAAGGTCTCAAATTAATCACTAAGTTTCCATCTTAAGTAAGTACCCACATAGAAAAAGAAAAGAAAATTAAATCCAACTACATAGAAGGAAAAAAGAAAGGACAGAAATCAATCAATGACCTACAAAACAGAAGAAAAATCAACGAAACCAAAAGCTGGTTCTTTTAAATTAATAAAATTGATAAGCCAATAGCCAGACTGTCAGGAAAAATGAAGCCACAAATTACCAATAACAGGACTGTGAGAGGGGACATGACTACAGATACTACAGTCATTAAAGGAATAACAAGGAATTAAAATGAACAAATTTATGTCAATATATTCAACCTCTTAGATAAAATGGACAAATCCCTAGAAAGACACAATCTACTAAAGCTCATTACAGAAGATATAGATCCCTGAGTAGTCTGTATCTATAATTGAAATTGAATTAGTAGTTTAAAATTTCCCACAAAGAAAACTCCTAGGCCCAGGTGGCTTCACTGGTGAATGTCATCAAATATTACAGAAATAATAGCAATTCTAAACAAACTCTTCCGGAAAACAGAAGAGGAGGAAACACTTCCCAAATCACTGTAAGGCCAGCATTAACCTGATACCAAAACAAAACAAAGATATTAAAAAATATTATAAGGAAAACAAAACACTTAAAAACTACAAACAATATCTCTCATGAATAATGATACACAGATTCTTGACAAAATTTTAGAAAATCAAACCTAAAAATATATTTTAAAGTAATGTATCATAATCAACTGGGTTTTAGCCCAAAAATAAAAGGTTGGTTTAACATTATTTAAAAAATCAACCAACGGAATTCACTAAAAATGATAACCATATGATCATCCCAATAGATGTGAAAAATCATGACAAAATCCCCTCATGATAAAAACTCAGTAAACTTGGAATAGAAGGTAACTTCCTTAACCTGATTAAGTGTATCTATACATGTCATATAGTTAGCATCAAATTTAATGGTGAAAGATTGTACTTTCACCATAACACCAGAAACAAGGATGTCTAATGTCTCACTACTTCTGTTTAACTTTGTACTGGAGGTCCTCGCTAAGAAAGAAAAATAAAAGGCATAGAGATTGTAAAGGAAGAAGTAAAATAAGTCTATTTGCTGACAACATGACCATCTATCTAGAAACTTCAAAGGTATCTACAAAAAAGTAACTAGAACTGTAAGTTAATTTAGCAAGGTTATAGGCTACAAGGTCAACATACAAAAACTAATATTACTGAGAGAAATTCAAGACTTTAAATAAACGGAGATATATGTACCATGTTCATAAATCTGCAGACTCAAATATTTTTTAGGATGTCAAATCTCTCCAAAATGATACATAGAGCCAATGCAATTCCAATCAAAGTCCTAGTAGCTCTTTGTAGAAAGTGACAAGCTGATTGTAAAACTTACATCGAAATGCAAAGGACCTGAAATAACCAAAACAACTACAAAGTTGGAGGACTTAACCATGAGATTTCAAGACTTATCATAAAGCTACAGTTATCATTAAGATAGTGAAATATTGGTGTAAAGAAAGATATATCACTGGAAAGACTAGTCTATAAACCCACACATATATGACCAATTTTTGACAAAGGTACAAAGGCAATTCAATGGAAAAAGGAGAATCTTTTCAACAAATGGTGCTGAAACAAATGTACAGCCATATGCAAACAAAAAACTGCAACTCGACTCTACCCTAACACCGTATACAAGAAATAATTCAAAGTGGATCACTGATTTAAGAGCTAAAACTATAAAAAAACATGGGTCTTTACCATATCAACCTCATTTTACACAAGACAGCTATATATAATTACACTTAATCACCCATCACCACTTAGTCATACTTACTGAGCGGGCACATTTTTTGGGGGGACTACTAGAGAGTCCATCCAGTTGCCCATGTTCACCAAGAAATCCTGTCACTTGGTCCAAAAAAGAAGATACATCTAACTGGTGCCACTCTACTAGCTTCTGACCTGAAAATTAAAAACCAGGATATATAATGAAATCAACATGCCTTCTGAACATTCTTATTATTTATTTTGGCATATGCATAATTTAAATTTATTGGGAATACCCTTCACCAGCTTAAGATGCATAGCGTTTTCATAACCTAGAGGATACACTAATTACAATCAACCTAAGAGAGTCCCACCCATCAAAACAGGGCAACGACTTTATCTGCTGATATCACTTATTCCCATTTAAGAAGAAGAGATTTATCCAAAGCAATATCTATATAGAACTCAACAGAGATGAGATAATATACTCATCTCTAGTCTTTGCTTCTCTGGTGGGATTACAACCAGTACCTGAATGATCTTAGTATTTTAATAGAAAATCTAAGGAGATCCTTTAAATACCACAAGAAAGATAGAAGTTATTTTCTGTAAGAATTGCACAAATATAAAATGCTACCATCTCCCAAAATTGGCACTAACAGACTCCGTATATATACATTTCAACAGATGTTTAAATAATTCTAACGGGAATGAACACCTGAATTATTACAAACAATTCTGAAACTGGATCCAGTTATATACGAAAGATTAATTATTTAGGTAATTGAAAGATAAGTCAAAGGTCAAAGGCTGTAAGCTGATATAAATCTTACCTGTCCGTGGATCCAAGATGGAAACATAGGGGAAATCCCCTAGTTTATAAAACTGTATGTATCTCTGACCTTCTTCACTATCATGATAAACCTGTTAAGTCATTGATATAAAAAAGTCAGCCTCTAAAAAACATACCAAGTATATTCTTGTTTTACACCAACAGTAATTAATTCTCCAAATATACCTTTTGTATATTTTAGGACCTTACTCAGAAACAGAAAATGAAAGTCATCTGGTGTAAACTCCCTCAACTTCCAGCCCTCAGTTCCTCTGGAAATTTATATATCAGTCCATTTTTCCTCCCTTTCCAGTTCAGAAGAGGTATTGCTCTTCCTGTCCGAGTTATTGCTCTTCCTGTTCAAAGTATCTGTCTACCTATGCCATTCCTGACTCTCAATCATATACACTTTTTTTCCCAATCATAACATCTTAGTAAGTCATAATATATTAAGATAGGCTTGTGCCTAGTACAGTGCTAGGCAAAGGATGCACAATCAACAGTCACTGAATAAAAGGTTACCATTCAGAAAAAATAATATTGAATTTAGGGGCCTGTAAAAAACATTAACAAGCAAATTAATGACAATAATACATATAGTGGGGGGAAAATTAAGTTCATTTAGATTTTATTTTCTAAAATTTTTCATAAAATGAAAAACTGGAGAAAGATCATGTAACCTTAGCTTGGTAATTTATATCAAAAGAAATTAGAGCCAGCAAGACTAAGTGACAAGCCTAAGGACACAGAATTAAAGAGTATCAAATTCAAGCTAAAATCCAACTCTTAGTCATATGTTGTTCCATTACTCCAAGATCTCCTACATCCCAACTGTCAATTATAGCAGCCACTACAACATGTGCTACTGAAGTATCTGAAATGTAGGCAGTCGGAACTGAGCTGAACTGTATGTGTGAATATACACGCCAGACCTTGCAAACTTAACACACACACATACACACAAAATCAAAACGTCTCAATATTTTAATATTAGTTTTATATTATATATTGATTTTAAAATACATTAAAATTAATTTCACCTGTTTCTTTTAACCTTTTTAAATGTAGCTACTAGAAAATTTTTAATTACATATGTGACTTCCATTATATTTCTATTGAACAGTACAGCTGTATACTCCATCAAGATATTCAAGCTCTTCCGAGATACAAGCATTATATGGTTACATAGCTTGGTTCTTTTTTTCCTCCTTCCTTTGGGATTTCTTCATTGCTGCCCTAATTTTCATTTGTCTTTACTATTTCAGCCATTAAGGGTGGTTTTACATTTTCATATATCATAATTTAACTCAGTTATTCATTTTTTTCCAGTTTACAACTGAATTCTTCCTTCTCAACCTCCCATACTACAAAACTAAACTACTACTAAAATTTTGAAAACTCCTCACCTGCCAGAAAATGAAATGTTCCCGAATAATATTCTTCACAGCTTCATTGCTCCATACATCACGGTTGAGGCACTGGCACGCAAAATCTTGTACATTTTGAATATTTATCATTAGCCACTTATTCTGCATCTGGCCACACTCTTTGGCCTGTAAGGGTAAAGTTACATATTTGTCAGAAATAATTTCTACTTTGTAACTGATATGTTTCAGAGTTCAGAAGCTGTCAACTTTTCATTTATTTAACCTATTAAGTTCTTTTCTCAAGTATGACATCTAGAGTTTTTGGTATCTATACACTATTTACATTAATTTGCCTATGTGTATGTAATTATACTGTCCATTTTCAAGCATTTTTCAAATTTAAATGAACTATTATTGTTCTGATGGCTGGATTTTTTTTATTGTACATTTAAACATCTTTACCTGAAAAAGATTCCAAACTTAAGGTCAACAAGTCACATAATTCTATTGTATTGTCTTTTCCAATTCCTATCCACAAATATACGATCTCCTTTTTAACAGATATAACCAGTGTGTGTATATGACTTCATGTTTTATTTTCTTCAACATCATTTTCTATACACATTTACAAATATCATAGTCATCTCAATTATTAAGCATGCGTTATTTTATGAAATCACTAACATTTCTGTAAAAGCTGCTAAGGTTTTTTTCTCTTAGGGTTGTTTCACTAGGAGTGTATTTCAAAAAATGAGATTACAGGATCAAAGAATGTTTCAGAATAATCTTTGAAAGACTCCTCAATTTATAAGATTAATATCAATCATGAGTGTGTACTTTCTGCTCAACAGTTCCTTGTCATCATAAAAACCTTAAAATGTTGCTGAATACATTTTAAAAGAGAATGGCAGAAAAACAAAGGAGCAAATGCTGCCTTAAACCTGTGTATAGAAACAATGAAATGAAAACCATAGTTTTGAATAATTTTCTTAAAACAATATTCTTTTCCAAATCAGTTTGACATAGGAAAATCTTAAGAATCAATTAACTTAGGTTAATAACAACTGAAAAATGTAAATCATTTTTGAGGTATTGGAAAATGTAAGACTATCTTCTGTTTTAAGTAGGTTTACATACTGTAATCCTATTTTTTGGGGTGAATCCCCGGGGAAAATCATTTTCTAATATTCACTATTGATTCTGCAGGTGAAGACCCATGTTCTAAAAGGAAGTATTCCCGTACTGAGCCAAAAAGTTGTACTAAACTGGTCAAAGGCTTATTTTAAAATATACAAATACAATAATATTACTCCTTGCTCCCAGAAAGTAATAGTGTTCCACTTACTTCCCACCTATAGCAGGCACACAGAATAATAAATGAGTGATAAATGAATGATTATATTGCCTTAACTGAAGAAAAAGTATTTGAGAATAAAGAAAAAAATTAACACATTCTAGAAAGACAGATTGGAGAATACTTATCCGTATAACAAGGTGAATTTACATAAGTCTGCCTAAACTACAATACTGACAAGAAAAACATGTTTAACACTGAAAATAATAAAAGTCCAGAGTTTAAAAATGATGGAGAATCGTTTGCTTTTGTTTTTAAAAATTCATTCATTCACATTCATGCTTTTATTAATTCATTCATCAAATACTACTACCTACCATGTTTCAGGTACAGTTATTAATATAAATGCTGGAGTTATAACAATTGTCAAAACACAAAATCCCTGCCTTCATGAAGCACACATTAGGGAGAAACCTTATACCAGCAAGAGAAACTGAAGATGCTATTAAGAAACTACTGCTAGAAGGAAGGGCCCAAACAAGACATGAATTTCAAACAAAGCAACAATGTTTAGAGGGAATATAAGAGACTCTTACACAATCTCACAAAGTAAAATTATGAGTAAAGGACCAGAGGTGAGAGTGGGCCATGGAATAAATGATGAATCTTCTCTCTTGGAATCATTAGGTTGTCCTGAATTAACATTCAAAAGCCATCATAGGGAGACCCAAAGGTAAGTGTGATTATACCAAATAGAGAGGTATGTGATACGGCTTTCCCCCTGTGACAAGGGGGAAACAGTGGGAAATTAACAGCTCTCCTAGTCTAAGATCAGTAAAGTATGAAAAAAAAATGATACAAAGGAAAAAAGTTTCAATAATACATATACATAAAGTCAAGAAGGAAAATATATTAAAATATGCACAGTACTTTTTATGAAAACTGTAATTTTATTATTTTTCCTTACTAGCTTTCTAATTTTTCTATATTTGCCAAATATGAATAAAACTAAATATAAGCTATAGTTTGTTTAGAAAAACTTTATGAAAATTGTTTCGATTCTTTCTGTACAATATACTCCAGATTATGCCATTCAATCATTTAACAAAGATGTAATGAGTGTGAATTATGTGCCAGAAACTCTTCTAAGGCATTGAATACACAATAAATAGAACAAGAACTTACAGGCTAACCATTCCCTTGCCCAGGTGAGATCATTCACCTGGGCAAGGGAACATTCAGCATGTAAGTGCCTTGCTCACTCAGCCCCAGCTATACTGGTTTTCTTGGCTACACCAGAAATATGCCTAGCCCCTTCCAACATCAGTACCTTTACACTTACGATCTGCCCTTCCTCTGGATGTTACTATGGGTCACAATCCCTCACTTTCATTCAGGTTTCTACTCAAGTCTCATCCTCTCAGAATCTTCCCTGATCTTCCCATCTAAAATCGTCCTCTCTCCTCACAATTACAAACACATGTGAAACCTATGAAATTAACCTGGCTTTCAATTTGCCTATAAGAACACACGTACCTTAATGGCCCCAAGCAAACAAAAAATTGCCCCCTCTCTCCTTCCCTTATTCTATTTTATTTTTTCTCCTAGCACCTACTGTAACCTGAAATTAGACTCTCTCTCTCTCTCTATATATATATATATATTTACATATATATGTATATACACACATTTATACACACATATGTGAAACATATATAAAATATATACACACTAAGTATATGTTATATATATAAATGTAGTTTTTTGTTTGTTTATAATCTGTTTCTCCCTCTTGATTATAAATTCTTTGATGGCAAGTATGTTGTATAATTTGTTTATCACTATCTCTCTGTGGCGGAAACTGCTTATAGGTACCAAATATCCATTTTTCCCTTCTCCCTCTTAGTAACGTAACCTCCAATTTTAGCTAAGCACCGGGATTTCCTAGTGTCCCCTGCAGCTAGGTGTGACCATATTGCCAAGTTCTGGTCAGTGGGATGTGGGCATAAGTGATGTGTTCAACTTCTAAGCTGTGCCTTTAAAGGGAAAAGGTGTACTCTTCTCAGCCCCCTCCCTCCTTCACGCTGGCTGGAAAGCAAACATGGTAGTAAGCCATCTTGACTCATATAGACAAAGCAAGCAAGACCTAGGAGACAGAAGAAGAAAACAGAAAAAACTGCACTCCGAGTAAATTCATATAGCAGAACCATCCTAAAAGCCTGGACTTCTATCTTGCTTAAGCTACTGGTGGTTTTCCTTCTGGTCCCTCTCACACGCAGTCAAATCTTCATCCCAAGAAATATAATCCCTATCACTTAGAACAAGGCCTTGCAATAGGAGTCCTCAATAAATATTTATTGACTGAATAAGTAAATTAATCAGTGTTTTATCTGTTTAGCATGAGCCAGAATCCTTGAATACAGTCTACCTCTAGTTACACTAAGAAAGTCTAGTTTCAAAACCCGTAAAACTGTGTGTCAGATCTACACGTAGTATTGTGCCCTAACCTATGGGCACTGCCTGAGCAATCAGAGTGTTCCTATAATTTTTAACATTCACCTCTTAAGGGTCTATCACTTAATTTTGCATATTACATCCCTAATTTATATATTATAAAACTAATGGACACATCGTCAGTTATAATGGAATGCCTACTTTTTCTGGGAGTGTTCGTGTCATTTAAAGAGTCGTAAATGATAAAGTTTAGTATTACCATTGAAAACATGAATAGATTGTTGCAAACAACGTAGGTCATGAAATACAAAGAAAAAAGGTGATATAACTTAATAAAATGAATCAAACTGCAGGTGACAACATCAAAAGATTCACTTTTTCCCCTCTATGAATAAGCAGCAGAGTAACTGCTTTTTATAAGCCCAAAGTGACCACATTAAATTAAGCTCAGCATTATTTCTTCAAACCCTAGAGCAACTCAAAAGGTAATGAAAATGGAAAACAAGTCAAAACAAACTCAGATCATTTTTGTCTTTCATATTACTGCTATTCTCTTTTGGTAGCTGTATTATTACCAGAACACTAGAAAGGATAGGCAGACAAGCTGCCTGCCTGGAACACTAAAAAGGATAGGCAGCAGCCATGTTAAGATCATGAGGGAAAGATAAAGAAAACTGAGGAGACATCTAATCTGACATCTTTGAGATGATGAATGAATGGCAAAGACTCCCTCAACTCTAGACTTATTCACATGACAAAAAAAACCCTTTCTTTGGCCAAATCATTTGGATTTTCTGTTACATGCAGCCAAACACTTTCAGGTTTTACAATTCAGAAAATTGAAACTAAAGAATAAGCTTATGGTTAAATTTCTTATTCTAAATTAAATACTTCATTTAGGCTAGTATAAGAACATGTCAAGGACAAAATTTTTAAAAAATAATCATAATTCACTTTCAAATATGTAGCTACTAACATCACTTTTATGGTTATTGTTTGACCCATTTTATTTTAACAGATAAAACTTACCTGAAACTTAAGTAATCTACATCTATGGAAATGCCATTCTAATTCAAAAGAATATTGACATGCTAGTCAACACACAAAAGCAAGCTGATTAAACACCTAAACACAAAAATATTTAAAATCCTAACTAAACTCATTTCAAGGAGTACCAAAATAAGAAGCATGTTCCCCCGCCCCCCAACAAGCTTGTAATTTAGTAGACAATCAAATAAACCTACTCTTCAAAGGTTGTTTTTTTTTTTTTTTTTTTGGTGTTAGCTAAGCTAAAGCCAAGAATTGAGGGAGAATGTATTCTGCAACTACAGATATTCTTTTAAAATATAGTAGAATCCCCACAGAAATGTGGGCAAAAGATATCTACAAACAATTCATAAATGGCTAACAAACACACATACACTTTTCTCAGTAGTAATCAAATATATAAACTAAAAAAAGTAAAACTAAAAGGAAGAGTATCAAAATGGTAAAAATTCTAAAACTGTACCACATAAGGCTAATCATTTATCAAGCAATTTTATATACTGCTGCTAGAAATATATTTCAATGTTACCTTTTAGGTATATCTCATACCTACATCATACTTATTAAGATGCCAATTCTCTATTCAATACCCTAAAAACATTTTTTGTTCTTAGAAAGAAAAAAAAATGGCATTGAAAATGCAAAAGGATTCATAGCTAAGGCTTAGAATTTTTAACAACTTACTGTTTCAAAGCTGCCTTTATGCATCAAATCAATGGGTGGCCGGAAGAGATCTGCAAGGGTAGTTAGTTTCTTATCTATTGCGCCTCCATTTCTTAATTCCTGTTCTTGCCGAACTGCAACACAGGAGGGTGAGAAAGTTTTATATAGCCATAAAATAAAAGGCATAAATCTTGCAACATAAAAAAACGTGTATCAATTGCAAGAATTACTGAACAATGTAATGTGCTTGACCTCAAATGCAGACATTAAATGCTGACTGAAAAAAAATACAAAGCAGGGTGAGAAGGGAGTCTTCAGACTTGGTGGTAGCTCTCTACCCAAAGGTAAGGACAAACGCAGAAATTTTGAGTCACCCAATCAAAATATTTCCTTCACATATTCAAAACTTTAGCACAGAAGAAAACTTTCATCTCCATTTATCTAGTTCTGAAAGTGATCCTAATTTATGTCGTTTCTAGCCACATACCCAATCTTTAAAGATTCTTTCCGGAAGTGAGAGAATAACCACTGCTGTTACCTTTTCCCAGAAAGGCACAGGATTCCCTGAATGACCTGAGTCAATCTGGGTTCCCCTTCAACTCTCTCCAAATTATAAGGCCTATCTGTGCTTCAATTAGCTCATGATAAATCAACTACAAAATCAAACGTGGTCCAAGAGTTTCTATCTATTTTCTAAACATAACTGTCTTTTTCTTTAGAATTCCATTATTAAATCAATACTAAATCCTTTGAAAGTGTAAAGCCAAGACTCCCATTCTAATTTATTCCACAGAAAGATATAAACCTATCCTAAACAACTGTACCCAAAATGTTAATACCATGTTTTCCCAAAAATAAGACCTAACCAGAAAATAAGCCCTAGCATGATTTTTCAGGATGACATCCCCGAACATAAGCCCTAATGCGTCTTTTGGAGCAAACATTAATATAAGACCTGGTCATATTTTCGAAGAAACACGGTACTGGCTGCTTTGGGTGGTGTGGCTTTTCCTTCCTCTATTTTTAAATCCCCTACAATAACCATTTTTATTGTAGTCATTACTTTGACAGATATCAGGATCTTGAGCAAAATCAGTTTTTTATTTTATTATAGTCAGCATTTAAGTGCTCATTCAAAAGTCGATTAAGGAGAAGGTCTAAGGTGGCAAATAGGTAAACGCTGTGCCTACTGCCTCCAATGATCACATCGAAATTACAACTAAATTATAGAACAATCAACCTCAAGAATCATCTGAAGACCAGCTGAACAGAACCTCTATAACTAAGGATATAAAGAAGAGGTCACATCAAGACTGGCAGAAGGAGCGGAGACGCGAAACAGGCTGACCCCCAAACCCACAGACAGTGGATGAACACTGGGAGGGACACCTTGATGGTGGCAGTCCCCCGAGAAGAGGGAGGGGTCCCAGCCCCACACCAAGCTCCCCAGCCCAGGGGTCCTGTGCCAGGAAGAAGAGTTCCCACAACATCTGGCAGTGAAAAATTAGCAAGGACTCTATTCATCCCAGTGAGACGGAAGGTGGCTGGAAACCCAGACGTCCTCTTAAAGAGCCCACACACAGACTTACTTGCTTGCAAGCACTCACCCTGGGCTCTGGCGCAACTTGAGTCATACAAGGAAAGCCCTTCAGGGCAATGGCTGGAGGGCCAGCCGCTATTATTCCTGTATAGAGCTTGCCTCATGTGTAGTCTACAGACAGGCGCCATCTTTCCAGTGGTAAGCCCTCCTCCACAGGGCCAAATCTCAGACGGCATTGGTCTGGTGAAATCTGCACACGCCCCCCATTAGTGACTCCCTGGCACCTCACCACACCCACCCAGCTAGTACAGCATCACCAGGGGCACTCTCAGCAACTCCAAGGCCAGCCCTGCCCTGCAAGTTGCGGAGGCTTTTACAAAAGCAATCACCCTGTGTCGGCCTGGGAGACTTTTGGTTGGTGGCAGGTGGTCAGCCCCAGCTCATGCTGTAGCCTCTTTTGGGTGGCTCTCAAGGATCGGTGGGTCTGAGGTGAGCAGTGACTGGCTACGGTGTTCTCTGGGCATTTTGCGGAGTGGCCACAGGCTCAGCACTGGTGCAAGAACTGATCTGCATTAACTTTCTGAAAACCACTGGGCCCACCAAAGAGACTCACTGGGATCCCACCCCAACCAACTTGCGTGGCACTGCTGGGAGCACTGTCAGCACCAGATCAACCAACTGGGACCACACACCTAAGGGCTCTTTCGGCGGCTGAGCTTTATGTGCAGGAGGCAGGTGGCAACAGGCCTAGGGGTGCCCTGGGCCTTTTGCTAAGCTGCCCGAGGACCAATACAGGTGGCAGCCAGCTTGGGATCACAGTGAGGCCACCCCCGCACGCCTCTAGCTCCAACACAGGCAGCAACCAAGTACATATAGCTTTGTAGCTTCTATGGGGTAGCCCAGGGCACACACAAGCAAGGCTGAAAATTGGCCTGCACAGGAGCCCCTCCCAAGAGACATCAGAAAGTACACACCCAGAGGCCTGCTTTAGACCACACCTGAGCACTATCCCATTAGCCCCACAAGCAGCACACCCAAAGGGTGGTCTCAACAGGCGTAAGAGCCCACTCAGGCAAATCCCCCCTCTGAGGGGTCAGCCCCCACATAGCAGCTCATACTCTGTGGGTATAGCCAGTCCTCACAGCCAATCAGCCTGAGAGTTAATCCCACCCATCGCTGTGCCAAAAGTAATCAAGGCTCAACTACAACAGGAGAACACACACAACACACACAGGACACTCCTGGAACACACAGCACAGGTGATCAGAGAGACTGTGCCACTGGGCCATACAGGACACCTACTACATAAGGCCACCTAGCAAAGATGAGAGACATGGAAGATCTACCTAATACACAGAAACACAGAAAGACAGCTATAATAAGGGAAGAAACATGTCACAGATTAAAAAACAGGAGAATACTCCAGAAAAAGAACTAAATGAAGTGGAGGCAACCAACCTACCAGAGATAAAGCTCAAAACACTGGCTATAAAAATATTAAGGAACTTAGTAAGACTTCAACAAAGAGATGGTAACCATAAAGGACATAGAAACCATAATAAAGAATACAATAACTGAATGAAGAATACACTAGAAGGAATCAACAACAAATTAGATGAAGCAGAGGATTGAATCAGTGATTTAGAACACAAAATAGCAGAAAACACCCAATTGGAACAACAAAAAGAATTTTTAAAAAGTAGTTTAAGGGAACTCTGAGACAATGTCAAGTGTAACAACATTTGCATCATAGGAGTACCCAAAGGAGAAGACAAAGAGCAAGGGATCGAGAACCTATTTGAAGAAATAACGACTGAAAACTTCCCCAACCTGGCAAAGGAAATAGACATACAAGGCCAGGAACTACAGAGTCCCAAACAAGATGAACCCAAACAGGCGCATGTCAAACCACATCATCTTTGAAATGTCAAAGTTTAAAGACAAAGAGAGAATCCCAAAAGCAGCAAGAGAAAGACAATTAGTTACTTACAAGGGAGCTCCCATAAGACTATCAGCTGATGTCCCAACACAAATTTTAGAGGCCAGAAGGGAGCAGCAGGAAATATTTAAAGTGATGAAAAGCAAGGGCCTTCAACCAAGACAACTCTACCTAGCAGGGCTATCACTTAAAATTGAAAGAGGGATACAGAGCTTCTCAGACAAGATAAAGTAATTCATTACTACCAAGCCAATATTACTAGAAATGTTAAAGGGATTTCTTTAAGAGGAAAGGGGAAGACAAACAAAAGATGACCAAAAATATGAATAAAATGGCAATAACTATGCACCTATCAATAATCACTTTAAATGTAAATGGATTAAATGCTCCAGTCAAAAGACATAGATAGCTGAATGGACAAGAAAACAAGACCCATACATATGCTGTCTACAAGAGACCCGCTTCAGATCAAGGCACACAGACTGAAAATAAAGGGATGAAAAAAGATATTTCATGCAAATGGAAACAAACAAACAGAAAAGACTGCAGTAGCAATACTTAGACAAAATAAACTTTAAAATGAAGACTGTAGTAAGAGACAAAAAAAGGACATTACATAATCATAAAGGGATCAAGCCAACAAGAGGACACAGCCCTAATAAATATCTATGCACCCAACACAGGAGCACCTAAATACATAAAACAAATACTGTGCAACATAAAGGGAGAGATCAACAGTAATACAATCATAGTAGAGGACTTTAACATCCTATTGACACCAATGGATAGATCTTCCAGACAGAAAATCAACACAAAAACAGCGGCCTTAACTAACACACTAGACCAGATGGACGGAATTATATTTTTAGAGCATTTCACCCAAAAGGAGCAGAATATACATTCTTTTCAAGTGTACATGGAACATTTTCCAAGACAGACCACGTTAGGCTACAAATCAAGTCCCACTAAATTCAAGAAGACTGAAATCGTATTGAGCGTCATCTCCAACCATAATGATATAAAACTAGAAATCAAACCCTAAAAAACACACAAACACATGGAGGCTAACTAATATGCTAATAAACAATGAATAGGTTAACAATGAGAACGAGGAAGAAATCAAAAGATACCTTGAGACAAACAAGAATGAAAACACAAGGATCCAAAAATCTATGGGACACAGCAAAAGCAATCCTAAGAGGGAAATTCATAGCAATACAAGCCTGCTTCAAGAAACAAGAAAAATCTCAAATAGACAATCTAACTACTCTTAAGGGAACTGGAAAAGAACAGCAAACAAAGCCCATAGTGAGTAGAAGGAAGGAAATAATAAAGATTAGAGCAGAAATAAACAAAATAGAATCTAAAAAAAAATACAAAAGATCAATGAAACCAAGAGCTGGTTCTTTGAAAAGGAACAAAATTGACAAACCTATAACCAGACTCATCAAGAAAAAAAGAGAGGACCCAAATACCGTGTTTCCCTGAAAATAAGACCAGGTCTTATATTAATTTTTGCTCCAAAAGACGTATTAGGGCATATTTTCAAAGGATGTCTTATTTTTCCATGTACAACAATCTACATGTATTCAAATACAGTCATGTCATCTTCTTCTGGAACATCGTCATAATGTACTAAACGCATCTGTCTGGTCGACGATCTTAAATGGGGCTTATTTTGGGGGTAGGTCATATTTTCAGGGAAATACAGTAAATAAAATCAGAAATGAAAGAGAAGTGACAACTGACACCACCGAAATACGAAGGATTACAAGAAAATATTACTAACAATTATATGCCAACAAATTGGACAACCTGGAAGAAATGGATAAATTCCTAGAAACACAATCTTCCAAGACTGAATCAAGAAGAAACAAAAAATCTGAACCAATTACTACTAATGAAATCAAATCAATAATCAACCAGCTTCCAACAAACAAAAGTCCTGGACCTGATGGCTTCACAGGTGAATTTCACCAAATATTCAAAGAAGAATTAACACCTATTCTTCTCAGACTAGTCCAAAAAATTCAAGAGGAGAAAAGGCTCCTCCGCTCATTCTATGAGGCTACCATTATCTTAATTCCAAAAGCAGACAAAGACATTACAAAAAAACAAAAACTGCAGGCCGATAACCCTGATGAACACAGATGTAAAAATTCTCAACAAAATACTAGCAAACTGGGGGGGCTAGATGGCTCAGTTAGTTACAGCGCGAGCTCTTAACAACAAGGTTGCCGGTTCGATTCCCACATGGGCCAGTGACAAAGAACAGCTTGAGCTTGAGCTTGGAGCTGAGCCTCTGGACGGCCGACTGACTCAGTGGTTAGAATGCAGTGTTCATAACACCAAGGTCACCGGTTTGATTCCCACATGGACCAGTGAGAACCAATGGCTTGAGCTTGGAGCTGAGCCGCTGGTGTGCGACTGGTTGGCTCAGTGGTTGGAACGTGGTGCTCATAACACCAAGGTCGCTGGTTCAATTCCCACATAGACCAGTGAGAAACAATGGCTTGAGCTTGGAGCTGAGCCGCCGGTGGGCAGCCGGTTGGCTCAGTGGTTAGAGCGAGGTGCTCATAACACCAAGGTTGCCGGTTTGAGTACCACATGGATCAGTGAGCTGCACCCTCCACAACTAGATTGAAAACAATGACTTGACTTGGAGCTGGGCTGCGCCCCCCACAACTTGATTGAAAAACAATGAATTGACATCCTGGAAAAATACACTGTTCCCCAATATTCCCCAATTAAAAAAAAATATTAGCAAACTGAATTCAGCAATACATTAAAAAGATCATATACCGTGATCAAGTGGAATTTATTCTTGGTATGCATACCAAGAATAAATTGATTTGTGTATATTTGTTCAATATCCACAAATCAATTAACATGATATACCATACAAACAAAATGAAAAATAAAAATCCTATGATCATATCAATAGATACAGAAAAAGCATTTGACAAAATATCCAGCATCCATTTATGACAAAAAATCTTAGCAAAGTGGGACTAGAGGAAACATCTCAACATAACAAAGACCATATATGACAAACCCACAGCTAACATCATACTTAATGGGGAAAAGCTAAAAGCATTCTCCTTAAGGTCAAGAACAAGACAAGGATGTCCACTTTCACCACTTTTATTCAACATAGTACTAGAACCCTAGTCACAGCAATCAGACAAGAAAAAACAAAAGGCATCCAAATTGGAAAGAAGTAAAACTGTCATTATTTGCAGACAACATGATACTATATAGAAAATGAAAGAGTCCACCAAAAACTATTAGAACTGATAAATGAATTCAGAAAAGTAGCAGAATACCAAATTAATATTCAGAAATCGGTTACATTTTTATACACCAATAATGAACTGTCAGAAAGAAATTTAAGTAAATCATCTCATTTACAATTGCATCAAAAAGAGTATTTAGGAATGAATTTAACCAAGGACAAAAAAGACCTGTTCTTGAAAAATTATAAGATACTGAAGAGAGAAACTGAAGAAAATACAAATAAATGGAAGCATATACCTGCTCATGGATAGGAAGAATTAATATAATTAAAATGTCCAGGGCTGGCCTGGTGGCTCAGGTGGTTGGAGGACGCCGTGCTCCTAACGCCGAGGTCACCAGTTCGATTCTCACATGGGCCAGCGAGCTGCGCCCTCTACAGCTAAGATTGTGAACAACAGCTCTCCCTGGAGCTGGGCTGCTGTGAGCAGCCAGAGGTTGGCGTGAGCTGCCGTGGGCTACTGTGTGCTGTCTTGAATGGCCGGCAGCTGGTGAGAGCTATGAGCTGCTGTGAGTGGCCAACCGACGACTGGCAACTGACTACCTTAGCCGGAGCACAAGACTCATAATACCAGCGTGGGCCAGGGAACTGTGTTCCTAACAATTAGACTGAGAAACAACGGCTTGAACAGGAGTGGGGGCAGGAGGAGGCGGGAGAAAGGGGAAAAGAAAAAAAAAAAAGTCCATACTACCCAAAGCAATCTATAGATTCAATGCAATGCCTATCAAAATACCAATGACATTTTTCACAGAACTAGAACAAATAATCCTAAAGTTTATATAGAACCATGAAAGACCCCACAGAGCCATGGCAATCTTGAGAAAGAAGAACAAAGTTGAAGGCATCATGCTACCTGGTATCAAACTATCTGGTAAGGGGTTTATATCCAAAATTCATAAAAAACTCATATAACTTAACACCAAAAAAACAAACAATCCAATTAACAAATAGAAGACCTAAACAGACATTTCTCCAAAGAGGACATACAGATGGCCAATAGACATGAAGAAATGCTAAATGTCACTAATCATCAGAGAAATGCAAATTAAAACCACAATGAGATATCACCTCACCCTTGTCAGAATGGCTGTCATCAATAAATCAACGAACAACAAATGTTGGCAAGGATGAGGAGAAAAGGGAACCCTCTTGTACTGTTGGTGGGATTGCAAACTGGTGGAGCCACTATGGAAAACAGTATGGAGGTTCCTCAAAAAATTAAAAATAGAATTACCTTATGACCTAGCAGTTCCACTCCTGGGTATTTATCCAAAGAAATTCAAAACACTAATTTGAAAAGATTATGCATCCCTACAGTCACAGCAGCTCTATTTACAACAACCAAGATACGGAAGCAACTAAAATGTCCATCAATACATGACTGGATAAAGAAATTGTAGTACATATATATAACAGAATATTACTCTGCCATAAAAAAGTATGAAATCTTACCATTTGCGACAACATGGATGAACCTAGATGGTATATGCTAAGTGAAATAAGTCAGACTGAGAAAGACAAATATCTTATGATCTCACTTATATTTATATCTAAAGAACATAATAAAACAGAAACAGACTCATAGATACAGAGAACAAACTGATGGTTACTAGATGGGAGGGGAGCTGGGGGACTGGGTGGAAAAGTGAAGGGATTAAGAAGTACAAATTGGTAGTTACAAAATAGTCATGGGGATGTACAGTACAGTATGCAGAATCTAATGAATAATATTATAAAAAGTATGTATAGTGTCATGTGGGTACTAGGCTTATCGGGGGGATCACTTCATAAACTACATAAATGTCTAACCAGTATGCTATTTTGTACACTGGAAACTAATATAATATTGTATGTCAATGGTAATTAAAAAATAAATTAAAAAAAAGATAAAACAAACACAGGAAGACTCTGTAAGGTGAAGCGAAGGCAGACCAACTATTGACCTCGGAATCCAAGGAACAATATGGTGTGAGTCCCCTGGGTTTTCTTTTTTTGCCTTATATATCCCAGACATAATGCTTAAAGAAACTGGCAACCTGAAAATGCCAGTAAGTGTAGACCAAAAAAGCCCTAACAAAACCTTGTTCTTTCTAGCCAAAGGAGCAGCCTAGCAAGACAGAAACCTTTTAAATAATAACTGTTCTACTTCAACCAAACACTACAGAAAACCTGTGACCCCACTCCCACCCATACCAGTAAGGCTGAGTGGGGAGCCCAGACATGCACCCTTGTGAGGCTTTAAAAAGGAACCCAAACCTCTCTGCCTAAGTCGTGTCAGAAAAGACTGAACAGAGAGGCAGGAATTTCATCTCCCGAAGATAATGAGGCTTCCTCAATGTAGTGCTGGAGGAGACCAGTGGGGAGCCTGGACTTCCATCCCCATCTGGCAATAATAAGTGTCCCCGCCCCATCTCCAGTGGGATGGTATCAGAGGAAGACTCATGGAAAGTCAAGACTTTCACCACTGCCCAACAATAGGTTCCCTAATATCCCCCCACCCGCCACCAAAAAATGCTGATTAAGGTTGTAAATTACCAGATTTTTTTTACATTATCTCCATCTCTCATTATTCTTCTATCATCAAGTAGGTTAGAATTTAGGACAATTCAGCTCTAGGGGGAATTAATAACAATTACAGACTGAATTCATAATTTCACTTTTTAAATAAGGTGACTCCTCAAAGTAATTAGACCTAATCTTCATCTTCTTTTTAAGAAAAATGTATATAAAACTAGGATCTTGACTTATAGGGGAGTGTGTGGGTGCTTCTTTACCTTGTGGTTTTTTATATGTGGGAGAAAGAAGGGAGAGGAAAGGAAGACAGGAGGGAAGAAGAGGGAGGAAGGGAGACAGAGACAGACAGACATAGAAGATAATCTGGTCCACAGATACCTACTAGTTTCAGTTTGAAAATCCCGGAAACCATCAAATATTGACCGTGCAGGCCGTCGTCTTTTAGGAGCTTTAGGGGGAAAAATAGAATTGATACAAAAATTTAAATGTTAATTTTGAAACAATTCTAAAAACTTCCTTATCTGTAAGTATTTCCTGTTTTGAAACACTCATAGATTCATAATGGTACCCTCCTTCAAAAAAATAAGTATTTTTTATTTTTAAAACTTTCAATTCATTCATATATAATGAACTCAACCACCTTCAGCCCAACCGTTTTACAAATGAGAAAATTAAGGCTCACTTAAGGAGACTTGACTAAATTTGTGTAAAAGACAGGAAGAAAGAAGATTTTGAGGACTCCCCATGTAGATGAATCTACAAAATATCTAATTCAGTTTAGCCTAAGGGATCTATCCTTTGGTATAACACTTGAGTCAACTTCTTAGTGAGTGGATATACATGTAGAATTATAAATACCAAAAAACATTTTCAGCTTTGGAAGAAAATTTTTTTCCAATTACATAACGGTTTCATTATAGAAAAGTGAATAGAACCGTCTTCTGATACCCCTGTCCAGTGTACATTGCCCATTCCTGAAGTATTTTACAGATGAAGTCTAAAAGGCAATAGTCAAAATGTTATCTTCCTATGTGTTTTTAAACCTAAAAAATTTGCCAGATCATTTATATACAGTACAATACATTTAATGATTCTTTCAATATGGGTAAGAGTCATTAAGTTGGCTCAATGTAATCCTGGCCAACATGTAACCAGAACAATGTTCCATGTTAATAAATGATTAGTAGTAAGATTAGATAGAAAGTATAAAAGTCCCCCACCCCATGCCAAAGCATCTTTGCCAACACCTGTGTTTACCATTATATAGGTAATTCTTTCTATCGAAGTATTATTGAGTAAAAAAAAAGCAAAACAAAAGTAACAAAAAATGAAAAACAATGTGTAAAAAAAATGTTTTTGTTTAAAGCATTATCTGCCTGTATATCTTTTATGCACATATGTATATCAGTATTTATATTAAAGAATCATATTATTTTCTCCAGCAATGGGATTTGGTTAAAAAAACGAACCTTCCACGATTCAGCTTGGTATTGAATTTTTAAATTCAAATTGAATTTTATTGTATTGATTTTATTTAAATTGAATTTTTAAAAATTTAAATATTGCATTATTTTTCCCTCCCTCACACTCTCCCTCCTTTCCTTTACAAAGAAGCGAGGAATGCTATTCTTTTCAATCTTGGAACTGTTTTTGATCAACAGGTCCTATTTCAATGTATGTTTCTAGCAGGAATAATATAGCCTCTCAATAATGCCTCCTTCAAACTCATTACCAGATACTTTTTAACTACAACAATTAAGAAAGTAAGAGTAGAGTATACTAGGATAAGACGTATAAGCTACCTAAGAAAGCGTATTATTATTGGGGAGGTAGTACATAAAGGTAGTTTTCTTCTACTTTTAAATTGCCAAAGGCAAGCCAGTCAATATTCTACATTATTCTGTATTATTCTACACACACACACACACACACACACACACACACACGAAGTGTGATCAAACAATACGGTGAATGCTTAAATAGAATTATTGCAGTAAAAGACACATTGCCATTAATCCCCCTCAAAATACTGCCCCTCGCTTCGAACACACTTATCCCATTGTTCTTGCCACTTTCTGCAGCAGTTCTGCAAGTCCTCTTTCATGAGTGTCTTTAGTTGCGCTGTCGTGGCTGCCTCCAAGTCCTGGACTGATTCAAAACATTTACCTTTCCTGGTCATTTTGACTTTGGGGAAGAGCCAGAAGTCGCACGGTGCCAGATCCGGTGAATAAGGTGGACGAGGACTCTCTGTTATGTTTTTATTTGACAGAAATTGCCGTACCAGAAGCAATGTGTGACACAGAGCATAGTCATGATGGAGGATGATTTACGACACACTTTATTTTTTTTATTGGGGAACAGGACTTTATTGGGGAACAGTGTGTACTTCCGGGACTTTTCCAAGTCAAGTTGTTGTCCTTTCAATCTTAGTTGTGGAGGGCGCAGCTCAGCTCCAGGTCCAGTTGCCAGTGTTAGTTGCAGGGGGCGCAGCCCACCATCCCTTGGGGCAGTTGAACTGGCAACCTTGTGGTTAGGGCACTCCAACCAACTGAGCCATCCGGGAGCTCAGCAGCAGCTCAGCTCAAGGTGCCATGTTCAATCTTAGTTGCAGGGGGGTGGAGCCCACCATCCCTTGTGGGAGTCAGGGAGTCGAGGAGTCGAACCGGCAACCTTGTGGTTGAGAGCCCACTGGCCCACGTGGGAATCGAACCGGTAGCCTTTGGCATTAGGAGCACGGAGCTCCAACCACCTGAGCCACCCGGCCGGTCCGATTTACAGCACACTTTAAAACACACCTTCTCTCAACCATAGCTCACACCCAACTGACTGCACCAAACAAGTTGAAGCTTGTCACACATTGTTACTAAGGTTCAATGCGCCACTTCCCACATTGAAGATCCCTGCCTTTCTGCTGGATGGCACTCGGCAGCAGCATTCACTGTATGTTTTGATCACAATGGAAAGGCTCCATGACACACATCGCTTCTGGTATACGGCAATTTCTGTCAAATAAAAACATTACCTCATCCACCTTATTCACCGGATCTGGCACTGTGCTGTTCTGTCTCTTCCCAAGTCAAAATGATTCAGGACATCAAAGCAGCCATTGACAACACAACTAAAGACACGAAAGAGGACTTCCAGAACTGCTTCAGAAAGTGGCAAGAACAAGGGGATAAGTGTGTTGAAAGCGAGGGGGAGTATTTTGAGGGGGATTAATGGCAATGTGTCTTTTACTGTAAAATTTTTAAAATTTAAACATTCACCGTATTTTTTGACCACACCTCGCACATTCTCCCCCACCCTATTTTTCTTCTCCACCCCACCTACCTCCAATTTAGCCCTTCTCTGTTAGGCACTTGACCTCCTGGGGATCCTCACTAGTTCCACTTACTCCTAGCCTTCTACCCAACCCCTTTTATTTCTTGGGCTCATAAACTGCTCCCATCTGTTTGTCCCTCATTTATCCGAAGTCTAACCAAGAACCTCTCCTCAGGCCACAACACTTCTAGCCCTAGGATCATCATTATTCCTGCCTGCCTCTTCAATATGTGGTTTCCTGATTCTTCCAGCCCATCTGCTATAAAGCAAACTTCAGTCCTCTGTACTCTCGCTCTAATGCCCACACAATGAGTGCTGGTCAATGAGGTTACAGGCTAAGCTACAAAGAGCTAAAAAAGATTCAAGGGGCATCAGTCAGGACAAGAGAATGGAACAGGTGAATAAAAAAATTTAGAGAAGAGTGGCACTGTTTCACAAATCTGTTAATAACTGACTTAAGAGAAGATACCTCGATTTTTGGATCTACTTCTGCGTTCAATCTACTGCTATTCCTTTAGTTCAAGTATATGAAAAAAATTAAAATTCAACCTCACATGTAGTTATAAAAAGGATTATTTTAATAGTATTTTAATATAATTGTAAATATTCTTTGATACTACACCAAAACTCAACCAATGATAGTTTCTTACAGGTTAGTTGCAAAGTGGAATCTGCAATACTATCAAAGAACTTTTCTTTTCATACTCTGCTCCATTCAAATCTATAGGCCTATGTGGTACGTAGTCTCTTAAATGGCCCTCAATTATCCCTATCTCCCAATACTCATAACATAGAGGTGAACATCTTGAGTATGGGCAAAACCGAATAGAATATATCAGAGATGATGGGATGGGATGTCACCTACAAGATTAAATTTTAAAAGATGGTGGCTTGTGTCTTGGGATGACCTGTGGCTCTCATTTGCTCTGTGGTAAGAACCTGATGTTTCCAGCCAACCAACAGCCATATGAGTGGACTCAGAAAGAGATCCTCCTCCGTTCAAGCTATGAGATGATTGTAGCCCTGGCTGACACCTTAATTACAACCTTGTGAAAGACCCTAACCAAAGGCACCTGGCTAAGCCACACCTGGATCCTGACCCAATGAAACTGAAAAGTAACATGTTTGTTGTTTCAGAAAGCTAAATTTTGAAGCAATTTGTTACACAGCAATAGATATCTTTCCAATTTTAGTATATGTGCTGCCGAAGCAAGCACAACAATAGATATCTAATCTCTCTCTTTCCATATATATATATAGATCATATATACGATATATGTATATATGTATATATTGTATATGTCTCGATATATATATGATCTATCTATCTATCTATCTATATATATATACACATACGATATATATATACATATCATCTTCCAGTCTGAATAGATCTTTCACCTATGCACAATTTTGTAACATCATGCCTTGGTCTTTTGAAAACATTTTATTCACTGAGTTATGCAAACATTCTAAATATTGACCATTTCATTATAAAATTTTTTTTAAAAAATCAAGCTCACAATTGTAGATATAAACTTTCTAAACTTCCAATTTATGCCTGAAAGCTTTTTTTTTTTTAAATCATTGGAAACAAATATCAGTTCTTTGCCTTGAAGCAGTAACAGGCTTTGTTCATATTCAAGAAAATGTCTGCCAAACATCTAAATCTAAACAACTAGTTTGTCAGTAATATTTTTATTGTCAAGTAAAAATAATGTTCCATGAAAAAAAAGGAGCTGGTTCAGCTTGCAATTCAAACAACTGTACAAGCGCTTTTAGTTAAAGTAACCATAACACTTTAGTATGCAGAAGTGCTTTATGCATACATCCTAGTTCATCAAAAAGAAGTTTAAAAATGTGTAATGAAGGGTTAAGATTTAATTACATTAATTTTTATTGCTTCATGAAGAACATTAATAAATAAAATTGGTTTTGTGTTTTTGGTTTTTTTTTATTTTAACTGTGAGTGTGTGGCAGTGAAGAATTCACTGAGTAGGGCCTGCCCGGTGGCTCAGGTGGTTGGAGCGCCGTGCTCCTAATGCTGAGGTCGCCAGTTCAATTCCCACATGGGCCAGTGAGCTGTGCCTTCTACAGCTAAGACTGTGAACAACGGCTCTCCCTGGAGCTGGGATGCCGTAAGCAGCCGGAGGAGGTTGGCGTGAGCTGCCGTGGGCTGCCACGGGCTGATGTGGGCTGCCACGGGCTGCTGGGTGCTGCTGTGGGCTACCGTGTGCTGCCGTGAGAGGCTGGTGGCCAGCAGCCGGTGAGAACTGCTGTGACCGGTGACTGACTGCTTCAGCCAGGGGGGAGAGCAAGGCTCATAATACCAGCATGGGCCAGGAAGCTGTGTCCTACACAACTAGACTGAGAAACAACGGCTTGAACTGGAGTGGGGGTGGGGGGGTGGAGGTGGAAGAAGGGGAAAAAAAAGAATTCAATGAGTAGTAGTACAGTCTGGTGCCCCTGCCCTAATTCAATTAATATGTAGCAGTTTGACATATCATTGCTTTTGAACCATCAACCCAAATATCAACACAGTAAAAAAGGCAAATAACTTCTTAGTATTACTAAGAAAACAGTTTTGATCAAACAGACTCCCTGAAAGGGGTTACCAGGGACTCCCAACCACACTTTGAGAATCACTCTTTAAATCAATACTGTCCTAAGAAGAAAATATGCTTCAAAGATCTTTCCTAAGTTATAATAAGGTCTAATGACAGGACTGACTTCTTAACTGTATAACGTTATTTTCATCACCCTCCTTAATGTATATCAAACCAAAGGTAAAAGGAGGAAAGCGGGGTTTCAAGTGGAAACTCTTTTGCCTGTGTTTCAACAGTTAATGGGCACAGAATCTATTTCCTGTAGTCTTCTCCACTCAAAGATCCTGCCTTCTTCCTTGAAATAAAGAAAAGATAAAGCTTCTAAGAATATTATTCCTTGGCTCCAAATCTATTCATAAAGTTCATATTAAAAAAATTACGGAGGCGGCTGGTTAGCTCAGTTGGTTAGAGCATGGTGCTCTTACAAGAAGGTTGCCGGTTTGATCCCCACATGGGCCACTGTGAGCTACGCCCTCCACAACTAGATTGAAACAACTACTTGACTTGGAGATGATGGGTCCTGAAAAAACACACTTAAACAAATAAAAAAGTTTAAAAAACAAAAAAATATGAACAATGCTTTATTACTTCTGGTATGTTAACAGCACAATGAATGGCTGAATCGAACAGTCTAGAAAGCACATATTATACTTCAATATTCAGATCTTATAGTTTTCATCCCCCATCTTTATTTCCAAATTTAGACAGTATATTCTTTTATTTCTTGCTACAGTAAACTCCAAAGCTGCCAAGTTAAAGATGAATCCTAAAAACACACTTAACTAAGGTGCTTTTTCAAATTAAAAGATATGGTTTATATAATTTTTTTCATCCTTGTCTTACAACTTACTTGTTCTCCTTTAGTCTAATTTACCTACAAAAGTTTTCATAAACCTATTTCTCTGCTGTTCTCAATATGTACAATATACTTTTCTATACATTCGTCTGCCTAACCAGATTACTTTGTCTTCTTTTTTTATTACATCTATTATGCCTAAAACATTTGGTTCACAAAAGGTAAGTAAGTGTATCTTAAACTAAACCTATAAATTTTCTTTAAATCTGATTAAATGTCCTATTTTCTACCATCTTCTCTATGCACTCAGATTGGTATCAACTTTTTTTGCATGGATTGGATATTACTTTCTCCTTTGTTCAAAATAGGAACAGCATGTCTAGAAATTAAGAAAGAGTGAAAGGCATATCTAGACAGTAAGAATGTGGCAGTTACATAGGTATCCAGAAAAGAAAAACAACTGGGAGTCTTTTATCTAACAATAGATTGATTGGTTTCCATTATAAGGCAGCAGTTCTTTTTGCTAATTTTCCTCCTGTAGGCCTTCTGCAACAAATATCAACTGTTTAATCTGGTTCACTCCTTAGAGAGAACCAACTGTGCAACTTTCCTGAGAGGAGTACAGAATTACAAGAACTGACCCTATACCTGAAATTACATTCTCTGAGCAAGTCTTCACATCTTTTAGTAGCTTCATGGAAATCCTAAAGACAACAATAAAGTCAAACAAAACTAAAGAAGAAAGGTGAACTTACCACCAAACAACGGTTCTGGTTCCACCAATATTTCCTGCTTTTGAGGAATTGGGGCACGAACTTCTTCTCTATTAAAAAAAAAAGTGGGAAAATATCAAAATGAAAACTGTTTTTTGCTATCTGTTCTCTCTGTAACTGTTGTAAATGCATTTAAATTAACAAATAAAATGAACACCAGGCTTAGTGACTTTTTGTTTTTCTTTTCCAGACTTAGTGACTTTTAGGAACCATAGTGATGAATGATTGTTAAATGGTTTCCATATAGAGATCAACTGAAATAAAGTACCTGGCACAGATAGCTCACATGATTTATAAAGAGAACAAACAAAAATAACAAGCATTTCCCCTTTCCTCTCAAGTTGCCTCCCCTAAATTCTTTCAGAAAAAAAAAAGGGAATTAAAAAAAAAAATGGCAAAAAAATTAACTGAAAAACTACAGGCTTAATAAAAGCAATATGACATTATACTACATCAAATAATAATTAAATCACACAGATATATTAAAATAAGCTTAAACAAACATACAATGAATTTTATGCTAGGTATGAAGATGGCTAACATAGGAATTACCCTGTATTATTTATTAAATAGAGCCTAAAATATATGGAACAGAAAAAGTAATTACTCATCTTTTAAAAGCCTATAACTCTTCAAAGTTTACCACTGAAGGGTTTACTAATAATTCAGCTCTTCTATTAAAAATAAATATTTAAATATACTGTAAAAATGGTGTATGTTCCTTTAAATATCAGTTTATTTTAGTTTTAACTCAAATATTAAATTCTGCTGATTAATGTTCACAATAAATAGGAAATTCCAAATTTATCTTCCTGCTTATAATAAATGCTAATTTAAGGTAGGCCTAATGTTTTCCATCCAGGTGTTTCTAATCGTAACAACTGAGCTTAAGGCCCTGTTTTTGATATCTAAGAGTTGGAACTCTAAAACATACTTCATGAAATAAAGTACAAATACTCATTCATCAAGAACTAACATCCTGTAATCAAAGAACAGCTAGTTAAAGAAATATACAATAAGCCAAATGATTGAAAGATAAAGGGTAACTCAAAATTATTAATACATTAAATACTCTTTCCTACTGGATATCAGTTATTGCTTACACACAGAATTTCAATATTCTGAAGGAACAGATAATGCATCTGTAAGAGGAAGCTCTAGTAATACTTTTTCATCAAAGGGAAAATAGGTTATTACCTTAAGAAAACTAAGAATTTAAAAGTATCTTTTACCTAAATAAATCTTTCCATTATTGTTATACCTCACTTTACAGTATACATTAATATATACATTTAAGTATATACATAAAATTATCTCAATCAGTAGTAGTAATAGGAGAAAACTTTGTAAAATATTAATAATGATCTCTAAAGTTCATGCTTCATGCGGAAACAATATTACTTTAGAATCTGAAACTAGATCAACAAAAGAGGCATGTCCTGAATGTTATTTGGCTTTTTAAATCTAAGTCTAATTTAGTAAAAATAAAATCCATGCCTTGCCTATTCGTATTTAAGGGGATTCTCATGTTATAACCACCAGAAGTTATAAACAGCTACGATTATTAAAGTCTTATTTAAGGATCTTCTTAATTTTGTTTCAAAAATCAATGGTTTTCCTTTGAGTAGTGTTCATTTCTAATATTTTCCAAAGACTATTGGAATTTTGCCCAAAAGGTATTCATTTCAAACTCTCATTGGTATCAAATGTAAAGGGCAAAACCCCAAAGCTGTTCACCATTTATTACTATTCTCTCTATATAGTACAGTTCCATATGCTGAACGTGCTTCTAATGATCAACTACATGCAACTATTTAAGGTATAAAGGACTAGAAATCTTTTTAAAAAATTTTTATGGCAACTGAAAACTTTCCTGGGGTAATGTAGGAAAATCTAGAATTGGAAAATGAGCTTTATTGGGCATTAATTCCGTATCTCCTACTTAATTGCTGTGTAGCTTGGGAAAATGGCTATGTCTCTACTTCCTCATCGGTAAAATGTGGATAATGTCATCACACAGGGTTCTTCTGAGGATTAAATAGACAAGACAAAGCTTTACACAATTAAAGCATGTAAGTATAAAAATTTCTACTTGACTTTTTCAGATGCTTCCAACTTACAATTTTTTCAAAAACAAAGAATTAACCTGATAAAAATGCAACTACTCAATCTGGGCAGGAAGTAGCTCCTAACAATAAATAATAAATTCATACTCTGTGTGTGGTCTAACAGTGGAGACACTTGCTGAACTGGTACTGGGCTCTTCAGCGATTCCTCCACCGTCCAAAAACATTGTGACTGCCATCTCCAGATTATTGTTGCAGGCTTCAAGCATATGTTTCCCTACACTTTCACTTGCACCTGAAAAAGCAATAGACAGGAGAAAACTTTTAAGGCACCTTTTTACATTCAGTTCTTATTAGTATACAGAATTGCCAAATTAATAGTACCTTTTCCCTTTAAGAATGAATGACTTTTTCTTCAAACTAGAAAAATAGAATAACTTTTAAAAAAAAACCTGTTTACTTCTATACTGTTGGCTGATTGGTGTGAAATATACAGAGCTAGAAAAGAAAGTAGCTGCATTAAAATAGCAGTCTTCCTTCATAATAAAACAAAAACTAAATAAAGCATTTATTTGCCATTTCTTTAAATGGACCAAGTATATATTTGTTAATAAACTGAAGGAAAAAAAAGAAAAATGAAAGACTACTGTTCTAGAAAGTTGGAAATACTTTGTTAGAAAGAATGCATTTCTGTTAGCATTTCTATTTCTATTAAAAAGAAAGCATTTTTCCTTACAGTGGGAGAGAAGTGAGATAGAACATTTTGTCAAAGATACAACTAAGTCAAAACCTGGTAAGAAATGTCAGTGTTCATCATTTAAAAGTGCCCTATCACACACTTAAACTCATTTTCTAAAGCCAGTATAGTCTGTTAGATACAATGTAAAGTGGTAAAGCCCTTTAGGAAAATAATTTTACATGTATCAAGAAACATAAAAATACTTGTTTCTTTTTTGACCCAGTAATATGGGTGGACTTCTAGTCAGAAGAAAACGTATTATTTATTCTACATAAAATAATACATGCATAAACATGTGCATATGCATATCCAGTATAACTTCAGTTAATATAAAAAATTAGAAACAACATAAATGTCCAACAGTAGAGACTGAATTACAGAATCTATCTGATGAAACATTTTGTGGCCATTAAAAAGCATCTCAGATGGGAGTGGGGTTGGGGGTTGGTAAGAAAGGTGAAGGGATTAGGAAGTACAAATTGGTAGTTACAATATAGAACATGAGGTACAGTACAGAGAATATAGTCAATAATGTTGTAAAGACTGTATATGGTGTTAGATGGGTGCTTGATTTAACGGGGGATCACTTCATAAATTATATAAATGCCTAACCACTGTGCTGCACACCTGGAACTAATATAAAATAATACTGAATGTCAACTATAATTTCAAACAATTTAAAAAATTAAAAAAAATATATATTCACATTCATGGGATATGGGGTGCAACATGGGGAATATGCAATGGTGTTGTGGTGGCTGTGTGCAGTGTCAGATGGGTGGTGCACTTGTGGGGGTTGTCACTTTGTGAAGGGTGTAAATGTCTAGTCATTGTATTTTGTATACCTGAAACTAATAAAAATAAATAAAATAAAAAGCATCTCAGGCTTTCCATTTGGGATGATGACTTTCTATCTGAATGAAGTCCCTTATAATCTATTTCAGTGAGGTCTGTTGGTTGTGTGTGGGGGGTGGGCGTGTGTATCCGAAAATGTCTTTATTTTGCTGTCATTCCTAAAAAACAGTTTTATTAGATACATATTCTATTTTAAGGCTGACAGCTATATTCTCTCAGTACATTGAAGACAGCATTCCAATGTCCTCTGGCTTCTGTTGCTGCTGGGAAATCAGATGCCAAAGAAAAATATTTATATACCAATCTGTTGTTGTTTCTCTCTAGTCCCTTTTAAGATCTTGTCTGTCTTTGGTCTTCTGCAGTTTCACTTTCATTTGTCAGGGATGATTTTATTTCTTCTCCTTAGGATTCACTGGACTTCCACCATAAATAAGAACTGTTACCTTTTATCAATTCTGAAAAATTCTCAGCCATTACTATTTAATAATTACCTTACTCCTCCAGTCATGCTTATTTCCTTCTGGAACTCCAATTAGAACTCTTCACCTCTTTTTTATCTGTTCACTGAGCTTTTACTTTCAGTTAATGTTTTTTAACTTAGAAATTCTGTTTTTGGTTTTACCTAATCTGCTTGGTTTTACCTAATCACCCTACATGTTACTCTGTCAATTTGTGTGTTAAACAGTCTCTGCAGGACCTTCCTTACTTCATGCTCATATTTCAATATTAATCAAACTCACTAAGACAAAATATAAACTTTCTGCAGTCTCTATGGGTCATTGTCTTGTTCCTGCTGGCTCTTGCTTACTGTGCCATGGTTTTTGTGTCTCTTGCGATTATTTCACTTAAGATCTTGTGTGCCTTGGAATTTTAATCTGTAGATTTTTGAAGCCTGGGTTGAAGGTACATTCCTCACAAGAGGACATGATCATTTCACAGATTTTGAAAGGCACCTGTGGGCACTACCAAACAGGGACAACCAAACAAGATACATTCCTGACTTGAAGTTTTACAAGACCACATGGGAAGTCTGACCCTGTAAGGACCCTTGTTATAAATTCGCAGTGAAGCTATCTCCCGCTACTCCCCAACGACCAAGGTTGAAACAATAAAGCTCAATTTCATAAAGGGGCAGGGGTCTTCTTTCAGACTCCTCTCCTTAGGAAGGCCACATTTTCAGTCTGAGTATTCCTTACTTTCTTGCCATCTCACTGATACATTCCCAAAGATTTTATTAAATACACATTTTATTCAGGAATTTTTTTCTCAACAGGAGGGTTATCCGTCTCTCTCTAGTTTAGCCCTACTGCCAGAAATGGAAGCGCTGGCTCTACTCTTAATCTCTCTCATGTGTTTCTCTTCTCTACTACTACCTCCAAGGCTTTAAAGCAAGCCCTTTATACTTCTTACAATAGGCCCCTAACTGATCATCAGCCTATCTTCCACCTGGCTGCTGAGGTTATGTTCCAAAATACAAGGCTCATTATATCACACCCCAGTTTAAAATTCTTTAATGACTCTGACACTACAAAGTCCTTATGATCTGGAAAGTCCTTTGTGATCAGGCCTCAGCTTATCTCTCCGGCTTTGCCTCTCCTCTTCTCCATCCTACACAATTCAGTATAGTTGTACTGAGTTACACACTTCCAATATCCCTCCTCCCCATTCCTCTCTCTCTTCATCCAGCTCATGCATGCTCAAGAATCACCCTACATGTTACTCTGTCAATTTGTGTGTTAAACAGTCTCTACAGTACCTCCCTACGCCCATCACTCTGACACTCTATAATATACATGGATATACTACTGAGCAGTAAATGTTGGTTTACTTTCTGGTTCCTCTAAAAGAGAAGCTTCCTGAATGCAAGGATTGGTTATTGTCTTGGTATCCCCAACACCTAGCATGTTTGCTTGCATGTGATCAATGTCTGATAAACTGCTCACCAGTTATTACACCAGGGAACAAAGAGCCAGGCTTTAGCCAAAACAACTCATTTACATCCTTTGAATTTTACACGGTGTGCATATACTTATGTTTTAAATTTTACTTATAAAGCAATATGGTTACACTGGAAATTACAAATAGCAAATGGGTACTTAGGATAAATGGACTTAAGATAAAATTTCCAGTGAGAGCATCATCTACAAATTTTAAAAGTGCTACATCTCAAACAATGTAAAGTGAAATCAAATGCTCCAAAAAATTGTCAGGTGACATTAGCTATGGCTTTGTCAGACAGCTGGTACATATACCTATAATGCTACTGAAAAAAACTGAACAACAACAAAAAAAAACTGAACAAACTTCTTTCATGAAACACAAATGGAAAAAAGCATTATTATACAGTATTTTTAATATTAAATCAGTAAAAAACATATTACAAAAAAAGCATCTGATCATTTCACTTGAATCTCTAGAAACTTACATATTTATGTTAGCCAAAAATCTTTTTGGGGAATTAGACAAATATAAAATTGTCTTTTATTTGGGGTTTGCCTTTTACCTGGGTATATATGGTAATTTAAGTTACGTAGGACAGGAATGATTTTTCTTTTAAAAAGGCTTCATATATTATTAAAATTTGAGAAACTTTCTCCAACTCTTCTCTCTCCTTCAACTATAAACATCCCATCAGTCAACCAACAAATCCTACAGCTTCCATCTAATCAATCCTATCCACCCAGTCCTCTACGTCCACTGCTACAGTCTTACATGAGCTATCACATCTTTCCACTCTTGGTCATGTCCCCTTTGATATATCTTCTACACTGGAAAATAATGCAAATTTGGCTGTCTCCCCTGTTCAATAGTTCTGCATTGATGACTGCAAAAGTTTTCATCTCTCTTGAGCTGCATACAAGACTCGGCCATTATTTACCACTCCTGTTTTATATCCCTTTGCTCTCATCTCACGTCTGTCTTAGTCCCTTCGGCCACACAGGTCTATGGTAAGCTAAGCAGATCAGTCGGTGGTACTTTATAATGCCACGCTTTTGCCTGATATGGAAGTGGTATCAGTCAAACCAGTCCCCTTGATTTACTTCATGACACACCAAATACCCACCTTTCTGTTAAGTTTTGGACTTTACCCTTCCCTCCTCACCCTGATGTAGATACAGGAACAGATATACTCATGTCCTTTTCCATGATGGTCTTAATCTCTATCATTATCTCTGCTATTTTATCTATGTTGCAAACTTTAAAAGCTCACTGAACTGGACCAGTTCTAAGTTCTCGATCAACCTGAACCAAAAGTTTTCAAGTTCCAGTGTGTACAAATTTACATTCTCAACTAGAAAACATGCTTTAAAAAAATTAAAATCTCAAAAACGAATGCAACTTTTGAGGGTGTAAAAATAAAAGGGAAACCTCACTAAAATGGAATTGGGAGGCTAGAATGGGGAGCTCTCACAGTACTACTTGTCAATGACAGAAGAATTGTCAATGACAAACCCCAACAGAAGAAATCTTCAACAGAAAAGAATAGATTATAGGCCCCAACAGAAAAAGATGTACATTGCATCTCCTACAAAAATATCGATTACCACAGCAACTCTGGTAATAAGAAACCACCATCTCCTTGAACCATTTAATGCTTTTCTCCAATGGACTTTCATTCAAAACAACCCCTCCCAACTTCCTTTTTCTCCATGAAGTAACTTTCCTTTCCTTTGTTTGCTGGACTTGCCTATTTTGCTATAGCTTGCTTGTCCCAAAATGCAAGTCTTTGCTATTCTCAAATAAACCCATTTTTGCTGATAAAATAACTTTCATTTTTAAGGACAACAAAAGCAAGGAGGAATTCACATATCCCAATAATCAATTTTATGTTAGGTAATTAAATGCAAACTCTTTGGGCAAAAACAGCACACAAATGTGATGAAGAATTTCAAGACTCAGGCACTGCCATATTATTTCTCATAAAACTTGAGGCTTTGTTTCAGTGCTTTCCTAATATTTTTACACCGTGTCTAGTTATAATGTGTTGACTATACTTATTAAATGCAAGCCTAAAAGTTCAGGGTCTATTGTACTCCACTGTTTTAATTTACTTATCTACACAGCAGCTTCTGAAAGTTAAAAGGCTCTTATAGGTAGACGACTCTGGCAGCTTGATCCAGCAGAGAGATGCATGAACTGTTACATTTGCCTCCTAACAAACCCTAAAACTAGCTTCTCAAGGCATGTACTGATTTTTCCTTTCAGAGAATAAACTGGCTGAGTTCATACCACTTTGGCTCTTGTCCCTCTAGATGCTCACATTGCACTAAAGCACCACAAAGAGCAGGCTGATGGGGAGTGAAACTCCCTTCTGCCCTAATAGCAACCAATGCTGGCTGCTTTCACTCCTTTTGATTTGTCCATAAGAAAATTCAACATAAAAATGACCACTGCATACAAATAGTTATTGTCTTCCCTTCCAATACCCTCCAACTATCAGAACTCCAACATCACCGGCATGAGAACCATTTAGAGAATTTGCGTTCTGAAGTAAAATAAAAGATGCTATGAAAACCAGGAACTTGTTAAGCCAACCTTCAGGTAAGCTGGCCTGTCAACAATATAGCCTGCTGTCCCACAAGCCTTTTCCTAACTACCTAAATTTTTTTCACTTTATTATGCTGCCTAACATGCTACCACTTAAGAGACTGAATAAAAAAAAAATCCTTTTTAAAACTATAAACTTATTGACGAGTTAAGGATGTATCAATTATTTCACACTGTGAATTAATTCAATAATATTGCTTCCCCCTAAAACCCAGTAACAATAAATTGAGGGTTGAGATAAGAGACTATGGGAGTTGGTTCAGAAAAAAGGGGATGTATGGAGCCTTAGTATCCCAAGTGCCTTTTGGGAGAGAGGTAAGAAAGGCCTACATGAAGTGCCACATGGCGGGCAGGGAGGAGGTGTGGGGGACAGGTATACTTAGAGCACCAAAGACATGGGTACCCTGGGGATAGACACCAAACCACTGGAATGAAGGTATCAACATTTTTCCTCTGGCCAGCCTTATACTCAGTAATGAAGATAAAACATTCTTCATATTCCCTTCTGTTCCCAAGCTCGGGAGTATAGGATAGACATCAAGAGCCTGGATAGTACTCAGATAATCCTGAGTTTGAATCCTAGTTTTATCATTCACTAGTTGGGTGACTTTGAGCTAGTTAATAATTTCTCTAGCCCTTAGTTTCCTCAGTTATAAAATGGGGATATTACCAACTTTATGAAGTGCTTGTGTGGATTAACAGAATTCACATTAAATAACTTGGCACAAGTCCTTAGTGGCAAATAGCTGGCTATTAAGAAGACTGTCCCAAGTTATATGGTACTCAAGCTATAACCAATAACAAATGAAAAATACTGGTTATACAGCTATGGAGATCCACGTGTTGTCAGATAGTAAACGGGCAGAGTAAGGCATCAGTTTTCTTTCCCTCACTCACTGATGCTATGAACATGTGTTTCACTCATGTTAAACACTCATGGAAAAAAAGGAGTACACTGAAGAAAGCAAAAAAATATTACTCTAGAAAAAAGGTGAATGCTATGAATAAAAAACCAAAATACATGAAAGGGATCTGCTCCAAAATTTGTAACAACTAAATAGCATTCCAGTGTGACTGAGGAGAAGCATCAGGAGCTGATATACGGAGGCAGTAGCAAACCTAATAAAAATACAGGTAAGCATTCCAAAATTTTCAAGGTCCATAGGTCTACTGAACTACAACTTAAAATAGAATTTATTAAAAGAGATTATACAGGGAATGACTTTAAGACACAAAAATAAAGCTACAATAAGTAACTGTGATATTTTGGGGGGCAGAGGGTGTCAACACTGGAGGCCCAGAATTACCATCCTATCTATTACAATCCTCACTTAACCATTGAATGCTAGAATATAAGCAGTGTATCCCGGAGATGGAACTACCGTATCTCTGCTGACAATTACGCAGGATAACTTTCATCATTGGAGCTTATCAGCATAGCGACTTGTAAGAGCTTTCAATAAAAGAGGGGGAAGGGGGGCTCTACCTATAGATTTTTTAAAAAGGAAGCACATGCTAAATCCTGGCAAGATTAAACAAGGTAGTTTTAAAGAGGGGCCCAATAAGCAAAAGTACACCGTTTACTTTCTTAAATAAAGCCAAATTATCTGAGCCATCTGTGCTTGTAAAATCAGTCATTCTTAGTTTACTTAGTGTAACATTTTAGAAACAGAAGATAAGTGAAAGATAATTGAAGATTCCAGTGGCTCTTAGGATTGGGAAGTAGTAGAGACATTCAGTAATGTGTGAGACCATTTTTGGTGTTTCATGACTTACGGGGAGGGGGTACTACTGACATTCAGTGGAGAAAAGCTAGGGGTGCTGTAGTAGGTCGAAAAATCCTCCCTCCCCCAAAGACTGCTCACACCTTCATTATAGACTTCCGGCCTCCAGAACTGTGAGAAAATAAATATGTGTTAAGCCATGCAGTTTGAGGTAATTTGTTAAAGCAGCCACAGGAAACTAATACAAGTGCTAAATCTTCTGCAATGGATGGAACAGTCATACACAACAAACTGTCCTAGCCAAAATGCCAATAACATTCCCACTGAGCTTAACAGGAATATGAGGGAGTGAAGGTTAACTGAGATGACAGAAAAGTAAGGAGGGCTAAATGATACAGGGAGAAGAGTGATAGAGGTTTCACCTCTATACTAAGAGGTAATAACAATTTTTGATGGGTCTGCTGAACAAATTTAAACTTCCATCTTATTATATTCAGAATAAAGAACATATCTTTTTAAAGACAGGGCTAATAAAACAAGTTTGCAGATTTAAACTATTTGTAACCTTTTTTAAATGGGCTTATTTTGAGGTGCCAATATTTGTGGTAGAAGGACTGCTTAGTCTAACTCAGTGTTCTTAGTTTGTTCAGACCACTATAATAAAAATACCATAGGCTGGGTGGTTTAAACAAAACAAACATTTATTTTTCACAGTCCTGGAGACTGGAAGTCCAAGATAAAGACTCCAGCAGATTTGGTGTATGGTACAGACCCGCTTTCTGCTGCACAGACAGCCATTTTTTCACTGTGTCCTAACACGGCATAAGGGACAAGAGAATTCTCTGGGGTCTCTTTTTTAACAACATTAATCCCATTCCTGAGGGCTCTACCGTCATGACCTAACCAACTTCCCAAAGGCCCCCACACCCTGATATCACATTGGGGGTTAGGATTTCAACATGTGAATTTGGGGCAGGGGAAGACACATAAACATTCAATCCATAATCTATGGCCGGAGTCCTGTCTCACCACATGCACCCTTTCGATTTATCCCTTATCTTTTCTTCCTTCCATCTGCTTCAAGCTTGCTAATGGCACCAAATAGCATTATTTAACCCAGCTTGTGGCACACAATTTATCAGTGGCCATTTCCTTGCTGCTGCCTCTTAATTCACTCTCTCTCTCCATTAAATGACAATATAGAAAATAGCCCCAAACCTGTAATGTAGTCCACGTCTCACCACAGCTAGAAGAAAGAATCAAGACTTAAGAGTCCCTTATGCCTGGTCGCTACACTACTTTCAGTGCCAAAGGACAGTCTCTTCACTACTGTCAAGGAACCAAAGTATGGCAGTCACGAGGGAGGGAAGGAGGAAGGGAGGGAAGAAAAGAGAAGGTGGAAGGAAGGGAATGAAAGAGAGAAAGAGGGTGGGGGGTAAGAGGGAGGGGAGAAGGGAAGTGAAGGGAAGGGAGGAAAGGGAAAGGGAAGAAGGAAGGTAGGTCCCTCTACAGATTCCTTCTTGCCCCCAGTGATAGAGCACAGAAATGACAGACACACACAGAGGTTACTTTTTGGTTCCACATTTCCCCCAGAAATGATAACATAAGTAAGCTAGAGAATCCATCAAGGAAATGAAATGGGAGTGGGTGATAGTTGTAAGAAATAAAGTGAAAGTTTAGCCTCCTCATCAGTCTCTCTCTTTCATCTTGGAGTTTCTTAGCATTCAGGAATAGAAAACAAAATAAAATAAAAACCCTTATACACAGAAAAATAAATTTAGTAAGTACGAGAGGAACAAAATGATTACGTTAGGGAAATGAAATGATTGGTTAAACAAAGCTAATTTTTGTTGACTCAACAAAAGGAGCCTATAGTGAGGGAAGCAGTAATGTGGAGGAAAACGCATGGGCCTGGGAGCAGACACCAGACTTCTAGTCCTTGTTCCACCATTACCTGGTCCAGGGCAGACCAGCTATCTATTACTAGCCAGGGACAAGACAGAAATGCCAGTGGAAGCGCTTAGACACTTAATAGCAATTCAATAGAGTAATGCATGTCTGTTGAATCTAATAATGAAAAGTTGGGGCCGAAAGATTTATGGATGGCAAATTATCATATGATAAAATGACCAATATCATTAGTCACTAGGCAAATGCAAATTAGTCACAATACCATATCATTACATACCTATTAAAATTAAAAATACCAATGGGCAACTGGAACTCTCACAAATTGGTGATGGGAATGGAAAATGAAAAACAGTTTGGCAATTTCTTAAAGTTATACACTTATATGATCCTATAATCCCACTCCTACGTATTTATCCAAAGGGAAATAAAACATTCACACACTTGTATGCTAACTTTTTTTAGCAGCTTTATTTATAATCCCCCAAACTAGAAACAACACAATTATTAGCCATTCATTTAATGTATGGATAAACAAACTGTAATATATCCGCACAATGGTATACTATTCCCCGAAAAAAAGGAAGGAACTACTCACTACTCAACAACATGAATGAATTTCAAATGCAGTATGCTAAGTGAAAAAAGTCAGACTCAAAGGCTACACACTGTGATTCCATTTACATCACATTCTGGAAAAAGAAAATCAATAGACAAAAAGATTAGGTTACAGGTGAGGGGAAGGGTTGACTACAAAGGGGCCGGAGGAATTTTTTGAGAATGATAAACTGTCGTGCATCTCAATGTGGTTATATGATTGCATACGCGTCTCAGCTCTCATAGGTATACAACTAAAAAGGGTCGATTTTATTGTATGCAAATTATACCTTAATCTTAAAGATTTGGACTTAGATTTCTATTTATTTTATTTCATTTTTTAAGCAATTAATTTGTTTTGTTTTTTTTTAATGACAGTACTGGTCTGTGAAGATTGGGAATTTTTTTTAAAAAAACGTCCTTTCCTACAAATAAGTTTGAAAAGTACTGACCTAAGACATTTTACTTCTCTGGGCCTTCAATTTCTCATTTAATTAACTCAGAAATGGGTCAAGATGGCTACTAAGATACCTTCTAGCTCTAACCGAAAAAAAACCAAAACAAAATCTACGCGTATTCAGTAATTCCTGGTTCCTGAAGTGCCTTTATATTGGAGGTATTACCACATTCCTGATGTTGGAAGTACTACCACACGCTCCTGGCTTTTCTTCTACATCTTTGGTCTCTCTTTGCAGTCTGTCAGATGTTTGTGTTCCTTCAGCTTTGTGTCCTGGAACCTAGTATTTTCTCACACTACACTCTCCCCTGCAAGATGCCATCTACTTTCATATTTTCAACTGCCATCAATATGACTCCTCAAATGTCACTTCTCCTTCCAGACCCAAATAGTCATTTGCTCATTGAACAGCTCCAACTGGAAGTCCCACAGGCAGCAGCTAACCTAAAACTGAACTAATCATTTTCTCCCCAAACAACTTCTCTACCAAACCTTCACAAACAGCAGCAGTATCTGGATGTCCAAAACAGAAATCCGAAGCTTCATTCTGACTCCTCTGACTTCTACCCATATCTTTCAGAGTCCACTTCTCTGCCACGAACTTATTTCAAGACACCAGTGTCTTTCAAGCGTAATGCAACAGTCTTCTACTGATCTCTGTGCCTACCACACCTCTTCTCCACTACGGCCAAGTGGCTCTTTCTAAAAAATCCAAATCTGATTATGTCACTCCCCTAATTAAAGCTTCACTGATTCCCATTACACTCAGAATAAAGCCAGGTTCCTCACCGTGGTTTAACAAGGTCCTTCCTAATCTGGCACCCACTTAATCTCTTCAATTCCATTTAGTGCATCTTCCACCAGCTAGGCTCTATTCATTTGGATTTATCAATTCCCTAAACCTATTGTCTCTGCTTTCTTGTCTCTGTATGTGTGTTAAGTCCCTGTGTCCTCCAGGCCTTTACAAACATTCCTCCTGCTAGAAACATCTCTCCTTTAGGTTTTAGCTAAGAAATTACTTTTCCTGGGAAGTCTTTCTTGATCTTCCTCTTTTGTGCTCCAAAATAGCTCCTTTCTATTTTCCCATTGTATTACAATACCTGTGTATGTGTCTGTATTCCTGGTAACTTTTAAGCTTTTTGCATAAATACACCTTGTCTTTTTCATTGCAGTATCCCCATGATCTGAACAACGCCTGGCACATAGTAGTTTATCAATAAATACTGAATTTATTGGTAAGATTTCATTCACAACTCAAAAAAAACTACTTCCCTAAATTTCTGTTCCAAAGTCATTATCACCTTTTGAAATAATTCTTTGTTAGAGTTTTCTTTTGATATATCTATAACACTTGCAACAGACTACTTTTCCTGCCAGAGAACTTAAAAATATTTTAATGCTAACCCAAGAGAAATGTATTGTAGAAAAGACTATGAATGGAAATTGGTCACAAAGCCAAATACCACACACACCAGTTTCTAATTTCTGTAACAAATATGCATTCATTCAACAACTTGAGAGAAATATTAAACTAAGGTCTCTTCTACACAACTGAGGTTCTATAATTTCATTAAGTATGTGAATGCCTACTATGCACAAAGCTTTACAATGCTATACTAGCAAACTCCTGTATTCTTCTCAGCCTCTCCTTTCTATTCCCTCACATTGTCTGTCCTTACCTTTTAATTGCCTGTTTATTTTTGCCTATTTTGTATCATCTATCTATCCTTTTTATCAAGAATTATTCTTGTGCCTTTCTCTGGATATGACTCACACTTCTGGACCCAGATCTTTAAAGCTTGAAGGGATCTCCAGGACTTGAAGACTAAGACAGGACATCGGTGACAATTAGAAGAAATACAAGACGATTTTGGAACCACTCAGAAGGTAGGAGTTTGGGCATCCCCCCAACATTCAGAACCGCCCACAGCACTACGAGCTTTACTCATCAGTGTCATCGTTGTCTATTTGACTATGAGCTTCATGATATCTGGAACTATGTTTCTCTTACTGTGTTTTTCCCAGTATTTGTAACAGGCCCAGTACTGAACAGAGCATATTTGGATGTTAATTAAATTGAACTATACTGAGATTAAGTAACCTACACAGTCACTCAAGTCAGTGAATAAAGTGGTCTTCAATTAAATTAAAAAAAAAAAATTATTCTGATTACATCTGTGTATTTTGTGTAGGTGTGGATGGATGACAGCCCAAATGCTGTTAATGGGTAATGCCATGGTTCAAAACATTTTCAAAAATTGTACTTTTAGAATTACCTTCAGATTCAGCAGCACATTCTTTCCTCCTATTTGGGGAATTCATATGACTTTTAAAAGCAGTCAGCAGTCATTCAAAGCCATGTATGATGAATAACCAGGGAGAGCAAACTGAGTAATATTGTAAAATGTAGCAGACTATAACAGGACAGGTTTACTACTTAACTTCAAATAAGTCTAACGACAGAAGTTGTAGAGGTATTAATATATATGTTCTCAATGTGATTACTTCAAACAGCATCATTTTCCTTGGCTACTTGCTTATCAAAGAGTTTGATTATGAAAAAAATGTTTACGATATAATGTTAACTGAAAATTTCAGGATTCTAAATTATGCATGCTATGATCCACAATGTAAAAATAAGAAAAAATATTAAAAATAAAAGTATGTAAACAAGAATTGGAAGATAAAATGTAAAATATTGTTGTGAAAGTGGATTAGTTTTTCCTTTTTTCAAAATTATTTCATATGATATCTTTTTAATAATTTAAAAAATCAAAGTCCTTACCTCATACTCATGTATCATATACACAGTGAGATTTGTTCTAGTTAGTGAGAAATAAGACTTACAACTCTTTCAATTTTCTGTTCTATTTCTAAATGCCACCGAAAAGGTAAGACTTACATTTTTGAAAATGCATTGCTTTTACCAGAATGTTGAGCTTCCAGGTAAGTAAAACCTTTCTGAAATCGGAGCATAAGTGCTTAAATTCAGTTTAATTCACCCAGCAATGAATAATTATCAAATACCCTTTTATCATAAATACAATTTAAAATATATGCAGACAGAACCCCAAAATTTCTTTTTAAGATATGTGAAAAAGACTAATGGGGTCAATCATGTTTCTAAAAGTTAATCGCTATCTTATATAAAAAAAAAATCCCAAAAATTATTAATAGAAATTCATTAAAAACAATCTAAAGTATTTTTTTACATTAAAAACAATCTAAAGTATTTTTTTCTTTTGCAGAATTCCAAATACTTTGTTCTACTGAGGGTCTCCAACTTGACTCAGAAATAGAAAGGCCTGTGTCCAGGAAACAAGCCATGTAGACTAGCAGACAGAAACAGATTTAAAGCAATTAAGTGAGTTACTTCATCTTACCACACTGGGTTTTTCTCTATGTTTAACAAAAATGTTGCATTAGAAGAAATAATGTGAGATTAAAACAATATGAGTTGTTGAAGGGGTGGTAATTAGCAGAAAAAAACTAAAATTAAACAGATATCATCTTAAACCACTTCTAAAAAATCTGAATCAAGATTAATAATGGTAAATATTTCAATATCTAATTCACTACAAAGATTTTTCTATATAAACATAATGCAATATTAACTTGTATACACAATAATTTCTAATTTTCCCAATAACATTGATCTGCTTAGCCATTGGGAAATGCATTACATCTTTAATATAAAAATCCAATCACAAAAGTTTAAAAACATTAAGAAAAGTTATTCCACTCCTCATCTCAATTTGATTACAAATTTTACTTTATCAACTTTGATGTGATGTTTTGTGATGTTTCATGCCCACAAGCCAGATAATGCATCAAACATCTAGTTATTATTGCTGAGCAAAAATTAAAACTAGCTTTCATTATAAAATGGCAACGTGTATACAACCTGCAGTAGTTAAAACAATTAAAAAAAATTTACTTAACCAGGTCTTGTACGTCAAATTCTACGTACTTTAGTAGTGGAAACGTTCTCTGCATCTAACAAATTACCAAGAAAAAGTATAGATCTGTTAAGGGAGGGAACTAACATTCTGACCTCCTTCCAAAATGACAAACTAGAACGGCAAAATTACACTCAGGCACATGGAGTACTCTTCTCTCAAATCACTCCACAGAGAACTTCATCATTTGCTCCGCCCTCTAATAACTCATGCAAAAAAAGTTCAGCACCATCAGAGAGAAGTCAGAGAATTCATAGAATGTCTTAGGGCCTTTCCTCCAGACGGTTAGAGGTTCTGCGTGTGCCCTTCGCAGAGGACCAAAGGAAAATAAAAACCAAGGGTTTGGGGGATACTGACATCCAGAAACTGATTTTCTCTCAAAGAAGTTTCTGCCGCCATCCCTGTTTTATCGGCAAGAGGCCCCGGCGCCATGGTCTCAGTCTTTATGATTTTATTATGGGGAGGTGGGAAACGCCACCCAGGATTCCTCCAGGCCTTCTCTATTAAGGTTTGTGTGTGTGTGTGTATGGGAGGGGGGTCCTCCTCATTCTAATCTTAAAACCTCTGTCTTGAAGGTACTCCTCAACACACACACCCCTTTCTGGCAGCCTATCCCACGGGATCCGTGAAGGCGCCGCCGAACCCACCAGCCTCGCCGTTAAAGCAGGAGGGCCCCAACAAGCCAGGGCCACGGCGATGGCTCCAAGGGGCCCAGAAAAGGGAAGGGCAGGCCAGGGACGGGGGAGAATGACCTGGCCGAAGAAGAAAGGAAAAAGGAGGTGAGGGGATGCACTGCACCCCAGGGCTGCACAGAGAAGAGATGACGATCAAGGAGGAGGGCGGTGGCCCGGGTGCGGCCCCCCACCATTCCCGCCCCTAGGTCCCTGGGCCGGCGGGGGCTAAAGGGCTCGGCCCATTCCCGGGGTCTGAGCTGACAGAAGCGGGGAGGGGGTCCCCCTCCACACTACGAGAAGACCGAGAACCAGGGTTTGGGATACGTGGGGGGGGGAGGGCAGTCTCCCGCCTGAACCGGAGACCCGACGCCGTCGTCGCCTCTTCCTCAGGAGGGAGGACGCGAGCTATGGGGAAAAGCCCGAAGGAGGAATGCATGAAGGTAAGGGGAAGCCGAGGGTGGACGGGCCGCCCGATCCAGACCCCACTCTCCACCTTCCGGTAACCGCGTCTCTTACCGGTGATGGCGGTGAACTGCTGAATTAACCCCTTCAGCGCCGAGGACGCCGCGGAGCCCCCGTGGGCAGCCATCTTACCGCCGCCGCCGCCGCCGCGGAACAACAACACAGACACACACGGACCGCCCTCCCCCACCTCGCCGCGCAGTTTGCGCAGACTCCTTGACCGCCCCAAGCTCCGCCCCTCACGTCCCGCCCCGCCCCCTCCGGCGGTCGGCGCAGGCGCACTTCCAGGCCGGTCCGTGAACGGTTTCTGCTCTGGCGGTTGGTTGTTTGGTTGCTCCCTGCCGTCGCATCCTTCTTCGCAACCTCTGGTGCCTTCCTTTGCAAGCTCCGAGGCCAATCTCATAGACTCGATATCGGTTTCTGGTTTCCTAAGGAAGCTTCGGGTCGGCAGGTAGTAAGTAGGCTCTTCGCGTTTTAGCTTCACAAGCTTTGACAGACCCAACTGCCGATAACAGTTTTTTTTTTTTTTTTTGCAGGTCCATAGCCCTCTGCTAGGTTTCCTGCAGCTCCCATCAAAATACAAAGCCCACATCATCGCACTGAAACGACCTTCGTACCTGCTTCCCAACCTCTACACTAGTTGCTTAGCGACCCATCCAACAGAAGTAAAATACCAGAACCCTTCGTGCCGGTAAAGCACTGGGTGCAGTCTGACACATGGTAGGTTTTAATAAATTATTTCCTTCAGTAAATCTGTCAACATATGTCTCCCCGTAAGGTTTCACTTAGTTTCCTCCTATAAAACGAGGAGGTGTCATTTATGTAAAAAGAAAATGGGTATATGTATATACACTAGAGGAAAGAAATGTATAGAAAAGGTACTGGAAAGGTGTCCTCAAAACGAGAGGGGGGCCAATAGAAGGGATGATGAAAGGGGACTTTGAGGTTTTTATCCTTTATTTTTAAACAAAGGCAACGTTAGTATGTTACTGATATAATTTAAAATTTTTAAAAAAACTTATAGCGGTGCACTCACATCTGATGATCCTCCATCTTGAGAGTAAAGTTGAAAAGACTCTAGGTTCTAACCTCCCACCTCCCACTTACCACCTCCCATCCCCACCCACACCCACATATTATACATCTACATAGGAAAATGGCCCAATAAAAGATTGGATGAGTCATCTGGAGAACTGACCCATCCTAAGAGACTATAAATATGCTATTGGGGCAAATTAAGAAGTAACCGACTCAAATCAAGGTAACTAGGATTATATAGTGTCAGGAAGATACTGGTTTATAAGAAAGCAGACTCCTGATCAAGAGCATTGTCAGTTAAATGACAAAGGTTGATCCTGGCACCACCTTTCAGGTTGCTGCAGTTTATGGGTGGGTTGAGGAATTCCAGGGATCAGTCATGGATTTGGGAAACTGTTTGCTTCCCATTGACACAGAGGTGCAAAAAAGGGAGGGGAAAACCAGAGCAAGAAACAATGTGATCTCTTCCTTCTTAAAGGCCTTAATCCTAAATGCCACGTCACTATAGCCAACAATGGAAAATCAAGCTCCAAATAAAATGGTATAATACCATTGACTACAAAAACTAGATACAGTTATTACTGCACCTCCATTAAATGGAGAGGCTAACAGTGAGATCTGTAGGTTTATTTCTGAGGTCTTAGAATTCAAATATGGTGATGTGATTTTTAGATTAATCTTGTGAAAAAGTGGCAAAGATTGTAGCATCTGCAACTCTAGAAAAATTTTGTAGAAATTAAAAAATAAGTTAAAAGAAAATGAGGCAGGAAATTAATAATGAAACCTTGAAAAGCTTTTTTGGATTATTAAAAAATATAAAAGAGCTTTAGAATTATAAGAGAATATATTTACATACATCCCCAGATCATGGAAAATATGTTTTTTTAAAAAACATGGATCGCTATCAGAAAAGAAATTAAATTGCAAAAATTTTATATATTGAATAATACATAGTTGAAGTTTTAGATGACAAAGAGCAAATATTTCAAAGCTAAATCTCAGTTACTATTTGAATTATATCACTAAATTATTCTAGGATTTTGTTTTTAATTTTAGTTCTGGTTTTAAGACTCCCTGCCTCAAAACAATTTAACATGTTACTGTAATTTAATGGATGACAGTAAATGAGCTAGAAGGGATAGTCAACATAATCTGATTCAACATTTATTTTATCATGACTCTCCTGAAATTCAGAAAATTTGAGAGAGTTGTTCAAGGTCACATAATAGTAGGGTAGAGCCTGGAATCCAAATACCTTGAATCCTAGATAAATGTATTATACTTTGATTGTAAATTAAAATGACAATATTTATTTTGTTTAAAAGAACATATAATTAGATTACATAATTTTAAAAATTGAACTAGATGCTATTGACACAAGATATACCTAAACATAAGCATAAAGTTGAAAAGTTAAAAAAGATATACAGAGGTAATATTAAGGAAATGAAAGCTGCTATGGCTATATTAATTTCAGACAAAATACACTGTAAAGCAAAACATATCATTAGAGGTATAGAGGGGCACTATATAATGACAAAAAGAACAAATCACCAGGAAGATAAAATAATTCTAAACCTGTATGCACTTAATAACATGGTCTCAAGTGTATATAAAGAAAAATTAATGTTTAAAGAAGAAATTTGACAAATATACAATTATACAACCCCCGTGTCTCAGACAAAAGTAGTAAAGATACAGAAAAGACTCATTCTATTCAAGCACATGTGGAACAAAATAAAAATTGACCACAAAGCAAGTCTCAATAAATGTCAAAGAATCACTATAATATAGAACATGTTCATGAAGTAAAGATCAGCTAAATTAAAAATTAGTTTAAAAAGAATAACTTTAAAAAATAACAATTCTTATATGACTTGGAAAGTTGAAAACAAACTTCTATATAACTAATGGACCAAAGACAAAATAAAAATGGTGTATCATTCAGAGTCCCCTGAAGTAACAGATGATCACTCAAATGATTTATAAAGAACCTAATTTTAAAGGTGTGGGCAGGATATATGGGAATAAAGGGACAGTGGAGGATCTGGGACTAGCAACAGTTGGACCGTCACAATATCTAGGTTCAAAGGGACAAGGAGAAAGAGGAGTTGCTGGAATCCCAAAGGAGAAAGAATGGTAAGAACAGGCCATCTTTTAAGAAGCAGGGCCTTCTGTTAAGGGATGTAATCAGTCTGAGGCAATCTCACAGAGAAGAGACCAAAGAAATAATACCCTGAGCTCAAGCTCCTCCTCCAGAAATCCTCACTGGCAAAACCCGCCAAGAAGACAGAGGGCACAGTCAGCCTATGGGGTGGAGAGTACGGTGCAGAAAAGAGGAAGTGAGTGGCTTTGTAGGGGCAAAGGGAAATTGATAGAGTCACAAATGAAAAGTGGAAAATATTTAAAACTGAATGGTCATGGAAATACATATCAAAATTTGTGGAATGCAGTTTTTAACAGTACCTAAAGAAAAAACATGTAAACTTAAATGGTTATATTAGAAAAGACTAAAAAATGAGTATGAGGTGTAATCAAACAATATGGTGAATGCTTAAATTTAAAAAAAATTATTACAGGGCCGACCGGATGGCTCAGTTGGTTAGAGCGCGAGCTCTGAACAACAGGGTTGCCAGTTCAATTCCCACATGAGCCAGTGAGCTGCGCCCTCCACAACTAGATTGAAGACAACCAGCTGCCGCTGAGGTTCCGGTGGGGTGGCCGGATGGCTCAGTTGGTTAGAACGGGATCTTTCAACAACAAGGTTGCCAGTTCAATTCCTGCATGGAATGGTGGGCTGTGCCCCCTGCAACTAAAGATTGAAAACGGCAACTGGACTTGGAGTTGAGCTGCACCCTCCGCAACTAGATTGTAGGACAACAACTTGGAGCTGTTGGGCCCTGGAGAAGCACACTGTTCCCCAATATTCCCCAATAAAATTAACAAAAAATTATTACAGTAAAAGACACATTGCCGTTAATCCCCCTCAAAATACTCCCCCTCCCTTTGAACGCACTTATCCCATCTTTCTTGCCACTTTCTGAAGCAGTTCTGAAGTCCTCTTTTGTGAGTGTCTGGTTGGGCTGTCGCGGCTGCCTCTATGTCCTGAATCATTGTGACTTTGGGGAAGAGCCAGAAGTCGCACGGTGCCAGATCCAGTGAATCATGTGGATGAGGACATACTGTTTTTATTTGACAGAAATTGCCATATACCAGAAGCAATGCATGACACAGAACTTTGTCATCATGGAGGATGATTTATGGCACACTTTAAAACACCCTTCTCCACCGTAGCTCACACCCAACTGACTGCCCCAAACAATCTGAAACTTGTCACAAACTGTTACTAAGGTTCGACGTGCTGCTTCCCATATTGAAGATCCCTGCCTTTCCATTGAATGGCACTCGACAGCAGCATTCACCATATGTTTTGATCACAACAGAAAGGCTCTGTGTCACACATAGCTTCTGGTACGGCAATTTCTGTCAAATGAAAACATTATGGTATGTCCTCATCCACCTATTCACTGGATTTGGCGACTTCTGGCTCTTCCCCAAAGTCAAAAAGACCATGAAAAGGAAACGTTTTGAATTGATTCAGGACATCAAGGCAGCCACGACAGCGCAACTACTAAAGACACTCATGAAAGAGGACTTCCAGAAGTGCTTTAGAAAGTGGCAGGAATGATGGGATAAGTATGCTTGATCAGGGGGAGTACTTTGAGGGGGATTAATGGCAAAATGTCTTTCACTGTAATAAAGCTTTTTAATTTAAATATTCACCATATTTGTTGATCACACCTTGTAGCTCAACATCTAATCAAAAAGTTAATAAAGGAACAACAGAGTAAACCTAGGGAACTTTGAGAGGGGAAAGGCAGAAATCAATAAAAGAAAACGAAATACAAAAAGGATCCATAAAACCAAAAGCTTGTTCTCTGAAATAACAAGTAAAATTTAAATACTTTGATTAACTAAATTAAGAAAAAAAGAAAGACTATAAAGAATGAAAACAGGGACATAGCAGATACAGCAGTGATTTTAAAAATAAGAGAATATTATTATGGACAATTTTATGCCAATGAATTAAGAAAGAGATAAATATCTGTTCTGGAAAAATACAATTTACCAAAATTGACTTGACTATGAATAGACTGATGACAATTAACGAAATTGAATTCACCACACAAACAAAAAGATCCAGATGATTTTATAGGTGATCGCTACAAAAAAAATTAAGCAACAGATGATCCAAAATTTATGCAAATTATTCCAAGAAAGAAACAAAGGGACACACAGTTCCTTCTATGAAGCTAGCATAATCTTAATATCAAAACCAAACAAAACAGTAAATGAAAGCTCAGCCTCACTTAAAGTTATTGAAACAAAAATGTTAAACTAAACCAAAATTTAGAAAAATCCTGTTACACACATACATACATACATATATACATTTATTTTTAAATTGAATTTATCTCAGGAATACAAGCATAATTTTATAGTATAAAGGTCCTTCAATGTAGTTCATGATAGTAGAACAAATTAAATGAGAGAATCCATTTGATCAGATACAGAAAAATCAATGATATAAATCAATATCCCTTCACAAAAAAAACGACAAAAACCCTTAACAATCTAGGTAGAGAAAGGAACTTCCTTAACTTAATGAAGTGTGCTCACCAAAAACACAGAGTAAAAAGCATTACACTTAATAATAAAACATTCAAAGTTAAGAGTAGGATAAGTATGCACTCTATGACTATTTCTATTCAACAATATCCTTGAACTCCTAGCCTTAGCAGTAAGATGAGAAAGAGTATATAAAAGAATTTTTAAATATCAATGACAATATCATTATATGATATTTAATGACAATATCATTATAGACTATGATTATTTACATAGAAAATCTAAGAACTAACCGACAATTTTTGAACTAATAAGCGTTCAGGTATATTTCTGAATATAAAACCAACATACAAGACACATTTAAAAACTCTGTTCCTAAACATGAGCAGCAGCAACTAATTTTAAAACTATCCCATTCTCAATAGCAACTAAAAGTATAAAGTGCCTAAGCATAGATTTAACAAAATGTACCAGGTCTTATGAAGAAAATGATTAAACTTTATTGATAGGCATTAAATGAAGAAATCTATATTAATATATGGGGACGCAATATATAGATGCCAAATTTATGTATATATGTTAATAAACTCAATGTAATTCCAATCAAATTCCCACAGAGTTTCTCAAGATTTTAATAAGGTGATTTTAAAATTCAACGTATCAACGTATCAATGATAATCAAGACTTTTAAAATAGAACAACGTGGAAATTTTGCCCTACTAGATATCATGAATTATTATAAAGGTATAGTAACTAAGATTGTGGTACTGGTGGGGGATAAACAAAGAGAGTGGAGAATAGAGTCCAAAAACAGACAAAAACATATATGGACACTGGGACAGAAGTGACATTACAAAACACTGGAGGAAAAAAATAGTCTAACTGATCTAGGACTCGGGGGCCAAATAAAATTGGATCCAAAGCCCATATCAGACACAAAAATAAATTATAGATTTATCAAAGATTTAAAGAGTAGCAAAACTTTACAACTTTCCGAAAATATAGGGTCTTGTCTTAATGACTTCAAGTGAACTGCTTTGCACAACTTAAGGAGGGGATGCCATGCACTTTTTTGCTCCAGGGGGCGCCATTCACACAGAACACAGGTTATTAAAAAGCCCTGAAGCTGTAGATCACGAAGTCCTGATCAAGACAGGGAAAGATTTCTTAAAGAAGACAAAATCACAAGCCATAAAGGCAAAAAGTAATAAATTTGACATTGAAATTAGAAATGTCGGTAATATAAGGGGTGAGACTGGGATTTAAACCCTAACAAAAATGAACTGACAGAAAACTTGAAGAGTGGTGTGCTCAGAAACTATAAAAAGAAAATCCAACTAATAAAAGTATCTCTTGTTATTTTTTTCAGCATCTTTCATATGGATCCAGTATTACTGCCACCAAAAAGGTACGTTACACTGTGGGACAGGCATTAACTTTTTTAGGGTATTATGAATTATATCAGGAAACCCCAACTCAGCTGGCTTAAATAATCCAAGTTAGGGCAGGGTCTATGTCCATGACCACAGGGCTCTAGCTCTGCTCTCTTGACTTTCCCTCACCTGTCTGAGCTTTATCCTAAGCTGGTAGCTTAGGGTAGCTGCAGGAGTTCCAAGCATCACATTCAGATACAATAACATCTAGAGGAAGAAGAACCAGCTTATCTCTTCTGCCACATCTTTTTTTTTAATTGAGACAGGAAACAAGCAAATGTTTCTAGAAGTCCCTTGGAAGACTCTTCTTCAAAATTAACCGGTCTGAATTGAGTCACAGTTCTGTTCCTAAAGCCGCCGTGCCAAGGAATGTGAAATAAACATAACTGGTTTAGTAAAGCAGATGGCTTTGTGGAGGAAGGTGGATGGATACCTCCCTAAAGTCTGGTGCTTTTGGGAAGAAGGAGGGAAATGGGTGCTCATTAGGCAGTCAGAATCTGCTCCATTCATAAAGCTTCACTCTGAGCAGAATGAAATATCCCTCCACTTCCCTTTGTTCTGATTCTACCTTTACATAGAATCCTTCTGAGTAATACTTAACCTTTCATGTTCCTTCATACCTTTCAGAAAGTGGTGTAAGAGTATGTTGGTCACTGGCAACTTCTACGCCCTATATTAAAAATTGGTATTTTTGCCGGTCAGAATGACCATCATCAATAAATCAACAAACAACAAGTGCTGGTGAGGATGTGGACTAAAGGGAACTCTGGTGCACTGTTGGTGGGATTGCAGATTGGTGGGATTGCAGCCACTAAGGAAATCAGTATGGAGGTATCTCAAAAAACTGGAAATGGAACTACCTTATGATCCAACAATTCCACTCTTGGGTATCTATCCAGAGAAATCCAAGATGCTAATTCAAAAAAAATATATGCACCCCTATGTTTATTATAATGCTATTTACATTAGCCAAGACGTTGGAAACAACCAAAATGCCCATCGGTAGACAACTGGATTAAGAAACTGTGGTACATTTATACAATGGATAAATTGTGTAAATTTATCCATTGTGTAACTCAGCTATAAAGAAGAATGAAATCTTACCATTTGCAATGATATGGATGGGCCTAGAGAACATTATGCTTAGTGAAATAAGTCAGTTGGAGAAAGACAAATACCATATGATCTCACTTATATGTAGAATCTAAAGAACTGAATAAATGAGCAAAGTAAACAGAAATAGTCTCAGAGATATAGAGGAAAAACTGATGGTTGCTAAATGGGAGGGGAGTGGGGATGAGGGAGAAGGGGAAGGGGTTAGACAGCATAAATTGGTAACCACAATATTGCCACGTGGATATGAAAGACAGTCTGGGGAATATAATCAGTAATGTAAAGATTTTGTAGGGTTTCAGATGGGCACATGTCTAATTAGGGAGACCACTTCATGGACAGTGTAGATGCTTGACCACTGCACTGTACACCTGAAGCTGAAGCTGAATAATATTGTATATCAACTATAATTTAATATACATAGTCACGGGATGTGGAATACAGCATAAGGAATAGAGTCAGTGGAACTGGCACAGCTGTATGCGATGTCAGAGGGGTAGTAGATTGGGGGGTAGGGCTTATCACCTTGTGAGGGGAGAAATGTCTAACTACTACATTGTTTTGTACATCTGAAACTAATAAAAAAAATTGGTAGTTTGGTGTAGGGTTAGCGTTTGCTGTTCCTATGGTTTTTGCTATTTCCTGAATGTTATATAAATGGAGTTACACAGGGTGTACCCTCTTGAATCTGGCTTCTTATACTTAGCATAATACTTTTAAGATTTATCTTTTCTGTTGCCTGTATCAGTATTTCATTCCTTTTTATTGCTAAGTGGGATTCCATTGTAAGAATGTACCCCAGTCTGTTTATCCATTTACCAGTTGAAGTACATTTGGGTTACTTCCAATTAAAGGCAATTATGAATAAAGCTGCTATAAACTCATGTACAAGTTTTTGTGTGAACATAAGTTTTCACTTCTCTTGGGAAGATACCTAGGTGTGGAATTTCTAGGTCATATGGTGAATGTATGTTTGACTTTGTAAGAAGCTGATAAACTGTCCAGGGATTTTGAATTTTCGGTTTTGGAAAGATGTTCAGCAATTGTCACCTTAACCAAGTGACTGAACTTAATATTACTAAGAATGGGACTACTAATATTACTAAGAATGGGAATTATCCATGTCTGATAATTCCAACCTGATATTTTGTATTCCTAATGTGATGCGTTAGGAAATACATAGCTTCACCTATGACATGTTCTTGGCAAAACTGTTGGCTCTGAATCTAATCCAGCTTCTAGGCCTAATTTCCAGACTACGACAAACACAGGCAGATCAAGAAACAAATTAAAGAACACCATGAGGAAGCACTCAGGCAAATCCAGAATATGGATGTTCATAAGACAACTGTCCTGGTCTCTTTAAAAAGTCAATGTCATGGGCAGGGGCAGGTGGGTGAGATGGGGGTGAAGGAACATGAAGACTGTTCCAGATAAAAAGAGTAAAAAGGTATTACCACCAAATACATTGCCTTGATTGGATCCTAGCTGTAAAAAAACAAAAACAAAAAACAGCTTTAAAAGACTTTTTTGGGCAAACTGTGAAAATTTTAATATAGACGTAATATGAGATGACATTAGTAGTAAATTATTTTCTTAGGTGTGATAATGACAATTGTGATTACGAAAAGTGTTCTTATTTCTCAGAGATGCATTCTAACATATTTAGGGATAAAATATGATGTCTGCAACTTTTCAATGGTTTAGCAAATTAAAAAAATATATATATACTACACCTACGATAAAATGTTAACAATTGTTAAATGTAGGCTAGGTAGTTGCCTACATGCATTTATTATATCGTTCTTTCAACAGTTTTGTATGTTTGAAGCTTATATGAAAATAACTGAAAAAATTTAATTATTGTATTTTTATTTCTATAAGTTCTATTAATATTTATATTTCAAATCTGGTTAGCTATTTTTAACCAGATTTAAGCAGATGCTTTCAGGCTAATATTTTATTTCTTTAAACATGATAATCATAGTTATTTTTTAATCCATGTCTGATAATTCCAATATCTGAAGTCTTTGCACATCTGTTCATTTAGTCTGTAGTTTATACCACTTCTCATACATGGTGCCTGGGTTTCTGTGTGTGTGCTTAGTTTATTTTTTTTACTGTGGGGTGCTTATTTTTTGCAAAATTATTTATAGGAATTCTTTGAGGTCTAAGATGAAGGCACATTTCTCTAGAGGGGATTTACCTTTGTTCCTGCCAACCATTTAGGGGCACTACTGTACTGAGACCAATTTAAACTAAACTTATGACTGGAAGCTTTTTGAACTGCACAGGCAAAACGAATTTGGGCTTCAAATCAACATATCAGAGATGGCCTGGAGCTACAGCTTCTCAAAGACAGCCCCCACTCCCCATTACCATCATCAAGGCAACCTTCCATGCAGCCCTTGGTGATAGGGAGTGGAAGGGTTACTTACTTGTGGTTCTCTTACCAGAGGGGTCTTAGTGTTATGGGGGAATGTTTCACATTATATTCCTTTTGTGGGCCAAATTGTGTCCACCTCCAAATTCAAAAGTTGAAGCCATAGAACCTTAGAATGTGAATATATTTGGAGATGGGGCCTTTAAAGAGGTGATTAAATTAAAACTAAGCCTTTAGGGTGGGCTGTAATTCGATCTGACTGGTGTCTTTATAAGAGGAAATGGGGACATGAAAGGAGATACCAGAGAGACCATGCAGAGAATTAGACCAAACCTGCCAACACTTTGATCTTGGACTCCTAGCCTCCAGAACTGGGGAAAAAATTAATTTCTGATGTTTAAACCACCCAGTCTGTTGACGTTAGAACATCCAAACATGTAGAGACTTTTTATAAGAGTTTATTAGAGCCAAACTGATGACATATACTAAGGAGCAAGATCTCAAATGCTTTGGGGAATAGCAGTTTTGCAGCTTCTTTTATGCACTTGAAATTAAGGAGAGGACGTAAAGAAGATTGGAGAAAGCAAGGGGGAGATTGGATTACGGGATAGTTATGTCCTCTCTTGAGGATTAATAACGCCTTCAAGGGGTATTACTTTTGGCATTTCAAAGGTGTGTTAAACTTTGAAGATGCACAAAAACAATGGACAGGGCTGGTTAAAAACCTTTCACTGAAGAAGTTATAAGCCAGTGCAGTAGTTCGATTTTTGCATATGTCCATGGCTTGTGTGTTTTGTGCCTTTTTACGCTTGAATTCTCTTTAGGAATAAAGACTTTGTTTAAAAAAAAAAGAAAAGTTATATGCCTGGGGCACGGCTACCCACCATGACCTGCCCAGTTAGGAATTTACTGTCAGAACACCCTGTGAGGTTACTTTCCATAACCCCGTTTTTTAAAATGGCAGGCCTAGCAAACTAATTCAACTCCCCACCTTCTGCGGCCCTGGCTTTTGACTTCTTTACTCCACACCTCATGGGGCCATGAAAATTGTTGCTCAAGTTTGTCACATTGGGCCTGTTCTCTCAAAGAGGGGAGACTTCGGTGCTCCCTTTCCATTCAGAAATTCCACATTCTCTTTGATTGGGCCCAGTAATTTCTTACTGTCTTGTCATGTCTTCCATTGTTTTCAACAAGTTTTGATTGTTTTAAAATAGCTAGCAATTTTAGTTGTTTTCTGTGGGACAGTCTATCCAAATACCTCCCTCCACAGATCAGCGTTGCTGGAGCTGCAGCTACACTGTGGTGAGGAATTGATGTGCTAAACTGTCCACAGTCCTAATAATGGAAGGCTTCAAGGAGAAAAGAGGGGTGGATAGAGAAAGGAAGAGAGGCAAGTAAGGAAAGAGGGAAGGGAAAGAGTGGGAGAGAGGGAGAAGGAAGTGAAAGGGAGAAAGAAAGAAAAGTAAAAAAATAACTGATCATGGGGAGGCTGGATGGCTCGGTTGGTTAGAGAGTGAGCTCTGAACAGCAGTGTTGCCGGTTTGATTCCCACATGGGCCAGTGAGCTGTGCCCTCCACAACTAGATTGAAGGACAACTATGTGGAGTGATGGGCCCTGGAGAAACACACTGTTCCCCAATATTCCCCAGTAAAATTAAATAAATAAATAAATAACAGGTCAGACACATAAGAGATGAAGAAAAGGGAAAAGTGAAGGACAACCTCAATTCTTCAAGCTTGGGAGGAGAAAAAATTGTGGTTTCTATCAAGAAGTCTAGAAGAAAAGTGAATTTTCAGAGAATGACCCTGAGTACTGTTTAGGGCGATAGTAAGACATTAAAGGGTAAGAAAGGAATAACATTTTGAGTCAAATGTGAGCTACCATATAGTAAGTATAAATCTTAGTGCCCAAACTCATATAATAAGAAATGAAATTTTATTTTTCCATATCTGAAGTTAACTTTTATCATTTCCAGACCAGGGAATCTTTATGGAGCCTAGGTTGGGTAGCCTGGTTACTAGTTATCAGTCTCTCCCAAATTTATTGCCTATATCTGAGGTTGTTTTTGTATTTGTTTACCATCTTATAGGCTGGATTTTAAAATTCAAAAGCTAAGAATTGACTCCTTTATCCTGTTTTCTACTAAGTCACTGGCATTAATTGGGAATGGTTTGACCTGTCAATAACAGAAAACTTGAATAGCAGTGGCTTAAGTTATAGAGAATCATTTCTCTTACATAACAGCATGTCCAGGCACAGGCAGGTTTGTACTGGTTCAATGAAGTCAGGGCTGATAACCCTTGGCCTTTTAGTCATCTTAGCAGGATAGCTTTTGCAGCTCCAGCCATCACACCTATGTTTGAGGCAGGAAGAAAGGGGAAGGGCAAAAAAAAAAACCACAAAAAAACAAAAAACTTTCCCAGAACACCACCCAGAAGATTTCTGCACTTTTCTCATTGGTCATGATTGTGTTTTTAGGGTATAATTGCAAAGAAAATTACTTCTCATATAAAAGTCCCTGACCTTCATGCTGATGGGACCTAGGTATTTATTCCAAATTAGATTCCACAGGACAAGCACTCCCTCTAACAAAGCAGTTCAGGGTTACGTGCATGATACTATCTGTGGTGGTTTTAAAAAATACCTACAAATTATTTGACATGTCTTCCTTCAAAAAAATAATGCCTAAATTCCCCTCTTCTTTAGTGTGGGCCAAATTTAATGACTTGCTTCTAATGAAAAAAAACATGGCAGAAGTGAGGACGTGAGACCTCCAAGACGTGCTCTTAAAAGGTATTACCACTTCTACCTTGCTCCTTATTGGATCAATCGCTCTGGGGAAAACCAGCTGCCTTGTCATGAGGACACTCAAGCAGCTCTGTGGAGAGACCCACATGGCAAGGAACTGAGGCCTCCTGTCAACAGCCAGCACTGACTTGCCATTTGCAGTCAAGTTTTCAGATCACAGCAGCCCCAACTGACATCTTGTCTATAACCTGTTAAGAGCCCTAACCAGACCACCCAGCTAAGCCACTCCAGAATTCCTGACCCACAATAACTGAGATAATAAATGTTTGTTGTTATTTTAAGTCACTAATTTTTAAGTAATTTGTTATGCAGCAGTAATTGATTAATAGCACATTCCTTCTGGGTTCCTTGGGTTCTTAGGTAAGCCTGGACTCGAAGTGATATGCTCACCTGCATCCATGTGGATGATACCTCTTTGTTATCCCCTAAAGAGACTTCCTACTGGTTCCATTCCCTCCACTTCCCAAGGATGTGGACTTCCTTGGGCTGGGTGAATCCTCTGATTGGTCTCGTACAGCTAGAAGGAAAGGTGGAGGCATTGATTCAGTTTAAAGGCAGCAGGGGCCTAATGTTTCAGCCATGCCATCTGCCATCTTTTTTCTCAAACAATATAGGCCAGTTTCATGGCCTTGGGTAGCTACCGAGGAGGGAACATGGGTACCAACCAAACTAGGTATTGTGGAGACTCGGGGTTTATTACTGGCCTCTGAGACATCGTCTTCTCCAATACCTGATTTAGCTTCTACGTTAATAGCTGTAGGTTCTCTTTGTGAATTTAGGAGTTTTCCATTTTTACCACGTAGTAGTAGTGGTAGTGGTAGTGGTAGTAGTAGTAAGAAATGCTTGCATTTCCCTAAAGTCTTAGCAGCAATATTAAGGTCCTTAATAATTAAATAATTCTTCCCCTGGCTGCTGGGAGCTGGACAGTGTTATAGAGACCAGCCTCATCCTCCAAAACTCACTTTCTCCCCATATATCCAGGCCACCATTTTTATAGCAGATTAAGAGATGTGCCAGTTTTTGTTTGTTTATGCAAACTTGGCTTCGAACGTATGTTTTATTTTTTGTCATTTAAAAAATTATGCCTAAAGATTAAGTCAAATGTAAAAACATAATATATCTATAGTTAAACAACCATTTTCCATAAAGACAAAATTATTGAGAACTACTGTGTTTCCCCAAAAATAAGACTTAGCAGAACCACCAGCTCTAATGCGTATTTTGGAGCAAATATTAATATAAGACCTGGTCTTAATTTTAATATAAGACCAGGTCTTATATAAGACCCGGTATAATATAATGTAATATAATATAATATAATATAATAATAATATAATATAATGCCAGGTCTTATATTAATTTTTGTCCAAAAGACGCATTAGAGCTGATGGTCTGGCTAGGTCTTACTTTCGGGGAAACAAAGTGTTTATTTTCCCTGTTGAAATGGCTAATGCAGGTACTAATATGGCTGCATAGGTGTGCCAGTTTTGGAAGGGTTTTGAGGGCTTCTCTGCTTTGGCAACTTGGGTTAGTGCTATTGAAATAACTTCCTTTCCTCAAAAGAGGCTTAGTCTTTTAGAAATTCACCTTAAGACAAAGGCATTATAATGACTTAATTTCCTGGGGCTGCTGCAACAAATTACTACAAACTGGGTGCTTAAAACAACAGAAATGTATTTTCTCACAGTTTTGGCGGCCAGAAGTCCAAAATCAAGAAGTCAGCAGGATTGTGGGACGAATCTAGGAAAGAATCTATTCCACGGCCATACTCTTAGCTTCTGGTGTTATCAGCAATCCTTGGCATTCCTTGGCCTACAGCTATATAACTTCAACCTCTGCCTGTGTGTGTCCCTGAATTTTTACATGAACATTCTTCTTATAAGAACATCAGTCATATTGGATTAGGGGCCCACCATAATCCAGTATGACCTCATAGTAACTAATTCGTTCTGCAATGACCCTATTTCCAAATAAGGCCACATTCTGAGGTACTGGCAGTTAGGACTTCAACATGTCATTTTAGGGAGGGGTTACAGTTCATCCATAACATGACCTTATTCATCTTTGATTTAGGAAATTCGATCATGCATGCAAACTCTAAAAAGGGTGACATCACCTTTTTGGTCTTTTTTCTTTTTTAATTTGTTTTTTCTTTGTCTTATTCTTCACCTTCACCTTCTTTTGTCAGTCACCCTGTGTCTGTCTAGGGAATTTAAGCATTCTGTAGGACTCTCATGCTTGGTCTCATCACTATCTACTCACATTTCTGAAATGGGCAGATTTCTTAGGGGTCAGATCAGCTCTACATACCACATTTCCAGCTAGATCTTGGCCTTTGTGTCTGGATAATTTAGCTCTAATCCTAGTCTAGGGTTAGTATTTAACCCTTAAGCAGATACGGGCTACTTGGGAATTCTAAGACATCCTGGATGAGTTCCACAAATAGCTGAAACTAATCTTAAACCAGAAGTAGTTGTACAGTAGCTGTAGTCTTCCTTAATTCAATTTCATTTCTACTGTGAGGCCCTGATATCTGGGGTGGCAAAATGTAATTTGGTTAAAGAAAAAGGAACAAAAAAGTGTAGTTCCAGTTAAGTTGGTTTCCTCATGCTTTACCTGAGTTGTGTCTAAGTTCTAGGGGTTTTGCTTTAGGCACCCTAGGGGATGCATGTGATCCTTGGTTGTCATCTATACACACCAGTACCTTTGAGATATAAGCACAGCCTACATGGTGCTTAGTGGCCCCCCAGGCGCCATAAGGCTCTCCCATGTTCCAGCTGCAGGATCCCTCTGGGTCCCAAAACCCCCTGGGTTACATGGCTGTGTCATCCTTGAGCACACAGGAAATGTTCTGCTGCTCCCAGCCCACAGTGGGGCAACAGAAGCTCTAAGGTTGTCAGAGTTTCTTTGCTCTGTTTCTACATTGTCTTGGGACATCTTTCTGAGACAAAAAGGGGTCTGGGACACAGGGTTTTCCTCTCTAGGGACATATATTACACCTGAACTTGTAAAACTCCCCCTCTCCCTCTACCAGCCCAGAGATTCTTTATTTGGTCTGAGATCAGGGAAGCCTCTCTTACTCATGTAGGGGAGGAAAACATATTTTTTCTCTCCCCTCCTAGTTCAATTGCTGGGGCCATGAAAATTAAACTGACATAAAACAGGTTAATAGAAGAAAAAAACAGAGTTTATATATGCAATGCATACATATGCAGGAGAACTCGGTGACAAGTAACTCAGAGGAGAGGTTAGAATTTGGGGCTTATACAATTACCATCTTAGTAGGTGAAGGGGGGAGAAAGGCACTTACAGGAAAATACATGACTTTTTGAAAAGATGAAAGTTTTTTGGGTTTTCAGGAAATAAGAAAGTTGTAATAATGTTTGTCTATACAGGTATGAATGATCTTTCTAGTTCCTTCAGGGCCATAAAATTTCCCTGGAGAAGGAATTTGAGGTAGATTTTATTCATGTTTTCCCTTCTGGGAGTAGATTTGTCCTGAAAAGGAATTTATGGCAGCTTTATTTCCTAGATGCTGTTGCTTTTAGTAACATAAGGGAAGCTCCAAGAAAGCTATTTTTCTGCATCTGTGAATTTCAAATGTCTTAGCTTAAAATAATCTTTATACCAAGTGGCCTATTTTGGGGTGGCATATTCTGATCCCCTTCACTCAACATCAGATATTCTTATAAATCTTTTGTTCTTGTGTTGAGTTCTCTCTGGGGGCTAGATTTTGAGACTGAAAAGTCTAGAACTAACTTTTTTATCCTCTACTTTTTCCTAGGTGAACTTTTCCTGAAGCAACAAATGTCAAATAGCCCAGCTGACTAAATGTGGGAACGACCAAATCATGCAAGGACAGGGTAAAATATTGGTTAATATTTCAAAAACTTATCCTGCCATACATATGCTATATCATTTCATCTTCTCAATTCTGCAAGGAAGATTTGATTGTCCTGTTAGAGATGAGGAAATACTCATAGAAGTTAGGACTACACAGCTAGAAGCAAAATTTGAATCCATATCTACCTGATTCTAGAACCCTACTAGTGCCATCTCACCATATACTATCTATAGGCATTTGTAAGTATAACCTGAATGTGCCAGTCCTATCAACGTGTGGGTGGAAATGAAGTCATGTTAGCACTTACCCAAAATTTTGCTGGTAGATCACCCCTCATTTGTTCACAGAGGATCTCAGCCTCCAAAATGTCTTCCAGGAGGTCTTTCTATCATGGGTGCCAAAAAAATGTATACACATGACTTGGATTGATCTTTTTTTTTTTTTTTTTTTCAGAGAGGGCGCAGCTCACAGTGGCCCACGCGGGGATCAAACTGGCAAACTTGGTGTTATTAGCACCACGCTCTAACCAACTGAGCTAACCGGCCACCCCTTTTATTGATCTTTGGTTATTGATATAGAATATTACAATTTTAATAGGTTTTTCCTTTCTTAAAATGTGTATACATTTTTTTGGCACCCTCTGTAGAGGTTCAAGAACAAGTTCTGTTGTCTCTTCTCCTTGGCAAGAATGGACATAAAAATGATACTCATGTGGCCTGTTGTGCCATGAATGATACAGTTCCTTTTCTCTGACCCAGGAATCTCAGGTCTTCTGCCAGCATCTATGCAACAATAACAGGCTAACTTCCAAGCCTGTAAATAGAGTAAAATCAAATCCTAGACCTGACACCTGGCACAGGCTTGAGGTCAGGTGCTATGTGGTGGCAACTACATGAAGCTGTTCAGAGCCCAGGCAGAAATGGTTGCTATAGCAGTGGCTGGAATAAGAGGCCGGTAAAACCAAGGGAATCCAAAGAGGTGATGAGATGTCCATACTGTGTTTCTCTCTTCCCAAATCTTGTACAGCTACCCTTCCTACTCACTCTCAACTGAGAATGGGAAAACTGGAGCCATCAGGCAAGAAGTCCATTGACCTGTGGCCACTGAACGCACAAATCTACACACAACTCCACTCATCCTGTTTTCTCTTTCCCTCTCACAACAGAAAAGCTATCTCTCCTATTATGTAAGACCTATCCCTTCTTTTGCCTGGGTGTGAATATGAAAATGTTCCTTCTCCACTGGACCCTCTCTACTGACACTTAAATATGCCCAAGTTTTCTCGCCTTCCCACAATAGCTACTACACCCTAATCTCTACCTCCTTTCAAAACCCAGCTTCTCTACATTGTTGTATATACAGCTATTTCTATGTTCTTCCCTCCCACTCACTTCAGAATGCACTTCAATCTGCTTTCTGCTCACACTGCACCCAATCCACTTGTACTGGGGTCACCTAAGACCTCAAGCTGCTGATTTTCCTCCTGTCTCTCTGGCCTCTCTTCTCCTTCCCTGCAGTGTATTCTTCTCTACCTACCATTCGCTGTGTCCGCAGGCTTGCCCAGGTCCATCACTCTTTTCCTCTGTAGGACAGGAAATCTTACCATCCCTCAGCTTTAATCACCAGAAACAAACATGATTTATAATTTCAGGTGTTATCTAAGTACATTTAATCCTTATATTTATTTTATATAATTTATATTTAACAAGACAGCACATTTTGCTTGAAAGAACATGGGTCTTAGACTCCAATCTTGATACAGAGCCACTTACTGTCAGAATCTCCTTAGGAAGTGACAACTGCACTGGTCTCCGGTTCTTCCTCTATAAAATGGGGTATACCATCGCCTCATTAGGTGTCTAGAACTGCACACAATCTCTTCTTTTTTTCTTTATAGATGATATTCCTGGCTTATTTTCTTTTTTAATAGAATAATGAGTCTGAGTTCATTCTCTAGTCAGGTAGTCCTGTGTTCACATCCTGACTGCCTCCTCCTTCTATCTGACTTTGAGAAAATTACTGAATCTCTTTGAGTTTCAGTTTCTTTCACGTATAAAATAGGTGTAATAATACTGTCTATGCCCTAGAATTGCTGAAAGGGTTACATGAGATGTTGAGCACAGTGCCCAGCCCATAGTTAGTTTCCAATAAATGTTGGCCCTTGGAAATAGTATCATCTTATACCTTTAGGTGGTTATATTTCAGTTTTGATTAGTTGAAGCTCTATAGTTGTCCCCAAACAAGACATAATTTAGAGTAGATGAATGAAATTGAATAGCTTGAGGCTCTTGACACACATTTTACAAAGATTAATGTCAGAATAAGTTAGAGCCCTAAGTGTCATTCATAAGAGTATCTTAATCCAAAACCCAGGCATTTGATGCCTCTAATTGGGACTTTTAAAAATATATATAACAAGTTAATTTCTTTAGAGTGAGAGGGGAGGAATTTAATCGCTTCTGAATTTAATATCCTTACATTTATACCCAAAAGTATATGACATTAATAGTGCAGTTTTTGACTAATGTCCAAGTTATAAAAGACCAATACATGCAAAACATCACGGTCTCTTTCTTCCTTGAAACTCTTCCCGCATCCCTTCTCCCCTGGACCCCTAGTCCCACAGGAAGCCCTTCTGCACATTTATGAGAACCTGGGGATGCATAGACGGGAGAGGTGTTTTGAAAAGCTGAGACAATTCTGGAAAAAGTGACTTGAGAGGGAGAATGAATGCTGGCATCATCCCAGCAAGGTCATTTTTCAACAGCATTTCCAGAAACATTCTGAATTTTAACTTTTCTTCAATGCCTGAAAATCTGTCATTGAAATTAATAATAAATATTTTGGACACAACAGGTGGCCATATGACAGTCACAGTACATGTGAATATGTGTCCTTTCCTCATAATCACTGCTTGAAAATAGCTAAAATGAGGGATAACAGAGTAGAAGAAATAGACAATAGTCTGTAAATTTAAAGACTGTCATTTACAGACAGGAAGAAGAAATTAGAGAAGCACACCTATCGCTGAGGTACAACTCTCTTAGCACCTTAAGATTACAAACTTTTAAAAACATACCTTTATTCAGATCAAATATGTGAAACTAGCATAATAACTTGAGCTAACCATGAAGGTTTGTCTTTTTTTCTCCGTTAGGTATTTTTCTAATGGTTCAGGGATCTCTTGAGACACAGGGAAGCATGTAGGCAGGGTTCTCTTGTGCTATGGGAACTATGCAAAGTATCATTCAGTGCCCCATGGAAACCAATGGGTATAGGTTACAGAGTTCATGGACTAATTTTTAGAAAGTCAACTTTATTGAGGTATAACTTACATACAATAAAAATGCATCCAATTTAAATGTACTGTTCAATGAGTTTTCAAGATCTGGAACATATCCATGACTTTTAATATCTGGTATGCTTTGTTGTCTAGCTAACAGTATCAGCCAGGGGCCTGGTAAAAAATAGATGGCCCAGTTAAACTGGATAATTTGACAAGAGGGATTATTTACAAAGACGTGGGCATGGTCTAGGGAAAGCACAAGATGGTTCCGCGTAGCAATGCCAGAGAGCTGTTACGACTTCTAGATCAGAGGGGTGGAGAAGAGGAAGCGGGTACCAGAACCTGGAAAGAGAATCTATGTGGAGAACACTACCTTCCAGGAGATGACTTTCAGTTGGGGCCATAGCCAGCCAGCCAGACGGGGGTCATCCTGCGGAGGAGTTAAGGAGATAAACACTCAATCATACTCTCTTCTCTCTAATTTCCTGATAGGGCTCCACTGGGCAGAATTCACCTAGAAGAGAACCTTGATTTAGTCCTCACAAGTTATCCTCTTGGCTCAGCTCTAATATGCTTTTGCTATTATGCAATGTTAAAATTGCCACTTCTCACCCCCTAAAGACATAAGTCTTAGGTAATTAGGCCTTTTGTCTATTTTTTGGCTTGGGACCTGTTCTTATCGGCACAAAATAATTTTTTCTTCTAAAAATAAACCAGCTAATTCATGTAATTTTAGTTTTATACAAGTAAAAGCTTTAAGTTTTCTAAGCATTTGCCAGTAGAAGGAATCAAGTAAATTTGTTTGTTCACAAGGTGCTTTTCCAATCATTCCTGAGATCCTGAGATTTTAGCAGTTTTCAATCCTATAAATTTAGAATACAGTTGTATAAATTACAATACTTAAAACTCTTTGGGAGTGAATTCTCTCATGTTAAAACCAAATTAGTATTATCTCAGTTCCTCTTGCTAAAATTATTACACAATTTTTGTCATTTTTCCTGCAATCTAGGCTTACTCTGGAGAGTTACTTCATTATGATCTTTCAATTATTCAAATGCTCTCCTTTCAATCTTATCCTGGTGTTCTAACTCTATTTCAGGGGTGTACCTTCCTAGGAGCTCTGGGAATTTAGTGATACCTGAGGCCTTAATTGTGTATAGAAGAAATTTCAGAAAGGGGTTCTTATCGTCCCTATAGGTGAGGAATTGGAAAGCTTGTAGGGACTCAGGACAAAGGTGGTTTTAGGTTATTGTTTGTCTGTGTGTGGGGTGGCAAACACAAACCTGAATCATTAGCCCTGATCAAGATGGGGACGCTAGGATATAATCAGGGCAACAGAAACTGAACAGTCGGGAGGGCTTTCTACAGGTACTTGGAAAGGTTCTCCACAATTTTCTCCTATAGATGCTTAATGAGTTTTTACCTCGCCTGGGCATTTATTTGTGTTTAAGCACCATTCTCCCACACACATTACTCCATCTTGTCAGAATAGCTTTCCAGGTTTTTGCCTTAGAAATTTCAAGACATCTTAGTCCTAGAATCCACTAAAGGAAAACACCTCTGGTGTGTTTCCCTCCCGCCCCTCTTCTTGTCTCTCAGGTCCAAGCCTGCCATTGTAAATTCTGCTGTGATACAAAAAACACTTTCCCACTCTCCCAGACTCCTTTGTCAGCAAGCTTCTTATAAATTTCTAATAAGAGGTACTAGGAGGAAGGCAGGGGGGAAAGCTTATTTTTTTGCTATTCCTGTCAGTTGCCTCCAGCTTCCAAATTCCTTCAACGCTTCTAGAACTAGATTCACTAGGACCTTTCCTAGTACCAACAGTCAGGGAGGTGCTTCCTTCTCAAAGGTCTGAACATCAGGTCTGTAGGGGTCACCATTCCCCACCTCCTGAGCTCATTCTAGTAATCAAAACCCTTCCCATCTATTTCCCAGATTTGAGGGTGGTGGCCCCTTCCTGCAGTTACCATCTTTGGGTTATCACACTGTTCCCTTTTGCTCCAGCACCACCTGTCTAACCAATCAATTACTTACAGTACTCATACCCTCTGCTGAAATACCTGTTGTGGTCTTTGTTTTCTTTTGATTGGACCCTAATCAATATACCCAGTATAATCTACATTTGTCTAGTATAAACTGAGCAGGGAGTGGGGTTCTCATCCTGGTCCTGGGAATCAAGAGTCCATGGTCAGCCAGTCTAACGTGCAGTAAAAAACAGATACCCCCCAAACGTTTTATGGATGATCCCCAACTGAATGAAAGCCTTATTAACTGAACTAGTTTCGGGAATAGAGCCTAACTAGGGCAGCCTGGGGCACAAAAGCCAAGTTGAAGAGAAATATAAAGCAAAATGAGAAGGGGCCAAATCTGTACGCTGCCTACTTTTGTGGGGTCTGTGAGCTAAGATTAGCTTTAAATGGCTTTTAATTTCTAAATGGAAATCATAACATAACCAACAGAGTTGCTATCAAGAGTAAAAGTAAAAGAGAAAGGGTCCGCTCAGTTGAACTCAGGGTCCATGTTGCGCAAAGTCCTGCCAAGACAATGTAAAATATTCTGGAAAAAAAAATAAGACTCCAAGTCATGATTGTTTAAGATCTTTATACAGGATTAAGTAAACATACAGTAATGGCTCAACTCCCCAGTCGCTTTAATATGTTCTTAGTGTTTTACACACCTTTATGCATACCAAATGTGTAGAACTAGTATAGAAATTCGAGGAAGCCCCGAAGTATTCCTGGGACTTGGTTTCCTTTGGGGGCTGAGACACAGGAAGCTACGGACACATCCGGCAAGGAAGATGACTGGAGTCTTCATCAGTAGACAGAAGATAATTGCAATTTACTTGTGCCACATCTGGAGACGTACGGGAGCACAAAGCACTGGATGAAGTGAGACACTTCCAAAGTGGGACTGGTCGAGCAGAGGTAGAGACTAGCCAGGGAGAAGGAATGACCACTTATTAAGGCTTTTTTTGAGCCAGGGCCTGTGGTAGGTGCTCCATATATATTACTTAACTCTTGATAGCAACTCTATTGGTTATGTTATGATTTCCATTTAGAAATTAAAAGCCATTTAAAGCTAATCTTAGCTCACAGGCCCCACAAAAATAGGCGGCGTACAGATTTGGCCCCTGGAATGTAGTTTGCAGACCCCTGTTCTAGGGCTTTCAGTTGAGACCCTATTGTGTGAACAGGCTTCCATCCCCCTTGGTAGGTCCTGAACTTTATTCTTTTGTCTCATCGGCATTGTGAACCTGATAATAACTCTCTCTGCTTTTCAGAGGTTTTCAGTCCTTTAAATTCTGCCCCGAGGATTTTCAAAACTGCAATTATCCTGATGGGAAAACCAGCCTCCTGTCTGATGACCCTCCAGTCTCTAATGTTGTCACTCCAGGTTCATGAGATGGCCAAGAACTCTTCCAGGTTCTCTGTTCACCAGCAGCAGCCCTGGTTCTCGTCCTGCATTCGGAACAGCCACATGCTACCAGCAAAAATGTGCTTGCAAACCTCAGTTCCCCTCTCTGTCTCTCCTCTCCAGAATCTTAGCCCCTAAACTGGTCCTCATTGTTTCAGTAGCTCTCTGATGCTTTTAAGTATACATTTTTACATTTTTATCTGGCTTTTTCATTGTTCTCAGCAGGGTTGTAGGTATGTTGCAGTGATACCTGGAAAGCCTAAATTTTACTTTCAAATAATTTTGAGATAGTACATTAAAGCTAAATAAATTCAAATTCATTCACAATGCTATTTTTTATGCTGAAAAAAAAAAAACCATCCTGAATTATGATTCTTAAAATTTAAAGACAAAAAGGACCATCTAGAGTGGTGCACATTGAGATGTATAAGCTTCCTTTATATTGCAATATTTTAAGAACATTTAAATTTTTTTGACTAGATGATATATTCAGTGACTGAAAATTCAAAAAGTACAAAAGAACATATAGTGAAAAGTCATTTCTTCCATTACATCTCACAGCCACCTACTTTGTCTCCTTGCTGACATTTATGGTTTCTCTTTCTATGTATTTGCATATTTTATGCAAATACATGTTTTCCTTTTTTGGACAAATAGTTGCACACTATATATGCTATTCTACATCTTGCATTTTTATTTAACTCTACATCTTATAGTTTTGTTCATCTGTGTAAAGTGGTGGGATTTTTTAAACTGCTTTATATAGTATTCCATTGTACATTCATTTATTGTCTATTAATGCGACATTGAAGTTTGTTTCTAAGTTTGTTATTACAAATGCCATACAAAAATGTTTTGTACATGTACAAAACATTCTACCCACATGTGAAGATAGTTTAAGAAATTACTAGAGATTTCTGGTAAATTCTAGTAATTCTAGCAATTCTCCAACTGTATCTCCAAAGGGATTTAAATTTTTCTGTTCATACCACGCAACATAAAAGAATGCTTCTGTCCTCACACTCTTGCCAAGATCAAAAAAAAAACCACCACACAGACATAACAAAACAAAAAAAGCACCTTTACCTTTATTAATCTGAAGGGTGGGAAAATGTATGAGCATTGATATAAGATGCTTAATGTCATTAAGCATCTTTTTACCTATTTAAGAGCCATTGGCACTTCCTTTCCTGGGAACTATGTTTCTTGGGAACATAAACTTTTCTAATTTTCCTGTTGGGTTGTTAGTCTTTTTCTTAATGGAATGGCAGACACTTTATATGAAGGAAATTAGCTCTTTGTGATGAAGTGCATCTATTTTTTCCCCAGTTTGGCATGTCTTCTAGTTTTCCTTTATAGATTTTGTTATGCAGAACTTTTTATTTTTATGTAGTTAATTTTTATTTTTTAAATTGTGGTAAAATACATAATAGTCCATTTTTATTTTTAATATTTTAATTTTCAGATTCTCAACCTCTGCAGTTTTAATACTCCCTGAGAAATTAAACACTCTTATACTTTCCACAAAAATGAGAGGAAAAACTAGCAATACGTTCTAATGACTGACACAAATCATTTATTAGTTTCTAACAAAAAAGCACACATGGTGGGGCTATCAGAAAGACTAATAGAGAAATTAAAATTTATCTTAAAACCAACTTTAGTCAGGAAGACTTCTTCACAGACAAGTAAGTGGTTAAACATATAAATCCTAACTACATCACACTATTTTCTCCCCCCCTTTTTGGTCATGGACTATTCCAGGAAGATTTAATTACATAACTTTTAATTTGAGAAGTTCCAACAATGTCTACCCTGAAATGTAAAGTGAAATTGCTCTCAGAAAAATATCGGTTTGATGAGAAGGTAGATTTTAGTCTATTTTACACAAATTTGGTTAGTTTCTGACTGTACTTCATTTCAGCTCAATCATTACTCAGAGGACACTTTATTCTGAGAAAGGGCAAACTAAATTTTAAATTAGCACTAGAGAATTCTACCCATAATTACCCATTCAATCAGTATTTAAATATTTGCCATCAAATATGCAAAAATTAACAGAATTTCAGTTATAAAATTTGGAGGGAAAAAAATCTCAGTATATAAAAATATTGACAAATTTAAGCTAGAATTAGCTCTAGGACATTTTATTGTATTTTTAGCTTACAAGGACGGTAACTAGACATCAGTAGAAATACTGCTAAAACTGTTTGCTCCAAGCTGATCATATTAATGAAACAAAGATTAATAGTCTCTAAGTTAAATTTCACAAAATGAAATCATTGCCTCTGATTGAACTTCCAGGGGTAATATAAGCAAAATCCAAGTATCATACTTTCTATTTCTGTCCATAAACACAAATAGAAGTCACCATCAATACAAATGATGATATAAGGAAATAAACACATGGTTATTTATGTCATAGGTTCCATAACATAGGATATCGTGATATAACTCCTATAGTAAATTCCCATTTTCTTTCTGGAATAGCAGATTAATAGAAATATGCTTTTCCAAAATTTCAGGTAATTTAGTAACTAATTTTGATTTTGACACCAGCTACTATGGTGTGAAAAGCTGTAAAACCCAAATACTTTGTGTCATTTAACACAAAAAGGAGGAGGGAGAATGCTCTGCCAAACTATACCTACTACTCTATCCTGGACCCTAACCACCCACTCAGTTCCAGTGCTTCTAAGTTATCAGTCTGCTCCGCTCAGCCTCATCCCAACTCAGAATTCCTTTTGCATCAAGAGTCTAGTTTCCTAACTAACCCTAATTTTCCAGAACGCTCTGATTTTTCAGATTTCATGCTGATCCCAACCTATTTTAAATAAAAGAAGATGCTATAATGCTTAAAATAATTTAAGAAATGGAAATTAGATTACTTTAGTGTTATGGAAGATGAATTTCAAGTACTCTACACGTACATGGCAAAGTAGCAAGAAAACTTAGATTTGAAACCTGGATTCCTTAACTACTTTGTGTAGTATAATTATAATCTTGCTTTGATTACTAGTCAGGACAAAAAGGTGAGCAAAGGCAATAAAACGCATTTTTTGGGGAAAGAGAATGGCATTTGAAGATTTCTTGGGAGTTGGCCCAGGCATTTTTATATCTATTATCTATTAATGATTGCCAGACTTAGCAGTTATTAATAAATGATCAGGACTCTTGCTTATCACTGACTTTGACAGAAACACAGTTGTATATTCATTCCTCCCTTGTACTCGCACAGTCCTTTAGTTAAGGACAATAAGTGTGTCCACAGAGCAGATTTACTAGATTATAAAACACTCCCTTTGCCTATGCATTACTTTGTATATCTCTGAAACATCTGAAAAATACTTTTCTGTGACTTACTAGGCTGTAGGGAATGAGCACTTTTAGATACGTTACAATTATCTCTAGTAGAATTTGGCATCTTTCTTCCATTAACTGAATGTTTCAACTGGCTCTTCTTAAAAGGTTGCCAATCTTCATTTTTTGAGCCTCTCTGACATTTTGAATGCTCAGTTTGTCCTTTTAAGTTTCTATCTTTGGAATTCTTCCTCTGTCCATTTAGCAATTTGTCTGGAGGTGAGGGCGTAGCACGTAACTGATACCCATTAGGGGATCCTTTTTGCCGGTCTGGCTTCATTTGTTCTTTATCCACCTCTTTTTGAAGCTGTAATGCTAATAACCTGTCCTGTTCTTCTTGTTTATGTCTCTCAAAAAGTAGATTTTCCAAATCTAACAGTTTTTGGGTAAAGTCAATTTCTGCTTCCTCTTCGTCGGAGGAAGCGTCAGGGAACATTTTCCTTCGTTTTGCAGAAAAGCATGGATCCCTGTCTTCTTCAAAAGATGATTCTTGGTTTTTTCTTTTGGAAATATCTTCTTTACTAATCAGTAGACGAGATTCTTCATTTTCTGTCTCAGCTGTGCTATTTCCAATTATCTGTGTCATATCTGATATAGTGCTCCCATTCTCTGTTTTGCCACAAGGCTTAACTGCAGCTTCTCTAGAGGAGGGAACTCTGGCTTTCGGTCCCTCATGGTTTATGACACATAACTCTTTATCGTGACTGCTTGGTCTCATTTTGACTTCTCCTTCAAGGTACCATTCTGTACCATTGGCACATAACGGAGGCATAGGTGATTCTATTGAAGACTTTGTACCTTGTTCTTGAATTTCTAGGCATATTTGAGGAGAAAGTGTTGGCATATCTTCCTCAATTTCTGTGTCTTGCCCAGTGGTGCTCTTTGTATCACTACTGTCAGTTTCCTGTAGAAAACAGAAAAAGACTGAGTGATCCAGGGGTACACATCCAGTCATAACATTCAACTCACTGATACCATAGCTGAGTTGTCACTATTAGGTAGTTATTAAATATTACTACTACTAATAAGGTATATGCTTAATAGTATTTCCATTTTATGTGCCCATTTAGATTAAGGCATTCCTTCATTTTCAATTCCAAGAAAACCTACAGATTAAAACCCACAAACCAGATTCTATATTATGGCCAAGAGCTGGCACGATGATTTGACCTCTTTCTCACCTTATAAACTTCACTAGCCCTGTGGTTTTAAATCCTTTTTTGTCCCACAAACTCGCCTCCTTTTGGCATTCTGGTGAAGCTTACAAACCTCGTCTGAGAATAATATTTTAAAATATAAATACACAGGATCACAATTTATATTGCAACACAATTACTAAAATGTTAAAAATTATGATATATTGTGTATCTATTATGATCTAATGGCATGTCTTATAACTTGTAATATTATACTAGAGATGAGTATTAAAGGATATTTCAAGAGATCTGCAACAAATGTAATGTGATTAAAAAAAATCCGCCTTTTTATTGATGACAAAGTCACAGGTACTATTACAAGTATAATGGTTTGTTGTCTACATTCATAATTAAAGAAAACACTAAAATGAGAGGTCAGACAAAAGTAAACTTTTTCTTCTATGTAAAGTCCTATGTACTCTCTGAATTCTAACCATAAACCTTGGGTTGAGACCCTTGCTTTAGCCGGGATAATTCTTCTCACTTATAGGTCTTAGGGAAGTCAAGACTTAGGATTCGTTTTGACCCTGGGAAAGCCTTAAGAAGAAAGTCTTCAATGAGAATTTGCCTCAGGACAAAAATTACTTCTTGCTGTTGGAGATATTAAGTCTGTTCTTTAAACTTCTTTGCTTTGCATTTATCATTCCTGATAGCATTTCTTATGAAGCAACGTGGTTTGGATTGGACAAATTCTAGGTAGCTGTGAATATGAACAACAGGGTAGGGAAAATATCCCAATCCTTCAATGCCTCTTTTATCAATCCTCAGTTCCAGTATGAACCAGACTATCTGGACTTGAATCCTGTCTCTATTGCCTCTACTTAAGGGATGTTGGGCAAGTCTCTTATCTCTGTGTGCCTCAATTTTCTCAACTGTAAAATGGACACAAGAAGGATACCTACATTATAGAGTTGGAGGTTGTGATGAAGATTTAAAGAAAATACATACATTATCTGGCACATACAAATGTCCATTAAATATTAAGTGCTATAAAAACCACCTAGCTGAATTTAAAAAAAATTAGGAACATGTGAGTAAATGGTTAACAAAACTTCTTCTATGTAGGAAATAGACCTTGGTGACAACTCACCTTTCCTAGTTCTGGTTACCTCGAAACCTGATAAAGATGGAATGTCACCTGTGTTAGTTACTAGGCCACATAGCTTATGGTAAAAAATGACCCTTATTGGTGAATTACTTCTGTACTAGGAGAACTAGGAGTGATCTATGAATACCTAGCAGGACATCAAAGCTTGGGACTTCTGTAAGTGACTTACAACTAACTCTTTTGACCGGGTATGTTTTTTACTAAGACCCCTAGAAGTTACATCCAGGGGGTTACAATAAATAATTCACTCATATGGGGCCTGGGGCTTCTGTGTGGTATCATTTCCAGGCCATCACTTAGGAGCTCTGCAGTGAGGACTCTTACTGAACGATATGCCTGATATTGCCCTATTGGCATGCTTTGTTTCCCATCCTATAATCTTTTAAATGAAGCTGGTACGAGGGGTAGCCTATTCAGTTTTGTGAATTTGATTATCTAGATCAGGGATCCATAAACTATGGCCCATGGACCAAATTCGGCCTGCTGTTTTTGTAAATAGTTTTACTGGAACAAAGACAAGCTCATTTGTTTACATATCTCAATGGATGCTTTCACATGACAACATTATAGCTGATTAGTTGTGACTGAGATCACATGAGCCTCAAAGCCTAAAATATTTACTGTCTGCCCCTTTAGGGAAAAAGTTTGCTGACTTCTAATCGAGATAAGCCTAAGATGACTATGACTAAGAAAGGGTGTCCCATTTACTATAGTGACTTAAAAAAAGAAGTTAGGAACCTACAAATATTAGCAACCTATACCATTAGTAAACATGCCAAATTAAGAACAGCTTTAGCATCCACATACCTTAGTCATGGAATGTGTCTTGCCTTCTTGTACAACTTCAGGCTGTGGTGCTGACCCAAATTGAGATTTAGGAGACAAATACCTTAAAAAAAAAAAAGTGTATCAAAATTTGAATGCTTTGAAAGACAAGTGGTATGTACCCAATATAATAAAGGCAGATTATTTATACCAAGCCTCATCTGGTTTGTTGTCCGGCTGATTTATCAGAAAGAGCATATTCTATCTCCTTGTCTTAAGTGTTTTGGTGTAACTCCAGAGCAAAACTTAAAAGGCCAAGTATTAATATTTTAGTGTAAAATAGCAGAAAAGGAAGTAAGATAAAAGTCAAATCTAAACATTCCTTAATTCTCAAAAAAATGAAAAAAGGTAGATAGCATCAAAACAACCAAGACTGTAGAGTCTTACCAAAAGTAGTAATGGAAATGACATTTTAAATCAGGAGAAAGGACACGTTAGCTTCTTTTTTTTTTTTTAATGCCAGAAATTCTACATTTTTTATCTCTACTATTGGAATAAAGTCCATGATTAGATTCTTTACTATTTTGGTATAGAGATTTTTGTTATATACACATTTTATATCAACTATCTGCTTAGAGACAGACATATCAGCGTAAGAGCATAATTTCTAAGCATCTATTTAACAGGCTGACACTGAAAATATAAAGTTTGTAATATAATGGAAAATGCTTTAAAAGAAATGAGGAGGAAAGGAAAGGTTATGAGATGGTAGGTGTATTTTAAAAATAGTGAAAAATCTAAACGCATCTATAAGTATGCTTAAAAATGGCAGAAATCTCCCAAAATGTTGGCTGTCTTTAAGTGGTGATAACTTTGGGTGATTTTCAAAGAGCAGCTAGCTTTTATTAAAAAATGAAAAAAATGTCTGAATGCAAGTAAAATGTAAAACCATGTTCCACTGTGCCCAAAGCACCAAGTCGTATATGGAACAATAAATTCTAGACAAAGATCTCATATAAAGAACAAATAGCCCTTATAGGTAACCTAGAGTATCTAACCCACATATTTAGTTACATCAGCCTAAATAGTCTGCAAATTTATGACAAGTATTTATGAAAATTTACATTTTCAGCTGATAAGAAAAAACAGGAGTCCAGGTTTAACCTCATTTGTTTCCCAAAGCTGATGAATCTCTTCTGCCAAAGTTACCCAGTATATTAGTACCAAGATAGAGTTATTACAGCATAATAGTTGTTTTGAAATCTATAAGCAGAGAACAAAACAAAATGTGATCAGATACTTACCCAACATAGTGAAGATTTATGAACTCTCCTGGATATTCTTTATTTATAATAACCAAGTAATATATAAATACATGCTCATTCTAAAAAACTAAACAGAAATGTAGGAAATATATGTCATCATCCCTTTCCATTCCTATTTACTTCCTCATATGTAACCAATTTAAAAAATATACATATGGTTTCTATATAGTATACACTCTCTTTTTTAAAGAAATCATATTTTTCTGGGATTTCCTTTTTTCACTTACATCTTAAATATCTTTCTAATAAAGTATATATTGGTCTACCTCATGAAAACAAATAGTTTACAAGAAAACAGTTACAAAATATATGGAAGAATCATAATACATCACGGTTACAGGGAGGGCATACTGACTAGGAGAGGGCACGAGTGAACTTTTTGGAAATATTCTATCTTAATCTGGGGGATGGTTTAGACAAATGTAAAAATGTAAAAAGTATATTTAAGATTAATGCACTTAAATATATGTATGTTATACTTTAAAAAAATAGCTTTAAAAATTTACATTATCACGAAAACCTTTATACTCACCACCTGGTTTAAAGGCGAAAAAACATCATTGATTTTAAAATCCTTTATGGGACCTCCTCTTTGTCCCCCACTTTAGAGATGATCACTATCCTGAGTTATTTCTCTCGTTTTTAAAAAGGTGAACCACACACCTATACCCCTAAACACCTTATCGCTTAGTACGGTATGGTTTTGAAACTTACGAATATGGAATCATACTACATGTATTCTTCCACAACTTGTTTTCTTCACCCAGCATTTTCCTGAATCATGCATGTTTTCCTTAGCTGGAATTCATTTTCACTACTTTTGGAATATGGGAGCTTCTGGTCCTTTACTGTTACAAATAGTATTGCTGGAAACATTCCTGTACTTGTCTTCTGGGGTTTCTTTAGTGTCTATACTCCAAAGTTAGAGTATCAAGTTTTACACTCTCCCCAAGCATGTTAAGTGCATCTTATCCTCTACAAAACTTGATATTGCCAGAAAGTTAAATTTTTCCAATAGGGTGAATATGAAATGTTAACTTCACTGTCATTTTTTTGTTTTCATTGAGGTATAATTGACATACAACATTGTATTTGTTTCAGATGTACAACATGATTCAATCAATATTTGTATATAATCAAAAATGACTTCACTGTAATTTTAATTTCCATAAAATTAAATAAAAATCACAGTGCCTTTTACAACTTAGTCTCTGAAGTGTACAATGTCCCTTCTGGTAATTCTGTTTGTATATTTAAGTCCAGTCCACATTCAATGGGAGGGAAATTAGGCTTTATCTTTTGAAAGGAGGAACATCCAAGAATTTGTGGACATATTTTAAAAACAGCATAGTGGCTCCATAAACTGTGGTGTTTCTAAGCTAGCTATTATCATTTTGTCTCAATCATTTTGTCTGTCTACCCATGTGTAAATACCATATACGTTTACTCACTATAAATTTGAAGCCATAAAAAAGAATGAAACCTTGCCATTTGCAACAACATGGATGGACCTTGAGGGCATAATGCTAAATGAAGTAAGTCACAGAAAGACAAATACCATATGATCTCTCTCACATGTGGAATCTGGTTTAAAAAAAAAAAAAAAAGCTCATACTCATAGATATAGAGAACAGATTGGTAGTTGCCAGAGGTGGCGGTGGGGAGATATATGAGAGCAATGGGTGAACTGTTTTGTTTTGTTTTTTCAGTGTAAGTAAATTTTAAGAAAAGATTGTTTAACCACTGAGTTACTTGTAGTTTTTCTTAATTTTCAAATACTTTCGTCATCTCTTTTGTTAATCATTTTGAGGTGAAATTCGTATAACATAAAATGAACTATTTTAAAGTGCACAACTTAGTGGCATTTAGTACATTCATAAAGTTGTGCAACCATGACTTCTAGTTCCAAAACATTTTCATCATCCCCAAAGGAGACAATGTATATATTAAGCAGTTACTCCCCATCACCACCTCTCCCCAGCCACTGGCAACTACTAATCTGCTTTCTGTCTCTACGGATTTACCTATTCTAGCTATTTCATATAAATGAAATCATATACATAACCCGTTATGTCTGGCTTCTTTAACTTAGCATGTTTCTGAGGTTCATCCATATTACAGCATGTATTAGCATGCCATTCCTTTTTAGGACTGAATAATATTCCAATGTATGGATATACAATTTGTTTATCCATTCATCCCTCAGTGAACATTTGGGCTGTTTCTACCTTTTGGCTATTTGACATGCTGACACAAACATTTGTGTACAAGTATTTATTTGAGTACCTGTTTCAATTCTTTTGGGTATATACCTAGGAGTGGAATTGCTGGGTCTTATGGTAATTCTGTTTTCTGAGTAACTGCCAAACTGTTTTCTACAGTGGCCACACAATTTTACATTTCCACCAGCAATGCACAAGATTCCAATTTTTCCACATCCTTATCAATATTTGTTATTTTTCCCTTTTTTTGGATTATAGACATTCTAGTGGGTATGAAGTGGTATCTTGTTGTCGTTTTTACATTTCCCTAAAGATTAATGATGCTGAGCATCTTTTCATGTGCTTATTGGCCATTTGTACATCTTTGGAGAAATGTCTATTCAAGTCCTTTGTCCATTTTAAAGTTGGATTGTTTGTCTTTTGTTGTTGAGGTATATAAGAATTCTTTATATATTCTAGAGATTATACCTTATATTTTTTAACTTTGTTTTCATTTTAAACCACTAGCTTCTCAGTTTCTTCAATTTCTGCTTTTAAATTCATCAGTTTATGAAAATTCAGTTTATTAAATTAGGTCCATTGTATTTCTAGTAATTTTTTATTTTCATATTTTTCAAAATATATATTTAGATACATGAAGATTCATGACAGTTATATTCCTTTAAGTAGAATATTGTGCTATTATTCAATATTTCTGCTTTTTACCTTTTAATGGTTTTTCTCTTGATTTCTACTTTGCATAAAAATCAGCATTAACAATATTGGGACTGCCATATCAATTTTTTTCTTTAATAGCAACCACTTCATTTAACTCTACCCACCCCGAAACTAGGTCTCCCCATCCCAAATTTCCAGCACCCCAAATCCAAAATTTCTATAAATTCTGGAAGGAAGCAAATTACTTGCATATATTTACCCAGTTGAACCAAAAGCCCTTGAATGTGGGAAAGCTAAATCATTACTTCACTATTGACTACCTGACTCACGCTTTTTGTAGAGAAAAAATGTAATGCACAAACTGGGAAAAGGAGAATGGGTGAATGACCCCGATGCCAAATTGTAAGCTCCTTCTATGAGGAAGATGTTATGTGGCACCAGCTTTTCTCAACTGAATCTAAACCAAGAGAAAAAGAAACCCAACTTGTTAATTTTGAGAAAATGGGAACAACATGGAAGTCCTGAACAATCAAGACACAAAAGGACTTCACATCTCAATGTGTGCTAGCCAGGAATCTAAGCTATGTGAGTAGCTCTCTTACTTTCAGTTTACATCAATCTCAAACCATCCGAGGATTTTCATGCAGAGTCCATGAACCAAATTTTGACTGTCAGTAGACTATATGAACAAAAAATACTGGCATACCATAGGTGATCAATAAATAATTGATAAATAGTCATGTTCACTTACTTCTGAATATCTCCAGTACTTATTTGTTTGTTACTTTTCTTTTGCGACTTGGTTGAGACTGGATCAGATTTTCTGGACTTCACAGGAGAAGCCAAGACACTTCCCTCACAGAAATTGTTCTTTAACAACAAAAAGCACAACAGACATTATTAAAAATAATTTTATAAAGTGAGCTATTAATTTGACTAATACAGAATTTTTCAGGAATTACGCTCACATTTAAATTCTATACACTTTGAATAATATTGACCATGTAAAAATTAATATAAACAAGTTTAAGTCCTTCCAAGTTGATCTAAATTAATTGCATTTCAACTCTATAGAGAGCACAAAAGGCATGATAATATTAATCTTATTAGCTGATAATTTCTGTTAATTTTTCTAATGAATAGTTTCATATAACTACCTTAATCTATAGGGGAAAGTTCAAAGAGCTGTAGATATACCTGCAATAAAAGTTAGTTTTATATAAAAGTAGTTTAATTTGGGGATTTCAGGGCATACCAATACCATGAATATTTATTTGCTGTACAGTCTCATAAGTTTCTTACTATTGGAAAAATGAATATAAATGGTGGTGGTAGACATTTGGCCTTGGACCACCAAACTTTCGTAAGTAAACCAAAACTTACTCTAAAATATCAATAGATCTACTTTTATAATCCCATGTGAAGACAAGAAAGATTAGAATAGACTCTTAGAAGACAGGTAAAGGTTTTCCTCTTTGATATATTTTCTTTCTTATTCCATTTGTTATTACTCTATTGGTCAATGTCTTTAATTTCCTACTGTGTACCTTTATAAAGCTATTCTACTTTAAAAAAAGAATATATAAATAAGGGTATACAACTTAAAACTTGGTATAGAATTATGAATGGTAGGCCTCTCAAAAATTAAAAAAAAAAAATCCCAATTCTGGACATACTTCATTTTAGCCAAGTATATTTTAAGATATTTGTTGTTTGAAAGCAGAGGCTCTAGAACCTGAATGCACATCAGACTTCCCTAGAGGGGAAGTCTGGGAATGGCATGCCCTAAATCCCATCCCCAGAGATTCTGATTCAGTAGATTTAGAACAGGTATGGGAGTTTGTATTTTAAAAGAATCCCAGGTGATTCTGCCAGGTTCTTTCAAATCACTGAGTCCCAGTGTATTCTTTGGTCTTAAAGTATGTGTTTTTATCATCCATTCTCTTCCTCATTTTCCTCTAGATAATAATTTAACTAAAGTAAGATAATAAAATCCAGGTTTAATATGTTAAAATTAAATGTGCTTCACTTCCTAAAAATGATTTCCATCCATACAATGGAATATTATGTCACTCTTAAAAAGAATTAGACTACATGTAGCAATACAAAAAAAATCTCTTAAGACATATCAAGTGAAAAAAGACAAGGAAAAAAGTGTGATTGATAAATCCTTTTTAGGTGAATTAAGAAAAATATTAATAGTTATAAGAAACTGTTAATAATGCTAACCTCTGGGGAAAGAAACTGATATAATGGAACAGAATGGGAGTGAAAAGGTGAGAGGGGGAAGGAAACTTTCATTTTTTACTGAATAGCTTTCCTACATAATTTGAATTTACTAACAACATATAAAAAAAGTTTTTTTAAATTATACTTGGGGACAGGTCCGGTGGCTCAGGTGGTTGAAGCGCCATGCTCCTAACGCCGAGGCACCTGTTCCCACATGGGCCAGTGAGCAGCTAAGATTGTGAACAACAGCTCTCCCTGAAGCTGGGCTGCCATGAGCAGCCGAAGGTTGGCGTGAGCTGCTGTGGGCTGCTGTGTGCTGCCGTGGGCTACCGTGTGCCACCATAAGCAGCCAGTGGCTGGCATGAGTGGCCGGCAACCGGCGAGAGCTGCTGTGAGCGGCCAATCGATGACTGGCAATCGACTGCCTCAGCCGGGGGAGCGCAAGGCTCATAATTCCAGCATGGGCCAGGGAGCTGTGTCCTACACAACTAGACTTAGAAACAGTGGCTTGAACTGGAGTGTGGAGGGGGAGAGGCAGAAAAAAGGGGAAAAATTATACTTGGATTACAGCAAATATGTAACAATATGCAAAAACTGGAAAAATATGTAAAAAAAGTTTTAAGTAAAATAAATATGTCAGAAATAACTTCTAGTTATGGTGAACACCTTCAAATCTGAAAACCAGAGGCAAAGCAATAGGAATATTAATACTTCAAAGTTCTCTCCTAAAACTTACAATATTAAAGCTTAGCCTTCTTGCCAATTCTTCATCACTTCTCAGCTGTTCTTCCATCTCTCTTCTCCTTTTCTCGGCTTGTCTTTTTTCCTCTTCCTCCTCCTCTGCCAATAATTTATGTATGTATTCTTCACTGGCTCTGTTTTCCTCTTCCTCATTGGCTCGCCGCTCTGCCTCCACCTTAAAAATGATTAACAGAGAACAATCCTTCATTGAACTTTTAAGTATACTTGCAATATTTCCTAATAAGAACAGTAAAATTTTTAAAAAGACAAATAAATTGGCAGGAATTAAAATACCTCAAATGAAGTATAAATGTGGAGAGGAAAATTTCTACAGAATAGTTCAAGTAGTCTCTTTCAGGAAGCCTTCCGTAGTCGGCCCGATCAAACCTTAATCAAACCCTCATCTCTTCTCACCTCAGTCCTTATCACAGTTTCTACTAAATTGTCACACATTTGTGGACGTGTTTCTAGGTAATCCTTTTCCTCAGTTAACAGAATGCCGACTAACATATGCTGACTAAATTAGGCTTAGGTTCCTGAACCAAACCCTAGCAAAGGGAATATAATGGTAAAAACTGACTAAGGATCTATCCCTGAAATTGGGATGAATCCCCAAACAGTGAGCAGGAATGGAGTGGTTGTGAAGAAACAACCACAATGGTTATTATATGATTTACAAATGAGGAAACAGACATAGAAAAGCAAATAACTTTTTTAGATCAGTAAGTGGGAGAATGGCGATTCAAACTCAGATTCTAGGATCTAAAGCCAAACTTATAATCATTTAAATATACTTCTTGAAAAAAAATGAACCACTTGAGAATTCCAAAGGATTTGACTCAAGAATAAATCTTTGATCCAATCCCATGAGAAAACTGAGATTTAGAACTGTGCAGCCATCTTGCTACTAGCCTGAAGAAAAAGCCTGCTGATAGAAATTAGCAAAGATCTAAAGTAACATAATATTGTATGTTAGCTATATTTTAATATAATTTTTTTTTAAAAAAAAGACATTAGCAAAGATCTGGAGCTAGAGTTCTGGATGAAACTAAACCTGAAAGACTAATTACAAATAATTACAATTTTCTTGTTGTTTAAGGTAGTTGAAGTTGGGTTTCCTTTTATGTGTAGTCAAAGCATCCTGATAGAGCTTGTTCTCACTACATTATTGTGAGGATTAAACTCCTTTAAAACCCTTACTTAAGACCACTGCTTAGACAACTATCATAATTATTTACTATTTTTAGTTCTTCTAGATTTGCATGGTCCATACAGTAGCTACTAGCTACATGAGGCTATTGAGCACTTGAAATGAGCCCAGACAAAAGCAATGTGTATTAAAAGTACAAAAGATTCTGAAGACTAAGTAAGCAAAAATTATGTAAAATCTCATGATTCATTTTTATATAATTTTATATAATTTGTGCCTAATCATGATATATAATTATAATTTTATATAATACTTTCTATATTGATAACAAAATATTTTAGATATAATGGGTTAAATAAAATATTAATTAATTTCATTTGTATTTAAAAAGAAAAATTTTTTTTAATGTGGCTACCAGAAAAACTTTGTATGTAGGCTCACATTGCGTTTCTATTTGACAATGTTGCTCTACACCAGGGGTGTCCAAACTTTTTTCAACGTTTTTTACCAAGCGCCATATGTGGTAAAATACACAAACAGCTGGGCCACTCACTCGAGGTGAAGTACGTATTGCCTCACCTGGTTTATTTAAGTAAACTAAATATATTTTTGGAATTTGCTGCGGGCCAATTAAAAATGGATCGCAGGCCACAGTTTGGACACCCCTGCTCTACACTAAGCATAAGGTGATAATATGGCTCTCCTAGTACTAGTGAAATTCAAAGGCTTCAATGTAAGCACTACGCCCTCTTTTCTCATCTAGTAATTCACAATTAGCCTTATTTTTCTATTCTCATCTAAACTCATTGTTGTGTCCCCCAAAATTCATATATTGACTTCCTCCCCATTGTGATATTTGGAGGTGGGGCCTTTAGGAAATAATTGGGTCATGTCCTCATGAAAGGGATTAATAGCTGTACAGAATCAGTCACAAGAGAGGATCTCTCTCTCTCTCCCCCGCCCCAACCCCATGTGAGGCTTTAGGGAGAAGGCATCTGTCTACAAGCCAGGAAGCAGGCCCGCACCCAACATCCGATGTGCCAATACCTTGGATGTTGGACTTCCCAGCCTCCAGAACTGTGAGAAATAAACGTTTGTTGTTCAAGCCCCCAAGTCCATGGTATTTTTGTTATAACAGCCTTAACAAACTAAAACACCCACAATCTACCACAATTTTTCCATCCTTTAAACTCAAAGCTTCGGGAAAATGAACACAATCCCTTTCATACTTAAATACTTAGGGATAACTATCCCATAAGAAGAGCACTAATTATGTATAAATTAAAGCTAGTTTGTAACGATTTTGAATACACGTAAAAAACAGAGCCTTTATAAAGTACATTAAAATTACTCACATTTCAATATATATTTATATAAGCAGAAAAAACTATACGTAAAATCTAAAACTGAAAACACAGCAGAGAATTTTTCCAAAAAGGAATTATTTAGTTCCTACCTTGCTTATCTCCTCTTCATATTCTCTTCTCAATTCCCCAGGTTTACTTAACAGACGAACTGGCTGATAGCAATCAACTGTTTCAGATCAAGAAAAACAAAAAGAAATACAATAGGCAACACAGAATTTTATGGCTCGCTTTGGTCTTCCATTAAAACTATTAATATAAAATGTAAACTGACAATTATTAACAGCTACAGCGGTATCTTCTTTATGGAATTTCATTTTAAAAGAAAAGCCAGAGGTTTTCTGGTTCAAAATGACACTAGTATGTATTACTTAACTCTTTCTCTAAAATCCATAAAATAACAGTAATTTTTTAAAAAAGTAATCCTATAACAGCAAAGAGATTAGGGGAAGGGACAATCAGTAAACAAGAAACTTGAACAAATTTCTAGAAAATGGGAAGCCAACGTCAGAGAGGTGAATGGTGTAGCAGAATGAAGGGAAAAAGTAGCCCTTGGAAAGGAAGGCTGTGGCGGAAGTGGGAGGCGATCTGCCCCATATCTCCGAAGAGTGGCTCAGGCTCAGAAACACAAGCCACAACACAGTCCAGAGTAAACAAGTGTGGGCCTGAGAACTCAAAGTTATAAACTGGTAAATTAGAATACTTGGCTGGTAGGCGTTTCTTCCTGGAAATGTAAGTGTACATAGGCACATTCAAAGGTTATTTTCTAAGGAAACTGTATTGTCTGAAGAGACCCAGTGCATCTAAGAGGAAGTGACCCAGAGCAAAGCACCCTGAAATCTGGCTGTGAGGGATGGCAAAGCATAATGGCCAGTTTAACCTCAAACAATGTCTGCCAGTCACTAACACCCAGCCATATAAGGAACTCATACACCTCAACAACAAAACAACCCAATTGAAAAATGGGCAGAGGACCTGAAGAGACACTTCTCCAAAGAGAACATACAGATGGCCAATAGACATATGAAAAAATGCTCAACATCACTAATCATCAGAGAAATGCAAATAAAAACCACAATGAGATATCACCTCACCCCAGTTAGAATGGCTATCATCAACAAGACAAATAGTAACAAGTGTTGGAGAGGCTGTGGAGAAAAAGGAACCTTCATACACTGTTGGTGGGAATGCAGACTGGTGCAGCTGCTATGAAAGGCAGTGTGGAGGTTCCTCAAAAAATTACCAATAGAATCACCATATGACCCAGCAATCCCTCTCCTGGGTCTACCCAAAAAATCTGAAAACACTTATCCATAAAGACATATGTGCTCCAATGTTCATTGCAGCTTTATTTACAGTTGCCAAGACATGGAAACAACCAAAATGTCCTTCGATAGATAATTACATAAAGAAGTCAGGGTATATATACACAATGTAATACTACTCTGGCATAAGAAAAGATGAAATAGTGTCATTTGCGACAACATGGATGGATCTTGAGATTATTATGCTAAGCAAAATAAGTCAGACAAAAAAGTTTTAGAACCATATGATTTCACTGATATGTGGAATATAAAACTGAAAGCAACAAAGGAACAAGACAAACAAACAAAACTCACAGACACAGACAATAGTTACCAGAGGGTAAGAGGGAAGAAGGGTGGTAGGTGAGGGTAAACGGGATCAAATATATGGTGATGGAAGAAGAAATGACTCTGGGTGGTGAATACATAATGCAGTATATAGATGATGTATTACAGAATTGTACACTTGAAACCTATGTAACTTGACTAACCATTGTCACCACAATAAACTTTATTAAAAAAACAAAAAGTGGACCCATGCAGTTCAAACCCATGTTGTTCAAGGATCAACTGTACATTGCTGCTGGGATTAGAAAATAATACAACCACTTTGGAAAATGATCTGGTAGCTGCTTCTATAACCAAATATACACCTATGACTGAGCATTCCCCTCATTATTTACCCAATTAAAAATGAAAACATATGACCACAAAAAAACTTGTACAAGAATCTTAGCAGCAACTTTATACATAATAACCAAAAGCTGGAAGCCGACATCAACTAGAACAGCCAACAAAGTATAATATAGTGAACCAGTAGAATGATAGTTAAAAAGAAATAAACTAACAATACCCACAACACAAGGATCAATCTTGAACTTTATACTTAGTACAAGAACCTTGCACAAAATACTACACACTGGATGATTACTGTTATGGGTTAAATGTGGAAGCCTAACCCTAAGAATGTGATCTTATTTGGAAGCAGGGTTGTGGTAGACATAATTACGTTGGGTTCATACCAGAGTAGGGTGGGCCCTTAAACCAATATCACTAGTATCCTTATAAAACAGGAAAGAGACACAGAGAAAAGATGGCCATGTAAAGACTGAGCCACACAGGGAGAAGGCCATGTGACTAAGGAGGCAGACACTGGAGTTATGAGCTGCAAGCCAAGAACACTACAGCCTGTCAGCAACACCCAGAAGCTAAGAGAAAGGCATGGAACAGATCCTCCCCTGGAGCCTTCAAGAGAACATGTCCCTGCTGACACCTTGATTTGGGGCTTGTAGACTTCAGAATTTTGAGAAAATAATTTTGTGGGTTTTTTTAAACTACCTAGTTTGTGGTCCTTTGTTAAGACAACCCTAGGAAAACTCATAGAATTCCATTTACATGAAGTTCTAGAACAGGCAAAACTTATCTATGGTGAAAGAAAAAAATAGTTGACTTTTGAAGGTTGGGAGTAGAGATTAACTGGAAGGAAGATGAGGGAACTTTCAGAGGTGATGTTCAGTATTATAGGGGTTTGTGTTACAAAGGGTTATACATATGTGAACACTCAGTGAAGGTACAATTAAGATTTGTGCATCTCATTGTATGTGAATCTTACGAGGTCGAACAATTAAGTTCACGAACTCATCCTAGAAAAAGTGCTCCATACCTCATTGCTGAATATCACTACTGTTACCTTCGAAGTACTCCCCTTGGGAAGTTATGCAACGATTCCAGTGCCTATCCACCCGTCAAAGCAATTTTGGAACTCTTTTTCTGGAATGGCCATCAAAGCTGTTGTTGTATTACCCTTGATGTCCTGAATGTTATCAAAATATCTTCCTTTCAATATTTCCTTTATTTTCGGGTAAAGAAGTCATTGGGGGCCAGATCAGGTGAGTAGGGAGGGTGTTCCAATACAGTTATTTGTTTACCGGCTAAAAACTCCCTCACAGACAGTGCCTTGTGAGTTGGTACGTTGTCGTGATGCAAGAGCCAAGAATTATTGGCAAAAAGCTCAGGTTGTCTAACTTTTCACACAGCCTTTTCAACACATCCAAATAGTAAACTTGGTTAATGGTCCAGCTGATACAAATTCATAATGAATAACCCGTCTAATATCAGAAAAGGTTAGCAACATCATTGCAACAAGTTCGTGAACATAATTCATTACATTAAAAGAAAAAAATTATAAGGTAATAATGATCTAATAAAATAAATGGAAAATAAGATTGATGGATGTAAAGATATGTGACAGAGCAAATACAGTATAATGTTAATTGTTATTGTTTAATGGGTACGGAGTTTCAGTTTGGGAAGATGAAATATTCTGGAGATAGATGGTGGTGGGTTCACACCAATGTGAATGTACAAATTGTGATCAAAAAAATATGGTGAATGTTTAAATTTAAAAAATTATTACAGTCAAAGACATATTACCATTAATCCCCCTCAACATATTCCCCCTCGCTTCGTACACACTTATCCCATTGTTCTTGCCACCTTTTGAGGCAGTTCTAGAAGTCCTCTTTCGTGAATGGCTTTAGTTGCGCTGTTGTGGCTGCCTCCATGTCCTGAATTGATTCAAAACATTTACCTTTCCTGGTCATTCTGATTTTGGAGAAGAGCCAGTCATCGCACGGTGCCAGATCTGGTGAATAAGGCGGATGAGGACACACCATAATGTTTTTGACAGAAATTGCCATATCAGATGCAATGTGTGACATGGAGCATTGTCATGATGGAGGATGAAACCATTTGCCCATTTCTCAGGCTGTTTTCTATGTACATGGTTTCTTAAATGCTCGTAAAAACACTCACGAAAGAGGACTTCCAGAACTGCTTCAGAAAGTGGCAAGAAAGTGTTCAAAGTGAGGAGGAGTATTTTGAGGGGGATTAAAGGCAATGTGTCTTTTACTGTAATAAAATTTTTTTGAATTTAAACATTCACCGTATTTTTTGATCACACCTCATACTTAATGCCACTAAACTGTATACTTAAAATTGGTTAAAATGGTAAATTTGTTATGTATACTTTACCGTAATTAAAAAAACATGCTAAGATAGCACTTCACACCTTGGATGACTATGGAAAAGAAAAATAAAAATAACGAAAAATAACAAGTGGAGAAACTGGAAGCATTATACACTGCTGCTGAAGATGTAAAATGGTGCAGCCCTGTGTAAGTTTGGCAGTTCCTCAAAAAGCTAAACACAGAATACCATATGACCCAGCAATTCTGAACTGAAAAGATAGTCAAATAAATACTTGTACATTAATGTTCGTATTAGCACTATACAAATAGGCAAGAGGTGGAAACAACCCAAATGTCCATCAGTGGATGAAAGGATAGATGAAATATATCCATAACATAGAATATTACGCAGTCCTAAAAAGGAATACATGCTCCTACTGATACATGCTCCAACATGCATGAACCTTGGAAACATTATGCTAAGTTTAAGCCAGATACGATAGATCACATATTGTATATGAACTATCTAGAATAAGCAAATTCATAGAGACAGAAAGTAGACTAGAAACGGGGAGAAAAGAATGGGGAATCATTGCTTAATGGTTAAAAATTTTGGGGTGATAAAAAGCTTTGGAAACAACTGGTGAAATTTGCACAACACTGTGAATGTAATTAATGGCACCGATATGTACACTTAAAAATGGTTAAAATGGGGGTCAGCCAGGTGGCTCAGGTGGTTAGAGCTCCATGCTCCTGACTCCAAAGGCTGCCGGTTCGATTCCCACATGGGCCAGTGGGCTCTCAATCACAAGGCTGCCAGTTCGATTCCTCGAGTCCCACAAGGGATGGTGGGATACGCCCCCTGCAACTAAGACTGAACACGGCACCTTGAGCTGAGCTGCCACTGAGCTCCTGGATGGCTCAGTTGGTTGGAGCGCGTCCTCTCAACCACAAGGTTGCCAGTTCGACTCCCGTAAGGGATGGTGGGCTGTGCCCCCTGCAACTAGCAATGGCAACTGGACCTGGAGCTGAGCTGCGTCCTCCACAACTAAGATTGAAAGGACAACAACTTGACTTGGAAAAGTTCTGGAAGTACACACTGTTCCCCAATAAAGTCCTGTTCCTCTTCCCCAATAAATAAATAAATAAATAAAATGGCAAATTTTGTCATATACATTTTACTGCAATTTTGCAAAAAGAATGTAAAATACCAAAACCACTGAACTGAACCCTTTAAATGGAACAATTGTATGTGAGTTTCTCAATAAAGCGTTTTTTGTGGGGTGTGTTTTGGAAATGCAACAAATTTATTGATGAAAAATCAAACTATTCTTGATTCTGTTTTTGATTCCATCCTCTATACATGCTTTACATAGAGAAGAGCATTACTGAATGTTTTTCCTATAGACTACATCTCTAATTTTGTTAACAGTGAACTTGTTTGAACTAATCTATTCTTTCAAGACAGTGATGGTAAACTGGTGACCTACAGCTGTGTTTTCCTCTGGCCTGTAGTTTAAAAGAATTTCAATTTATTCTGGTAGGATTCAAACTATGGACTTCCAGATTTTGGGGTTTTCTTGAAAAAAAATTAGATGATACTGGCATCACTGGACCCAAAATCCACATGGGAGTTCTCACACAGATTGGCTTTTTCTGGTGAGGACAATCCAGTGGTTTTAATAAAAGGTAACTACTGTTGAAACTATGATTAAAATAGCTAATTTTGTTATATATATTAATTACAATAAAAATAATTCCAACAAAAAAAGGCAAGTACACCAGAGAAGACACCACCACATTAAGACACACTGCATGGCTTACTGATCACATAAGTGGATCAAGCTGCTAGTCAATTGTTTCATTTGGGACACACTGAATTAGCTGCTGAGTCCACACAGTGGAGGGTTTTGAATAAAAATGACTTAACCAGAAGGAACTGGTCTCAGAAAGCTAGTTTAGGCTCCTTGCAGGCTTAGGATGAATATGTATAGCAAATAAGTTAGAGAAAGTATTGAAAGTAAAAGAAATATTAACACAGGAATCCAGTAACTACTGGATTCCTTATTTCGGCGGTTGCTGTACTACCACTATTGCTCATCTGTGAATATTTATACAACTTTTCATAAGAATGAAGACTCCACACCAGCAATTTTTGTGAGGTGTTTTTTTTTTTTTCAATTTTTAACCCAACAAACACCAACTAAACACACCTTGGGCATTATAACAATGACTAAAATCTTGCCACTGACTTTGGCGCCCATAGAACCCAAGCCCCTGTGAATAATTTAGACAGACACTAGTCGGGCTTTCTTTTTTATCCTTTGAAAAAACCCATTAGCAGTGACTCATTTTTTAGGTTTTTTGTTTTTTAGCCAACAAACACGCTGGGTTTTACTCACCGATTTCTTCTGATTCTTGCCCAGATGCTTTAAGCTTGCATTCCTTTGGATAGTGTTTTTGAATTATCTCCCACAGTTCTCTATTGACAAGAGAATTTCTTCGGGTATGGTACCGAGTCCACGACGAGACCCGGCGGCGACAGAAGGGACAGCATAAATTCGCCTTTTCGACAGTCGATTGGAAGCATGCTTTACAGAGCGTGTGATTACAAGGCAGTGTTACGGGCTCGATCAAGATTTCCACGCAGATCCCGCATAGGCAATCCGACAAGGAACGGATGGCGTCTTTAGGCACAGCCATTTTAATATACTAAAACGGCATATTCAACATCAACACCCGAAAAGGCAAAGAATAGTATTTCCGGCCCAATTAATGAGAAAGCAAATTAGCAGTTTTGTGTTAAATACTGTGCCCAGCAGCGTATCAGAATTCAGAGATTGGACACATCAAATACGTCTTGAAGCAAAAGGCGCTCTGCGGGTCAGGTAAACAGTACTTCCCTGGAAGGCGGTGCAATTTGTCCACGTTTAGGACAAACGTAGGATAAGAAAATAAAGGTTTCCCTCGGAAGACCTTGGCTGTTCCGAGGCATTAAGAGAACCTTTTCCGCAGTGCGGGCGCTGGGTTCCGGTGCTCTGGTGCGGCGGGAGGTATGCGCCAAGTTCCCCTCCTCCCTCTCACCAGGTGAAGATGCTCCCTCAGCTGCCCGCAGCCAAGCCCAAGGCTGTCTAGGCACACACCCGCCAAAACCACCGCTCCGGGAAAGACGCTGCTTCCGCCCGGACGCCTGGCTTCACTAAAGCAGGTCTTCCGTTTTTTCGTTGCTGTATGGGCAGCATACGAACCCGAGCGTTCCAGCTTTTCGGTGTCTCATGTCGTTTCCTGGCGCTCCTTACCCCTGTATCAGTCAAAAAGCTTAACCTTTGCTGTGGTGCGGAAGCAACCCGATTGGGACTAGTAACGTCACAATTGCCCGCCAAAATGGCCCCGCCCACCAGAGAACCGCCCACGGGCAAAGACCAATAACAATGGGAAGGGCGGGACTTCCGGGTCCTGGGCGCGCCACCAATTCGGTCACCCGGCCTGGGGAGGGCCTTGCTCCCGCGTCTCAGCCCTTCCTACTTCAGCTTAGGTGAAGTCCGAGCTTCCTTTGCACTTTCTGTTCCCGGGGCTGCGAAAACCTGGGAGTGTCGCGAGATTTGGCCTGTGGTCGGAAAAGGGAACCCAAACAAACTTTAGAGGCCGAACAGTAATTTTTAAAATTCTTCCCTAAGTACTCAAACTACTTTTCTGTTTCTGTTCATTTGTAACTAAGCCTCTTAGTTCGCTGCCCAAAGTTCTTAGAAAAGCATCTCCGAGGTTAATCTCCCAGAAAGGTTGTGGTCTGAGAATCTCCAAACTGGTACAATTTATAAAGGCATTTAACACTGTAGAAAGCTATAGTCCAGCCCCTTCTCAAGTATGCGGCCCAGAGATAGGTTGTTTTGGGATTGCCTTCCCTCCTAGGCGTTTGGGAAACCTCCCGTCCGCATCCATCCTGACTGAAGCTTAGCAGTCATGTGCATCATTTACAATGTAGTACTTTATTATTAAGTATCAATCCAGAATAATCAAAATTATGAGGAAGCCAAAAAAGAAGATAGTTTAACATTTTATGCATTTTGAAATAAGTTTTTCCACTTGATATTAAGTTTTTGTACTGACAACTGAGCCTATTGAATTCAGTTCTACGAAAAATACATATTTTGGTTAGGAAAATGGCGGATTAAATATAGGTTGACCCTTCGTACTTGAGAACCAAGCCTTTGTGGACCAAAAAAAGAGATTGTATGGAAAGTAATTTCACAGGGTGATCTAATCATAACTTCCTAACTGGCAGATAGTGTTGGAGAGTCACACTCCAGGCATATAACTTTTTAGTAAAACGTTTTTCTTTGTCTTAAGCAAACAATCTCCACTGCTTCTGTGCATCTAGGTTAATGCACCTTTGAAATAAGTCATAACCTCCCTCAAGAGAGCACAGAATCTTGTCAACTATCCCGGAATCCAATCCCTGTCTTGCTTTCTCCCACCTTCCTGTGATCTTCCTTATTTCCCTCCTTAATTTCAAATGCATGAAAAAAGCTGCAAAATTTACTCTCTGGAGCATATGAAATCTTGCTCCCTGATGTATGTCATCAGTTTGGGTCAAATAAACTCTTACAAAAAATTCTCTATAGATTTGGACGTTCTTCCGTTAACACCTCATAGAGACAGAAAGTAGAATCGTGTTTGCCAGGGGCTGGGAGAATTATTGTTTAATGGATATACAGTTTCATAGTTTCATATGTTCTAGAGATAGATGGTGGTGATGGTTGTACAACGTTATGAATGTATTTAATACCACTGAACTGTTCACTTGAAAATGGTTAAGTTGGTAAATTTTATGTGTATTTTACCACAATAAAAAAATGGGGGTGGGGGGTAGAGAACTAGGCCTGAGTTTTTTTTGAGGAAATTAACTACAGAAAGAGAAAAGAAAACCACTGTGCATGAAAATAGTCAAAGTTCTTTTCGGTCTATTGGGTTCATTCAGATTGAGGAGATGAGTGGTTTCCAGATGGAACCAAAACAAGGATGTGTAGGTCCGTGGTAAAAAGCTTTGTTTTGTTTTAATGTGGGTTCAGAAACCTTTGGTTGACATCCAGTTGTCCAGTATCAATTCCTTAGCCCAGAATTCCACCTCCCTAATATGGTATCAATCTGCTTTTCCCATGGAATCTTCCATTATTCTTTGAAACATTCAACTATGATCTACTTTTTGTCATCTTGTGCTTTCAGGTCATTGCTTTCTCAATTCATCCTAAATGAGTTGGTTTGTGACTTTGCCTACTTCAAGGATCAACTCAGTGCACTTCTCCAGGAAGTATTTCTCCATCAGACAGTGATACTATAACAATAGAATGCTTCTGTTTCTCTCCCATATGCTGTTTACCATAAATTTTAGCATGCATTTCTCCCAGGGCCTTCAGGAAAATAGTTCCTATTGTTGATATGCTAATTGACTAGAGAAATTCTGCAAAAACAGCCTCCTGAATAAGTGGCAAAAGATATGCAAAGCCATGCCTGTTTATCAAAGATTTATAATAATCTCAGGACTGGATTCAGATCAGAGGGAGTCAAGAACTAACTGAGAACAAAGAGATTTGGAGATTTCTGTTCTTCCTTGGTTCCCACCTCTTGCCCAGCCCATTCTCCCTTCCCTTGTCATAAAAGAAGGCTGAATTCTGGACTCTCTTAAGATGGATTTTTAAAAATTTATTTCATCAAGTCTATTTATAATGCATTTTGAGTTTCAAAAATCCTTACATCTTTGAACAATATTTTTTGCAATTTTTAGTAAATTTTCCAAAGTGAACAAAAAGATACTATATAAAACACAGTAGACATTAAACTGACACTAGCATTAGATCTCATTTGTCTTGATCTTTTTGTTTTACCACATCTTGATTTGCTGTGTCTTAAGATGGATTTGACAAAACTAGAAATCTTCTATCTTTTCGTTATGGTGCCATTTCGATAAATAAAACTTTTCCTAATCTAAACTCTGATCTACTGGATATTAAATATTTGGTGCGTCAAGCACACAGGCCTTGTCACAGTAACAATATCTCGCTGAACTCATCCAATTGTATATCTCTTAGTGATAGTAGTTTTTATTGTAGTCTTATTATTTAACTCTTGCATTTTGATTTCTATTTTTAGGTACTTATGTCTTCTGTAATGGATACATTTTATGAGTATATGCTTCCTCCTTGGCCTTGTTTACTTTCTGGACCTACCATCCCTTAGTCTTTCTGGGGCTGACCAGTTGCTGCCTGGAATCGCTGGCTTCTCCTGCCACTTTTGGACTCCTGTGAAACATTGCACTGAATAATGTAGGCTCTGACTTTCTAATGGGTAGTGGGAGGGCTTAGATGATGCATCATGTAAGTATGAGGAGTCACTCCCCCCTGGAACAAATTTCGGCCAATTGAAAACAGTGGACTGAGTGAGCATGACAGAGAAATTCCCTTTCCTTCTTCCTTCCAAGAAGGCATGGGCATGGTTTCTCCAAACAGTGTGTATGGAGAAGGATCAGACTGAGTGGATGTACCTGCCAAGCAACTTCCATGTCTCTTGTGGCTCATTTTCAAGGAGGGGCCAGCAAGATTACATATCACCTTGTATTTTATCCTTCTCTACCTAACATCCCTTCCAGAGTATTACCTCATTCTGGCTGTCCTGAATTTGTACCTCCCAAATAAAGCATCAGCACTTACCCTTCACCAGGAGGACAGGATCCATATATATATACATTTTTTTAAGGGTTTTTTTTTTTTAAATTGGGGAACGGTGTGTTTTTCCAAGTCGTTGTCCTTCAATCTAGTTGTGGAGGGCGCAGCTCAGCTCCACATCAAGTCGCTGTAGCAGGGGGCGCAGCCCACCATCCCATGCAGGAATTGAACCAGCAACCTTGTTGTTAAGAGTTCACGCTCAAACCAACTGAGCCATTCAGCTACCCCTCCAGCAGCTCAGCGTTGTCTTCACTCTAGTTGTGGAGGGTGCAGCTCACTGGCTCGTGTGGGAATTGAACCAGCAACCCTGTTGTTAAGAGCTTGTGCTCTAACCAACTGAGCCATCTGGCTAACACATGGCATTTGTTGTTCAATAAATTGTATATACATCATAACAAAATTGTATATATATCATAAATGTATGGTCAATATGTGCGAATTCCTTTTCTAGTATAAATACCTGTGATATTTATACTAGAGAGAAAATGTATATCAACATACAATATATACTTTTTTATTTTTTATTGTTGTTTTGTCTTTTAATAGATGATACATTCACATGGTTCAGAATTCAAAATGTACAAGATGGATTAACAGTGAAAAGACTTCCTCCTACCTTTCACTCTCTAGTCTCTTAGTTTTCTTCCCTAAAACAACCAAGGTTATTACTTTCTTATGTATCTCTCCAGAAGTTTATAAAGTTTATGAGTATATTAGCTTATATGTGTCTATGTATGTATTTGTTTTTGCACTTTTTCCCACTTAACAATATATATTGGAAATAAATATTTTAAAACAATACATCTTACTGATAACACCATATCATTATACAATAACACAAAGAGCTTCTTCATTCTCTTATGTGGCTACACAGAAAGTATCCACTGTATCCATTTATCATAACTTCTCTAACACTCCCCTCACTTGTGCTATAAAAATAAACCCATAACAAAATTGTATATACATATTTTTTCTCATTTGCAAGATAAATGACTGGAAATGGAATCACTAGGTTATAGCGTAACAGGTTAGTTTTTGACTGATGGTATCAACTCTTTTAGGGATGACTTTTGCTCTTCAGGGGCTCTCACTGCTTTCCCCTTCTCAATGACTTGAATAGCCCTCAGCAAACCATCCCGCAGAGCCTGGTTCTTTACCATGTTGGTGATCATGAAAGGGACATCCCTGATGTACATCTGCCTCACGTTAGCACTGTAGTGTTCTGACTTGCTACCATGTGCGATAAAGAAGGTACAAAGTGCTGTGATATCACCTTCTTGCAGCCCACACTCCTCTAGGACAGACTCCCACACATCTCTAATGCGCTTATTCTTGACTTTTCGTCTAAGGACAGAGGATAAGGTGGGAAGACCTCTCACCAGGTCTGGAAGCTTCTCAAGCACATGAGTGTGCAAGCAGATGAGTACTTCAACGACATAGCTGTATAAGATATTCAATTCCATTGAAGTGAATCTACAAAAAAAATGGGGAGAGCTTCTTAAGCAGTAGAACATTTAATATCCAAACATAAAACGAAATCTATTCGGGTAAGTCAGAGAAGAACAAACCCACTAGGAGAACCAGCTATTGTGTTTTAGAAAATACTTACTTTAGAAATAAGACCTGTGCTAAACCAGACACCATAGTTCTCCAGCTACCCATACTATAATTTTCTCAATGGCAGAGGAGTTACATTATGCATCTCTGTGTTAGTAAGACTTTGGCAAGCAAGAGACTGTGATGAGTGCCTGGCATAGAAACAGGCACTCAAATGAATCTATTTTGAATTAAGGAACTTAAGCATATGCGATTTCTTCACAATCCATTGTTGGGACCATATTAAGACATTCAATTTTAGAATGACCATTGCAAGCTCTCATAATGCCAGAGAATTCCACTGATTTTTCATTGGATACTCACTTGAGCGCCAGAACTGCTGTCCACAGCTCATCTTGGGCTGCTTGGCTTGCCAACGTCTTGGTATGATGTTCAAATTTCTGTGTCAGATTATCCTTGGTGAAGTCCAGTTCTTTAAACTGTGCTTCTAAAGCTTTGAGTTTGTGGTCTACTCTATTGGATAAAAGAATCAAGGGTTAGTTTAGGTCAGGGGACAAACTTAAGATGTTGTCTTAAGGTAAGATTATAATATATTGTTTGCAACCACTACCAAATTTGGGTAGCTATTTAAATTTAAGATTGTGAACAGATGTTCCCACGTGCCATTCTCCCTTGCCATCATCCTAGTTCTTGCATTCCTTATGTTGCCAAACTTTTGAATTGTTTAATTACATCTGCCATATCTTATCTTCGTATGATACTTTATACTTTAAAAAGTATTTTATACAAGCATTATTTTTGAGTCTCACAACCACCATAAGAAGTGAAGTAGACATTTTTACTATTTTACAGATAAAGAAATTGAGTCTCAAAAGATTGAGACCTCATGTCATATAGCTAGCTAGTGCTGGAACCAGTATTTAATAAGCTGGCTTTCTCTACCCTATTCTGACTGTCCAAATCCTATCCATCCTTCAAAGATAAGCTCAAATCCCACTGCTTGCTTGAATCCCCCAGCCTTTCTACCTGGAGATCTCCTACTTCTCACAGGGACTGCCTCTATCACCTGTCATTCCCCAACTCCTGCTCTATTTTCAGAGTTAGCTTTTCATGAACAAAATTGTAAGCTCTTGGAGGGAGGAGAATCAGAAGCTATTTCTTGACCATCTTTTTTTTTTTAATTTATTGGGGTGACAATTGTTGGTAAAATTACATAGATTTCAGGTGTACAATTCTTTATTACATCATCTATAAATCCCATTGTGTGTTCACCACCCAGAGTCAGTTCTCCTTCCATCACCATATATTGGTTCTTGACCATCTTTATCCCTGTCCCCCAACATCTAGCAGAGGCTTTACACAGAAGTAATAAAATGTCTTGATTGAAATCTGTAATGTGGATAAGACGCTGAGCTGTGTAACCCAAGGGGATTTGAGTAGCTCTGAACAACCCTAACCATCAGAGGGCGCTGTGGCACCGGAATTATGTCTGAGTGAACTACGAAGAACTGTAACAACACAGCTCACTCGCCCGAAGCCACCCACATTGTCTTTCATGAAGGAAGTGATAAACACAAACCACTTCCCTGAACTTCTGCGTTCCCAGTACCTGAATACGGCTGCGGTTGCCCAGGTTCTATCCTTGACCTTTCTCCCAAGGCTAATGCAGCTTCAGGTACCACCTCTCTCTTAAGCTCTAGAAGTGTATCTTCAACTGTGTTTTGTACATCTCTACCTGGATGGGATGTCAAACTCAACTGTCCTAAACTGAACCTACTAACCCCCATCTTCTGAAATTACTACAGTGGAATTTTCTCACTGCTTTGGATTCATTTACATACAGATAATGGTCAGTATGAAACGTGCGTTTTGTAGGAGTTTGAGCCTGCGTGACCTAATATGCCAGCAATCTCTGTCTATACATTAAAACCATGTTATCTGGCATACTGTTTGTATTAACTTTTAGACCTTCTTTAAGACTATATTGTTTAAAGGTCATGTCTAGCTTGAACTTTAGAAAGGAACTCAACCTTGTCAATCAGTTTAAAAATTTGCAATTGCAGTTTTTGGAGTCCTTACCAAAAGGCATTCCCAGAATATGCCAAATAAATCCTAAACAACATGTCTGCAAATCTGAGTCTGTTTTCTACTACAATTCTCCAGCTCAGTTAATGACACCACCATCTATTCAATTGCTTGAATAAGAAATCTCAGGCTAATTCTTGTTTTTCTTCCTCTCCATTCGTTCTCTAATCTATCCCCTCTTCTCCATCTCCACTAAACCAATTAATCACCATCTTTCCTGGACCTAGGATTACAGTAGCCTAATTGGATCCCTGCTTTCAATTTCTGCAACCTCAAATATGCTCCTGAAACACAATTCTGATCATGTAACTCAAAAAAATAAACCTTTTCTGCCACCCTGACTTGCTCAGTGATATTGTTAGAGCAAAGCTGGATCTTCTCAGCAGGAAGGATGAAGTCCTTTACCCTTTGGCTCCCATCTTCTGCCACTCTTCTCACAGCCTACTCACCAATAACATGAGACATCGATCTGGTGACTGAATACAATATGCGATTCCATGCTTATATGGCTTACCTGGACTCTTTCTTCAACCTAGAGTTCCTTCCCGTATTTTTCTTTCTTATAAACTCCTACTCACACTTAAAAATCTAGCTTAAACGCTCCTCTATAATGAGTTCTTTTTCTTGGTGTCAAAGGCAAAATTAATTGATCCTCTCTTCATGTTCTCATAGCCCTTTAGGAACATCACCATTATAAGCTCAATCCCATTATATTGTAAGTATTTTTGAATATTTTTGCTATCCTTAAAGGCTGTGAACTCCTTGACGGCAGAAAACACATTTTACTTATTTTTGTATACCTACTATATAGCACATGCATTAATTGAATGGAATTATAGCACTCGGGAGTAAATTTTTCTTTATTAATTTACATATTTTTTTAACCTGGAAAACTTAAAACACTTTAACAGAGAGAAAATCCTAATTGGCATGTCTGTGGTTCTTTGCCTATTTTTACTCCTCACTCTTCTCTTACCCACCATCCCAGAAAAGCAGACCTATGCTTGCTCCCGTCCTATAGCCCTTCTCAACCTTTTCATGGCCTCCTTCAAGGATACCAGAGTTGTGGTTTCATTGTTCATCTTCTTAAGGCAAAACAAAAGAAAATAAAACAAACAAAACAAAAACCCAATAGAGGTTTGAGTCCCGGGTTTTCTGCTGTCTTCCACTCAGCAACAGGCAGCACCAGGATGAGTATTAGATCTAAATTCTGCTTGAAAGGTCACTCAGTACAAGAAGCTTTTAATAGCTTCTACATCCAAATATAGTTTCAAAGAACTGATCCTGTGAACACAGGTGTCCTGGAATGCACTATAATATTTGCCTTTGAAAAATGAGCCATAGAACATCAACACAGCACAACAACCAGATGTTCTATGTATAGAACCAGTAGTAGAACCAGTGGCTTTATGTATATTCTAGTAAATGTTATATGGATATACAAATGTATATACTATAATTTTTTTTTTTTTAAGGCAGGCGCAGCTCACAGTGGCCCATGCAGGGATTGTACCAGCAACAACCATGGTGTTATTAACACCATGCTCTAACCAACTGAGCTAAATGGCCACCCCTACGTATACTAGAATTAAATCTGAGGGAAATACTACTCTCAAATTTTAACAGCTTAATTATTCAATTATAATCTAAATTAAGTTTGAAGAGAGCCCCATACTTTTTATGATGTACTATATCAATGCTAAAAATCTAACCCTCCTTAGAAACTAATAAATATTTATTGAGAGCTTCTAGTATTAGATTAGGTATTGGAAATAAAAACAGTCATAAAACAGGATTCCCGAATTTAAAAGATTTAAATTCTAATTGGGAAGATAGGGCATTACTTAAAAAGAAAATGTACATAAAATGCTGTGTGCTAAATATGTACAGACCATAATAATCATAAATCATGAGTGAGTAGGTCACTCAAGGCTTGGGTAATTGAAGAACACTCACATTGAAGGTAGTATTTGAGCTTTGCCTTAAATGAAATGTATGTCTTTATCAGAGAAGAGAGAAAGGTGTTACAAAGTGGAAAAATTGTGTGAGCAAAATTACAGAGGTGGCAAGGTACATAATAAGGTACATAAGGAAATGTCTTAAGCATAAGATTCATGTGAGGAAAAAAAACCCCTAACATTTAAAATGGTAAGAGCCAGCTCATGGATTTATTCATTTATTGAGTAATTTATTCACTTATTTGGTATTTACTGAACACCGTAAATATCAGTTGAATGGATAAAACCTATGAATGATCAGGACTATTCTAGGTATTGAGAATACAATGAGTAAGGCAAAATCCTTGCCCTAAAGGAGCACAGAAAACAAGGACTACAAAAGAATGGATGGTTCTAGATAGCCTGATAAGAAGTTTGAACTGCTGTGAGCTGCTAGTTCTGTAAAGTTAATCTAGCAGTGGTGTTTAGGATAAATGCAAGTGGGAATGAAACCAGAGGCAGACAAGCCCCTCCGACGACTGCTATCACAGTCAGGTGTGAGGCGATGACGGGTAGATTACAATGTTGGTCCTAGGAGTGGAAAGGCAAAGGGATAGGTATGTGAGACATTATAATTCTCCCACGGAGTCCTGGGGGTTGGAGTCAGGAAGCCTCACATAAATCTTCAGAAAACTTTGGGTGTGCTGAGGGAATCAAGTCCTTCCTTGCCTCAGTGGGAAAAACCTTGCTAGGGTCTTATGTCCTACCAACTAGCCATGCTCCCCTCTCTCCCCCCACCCCCCTGCGGCTTTTCTCTCGACAGAATCCCAATTTTGCTCCAGTGTTGGGAAGCCACGTGCTTCAGGGGAGGCTGGGCCCCTCCCCAGTCGAGGGAATGAATCTTGATTAGACTAAGCCAATCATATTAATTTCATTATTGTTTCCATTATCATTGGTTTAGGAATGGGCAGGTGGCAGAATTCTGGCCTATGAAATGTGAGTAGATGTCTATTGTGGGGCTTCTGAGCAGCTTTTTTTTTTATTTATTGTGATAAATATACATAACATAAATTTTACCCTTTTGGTGGGGGTAAGTGAAATAAGTGAAGGTAGGAAACACTCATTTTGTACCAAAAGGTACAAACTTCCAGTTATAAAATAAATAAGTCCTAGGGATGTAATGAATAGCATGGAGACTATAATTAATAATATTGTCTTATATATTTGAAAGTTGCTAAGAGAGTAGATCTTAAAAGTTCTTATCACATGAAAACAGATTTATGTGTGGTGACGGATATTAACTAAACTTTTTGTGGTGATCTCAGTATATACTTATAATGAATCATAATGTTGTATACCTGAAGCTAATATACAGTAGACCTCCCTTACCTGTGGGGCCTATGTTCCAAGACTCCCAGTGAATGCCTGAAACCGTGGATAGTACTGAGCCCTATATATGCTATGTTTTTTCCAATACAAAAATACCTATGGTATACTTTAATTTATAACTAGGAACACTAAGAGATTAACAATAATTAACGATAGCTAATAATAAATACAATTATAGCAATATACTGTAATAAAAGTACTGTGAATGGGTCTCTCAAAATACCATGTACTGTACTTGCCCTTCTTTTTGTGATGATGCAAGATAAAATGCCTACTGGTGAGATGATAGGTGAATGAGGTATGCATTGTGACAGTGTTAGGATACTATGATGATTGTTTGAACACAAGCTTTGTGATAGTGGATCTGAAAACTGAGATGGCTTCTGAGTGACGAATGGGTGTGGATATGCTGGACACAGGGATAAGTCACAGCGTGGGCGGGACTCAGTGTGTCAACACCAGACAGCTCAAGATTTCATCAAACTACTCAGATCAATTTAAAACTCATTGTTTATTTCTGGAATTTTCCACTTAGTATTTTTGGACCGTGGTTGACTGTGGGTAATTGAAACCATGGACAGTGAAACCTCAGAAGGTGAAACCATGGATAAAGGGGAGCTACTATACTATGTTAATTACATCTCAATTTAAAAAATTTTCCCCTTTTGACCATTTTGAAGTGTGCAGTTCTGTGGCATTGGGTACATTTACACTGCTGTCCAGCCATTATCACCATCCATCTGCAGAACTTTCGATCTTCCCCACCTGAAACTCTGTACCCATTAAACACCAACTCCACATGCTCTCCTCTTTTCAGCACCTGAAACCACCATTCTACTTTTTGTCTCTATGAATATGACTACTCTCGGTCCTTGCACAAGTGGAATTGTACAATATTTGTCCTTTGGTGACTTGGAGAAAGTTTTTCTGATGGAAAGAAACACATGGGAGAAAATGGTCTCTTTCCATCCCTCAATATTTTTAAATCTTCATGTGATACCTGGAAACCTCAGCAGACATCCTGTAAGACCATGAAGGGGACCAGTCTCAGAGAGCAAGCCAGGACAACAGAGCAGAAAGATGGAAAGAACCTGTCACAATGAAAAGTTCCTCAAAAACTTCACAATGGAAGCTCCTCAAAAAACTAAAAACAGAACTACCATATATGTAATCCAAGAATCCCACTTCTGAGAATATACACGTATATCCAAAGGAAATGAAAACAGAATATCAAACACATATCTGTACTGCCATGTTCATTGCAGTTTGTAAAATGGGGATCATTAATTTTAAAAACATTTGATCCAGATTTTTTAGTATTTATGAAGGGTGAGTTGATCTGCAGCATATTTTACTTCTATCACCTGTACTGATTCAGGTTTTTGAAGGATAGGACCTAGGCATCTAGATATTTTAAAAATCTTCACTGGTGAATCTGATTTGCAGCCAAGATTATGAAGACACCTTGGTTTTAGAAGACAAAAGCTTTGAAGGAAAAGTCATCCTTTGAAGAAATAGTCAAATCCAATTATGGGAATGTCACAGACAATGAAAATATGTGGTAGGATGGTAGAGTTGAATGACATTTCAGAAATATAAACAAAGGTTCTAAGACCTGGGAAATAACATTTTTTGGAAAATATGGACCTGGGCGTGTGGACTCTCCCTTCCTCCCTTCTTCCCTTCCACCAACCCGCTTTACCTGCTCGACCAAAAAATAAATTTAAATTTGAATGTTAAATAATAAATGGTTACTTAGCGCCACGAAGAATTCTTTATTAAAAAGAAAATAAGTTAGCTGATGTCTAATTGCCCAAGTCACCTAGACAAGGGGAAAAAAAAAGAAAAAAAAGTTAAGGTAGTGACTGATGAAGTTAGTTGACTAATTTGAGGCTATCAAAATTTCTGACAACCCAGGAAAGTTGTGGATTGTGTCTCCAAGAGGAGCTGACCCTCTACAGAGCAATGCAGGAAGGGAAAATACTGAAAATTCTAAGAATTAAAAAAGTAATGCCTCATGAAGAGCAGTAACATCAATTAGAACATTAGAATACGTTATTTTAAAAAGAGGAATTCCAAGAGTAAGGTGTAAGGAAAACAGAAATGTCTGTCTAATCCCTTCTCTGGCTTACTCCAGTAATAGACTCCAAATCACCCCGGTGAGATTCTGTCCTGTGCAACCAAAGAGTTCAGACTAATAACAGCAGCTACGTGCCACTTTGGAGAACTGGTGGTAATGACACCAGAATGGCTAGTCAGGGCCGCCAGGGCAGGTAAGGTAGGACTAAGTAGTCAAACCTGCTCACCCTTTGGTGCTCCCTACCTGGATTTATGACATTGGGATCCACCCAGATACTGAAAGCAGGAAGCTGGACTCCACTCTTGACTCCAATGCCTCTTACTGATAATGTGACTAGTTTTCCTACCTCGCTACCCCAGAATTTACACTGAAAAATCCTTTGTGCTCCTCCAGAACTCCCTCTTCCACAGCAAACTACAGGTTCCAACCTTGCTATTAATATTTCCCTACATTCCAAGCAACATCACTGACCTACGCCCAGTGTCACCAGGAGATGCCAAAGACCACTGGAGAAGATTTTCAAGACACTATATACAAGTCCAAGATTGAGTGCTATATATTTCTTAAAAAATAATTATTAGACTTCTAGGATCTATTATTATTTAATCATTATACTAAAATTACTTTAGTACAATGATGCTTTAGTATGCCCAAACCCAATATTAGGTGTAAACTTCTTACAACTTTTATGCAAGTATAAAATCAAAACAAATCTACATATTAACTACAACGCACATTACAACTAATAAAATTGAATTGTTTACATTAATTTATTATGATGGTCGATGATGTTTTGCTGAAACTAAGTTACTTCTCGTATCACGGATTTGACACTCACTGGTTTAGAGGTTATTTTGAATTTGACAAGTTGATACTACATTGGGCAGAATAGTGGCTCATTATAAAACTTTTCTCTAATTGAATTACATCCCTCACTTGGTTTATGCAGTTTGTACATTTTAGATTTTTTTAAAAATATATTTACACCTGCCATTTATTTTAAAACATTTTTAGCTTTTACAAGTTTTTTCAAACTAAAGATACTCTAGATATGATATCAGTATTATGATTATATTGGAAAATGTCTTTTTTAGGAGATGCATGCTGATATATTTTGAGATCAAGTATCATGTTATCTCACTTTCAAATAGTTCAGACAACAAAATACACTTACATACAGAACACATGTGCAGTGTGTATTACTGTTTTTCTCGGTCTGTGAACAGGAAAACTGAGGTCAAGGGAGAACTGTTCATAAGTTACGTTTCCAGGATTATATATAACTCTGCCAGAAGGTGACTGATTCATCTTGAAGGCATTTCTCTTCGCGGCAGGGAGAAGCAACTGCGTAGCACTGCATCAGCCTTGGAATTGTCCATTCTGGATCACAAACCGATTGTAATTGGGAGGGAACATTCAACGTGAAATGAGCATGTCTGGGTGTCTGTAAATTGAACATTGGTTGGGAGAGCTATGTGTAGTCCTGAGAGCTGGTATTAAAAATAACTTGAGGGTCTGCCCGGTGGCTCAGGCGGTTAGAGCTCCATGCTCCTAACTTCGAAGGCTGCCGGTTCGATTCCCACATGGGCCAGTGGGCTCTCAACCACAAGATTGCCAGTTCAATTCCTCGAGTCCCGCAAGGGATGGTGGGCTCCACCCCCTACAACTAGCAATGGCAATTGGACCTGGAGCTGAGCTGCGCCATCCACAACTAAGACTGAAAGGACAACAACTTGAAGCTAAACTAAGATTGAAAGGACAACAACTTGGAAAAAAAAAGTCCTGGAAGTACACACTGTTCCCCAATAAAGTCCTGTTCTCCTTCCCCAATAAAATCTTTCAAAAAAAAAAAAAATAACTTGAACTTGAAACACAAGCAAAAGATTGTCTGGTTGCCAGGCAACCTTACCACCAGTTTCCTTCAGGTTGACCTTTATTATTTTTTTCTACCTACATCTCTTAACATTTTCCCCTTCTGGACCTCTCTTGCTTCATTTAATATTTAATGAGTGCTGTTTGTATGAGTTGGAAAGGTCCAGGACAGGCTAGATCATAAGCTCTGAAATTAAACAGGGCAGAAACTTTGCCCTCAAGTATCTTACACTCTAATGAAAATAGAAAAGCAAGTATACAATGACCATAATTATGCTCCTTTAACATAATCCTTTACAATTTGTAACTTAATTATATCTGGAAATATCCTTTTACCAAATAAGGTAACATTTACAGGTTCCAGAGATTAGGACCTGGTACCTCTGGGGGCTCATTTTCAGCCTACCACAGATAAGGGACATCGAAAGCCCACTTCTAAGGGGTAATTACTGAAGTTCTCATTTGTTATCTGAATGGATGGCTGACTACTAGAGCTAAACTACATTCAAAATAATACCCTGTATCTGTGTAAGCCCGGGCTGTGGTGCTTTCTTTTTTATTTCCTCAAACCCTCATTAACTAATCTAGGAATGTCTCTGTTGCTTCCAAATTAAGTCAAACTGTAGCAACATGACGGACCTAAGGATAGTTCGTTTGCATATAATTTTCATACTGTAAATTTACCAAAATATCAATGGTTGTATAATAGATCTTATGGGGCTATTGGCTCAATCCATGCTCCCCTTCTCTGAGAACTATCTCCCCATTAATGGGGGATAGGCCCTTTTGGCAATGCTGATACTAAGTGACAACACCCCCCACCCCGCATCAGACCTGATTGGATCAGAGGCAGCACTTGATTAAATTTGCACCAATCAGATTCTCTTCAGAGATTTGGAACTTAGATACAATTCACTTAGTTTCTGGAATTGAAATGGGTTACTGATGTAGCCCTGAAAGTCCATCTTTTTGGGGGGAATTTTTATCAAAATTTATTTGAACCAGAGGATTTGCCTGGAAGCAAGATCTCAACATGTTTCCTGCAAGGCCGTCTTTGGTAATGTGAAAGCCATTATGTAGAGAGCAGCAGAGACAAGTAACCACGGGGGACTCAGAGACAAAAAGTGCAGCTGCCTTGGTTCTTACAGGCTTCCCTGGCTAGAGACTCAAGTGAAGTGGAGCTACATTTCTGCTCTCGGTTAAGAAAGAATTCTGCTCCCCCCACACCCCATGTCCTGCTAGAAATTTTTCCTTTTTGCTTAGGCTTAGTGGGTATCTTTTATCAGCAACCAAAAGATGTTTGATTGACTGAGGTTTAAATCCTGGTTTAAATACTCCTTACCTTGTTCCCCCAAAATTATTCAGGTTCAATAGCTAAAACGATACTGTATTTGGGTAATTTTTCAAAAGATTCCTTTGAAACTCCAGAGATTGATCGATGATTATTAGTCCTTCCTGGCATTTTAATAAATATTATAATCATTGGCTAAATACGATGTTATGATTATGTTGATTTATGTTATAGAACAGCAGCATGGAAGGCACCTTAGGGGATATCTAACTCAACCCCTTCACTTTCAAGTAAGGAAACTAAGGCCCAAAATGGCCAAGAATCTTGCTCAGTGCTGGGATTAGAATCTTGTTTCTATCAATGAGTACTCAGGCCAGAGCCCTTTGTCAATAAATTTTTTAGTGCCAAGATGGCATTCTCCTTTTCTTAAATCCCAAGTGAGGTCACTAAACAATATTTACTGTTTGCCCAGATAATTGGTCACAACTCTTCCTTGCAAGTTAAAAAAAATCAAGCTCAAATAGCTTAAGCAATGAAAAAAAACAAAACAGGCTACAGGAATACACTTCTTTCAGGCATGGCTGGTTCCAGGCTTAAAATTACTGTCAGGACTCTAACTCTTCACCTCGAGGACCGACTTTCCACAAGTGGGGCGCCTATCGACTCACATCCTCTCAGCTTAGCTACCTGAGCAGTACATGCCTGACTATGCTTGGACTTCTCAGTTATGAATCAATAAATTCCTTCTTATTCCTTTAAGCCAATTTGAATTTGGTTTCTGTCATTTACAACAAGCATTCTGACTAAAATTGAGCTTATCAAAGAGTCTCCTCAAACAAGGATTATGGTAAACAACCAGATTCTTTCTTCAAAACTTTGAATATAAAGAGCAGAAAGTATAAGCAGAAGCTGAAAAAATATGCACAGAAGACAGCAATCCAGGCCATGATGATGATGAAAAGGAACTTTTTAAAAAAACTTTATTTTTTTTTTATCTTTTTATTTTAAGTGTGTTTTTCCAGGACCCATCAGCTCCAAGTCAAGTAGTTGTTTCAATCTAGTTGTGGAAGGCGCAGCTCATAGTGGCCCATGTGGGGAACTGAACTGGCAACTTTGTTGTTAAGAGCACAACACTCTAATCAACTGAGCTAACTTGCTGCCCCTGAAAAAAGCAACTTATTCTTGATATATTATGTTGGCCTCTATCCTCTATGTCTTCTATCTCTTCTCTACTTAATATCTGCTTATTCGTGACTCCAGCTTATTCCTGGTCCTACCAGCATCATGGCCTGGATTGCTGCGTAATATGCTAAACTGATTTGACCTGGGAACCCTCCTCTCAGAAACGGCAAAAAGTAATTGTCAGAAAAGCCTCTGGGCTTTACAAAGAACAAACACAAGAACAGGTTTCCTCTTCCAACTTGGTAAGGCTCCTCATAACATCCTAGAATCCTAAATAATTCGCGTTGTAACTGATGTGGTGACCACATCTGGATCAGGATGTGGGCTTTCCTAAGGCAGGAGACTTGATAAGACAACCAATATCCTTGTAGGCAAGTAATTGTGCCTGCAATTTTCCTGGATTTTCAAGTTACTTAACATCTCTGAGTCTCAATTTCTGTAGCAATAAATGGGGAAATTACCCACTTCATTGATTTGGAATAAAAAAATGAAAATATATATGTACTGAGTACATGATCAGTACTCAGTGAATATTAGTTCTCTTCCCCCAAATTTTAATACTTCATTTACTATATGAAGTATTATCCAATTATCTTCTGCTCAAATGTCTTACCATTTATACAATGGAATGGTATTATTACATATGACAAATAGTTTAAACAAAGAATCACGATCTTTTTAACCTACAAAGTTTTGCTGCAGTTTTCCAAATGTTTTTTATTGGATTTAAAATTCATTTAAGGGATACAGAGATATAGAACTGGTTTGATCAGCTACTAAAATATTTTGGTATCCCTTTATTTTTGTACTCAAGAGCCAGTTCACTTTTTCTCCATGTTCAATACTCAGCTTTGGTGAAATTTTGCCATATTCTTCATCTGTTACTGAAGCATTAGTGTTTCCACCCTGCTTGCTGTAAGTTGTTCTTTTAGTTTTCTTCCTGTGGGTATGTTTTGCAGGGCTCTTCTGTTTTTTCTCAACTTCACTACTTACATCCCACAACATTATCTTCCCATCATTCCCTCCAGTAAGCAGCAAATAGGATTCTGGCAGAAAGCAGACCTGGGATACCCCCAAAGTATGGCCTTTAAAGCCCAGTTCCTGTTCACACTTGATTCCCATCACCCTAAAGATTCGAACCTTACCATCTTCTGCACCACAACTAAAAATGTTACCACACGATGCCACAGACACAGAGTGGGCTAGAGCAGGGTTTAAAAGTTGACTGGGTGATTGTGGGCTCTCCATTTCTTCTGTTTCATCCTCCTGTAAATTTGTGATCCAGAGAGGCCGGGCTTTCTGAAGGTTCCACAGCATCACCTTTAAATAAAAGGAAGTTACACAGTCAAATAGAGTTCTGGCTATTTTGTTCAACTACCATGCTTATTCTGCTTCTAATAAAATCATCAAAGTAGTCTGGCAGTGATTAGCAGGATGTATTTCCAGCACTATTTAAAAAAAATGTTTAGACAGTACAACATACCAGTGGAACATACCCTGGTGCCAAAGCTACAATGCCAATGGGCCGTAAGCTAGAACTTAGAAAAAAAGAGCCTGAATAACTTTCCATTAACAAACCCATTAAGGTGTAATACAAATTCTTAAGCACCTGCCAGTTTTTTAAGTCATTCACCCCTCACCTCTGCAAGTAAAATTGAAGATTATGAAATTTATTAATTTTAGTCTATGCTGGTTACAAGTAAAAATGCCTATCAACTAAATAAACTAAATCTGGAATTCCACTGAAGTAATTTCTATCTGGAATGCTTTCCCTTTTCTTTTCCTTTTCCATTACCCAAATTACACATCCTAGGGGCGTAAGCAAGTCCCTGTCCTTCTAAGGAGGATTTTCTAACTATTCCAGCCAGCTTCTCTCTCCCATACTTAATTCTTATTCTATTAATTGACTATATTACTAGCTTGTCAGTTTCTTGAGCTTTAATTCATCTTTGCCAATGCCTAGCTTGCCTGGAAAAGAACAGAAATTCCAAACCAGTCTGTTGATTAATTTGACATCCTGGTATATTTAGCTTTTTGTTGTTGTTCCCTATCGTGATCTTGGACCTACTAAATCGATTTAAATGAAATGCTAAATAAAACCCATTTAAAACAAAGTAATAAGCTTTGTGAATTGCTTTTACTTTATAGTGATTCATTTCCTTCCTGTAGTAACCAATTTGAAAAGGAAAATATTCTTAATACTTTTATAGAGAATAGAGTTTTATTTTACCATCTTGTATTATTCCTGAATTATGACTCACAATTTAAAATGGACAGTAGGATAAGCAAGACCTTGTTTAGATAGTGAAAACATAGATCTGAACTGACAAGATTACTACTGCTGATATTAAGAATTTGGCCTTTTATTCAAGGTTAACTTCTGTCTACTCAGCCTACTTTCAACAGACATGAAATCTAATAATACTTACATTCTGCTTCTACTAGGGAAAGAACTGAAAAGTCTTTTGGATTGGATTTATAAAATTATACAAAGAGGCCAGCAATTAGTATTTGGGTGAAGCCAAAATACTACTAACAAACCGAAATAAAGTAAAATAAAGAAATATTAGAAAATACAACAAAAATGAATGAGTACTGAAACTTGATGTGAAAATAATCTCCATTAAAAAAAAACCTGAACACAGGAAAACAGACATTCCAAAATATGCGAGCTTAACTGTATTGGCAGGTACCCCCAAGTTTTTCTTACACAGCCCCTATAATGTCTGGATTACATTTTCTGTTATCCTAAGACATCTAAATATGAATTATACCAAAAGTGTTTTCAGCAACTTAAAACATTTTTGTATTTACTTAAATCATCTAAATGTGTTACTAACCATCCTAGATTCTACCAACTCAAGAATCCAAGTATTAAAGATTCCCAAGTTGTTCCTGCCTGTGCAGTCTCTTTTTACTTCTTTATTCGTCACTGCCAAAGATTCCAAGGTGTCCCACAGTTTCTCAACCACCTGTTCAAGCAATATCACCGAAGCAGGGGAGCTACAGGTATCGAAGGAAAGAATACAAGAGTTTGGGGTTTATGGTGCTATAAAACATCAAAGAGAGGGAAAGTGGACAACTGGCCAATGTTTAGAAATGAATGCAATCATATCAAAGTGACCCGACTCAAAAATTTCTCCCCACTACAAAAAAACATTTCTTTCCTCATAAAACCAAAACAAAAACCCTCCTCTAGCATCCTGATCCTTTGAATGTTTATTTTCAGGTGTGGAAATGGGGCGGGGGTGGGGTGGGGTACGGGGTGGGAATCATGTATGCTACAGAAATGTATGATGGTTTCGAATTTCCAAAGGTTTTTACAAGAAAATGCTGTTTGAGTGGTGCATACACAGGTATTTATTTAATGTTATTCTTTATAACTTACACATATATTATAAATACTATTTGTATTTATTTAATATAAAACTAAGTGGTGTCAAGTATCTTAATAAATCACACTTTGTTCTTAAGATCCCTGGCTCTGAGTATTCTTTGCCTAATTATTTAAACCTATCTAAATCAAAAGATGCAATTTTTATAATTTCTATAATAACAAGGATAGGTGTGTTGAGCATATCTACTGTGTGTGGCAGTAATTCAGTTCCTGCCTTGAGATAAAACGCATTTTGCTCAGTGAGAAATAACTCTCAAAATTAACCTGATAAAAACTCCCTTCCACTATAACTACACTCTTGGACTGCCCCATAGGCTGGCTATTCTTAAAGTTTAGAATACTGAATAACCAGGTTTTAAAAGGTAAACTGTAGAAGAAATTACAACTTTAGTAAGGAAATAATTTCTTTAAAGCATGGTTGTGATGTCACAATCTCTGTTGTTATATCATAGCCCAGTGCAGGAGGTAATCTACAGCGAACTTCAAGCAATTCTTGGCAGTCAAGCAATAACCTAAGTCTTCTTTACACAAAATATTTCCTATACTGTTCTCTAGCAGCTGCCTGACTCTAATAAAGCTTCCCACCTAGAACTGGATGCAAAATGGTAAATTCTAGATGCCCACTTCTTTTTTTTTTTTTTTTAAATTTATTGGGGTGGCAATTGTTAGTGAAACTACATAGATTTCTGGTGTACAATTTTGTATTACGTCATCTATAAATCCCATTGTGTGTTCACCACCCAGAGTCAGTTCTCCTTCCATCACCATATATTTGATCCCCCTTACCCTCATAACCCACTTCTTATTTAATCTGAAGAATACAGGTCATTTTTGCATACCTAATTGTTTACTGCCAGACTTAGTAGTTAAATAATGAACCAGTGATTGAAAACTAGTACAGCTTAAGGATGAAAGAATGACTAGTCAAAGAGACACTGTACAATGTGCCTACTTAAAACAGATATCCGCCTCATTGTGTAGGCCTTTCCGCACAACCAAGTAGGCATATTATTACCACTAGGGTAGAAAATTGTAGATTTTAAAATTTTGCCTACTAAATACCAGTGGCTTGAGGAGGGGGAGTGGCAGTCAGACCGACAACAAAAATCAGCCTCATCTATTTCTCAATTATGAGAGGGTAGGGAGGGTACAGGAAGGTGTGGTACAGATCACTGACCAAGAAGGTGGAAAGACAAAACCTGTGATGCTATTAACAAAATCACAGCGTCTTACAAGAAAAATACTGTATGTAGTTGAAAAGGTAGATTAAATGCCTAGAACAATAGGTCATTAATAAAAGTGGTTCTTTTTCTGGAAGTCACCTGTTTCCAAACCAAGAACCTTTTCTATCACATTATTAAAGATATTTTGCTTAAATACCTCTGGTGTCACAGAGAAAAAAGAGGCTCAGAGTCACAGAGATTGAGGTTTGAATCCCAATTCAGGCAGCTGTGCAGGCACTTAATTTGAATGTTTCCTCATGTCCAAAAAAAGAAGTAATAATTATCTATTAGGGTGTGATTAGAATGAAAACTAATATATATAAAGCATTGGCAAGTACTAAGTGCTCACCAAAAAGAAGCTGTGATTATTCTCACTCCAGTGATACAAGATTTACTCTCAAGAAGCAGCACATCTACTGTGGGAAAATTCAAGCTATTTGAGAGCTTTCTTTTATTAAACCAAAATCTGCTTCCCTATGACTTCTATTTAACCAGCATATTCTACTCTTCCCCCTCATGAAAACCCCACATAATGGGGTTTCTAGATATACCTACTCTTCTAATGGCCTTCCTCTGAATTTGGGTCAATATGTGATGGTCCTTTCAAAACTCAGCATGAACGCCATGTTCTGATCCTGGTCACCGATACACAGTACCTCAATGAATGCACCCCAGAATTTTAAAGTGAAAACAACAGATCCAGTCCCTCCAAGTTTTTTTTTTTTTTTTTTTTTTTTTAAACACAGCGTTTGTAGAAAATGGGTAGTAAGCTCTGCCTTCAGTATGACCCTTTGTTTAAACAAATGTTCAGAATCAAATATTTGAATTCTCAGGTTTTAGGAATGTATTAAAGCATACAAAAAGGAAGACTAAGGATTAATGATTACTTTGTGAATAAAATCAAGGCCTTGTCAAGTTAGCATGAAACATGCATGAAGACAATGTTAGTAGGGAACAGAAAATTCGAAGTTTGATTCTGTTAGCAAATCCCATTTAGAAATTACCCAAGTACTCTTGGCAAAGCATCACCTGCATGTCCAGTCCACATGACACCAGGCTATGAGGCCTGTGAGGCCGAAAAGCTACAGAAGAACAGATGTTGGAATGTCTCTTCAGTGATCTGCTAACTTTCTTATTTTCCAAGTCTAGGATTTTGATTGCCCCTGAGTCATCAGCAGAAGCCAGCAGGTTTTCAGTTTCATTCAATGAAAGACAATTGATTTCTTCTTCATTCACATGAAAATGGTCCAGGGAACCTTTGAGGGACCTGACGTCCAGTATGCTAATAGTTTCTCCGTGTGAGGCATAGAGCTTGGTGGGGCAAGAGGGAGAAAATAAGACACTGGTAACATCTTCGGCCCCTTGGAAGCGTGTGTGTCCCAATGGAGTCCCATCTTCACCCCAAGTCATGAGATCTCCACCCTCTGCTCCAGAAGCTACTAGTCCTTCTTGACTTGCATTCAGGCAGAGAATAGGAGAAGAATGTCCACCAGTCCACTTGACAGCCATAATGGCCCAGAAGACTCTGTGAAAAGGGCGAAAAAACTGATATCATTTCATGGTTTACTTAAGCACTTGATGGTAGGAGATAAATGCAGTAAGTAATATTTCATTTAAATATTTTTTAAAAGACATCTAAAAAACTCAACAAAAAATACATTTTAAGATCAAGTCTACAAAAGCCTGGTTGAACACAGGGCTATGGTATATGTCTGGAACATGCCTGAATGGGCTTCTCCCGCAATCAGGGACCCAGGTAAGCCTGGTTTTCCAGCCTTTGAAATGAGGCCTACATAAGAATAAACACTAAATATGTTTATTTTAAATTAGGAAAAATTCTTTTTAAGAGACGGTCGCACAATCTTCAGGTCATATCTTTTATCGGAATAATGTTTTAGAGAGTGAGTTTTGGAGCTAGACTCTCTGGGTTTGAATAGCTCTATTAACCTATTAGCTGGGTGACTTTGGGCAAGCACTGAACTTCCTCTCTGATCCACCTTCCTTTTCTATAAAACGAGGGTAACAATAATAACATCCATTTCATAGGATCAGAGGGGATTAAATAAGATAATATATGCAAAGCACATATAATAGTGCCTGTACATAATGAGTGCTCAACAAATATTACCATTATCACTTTTCTTATTTTTATTAGGCTGGTCAAAGAGGCATAATATTTATTACACCAATGGTCCTCAAACTGGCAGCATCAGCATCACTTAGGAACTTGTATCCATTTTACAGGTAACAAAACTGAGTCTCAGAAATGTTAAATAATTTGCCCAAACTCAGCTGGCCCTTAGGATTTGTACATGGGATCCCAAACTTTTAAATCATGAAGACCCTTTTCTAACAATTCTTCTTGACAGCAGTTCTACTTAGTATTCTTTGAAAGTACAGAAAGTGACCAAAAGCTACAAATCATTCATTACTGCTTTTAAATGTACTCACAAAATTTTAATCACATTATCACCTACTTGCATTTATGCTACAGCAGTACTTAGTACAAAATTTAGATTCCTGATATGCTAGGCATCCCAGATCTATAAACTGAAATTGTCACATACTTACTGCCTTAACTGCCTATCAGGCAAAGCAAAAAAGAAAATCAGGGCAATTTATACAACTCTAAATGGTCAAACAAAAGGAAGCAAACAAACCTGGTCAAATTTAATTTTTCACTTCGGTAGCCAAGGGAGAGTTTATCTAGTGAAAACCTGCCACAGTTGCTTACTATTTTCAGATACAATACCTGAATTTAGTAAAATGGTATAGAGATAAATTTCCTAATATTGTTTTGAAAAATCATTTTTAAAAAATCTGGCAATCTGCCTAAGATTTCTACTCCCAACATAAAGTTTGTTTCCTCCCACTTTTAACCACACACACAAAAAATGACTAGACTTGCAAAAAAAAAATCACTAATCTGTTAGTAAAGTAACAGAAACATGGTCACAAAATCAGATATAGTAATTTTCATAAAGACGACAAAATGAGAAAAAGACAAAAAGATACATTTTTTTAATGTCAGCGGAAGCACTCAATTAGTATACAGAGGAAACTAATTAAACTGGGACTGAAGCAAGTAAGTTTTAATAGAGAGGTTTGAAAAGGAAATGACTCAGAGGGAGGTAAAGACAGGGAACCCAGTAGTTTGATTTTTGCTGACAAGTATTTAAAAACTAGTTAAATAATTTTCTACCATAACAAAGACTTGCCAAATGTTACAGATAAATAAAGAATAAAGGACGCTTAGCGTGACTTAAAATAAAATATATTAATATTATTTAGGCTTAGGGACGGTCATCTGTGGTGACTATTGACTTATAAGACAAAGACAATATCCTACTTTAAAATACGAAATTTGAATTAGCCATTGAAAACGCCAATTAAGTTACAAAAAAATTTTAACTCTCTTATAAATCTGTGGCGTACTGATCACTTATCTCCTAAATTAGAGTTTTAATTTTTCTTTTATCAACTTCAAAGTCTGGAAGTCTGCCCTCTACAGCTTCAGGATTTTGTGCACATATGGGTTTTCGATCCCTGCTGGGATTTTAGGTTTTCTCTAAGACAAGGATGAGGCAGGGTTTCTAGTACTTCCAGTTCTCCATGACAGATTTACCCACGGGGGACCTAAGTGAATGCTGACTGGCAGACAAAAGTATTAGCAGGTTTTCTTCCTAATACAATTCTTTTCTGGAAAAGATTAACTCAATTTTAAACATACATTTATTTGCTTAAGCTCCACTCTAAAGTGTGAGGTCAGGCAACAAAAGGATTTTGTACTTAAAAGCATTTAAAGGGACTATTATAGACAACACAGTTCCTGTAAATTTTTCCATAATGAAACCAGTAGTAACTCTCAGTCTAGTAATCTCGTAAGACCAAGGTCAGCTCTACCTTAACCTCTATGTACCAAAGTAAAAAACAAATTAAACTTCTAATCTCACATCACATGGCTAATATTTACCGATTACCTAACAAGTCAGAAAAATACAAAGACCTATTATAAGGAATGTTAAAAAAGAGTTGAGAAAGCCCCAGAAAGCTATACACTGAGGCTTTTAATTTTAGTCATCAATATTTATCATGCAGAGTATTGATCCGTTTGTAACATTAAAATTTGTGATTATTTGAAACACACTCAAAGACCACCATAAAAAAGTGGTAAACAATCAGACCGTTCTGGTAAAAGGTAGTAGGGAAAATGTGATTAAATCTGAGTTAAATTAAAACAATCTTTCAGAAGTAAGTTGTCAAGCCAGTTTGTTTTTCTCTTATTGGGACCGGAAAGCCTACCAGAAATAGAATCGCTAAATGCCACTATCCCCACATTGAGGTATCAAGTCAATGAACTTATACACAGATGCCTAAAGGGTCAAGCACAACAATCAACCATATCCTATTGTGAATTACTTTAATTAGAGAAGAGATTCCTTTCAATTCCTAATGATATCGTGGAGTGGGCGGGGAAAAGTGGGTATTTTGAGAGCCTTTTTAGAAAGTGTGGAATGCAACAGTTTGCAGTTCTCAACAGCCAGAGGGCAGAATAAAGATACTGAACATGAGGATGAGGGAACGGGCATGCTCAGGAGGGTGACCAGCAGGTGAAAGATCTGTATAAAGTAGAGGAAGTATGATAAAGGAAACGTTTTCCTACTTTGCAATTCTACTTGGGACACCTGAGGGGTACTTTGGCACAAAGAGTCACCTCATTGGCTGGACAAGATTAGCACCAAAATTGTCTCATCAGATCCTTGAAAGGCTCTACTCACCTACACTGTGACAGATAGGATAAAGGCCAACGTCTTTAATAACTGAATGATCTCTACTCTAAACACTCTGCTCCAGTCATACTTCTATATACCCACTTGTGTGCTTTTCAAGTGTCTGTGCCTTTAAAGAAGTTCATTCTGCCTGGTTCTTTGTCCCCTTCTCAGATGCATCAACTCTACTTATCCTTTAAGATTTCAAAGAAACTTAAGTGTCTTTCCAGAAAAATGTTGGTTTTCCTTGGATCTCCTAAGGTTGAAAGCTGAAAACTGAAAACTCTGTAGTCTGATGTTAGACTACCTTATAAAGGGACTATTTAAAGGGACTATTATAGACAACACAGTTCCTGTATTGTCATTACCTGTTTTGTCACTACCTTATTACCTGTATTGTCAATATCTTATAGTCATTATCACTGTAACACGTATATGTCAACTTTTCTTCCCATGTTTGGGTTTTCCAAAGTTGGTCTCGATGTGGAGAAGCTGGCTAGCAAACAACATGACTAAAAAGCTGCGCCACTGGCATAAGCAAGTATGAAAAGAATCTGGATTACTAAGCATGTTGTAAAAACAAAAACACCTGGGAAGGGAACACAATAATGAAACACCATATATAAGAGTAGAGAAGGTAGCTGCTGTTCCTTTAGTCTTACTAGAGAACAAGATATGGATTATACACAGAAGGGGGAGAGCGTCTTGAAAGATTTCTTTCTACATAAAGGAAGGTAAGACAGTGGAGTTGACAACTAAGGGAATCTATAAACCCTATTATAATAATTCCCTCAGAGTTGTTTTGAGAATGACATAAAAACCTGCATAAAGGAACCTAGTAGAATGCCTGGCTCACGTGACAGCTATTATTTTCTCCTAGCATTCTTTAAAGGCTGTCAAAAAACTTTTTGGGCCACCTAGGAAAACGTGGTATAACCAAATAATGCTGCAGTTCTTTCCCTTCCAAGAAGCCATATATTATTATAGCCTTCACGTCATTCTCCCCATTGGAACGTCTAAATAAAAACACATTGCCTTAATCCGCCTACTAATCGGTGGGTTAGTAGGCAAGACTTGAAAAGGCTACATTCTGTCCAAACGAATGTAGCACTTAATAAGCACTTAAACAGCACTTTAAAGATAACCAAACGGTGCGGGGAGGAAGGTTCAAATGTGGCGACCTTACTTTCCACATACACGCTGGGGCACACATGCTGAAAAGTACGGGTATATGAGGAAAACGAGAGCCTGATCAGGAAAAGACGACTTTAGCTGCCGAAAGTAAAGAAAGCAGATCCAACTCAAGCCGAAGGCGGCGGAGCCAGGAATTGCATAGGAGAGGGAAGTTTCCAGCGTTAGGCTGGAGTCTGAAGCAGGGACCTCGCTGACATAAGGAAACCTCACAGGAAGAGAGGCCCAGAAAAGCTGACGCGGGACCTCTAGACCAAAAAAGAGGAAAAGGCACGGGAAGCGAGCCACGAGACCACCCGCGCAAACCTCCTACCTGTGCTCCCCGCTTCCTTCCACGGCGCCTCGTGATGACCTCACCCACGGCGCCCAATCCCATGTAGCGTAGGGCGCCAGGCGTCTCAGCTAAACAGTCACATCCGGGGCCGAGAGGAACCGTGAGCGAGCTGGGCGTGCGCCCTTGCTTCGTGCCCTCAACCCGCATGGCGGAGCCACGGGCGCGCCACGGGGAGGCCGTGCGAGTCGGGCGGTTCCGGCGCCCGCGCTGAGTCGCGGGGGAGGGGCGGGGGACGCCCGTGTGGCGGGTGCTTCTGCCCTCAGTGAGGCGGGGCGCGCGGCGGGCGCCCCCGGGCAGGGGCGGGAGTGGTGGAGGGGCAGGGCAGTTGACTGTGAGAGGGGCGGTGAGCAAGCTGCTCCCGTCTCAAGGCGAGGCTTGGCCTCCCCAGCAGAGACGGGGAGAAGCGGCAGCAGCGGCGGCGGCCCGTGGGCCGGCTGGTGAGGTGATGGCGGCCCCGGCCCCGGGGGCTGGAGCAGCCTCGGGTGGCGCTGGCTGTAGCGGCGGCGGCGCGGGCGCGGGCTCGGGCTCGGGCTCGGGCTCGGGGGCCGGGGGCCGGCTGCCCAGCCGGGTGCTGGAGTTGGTGTTCTCTTACCTGGAGCTGTCCGAGCTGCGGAGCTGCGCCCTGGTGTGCAAGCACTGGTACCGCTGCCTTCACGGCGATGAGAACAGCGAGGTGTGGCGGAGCCTGTGCGCCCGCAGCCTGGCAGAAGAGGCTCTGCGCACGGACATCCTCTGCAACCTGCCCAGCTACAAGGCCAAGGTGAGGGATCCCCCGGCCACGCCGCTGCCCCCAGCCCCGCTCCTGCGCACGGCCCTCAGTGCTTCTGTAGGCTTCTGAGTCAGACGCCTCGCTTCACCATCCCGCCTTTCCACCGCACTTGTCCATACCTTACCTCACCTCCCCCCTCCATGAAGATCCTCTTCTCTTTGGATTGAAGTTATGCGCCTTAACTCACCCCACTTCTGTGGTAGACTTTTTGAAGGTCCAGATGGTTTCCCATCCCTGGTTTCCATCACTCATTCTACTTTACACAGTCTCCCTTTAAACACATACCGCCCTCATTGTTGTACGTTCAATACTCTAATCTTATTTTTGTCCCTGCCCTCCAAATAGGCTTTAATAGATCTTCCTGCTGCCTTAACATCGGTTTAGTTCTAAGATCTTCGCTTTCATCCTACATTCACCTCACTGTTTCCAAGCTCAGATTTATAACCATTTGTTTTTCTTTATTTTCACCCAAGTTCTGTTTAATTCCTTCTACAGTGTTTCAGGTGTATAAATGAGTGTGGTCCTAGGCATCCTGCTAACTTTCAAGATACAGACTTTAATAGACCCAGCTCCCGTGGGCATTGCTTAACCGTCATAATACTGCCTTGTCTCACTATTATTGGCTACTTCCTTGCCAACTTTTTCCTAGTTCCACCTTGATGGTGTGTCTCTGCTGTTCTATTTGTCATAGAATTCCGGTTTTGCAGCCTCTTTTTCTTCTAGATTCTTGTGCATATTCTTACCTTCTTCATATGCAAATAAAAATGTCTAGTAACAGTAATGGTAGGGCTGAAAGGATTCTTCAGGCAATACCAAAAAAAGGCCTCGAGCTTGAGTTCATTTGGATGGATAGCAGCTATTTAGTATCGCAGTCTTCAAGAGCTATACGAGAGAGGATAAAGTCTCACTTAGAATGTGGTAAACATAAAAAAATACATTCATAACTAAAATGGGAAAACATCCCTTTTTAATGCTAGACTACCAGTCAGAGTCAGAGTAAGAAGTAAACGTTTTTCCATGTGAAATAGATGTAAAATTTATTCTTCTGTAATAAAGCACGTTTTGGTTTAATAAGTTAAGGAATATTCCTGTTAAATGATCTGTCAAGTTGTTTTCCGACTAAGCGAAATAATGTTAATTTACTATGACAATGTTTGTACATGGTAGATGCCCAGTGCATACTAGTTGTAATTTATATAGTAGGGGGCAAAGATTGCAGTTTTGTCCTATTTTTGCCTGATACATGTGTAGGCTTCATAAGTTTTATTTAGTTTTTATTTCTCCATAAAGTTTATTTTTATTTTAAAATAAGATATTTTGGTAATTTTTCTGTCATAGATATGTTCACCTGACTAAAGATTCATATAATAATATGTAATAGATAATGTGTTCATGTGAGTTAACATTGAAAGGAAGCAAAATGTCTTTTCCCCCAGTCACCCAGTTTTCCTTCTTGGGAGGCAACCTGTGTTACCTATTTCTTTTGTACCTTCTCTACCGTGTTTCCCCGAAAATAAGATCTAGCCAGACAATCAGCTCTAATGCATCTTTTGGAGCAAAAATTAATATAAGACCCGGTGTTATGTTATGTTATGTTATGTTATATGAGACCCAGTCTTATAGTAAAATAAGACCGGGTCTTATATTAATTTTTGCTCCAAAAGATGCATTAGAGCTGATTGTCCGGCTAGGCCTTATTTTCAGGGAAACACGGTAGATAGTTTAGGTTTCTTAAATTTCTAATACTTTGTATGTCTTTCTATTACAAGCACTACAAGTATTGTAGACTTGTACTCATAACATATTCATTCAGATGATGGAGTACTTTTCTTGAATATCCTGAGGATAAAAAGATTAATTCAAAAGAAGTCAGAAGTCTAATAAGTTAAGTGCTGAGTCTAATAGAGGAGAAAAAAATGTATAGCAATAACTAACACCTGGTAGAAATTACTCCTATTAGAGACATAAAAAGAAACATATACTAGAAGTTCAGTGAAAGGAGAGATTTACAAGTTGAGAGGAGGATTGGAGAAGGTTGGAGGTCGAGATGTATCTGAGTTGAATTTTAAAGATAGAGAGGATTTGAATATTTTACTAAGAGGAAATACCCTGAACAAAAGCAGTACAAGAGGAAAGCCAAGGCTTTCTACAGCATATACTGTATTTTTATTTTAAAAAATATGAATGCCAGGAACTATGTTCAGTTTTGTAGATGGAATGAATGAAAACAAGACAAACTCATGGATGCCTTGCTTCACAATCTGGTGGGGGGTGGGAGCAGAATGGATATTAATCAAATAATCACAGTTATAAAATTCCATCTGTGCTAAGTACTATGAAGGAGAGACACGTGGTGTTCTGAGTGTCAGGAAAGGAGGATTTGACCTAGGTGTGCAGGTCAGGGAAGGCCCTTTCTGACTAAATAATGCGTGGACTGAGACCTGAAGGATAAGAATAAATAGACCAAGGGGTGAGAGAAGAGCCTTCCAAAGGAAACCTGATGAGTATGAGGGACAGAAAATACATCAGTGTAGCTGGAACATAGAGAGTGAAGGTGAGGCAGGTTGAGATACGATGGAAGAGGTGGGCTGGGACTAAACTATAGCCATTTTGAACTAAGCAAGGAGACTTTAGAGTGTGGGAATTGGTGATATGATTATTTTGCATTTTTGAGAGGTTATTTCTAACTTTAGTATGGAGAACAAGTTGGAGGGAAACCTTAGAAATATGGATAGATCAATTAGAAAGTAGGTAGTGGAGCAGATGGGGAGAAATTTAGGAGAGATTTAGGACGTGAAATCTACAGGACTTAGCAATAGATTTGAATTAGGGGTGAGGAAGAGGAAGGTGCTAAGGATGACACCTAGGTATTTGGCTTGCATAATAGAGAGATGATCTGGGCTGGATTTAGGAGGAATGAGTTCAGTTTCATTAGAGGAGAATTTAAGTGTATTTGAAATATCCAAGAGATTTCAGATAGGCATCTCTTACAGTTTGGAGCTTAGAGGAGAGGCTAAAAATATAGTTTAATTAGATTGAATCCAAGTAGTGGGAAATGATTGTAAAGGTAAGCTGAAACGAGATAAATCACGGAGGTCCTTGAAATACAGCCTTTAGTCTATAGTTTGGGCTTTGTTCTACAGTTGGAAACCACGGGATTTTGAGTAGAGGAGTGACAATGAGAGCTGTGTTTTAGAAAAACTAGGCTATACGATGAATTGGAGAAGGCAGGGGTTAGTGACTGTACCAGAGGTACTTAAGGCAGTGTATAAAACAAATGTATGAACAAGTGTACAGTGGAGAGAAGGAGGTGGTTGGGAGAACTACTGCAGAGAACAAATCCACAAAGGGGGACGGCTAGCTTACCGAGTGAGTGAGATGAAGAAGAAGGAAGAATCAGATAGGATTTCCAGGGAGCTTGGGTAACTGAGAGAAAAATGGGAACAGCCTTGGGATGGCATTAAACTGGAAAGTATTTGGAGTTGTCAATCTATTTAGGATTTATTTGTCTTTTTAAAAGTTTGTGTTACTAAATAGCATCAATTATTTCCGTCATACTTAGCATCTAACTAAAATTCTCTAAAGTTCAGACTTATTTCCTAAACAAGGTCTTAAAGCTGTTTGCCATAATGTAAAATCCAGGTTGTGCATGAGACTTGGAGACAGGAACTACAGATTTTTATTTATTAATTTGTGTATTTTTCCATTTCATCTGAATTTCTCAGTATCCATCTCTAAAAGATAAGGACACTTAACATAATCACAATATCATCTTATCTAAAATTTGAAGAAATTAACAGTAATTCCTTAATATAAAAAATGCAGTGTTCTGATTTCCATTGCCTCATAAATCAAGTGTTTATTTTTAATTTTCAATTTATTTCATCATGATCTATATAATATTCCCATGGGAAACAGTTGATATGTCTCTTTAGGCCGTTTCAGTCTACACATTCACCCTCCATCTCCCCACCTCCCACCCCTGCAACTTATTTGTTGAAGAAACCAGGTGGTTTACTCTGTAAAGTTTCCCTCAATCGGGGTTTTGCAGATTTCATTCCCATGGTGTTGTTGAACATGCTCTTCTATCCTCTGTATATCCTATAGAGGTTTCATCAGTTTAGGTTAGATTAGATTTTTTTGCAAGGTATTTTTTAACTAGAACCATATGGTTAGGGTGTGTACAGATTTAAGTGTTGTATGGTGCAGACTGTGGAATTCAGGTGAGAGAAGTCCAAGAGATTGGGTAGTCTTGGTTAAGAATAGATTCGTGGAGGTGGTAAGACTGGAGCTGGTCTTAGAGGATATGTGGGGGAAGGAAAGCAGGTACAATACTACAGGCAAGGAGAACAACACGAAGTGAGAGAAATAGGAGGAACCACATCTGGAGGGCTTTGAAAGCCAGGCGGAAGAATTCACAGTTGATGTGGTAGTCAATATGGAACTATCAAAGGTTATTGAACTGGGATGAGATGTAATAAACATGCTGTTTTAGAAAGATCTGGAAAGAATTCAGGTAGAGGGTTAAGAACTGAGTTCTGGAGAGTGTGGGGGGCAGAGGTAGGGTAGTCACCAAAAAAGGATACAGTGAAGGATCAGCCCAGGGTAACAGGAAGATGTCATAGAGTTTGAGGAAGAGGTTGTCAACAGTCACTGACGAAGAGAATAAGGATAGAGAAAAACCAGTTGGTATTTATAAGAATTGGGGTAAGGATTAAATATTTTATAATGAGGGGCTAATTGTCTTGATAGTAATCTCTTAAGTTATTTGGGCAATACTTAATATTTTGGGGGCATTTTACTCCCCCTTTTAATCTTTTGTTCCAATCTTTTAGGTGCTTAAAAGTGTGTTATAAATAGGAACAGATAGGAAAAAAGAAATTAGGAATACTTTAGTTTTACAGCCTCCTCATGAAAACATGGGATGCATGAAACAAGAAGGGTTTGTTTGTTTGTTTATTAAATTTCTCTGCTCTGGAGTACAACAGTGAAACAGTGGTGTACCGGCTAGTAAATGAACACTTGATGAGGGGACTGGATACCTGACTTCTCTTTGGGGCTCTTGCTCTAACTAGCTGTTGACTTTTAGGTCTGTGTCCTCATCCCTGAGTTGAACTAGGTGACATTTAAGGTCCTTCTTTCCTATGCTGAAATTGTATGATTCTGGAGTTGATTTCTCAGGTTAACTAAAGCAATGGGTCCCAGCCTTGGGCTGCTTTTGGGTGGTTTTAATAAAGTAAGGTATTAAAAAAAACAGAGAAACCAAAAGCTTTACATTATTAGAACATGAGAAGTTGTTATTATTTGTACAGAGTAGCAATTTTCATACTGTATTTTGGAAGCTTAAAGAAAGCTGGTAATTACTGAAGATAAACTACCTTGTTCTATCAATGGGAAGCTATTCTGAATGGCTATCTCTTTATAAATTCTAGTGGTTGAATTTAGATGCTACCTAGGGGATTATTTGATTTGTTAAAATGAGAGTGGTGCTGTCGCAGTGTATGAGTAAGACCTAGCAAGGAGGCTGAGGCGCAAACGTAATTTGTGGTTATTCAAATTTTTCATAAACTTTAGAGCTGCTATGACTAAATTCTCTAGTTTACTTAAAATATTCTTTTGGTGACAGCATTGCCAACATGAAAACTGTACATCTCTTAACTTTTTGATATAAAAATATCAAATATAAGCAAGAGTATAGAAAATAGTTGAACAAACCTCTCTATATCTATCTCCAAGCTTTACCAATGATTCATTCATGGGCAATCTAGTTTCATGTTTACCACACCAACTCTCCCCCTCCACCCTGGATATTTCAAAGCAATTCCCAGATATCATTATGTCTCCATAAATATTTCAGTGTTATCTCTAAAATATAAGGATTCTTATGTATATCTTTTGATATCTTTAAGAAGTCTATTTGGAGAAATAATGCTACGGTTTAGAATTTTGATCAATAATGAAATAGTTGGCAGTTATTTTAAATGTTACTATCCCATCCTGAAACTTCAGTCATTTTTTGGAAATGCTTGCTTTATTATTTAAAAATATATAACTTTATTTTAAAAACACATAGCCTAAAGTTTGAGTACTTTTTAATATCTGAGAAAAATCAAACTTCTGTTTCTTTGGTCTGTTTTTCATCTTTTCAGGTACGTGCTTTCCAACATGCCTTCAGCACTAATGACTGCTCTAGGAATGTCTACATTAAGAAGAATGGCTTTACTTTGCATCGAAACCCCATTGCTCAGAGCACTGATGGTGCAAGGACCAAGATTGGTTTCAGTGAGGGCCGCCATGCATGGGAAGTATGGTGGGAGGGCCCTCTGGGCACCGTGGCAGTGATTGGAATTGCCACAAAACGGGCCCCCATGCAGTGCCAAGGTTATGTGGCATTGCTGGGCAGTGATGACCAGAGCTGGGGCTGGAATCTGGTGGACAATAATCTACTACATAATGGAGAAGTCAATGGCAGTTTTCCACAATGCAACAACGCACCAAAATATCAGGTGAGAAGCTAGGTATTTTCTTCGATGTGGGCCTTTGTCAAATCATGTTTTAATTTGTTTTAAATTTATGAAATTTAATATAGTAGCTTTGTATATCTTTTTTGGTAATTTTTAATTAAATAGTGTAACTGGTCTTTCTTTGCTACTCTGATGATAATCTTTTAGTATCTCAATATTTGTTTCCTAATACATATTTGACCTTGAGCAGTCCATCTTTGTTCTAAATCAGGGGTGTCCAAACTGCGGCCCGCGGGCCAACTGCGGCCCGCGATTCATTTTTTATTGGCCCGCAGCAAATTCCAAAAATATATTTAGTTTACTTAAATATACCAGGTGAGGCAATACGTACTTCACCTCAAGTGAGTGGCCCGGCTGTTTGTGTATTTTACCGCATATGGCCCTTGGTGAAAAACGTTGAAAAAAGTTTGGATACCCCTGTTCTAAATCGAGGGTTGGCAAACTTTTTCTGTACAGGGCCAGATGTAAATATTTTAGGCTTTGTCGTTCATATATGGTCTTGGTCATTAGACAACTCTGTTGTTACAGCACAAAAGCAGCCATAGATTATATGTAAAAGAATGAGCATAGCTGTGTTCCAATAAAAATAGCTGTGTTCCAATAAAACCTTCTTTATGAGCTGCAGGCCAGATTTGGCCCAGGAGCCATAGTTTGCCAACTCATGCTCTAGACTCTCATCTTTCCTATTATCATAGCACACCCAAATCTGCTTTTTCTAGACATCTCAGCCCCACAAATGCACCTGTGTGCATGCACACACTACCCTCTGCTATTTATTCATCTGTTTGTGGATTCAAAGACTCTGGAGGTGTTACTGATTTCTATAAAGACAGGCAAGTTCAGGCAAACTTCTGCATTTTAAATTCTTTTCATCTTAGCCTTACACCATATTTACTTGATTCTAGGGTCAAAATTATTTATAAGGTCTATATGATTACTATAGATTCAGTGGTCTAAAACACAATAATCTGATAAGAAACTGGAAATTTTGAGGAATTATATAGTGCATGTTTCAGATGAACATGTGGCTTGAAAACTTGAGCCTCAGTAATGACTGCAAGTCAGGCATACTAAAGTAGTAGAACTAAAAATATGATTTCAGTTCTTTTAAATTTATTGAGACTTGTTTTATTCCCAGCATATAATCTATCTTGATTAATGTTCCATGTGTGCTTGAAAACAACATATATCCTGCTGTTCGATGAAATAGGCCATAAATGACATTTGGGTGAATGTCATTTCACCCAACTAACTGATAAAGTTAGTTAATAGTGTTCAAGTCTTCTCTATCTTTACTAGTTTTTCTTTCTACCTGTTCTATCATTTACTGAGTGGAGCATTGAAATCTCCACCTGTACTTGCTAATTTATCTATTTCTTTTTTCAGTCTGTCAGTTTTTGCTTTAGGTGTTTTGGAACTCTGTTATTATTAATAGGTGGATATACATTTATAATTATTATTTCTCCCAGCCTGATTAACTCTGTTATCATTATGAATTGACCTTTGACTCTAGTAATATTCCTTGTCTTGAAGTTTATTTTGTCTCATATTAATAAAACCACTCCAACTTGCTTATGCTTACTACTGCAAAGTACCTCTTTCCCCCTATCCTTTTACTTTCAGTCTGTCTTTGTATTAAAAGTGGATTTTCTAGACAGGATGTAATCGGATTTTGCTTTTTAGTATAATTGGGTCTTGCTTTTTAGCAAACCTGATCTCATACTCTCTATCTTTTGATTTGAATGTTTAATCCATTTACATTTAATGTAATTGTTGGATTGCTTGGTATTGTCTTTGTCTCTGTGCCTCTGAAGCTATGTTTTTCCTTCTCTTTTTTTTTTTTTGCATTGGATAATTTCTATTGCTCTATCTTCTAGTTCATAGATGCTTTCTTCTTGCCATTTCAACTCTGCTATTAAGCCAGGCTAGTGAATTTTAGTTATGGTGCTCTTCAGTTCTAGAATTTTCATTTGGTTCTTTTTTTATAGTTTCCATTCTCTATTGAGATTCTCTATTTGTGTATTCATTAATCCTAGATTTTTCTTTAATTCTTTGCCCATATTTATAATAATTGCTTTGAAGACTTTGTCAATCTAACATCAAGGCCTACTTGGAATCAGTTTCTATTGACTGCCCTTTTTTCCCCCGTGAGTATGAGTTGTACTTTCCTGTTTCTTTTCGTATCCAGTAATTTTTAAATTGCAGATTGGACATTATAGATAATATGCAGTAGTACCTGAGTGTTTTGTTCCTCTAGAAGTTGCTTTGGTGTTCTGAAGACTGTAGGTTTTCTTGTTCTAGCATGCTGTTAACGTGCATGGACTCAAACTGTAAACTGTCTCCCCATGGTGTGTACCAGCTAATGTCTTTGTTTAGTTTTTTTATTTGTTTGTTTGTTTGTTTTTTGGTTTCTTGCTGCTACTATTTCAGCTAGTTCCCTGGAGGTTTCCTCTATGTCTGTGTTATATAGTTATCACACCAGGATTTGGGCAGAGTTTATTCTTAGATTTGGGGGCTCATCCTCTTTGTGGTTCTGTTGCTTCTAGAGTTCCTACTCTTAAGTTTCCAGTTACTCTGCCATCTCCAAGTTTTGCCGACTGATACCTAAAGCTAGTAAGACTTCTGCTTTCAGCTCCCTGTGCTGTGTGCATGCTGTATGTGCAGTCATAGGTGGAGCAAACTTGCAAATTTCACCAGGAGTGGTACTATCTTCTTAGTTTCATCTTCTGTAAAATAGGGACAACTCCTAGGATTGATGTGAGGTTCAAAAGAGATAATACAAATAAAGCACAAAATGAATACCCAACAAAATATTAACTCTTCATTTGTATTTTTTGTTGTTCATGTTTTGTTGGTGGCAGTAGTGTTGATGATGGTTATAATATTCTTAGGTCCAAAATTGGGTGTGCGTTAATCTGCACGTTGGGCAAAGGGAGGAAAAAAGCAGATGTTGCTAGTTATTTGTGATAGAAAATACAATGAAGAAAAGTAACAACAATAGCAGGAGTTAGCATAATTTGGAAATATTGAATTATTATTTTTGATTGCAAATGTTAGGACTTTCTACCTTCAAGTATGTAGACACAAATTATAAGGGTAAAACATCCTTATTTCTTTGCTTACTTTTCCAAATGGGAAAATAACTGGCTATATTGTGCTTCCAGTTTAGTTTAACTACCAGTGCTGCTGTTTTTATGACAAACAGATGTTTTCAGAGCGGTGGGCCATAAAGTGACTATTTAATAAAGTCTGTTCTACTTCTTTAGAATTTTTAGTCGGATTGTCTGTTTATGACTATGTAAGTTCCACATTATATATAGAACTGCTGTATAAACTTTAAAGACTGTATAAGTGTTTTATTATAATGTATATGTAATTTTTTTATTGTATTAAAATATACACAGCAATATTTATAATTTTAACCATTTGTAAGTATATAATTCAGTGGCACTAAATACATTCACAGTGTTGTATAACCATCACCATTATCTGTACCCAAAACTTTTTAAGTATCCCCAACATAAACTCTTTGCTCATTAAAAAATAACTCCCGATTTCTCACTCCCCACCCCTAGCCTCTGGTAACCTCTGTTCTACTTTCTGACTCTATGAATGTGAATATTTTAGGTGCCTGATAGAAGTGGAATCATACAATATTTATCTTTTTGTGTCTGGCATATTTCACTTAGCATAATGTTTTCAATGTGCATTCATGTTCTAGCATATATCAAAAGTGCATTTCTTTTCATGGATGAATAATATTCCATTGTGTGTGTGTGTGTGTGTGTGTGTGTGTGTGTGTGTATTATAGTAATTTGAAAAGGTTATTTAGATAGCCTTTTTTGGTAAAATTAAAGCTTTTAGTGGTAACCTTAAGAAAAAAACCTTTAAACAAAGAATCTGGGGACTGTTCAAGGGGAGCATTTAAATTTTCAGTATTAAATGTAGGCCCCATGTAAGTCTTAAATTAAAAAAAACTATCAAAACAAGTTGTAATGAAATTGATATGTGTTCTTTCTTATAGCTGCTTCTCCTTGACCAGAAAAGTTCTCTTCAGGTTTTTCTAGATAACTTTCAGGGTATATATTCAAAATAATATTTTCAACTTGTTTATTTGTATCATGTTTCTTGTAGCTATGCCCTTGCTGGGCTTTCTTCTAACCTTATTTTGATATCTGTTTGCAGATAGGAGAAAGAATTCGAGTCATCTTGGACATGGAAGATAAGACTTTAGCTTTTGAACGTGGATATGAGTTCCTGGGGGTTGCCTTTAGAGGACTTCCAAAGGCCTGCTTATATCCAGCAGTTTCTGCTGTATATGGCAACACAGAAGTGACTTTGGTTTACCTTGGAAAACCTTTGGATGGATGACAGTGGCTTTCTTGGGATGAAAGACAAAGTAGAGGAGATAATCTGCTTGTGGAAATCAGAATCATGAAGTGACAGTGTCATACATGCATGCCCAAGAAACATCTTGAAAAACACAATGAAATTGTTAACTGGAGAAGCAACTCTACAGCAGAGATTATCTTAGTGTTTCCTCTTTCTACTGGGCCAGAAAATCCTCAGGGTTGCACTTGGTTGAGTGGGCAGTTGACATATGCATGTTGCAACTGATTTTGTCTCTAAGTTAGCAATGTGTTATTTCCAACTTTTAAGGTGAGATTGTAGAGATGCTGTAAAAGGGATAAGATAAGGAAATAGCAAGATTTTTAAGTAGTGTGTTTGTGAAGAAAGACTGACCCTGTTTTACAACTGCCTGTTTTTTCTCCAGACCCTTTTTTTCCAACCAGCTTGACTATTAGAAAAGTATGAAACTGGTTGGGTTTTATTTAATATTTTTAATATATTGAGAAGCATGGTCTGCTTGGACTGCACTTCTCTAACAGTGAGATGTAAAATTGTGCAGCTATTTTAAAAGTTGTATATACAATATGTGTGTAAAAACAACTATAAAAAAAACAGGACAAAGGGATTGCTTTGTTCTGGTTCAATTTCTTAAAAACCACTACATGGTACAAAATTAAAATAACATTTAGAGACAATTAGGTAACTACAACGAAGAGGGTTTTGAGAGGAGATGTGTTGTATTGGCTCATTTTGTATTATATTTGGTTTACAGTTTCTATAGCTATTCTGATTTAAAAAAAAAAAAAGACCAAAATTATTGTAAAACTCCTTTAATCTCCTGGCTAAAGATTGAGGGAAGGGAAATTTATTTCTAACCGTACATATATCAGTAATAATAATGTGCATCTCGTAGTACCTGGTTTTAGTTTTTGGCCTTCTGAGAAAGTGTCTCATGACAACACACAACATTGCCATTTGCTTTTATAGGCCTCACATATGAAAGCTGTTAGTCACAGACCTTAGGAAAGGAATTGATAAATGGTCCTTTTATTTTGTAACTTTATAATGCTGTAGATATTATAATTTTTTAAATTTCATATTGTTTACATCATGCAACAATCTAAGCCTCAGACTCTTCATTGGGGTTATCAAAATGTTTACTCACCCACCTGGAACAGTGCCAACCTGAACCCAGGTTAAGAATGTTCTTAATCTCAGTATATGTAATTGCCCCCATGGGACTTGAAATAGAACACCTTGTGCTGAAAACTTCAGGTTGGCAATATTTTGAAGGTTTCATTGTAGAAGAGCTTAACATTAATTCCTATTCTGAATTTTTGACTAATAAATCTGATTTCACTAATACTCTTTCGAATTAATAATCCAACATACATGAGCTGAGATTTTCTTTTGTTAGAAGAGAAACAAACGTCATCTTTCTGTATGAAAGTATAAATTGTATGGTGTCAGATACATCTTTGTGATAAGAATTGACTAAGGCAGGTGGAATCTTTGTACTTTTTAGGTTATTGCTGTATGTATATTTTGTCTTAAATCTAATAAAATTAGGGACAGCAAGAAGCTGGTTGGGGTTCTTGGACTGCTCCTTGAGAGTTAAGATTATCAATACTCCTATGAAGCAGGGGATTTGAATCATGAACAAAGATTTATTTTTGCCACCTGACAAGTTTATAAATATTTATTGTGTATTTAGTATGTTGCTTAAAGGTGAAATCTGTTAAAAATTCTTTTTGCTACCCATGTCAAGAAGAAACTCCTGGAAACCATACTTAATAGTACTGAGTGAAATTATATGTTACATGTATTAGTGAATATAGCTGCTACAGAAATTGATTTTTCTTGGTGTGGAATGACTTGGTGTGGAATTTGGCAAAGTTTAAAATTAAAGAGAATTGGGTTAGGGTGAAGACTGAGCTGGTTAGAAAACTATGAAGCCCTTTAAGTACTTGTTTTCTTTTTCAAGTTATGATATAGCCAATTCCAAGAGCTGTCGCCAAGAGTTTTGTTTAAAACTTCCATTTTGTCTTGTCAGTAGATGTTCATTTTGTAACGAAGTTTTGAAGGTGCTGAATGGAAAACAAAAACACATGGTTATTGCATATAAAACCTGAAATCAAATAATTGCCTAAATGTTTAACAAGCTATTCTTATCTCAAAGATTGGAATTTCCTACTAGCCCATTTCAAATTGTATAAAATTGGTGGTTCATATTTACCATGAGTATCAGGGAAATGAAGAGCCTTCATTTATAACCTGATAAGTGAATTTCTTACTGGAAATGAATAGTAGCGCTACAGAATATTGAAGCAAATTTCTACAATGTTCAAGGAAGTGGAGTCCCTTTTTCATTGATGGGATCTCTTTTTCAGAGAGCATTTAGGTAGAAGACAGTTGTACCTGAAGATTGAGTATAAGTCATCTAAACCAGTAGTTAACCATAGCTGTACTTTAGAATCATGTGCGTTTTTAAAAATATTGATACTTGGGTCCTACACCTAAGATTCTGATATTGGTCTGGGATGTGACATAACCATAAACATTTTTTTAAATTTCCTAGATGATTTTCAGTACGCTGCCAATGTTGAGTTCAAAATTCACTTTTAAGTTTTCTCATCTGCAAAATTAATAAAATATCCTTGCTCCCTCCCTTCACTACCTCACAAGAATATTGAGGGTAGAGAAAATAACAGGAAAGTGCTTGTGTGACGGATAAAAAGTGCTATTGAAAGGCAAAGTAGTTTTGTATTTCAACTGAAACTTTGAGCAGGAAAAATGTGTAATTGAATTTGCTTTTTTGACTTGAGAAACTGGGAGCATTCTCTGGTTCTTAACTTTAGTGAAGCATGCAGATGTGTAAGCAAACATTTCTATTACTCTCACTCATACTATGGTATTCTGTCATATTTGAGATAGGCTGTTCTGATCATCTGGTTTTACATAGGAAGAAGAAATATTAGGCTTAACGTCTGTAATGGTCAATGGCTCATAATTCATTAAAACATTTCATACAAAGAGTCCTGTCGTCTTAATATATATCATTTCATAGTTGCCATTATTTTTTTCATTATCTGACTTTTGAATGTTCAGCCATTTGTTTTATCTCCTTCATTTTTATTCATGTAAATTTAGGTTTAGACTTGAGAAAGCACCTAAAGCAAGTAGGTTTTGCCCAGTTGAATATTTAAGTCATGGCTCAATGATTAGGTATCTTCTGCCTTTTAGATGTGATTTGACCAGGGAAAGAGTTTAGAAAGTAACAGCCCTAAAACCGTATAGTAGGTATTATAATTAACTTTTAATTTAAGTCCCCAAACTGCTGTTCATATAAACTGTAATATTAATATTTTTTATTTTAAAAAATCAGCAGTTTGAAGAGACAGAAATTTAAGGAGATTTAAAGATGAACATTGAGAAGATTACTCTCTAGACATCAAGACCACCACGTTGGGACCTCTTTGAGGCTTTCCTTGAAGGAACAGTCCATACCCAACCCAAATACCAACTATCCTCACAAAGCATTCCTCAATTTCTCTAGCTGAATGTAATCCCGCCTTTCTTGAAATTTTCCTATTTTTATATTTTATCTGTACTTAAAACATGCTGTGTTACTTTATACCACCTATAAATTTATTTATAGATTATTTCTTGGTATCTTTTCTCCCCTGAACATCTTAGGACAGGATCTCTGATGAACTCATCTTTATGTCTAAATCATCTCAACTCAATAAGCAGGTGTTCACATATTTGCTGAAGGAACAGAGAAGGAGCTATGTAGGAAGACAAAAGCTCCCCTAAAGTTACAGACTACAGTAACAAAAGATGAGAAAGAAATCTGTATCCTGTTTAAGTGAAGCACAAAGGAAAGGGATGCAAATCTGAGGCTAACAAGGAAATGACTGTGAATGCATTTTAGCCATTCCCCTTTATTCTTAAATATTGGTAAACTCTGATTTTTAGGTCTTGGTGTAGATTTCATATTTGTTTAGAATTTAGAATTCTGTATTTTAATTTTTGGAAATTCTTTTGTTTTGCTTTAGTTTCTTAATAAAAAGTTAAACATTAACCACCTGTGATTGCTTACATTTAAAATGAGGACCTTTTTTTATATGTAGCTCAGAAAGAAAAACGGGTATATTAGTAGTCGAATGTAATGGAATTTACCTACAAATTCCATAGCTTTTAATACTGGAATCCACATTTATCAAGTTTAAAATGGAACATGGACAGGGAATAGTAATTCACTAGGATTCTGTTCCCCTGTTGCTTCCACCCCCAGATAATAGTTGTTTGATAATGCAATCGTTTGCCCAGAGTAATAAGAGATTGATGTGGCTGAACAAATGGCTCCTGTGATCCAAAACCTTAAAGAGGGCATGAGTTGGTCATGTTGCTAAAAGTTGCTTGATGCATTAATATGTTAAAATTTATACAAAAGATTTTAATTTTCTAAAAGCAAAGTAGGTGTACAATTTCTGTGTTTAGTGGGAAGAGATACCAGGGACAGATTTACCAGTCTGTTGTCTTAATTTCTTTTTTGGATCCTCCCCTGAACCATTTGCTTTTTATTTAATGTATTCATTAAAATGTTTAGAGCAACATGTTCTTTACTTTTCTGAATATGGTTTGTTAATAGAAGCAGTCTCTCGGGATTTAAGATTGTCATTTAGCTTTTGTATATAAGATTTCATAATGAGTGACTCAAGAAGTAAAAATCATTAAGGAAGTTTTCCTTAGATCATCCTGTTGATGGTCCTTAATTTCTGTTTCTTTTTAAACGAAAACATTTAAGAAAAAGATCAGGGAAGTCCAGTCCTGCCTATCCTATGGTATGTTAATTAGTAAGTCATACTGTATTTCTGCTCCCTTTCTTCCTCTACAATGAAATTGAGTAATGATTTTGAGGTCCCATCTCCCTGGAGAAAGACTCCCTGAAATAATTTATTAAAATGCTGATATCCAAAGTTAGATTTAATAGAGGGATATTGTAATGGTATAAATAACCCAGATATCTTTGTTTATTTTAATGTACCGAACTTGTTCACATTATCCAGCCAGTGTTTAAAAGGTCTTTTACTCATCAACGCCCCTTTAGTGGTGACCTTTACCTTTAAAGGAAAGAATGTTGAAGGTTGGCGTGAGAGGAGTCAATGACTTCTCTCCCCCTTCAACAAGCCAAAGAACGAAATAGTTCATGACCAGATAGCCCGGATCAGTAAAGAGCATGGATGGACGGCTACTTGCTGACAGGCACACTGGTAATGGAGACTGGCTACAATGAGTTTTGGGGAGCAGCCAAACGCATCCACTTTTCCAAGCACAGTCTAGACGAATACTGAATTTCAGCACCTATGGGGCCATAACGAAACAGTTTTGTTAACTCCCGACACTACTCTGGATTTTAGGTGTCCGTGGCTGAGCTATAGCTTCTGAAATTGTCAGGATCTCCCTGCTCACCCAGCTGCTAGTCACCCACTTGGTAGTTTAGAAAGAAAAATCAGAGAAGATAATTCATAATCCATTAAATATTTTTTTGCACCTATATGTACAAGGCTTTTGCCAGGTCCTAAGGATGCAGAGAGAAAAACAAAAAATGGTATGTGCTAAAGTCGTTCACAAGCTAATGAGAGCAGATGTGGAAATAGACTACCATGACACAGTGGAATAATTGCTTTAATGGAGTCATGTATGAGGTCCAGTGTGGCATAGAGACAGGGAGTATTTAATCTGGAGTGATATTTAAGCTGACTCTTAGAAGATGAATAGGGGTAGGTGAGGATGGATCTGCTACTCTAGGCAGATAGGATAGTGTGTATGATGATGTGTATGTATGGAAACGGTGCATCCTGGAAAAGTGGTGGGAGAGGATATGGAACAGAGGGGTTGGGGCTACATCATAATTGTCATGCGAAGGAGTTTGTGTTTCATCCTATTTTTTATGGGGAAGCCGTTCAAATCTTTTTTAGAGGGAGCATGGCGTGATCCATGTAGTTTTCCACGATTACTCCAGTTGCCCAAGGCAATAATAGAAAGACGGGAGATGAGTCAGGAGGTCTAGGCAGGGAATGATGAGGCCCCAAACTAAGGCGACTGTAAGGATGCAGAGGAAAATTTAAGAGATTTCAGGAAGATAAACGGATGCCATTTGTATGTAGAAGATGAGGCACTTTTTTTGGTGTGGACATTTGGGAGAATAATGGTACTCTTTATTAGTAGAGGAAATTGAAAAGGAGGAGCGGATTGGAGTAAGAGGTGATAAGTTCAGTTTTGAATATGCTGAATCTGAGGTAGGAATAATTCAAAAGAGTGTTGGAGCTAAGTCAGGAGTTAAGGAAGGAGGCAGCCAACAGGTCACTTAACAGCCGAGTGACAGCTGCTGACGCATTACTTTTCTCATTTGCTCTACTCGCTCCACTAGATTGCACAACCCAGTGGGCAGAGTGAGGGGAGGGTGTGCCGGGTGTACACTGAAAGGACACCTAACTGTCCCTTTAAGTGGTGATTCTACCAAGTAAAGGCTGGTGGGCTTTTAGTTTTTTGTTTTAACTCATGTCCTACACCTCTGAGTAACAACCCTAGCACTTCAAATTTTTCATGTGCCTCTTTAAAAATTTTCTGGGGAGCTCGGTAATTTTCTATTATTTTGATTTTAAGGCAAGGACACTGGAGTGGTAGTTCAAGAGTCAGACATTCTAAGTCCTGGTGGTGCTGCTAGTATGGCATGACCCCTGAGCAGTCTGCCCTTCTCAGGCCGTTTCCTGATCTGCTTAAAGGAGGAGGTTGACCCAGCCCAACGGTTCTAATTTTGGGATGCCCACTAGAATCACTTGGGAAGTTTTCAAGTTTTCAAACAGATTTATTGAGATATATAATTGACATATAGTAAGCAACACATATTTAAAGCACACAATTTGATAAGTTTTGACATTCATATACATCCATCACCATCAAGACAATATATATGTGGGAAGCTCTTACAATATATACGTGGGATGCTCAGGCAAATTAAATTAGATGGTATAAGGGGATGAACTCAGGCGTCAATATGTATATATATACACCCACATACACGTATATGATATATATATATAAATACACACACACACACACACACACACACACACACACACACACACACACATTCATTCCCAGGTAATTCTCCCCTGAACTAGGAGATCACCATTCAGGACTGACTCTTAAGGAGCCTGAAAGTGGAGGCAAAATCTGTTTCATGACTAGGAAAATATATGTAGAAAAAAACCCCACTAGTCATAGATCAAGAGCAAGTCAATGGCAGAGGCAGAGCTAGTTCCTATGACATCTAGTATCTCCTCTGTTGGTGTTTCTAAATCCATTACTGAGCTAAATTCCTGCAGTCATTTAAAAGAAGTGTCCTTATTGGGATTCTTTCAGGGAGCAGTGGATTTGGTATCTTTCCTGAGTCAGGAAGGCATTGAAATTTGAGTGTTAATCCAAACCTGAGAAGCTGCGTCTGTGGCTTGCCACATTGTAAAATCAAGCTTTTTACCTCTTTGAATAAAAAAAGATAGAATCATTAAAAATTGCTGCAGGAAAAAAAGTAATAAAATCACATGTTGAAGTCCTATAACACCCAGTTCCTCAGAATGTGACCTTACTTAGAAATACGGTCATTGTATTTACTTAAGGTCATACTGGAGTAGGATGAGCCTTACATGCAAAGTGACTGGTGTCTTTACAGAAAGGGGTTATTTGGACACAGACATACACACAGGGAGAAGGCCACGTGAAGACGAAGGCAGAGATTGGGGGTGATGGAGCAGAAGACAAGGATTGCCAGCAAACCACTAGAGGCTAGGGAAGAGGCATGGCACAGAGTCCTCCCTCATAGCTCTTAGAAGGACCCAACTCCCCCCACTCTTTCGTCTTGGACTTCTGGCCTCCAGAACAGGGAGATGATAAATTTCTGTTGGTTAAACCACACACTGTATGGTATTTTGCTATGGCAGCCCCAGGCAACTAATATACTTGGTAAGTTTTCTGTCTGCCAGTTCTATTTCTCTCTGAAGGCAACTTCAATACTGTATTTGGTTGTTCACTGAAACAAGGGATAAGGCCAGAAACTATTTTAGGGTGTTATAAATTTGTTGGAAGCTCTTTTGTCAGGTTGCATTTGTAACCCAGTGTTACAAATAGTAATAAGGGAATACTATTTAGTAAATACTATTATAGTAAATAGTGAATAAGGGAAGGGCATTGATTCTGGAGTTAAGACTGCCTGGAATCAAACCCCAGTTATACTACTTACAGCTCTGTAACTTTGGAGAAGTGATTTCTCAGTTATTTTATCTGGAAAATAGAAGTGTCTCAGTTATTTTATCTGGAAAATAAAAGAACTGGGGAGAACAGTGCTAACTTTTCAACCAAGTAAAATGTTCCTGCTTTTCACAGAGTGAAACTTAGAGCTATAGGTTTTGAGGTGGAAAAGGAGATCTTGTAGGAAGATGGAGCCAAGTCCACAGCTTACCGCCTGCTGTGTGTGGGACTTACCCCACTGAGTGACATTCCCCCAGCAGGCTCTGGTGCTTATTGAGGCTGTGTTTTGGGTGTGCCACTTGTGGGACTATTTGGGTGGTGTTCTGCTGTGGTCTGAAGCCAACCTCCAAATATGTTGGTTCTGGGGCCTCTTGGGAGGGGCTCTGGTGCAGTCCCAGGTCATCCTCTTCCTGTGACTGGCTGAGGACTACTTGGTAGGCGCTTGTGGGGTCAGAGTCCCAGAGAGCAGTTTCTAGGCTCTCGGCTTCACGTGAAAAGGTGATGGCTCGGGTAGTAGATGGCCATAAGCTGTAATCAGATGGCCATCCGCTGTGGCTGGGTGGCCATCAGTTGTTACCAGTTAGCTGCTTCCTGTGTCTCCAACCCAGCCACCAGCGAGAACCCAGCTGCCAGTGATATGACTCCCCTATCTATGGCTCCATTGTTCCTTTTTGGCCTCACCATGTCCTGCATTCTTGTGCAGGGAGTGGAACCAGAGTCCCTGCATGACAGAGCTACCAAGTGATCCTCAGTTGGTCGCTGCCTGTGTTCGACCTGGAGGCACATGAGAGAGGCCACACTGTGAACCAAGGATGGCTGCCACCAGTATCAGGTCTGGGGTAGCTCCACAAAAAGCCAGGACACACTGAGGCCTGCAATTGGTTGCTGGCTCCCGGTAAGGTTCAGCCGCTGTAAAGCCTTGTGCAGTAAAGAGCTGGGTGTGGCAGGGTCTCAGTGAGTCACTAGGGTGGAGCAAGCAGAGCTCACCTGACCAATTCAGAGTCAGATTTGGCCTGTTGGGGGTGGTCTCAACATAGGAAAGATGGCACCTATCTGCTGGCTGCACGGTAGAAGAACCCCACACAGGGAAAGCAGCAACTATCTTTCAGCCCACCCCCTGAAGCCACACACCTCAGTCTGCCCCCCAACCCTCCGCATGTCTCTGAGGCCCCCTGAGTCACCATCCCAAGGTGAGTGCCTGTGAGTGAGTGAGTCTGTGCACGGGTCCTTTAAGAGGACATCTGGGATTCCTGCAGCCTTTTTTTCCCACCCAGATGGTCAGAATCCCCACTGTTTTTCACAGTCAGATGTTGTAGTGCTCCTCTTCCCAGCACCAGTACTCTGCGCTGGGAAGGCTGGTGTGGGGCTTGGATCCTTTGCTCTTCCATGGGGAACCTCTGTGGCCGAGATAGCCCTCCCAATTTTCATCTGCCACAGAGGTTTGGGGCTGGCCCGTTTTGCGTCTCTGCCTCTCCTACCAGTCTCGATATGTCTTCTTTATATCCTAAGTTATAAAACTTCTGTTCAGCTGCACTTCAGATGGTTCTCCAGGTTGATTGTTCTATAATTTAGTTGTAATTTGGATGTGTTCACAGGAAAAGGCAAGCACGGCATGTATCTACTCCACCATTTTTAATTTCTTGATGTTGTGCTTAATATTTCTGAGCACCTACTATGTGCTTTACCTACATTATTTCATTTATTTATCACATCTCAATGGTACATGTTTTATAGGAGAGAAAACTGAGGCTCACAGAGGACATGTGATTTGTTAAGTCACACAGATTTAAGTTTCAGAGTCTAGATTTGAACTCAGATCTCTGACTCAAAGGCCTGGTTGCTTTCCACTCAAGGGAGAAGCAGACATGTCAATGGGTAGATATCCTATAATAAGATAAGTCTTCTTGGGCCGGCCTGGTGGCTCAGGTGGTTGGAGCTCCGTGCTCCTAACTCCGAAGGCTGCCGGTTCGATTCCCACATGGGCCAGTGAGCTCTCAACCACAAAGTTGCCGGTTCAACTCCTCGAGTCCCTCAAGGGATGGTGGGCTCTGCCCCCTGCAACTAAGATTGAATATGGCATCTTGAGCTGAGCTGCCTCCCGGATGGCTCAGTTGGTTGGAGCACGGGCTCTCAACCACAAGGTTGCCAGTTTGATTCCTCGAGTCCCGCATCAGATGGTGGGCAGTGCCCCCTGAAACTAGCAACGGCAACAGCAACTGGACCTGGAGGTGAGCTGCGCCCTCCACAACTAAGACTGAAAGGACAACTTGAAGCTGAACAGCACCCTCCACAACTAAGATTGAAAGGACAACAACTTGATTTGGAAAAAAGTCCTGGAAGCACACACTGTTCCCCAATAAAGTCCTGTTCCCCTTCCCCAATAATAAAATCTTTATATAAAAAAAAAAAAGATAAGTCTTCTTGAAGAGGCAGACACGAGTGGTGGTGGAGTGATTGATTTGCTCGGAGAGTCACTAGAGACACTCTGACAGTTGTTTTATTCATCAGGACCGGGGATTCAATGGGAATGACACATGTCCCTGCCTTCAAGGTGCATCAGGGTCTGGGCCAGCTCTTCTCAGCTTCCCTTCTCACCTCTATGAACTGTTCTCTCTTAGCCTGCCTATTACTTATGATTAGCCATAACTACACAACCCCTGACCTATATCTGAGTTGCCAGATAAAATACAGGATGCCCAATGAAATGTGAATTTCAGATGAATAAATTTTTTAGTATAAGTATGCCCCAGTGTTGCAAGAGACATAACTTTGTTGAAGAATTATTCATTGTTTATCTGAAATTCAAACTCCATTGGTTGTCCTATATTTTTATTTGCTAAATCTGGCAACTCTAAAACCTAGCCAGAGGCCTCTTGCCTTACGCTTCTGAACCCTTGGTTTTTCCATGTAGCATCCTGATAGCAGCCTGGTTCTAGGCTCCTGGTCCTACCCAAGCTCTCCTCATCTGCTGCTGTACATGCTCCAGCATGAGAGCTGGGTCTACTCCTGCTGCAGAGAAATGCTGTCATCATATTATCTTGCTTTGCTTCCTCAGAGAATACCTCACTGGCACCACACTGGCAGGCTGGCACTGTAGGCAGAGCCTGAAGGTAGAATTTGGCAGAACTTCATCTCAAAGGAAATGGCCCAAGAGGGGAAAATGATGAAACAGCAATAATCTGTGGCCTAAACTCAGAGCACAGACTGTTATAAATATCCTTCACTTTGCAGTCTGGAAGAAGCAGACATTTTTAGTCATTTGATGCTTCCTCAGTTAGGGTTCCTTGTCCCTGTTTCTCCTTTCTGTTGTTCAGATACTTACTGAGAACCTACCTTGAGCACCACACCAACAGGAAGGCCAAGATAAATAAAACTTTGCTCTGAAGGATCTCATGGCCCTGCAAGGAAGTCAAGACCTGTCTAAACAGCTGTAACAAATGGTAAAAATTATAACACCTGAGGGAAGTGCAGGAGTGCTATGGGACTTCAGAGGAAGAAGAGGGCTGGAGGGTTCAATGCAAACAGCTTCATGGAGGAGGTGTTTTTTGCACAGACCCTCAAAAGATAAATATTATTTAAACATCTCTCAATTTGCTAAATAACAAATTGCTAAACACTAATTCATTGATAGCAATTTCATCAATTTGTCAAGTGATAAATGACAAATTTAGTTCACTAAAACCTTGTTTCTTTTAACTATTTATAGAATTTTTAGCAATATTTTTTTACCAAGACTTCCAAATATTCAGTTTACTATTATTTTTTAAAATCTCAGGTGATGTTCATGACCCAAGTGGCAAAAATATTCAAAGGTTGATTCCTCTCTTCCACCTAATTTTAAATCCATCTTGCTGCCTCCGTGAGCTTCTGTGATTCCCCTGACTCGATTTCCAGTTATCCTGTTGTGTAGACACAAGCCTGAAAGTTTCTCTGTCTCGCGACTATTCCTTTGTAATTTTGACATTTTAAAACATAAGCAGAAAAGCAAAGAGAATAACAACAAACACCCATGCGCCCACTGCTCAATTTTAACAAATCTTAACATTTTGCCATATTTGCTTCAGATCATTTTTTTCCCCAGAAACAAAATATTATAGATATAGCTGAAGCCCCTATATACCCTTGCCTGTGATTTGATTCCTTTCCTTTCTCTTCTTCTCCAGAATAATTTTCATGTTTGCTTTTAAAATTTTTCTACTTACGCATGATTCATTAAAAAGTTCAGCATTATTTTGCATATATACAAATTATACATAAACCATAATACTGTTTATGTCCTTCTGTAACTGTATGTCCTTATGATTTATCCATATTTAAACATAGAGCTGTTAATTCATTTTAAATTACTGTACAGTATTACATTTTACAAATATACTACAATCTGTTCTTCTGTTGACGACCATTTAAGTTATTTCCAATGTTTTTTTATTATAAACAAAGCTGGAATGCATTCTGTACATATAGTCTCTCTAGAATATATTATTAAAAATGACATTCTTGAATTATAGGTTATGGTCATCATCATCTTTGTTAGGAATTGCCTAATTGATTGTGAAAATAGTTGGACCAATTTACTCTTACCAGCAATATTTCTGTTTATCAAGCAAGGGGCAAGGGCAAACCCCACAGATAATGTATGGTACAAGCACATCTCAATCTGTAGGTGTAAGGGGATGCATGTGGTGTCCCAGATTCTGACCTTTCATGGGGAAGTGTACTGAGGCCAGGCACAGCTGGACACACCATATATTGCATACAGGAGAGGGATTACAAATTTCCTGTTGCCTCACACATTCATAAGGAGCATGGAAGAATCAGGATCACTGAATGAAGTTAGCTTTGCAATTAAGGTTTCAGCCTTCTTGGCATTAGAAATGTGTTAGAAACAGCCCAATAATTGAGAGAATTTATAAAGCAGAGGCTTTACAACCCTCCCTGAAGAGCCGGCTCATTGCTAAGCTATCTGAAAGAGGCTTACAATGCACCATCCAATTGACAAACAGGTTTATCTTGTACGTTACACTGCTGACCATGAACTTTCTGACTCAGGGCAGATATTAGTTGACAACATTGTGACAAGTTTGCATCATGGACTATGAAAGGTATCAAAGGTATTTTGGGACTTTTTGTCCATACTGTAACACAAAGGGAGAAAGCGTATTCAAAAATTTTTAAATATAGGTCTTTAATCTATCTAGAATTTATTTTGTTATGGAGAAAGTAGAAATCTCATTATTTAAAAATATGATTAACATGTTATCGTCGTCCTCTTTATTAAATAGTCTATCCTATCCTCCATTGATTTGCAATTTCTTCTGTCACTTACCAAGTCTCCACATATACATGGGTCAGTTTCTGGGCTCCCTGTTCTATTCCTTTGGTCTATTTCTCTACACATAGGCTACACCATACACTCTTAATTATCTTTACTTTAAAATCAGTCTTAATTTTTGAAAGAGCAACTTCCTCAGTGTTGTGATTTTTAAAAATTATTTTGGTTATTCTTGGCCCTTAGCTCTGCCGTGTGAATTTTCTACCTAGCTTCTCACATTGCCTGAAAATTCTGTTGTGAATTGTATTAAAAATAGAAAATATAAATCAATATACATATTGAATTAATAGATTTGGGAAGAACTGATATCTTTACTATAAAGTGTATTCTCATCTGTGATGACAGTATATCTCTCCATCCTTTATATCTTTCAATATTATCTTTGATGGTACAATAATTAGATAGAGTTCCTCACTTGGGTTTGGAACAAATAAAGGAGTAGTACCTGGGAGGCTGAAATATTCCTTTACTGCTAACAGAGATCAGGTTAGAGGATGTGGCTTTAGTTTAGATAGCCAAGTACTTGATAGAGCAAGCCAACAAATATTAGCAAGCATTCAAAAGATTTATACAGATAATCCAATAAAGATAGCTATATATAGGACACTGTCAGCACTTTGCTCCCCAAGAAGAAGAAAAACAAAACTGAGCTCAGCATGCCCAGATTATTCTTCCTAAATTTATTAACTAATGTCACTCTGCCCTCCAAGGAGCAGAATGAGTAAAGGGGCAGAGACTGAGACTGTCACACCAGTAGAGCTCCTTTCAAATGGATGAAAATATTACAAGCAGAAAAGAAGTCTTTCCTTACAGGTTCGTTTTTTAAATTAAGAATGGAATTTGTTTGCAATTACATTTTTTCATTGGTTATTATGGGTATATAGGAATTCTACTGATTTATTTATGATGACCTGATTTTCAGCAACTTTAGACCAATCTGATGAGAGATGAGATAGGTATAGCTACTGTTATTATTCCTCTTTTAGATGAAAAAACTGAGGCAATGGAGAATTTAAGTAACTTCATTCCTTTTTATGACTGTGTAATATATTCCATTGAGTATATATAACCTATTTGCTTATCCATTCATCAGTAGGTAAACATTTGGGTTTCCACTTTTTGGCTCCTATGAATACTGCTGCTCTGAACATTTTTATTCGTGTTTTTATATGAACACACATCTGAACACATGCTTTCAATTCCCTTGGGTGACATTTCCTAGGAGTAGAATTCCTGGATAATTTGATAACTATTTAAAAATTTTTGAGGAATGGCTAAACTGTTTTCCATAGTGGCTACACCATTTTACATTCCTCTCAGCAGTGTATGAAGGTTCCAATTTTTCTATATCCTCGCCAACACTTGTTTGTTTGTTTTTTAATTCTAACCATCCTAATTGGTGTGAAGTGGTATCTTGTGGGTTTTTTGGGGTGTTTTGGTTTTTTTTTTTTATCCCACCACCTTGTCTTTCCCTCGGGTTCTCTCTGCCCATCCTCTCCTCCAGGACAAGATTATGTCTTAAAAGAACAAAGGAGTTCATCCAAAGGGAAGCATGCCTGACTGTCCTCAGTGGAATTCAGGGATGTGACACACCTGGCTCATACCTGTAGTCCTGCACAATAAAATTATTTTGTCACCCCCAATAAAAATGTTCTGTTTCCAGATCAGTCTTCCTCACTACCTGTCACACATGGCTTAGACTCTGGGAGCTGGGCAGTTCTGCATACACAGTAGGTGTTGATAAATGTTTAGTGAGTGAATGCAGGGAGGGGAAGCAAGTGGCATCTAGGAGGTACCCAGAAAGTACCTCCTCAATCCTATGTTTTTTAGTAAGAGTGTCATAGTTAAGATTTTTCACCGCATTCATGACCAGATACCATTTCAGGGTGAAGACGTATGAGTATGCCCTGTTTTGTTTATTTTATTTATTTTTTCATATTTTTTATTTTTCAATTACAGTTGACATACAATCTTATATTAGTTTCAGGTGTACAGCATAGTGATTAGACATTTATATAGCTTACGAAGTGATCACCCTGATGAATCTAGTACCCATTTGAAACCATACATAGTTATTACAATATAATAGACTATATTCCCTAGGCTGTACTTTACATCCCCATGACTGTTTTGTAACTACCAATTTGTGCTTCTTAATCCATTCTCTTTTATCACCCATCCTCCCAGGCCTGCCCATCTGGCATCCATCAAAATGTTCTCTGTATCTATGAGTTTGTTTGTTTTGTGTTTCTAATAAATACCCAGAAGTGGAATTACTGGGTCCTTCTTTGTCTCTTGTTATAGCCTTCATTTTAAAGTCTATTTTGTCTGGTATAAATATTGCTACCACAGCTTTTTTTTTTTTTTTTTTCATTTCCATTTTCATGAGATATCGTTTTCTATTTTACTTTCAGTCAGTGTGTGTCTTTCAATCTGAAGTGAGTCTCTTGTAGGCAGCATATGTAAGGGTCTTGTTTTCTTATCCATTCATCCACCCTGTCTTTTGATTGGGAGTATTTAATCCATTTACATTTAAAGTAATTATGGATAGATATGTAGTTATTGCTATTTTATTATAATTATTTTTAGTTTTTTTTCCTTCTTAAAGAAATTCCTTTAACATTTCTTGTAATACTCGTTTGGTGTTGATGAACTCTTTTAGCTTTTTCTTGTCTGGGATGGTATCTTGTGGTTTTAAATCATGTTGAACCTCTTTTTATGTATTTATTGGCACTTGTATGTTTTCTGAGAAATGTCTGTTCAATCCTTTATCCATTTTTAAATGGAAAATTTGTCTTTTTATTGTTGAATTGTAGGAGTTCTTTATATACCCCAGAATGATATCCTTTTGAAGTACAAAAAAAATTAATTTGATAAAGTCCAATTTATCTATTTCTTCTTTTGTCAGTTGGACATTTAGTTAGTGTCATAGCTAAGAAACCATTGCCTAATTCAAGGTCACAAAGATTTACTTTTTTGTTTTTTTCTAAGGGTTTTATAGTTTTAGCTCTTACATTTAGGTCTATGGTTATTTGAAGTTAATTTTTGTTTGTGGTATGAGGTAGGGGTCCAACTTCATTCTTTTGCGTGTAGATACACATTTGAACTATTAATTTTCAAAAGTTTCTTCTTTAGTATTCTCTCTATTCTTCTGAGATTTTAAAAAGAGATTAGATTAGAAACTCAGTCTATTCTTCACGTCACTTGGCTACTGTTACCTTTTTTACTAAAAGTTTCCTTATGGTGTTTACTTCTCTGTCATGTTTTCATTAATAAATTTTCTTGCTGTGTTTCTGTCTCACAAATTTTAAAAATCATTGAATAAATATTATATTTCAAAGATTTCTAATCCATTTTTTCTGATTAAGAAATAAGCCATTTAACTAATTTATTATTTTTGAACATGCAATATAGACATACAAAATTCAAAAGATACAAAATATAGTGAAGAGGTTATTGGATTTTTTAAAATACTTATCTGTTCTTATTTCATTTTTGGCAGTTTTTGTTTAATAACTTTATATCTGTATAATGCATGTTAATCACAGAGCTAGAAAAGTAGGGGGAGGGGGAGGAAAGAAGCATTGACACTGAAATGACAATGGGAAGAAAAGAGGGAGAGTTTGGAAACGGCAAATTGTTCAGTTTGATAGGTGTGCCGTCTGTGAAAGGAAGACTAATGGGAGGCGAGGCTGAAAATGTAGGTGGGGGTCAGTCTGTGGACTTAGAAATAAGAGATGAGAAAAAGATAGTTGAAGATTTTGAACGTTATTCTTTTAGCCATGAAGTCGTTGAAGTTTTTTACCGTCACACAGAAAACACTGTGCTTTAGGAAGGTTGATATGTTTCAGACTAGCCAAAGGGAGAAGATGGGTAAGTCTAGGTCTTAGTAAAAGCCTCTGTCTCACGTGGGTGCTCTCCACCTCGCCCTGCCTTGACCTCTTTAATCTTTAACGGGCCTATATGCTGATGATTAGCCAGATGTTTCAGACATTTCCTGCGAAGATTGATTTCTGGTCTGTCTGTATTTAAACTACTCTGTTTAATTGCCCACTCCTTAGAGTGCCTTCCTCTGCTTCCCCTGAGGTGGCAAGTGGCTGCCCTCCATAGGCTTCCCTCTCTCCTGGTCCAGCAGGGCTCTTGCAGCAGGGGGCAGCAGCGGCACGCTTCAGGTGCTCAGGAGAGGGTGGGGTGCTACGGGGTGCCCCGCGGGGAGGAGCTTTCAGAGGAAACCCAGAGAATGGAAAAGTGAACTAGTTCCTCAGCCCCACTTCAGAGCCAAACCCATCCTTTGTGGTGAGCTGAGCCAGAAACACCATGTGTTCTGTAAAGCTGACAGAGTCTTTTCTTCAAGAAGGAGGCGGAGGACGTTTGAGGACCTGGCTTTTTGCTTTTTCCTAATTCTTTATCCTCTGCTTTTACCCATGAAAGTTCTAATTCTTCCAACTTTCCTCTTCCCATCGTTTCATTTCCTCCATTTTCCCACCACCATGATCATGGGCCAGTCTAAATAGTCACCTCTCTGCTACCCTGTCACTTGGGGAACAGGAGAGGGGCATGAGGGAGGGACAAAGCTGGCTGGCTGTCCTAGCTCCTCCCCTAGAGGCTGCACATCTATCTTAGCGACTAATCACCACTAATCTAAAGCCTCTGGAATCTCTTACACATCTCAATGTAGGAAGAGAACATGAGCACTCACCTGCAATCTGGCTTGTAACTTGGTCTAAACCTGCATGTCATGAGGGGAAGGAATCTGTTGGGCAGAACATGTGGGGTTGGGGATCAAAGTACAGTGGCAAGGCATAGTTTTACAAGGATCCCAAAAGAATGTGACCTTGTACCTTCTTACTGCTTTCCTCCAATTCTAGTGTTACAATGCCCTTATACACTCTCTCCACTCTGGCACATTCCAGTAGAGGCAGTGTGGTGTAGGAGAAAGCAGATGGGAGTTTATCACCTCTGTCCATGGGACTAAGCCACATATGCTTGATTTTGTGGTTTTGGGCAATCACTTACCTTCTAGCCTCAGTTTTTTAATCTGCAAATGGATATTAATTATACCCTCCATAACTATGTCACAGAATTGAGATACTCAAGTAAGATAATGATAGGAAAAGGTTTTATAAACAATAGAATGCTTTCAAACATCATTTATCATGACATTTTCAAGAATACTTTGGCTCGTGTTTCTTGGGCATAGAATTAGGTAATGGGACAAATTGGATTCTTGAGGGTCCCAGGGCTATTGAGAAGCAAGACAGGACAGAACAGAATGGGACTATTTCTAGGGACTTGGCTCCTAGCCCTGTGTGAGGAGAGGGTATCTTTCTTTCCCTGGGGCCAAGAGACACTAATAGAGAAATCTACCTCTAGAATTCTGGGTCTGGACAAACCACCAAAGAGACATTGGTCTTAGGCCATTTCCATGCCTCTCCTCTAAGACTGTATCTATACTACCCTAGATATTTAAGAAAGAATATGGCATATAGTCTGTTTGTTATGTGTTTCCTGTCATGCTGTGGAATTAACCCCTGGTCGTTTGCAAAAGGTGAAAACACTCACAAGATTCTACAACGTGGAAAAGAAAAAAGGTTTTATTAAAGTTAGCAAGAGAGAATTACTGGCAAATTCCTTTGCCACGGCAGAGCCTGATAGGCAGCTGCACTAACTTCAGGTTATATAGCAAAGGGGGAGTCGGTCAGGCAGGTTTGAGGGCTGACATGGCTCCCTGGGGTCCGGTCTGTTTGAAGATGATGTTATCTCCAAACTCTGGACTCAGCCCTGGCTACAGCAGCCTGGGACTCTAATGCGTCACTAGTAAATACTGCAAGAGTTGTAAATTGGATTCCAGTATCCGGGCTTCTAAGGATTAAGGTATTGCTCTTTCCCAGGTTAGGATGTTGTTAATTAATGAGGACTGGGTAGCCTTGAGAAAGGGAACAGAGTTTTTCAGTTAACCAGTGAGGGGAGAAACAAAGAGAAAACAGCTGAATATCAGGATGGATCAAACTGCAAAAAAAAAGAAATCTAATTACAGGTGGCTAGATAGCGAGCTATGCGGTGAGTTAAACGGCTAACTGCGGTATTGATTCCCTGAATTTCACCCTTACATTTCCAGAGAGATTCCTATCCTCTCCTTATCATTCAGAACTAAGTATGTCTTTGTCGTGTGGGGCGGCCTGCGGGGTCTCTGCTCCCGCTCCCCACATAAGAACGCAGGATATGGTGAAGCCAAAAAGGAACACCCACGGAGCCATAGATGGGGGAGTCACACCACTATAATCTCACTGGCGGCTGAGTTGGAGACACAGGAAGCAGGAGCCATACGATCCGCAACCCGCCATCCACTTGTCTCTGCCAAACAATCTCACTTGCTAGCAATCCGCTTCTCTGCAATCCGCGCTTGCTAGCTCAGCCACCATCTTCTTGCTAGCCCCCATTTGCTGCTAGCGTAGCCACAGCAGTTATATTAGTGGCCAATACCTCACTGGTTACACCTGAGGGCCAACCAGCCACAGCTGATGGCCATCCAATCACAGTTGATGGCCATTTACTACCCGAGCCAGCACCCTTCTATGTGAGGCCGAAAGCCTGGAAACTGCTCTCTGGGGCTCTGTCCTCACAGTCTTACAGTGAGTTTTTATTTATATTTAATTTTTCATCTTTCTGCTGCAGTCAAGGTTTTGAATGCTGTGAGGGCAGGGAAAGGATCTATTCATCTTTGTATCCCATCTAAGCCCAGGACGAAGTGGCCCTGGGCTCCAGTTTGTTGACCTGTGTTGTTCTGTACTCACTGGAGCTAGGGAACATGCTGGGCACGGTTCTTTATTAGCTTTAAATACAGTGTTTGCAAAATTCAAAACAAACTTTGCAATAATTTGGCTTGCAGCTGCTCTTCCAATTCTCCCTTTTTTGGGGATTGTAAAGACTGAGCTTCCTGTTTCTGCTCAAGGACAGGCCCTGTGATGGCTTGGCTTGGGCTCCCTCACTTTCCTTATCAAATGAAATTGGCCACTGAAGGAAATTGGCTTCTCCAGATTGCGAGAAACAGGAAGCGGCACTGAGAAGCAGGGGCTGGGAAGGGAAACCAGAGAATCAGCTTAAGGTCCAGATCAGTCAGTGCCTGGCTCTCTGCCTCCTTTCCTCCAGCTCTGTCTTGTTCTCCCTTCTTCACCCACCCTCCCTATCCTTTTTCTGGGTCCTGGCGTGTGAGGCTGACAGGGACCATAGAAGTCGTCAAGGCCAGCATTCCCAAGTCTTCCAGAGATGGACATTTTGTCACTTCCCTGAGAAATCAGCTCCATTTTGCCTTTTATGCACCTGAAATCTGCCTCCTCCAGCCATCCTCACTGGCCCACCTGGGACTCTCTCCTCCAGGGGACAGCCCTTCAGATGCCTTAGTCTCCAGGATGACCCCCCAAGAGTAGGTCCTGATGAAAGCATGAGTTTCTCAGAAACTTACAAACCCAAAGGAAGTCAGGACTGAAACCTCAGCGGGAAGGAAATGCTGAGAACAAAGGGCCCTTAGTGGGCCCTTCCCTTGCCAAGGAGATGTGTGTGGTTTACCCTCTTGTTTACTACAACCTTGACATACTGCCTTTTTCCCCTCCTGTGTGCCCAGTGTCTTCTTAGAAGAGTTCCCCCGAGTCAGCATACTATATTAATTTTTGCTAAAATATTTAAAAGTATATTTGAAGACATAGTGAAATTCCACTGCTAAGTGCTTTAATATATATATTTAAAACATAAGAATATTTTCCTACAGAGCTGAAATCAAAATATAGTACCCAACAAAATTAATTATACTGTCCTGATATTATCTAACACTATTCAAAATCTCTCCAAATGTCCCCGACTGCTATTTTGTCCAAACTAAGGTCAAATCCAGGACTATACACTGCATCTCATTTGTATGGTACGTAGTTAAGGCTCTTTTAACCGTGATAATGATAAGTGGAAGGGCGGGTCCCATCTTCTGGATTTATCTGACTGCTTCCTTATTGCAGTGTTCTTCTAGCTGATTCCACTACGCCCTTTATTTCCTATAAATGGTAGGTTAGATTTTAGGGTTTGATTTAATTCAAGTTAAACATTTTTTAGCAAGAATATATTCTCAGTGATGGTGGGGCTTCATGTTGCCTCCCGTTGGGAGATATGTATGGTTGTCCTACTCCTAGTGATGCTAAGATTGACCCCTGGATTAGGTGTTGACAGTTTGACGCCTTCATTGTGTTTTTTTCCTCTTGTGACCAGAAAGACATCTGTGTGGTTGCTATATTATAGCACCAGACAAATGTCAAGTGATGTGTATTATATTTTAAAGTCACAGTTGACCAGAAAAAGAAAAGGCAGGGCTGAGATGGAAGAAGGTTCCATCTGTGCTACTGTGTTCTGTTCGTGCATAAATCATTTAACACTCAGAGCCCTAATTTTCCGTCTGTAAGATAAAGGGTTTGAACTAAAACATCTCTAAGGTTCCTTCCCACTTAAAAAAAATTTTTTTTTTAATTTTCAAATGTGTTAAAATACACATAACATAAAATTTTTAAGTGTGCCGTACAATTGTGTTAATTATATTCACATTGTCACATCTCCACCATCCATTACCAGAACCTTTTCATCTTGCAAATCTGAAACTCTGTACCCAGTAAACAACTCCACTTTTCCCCCTCTCCTCAACCCCTGGCCACCACCCTTCTACTTTCTTTTTCTGATTTTGAATACTTCAGGTACCTCATGTAAGTGGAGCCATACAGTATTTGTCTTTTTGTGACTGACTTTTCTCACTTAGTATAATCTCCTTTAGCTTCATCCATATTGTAGCATGTGTCAGAATTTCCTCCCTTTTTGAGGCTGAATAATATTCCATTGTATGTATATATCGCATCCTGTTTATCCATTCATCTGCCAATAGACACTTGGGTTGCTTCTACCTTTTGGCTATTGTGAACAATGCTGCTATGAACATGAGTGTACAAGTATCTCTTAGAGAACCTGCTTTCAATTCTTTTTGATATATCCAGAGTATTATTATTGGATCATACGGCAATTCTATTTTTAATTTTTTGAGCAGCTGCCTAACTATTTTCCATAAAGGCTGCACCATTTTACATTCTCACCTACAGAGCACAAGCATTTAAATTTCTCTATGCCCTTGCCAACACTTGTTTTCTGTTTTTGTTTTGCTTTGTTTTTGTTTTAATAAAACCTCCTAATGGGTGTGAAATGTTATCTTATTGTGATTTTGATTTGCATTTCTCTGATGATTAGTGATGTAAAGCATTTTTTTCGCATGCTTGTTGGTCATTTTATATCTCCTTTGAAGGAATGTCTATTCAAGCCCTTGTCCATTTTAATCAGATAATTTGGCTTTCTGTTGTTGAGTTCTAGGAGTCGTTTATTGTATTCTGGATAGAAACACTATCAGTTATATGATTTTCAAATATTTTCTCCCGTTCTGTAGTTTGCCTTTTTGTTCTGTTGGTTGTGTTTTTTGATACACATGAACATTAAGTCTATAAAACTTGAGCTGCAATTCTTCCTCTAATCTTTGGTCCATAGCTTCAGCCTGAGGACCTTAACTTCTCTCCCCTAAATAATTGGTATTCCTATCCCACTGCTTCTTTAAAGATTCATATCTCAGAATAGAATTCTAAGTTCTTGCAACTATAATAGACCTTAGAAATCTCATCTAACATCACTTTACTAATGGATAAACTGGGAATAATTCTGCAGGGAAATTGTATGAGAGTATGTTAGTGATAAGAAAAGTGTTAAGTTTAGATGTTGGTGTAAGCAAATGGCTGGTAACACACATAGGAAAAAGTAATTTAAATTTTGTTTATAGTATGACAAGTTGCAAGATAAAGGATGAGAAGCATTAAAGGCTCTTTAAGAACATATTGTGCCAAGATGCTACTGTTGCCACGACATATTAGAAAAGTATCATAGAAAAAAAAGAACAAACCCAGTTAACCGTTACCATGATTCCTTCCACCCTGGTGTAGAACCTCAGTGTGTGGATTTATTGTTTGACCTTCTAGATCCACTCTCCACTCTCGTCTACCCTGCTCTCTACTCAGGGCAGCTGACCTATCCTGACTAATCAGTGGTTCCTGTGTCCTTTGGCTTCTAAGGTGGGATCCCTAAGTGGGAGCCCTGATAAAAGAATAGAGGAAGAGAGGAGAGAGCAGTCAGGGTACTTATTCTTCTGGTTCTTTCCAATCAAAGTTTCTTCAGGGTGGCTGCTTCCCTATGCCAAAGGCTCTCTCTCTCTCTGTCACTTCTGGACTCTCACCTTCTGGGCTCTAATCATCGTTGCCTCCACTCAGACCTAGGGTCATTAACAGCCCTTTGGGGCAAGTCCTGGGTTCCTGTACTACCACGACCACATCTATTTTCAAGTCCCTTTATTAAGCCTTCTTCAAATTGCCCAGTTTGCATGTGCCAAGTCTTTGCTTCTGGGTCCCTGTCTGGTACACATAACATGTTCACACTTGGGAAATATGTTTGTGATTGCTGAGCCTCAAAAAAACCCATATTATATATATATGTAAAGTAGGAAAGATCTACAGGAGGGGAACAGAAATGATCAATAGGAGAATTAGCACAATCATGTGGGGACAAATCAAAATCTGATGCCTAAGCATAAAATCTTTCAGTAATTTATAGATTAGACTGTAAAATAGAATAGTAGTATTGGGAACACATCTTGAACCTGGAGATATACCTTAAACAAATAAAATGAAATATTACCATATTTTGCCATGTATAATGCGCTCCCACATTTTTGGCCCAAACTTTCAGGGAAAAAATCTTTTGTTTTAATTTTTTAATTCAAATTTTTATTTGTTTACATTTAGTTACTTGTTTTTTGTATTATAAAGGAATTTTAGCATTTATTTTTTAACACATTGTGGCACAAGAAATTTTATGTAACAAGTAATTACAAAACACAAGAACAGATACAAGTTACAAGAAATTTTATATAGCAGTAACAAATTCACAATATTTACGCACCACATTTATGCATCACAATATTTACGAAGAAGGCGAAGAACTCTTCATCATTGCAAGTTCGTCATAAGTTCAGCAAAACCGATTATCATATTCCAGGGTATTATTTTGCATTCGGATATCGTTATTGATTTCTAGAGTTACACTTTTAACTCATAAGCATAAATAAAAGAATTAAAAACATTTATATAGATGCAGAATTAGTACTACCCATGTATAATGTGCATCCTTATTTTTCCCTCGCAAATTTGGGCAAAAAGTGTGCATTATACACGGCAAAATACCATACTTCACGTAGGGGATTGGACATTTGTGAAATTCATTATTCTAAGAGGTAGTACAATTTGAGAGTAAAAATCAATTCCAAAAGCGGTTTAAACACAGAAATCAAGAAATTTTAAGTCACTAAGGGACACTTGAATTTTGAGGTTAATATCAAGATGTGAGAAAGGGAAATGGGCTTGGCAAAAATAGAGCTGACCAGAAAATACTTACGTGTAAAAATAAAATTTGAACATATATAAAACTTAGAGTAGCTTTTTATTTTCCACTTTAGTTGACCCTTCCAAAAACAAATACCTTTGATAGGACTTTTAACTCTTTTTTAAAAATTCTAAACTACTATCTACTATGCCCTCAGGGCTTCTTGATCTGAGGTCCATGAACCCAGGGGCCTGTGGATAGAATTCTGTTTCAACATACTGGGGGCGCCAAAACATATACACATGACTTGTATTCATCTTTTGTTATTGTTATATATTATTACAATTTTAATACAATTTTTTCCTTTCTTAAAATGTGTACACATTTTATTGTCACCTTCTATACTTTATTTCCTTTATAATCCTATGTATTTTATTCTCTACATTTAGAAACACGATTCTGAGAAGTCCACAGGCTTTCCCAGACTCCCAGAGGGGTGTGTGGCGTAAGGAAGTTAAGGTTCTGGTGGACCAGATCAGCCATGTAGATTACCCAGAGTGGAGCACAGAAGGGCACTGCCTTGCTTCACAACTCTGGCAAGGATCCTGATTACCAGGGCACTTCCCTTTGACAGGCAGAGAACCCTCCCCACTTTGATCTGGATGCAGAGGGCGCAGAGGATGGAGTTGGGGCAAAAACTGGTAAGGAACCAACAGGTAAGGGGTCTGGTTAGGCAGGATGAAGCTGGGATGATAGGAACCATCTTCCTGACAGAGCAACAGCTGCCACATCCCTTCCTTGGTTGCTGCTGACACTGTGTCCTTAGCTCCATTCCCTGATCTCATCCGGCAGCACTGGACACACTTTTGGAGCATCAGACCAATCTTGGGCCTCTTTATCTTTGCCCTGATCTTTGGAAGCTCCACAGCCCTGAGCCGCCTACTCAGCCAGTCATTGCTTTGTCCTCAGCGTTTAACCCTTCACAACCCAGCCTGATGATGCTGAGACTTTGGACCCCTTGGCTGGCCCTCCTAATCATGTGACCCAAGGGTCAAAGCCTCTGCCAAGCTGAGAACCACATCACATAGTTGTGCTGGATCACTGCAAAAGAGCACTGAGCAGAGGGGAGGAGTGGAGGCTGAAATCTATCCTGTTTTTCCTGTGGGCTCTCCAGCCAGAGGGGCATCTCTTCTAACTCACACGAAGACAAAAAGGAAGTCCTAGATCAGAGCTACTAGTGGTATTGCCTACCTAATAACGAATCTTTCCACAGGTATTTCATTGTGCAGTTTAATCTCCATAGAATCAGGGTTAGGGGGTTCTGAAGTCCTGAATAGTTGGTCTATCCCCAACTCTAAATACCATGTCCAATCCCTTCTGAATAAAGTGTGGTATTTGGAGCTCCCCCTACCTTACCATCCCTTCATTCATTTGGGTTCTTACATTATACCTACAACTCTCTCACTCTCTCTCTCCCTCCCTCCCTCCCTCCTTCTCTATCTCCTTTCTTCCCTCCCCCTCTCTCCTTCTCCTTATTTCTGACTCATTGCTTGCAATATTCTCATGGATTAGCCAAGAAATAAATATAAACTATCTTTAATCTTTTATCTAATTCATAATGAATATAACTGATACACAACCAATAGAAAATAAAACTGAAAACTGCTTATACTGAAACATTAAAATTTGTTTTTAGTTAAAAATTGAAAGATAAAAATCTTCTTGACAAAATTTAGGCCTGAAAATTTGAGTCAGAAAATTTGGACTTGATAGAAATACTAGCCATAAAAGAAAATCCACAGTGGGTGTATTGGCTAAGGCATTTTCAGTTGCAAGGAACACGAAGCTCAACTAAGCTGGTTAAAAAGGGGGACAGGGAGAGGATTTAATGGCTCATATAACTGTCAAGTCCATAAATAGCTCTTTCAGATGTAGCTTGATCAGGGCTTCAGTTCAGTTTCCAAGGAAGCCTCTAGGTCTCTGTGTGTGGCGTAGCTCTCAGCCAGGCTTTCCTCATTGCAACAAAGTAGCTGCAGTGCTTCCAAGCTTCACATCTTCATACCACATGAATCAAATGAAGAGAGGTGTTTCCCAGCAGTCCCCACCAAAAGTCTTTTTCCAGCTTCAACGGCCTGAATTAAGTCATGTCCTACTCTTCGCAATAATAACAGTTCACTGGAGATGGGATTTGAGGCATGGTTCCCTGCTTTGGCCAGGGGTGGAGTTGGCTTAAGCCCCTGGATTGCCTGGTGGAAATACAGTTATTGGATGAGAGTTGGGGTAGTCACCAGGAATAAGGAGATGGATATTGTTGGGGGGAGGGGACCACCCAAAATATCACCTAACATGGCAAAACTTTAGTAAAATTGGATATCGATACAATACAGATTTGAAAAAACAAGGAATAGGACAAAACTTAATTTAAAAATTTAAATGAAAAAGAATTGATCCTAGCGAAAAGCATTTCATTTGAAAAAAATTAAAATTCATAAAAGTGGAAATGTTTCAAATGTGTGTCATAGAAAGATGATGAAGAAATTAAATTGACTTAGTGGTGTTTGTTCCAAAAAACACATTCCTGAAGAAAATGAATCAATGTTGGTATAATTCATTTGAAATGTTTGTATTGAAAACCTCCTTGGGGACAAAATAGCAGAGATGGAAATGTTTTCTGTCCACCTACATTGACTCCTAGTAACCACTGCTCCTTCAAGGTGCCCACCATCCATCTCATTAATAATCTATTTTGTTTCTGGGACTGTCAATAAATACAATGACTTGTGGTGTGTGGCATTGAATTTCCTCGCCGTTTTAAAAATTGTAGTAAGTACCTGCCTCCAGAGGTCTGTCCTTTAGACAAGGCCTCAAGGGTAACTAATGTGCAAATCTCCCCACCCTTGGAAAATAATTTGTTCTGGTCAGACTCCTGGAATTCATATAGAGACACTGGGGCTGTCTCTTGCAATTTTTTCTCCCACCTCGGGTTAACTTTTCCTCTGGGCATTTCTGTTCTAAGAACATTCCCTTTGGCAGAGAAAACAGAAGCAAAACACAAATTGAGGAGTTCTGCTTTCTCTTTGTCAACCACCAACATGACAACATTGACCACAAATAGTGTATCCCTTTTTTGCTTTGAATATGACTTTATGAAGCCTTTTACAGGGAGACTTTTCATGGGAGGCTTTCACTTTCTCAAAAGTACATTAGGCATCTGTTCCACTGGTTATACGCCCTCTGTCCACCTTAGGCTTTCTTTCTGATACAATCAAATAAACAAACATATATATAACTGTATGATTTCTTTAAGTCCTTCCCCTTTTTTACTTCCTTGAGATTTCATAGGTAAAGCAAATGTTCTTAAGAAATTATTCAATTCTTGAGCATCTTTCTAAAGTCTCAAGCCATGGTATTAATATTTTTTTAATAGTTAAAATCTAGGGAACACATCTAACTACACCCTACCATTTCTCTCAGTATCACAAACTTCAAGAAGACACAGTTGCTTTCTCCCAAGGTTCCTGTCACTTCCACTCTGCCAACCAATTCCTCCTTTTGGCCAAATTTAGGTTCAGAGTGGCAGTTCCCCTTATTACTTCCTCTACTCTCTGGAAGATGAAATTGTCAGCAAGCAATAATAATAGCTAAGGTCCATTGGGCCCTTGCTGTATGAAAGGCACCTTTCCGATGAGGAAGCTGAGGCCCAGAGAAGCTAAGTAACTTGCTCAAGTTCGTGCATCTGGCAGGTGGTGGAGCACGGACATTAAAGCCAGAGTCTGACTCCAGAGCCAAGTTGTATCTAGTTAAAAGAGCTTGTTGGGCTGCCAGATGGCTCAGGTGGTTAGAGCGCGGTGCTCTTAACAACAAGGTTGCTGGTTCGATCCCCACATGGGCCACTGTGAGCTGTGCCCTCAATTAGATTGAAATAACTACTTGACTTGGAGCTGATGGGTCCTGGAAAAACACACTTAAATAAATAAAAGTTGTTTTAAAAAAGAGTTTCTTGTAGACAATGGTTGTTACCAGAGAAGGGGATTGGGAAGGAGGACAAAGAGGATAATAGGGGCCAAATATACGGTGATGGAAGGAGACTAGGCTTTGGGTGGTGAGCACACAACAGAGTATACAGATGTATTATAAAGGATGTGTTATAAAGTTGTACACCTGAAATTTATATAGTGTTGTTAACCAATGTTACCGCCAATACATTTAATTCAAAACCGCAGTCTGGTTTTAGCTGGATAGACTTCCAGCAGGCTTGAGGATGTTGAGATCGTCCATTAGCATCTCCAGCCTCTGGGCCACTTTTGGGACGTGGAGAGACGTGTGGTGTAAGTGGAGAGGCCCCTAGTTGTAGGAGCTGTAGTAATCCCACTGCAGCTGCCTTTCTGGGTCTCTCCTCTCCTTCTATCCTCAGCTTTCCATCCTCATGACCTACAACCCACATCCTCTTCACTCCTAACAAGTTTTCCTTGGTTACCTCCCAGGATGTCTTCATCCTTTCCTCTGGCAAGTCACATAGAGAGGCCTTCCTTAAACACCTTTGCTTCTTCCTGTCTGTGGACCATCTTGCACTCATTATAGACATGGCTGGCAGAAACATAATGTTGGCACCCCTCTGGGGCCATTTGAGGTTAGTGATGGGTTCCTAAGTAGAGTGGTTATTCCTTATGGATCCTCCTCTAAACAGTTCTGCTCTCTTTTTTCCCCCCTAAAGTTAGATAATTTTGAGAATGCCACGCTTTGGAGTTTTTTAAAGTTATCTAGTTTCAATTAAATTGCTACCCAAGTCCACTTCCCTTTCCATAGTTATTGGGAGTAGATCTGACTTTACCCCAAATAATAAAAACCCAATCATCACAATTAAAAGCAACTAAGACTTAATTGAGCTCTTAATATGTATCAGGCCCTGTTCTAAGGGCTTACACTATGAACTTATTTATTTTCTCAGTACAATTCTATGAGGTAGGTACTATTACAATCAACATTTTACAAGTGAGGAAACTGAGGCACAGAGAGGCCACAAAACTACTGAGCAGCTCATTTCTGCTGATAACCATTCAGTTTGTACCTAAAATAGAATAAAGTCTATATGTATCTGTTTCTTTTATAAACTTTCTATATTTTCAAATAATTCATATAATTGAAGGGATCCTAAGATTCAAAGAAGTATTTCATTGAAATGATCTTAAGTTCAGTATTACCAAATTTAACCTATAAACCACTGTAAACTTAGCAATTATTATTTTCTTGTCAATAATTCCAATTATATTTGTTATTTTAATTATATAGAATTGTAATTTCAGAATAGTTTAAATAGTAATTATAACCCAAACTACAAGTATTTCATACAATTATAAGCAAAGTCTTTCAATTCTTAAGTTTGGTCTGAGATTACTTCACCTATAAAAACTTATTGTTTATTAGTGCTTCCTCTAATATTTTTGACTAATATTTCAGTTCTTCCTATATTATTACCAAGTATTTTGGCTATAATTTAACTCCTGTTCTTTTAACTCTTTCCAGGCCTAACCTATCCTAAAGTATAGCCACCAAGAAACATCTCAGAATATCAGACACTACTGTCTCTGAAAGAATTCTCTCATTCTATCACTTGGGTGACTCAGTTTCCTCTAGGGTAGTGGACTGTAATTTTTGACTTATGCCAATTGAATTGCAGTCCTGGTTTCCCTGGGGGTCCAGCTTTGCCCATAGCTACAGGTAATGTGGTCTTACTCTAACAAGACTTGTTGCTGTCATTACTTTCTGCTAATTCCAGAAAAAAACCTTATTTTAACTTTCCAAATCTCAATACTTTCTTTCGTCCCCCACCTCTCTTTCTTCTCCCATCATTGTTTCAACTTCAAGAGTTTTTGTATTTTTCTTTTTCCCATTTGGAGAATGAGTCAGTGTTCCTGATTGCAAGCAACAACAACTAATTCTGGCTCACTTGAGCAGGAAAAGAATTCTTTGAAGGATAGTAGGTAGATGAGAATGTGAAGGCTGGAGACCAGATGAGCAAATGGGCAGCACTACAGGGAGGTGGACAGCTATAACCACAGCCATGGTCACACCATGGGGACAGCCTGGCTGAAAGGCTGTGTCACTTTGGCTGCTGAACACTGTGTATGGCACTGCTGTTACCACTGCCCTAGACATTAGAGGCTGCTGCTGCCACTTCTAGAGCAGTCAGCTTCTTTGCAACCCTTGCTCCAGACCCATGGTTTTTGGCACAGATTCAGAGGGTTGAGCCTGGATCATGCAATCATACCTCAATTTCCAAGGGATAGAGCTCTGTTTCCTACTACGACTATTCCTACCAAGACCATGCAAGCAAAGACTCCCCTAAACAGTAAGGGCGTTTGGATGCTGAGCAACCTTCAAAAACACCCCAGCAAATATTGACTATTGTAGATCCAAGCCCTAGGCACATAATCCTCTTTTCGCCAAATAGATGGAGGGACTAATTTATGCTCTTAAAGTGATGAGTGCTCCTTTCTCTTTAATAAGGAATACCAGCTTCCTAGAGTTTTCTGATCTGTAATAATATGTAGTTAATTTATATATTTAAATTATATAAACTTATATTTTATATTTACTATATATTCATATTTATTATTTTTGTGTTATTATATGATATATGTATCATATAATAAAATATAATGTAATATAATGTAAACGATCTCCTTAGAAACCATCTCGAACATAGAATTAAGGATAATTGTATTTTAAATAAGAAATCTGTAACTTCAAAATCTTCAAAACATAACATTTAAAAAAACATTTAAATAGATATTAAAGGGAGAGTTCAATAGCACTGAAATATTTTTACATTGAAAAGCTAAATATATATACATGAAACACTTAACAGCTATAAACAGAAACTAAACAAATTCAGGATAGCATGGTCAAAATGCTATGTCTTTCTCGCACTTCGTATAAAGTTTTCAAACATTAAGACCTTGGTAGTTGTTCTAATATTCCATCTGCTGTAGAGTCCAATGGTTAGGAAATGAGATGTTTTACATAAATGTATTTTCCAGAGAATATCAATTTAAGCAATAATTTTTTTCATTCTGATTTAAAAAAATTCTGAAATCATATACTTCCCTTTCTTATATAAGAAACTGAGTCTATAGATTCTGTTCTGTTTTTTCTAGTTTTATTTTATTTTTATATAGAGGTTTTGTTGAGATATAACTCACATACCAAACACATATGAAGTGTATAATGCCATGTCTTTTTAAAAGCATATTTACAGAGTTGTGCAACCATCACCACAATCAATTTTAGAACATTTTCATTGCTTCAAAAGGAAACTCCATACCCATTGGCAGTCTCTCCCCAACTTTCCCCAGACCTCCAGACCTTGATAACCACTAATCTTTTTGTTTCTATAGATTTGCCTCTACTGGACTTTTTATATAAATAGAATCATATACGAGGTCTGACAATTAATTTTGCGAACTCATCCTAGACTAAGTGCTACATACTTCATTGCTGAATATCACTACGGTCACCTTCGAAGTACTCCCCTTAGGAAGCTTTGCACTGACACGAGTGCCTAGTCCACTCTTCAATGTGATTTTGTAACTCTTTTTCTGGAATTGCCATCACAGCTGTCCTCGTATTATCCTTCATGTCCTGAATGTCATCAAAATGTCTTCCTTTCAGTATTTCCTTTATCTTCGGGCAAAAAAAGAAGTCATTGGGGGCCAGATCAGGTGAGTAGGGCGGGTGTTCCAATACAGTTATTTGTTTACTGGTTAAAACCTCCCTCACAGACAGTGCCGTGTGAGCTGGTGCATTGTTGTGATGCAAGAGCCATGAACTGTTGGTGAAAAGTTCAGATCGTTTTCATCTAACTTTTTCACGCAGCCTTTTCAGCACTTCCAAATAGTAAACTTGGTTAACTGTTTGTCCACTTGGTACAAATTCATAATGAATAATCTCTCTGATATCAAAAAAGGTTAGCAACATCATTGCAAGTTCATGTACTTAATTGTGGTTTTTTGTCACTGACTTCTTTTACTTAGTATAATGTTCTCAAGATTTCATCCATGTTGTAGCATGTATTAGCACTTCATTCTTTCTTATGGTCAAATAATATTCCATTGCATGTATTTTTTTTATCCATTCATCTCCTAACGGATGTTTGGGTTGTTTCCACTTTTTGGCTATGATGAATAGGGCTGCTATGAACATTGATGTACAAGTTTTTGTGTTGGCATATGTTTTCATTTCTTTTGGGTACCTTGGAATAGAATGTTTAGGTCATATAAGATCTCCATGTTTCAGCTTTTGAAAAACTGCCGGACTGTTTTTCAAAGTTTCTGCACTGTTTTAGATTCCTACAGTGGTGCATCAGTACTTGTCTTTTTTCCTGTAGCTGTCCTTGTGGGTATTAAGCGGTATCTCACTGTGGTTTTGATTTGCATTTCCCTAATGACAAATGATATTGAGCATCTCTTTATGTGCTTATGGGCCGTTTGTATATCTTCTGGAGAGAAGTGTAGTCACATCCTTGGCCCATCTTTAATTAGGTTATTTGTCTTTTTATTATTGAGCTATAAGAATTCTTGACATAAGTTAGTCTATTCTTGATGACTTAGAAATTTCTTACGAGCTTCAATGACTGAGGTTCACTGTGATAAGTGGAGCTCTCATGGGTTATAGACCCGTGCAGGACTGTCTGCTCTACGCTAAAAGGCAACACGATGCTCTCAGGAGGAACTAAAAAACAGTTGTAAAAGCCTGTACTCATATATTTATGTATATCTTTTTTCTTACTCTCTCTGCTATCACCTTTTGTTCTCACAGTTCTAAATATTTGTTATTACTCTAGGAAGAGGTCGAGGATAACTCAGCTTATCTCACGGATGAGGTGCTTGGGCTTTGAGATAACTTTCTGCTGTGTTTTGGGCAATTACAGATGCCAGGAATCTGATTTCTGGAAGAATTAGATGGCATTTCACATAAGTAGAGATAATAAATTGAATAGGACGGGGTTAATTGGGGCAGGTTTGGAGGAGGTGAGTTTTTAGTGAAATCCCCAAGTGGGTAGTGACAATAACCTGGCAAAGAAGAGGAGATTCCTGAAGGAGGGAATTTGCAGGATGTATATGGGAAATGCATCATTGGTTCAACTGATCTTGGTAATTACGGTAAGAAGAAATGCAGAGTCTCCTTGGTGAAAGGTCTAAATTCAGCCTTTGAATTCAGTGCTAGGCTGGTAATAATTGGTTCTGGTAGGTCAATCTTCCTCTGGTTTGCTGGTGTGAGGAAAAAAAAAAGATCACTTCTCCCTGTTCCCTTCTTACTAGCCTCCCCTCCTCTGCCGACCCCACCCTGCCCTCAGCTTGTGGCTAAACTGCCCAACTGCCAATGAAAACCCACACTTCCCAGCATGCCTTGCACCACCCAGAACCCCAGTCCCCACCATTCATTCTGCTCCCCAGCTGAAAGCGGCTGTAGCAAATCACCTTCCAGATTCAGGGTGCTCACTGCAGGGCCTCTCGCTCTCTGGAGGCCTCTCCCCTCTACCTCCCTTGAATGTGGCTGAACCTGTTACCACTTGACAGCAAACCACACTTGACAGGAACAGGAAGGAGGACGGGGCCCACTGCCCTAGGCCTCTACTAAATCAACAAGGCTGTACTCCTCCTCCCGCAGCAGGCTGCTTCTGAGTCTTCTTCCACCGTTCTTTCCTTTTTCCCCAGGTATCAAAAGGCCCGGCCGGGCCTCCCTGGTGGCTTTATCCTTGACATGTACAGACTCAGGGGATAGGTGGATGTGAAATCAATTTGGGAGGTTTTGACTGCTTTTATGGCAGTTTGCACCTTGACCCACTACCAAGGACTCTGTCTCAGTTACCAACACTTCCTCCTCCCCACGCACACCTCGCCCCTAAGGAGATGCACCTTGTTATACAGCTGACCTCCAGGCCTGCACCCCTCCCTGTCTGAGGAATCCCATCAGCACTTTTTTGCTTTAGAATAAGGAATTTTGGACCTCTACTATATAATGCCACACAAAAGAGGACAGGATAATTAATTACAGACATCTAAGTGAAAGAATAATATGGAACAAATCAAAATCATGTCCGTGAAAATTTAAGGACAGAGGAAAACAGTTCCAATGCATTGTTATAAATTATGTATGTAAACTTACAAAAGAACATGTGGAATCTGATCTCAGGTTTATTTTAAAAATATATTACACTACATATGCACAGAAAAAGCTTGAAATGCAATGCACTATAGTATTAACAGTGAGTTGTCTTTGTACTGTGGGGTTCTTCTTTTTAGTCTTTTCAGTGTCTATATAATACTTTTGTAATGAAAAAAAAATTTAAAACCAGTAACTCCTACTGAAAACAAGTTGGTATTGACACTTTCTACTGTGTGGCCTTGGGCAAAACGTGATCAATGTGAACTAATTTTCTCTTTTGTAAATTGAGACTATTAGTATCTACTTAATGGAGTTGGTGAGGGATAAATAATGGAATGTATCCCTACCTGGGCGGAAGACAACTATGATTGTGGGTCCCGTGTCTAGGTGTGCTTTCTCCTCTAGCAGGCCTGGGCTGCCCATCGTCCTATATAATAGTGCAGAGTCCCCCAGACATTGCCTGCTGTTTTACAAATGGGTCCTTGTAAACAAAGATGCCCAACAGTCCTTTCAGGCCTGTCTTTCCCTCTCCCTATCACATTGCCCTGACTTCTACCACACACAGAGGTTTTGCAGTTTTGCCAAGGCTAACCCCACTTATGGACTTGATCCCATCTCTACTCTTCTCTCCCTGACCTGTTCTGCCAAGGAAAATAGACATATTTATATGGTACTTCACATTTTACAAATGATATTCACATATCAATCCTTTGCTTCATGACCTTGTTCCTCGAAAGAGCAATTGTCTCCCCCGTGTTTATTTCTGTACCCCGTCACTGATTAACCAACACCTGGCAATCTGACTCTTGATCCTATACTTTACTGAAACTGCTCTTTTTTGCCATCATTCTTTCACTCATTCATATAGTCCACATAAACTTATAAGCACCTAGGATGTGTCAGGTTCTGTTCTAGTCACTGGGATAGAGTAGTGAATAAACAAATTTCTTTCCCTTAGGAGCACACAATTTAATTGGGGAGGCAGACAATTAGCAAATAAGTACTATATAATAAGATATTGAGCAGTGACATGAATAAAAAAATTGTGAAAAAAAGGGAAAGTAAGGGAAAAGAAAGTAATGGGTGTGTGTATGTGCTATTTTAGATGGTGTGGTCAGGGAAGGCCTCTTTGAGGAGGTGACATTTGAGCAGAGGCCTAAAGGAAGTTAGGGAGTGAGCTGTTTAGATACCTGGAGACTGATGGGGAGAGCATTCTGGGCCTACGAAAGAACAAATGGCAAAAGCCCTGAGACAGAAGCCTGCTTGGCTTAACAGAGGAGGTGCCGCTTAAATGAGGACTTTATGCTTTGAGTGGAGGAGGTGAGGAAGAAAGTGGTAGGGAGTGAAATCAGAGGGAGCAGAGAGAGGACCAGATCATGCAGGGCCTTGAGCCCATGGTAAGGACTCAGGTTTATATTTGTCAGTTACGAAAAAGCTTTTCTCAATGACCAGTAAGTGACTTTTCCCAAGTTTTTAACCTCTTCAACTGCTCTAGAGCAACTGACACCTTAACCTCAATTCATTTAAGAAAAACTGCTGGGCACTAAGTGCTAGCCTGCTGGGGATGCATACAAATGTGAACAAACCATAGTCGCTGCCTGCCAGGACTCACTGCCCCAGAGGAAAAGCAGAACTGTTCCAATGAACGATGATGCCCCTTGGGCAACACGGGATAGAACCATGAACAAAGTCCTAGTGGGACATAGAGAGATGCCATCATCTCTTACAATTTCTCCTCCTTGATGTGGCCTTATGTCAATTCATTGTCTTCCTTATCTCTTCAGTCTTGCACCCCACACCTAGTTCCATCTCGTGAAGATCCAGTTCAGATGCCACCTCTTCCAGAAAGCTTTCCCTGAAATCTCCCACCACTTGTGTTCTCTTCCCCCATCACTCTCCCAGCACCTTATTCCTGATTTTCCATCATTCCCTTCCATTTTTCTCTGAACTGGACCGTGGTTAGTTGTATGTGCCCCTTCCCCTGGATGTCCCACTGCCAGCCACGCCCTGGCACTGACAGGGTACTTCTTAAGCATTGTGTTACTGCACAACACGAAGTCGTTGATCATATGTTGCTTATGGTCAGTGTTTCCAGGAAAGGAAGAGGCAATGTCCTCACAGAGGTTAGTGACTGGAATTAGTGGCTCAGAGAGGCCGTGGGCTCAGCGTGGGAGAGCTTTGTGAACAGGGAGCAAGAGGAGCTGCCCTTAGGATTTGAGATCCCCTGTCCTCCTCCAGATGGTTAGAGAAGAGGAGTAAAATGTGCCAGGAAGGTCCTTCAGCCAAGCCACCCTCATGTGCCCTCAGTCTCTGCCTTGAACCCTCAGCTCTTCCAGGACTGGCATCATGAGGGGTTCCGATGGGGGTGGTGGCCTCTCCTCTTTCCGTTTTTTTAATTTTGGTTCTTAAAAACTACATTCCAAATGAGGGAAATGAAACTACTAAAGATTCTCCCCCAGCAGCCAGCTGACGTGGGGTAAGAGAACAATTCCCAGTTAACGCCCGAAAGGAAATCCCCTCCCTGTCATGTGCTGAGGCCAGAGAAGCGGGGGAGGCACTAGTTCACTGCTTGGCGAGGCCCAGTTACCAAGGTGAAGGGCTGGGATGGAAGTGCTGCCCTGTCCATGGGCAGGGGCGGCGAACCCAAGCAGAATGGAAAACACCACAGGTGAGCGTGAGAGGACCAAGATCTTGGACCTGGAATGAACTCCCAGTTCCACAGGTAGACCCTGCCACTCCATCGCTGGGCACAATGGACTGTGCTCTTCTCACAGACCCATCTGTAGGAAGGAAGCTGACCCTCATTTCTCCCACCGGATCCTTTGCATACTTTGTCCCCCAACTCAGATGTGTCTCCCTTCACAATCTCTGTCCAGTAGGTCTCCCTACTCCCCGGCCCTGAATAGTGTCTGGTTTTCATCTGAAAAAGCAGTGGGTGGGGAGACAGAAGCCATAGTTCCTTTCGGGAGACTGAGATGTCCTACTGGAGACAAAGCTTAGTTTAGGCAGGAAAAAACAAACCAACCAACAAACAAAAAATCTCAGATGACAATATTTAGAGAGTCGTAGACAGTGTAGGTTTATTGCCCTCCTTTCTTCTTTCCTTCTCTTACCTCCTTCCCTCTTTGACCCAATATTTACTGAACCCCTTTATGTGCATTGGGCAGTATACTTTTTGGAATAGCACGTGACCCCTTCCCTTAAGATACTTACAGTGTAACTGGGGAAATAAGACAAAAATCCTAAAAGTTAAAGCACAATACAGGAGATGTCATGATGCCAGTGGATATTGTAAACATTTGGTACCACATGTTCAGAAGGAGAGGATGCAGAGGGTTGTGGTAGGCAGAGAAGACACTGGTCAACGCAAGGGAAACGTCTGACAGAGGGAGTACAAAGTGGGGAACATTTGTACTGTGTTTAAGGAAATTGTGAGCAGATAAGACTGGATGACACCCACTCGTGGACCATGTGTTTAAGTACAGGACGTAACACTGATGGAAGGCTGGAGGCAAGATCAGGCTGAATAAGGCATCCGGACTTTTTCCTCTAGCTGGGAATTGCCCAGCTACTTCCTTTAACCTTGACACTAAACTTGGCTTTGTTACGGTTGAGCAGGGGGTGGCTATAAACGTCACAACACATGGAGCAGGCTCAAAGAAAGAGGCACACGGTCCCCCAGACTGTCACCATCCCACAAAGGGACGTGCATGGCTGAGATGAACCATGGGTTGTGTTTCCAGAGGAAGTGCCTCCTCTCCTCAGCCGTGTGCAGTGTGGTTGGGAGGGGGACCAGTGCACCCAGCCAAGGTGGAGAATCCTGAACTGTGCGGTCAGGGTTACAGCCTTGCTGGCATGAAAAATGTCCTGTTTTCAGTTGCAAGTCAACATTGGTTTTGGTTGGAAAGTCTTAGGTCCTCCCTGCTAAGACAGCTTGCTGCTGGCTATTGGTGCTATATGACAGCAAAGTGGCTCGTCCTCACACATCCATCAAGACCACTGGTTTTCTAAGTTTTTTAAAGTGGTAAGAGCTGTCTCTCGTAAAAGAAATTCTATGGAGAAACTCAATGTGTCAAACATATAAAAGAGGGATTGCTTGAGATAAGGAGGATATGGAGTAGACAATTTGCTGGATGTTTGGAGCAGGAAGAACTTGCTTCTGTTCTCTTAAGATGGACATGCCAAGGATAAGAATGTTATGCAGAATCACAAATCAGTAGTCTACAGCAGATGCGAACCGACCCTCCAGGACACCTCAGCTCTCCAGATCTCATAGGGAAGAGCGGAACTGGAGATTCCTCCTTTGGCTCCTCCGGTACAGTTGTTCACATTACTCATTCGCCATGCGTTGACTCTGTCAATATTTTGCCTTCTCCACTAGATGGTAAACTCCTTGAGAACAGGAGCTATGAGATGATGCATATAAAGCTCTTAGCACAGTGCCTGGCATGCCTATGATGGTGGCTATTATTAATTCGATTATACTTTTGAAATCTTGGCAAGCACTAAGCAGGGAAATTTTTACACATCAGGTACAAAAAAAATAAAAATCATCCAAGCAGTCTATGATCAAGAAGTTCATGGCACTTTGGAAGTCTACCCCAAAGCAATGTCCATTTCTTTTTCTTCTGTTGATGTGCTTGACACATAAAAGGAGATTATTAATAAAGACTAGCTGAGTGGATGGCTCTTCCAGAAGGTGGACTCTTTCCCAAGTGAAAAACATGTGTCCTACCCGTTCCCAAAGTCTGCCCCAGCTTGACCCTTAGACATAACCTTGGAGAAGAGTTTTCTGGGTCAGCACAGCTCACAGGCAGGGGCCCCCAGCTCACCACCCCTCAAAATCCCTAAGGTGAGAAAGCAGGTGGAACCTTGTTTAGCATTGCTGGGAGACCATAAAATATGCGCCCTCCTTCGTGACTAACCCAGCAGGTAGTCCGGGGGCCACTCTCCCGCCGGCTGCCCTCTCCCTCCCCCCTCACCACCCACCCGTGGCAGCAGTTCCTTCTCCGTTGCCTGCTTTCTGTGAGTGCTGAGTCGCCCCGAGCTGCTCGCTCTCCATGTGACTTCAGTTTCCGTCTGTTCCTTCCGCAAGTGCTAAAATAATCTGATGCCCCAGAGAGAGGAGGCAGCCCAGCCCCGCGTTCGGCTGCTCTCGAGGAGGCCGGAGTCCCGGGAGAGGATGCGCCCGGCGGAGCCGCCTGGGCCTGCGGGAGCCGTGAGTATTTCCTGCGTGGTGGGCAACCGCTGCCCTTCTGGAGGTGGGCGAGCTCGGGCCAGGGTGGGTGGTAGATCAGCGTCCCTGGCCCACAGCTTGCGGCTGACTGGGAAGTTGTGGCTTGCTGCATCCAAGCTCCACCGCTCTTGTGCCCAGTTTGGCGGCTACAGCTCTCGCTAGTGGAACTACATCCCTCTGTGAGCACTCAAGAGCTGAATGAGGTCAAGGTGGTGTAGAGTAGTAGAAACAATTAGGGCTTCAGACTCCTGGTTTGAAAGTTTGATCTCTGGCTCTGTGGGGAGAATATCTGGGTCTCGGTTTATTTATCTGCAAAGTGGGAACAATGGTGCTTCTTCCCGGGCTGGGTGACTGGATGCAATGAGACTACTCTGTGAGTGCTCAGCGTGCTGAGTGCTTGGATCTTATTTTCTGCTCCACAATGTGGACTGAGAGTCAACGTGTCATAGATGAAGACACTGATACTCATTGACAGCAACACATACTTGTGGATGTCTTCCAAGTGCAGGCCTGTTTAAGATGTTGGGGGCAGAGCTGTGACATAGACAGGCAAAGCCCCTTACCCACAGAGTGTCCTTGGGAAATTCACTAGGGTTCGTTACTTGGACCCACAGCTAGTAAGTGTCAGAGGGATACTAGGTCCCAGACTTTTCTTATCCCTTGTCCAGGCTCCTCCATAGCCCTCGCGGCCTCTCCATGTGGGCTGGATTCTGGAAGGTTCAGCATATATCCTCATGCGCTCAGGAGCTGACATAAATAAGTAAGGAGCCACCGACCCGGCTCTGTACTGCCCTCAGAATGGGCTGCCAGCTCACCTCATCCCTGAGAGAAGGTGACCATGTGCCCCACAGTGGCTGGGACTCAAGGAGGTGGAGGCAGGGTCCTAAGAATTAAGCCCCAGGATAGGGCTGGTCTCGGGTGCTGCACTTCCAGGGGAAGTGAAGGGAACCCACTGGATTTTTCTTCCGTGATGGGTGCAGCCCATTAGAAGTTTGGACCGTAAAAACATTTTGAGTTTTAGAGCTGCCCTTCCGAAATCTGCACTCCCTTTACCCACTGGCTGTGCTGCACAGCATCTGCGGATGCCCCTGGTTTGCTGGGGTTTTTGGCCCTGAGACTTATTTATTTGTCTTATACACCCCATAGGTTTTTACATGTATGTCTGAGAGTTCCTAGACAGGATTATAGAACCTTGGGCCCAGGAAAACAAAATACAAAAAGCTTGACTCCTGCCTTTAGGTTAAACCAAACCAAACCAAACCAAACCAAACCAAACCAAAACAAAACAAAACAAAACAAAAAGCCTATTTCACAAAGAGGGTGTTTTCATCTAACATGTTTCTCATGGGACTTCCTGAAAACCCATATAAACCTGAGTCCACATGGTGTTTAAACCCATGCCTCCCAAACAGAGAGTAGGCTCCCCGTGTCTTTGTCCTGGGTCCTGTGTTAGGAATGCATTGCCTATTTGACTCTGGTCTTTCTTTGTCGTGGAAGACTGACATCAGTACTGATTATAACCCGTGTTTGGGCTGCAGTGTGTATTCACACCACAAAATGTAAACCAGACTCTCAGAAGGACAACTAGGTGTGCCCCACACCACGCTCAGATCTACATTATATAACCACGTAAAGTTAGGGGAGGGTAGGCTCTCAACCACGACTGAAAAACATTATCTTTCTCAGGATATGCTTGTTCTATGCTCAGTAATGCTCACTGGTGTGTCTGCACATTAATGATAAATATTTTTGCCTTTGGTAGAACTTTTTTAGTATACTAATTTCCACTCACCCTCCTCCCCCAACTATGCTCCTCAACTTCATCATTGAACAAATTGTCATGGCTCAATGTGTGGGGAGCTCTGGGCTACATTAAGTGATGATGTCTGACAGCAGAGAGAGTCAAGGGGAGGAAAAAGGGACATTGATACTTGGATCTTATCGAGCCTCACAAGCAACTAAATCTGAGTTTAAGGGTCTTTTAGTTGCAAATGACAAAAATCCCATCAGTTTGGCTTCAGCAAAAAAAGAGGATTTGTTGTTTCAAATAATCAAAAAGTCTATGGGGGGAACAGCTGCACACATCCAGATGCTCAAACATTGCCAGGAATCCGTCTGTCTCCATTCCTCAGCATGGCTTTCCTCTGTGTAGGCTTCATTATCAGGCAGGACCTAAAGTTGGTGGCAAAGATGGGTGTCTGAAGCTCAAACCTTAATTACCATCAGTTTGGCATTTGAAGCATAAAAAGAAAGCCTCTTTCCCAGTAAAATCCTTGGATTGATTCTCATGGGTTTGGCTTCTGGGAACCCATTATAAACCAATCACGGTGGTTAGGGGAATAGGAGACTCTGATGGGTCCAGCCTTGTTTATAGGCCCCTCCTTGGAGCCAAGAGTTAAGGTCAGACTCAAACAAACATGGAGTTCTTAATAAAGTAAGATAGTTGATTGCAAGATAATGTCAATATACTTAACACTACGGAATTATACACTTAAAAATGGTTAAGATGGTAAATTTTATGTTCCGTCTATTTTACCACAATTAAAAATTAAAATAATAAAGAAAAGAAAGGAAAGTGTAATTTCCTCAAAGGAGAGTTAAGGAGTTGTTACCAGAAGGAGAAATGAATGTGGGTAGGCAAAACCAACTGATTTCCAGAGCAAATGGAGTCAGGTGCTGAGACAAAACCACATGTGTCTTCTCACTTTAATACATGAGTGGTTTCAGACTGAACAAAGGGACGAAAGGAGGAAGTAGAACCCTGTCGTGATTCTCACCAGAGAGGTGGGCTAGAAGAGCAGTGCTGGTACCAGTGATGGGCTAAATGTGGCTACAAAGTCCTGTGAGGACACAGGGACTCCCCACGTCCAGCCCCAACCCAGAAGTTCACCTTGGTCAGGTGCTATGCCATGTGCCCCAAGCACCTTTCTGCTGCCCCTCCAAGAAAGAAAATCATCAGGAGGGGATGTCTCTTCAGCAGATAGCAGCATTTGGGTCTCTTAATGATAAATATTTTTGCCTTTGCCTTTGCCCTTTGTCTTGTCACTCTGGCTCTTGTCAAGCAGGGCCTAAGTGTCTGAGGCAGCCCAGCACCCACAGTGACTGGCAGGGGCTCATCTTGGAGTACACACCATGTTCTCGAATAATCTCATGTCACTCCATTTTAGATGTCAGGCTGGACACTGGCTCTTCCTGATTCTCCTTGTTGTCCTCCTCTCATGGTCCATTCATGAACTTGCAGGTCTCTCCTGCTTTTTTGGTGTCTCCTACTGGTAGTGCCGCCAGATGCCAAGACTGAGCTCTCTCCCTCAGCATGCTGGGTCAGTGGGTCTTTCCCTACGTGGCCCTGGGCCACCTCCTTCAGCTTCAGACACATTAATGGTCTTATCATCACCTAGCCTGGCACCATGTGACATCCTCATGAGATTCCCCCATGGCCTTTCTTTTGTTTTAGGTTCTTGCACCCTTCCTCAGGTCCCGAAACTGAAGCTTCCATTTTAGCTAATCATACTGGCTTTATTTCCTTCTTAATCCCCTGGTTTTTTCCTAGGCTTTCTAGATTCTTTTGCAGAACCTCTAAAGGTCCTCATCTTTGTCATAGATATCCTCCATGGTGTTGACAGGTTGCCTCTTCCCCACAGAAGACCATGATCCCATAAACACTGAGGGGTGCTATTCAGAATATCAAACATCACATGGTACAAGCACTGACCAATCAGAACGCACATTGTCATTAGAAGCAAGGTCCTTGGGGCCCCTGCTGGGTCAGGTGTTACCTCCTTGGTTGCTAGATCATGGTGAGGGCCTTGAGAATGCTGAGAATGTGGATAGGTGGCTGGGATGGGGGATCATAGGGTAGCTGTTTACCAATAAATACATACCTACACAACCCAGCTGATCATTCATTCAATGTATATTCCTCTCAGATAGGTGCACATTGAGCACCTCCTACCTGGGCCAGAACTCAGCTCCAGTTTTGGCTTCACTGTCTACAAGCTATATGGCTTGAGCAACTCGCTTTGGACTTTTCAAGTCTTGGATTTCTTATGTGTAAAATGGAGATAATAAGCAGGGACTAGAACATAGATACTTGTACACTAATGTTCATAGCAGCGTGATTTACAGTAGCCAAAAGATGGAAACAACCCAAATGTCCACTGATGGATGAATGGATAAACAAAATGTGGTGTGTACATGAAGTGGTATATTATTTGGCCATAAAAAGGAATGACATGGGGCCAGCCCGATGGCTCAGGCGGTTAGAGCTCCATGCTCCTAACTCCGAAGGCTGTCGGTTCGATTCCCACGTGGGCCAGTGGGCTCTCAACCACAAGGTTGCCAGTTCGATTCCTCAACTCCTACAAGGGATGGTGGGCTGTGCCCCCCGCAACTAGCAACGACAACTGGACCTGGAGCTGAGCTGCGCCCTCCACAACTAAGATTGAAAGGACAACTTGACTTGGAAAAAAAAGTCCTGGAAGTATACACTCTGTTCCCCAATAAAGTCCTGTTCCCCTTCCCCAATAAAATCTTAAAAAAAAAAAAAAAAAAAGGAATGACATTTGGATTCATGCTATAAGGTGGAGGAACCTTGAAAACATTATGCTAAATTAAATAAACCAGACACAAAAGGACAGATAACACAGGATCCCAATTATATGATTCTACTTATATTCCACTAGAATAGGCAAAGGTACAGTGAAGAAAGAATAATAGTTACCAGGGGCTGACAGGAGGGAGGAATGGGGAGTTACGTTTAATTGGTACAGAGTTTCAGTTTGGGATGATGAAAGAGTACTGGAGATGGATGGTGGTGAGATTACACAAAACTTTGAATGCACTTAATAGTATTGGGAAGGGGCTGAAATGGTAAATTATATGTATATTTTACCACAATAAAAGAAAATGGAAGTGGTAATGCCCACTATGTAGAACTGTTGCAAGTATTAAATGCAATCAAATATCTGTAAGAAGACTTCAAAGCTCAAGTGCTCTTATTATTAACCAATAGCATTAAGTTATAATCCAATTGTCTTGGATTCATTCAAGAATTCCCTAAACATCATTATTTTTGGGGTGGGTGGGGATATTCTTCTGTGCATTCAAATAAGTTTCAGAGAAAAAAAAAAAATCAGCCTTAGCTAGATAGCCACCTTGCCAGTACAATTTGAGGTATTTTGGAAAGAGCAAAATTCTCTCTCTTACCGTCTTGAAACTACACCATGAAACTTTATTATTTTTCATCATTCCCTATATAAATACCCATTAAAGAACAGTGCATGAAAAAGTATACGGGTAATTCACACTTTAGTGTGAGCTGCTTTCCTCCTAATTCTGGCTGAGAACACTGAGGTAGTGATTATCAAATCTTTTTTTTTTTACAAGACAGAAATTTTTTTCCCCAAATGAAATAGCTGACTTTGCCCTCTCAATTAAATTGAGATTAAATTAATTAAGTTGCCCCAGAAGATTGAAAAAGTAGGAACTTTTTAAAAAGTTAAATCACTTGATATGCATTCTGAAGTATTTAGGGGAAAGTGTACTTCCCCCTAATAGATTGATGACTGTAATCTATTTTGAAATTAATAAAAAAATATGATAGATTGAAAAATGGATAGATGGATAGATATGTGATAAAAACAAGTATAGCAAAAAGTTCATAGTAGAATCTAGGTGGTGAGTATACAAATGATTGCTGTCAAATTCTTTCAACTTTGCTATTTTAAAATTTTTTCATAAAAAAGGGAAAAAGTTAAATTACTGACAGTACCTAGTACCGTGTTTCCCCCAAAAAAGACCTAGCTGGACGATCAGCTCTAATGCATCTTTTGGAGCAAAAATTAATGTAAGACCCGGTCTTATTTTAATATGATATAAGACCGGATCTTATATAATATAATATAAGACTAGTTATAATATAATATAATACCAGGTATAATATAATATATGATATGATATGATATGATATAATACCGGGTCTTATGTTAATTTTTGCTCCAAAAGACACATTAGAGCTGATAGTCTGGCTAGGTCTTATTTTCGGGGAAACATGGTAGCTGCTCACATTCATTTTCATAAGCATAAAAGTCAAATAATAAAAAATTTTAAAACTTCCATAGGAACTGTAACTATAATATACTATCATATTACTTGCATTGTTGGGTTATTGCTGAACTGAACTATTAGGATGTTATAAGGAGATGACCCAGGTACTGGGCCTTGGAGGATGAATAGGATTTGGACAGTTGGAGAAGACCAAGAGAAGGCCCTTTCCCACAGAATAAACAGTGTGTGAAAATGCATGATTTAGTCAAGGATAGCAAGTATCCCAGGCTAGCTGGGCCTTGCGATATTGAGGTTGAGTTTTGCTGAACACACAGACAAGGTTTGAATTGCAGCTCTTACGTACTCTAGCTCTAGGGCCTTTTAAACCTTTGCAAGCCTCAATTAGAATGTGTAAAATTGGGATGATAATATTTGCCTGCTATGATTTTGTAAGGAATATTATATGTAATAGCATAGCACTTATCCCATGATGAGCACTCCATAAACACTAGCTATTACAATTAAGAGCCTGGAAAGAAATCTTGGAGCTTGGATACAATCCCATTGAGCTAGTCAGTAATCAAGAATCCATATCATTTTATTCCTCAGTTGTGCTTTTTCTCAAGAGAAGCAAAGATGGGCAGGGGTTGGGGTGATATATTTCCACTCTGGGCAATAAGCCTCAGTTATCACCTATAACCCCTTCACCCACAGGCTCTGGGAGGTATTGCTTTCTCTGAGCATCCCAAGGTCCACACCCTGCAGCTCACATGGATGGAAAAGGGTTCTGCAGTTCCTCTGTTTTATTTATTTCAACACCAGCTCCCTGTTTGCACAGAGGAACTCTGACTTTCTTTTAGTTCTGACACTATCTTGTCTTACAATGAAGGCTACAACATTCCTTATATTGACAAAACTTTTTCACACACATCTCTCATTCATTCTCAACACAACCCTGTGAGGTCAGCAAAGTTGTTATCATTGTCACCAATGGCCACCTTGGGAAGTTGAGTGCCTATCCACAGATATTATATAGGCCCCCATATACACAGGTAACACCACGGAACTACCACTAGCCATCTACGAGCAAGGTGTCATCTCCCCAGTGGAGCAGATTTGTACTTTTTTTTTTCTTTAAACTTTTTATTTATTTTAAGTGTGTTTTTCCAGGACCCATCAGCTCCAAGTCAAGTAGTTGTTTCAATCTAGTTGTGGAGGGTGCAGCTCACAGTGGCCCATGTAGGGATCGAACCAGCAACCTTGTTGTTAAGAGCACCGCACCACGCTCTAACCAACTGAGCTAACTGGCCACCCCCAGATTTGCACGTTTTAAGACCTGTGGCCAGATGCAGCCTGTGGCTATGAAACAGAACAGAGTGCAATGACCTCTGTTGGTTCTAAAGGGCTGACCCTGACCACAGAAGGAAGCCGGTTGACTCATCTGTAGCCCTGAGGAGACCAGTCAAGGAGGGTAGTGCTCTCTACCCACTCCACTCACTGGCTGCCCAAGGGAAGAGCTGCTATGGCCTCCAACCTCCTTCCTAGAGGAGGCAGAGCCTCTGCCACTCCCAGACAACACTCTTCTCGCAACCCCGGTGGAGCGCTGGCTGACCAAGTGTGCGAGGCTTGGGGTGGGAACAAGAGATCTGGATTTTAAACCGGTGCTTGGAAACCATTGCACTGTGTTCTCTGTGGCAGCTTGTCCATATCATTTCATCTCCCTGGCCTCAGTATTCTCACCTCCAAAACAGTGGTGAGTAGTGCCTTCAGGAATTCTATAGTTCTTTTCAAAAAGATGGTCATTTACTAAATTTGAATGAAAATGCATTTGCCAGAAGAGATACAAGCAATAGAACTGTCCTTTCTCACACAAATTCTCAAGACCATCCATTCAAGGAGCATTGCGACAAATTCAAAATGATACAACTCCTCACTTACTTGCCCAGGCGTGGGCGGGGGAGATCAATATATCCAGGCAAATATCAAGAGACCCCAATAGTACAACCAGCCACTTACAAAGCAGTGAGCTCCTACCCTGGTTGTGCTGAAGCACAAGCAGGTTGACAATTGGGGGTGATTATGACAAAAACTGTGTTTTTAAACTTCCTTTTAAATCTTGTCTTAATACAGTAACACCCTTGCAACACAGGCATTGTGATTCTCATTTTACTGGGGAGGTAATTGAGGCCAAGAGCTGAGTGGTGTACCCAAAGTCAGCACCAGGCTTTGAACTTGCTCCATCTGTCCCCTTAGCCTAGGCTCTTCCTTCTGGGGCTGGGCTAAGAACATGCCCAAATCTAAATTCCTGAACCCTGAAAAAGGAAAGTAATGTCTATAATAAAAGTTATCTTAGTTATTAGTCAATAATAGTTTTTCTTCCATTAACTCCAAACATGACCATTTGAAGCACAATCACAGTAATTTCAATCTAAATACCTGTAAAAACTTGTCTATTTCAGGGATATTTATTAGGCTCTGATTATAACATATATTTTAATTTTTAAGCAATAATAAATTGCTTCTATTATTTTAAAACTTGTTTTAATACAGTAATCAAAAGTGATTATTGGAAAATTGGGAAATACAAAGAAGCAAAAATACAGATGGGGAAAAAGTAAGTATCAGGTGCATTTCCCCCCACTGTTGAGATTCTGATGCGGACCCTTTCAAATATTTTCTATGCACTTGCAGATGAATGCATATTCTTTTAACAAACTTGGAATTATACTCTACATTCTGTTTCGCAATCTCCTTTTTTCTTAATATTTTATTACGAACGTCTTTCCATGCCAATAAATACATTGCTGCCAAAGCATTTTTGATTGCAGCATGTTATTCCTATCCATATAGGAATCCACAACCTATTCCATATAGTTGTGTCATAATGTATTTAGCCACTCTTACCATTGTTGGACTTTTAGATGGCTTCCACTTTCTTTTATTATTACTCATGTTGCAATTAATATTTCTGTAAAAATATTTTTATATGCATTATAATGCCTTAGAATAAATTTCTAAAAGTGGAATTGCTGAATCAAAAATAGTCTGTGTTTTTATGGTCTTTGATAAATTGTGCTAAATTGTCCTATAGAAAAAGTGTGTCAATTTGCTCTCCCCCTGGTAGTTTATGAGACAGTTCTTGGGGGCGGGATTCAAAAGCCATTCTGTTGCTTATAGTTTAACAAATGCATTATTAAGAAAAAAAGCCAGAGAAACAAATCATGAGGTCTGAATTCATACACCACTATTCTAAATGCTCTGTCTCCCCAATCTTCAATTTGCAAGTTCTTTTTTAGTGCATTCACCATCTGAATATTGATTTTTTGTAAAATATAGGAATATATTTATTCGCCCAAGGACTATAACTGGCTCTTTACTTTTATAACTTTTTTTTTCCATTTTCTTTTACATGTAATTCTAAAATCATAATTGAATAAATCTTTGGATTGAAAAGTACACATTTTGGACATTTCTACAAAGATACAAAAAATGGTCAATAAATACATGGCAAATGCTCAACATTATTACTAATTAGGGAAATGCAAATCAAAACCATGAAGCGATAGTACTTCCCACCCACTAGGATGAATATAATAAAAATGATAGAAAATATCAAGTGCTGATGAGGATGAGGAGAAATTGGAACATTAATAATGTTGCAAACATCATGCCCCTTTCCCTCTAAATAATTCAATGTCTGTTTTCTGAGAACAAGGATAGTCTCTTAGGTAACCACAGTACAATGATCAAAGTCTGGAAATTTAACATTGATGTAATACTATTATTTCATCTATTTTCTGTGTTCAAATTTTGCCAAGTACCCTAGTAATCCACCTATAGTAATTTAATCATTTAGTTAAAGAGGTGTCTGCTGGTTTTTCCACTATAAAGCTGTTATTTTTGCCTGTGTAAAATTAACAAGTGACTTGTACTATATTAATGTCTTGTTTCCCAACAAATTTTTGTTCTTTAGTTTTACCATTCTTTGATGACTCTTGCCTGTAAGATGCATTTTAAAAATACATTCCTCAATTCAGATTTCAGCCGCTTTCTCTAATTTTCAAGTAGCATCGTAAAGCTTGCATGCACTTAAAAAAAATAGTATGTTCCATTTTGTCCTTTGTATTTAAGCATATTAAAGAGCACAAGTCCTGTTTTAGTTAGGTTCTTTCTGTTGGCAAGATGCAACACTTGGGCCAGCTACTGGGGGTGGTGATGGTGGTGGGGTGCTATCATGAGATAACATGGAACTTGCAAATCGACCCAGCCCTGTAAGGCGCCATCAGGAACCCCAAGAATCAGCATTCCAGCCCGTTCTCTCTACCCTGTCTCCCAGCCTGCATGGTCCACATTCTTGTCGTTCTTTCTCGTCCATTTTCTCTCATCTCTGCCCTCTGTTGACTGCTTCATTCTTTTCTGCTCATATGCCTTGTCATCTACCACATAGCTTCTGCTTCTTCATGGCAACATGCCTCAAAAATTCAACTCTACCTTCTCTCTCTGTGCCTCTTAGCTCCAATTTCCACTGCTAATTACTCAATTCTCTCCCTTGTCTCTCTGCACTGGGATCATTCATAGGGTGCTAGTTGCGTGGAAGGATTGACCTCCCCTGGTCAAATGCTTTCCTAAGATTCTGTCAGCTTGGTGGAGGTGGAAGTGGAAGTGGTGGTGAGGTCGTGAGCTTCTCCTGAGGGCCGCCACTCCAGAGGGATTGTGGGTGTGGTGGAACAGAACAGTTGTCCTGGATAGTGGAAGCTACATTAGTACATCAACTGTATTTCTTGAATCACAGTCGGGATACATGATCTAACACTTCTATGCTACTTCCAGGTATGAGAAGCTGTCTGGAAGCTCTAGTTTGAATGTCAGAATGTTTAAATTTCTGGGTTATTTTAAAGGTTTATGTGTATATGCATTTTTTAAATTTAAAGTTTACCGAACACCTTTCTGAAAAGGACATTTGAAAAATGTAGATTCCTGAAAATTTTGAAACAAAATGTTACCATAATTTCCCATTTCCCCTCTCCTTTAGGAACTCCAACATTTATTTCATTATTCTGACTTTTTTTATTTTGAAAAAGATTCAAATTTACAGAAAAGTCGAAAGAAGTACAATGGTAAATTTGCCAGTTGGTAATATTTTGCTTTAATTCTCTCTCTCTCCCCCTGCCATTTGAAAGTAGGTTATATAAATTGCAGGCATAAAAATTTTCCACCCTAAATATTTTAGCCTATGTATCTTAACAATAAGGGCACTTTCCTGCATAACTAAAACATTATTATCGTACCTAAGAGAAATTAGCAATAATCTGATAATATCATCTGTGTACCTAGTACTGTCTGAAAACACATCATTTAGTACATATATAAATTTCCCCAATTGTCTCAAATTTTTCTTTTAGAGATTTTTAAAATTCAAAATACACTCAAGGTATATGTGTTGGACTTGGATATTACGTTTCTTAGTCATCTGTAATCAGACCTCCCCTCTGTCCCATTCCCTGCCTTTCTCGGTTTTTCAAAACTTTGACTTTTTTTAAGAATCCAAGCCAGTTGTCTTGTAGGACATCCTACAGCCTGGATCTGTCTGATTGTTTCCTCATGACTGGCTTCACGGCAAACATTTTTGGCAAGGGCACTATCGAGATGGAGCTCTGTGTTACCCAAGGCATCACACCTGGAGGCTTAGGACGCATGTGGTCTCTCCATGGGAGATGCAAAGTCTGACTCTATTTTTTGCTAAGAATCAAAGAGACCAAAGCTGCTTGCCTGAGGCTTTCAAATACTTCTTGGTAGTAGGAATTGTTTGAAGTGGTCATAGACTGGGGTTTCTGTTATTATCTATTCTCTGTGGTCTGTGACCAGCTGCCCTTTCCTTTCTCCCAGGATCCCAGGTGATATTTGCTCTTTTATTTTTGTTGAAAATGCAGACTCCCTTCCTGTGGAGCCCTCTATCTAGCACCTGTGTCTTTCGTATTTACTGGTGTCACCATCATTTACATCCCACCCTTGTGCATACTTTGCTTCTAGAGATTCCCTCCCCCAGACCAGCCTATAAATATTTGTTTGTAATACCAAATACCTCTGAGAGTTACCCACTTTCTGCAAAGACTTCTTTCTTTAAAATTTTTTCATCTTACTTTGAGGAGAAAAATTCTCAATTATATGCTAATACATGTACAAGACTCTTAACACTTGCTAATAGTGCCTTCAGCAAAAGGTTGTAGTCCCAGCTCTGGTAGCAACTGCTGTAGTAGTATTGGCTGAAGAAGGCAGGGAGGTGAGAGAGTCGGGGTATGAGGAGGTGATATTCAGGTTGCCCCTGAATATTAGAAATCCAGCATCCTTTCCTAAAAATGAATCCAAAAACAAAACAAAACCAAAAGTCAGGTCAGAGTTACTCCTTAGTATTCCCAAACTTGAATATGAGGAGACATTTTTATGGATAAAAATACCTGAGATTGGCCCTTACCTGATGGTTATGTTTCACTATCAGCTGATTAGACATTATATCACAACAGAAAACTACTTGGAATTATTATAATAATCCTTTAAAAAAGAAGTTATAGCTTTTATGTGCAGTGGGTTTGCTGCCAGAACACAGGTGTCATGAAAACCACCGCTAAATCTAAGCCAAAATGGGAAGGGAAAAGACTCATATCAATATCATTGTCATCGGACATGTAGCTTCTGGAAAGTCTACCCCTGCTGGTCGTCTGATCTACAAATATGGTGGGATCGACAAAAGAACCATTGAGACGTTTGAGAAGGAGGCTGCTGAGATGGGAAAGGGCTCCTTCAAGTCTGCCTGGGTTTCGGACAAACTGAAATCTGAACGTGAGCGGGGAATCACTACTGGTATCTCGCTGTGGAAATTCTAGACCAGCAAGTATTATGTGACCATCACTGATGCCGCAGGACACAGAGACTTTATCAAAAACACGATTACAGGCACCTCAGGCCGACTGTGCTGTCCTGATTGTTGCTGCTGGTGCTGGTGAACGTGAAGCAGGTCTCTCCCGGAACAGGCAGACCCGTGAGCACGCCCTTCTGGCTTACACACTGGGCGTGAAACAACTAATTGTTGGTGTTAACAAAATGGATTCCACTGAGCTGCCTGACAGCCAGAAGAGATACGAGGAAATCGTTCAGGAAGTCAGCACCTACATTAAGAAAACTGGCTACAACCCTGACACGGTAACATTTGTGCCAATTTCTGGTTGGAATGGTGACAACATGCTGGAGCCGAGTGCTAACATGCCTTGGTTCAAGGGACAGAAAGTCACCGTAAAGATGGCAGTGCCAGTGGAACCACGCTGTTTGAAGCTCTGGATTGCATCCTGCCACCAACTTGTCCAACGGACAAGCCTTTGGGTCTGCCCCTCCAGGATGTCTACAGAATTGGTGGTATCGGTGGTCCCTGCGGGCCGAGTGGAGACTCGTGTTCTCAAACCCGGCACGGGGGTCACCTTGGCTCGTCAGTGTTAACAACTGAAGTAAAGTCTGTTGAAATGCACCATGAAGCTTTGAGTGACGCTCTTCCTGGGGACAATGTGGGCTTCATTGTCAGGAATGTGTCTGTCAAAGATGTTCGTTGTGGCAATGTGGCTGGTGACAGCAAAGACGACCCACCAATAGAAGCAGCTCACTTCACAGCTCAGGTGCTTCTCCTGAACCATCCAGGCCAAATCAGTGCCGGAAACGCACCTGTGCTGGATGGTCACACAGCTCACATGCTTGCAAATTTGCCGAGCTGAAGGAGAAGATTGATCGTTGTTTTGGGAAAAAGCTGGAAGATGGACCGAAGTTTTTGAAATCTGGTGATGCTGTCATTTTGACACGGTTCCTGGCAAGCCCATGTGTGTTGAGAACTTCTCTGACTATCCTCCTCTGGGCTGTTCGTGACATGAGATAGACAGTTGCTATGGGTGTCATCAGAGCAGTGGATAAGAAAGCAGCTGGAGCTGGCAAGGCCACCAAGTCTGCCCAGAAAGCTCAGAAGGCTAAGTGAATGTTACCCCCGATACCTGCCACCCCAGTCTTAATCAGTGGTGGAAGACGGTCTCAGAACTGTGTGTCTCGTTTAACTGTTTGGCCACTTAAGGTTAATAGTAAAAGACTGGTTAATAATCACAATGCATCGTAAAACCTTCGGAAGGAAAGGAGAATGTTTTGGGGACCATTTGAGGTTTTTTTCAGTGTGTGGCAATTATTAGTTTTAAAAATCAGTGCTTTTTAATGGAAACAACTTGACCAAAATCTGTCACAGAATTTTGAGACCCATTAAAACAAAGTTAGTGAGAAAAAAAAGAAGTTATATATTATTAATACAGGAACATCTACATACATTTGGGAAAAAAAAGTAACAACAACAACATAACATGTGTTTAAGTGTCAAAGGGACTGACATAAAAAGAGATGTTGCTGCATTCCTGAACTATTTTGATTCTTGTGACGATACAGACTTGGAAATTTCAGGATTTCACGAAGCAGAGACCAGTCAAAAGATCTCACTCATCCTTTCTTCTCTGTCCATTGCAAAAGCCAGTATAACCCACATGTCCCCCGGACTGGAGCCACTCCTTGGACTGCATGTCGCCATCATCTTCTGTTCAAGCAATAGCAATCCTGAGCCCACAACTGCTGTGGTCATGGGATGGATATGAAAGCACTGCCCCAGCTGACAGCCACACCACTGCCAGCAGGATCAGGATGCCCTTCCCAAGGGAGTAAATATTCCCATCCCTTTCATTGTTTCCCTCAGCTCACTGCCCATCAACCAGTCATCTTGTACCTTCCTTGGATCAATGAAGCAGCAATTTTTCCTTATTACTTTGTGACAACAGAGAAAGCAAACAGCATAATTTCTAAAACAGAGGAATTTTTGCAGCTGATATGCATTCTTCCTCCTCACTGTTAGTGTTCTCTTGTTTCAGAATACAGTCTTCATGTTGTTTTTATGAATTGAATTGGTTTTCACCACTTATTTGTTATAACCAGATCTGAGAGAGAAAAGCCAGACAAAACGCCACATTGTCTTTCTGCCTAAAAAAAGGAATACTCTTTATAGACAAAGAATGGATATGGGACTGAATCACAGGTTTCCATAACCAATTAATAGTTACATAGAGGATGCCATTGAGCATTTGAGGTCCTAAAAAAAGGACTTCTTAGGGAAGAACCAACAAGGACATTTTGTGATGACTGGACACAACAGAATAGTTAGAAGATAAAGAAAAAACATAAATTCTACATGAAAAGGACTTCACTTTAATGTGAGGTAGGATTTATAATCTTAATATCTCTGAGTTAAATGTGTTACAGAGACAGCACAGAATCTTGTCTCTTAGCACCTGGTCAGTGGTGTCTTATCCTTCAAAGCTTTTCGCTAATTAAAAAAGCTCACAGTCTCTGCTTTAGCCATGTTCATAATAACCATGATTGGATAAAAGATATAGGAAACTTTATAGAAATTGTCAGCAAAATAAAAGGATGTAGAACTTATAGATTACATATCAAAGAGAATGTGTCTTATCATTTTATGCCTCCACACTTGGAAGGAGCTTTTCGACTTTATTCTCTGGTTTGAGAAGAACAGATACAAGCAGAGTCTTTTAATGCTTTTGCTTATGTCAGGATCTCAGGTCTTATAATCGGTTACTTTCCCAATGGTCCCTCAGACCAAAATGAGACATGGTTCTTATTCAGCCCCTACTTGGAACAGAGCCCCTACTTTGTATTGACTCTGTGGCTCCCACAGTGGTTCACAACCTATGAAATGGGAACCATTGATCCAAGCCCTTTTAATTATAGTGAAGGGAGGTTCCAGTTTACCCATTTAAATTATCAATGTCATACTGCCATGTGTGCCCTCCTTCGTAATTGTTTGCCATTTACTTCCCTTTCTCATCTTATCTAAGATGAGCAACATTTGGCTTTAAAAAAAAATGAATATATTTTTTGGAAGATGTCAGAGAGATAGAAGTAAAGTAGGACAATTACTTATTTGCACACTCAAGCTTAGACGCTGTCATACAACTGAAGACACTGTTGTGTGTGGGTGGAGGAAAGCAGTCCTGTACACGCAGGAGAGGGTTCATGAAATTTTTCAATGAGATTTGCCATCCAAACTGTTTATATTGTACTATTTATATTGGCAAGACTCTGAGGAAGCCTTCTGGATCTATACACTCCAAGAAGAGTGTTTCTCAACCTAAATGGTTATTATTTTCAATCTTTTATTTCTTTTCAGAGTCATTACATACCTTTTTGTTTAGTGCTGTTCCAAGCCCCATTCTCATTTACATCATTGTATCATTCAGGGTCCAACCAAGGAACAGAAACACACAAATTATTTAAAACAGTAAATTTAATTCAGGAAATCGGCTACACATGACAGAAGAGGCTGAGATACCAACCATGGAATAACTATCCCAGAGAATAATAACTTCAGGAAGCTGTGACCTCCCCCTAGGGAGGGAGGGATAAAGAGGGATAAAGGGTTTACCACAACCTACGAGTCACCAGAAGAAACTCAAGGATTTCTCTGTCCAACGCAGAGCAGGCAGGGAGAGAAATACCCTGGATTCTCTTCTCCTTATGCCTTCTCCCCTCCCCATGGTGCCTCCCATTGGCCAAGACAGCTGGAGGCCTGCTGACACCTAGAACTTGGAAACAGCCTTCAGAGGTCAGCCCCCTGCAAACCAGAGCAGGATGGGGGAAGGATAAACCATGGATCTGAGGATAAATAGCTCTCAACCAGCATAGTCCTCTGTTCCTGGGATTAGCCTTGTTCTGGAATTTATTAATGTAGAATTTTTAATCCAACTTTCCCTTATATTTTTCATATGTTTAGTTGGTATAATGATATATTCATTCTTTCAGCCAAATTATTCATTATTTTTTCCCTCTTTGTGTGGCTGCTGGATTACTTTGGAGAGTACACATAGGAATGACAACCACTCAGCCAGCTCATTGGTGTTTTGAACTCATAAATAATAATTATGTCATTAACTAACTTCACAGATAACGAAACACTTTCACATACACCATTTGATTCTCATTAAAACTCTGAATAGTTATCATTATCCCCATTTTATAGAAGGATTACCTGAGTCTCAGAGACTTTATGTGAATTGCTCAAGGACAAATAACAAATACTGGAGCCAGGATTCAAATCTTGGTCTGTCTGGTTCTAAATTCCATGATCTTCCCATGCTGTCTCAGGAGAGGAGTTGCCCAGAGGGTACAGCAAGAGTTTTTCTGGGCTGGTTGACTGAATTTAGAAGGAAGGAGGAAAATATGTTTTAAATTTGCAAAAATTTTCTTGTTGACCCAGAAATTAAAATTACACTCTGGGCGTGACACCAGGCCTATTTAACGTTCTAGTCTAAAGAGTTACATCTTTCCTGAAGAAATTGCACTCTTGCCCTGAACACATCTAAATTCAGTATTTCAGTATTCAGAGCTGGCTCTTCTAGAAGGCTGAGTGTCACAGCAGCATTCACCATCCCAAGCCTGACACGGGGGTAGAGGGATGTGACACGGGGGTAGAAGGGAGGAATCAGGTCCACAGTTCCCATCTCCCTGTCTCTCCTCAATAAAATACAGGACACCTAGTATCTGAATGCCAGATAAATGATGAATTTTTTTTTTAGTGTAAGTATGTCCTAACTATTGCATGGAACATATTTACACTAAAAAGTTATTTGTTATTTATCTGACATTCACATGGCATCTTGTAATTTGCTAAGTGTGGTAGCCTTATCTGAAGGTGGGCAATGATCCTAAGATTTCAGAGGAGTGTGTGTGTGTGTGTGTGTGTGTGTGTGTGTGTGTGTGTGTGTTGGGAGGATACTGAGGACAGGAGCCCATATGCCTCTGTATTTGCCATCTGTGCCCTGTACATGACATGAGGTGATAATTCCTGAACAGGTGCAGAAGCGGAAGGAGGGTCTGGAAAGGGGATTTCCAGTGTTGAGCAAGTACTGATGAATTCTGAATTGGAGGTTCCTTCTGTGGTAAGGAGAGCTTACCTTCTGTGGTAAGCAGTGAGGGTTAAAGTTGATTTACCTGGTTTCACTTAGCTTTTCTGTCAGTCTGTTTTCACTGGTGAGTATTCAAATATGACCAGGAAGTTAAAATTAGCCTTAGAGATCGTGTAAACTTATTTAAAGAAAGGGAAAGAGGAAGGGGCCCTAGATAGCCAAGACGTGTCAGGCAGAAGGGTCCACGGAATAGGTGAGGAGGTTCGTGTCAGCCCTGGTGCTGCTATCCCAGGAGACTGGAGAGCAGACCCTGGGATCTTTCCCAGTTAGATGTCAAGGAAAGGATGGGGCAATTGGAACACTGGGGCCAGGCACTTGCCTCAGATTCTGAGGAATGCAGAGCCGGGAAGGGGTGCCACTGGGGTATAAACTCTCCTAACAGGAGGACGGTCAATTCAACAGCACCTACAGGGAGAGAAATTACCCTGGTTTCTCGTCCTGGGGATCATGGAGGGGAACCTGAGAGATGTTTCCAGCCCTGCTCTTAAGTTGATCTGAAACCTTGAATAAGCCATTATCTCTGGGCCTTTGTGTGTTCACTTATAAAAAATGTGATGGTGAAGGATATATGACATTTCCATCAGGGCTCCTCTTAGTTCTAAAATTCTGCTGGTATATGTATAATTTTAGGCCTTCTCATGACTTCTGTTCTATGCTCTTTGGCCAGGTAAGAAGGCTGATAATCAAACTTCATCAATAATCTTTATTATATATGAAGATTTCATTTTCATTTTCCCCTTAGATTTTCCCTTATCCAGGCAAAATATAAAAACCCTTTTTTCAGAAGTCTACATACAAATGAGTTAACCAATGAGATCTACTTTTTTACTAAAAATCTCATCTCAACCCAACAATTAGCAACTCTATGTGACCAGAGGCAACAATATTTCAATCCCAGTTTACCATTCATTCATTCACTCATTCATTCATTCATTCATTCATTCATCAAATATTTATTGAGCTCAGGTGATGCATCAGGCAGATTTGACCTTTGGGAGGAAAACTTCAACAGAACTGTAAAACATGGCAACCTCTAGGTGACCTGAGACCTGGTTCCTCAAATCCTTTGCTTCTTACTTTGTTGCTGGATTCGGGAGTTTCAGTGTTCAGCCCCCTGTCCATCAAAACGAAAATGAGTTCTTATTGACAGTTGTAGTGAAAGTTTGAAAGTGTTGGCTAACTTGAGGTATTAAAGAATCTGTGGGTTCCCACCGGCCTATCGCTGTGGACTTTCAAGACCAGACAAAATTAGGAAGTGGCTCCTTCTACTGAGAGTCCAGAGCAGCGCTCTGGGATGTCCTTCTCTTACACGCTTCTTCCTTGCCTTCTGTCCACAGTGCTGCACTTGAGATGGAGTTACTGCCTTTCTGGCTCTGCTTGGGTTTTCACTTCTTGACAGTGGAATGGAAGAACCGAAGTGGAATGGTCACAGCAGCTTCCCAAGGGGGCTGCAAGTTGGTGAGTTTTCCCGGGGACTCTGAGTTGTCTGTTGATCCTGTCCTGACGAGGTTTGGTCTGTTTGGAAAGCTGATGGATTGTCAGTCAAGGAGGGCAGGGAATGAATGAATCTGAATCACTCAGTACATACCTGGCACGATGCCATGTGCAAGCTGCTTTTTAACTGAAGGTTAAGATGAGGCCTGGGATAGGCTCTGCCCCACCTGTTTCATACCTGCTGAAGACACAGGGCCCCAGAGACAGGTCTCGTCCAGCCATCTGGAGCAAGAGCACCTTGCCAGAAATCTGGATGACTGAGCTCCACTAGTGGTGTTAGAACGGATCATGGTGGGGCATATTAAAGTCGGGGAAGCTCTGCCTCAGAATTTCTGTATGAGCCAATACCATGCTTAAACAGCTGTGCTGAAGAGCGCACTGCCCACGCTGCACTGTGGAGCAAAATCCTTGCCTGCGCTAAGGCTTTAGATGATCCAGGGAGTAAGACATCTGAGCTTTTATGGTTTACCTCTCCAGGGCTTTCAGCCTGTATGTGGAAACAGACTCAGCTCATAACAACTGAGCATGTCTAGAAATTTTCTCCATTGCCTATAACTCAGTGATATAAAAAATCTGCCTGAAAAACATACATCTAATAAACATTTCTTGAGCTCTGTTATCCATGAGGCACTGGGGAAACAAACTGGATGTCAGGATTAATACTTATATTCAAAAATGTATTCTTAAGGCTGATGAAGCTTAAAAACCCAGCTGGCCATAGTTCTTAACCATTGTTAATAACCTCTAAGCACTACGCTGTAGTATACTCTAGTGTGGGGTAGAAAATATGAGTGAGACGAAGTTTAAACCCCAGTCCCATCACTTAACGAGCTGGTGACACTGGCTACTCTGTGTCTCAGTTTCCACATCTGTAAAATATGGAGGTAATGATACCAACCAATAATACCATAGCACTGGGTTGTTATGATGATTAAGTGAGTTAATGTATGTAAAGCACTCAGGACAGTGCCTGCATGCCACGTGTTTTATCTGTTATCCTTGTTGTTAGTCTCTGCTACACAGACTTCCGTTATTCCCTTACAGAGGCAATGAAAGATTAACTTCACAGTAGCTAATTCAGCAGTTACCAGGCATAGGAAGAGGGAATAAAGTCTTGAGTTCTCTGACAGTCTTTCAGGGTTCAGGCCAGATGCCCTTCCTGACTCTCTCCAGCCTGGGGGCAGGAATATGCGAACTCAGCTGCCAGTGAGCTCAAAGAGTAGATTTCCTGTGGCTCTTTTCAACTGAGGGCTGAGAATTTGAGAGTCCAGGTGCCCTCCATTGTCCCTCCTTGCATTAGCCATGCGTCATTATCATAAAGTGACATGGTAAGGTTTTCTCGGGCTCTGCTGGCTCCCTGGACCTCTTGTAAAACCTCGGGGATTTGCAGAGATGTGACCCCACTGACTGCAGCAGCTGTGGTGAAACAGGGTCTCTCACAGCTTTTGGAAAGCCCCGAACCACAGCATTCTCCAGAGAGTCTTTGTGTGGGAGAGACCAACACTTACTCAAATAAAGAAATACACCTCGTTTCTGCATGGGGAGGTTCAATTTTGTAAAGATGTCAGTTGTCCCCTGATTACTCCATGATTGTAATGCAACCCCAGTCACAATTCTAAAGACTTTTTTGGGGGAAGGGAGGTGTGGAAGGAACTTGACCAATTCATCTGGCAATGAGAAACAACTCAAATGCTCAACAATAGGAGATTAATTAATTAGATCATGCTAATCATTATAGCTAACAATTCTTGAGCACTTACGTGTCAAGTTCTGTGTTCAATGTTTTACATAAATCATCACATTGAATTATTCTTCTCCCCCAAAACCCTATGAGAAAATTACAAGTATAATTTCCATTTTCCAGGTGGAGTAATAAAGATCCTGACTGGTTAGATGACCAGCCCACAGTCACCCATTTGATAAAAAGCAGAACTAAGCTGGATTGACCCTAGAACTCTTGCTCTTAACCATTGCTGTATTCATGCAATGAACTAATAGTTACTAAAATTAATGTGATCAAATTTATTTTTATTGCCAAGGCGATATGTCTATCACATATTGTTAAGGGGGGGAGTAGATGACTGAACAGTTTGTAGAGTGCAGTCTTATTTTAACATTTTAAATTTTTTTTTAGGAAAGGTAGATAATATCTTTAGAAAAGCGTCCAAAAGGAGATGTAAAAAAGTTAATGATGTTTCTTTGAGGGAGAAGCTGAGGTTACTGAAGAGTTTAATTTTCTGTATTTCCATACTATATTCGTTTTTAATTATTAGGTTTTATTTTAATAATCAGGTAAAGAACTTGGGGCTCCGAGAGGTGAATTACTTGTCCAAAGCTAATAAGAGGCAGAGCCAAGGTTCACACTTGAGTCTGTTACCTCTCCAAACCTGTGTTTCTTCGTCTCTATCAGGACTTTTCTGCCCTGTTCCAGTATTCCACTTGCCCGCTGGGATTGGGCCCACAATTTTAGGCAATCATGGGCCTTGTCCTATTGACCAATCTGTGCAAAAGGATGCCATTGCTCTTCTATCTTATCACTTAAAATTTTTTTCCTGGACACCTACCTTTCTGACAACCTGTGGCTGATGGTTTTCACCAATTTTGTAAAACACTGGGCTTAGTTTATCCTGAAGCTTGAGTGACTTCTGCAATGAGACTAGGGTCATCCCATCCTTCCTATCTTCTTACCTAGCACAATGCTGGTAGATGGTATCCAGGAAAAACACTGAATTAGGCATTTAGAGCTCTGGCCTCTGGATGCAGCTCTGCCATTGACTATTCGCTTCTGTCCAGACCCCACTGTACCTCTCTGTACAATTCAGGGTGATGACGAGCTATGAAGCCCTCTTAAGCTATAATATTTATCAATCCAGAATGTAGAGGAGTGTCCCAGGGAAAATTTCTCTGGGTGAAATGAAGACACGACCGCACCATTGGTCATTGGGAAGAGGCCCTGTTAGACACACCGGTGTTATGGTAATAGTGATTGCAATGCAATAGTGACCGATGACATTAATAGCGCCCACAGTTTGTGCAGCCTCTCACCTAATCTCATTGCAATCCTCTGAAGTAGATACTATCTTTATATACATTTTCCAGAGAAAATAACAGAACTAGGCTAAATTAGTTGCCCAAGGTTAAACAGGAAATAAATGGCAGAGATGGGATTCAAATCCAAGGAGAGACCTGGTCCTCAATCCTTCTCATAGCTAAAACCAAACACCAGGTACAATTGTCACCATTCAGCACCCGATTGACAGGAGCTCTGATCTTTTCTAATACACTGTGTGTTTTAAGTGAGGCCTGGAACTCAGCTCCTAGCTGACTATTTTAAGGTGAAGTTTAAGAACGAAGAAAGGTTCCCTTTTGTTCTATAGTTTCCAATCCTTTTTAAAAAGCATTATGATCTCGAGAGCCATTCCCAGACGTTGCAGGAACAGTCTGATGAATGAAATAAGCTTTTGTACATAAACCTCTGTCTCAGCAGCCTCCTCCCTGCTGACCAGTGTATTTCTGGACCTAGGTGGATGGAGTCGCTGACTGTCGAGGGCAGAACCTTGCTTCGGTGCCCAGCAATCTCCGGCCCTACCCCCGCACGCTCATCCTGGACGCCAACCCTCTCAAGACCCTGTGGAATCATTCCCTCCAGCATTACCCTCTCCTGGAGACCCTCAGTCTGCATAGCTGTCAGCTGGAGCGCATTGGTCGTGACGCCTTCCAGGAGCAGGTCCACCTGCGAAGCCTGGCGCTGCCTGACAACGCCCTCTCTGAGAGCTACAAGGAGACAGCAGCTGCCTTCCGCAGGCTACAGGGTTTGTGGAGGCTGGACTTGTCGGGAAACTCCCTGACGGAAGACATGGTGGCCCTCATGCTCCAGAACCTCTCTTCACTCGAGTCTGTGTGCCTGGCAAGGAACACCATCATGAGGCTTGATGATTCTGTCTTTGAGGGCCTCGGGCACCTCCGGGAACTGGATTTGCAGAGGAACTACATCTTTGAGATTGAGGGTGGTGCCTTCGATGGCTTGACTGAACTGAGACACCTCAACTTGGCCTATAACAACCTCCCTTGCATTGTGGACTTCAGCCTCACGCATCTTCGGCTCCTCAACGTCAGCTACAACGTCCTTGAATGGTTCCTGGCATCAGCGGAAGAGGCTGCCTTTGAGCTGGAGACACTGGACCTCTCTCACAATCAGCTGCTGTTTTTCCCGCTCCTGCCCCAGTCCAGCAAGTTGCACACACTCCTGCTACGGGACAACAACATGGGCTTCTACAGGGACCTGTACAATATCTCGTCACCGCAGGAGATGGTGGCCCAGTTCCTCCTTGTGGACGGCAACGTGACCAATATCACCACAGTCAACCTCTGGGAAGAATTTGCTTCCAGTGACCTTGCCGATCTACGCTTCCTGGATCTGAGCCAGAACCAGTTCCAATACCTGCCCAATGGCTTCTTAAAGAAAATGCCCGTCCTCTCCCACCTGAATCTCAACCAGAATTGCCTGATTACGCTCCACATCCGGGAGCATGAGCCCCCAGAAGCACTCACGGAGCTGGACCTGAGCCAGAACCAGCTCTCAGAGCTGCACTTGGCTCCGGGGCTCCCTGGCTGCCTGAGGAGCCTCCGGTCATTCAACCTGAGCTCCAACCAGCTCCTGGGTGTCCCTACTGGCCTTTTTGCCGATGCCAGTAACATCACTACAGTTGACATGAGCCACAATCAGATCTCACTTTGTCCCCAGCCAGCTGGCTTAGCAAGCATGGGCCCCCCTAGTTGTGTGGATTTCAGGAATGTGACATCTTTGAGGAGCCTCTCTCTGGAGGGCTGTGGGCTGGGAGCTTTACAAGACTGCTCCTTCCAGGGAACCACCCTCACTCATTTAGACCTGTCTGGCAACTGGGGGGTTCTGAATGGGAGCACTGCCCCTCTCCAGAATATTGCCCCCACATTACAGGTCCTGTCTCTCAAAAACGTGGGCCTCAGTTCTAGCTTCATGGAGTTGGACTTCTCTGGGTTTAGGAATCTGAGGGACTTGGATCTGTCGGGAAATTCCTTGACCAGTTTCCCAAGGTTCAGGGGCAGCCTGGCCCTGCAGACCCTAGATCTTCGCAGGAACTCGCTCACAGCCATTCCCCAGAGGGCTGTGTCTGAGCAGCTCATGAGAAGTCTGCGGACCATCTACCTCAGTCAGAATCCATATGACTGCTGTTGGGTGGAGGGCTGGGGGGACCTACAGCGTCTGCACAGTATCGCCGACGTGGCCATGGTCACTTGCAACCTCTCCTCCAAGGTCATTCGCCTGATAGACCTGCCCAGAGGCACGCCTCAGGATTGTAAATGGGAAAGGGTGGACATGGGCCTGCTGTACCTTGTGCTCATTCTCCCCAGCTGCCTCACCCTGCTGGTGGCCTGCACCGTCATATTTCTCACTTTTAAGAAACCTCTGCTTCAGGTAATCAAGAGCCGCTGCCACTGGTCCTCCGTATACTGACCTGGCTACGAGCCAAGGTTAGAAATTTGGTCCGTGCATGGAAAAACACTTTGTCTGCCAGATTTCAAGATCTGATGCAGAGGACAAATCTGATGAATTGAGGTTTAAATTAAAGTGTAAAATGTTTCCATCCCTTAGTCACCCCAAGTTCTTCCTCCATCATTATGATTCATCCTTATTATCCTGGTAAAATATTTATTAAGCGACATTTTACAAAAACAAAAAACATGTCTCATAAATATTTTTTAAATCAAACACAGCTTGTGGATTTTTTTCTTTCTTTAATGTTTTTTGGTAGCTTCACTTAGATTATTTTTCAGTGCCCTTCTTTTGATGACGTCCACGGAGCTGGTGTGAAAGTGTGGTGATTCATTCCTACTGTACAACAAAAGCAATTCAAAGAGCATGTCCTCTGGATGGTGAGAGCCACTGCCCTGGGGCCAAAGACCAGAATTTTAGAGTTGACCTGGGGGATCTGAGATGAGTACTGTCACCTCCTGTCTTGGCTTGCACTGCTACTGCAGCCACAGTGGGTCTGAGAGGGATCTCTGCAGGTGCCCTGGGTTCATTCCTGAAGATGCTGGCAGGCAAACATCACCCTTCCATGGAAAAAGTAACAGGACAGTAACTGGGCCCTGAGTTTATTCCTGCAATAAACTGAACACCAGGCATAGTCCTTGTTCTGAGAGAAAGTATAGAGTAATACAGAGAGGAGTGAGTTCTGCTAACTTATGGACCCCTATTCTCCACAAAAACCACATATTCAATATCTGTACTCACTACATTCCTAGTTTCCTTCCTCCCTCCCTTCCCTCAGTGAGTAATGAACAATTTCTATACTTTTCTCTGGAGAAAAGATAAAAAGACATATCCCTTACCCATTAGGTGGTTTAGAATTTACACGGTCCTTGCACTTCTTATCTGTGCCAATTAAATCATAAAGGGACCAAATGCAGGCGGGAGGGAGGAAGGGGAGAGGATAGAAATCCCACAAACTGATTACTATTACTATGAATATTAATGTCAGCAGAAATGTTTTAGACAAATCAAACAGATAAAATCAGTGGTCTTACATTGACAAAGTAGAAACTTCCTTTGAATGCTCCACAAGGTGATAAACAAGGTCATTCAGTAAGACTCTACCCTGAGTAGCATTGGTGTCAGCCATGTTTGTTTTGCTCTATTGCACCTCCACCTTTTTCGTCATCGTGTTTCTCTATCCTGTCCTGCCACAGCCTAGTGCCTTGGATGTCCCTCACGTTTCCTTGAAGCCCCTGTCCAGTGTCCTTCCAGGAAAGCCCCCTCAGCCAATATCCGTAAGACTAGACTATCCTGATTTCACACACACACACACACACACACACACACACACACACCCAAAAAACTCTTTCCTGGGGTCCTGTTGTTTCCCAAGATGACGATTAGCTAATTAGACAAATGAATCTATCTGTGGCTGGTACATTTATGGCTTCTCTTGAGTTAATGTGCCATGCCTTCTGTCAGCGTGTTTTAAGTTTATTGCAACTGAGGATGACTCTGTCTGATTTAAGGAGTGTGGGGATTTAGTAAAAGGATATTGGGGAGATCTCGGTTCTCTGGGAAGGCTGAGGAACAGACTTGGTAAACGAGCAGGAATGGGGGATGCTACGCAGCAGCTGGGACCACAGCCCAGATCACGTCATAAACAATAATTGTGAGACTGTGACTGTAGCCAACCCTTACTACTGGACACCACAGTTTGCGCCGCGGACACTGACAGCTCTGGACAGCGCCACTGACACAAGGATCACTGCCATGGCTGCCACCCACTGCCAAAATAAACGCTCTCCCAAACTGCTGTCTTGTGTCACTAGCTCCCGATGTGCAGTCTGGAGCAAGTGGGCCTGGTCGGTTGACCTTAGTTCACGTGCCCTTACCCTGAATACAGAGAGGCTGGGATAGCAAATGCTGTACATTCTGGTAAGGCTTCTATAGCAGAAAATGGGCGCTGCTTCCTAGGAATACTTATAAGGGGTGGAGTTCTCAAAACAGGAAGGTAAGTTTGATGTTGAGAAGACAAAAGAAAGACAAGTGTGCACCACACCCTGTTAGGCAGCGTGTACATTTCAGCAGAGGACTTCTTGAAGCAAATTTCTAATATAAAGGAATGACTCAGATGAGAGAAACTTCAAGCAGAACTTCAGGACACAAGGGAGATAGTTGGGGTCAGGTAGGCCTTTTTGTTTTATTTTTTAAGATTTGTATTAAAATATAGGTAGCATACAACATTATATTAGTTTCAGGTGTACATCATAGTTATTCAGCAGCACCCAGCTGGTACTAATCATAGTTATTGCCATATTATTGATTACATTCCCTATGCTAAAGAAGTGATCTAGTCCAGCAACCATCTGACACTGTACCATGCTATCACAATATTATTGACTATATTCTCTATGCTTTATATTATAACCCCAAGACTTCTTTGTTTTATACCTGGAACTTTCAACCTCTTATTCCCTTTTATCTTTTCCTGCTCTTTTTAATTTTTCAATTACAGCTGACATTCAATATTATTTTATATTAATTTCAGGTGTACAGCATAGTGGTTAAACATTTATATAATTTAAGAAGTGAACGCCCTGACTAGTACCCACCTGGCACTGTACATAGTTATTACCATATCATTGACTGTGTTCCCTATGCTTTACTTTATATCCCTGTGACTATTTTATAACAACCAGTTTGTATTTCTTAATCCCTTCACCTTTTCACCCTGCCCCCAAACACCCTGCCATCTACCACTCTGATAGATCCATTACCTATATGACATGATATATAGTTATTACAATATTATTGGCTATATTTCTTATGCTATACCCTGCATCCCCATGACTACTGTGTAACAACCAATTTGTACTTCTTAATCCCTTCCCTTTTACACCCACCACCAACCCCCCACCCATCTGGCAACTATCAAAATGTTTGTTCTCTGTGTCTATGAGTTTGTTTCTGTTCTGTTTGTTTATTTTGTTCTTTACATTTTGACATTTGTCTTTCACTGTCTGACTTACTACACTCAACACAATACTCTCTAGGTCCATCCTTGTTGTCACAGATGGCAAGATTTCATTATTTTTTAGGCTGAGTAATATTCCACTGTATATATGTACCACCTCTTCTTTATCCATTCATCCATTCAGGGACACCCAGGTTGTCTTCATATTTTCACTATTGTAAATAATGCTGCAATGAAAATATGGATGCAGAACATCCCCTTGAAGTAGTATTTTGGGTTTCTTCAGATAAATACCCAGAAGTGGGATCACTAGGTCTCCTTCTTTGCCACTTTTATAGTCTTTGTTTTAAAGTCTATTTTGTCTGGTATAAGTATTGCTACCCCAGCTGTTTTGTTTGTTTGTTTCCATTTTCATGAAATATCTTTTTTCATCCCTTTACTTTCAGTCTGTGTGTGTCTTTCAAACTGAAGTGAGTCTGTTGTAGGCAGCATATGGAAGGGTCTTGTTTTTTCATATGCAACCCACCTATCTTTTAATTGGAATATTTAATCCATTTACATTGTAAGTAATTGTTGACAGGTATTGCCATTTATTATTCACATATATATATATATTTTTTTGTCTTAATGAAGTCCCTCTAAGATTCCTTGTAAAACTAGTTTGGTGGTGATGAACTTCTTTTGCTTTTTCTTGTCTGGGAAGCTCTTTATCTGTCCTTCGATTCTAAATGATAGTTTGTAGGTCCTTTGTTATAGGTCCTTGATTTTCATCACTTTGAAAATTTCCTGCCAATCCTTTCTGGTTTCTGTTGAGAAATCAGCTGACAGTCTTACGGGAGCTCCCTTGTAGGTAACTGCTTTTTTCTTACTGCTTTTAAGATTCTTTCCTTGTCTTTAACCTTTGGCATTTTAATTATGATGTGTCTTGATGTTGGCCTCTTTGGGTTCATCTTGTTCGGGACACTCTGCACTTGCTGGATTTGTATATCTATTTACTTTGCCAGGTTAGGGCAGTTTTCCAACATTATTTCTTCATATAGGTTTTCAATTCCTTGCACTCTCTCTCTCCTCCTCCTAGTACTCCTATAATGTAACTGTTGGTGTGCTTGATATTGTCCCAGAGGTCCCTTAAACTCTCCTCAGTTTTTTTGGTTCTTTTGTTTGTTTGTTTGTTTTTTGCTTTTCTGCTTGGGTGTTTTCTGCTATCTTATCTTCTAACTTGCAATTTGATCCTCTACTTCATCTAATCCACTGTTGATTCCATGTAATGTATTCTTCATTTCTGTTATTGCATTCTTTATTTCTGAGTCGTTACTTTTTATGTTTTTGTGGGGACAGAGCCCCAAAAAGCAGTTTCCAGGCTCTCGGCCTCACATAGAAAGGTGCTGGCTCAGGTAGTAAATGGCCGTCGACTGTGATCAAATGGCCATCAGCTGTGGCTAGTTGGCCGTCAGCTGTAACCAGTGAGCAATTGGCCACTAATATAACTGCTGTGGCAAGGCTAGCAGAGGATGGGGGCTAGCAAGAAGATGGTGGCTGAGTCTGCAAGCGGCACAGTGAGGGTTGAGAATTGTGTTGCTCCTGGTTCCTGTGTCTCCAACCCAGCTGCCAGCGAGAATGTAGTGGTATGACTCCCCTACCTATGGCTCCGTGGGTGTTCCTGTTTGGCCTCACCATGTCCTGCGTTCTTATGTGGGGAGCGGGAGCAGAGACCCCACAGGACACCCCGCACAACACTTGGCGTAGTCGGCAGGATCCCCTGCACTACACATGGCGCAGCGAGCAGGGTATGGTGCCGGCCAAAGCCCTCCGAAGGGTGGTGGAGCAGTTTGTGCGTACGAACATTCAGTTGCAGGAAGACCAGGAGGAGCAGCTGCCTGAGAGCTGGAACCCCGTGGAGGGGTGGGAAGACGTGGACGGTTCCCCAACCAGCAGAGGCCGGAGAAAGCGAAGGTCCTTGCAGCCCTGTGGGCTGGGAAGTGCTTGCTGAGGCAGCCCGGATGCAGGACTTGTAGTCCCAGGAGGAAACTCTTGTTGAGTCCTCCGTGGGAGCTGAGGGTGAGGTCAAGGTCATCCCTCACCCCCAGGACAGCCCTGGCGAATGACTATGGACTATGGGGAATTGCCTTCCATCCCTAATTTAATGGACCACTTAACTGTTTGGGAACATACCACAATGTAGTGGAACTGGTGGATGTTTGCTTTTGTGTCTTGACCGGCTGCCATCGAGAATATGTAAGCACCTTGACTGTGAGCCGCTGTTGTTCCAGCACGATACCCTGAGAGGCCCAGAGAGAGTGGCAGTGCCCTGAGAGCCCTGGCTGTGTCCAGGAAGTCTGGCTGAGCCCAGAGAGAGTGGCAGTGCCCTGAGAGCCCTGGCTGTGTCCAGGAAGTCTGGCTGTGTCCAGAGAGAGTGGCAGTGCCCTGAGAGCCCTGGCTGAGTCCAGGAGGTCTGGCTGTGTCCAGAGAGAGTGGCAGTGCCCTGAGAGGCCCTCGTGTGCCCGGGTAGACTAGTGGTACCCTAAGAAGTCCAGGTGGCTGTGCCCAGAAGTACTGGTGGTGCCCTGAGAAACCCTGGCTAGACTAGTGGTACCCTAAGAAGTCCAGGAAGTCTGGCTGTGCCCAGAAGTACTGGTGGTGCCCTGAGAAACCCTGGCTAGACTAGTGGTACCCTAAGAAGTCCAGGAAGTCTGGCTGAGCCCAGAAGTACTGGTGGTGTCCTGCGAAACCCTGGCTGTGTCCGGGGAGACTAGTGGTACCCTAAGAAGTCCAGGAAGTCTGGCTGTGCCCAGAAGTACTGGTGGTGCCCTGAGAAACCCTGGCTGTGTCCGGGGAGACTAGTGGTACCCTAAGAAGTTCAGGAAGTCTGGCTGTGCCCAGAAGTACTGGTGGTGCCCTGAGAAACCCTGGCTGTGACCAGAGAGCTTGGCTGTGTCCAGGAAATAGCATTCACCTCCAGGCTCCTCGCACAGGGCCCCTCGTGGAAGACGCTTGTCGCGTAGATTGTGAGGCGAGACGCTGTAGGGGTGGAATGTGGGGACAGAGCCCCAAAAAGCAGTTTCCAGGCTCTCGGCCTCACATAGAAAGGTGCTGGCTCAGGTAGTAAATGGCCGTCGACTGATCAAATGGCCATCAGCGTGGCTAGTTGGCCGTCAGCTGTAACCAGTGAGCAATTGGCCACTAATATAACTGCTGTGGCTACGCTAGCAGAAAAAGGGGGAGCTAGCGAGAGTATGGTGGCTGAGCCTGCAAGCGGCACAGTAAGGGTTGAGAATTGTGTGGCTCCTGTTTCCTGTTTCTCCAACCCAGCCACCAGTGAGAGTATAGTGGTATGACTCCCCTACCTATGGCTCCGTGGGTGTTCCTTTTTGGCCTAGCCATATCCTGCGTTTTTGTGTGGGGAGTGGGACCAGAGACCCTGCCGGATGCCCCGCACGACACGTGGCGTAGTCGGCAGGATCCCCCACATGACAGTTTTCTATCTCCATTTTTATGTTTCCTATCTCTTTGTTGAAGTTCTCCCTGAGATCATTGAGCATCCTTATAACCAGTGTTTGGAACTCTGCGTCTGGTAGATTGCTTGTCTCCATTTTGTCTGGTTCTTTTTCTGGAGATTTCTTCTGTTCTTTTATCTGGGACATGTTTCTTTGTCTCCCCATTTTGGCTGCCTCCCTGTGTTTGTTTCTATGTATTAAGTAGGGTTGCTATGTCTCCTGGTCTTAGTAGAGTAGCCTTATGTAGTAGTTGTGCTATGGGGTCACCTGAGCTGTGCACTCCAGGTGTGTCCTTTGTGTGGGTTGTGTGCCCTACTCTTGTAGTTGAGCCTTGGTTGCTGTTTGCAAGTCAATTGGAGGGATTGACCCTTGGGCTCATTTGTTGTGAGGACTGGTTGTGACTGCAGTGGAGGAGTTGTGGTGCAGGGGCTGACCCTACAAAGGAAGATCTGCCTCAGCAGGGCTCTTGTGCCTTTAGGGTGTGTCATCCTTGGAGGTGGCTGGATAATGCTCCTGCTCGTTTCGAAGCTTGCCACTGGGCACACCAGCCCCAGGTCCACTTGGGAGAGGACACACTATAAGTCAATTTCAGCCACAGTCCATGCCCCACCGAGGGCCACCCAGCAGGAGCCACAAAGCAATCCATAGGTGGACACTTCTCCTGAGATACTTGGAAGTGAGTCGAGAGGCCAAGCTGTGAACCAAGGCCGGCTACCGGTCATGCTGGGCTTAGGACTGCTCAGACAGAGGTATGGGACACACTCGAGCCATATGCTGCTTGTCTGGGTTCCTCAAACCTTTGAGAGACCTTAAGAAAGTCTGTAGAATGAGCCAAGGCAGGCGGTTTGTATGAAAAAGCTATTGGAAGTGGCTTGGGCGGGGTAAATAATGGAGTTAGCCAGCTTGATGGAGACTCAGATATGGCAGCCTCTTGTGTCTGCATGCCAGGAAGGGAGAGGGCTCAACAAAGAAACAGCTCCTCTGTCCAGGAGAAAGCTGCCCCTTCAGCCCCGGTCCTAAAGCCTGACAATTTAGTCTCCCCCTGCCCCATATGTCCCTGTCACCTGTCCAGCTGCTGCCCCAGTGCTGGAGCTCAGAGCCAGTGATTCCATCAGTGAGTAAGTCCAGCGTGGTCACTTTAAGAGGAGCGGCTGGGACTGCAGCCGCCCTCTGTTTCACTCAGCTAGCAGTCTCTGCTGGTTTTCACCACCAGAAATTATGGGGCCTTTTCTCCCTGACACTGGAACCCTGGGCTGAGGAGGGGTTAGCACCCCTCAGTCCTCCAGGTGGGGACCTCCACAGCTGAGATAGCCCTCCCAATTTTTAATGGTCACATGCAGGTGTGGAACCAGCCTGTTCCGCATCTCTGCCCCTTTTACCAGTCTTGGGATGGCTTCTTCTGCATCTCCGTAGTTGTAGGGCTTTGGCTCAGCAAGATTTCAGGTGATTCTCAATGATGGTAGTTTTGGTAGTTTAGTTATAATTTTGATGTAGTCATGAGACAAGGTAAGCACAGTGTTTACCTACTCTGCCATCTTGACCTGAACTCCCAGGCAAGACTTTTGAAGTCCCCCATGTAGCTCACCAGCCATTCTACCTATTCTCAGAGCCTAGCCTTGCAGAATGACAGATTGAGAAAATATTAGGACAGAGCCTCCCCTTGCCTGTGGCAGTGACTTCAGAAAGCTGTGGGCGTTTCTTAGTTCGTTAGTCCATTACTATGGTCTGAAGCCTGTTTCATAGGTTTCTTTCAATATGGTGAAAAGGATGGGAGGAGCAGATGGATTTCTGCTTCCAGTCCTGAACTGTGATTTCTCTAGCAAATTCTGCACCTTTGTCCTGCTTTGCTCATCCTTACTCCACTTGCAGGAGAAAAGTACATTCTAATGACCACTCTGAGAGTGCTAAAGGAGGGAGGACCCACAAAGCCTATTCCTAGAGTTCCCTGGTGGGACTAGAATGGTGTCTGCCTAAGGCCTGCTATACACATAAATTGAGTACCAAGCAGTTCTTCCTCAGTGGGTGGGAAGTGGAGCCAACCCCAGTTGGCACATACCAGAATATTTAGACAGCAGAATATTCAGAATCAAAGATAAATAATGTCAGAGATTGGACTGTTAACATGAGCAACAATAATTCAGATTTTGAAAATCCAGTCATGAAACAGAAGCTTAAGGTTTTTCTAGTGGCACAAAGTAAGTTATTAGGACTCAACTGAGCTTTTTTTAAGCAACCCAGTTGCAAGAAATTGGATAAGCTATAATCCTTGGTTCATAACACTGGTCATCTTTGGTCATCATTGATCCATGCATGGCCCACTTTTATTCATTGAATGTGCCAGGTATCTTCCATTTGCCCCTCCAGGTCCACTCTCCACCTTCTTCTGTCCTGCCCCAGGAGACTGACTTCAATGGATACCCTTGCCCTCTTGGTGTCTAGTTGTATTTGGCTAAGAACCCTCGGCAGAACAGAGAGAAGGAGGAAGTGAGATTAGGGTGGTTATTCTCCTGGCTCCGTCCTATGGATTTGTCTCGGACTGGCTGCACTTATAACAAAGGTCACAGTCCTCTGAAGGTCACCCTTTCTACATAAAACCCCTGTGCCTTGGGGTTCTAGGAACCACTCACTCCACAAGTCCCTCCCCTCTGGGCCTAGGGACAAGTAACAGGTCTATCATTACCAGCCCTGTGTAATTGCTTTATCCTTTGTGTTATGTCTTTAGCTTAATAAAGGACTGCTTTATAAGCAGTCCCTTAATAAATCCTCCTCAATCTGAGACCCCAAGTGATACCGTTGGCTATTTATTTAGTAATACTGAGCCAGAGAAATGCCAGTACTTGTATCAGTCACAGAAGGCTAAGACTGCAACCAGAGGTATAAAGGCAAATCCCCCAGAGTTGACTGTCCCTCTGATTCATTATGGGCAGACATGGGGAAGAAGATGGACATGAGTAAGCTGGCACACGTCATCATATTACAAATATATTCAGATGTAATGTAAATTGGAGAGGGAGTAGTTTCCAGCCTGGAAGACCTGCGTTAAAAGAGTGTAGGTGTTATGATGACATCAAGCCAAAGAAAACAAACAGTGAGGCTAGGAAAAGGAAAGAAAAAGAGGCTAGAAAAAGAAAAGAAAAAGAAAAATTCTCTTCACTAACTCGTCATCTTCTACTCCATCCTCACCAACAATTACCAAGCATTTGACCCAGTATTCCCACTGCTGGGTATTTATCTGAGAAACTGAAAACACTAATTCAAAAAGATGTAAGTACCCCTATGTTCATGGCAGCATTATTTACAGTAGCCAAGATATGGAAGCAACCTAGGTGTCCATCAATAGATTAATGGATAACGATGAGGTGGTACATATATACAATGGAATAACACTCAGCCATAAAAACAGCAAAATGTTGCCACTTGCTACAACATGGATGGATGTAGAGTGTGCTATGCTAAGTGAAATAAGTCAGACAGAGAAAAACAAACGTGGAATGATTTCTCTTATATATGGAATCTAAAAAAACAAAATAAATGAACAAAACAAAACAGAAACGAACTCAGATACAGAGAACAAACAGATGGCTGTCAGATGGAAGAGGGCTGAGAGAATGGGCAAAAAAGTGAAGAGGGTTAAGTACAAACTGCCAGTTATAAAATTGGTCACAGGGATCTAATATACAGCATAGGGAATATAGTCAATAAGAATATTGTAATAACTATGTACGGTGCCAGATGGGTGTTAAACTCACTGTGGTTATCACTTCATAAGGTATATAAATGTCTAATCACTATGGTGTACACTGAAACTAATAGAATATTGTATGTCAACTATAATTTTAAAGAATTTTTTAATTAAAAAAACAATTACTAAGTACCTATTTTGTGCTAAGTGTTTTATATGGATAATTTCACTTAATTCGAGTAAACCCTAGGCTGACAGCAGTTCAGATATGCCCAAGGTCATACAGAACTGTGGTAAAGACTTTAGCATTAAGCAAAAGAAAAAGGCAGCTGCAGCAATTTGATCATCTTTATCAAGTCTATCAAACTGTCACCCTATAGGTGGCTAGTGGTTGCTGAACAGCACACATTTGCTGACTAAACGGCAAACATAGAGAGGTTCATATGGGGCATAGTTGAGGAAGTCCAGAGTACAGCAGGTCCTCGAATAATGTCATTTTGCTATAACATTGATGAGATACCACAGGAACTTAAGTCTCGTTAATATCAGTTAGCCTACGATAAAATTGGTCTCATTATATGTCGTTTCGCTGCAGTTCCAAGAACCTATAGATAACGTTAAGTAAGGACTTACTGTAGTTGAAGGTCACCCATCTTTCTGAGGCTGTTCTGAAGGCAGCCGCATGGTTTGGTAATAGTTTGGAGGTACTTTACAATAGAAGAATCTCACTCAATACTTTCCTCCTTCAGCCATGCAGCATCTTCCCATTCAAAATCAAGACAAAAGGCTGATTGATGCAAGAGGACTCTGGTTTTCACCAGGATTTTAAAGGTTCATTGTGGGTGAATGGACTGATCAGGGAAACCATCTTACACAGGAAGGACACTGTTTAGGGAATAAACATCTGATTCAAGTTTTTCAAATGCAGAACCCAACTTTTATAGATGCAATATCTCTGAGAAGAAAGGTTAGGTTAACCATCAACAGAAATAGTACTCACTCAGAGACTTATGAGTTGTTAAAACACTGACCCAATCACTCCAGGACCTCTGGGAGCTCAGGCAGTTCTTGGTCTTAGCATTACCATGAAGGGTAGGTGAGGGCCAGCTAAACCTCAGGAAATACTTTAGGAGGAGGATTGTAAAATACAGACCCTCTTTGGCATACCAGATGGAGTCTCTTTCAAAGTTCTGCGGGCTCTTTCAAAACTGTCTTTAGTAACTGCTCCCAAGAGCTGTTTGTGTCTTTCACTCATATTGTTCACATGGCTTTCATTTTGATTGTCCCATCTTCATGTTAGTGCAATGACTGATCTTGTGGTCATTCCTCAGGCACTCAGTCCTGCACTCCCACCAACTCCAGATCTTTTAATATGAAAAATTTGGAAAACTAGATTCCAAACTTCTGTTGCTTGTAAAACTCTTATCCCTGGACACACGTTTGTAACCAAAAATCCCTCCCTTTGCTTATTTCAAGTGTGATTAGCTTATAAAGGACAACACAACAAACCATTTTCATTTTCATATAAGAACATGCATAGCAATACAGATATCACCTAAGTCTGTGTCACAATGATTTATCCTGAGTAACTTTAGACAACAGTATCTCACATATTGCTGAGACCAAGAAGTTTCTTGCAGAATCTCCTTCCTTTTTTGAGGGTGCAGCTCAAAGTGGCCCATGCCAGGATAGAACTGGCAACCTTGGTGTTAGTAGCAACGTGCTCTAACCAGCTGAGCTGACCGGCCACGACAGAATCTTGACATCATAGAAGAGATAGAATTAGCAGATTACAGTTTGAAAACAGTCCTTCCCACAGATCTCCAAAACACGTTATCTAAGAGAAGGGCATGGGCCAGGCACATGGCAAAACCAAATTTTAATAAAGATAAAATTGGCTTGAACGTTGGTGTGGTGGGAATTGTGCAACCCCAGTTGGGTCTCCAAGGCTCTGAAGGGGAAGTGGGCCCAGAATGGGGAGGGCAGGGAGAGTGAGGAGGAAGGTCATGCTTTCTGGAGGGTGGGTGTGTTTCTTTCTTTTCCTGCTACTCTTATCAATGTGGTGAGCACATCCCTTCAGCTGAATGCCCTGGAGAGGAAGCCCAGAGCTTCCTGTTGTCTTACTAATGCTGCAAAATGCAAGTTAGAAATAAAGAAAAAATAGGAAAAGGGGAAAAAATGTGCAGCATCTCTGTCCAGATCAGGGAAACTAGCCTCCAGAATGAAACCCAGCTCACTTTTTCCTGGAGATCTAGAAGAAACGGCACATCTCAGATGTCAGCTGCTTCTCAAATCAATCAGGATCCAGAAAATAATCTCAAAAAAGGACATTCTTGAGAAACAGCAGAATAGATAATAAAGTTGAAGATCTTAAAAGGAAAAATAAGGAACTATGTATAGGGATGTACTGCTAAAAATATATATACCTATCCTCTGCTTAATGCCCTTAAAATCCTTCTGTTTGTGAAGTGCTACCCCAAAGTTTTGCCCTGTTGGAAAGAATCATTTAAATATCAAACTCTGTTTTGTTTTGTTGCAATGAGCATCTTAGCTATCTGTGAGATACTTCATGAGATTTAGCTGAAATAACATCCTAGCACCTAGGGTGGAGAGCACAGGTGGTGCCAACAGGTCACTATGTATATATATATATATATATATATATATATATATATATATATGCACACACACACACATACAGGGTGCCAAAAAGATGTATACACATTTCAAGAAAGGAAAAAACTATTAAAATTGTAATACTCAATATACACCAATAACAAAAGATGAATACAAGTTACGTTTGACTTCTACAATTACAAGAGGTGCTCAAAGTGGTTACCATCAGCATGATTTTAATGCATTTTTTTCCTTTCCTAAAATATGTATACATTTCTCTCTCTCTCTCTCTCTCTCTCTCTGTGTGTGTGTGTGTGTGTGTGTGTGTGTGTGTGTATTTATTTATTTATATCACCACATAAGCTACCACTTAGCAAAATAGCCTAAACTTGCCTTGCTTTTCAGTGGCCAACTTTTTTCTTCTATTCTTTAAAAGGCCAGTTTTATCCCCATTAAAATCTGGTTTGGCCATGTAACTTCCCCATGCCCTCTTTTTAAATAATATTTCTTGGAGATCTGAGGGAAAGATTGTTTTCAAACTGCCATCTACTGAATGCCACCTCTCCTAAGATTTTGAAATTCTGCAACAAACTTCTTCTCTTAAAGTTGTCAAGCCAACCCTGACTTTCTTGAACTAGATTTCTTTAACAATATTATCTTCCTCTGTTGCCTGTGTTTCACATGGTAGAACATCCTTCCTCCGAAAGAGAGATAACAGCAAAAATTCCACTTTGATCGTAATGGTAGATTAGGAAAGGAAACGCCCTCCAATTTTCTAACTTTTCTAAACTGTTAAGCTTTCCCCTTGAAATACAAGTAAGTTTTGCATGCCCAACTCCATTTCCTGCAGTTGTCCTAACAGGCAAATGTTGACTGCCTGATTGGTGGAGATGAAAGCAAAGGCACAGATATCTTTCTCGCTACAATCACTTTGTTCTTTTTTCTTTCATCCATCTTTGTTTCTAAAGAAAATATTTTCCTATTTTACTCTTCTTTATCAGAAATTCCAATGGTACTTAAATTATTTTCTGGACTGATGTTTTATGAACAACTGTCAAATATTCTGCAATATCATATCCCAGAGAAAAGACCTTACATATATGTCAAGTAACAATCTAAAGTGCAGAAGGTCTGTAGAGAGAGGTGCTTGGCTTTGTCAGCTGGCTCTCCTTGGTAGTGGGAAGCATTGTGACATAGATTGAATTAGATTTTCTTTTCCTTTTCACTGTTGAAAAAAAAGCAAGACTGTCATTAATTGCAACAATGACTACAATTCTACCAAAGCATTAATCAGAACAAATACAATGCAAGTGTTCATTAAGAAAGGGAAGACCGTATAAATATAACCTGGGAATTGAAAGCTTAAATGATCATGATGTAAAAGAGATTTAATATTATGTGAATTGGATAGAAATGAAAATACAATACAGCATATGAGCAATGACAAATTGTTGAGTAAAATCAATCCATTTAATAGATCTAGCGAATGTATCCTTAATGGCTCTATTTGCCCAAGATAAAGCAAAGAGACACTGTCCTTTACCTAAGTTCCAGTTTCACATAAACTTTAATGCCATTTGGACATGATATGTGTGAGGATAGACAAATGAAGGAGTCACACACGAAAAAAAAGGCCCCCAAATGGAAAAAGAATGAGATATCACCATTTTGTAAATATTAAAGGAATAAAAGCTTAGTAGAACAGGAGAAATTTAAAATGTACAAAAGTATGGACTGGGTCAGTGGAGGTATCATCAGTAGTGCAAATTAACTACCAAAAAAAAAAATCAAAAGGGGAAGAAAGTAAAATATTTGAATTTGTAAAGACTGTTGCATTTCATAACCAAAGAACCGTTTGCATAAAGAATGTGTTCACTAACAAGAAATTGGTATTTATGAGTTCAGTCCCTGGAATATAATCCTGTGTGTGACAGAAATGAAAGTACAGTCCTTTTTAAATGTGCTTTATTTACCTTTAGCTGCTAGTACTTTTACTGAGGTTTTCAAAATGGGGAGGAGTTCCTGCAACTCTTCAGCTTTCTGTGGTTTTCTGGGTCTCCCACTTCCCACTCCCTCTCCCCCCAGGAGGCAGAACATCTCTGTACTTTTTAAGATTTTTCAGACCAATGATGAAATCTTTTAACAATTGGATATTTTTTTCTTTGAGAGCTATTAACTTCAGTGCTCTTTTCTTTTTGGCATTTAAGGTCTTGTAAATCTGTACAATTTGTTTCTCAGGCTTCAAAGGAAGAACATTGTTAGTACTTCATTAATTATTTGAGAAGTTCAGACTCTGGTGGTGGGCATTGAAGTATTTTGGGTCATCACTGAATTTATCATCTTTTCCCTTCCTGATGCATTTCATCTTTTTTCTCCCCAGTTTGCACCCACGCATCCCCCTCTTCTTTTCTTTCATTTTTAGATGTTTTTCTTGGATGTATTTTTGTGAGTTTCTAACCAAATTTTCCTTCTTTTGGGGAGCTTACTTTTCTAATGTTGATCTCTTTGTCCCATAAATGTAAGTCTCTGTACCCTTGTAAATGTTGGACCTACTGTTTTATTTTTGGATTTTGTTTGTAGTTATAATTGTAATTAGGGAGCCGTATTCCTGTTGTATGTTATCCAAGGTGCTGACAGCCATGGCTTGTTTGTTAGGAGTAATCTGGTGCCTGAACTTTCATGTCTGTGAGTTTTGTTCATTTTCAGAGGACCATTTAAGTTTGAGTTGTTAGTTGTTAGCTGAAAACTACTAGGTTTTAATATCACTGGATTTCAGTATTAAATTTTAGCTCCTGCTTAATTTCTGGCGGTGAGTGACAGTACTCATTACCTCCTTTGAGATAGCCTCTTTTGGGGGCTTCTATCAAATGAGGGAGGGTTGCTGATTAAATGGTCCTGCTCTTTTGAGGCTTCAATGGCTAACAATTTCTATCTTCCATGAGACATATTTTTCCCAGTTCCAAGCTGCTCTTGTAAGAGACCGTTAGCATGAGAACTGCTATCTTAAGGTCAGGGTTAACAGCCCCTGGCTTGAAACACAACCTAATTGTAAATTCCAGGATGTGGGCAGTTGCAGCGTGGAGACCAGAGGTCCTGTAGCTTATCTTATACTCTTTGAAGCTATGTAAGTCCTGTAGTTTATCTTATACTCCTTGAAGCTATATAAGTCCTGTAGTTTATCTTGTACTCTCTGAAGCTATGGAAAATTACTGAGTGCCTTGAAAATGCTATATAAACCCTTGGCTTTAAGTGTTTGGGGTCCTTGTTAAAACCCGCTGCGTCGGGCAGAGACTCGGACCCCAGCTAGCTGGAAATAAACCTCGCTGTGTGGCTGTGTGACTTGCATTATCGTGTGTGTCCTCTGTCTGTCTGAGGGGTGGACGATTCCAGGCCTTAACATTTGGGGGCTCATCCGGGATACCCCCCCTCTGAGAAACAGACAACTCCCGACACCGAGGTTTACATAGGGAACCGCGGTAGGAGGTTTGGCCACCTCCGAGAGGAGAGGACTGAAACAGGTCCTCGACCGGAGAGACTGAAACAGGTCTCTGCCCGGTCCCAATTGAGAATTCTCATGGGAAGGAAGGAGCGGGTTACGACCCTGGAGGCTCCATTACTGGAAGTCGTGGGAGACGTCCCCGACGAGAAGGTGGCCCAGCAACGTCCGCAGTGGACGCCGTTTGGAGGGGCCCTGGGTAAGGATCCTGAATGTGGTGTGACTGGTGTGATTGAAACGGCGCCTGTGGATGTGGTGTGGTTGACCGGCTGGTGGGTGTTGAAAAGTCCCGTGCGAAGTTGTGTATTTGCTGGCACTGTGTCTTTTGTCCTTTCTTTTGTCTTTTCTTGGTTTCTCTTTGTGACCATTATGGGACAGGCTCAGGTAACACCTAAGACCCTGCTCCTGAACCACTTTCCTGAAATCCGCGCCAAGGCTCGTAATTATGGCGTGAAAGTGAAGAAAGGTAAGTTTGATACCTTCTGCTCTGCAGAATGGCCTACTTTTAATGTGGGCTGGCTCCCCCAGGGGACTTTTTCCCTAGACATTATTAAGAAGGTCCGAGATATTATTAATCGGCGCCATCTGGACCAATATCCCTATATTTTGATGTGGCAAGCCTTAGTAGAGAGTCTTCCCTCCTGGCTTAAACCCTTTATTCCCGAAAAGCCGGAAGATCCCCCCCCCCCTTAAGGTCCTGACCGTTTCGGGACCCTCCCGCCAGCCGGGCGGTGCCCACGGCCGGCCCGAAACCCCCGGAGAAGCCGACCCAAAGACCCATTCTGCAGGAAGGGGCAGACATATATCCCTCCCTGATAGACCTAGATCTGGAAGAGACCCCCCCCCTCCTTCCGCGCCTGTGGCGCCGCTCCTGCCTGAGGCTGCCGCCCCTTCCGAGCTTCCTCACTCAACCGCTTCCCCGACGGCTCCCCCTCCCCCGGGTCCCCCTGCCCCAGCCCAAGGACCAGCGAGGGGATTGAGGCCTCGTAGACACCGGGAGGAAACCCCAGAGGAGGAACCGTCCTCCTCCACCTCCGCTGGGGCGCCGATTCTCCCCGTGCGAGCACTAGGAGGGACTGGTCCAGATGGGGAGCGAGCATACCAGTATTGGCCCTTTACAAGCAGTGAGTGATCTGTACAACTGGAAGGCCCAAAACCCTCCTTTTTCTGAGGACCCGAAAGGCCTAACTGACCTGTTCGAGTCTGTCATGCACACACACAGTCCCACTTGGGATGATTGCCAGAAGCTTCTTAAGACCTTATTTACCACCGAGGAGCGCGAGCGGATCCTCACCGAGGCCAGAAAGAATGTCCCCGGCGACAACGGGCGGCCAACGACCTTGCCGAACCTGATCAATGAGCGCTTTCCCCTGAATAGACCGGATTGGGACTTTGGGGACACAGAAGGTAGGGAGTGTCTACGAGTCTACCGCCAGACTCTTACGGCAGGTCTCCGAGCGGCGGCACACCGCCCCACCAATTTGGCCAAGGTAAAAGCTATAATGCAAGGGGAAAATGAAAGCCCGGCTGTGTTTTTAGAATGCCTCTATGACACCCCGTTGGACCCCCTGGCAGAGGAAAACCAGTCGGCTGTAATTATGTCCTTTATAAACCAGGTTGCCCCAAATATTAGGAAGAAATTGTATAAACAGGAGGGACTGGGAGAGATGTCCATTCGGGATTTGATGAAAGTAGTGGAGAGAGTCTTCAACACTCAAGAGACTCCCGAAGAAAGGGAGGATAGAATTAGGAAAGAAAATCAGGAGTTACAGGAACGAATCAGGAAGGAAGATAGAGAGCATCAGAGTAGGGAAAACAGGAGGCAGCAGAGGGAAATGGCCAAGATCTTGTTGGCAGGCATGCAAGGCACAGTCAGGCTGGGACCGAGTCCAGCCGGACCAGCCCGACCGTGGAGACCGCGGCCCCAACTGGATGGGGGACAGTGTGCAAACTGCAAAGAATATGGACATTGGAAGAGGGAGTGCCCCAAGCGCCAGGGCCAGACCGGGCAGGACGCACGGGTTCTGCTGGCGGGAATGGACAGTGACTAGGGGGGACGGGACTCGGATCCCCTCCCCGAGTCTTGGGTAACTGCATATGTGGAGGGGAAGCCAGTAGGATTCATGGTAGACACAGGAGCCCAGTACTTAGTTTTGAACAAGCCTACGGAGCCCTTATCTCAGAAAACCAGTTTGGTGCAAGGGGCAACTGGGTCCAAGGCTTATCGGTGGACCAGTAGGCGCCAAGTGGACTTAGGCCGCCACCAAGTGACCCACTCCTTCCTGGTTATCCCTGAATGCCCTGCCCCCTTATTGGGGCGCGATCTCCTGACTAAGATCAGGGCCCAGATCCATTTTGAGCCGGACGGCATCAAGGTATTGGATGGCCAGGGACAGCCCCTCAATATTTTGACCCTGTCTCTTGCGGATGAACATTGCCTGTTCGCCCTGCAGGACAATCCCTACAACCGTCCCTCTACAGAATGGCCCCGTGATATGGATTATTGGCTTAAAACGTACCCTCAGGCATGGGCGGAAATAGCGGGTGTGGGTCGGGCGGCCTGCCTGAGCACCAGTAGTGGTCGAACTTAAAGCCTCGGCCCAGCCTATCCGGATCCGCCAGTACCCCATGTCCGCCGAGGCGCGGAAAGGGATTGCCCCGCACATTAACCGTCTACTGGAAGCTGGAATACTGAAACCTTGCCATTCTGCCTGGAACACCCCACTTCTCCCCATTAAGAAACCGGGGGAAAAGATTATAGGCCAGTCCAGGACCTGAGGGAAGTGAATAAGAGGGTCGAAGACATCCACCCCACGGTCCCCAACCCTTATACCTTGCTAAGTCACTTGCCCCTTCACATGTCTGGTATACTACCTTAGACCTAAAGGATGCATTTTTTAGCATAGCCCTGGCACCCAGCAGCCAACACATTTTTGCCTTCGAATGGCATGATGGCAATACGGGAACCCCCGGGCAGCTGACCTGGACTAGACTACCGCAAGGCTTCAAAAACTCTCCAACTCTGTTTAATGAAGCCCTAAATCAGGATTTGGACTCGTTTCTCCAGAGCCATAATTCAGTTACGCTCCTGCATCACGTAGATGACTTGCTTCTGGCGGCCCCTCCGAAGCCGAATGCCAACAGGCCACTGGAGACCTCCTCCAGGAGTTGGGGCAGTTGGGCTATCGGGCCAGTGCAAAGAAGGCTCAAATATGCAGGCAAACAGTCACCTACCTGGGATATAACCTGAAAGAAGGAACGAGATGGCTGACAGAGGCCATGAAAGAGACTATTCTTAGACTTCCAGTCCCGACCTCAGCCCGAGAGGTCCGCGAGTTTTTAGGGACGACAGGCTACTGCCGGCTGTGGATTCTGGGGTATGCTGAAATAGCGAAGCCTCTGTATGAGGCAACCAAGGATAAGGTCCCTTGGGCCTGGGGGTCAGACCAACAGAAGGCCTATGTTGAACTCAAGGTCGCTCTCTTGAGAGCCCCGGCCCTGGCATTGCCAGACCCCTGAAGCCCTTCACTCTCTTTGTTGATGAGAGAAGGGGAATAGCGAAAGGGGTGCTAATGTAGCATCTGGGGCCCTGGAAATGTCCGGTTGCCTATTTATCCAAGAAGCTAGATCCAGTTGCAGCAGGATGGCCCCGGTGCTTAAGGATCATTGCGGCAGTAGTCCTAATGGTGAAAGATGCAGATAAACTCACTTTCAGGCAACATCTGAAGGTGGTGACCCCCCATGCGATCGAGGGGGTCCTGAAATATCCCCCTGGTAGGTGGATGACCAATGCCCGCCTAACCCATTACCAAGGACTCTTGCTAGATGCACCCGGGATCATCTTCGCTGAACCCACCGCTCTGAATCCAGCCACCCTGCTGCCGACCCCGGATCTGGAAGCTCCCCTGCATGATTGCCAAGACATCATGGCAGAAGTCACCCAGGTGCGCCCCGACCTCCAAGACACCGCACTACCCAACAGTGAGTTGGTATGGTACACTGATGGAAGCAGCTTCGTTATAGACGGTGTGCGGAGGGTGGGCACGGCGGTGGTAGACCAAGGCGGGAGCATCATTTGGAGTGCCTCGCTTTCCCGGGGACCTCAGCCCAGAAGGCCGAACTGATCGCTCTGGCGGAGGCGCTGGAACGGGCCAAAGGGAGACCAGTAACTGTCTACACCGATAGCCGCTACGCTTTTGGTACTGTCCATGTGCATGGCGCTATCTACCGGGAGAGAGGCTTTGTTACAGCGGAAGGAAAGTTTCTGCGCAATCTCCCTGAGGTACAAAGACTGCTGATGGCCGTGCAAATGCCCCGGGCAGTCGCAGTTGTCCACATCCCTGGGCACCAGTCTGCCCAGACCCTGGAAGCTAAAGGAAACCGGCGAGCGGATGAAGCCGCCAAGGCAGTGGCAGTAGCTTCATCAGCTTTAGCACTCACCCTGCCCACACCTGAGCTCCCGCGCCTGCCCCCGCGACCTGACTACACTCCAGAAGACCTGCGATGGATCCAGAACCACCACTGCCCGGAATCTGATCAGCAGGGGTGGCATCGGGATACAGAAGGAAGATTGATACTGCCGGCACAGCTAGGACTGTTTCTTCTCTCCAACCTGCATCAAGCCACCCACTTAGGAAAAAAGAAGTTGCTGACGATTCTCGAGTCTGCCCGCCTCCAGTTTCCCCGACAAGCAGCTCAGATCCAGGAGATCGTAGATCAGTGCGTTGGGTGCCAGGCTATGAAACCCAGTAGGAAAGGACCCCAACATACAGGTATGAGGGTACGGGGAAGAGCGCCGGGAGGGAATTGGGAAGTGGATTTTACTGAGGTAAAGCCTGGGAGGTATGGGTATAAGTACTTGCTAGTAATGGTTGACACATTTTCGGGCTGGGTAGAAGCCTTCCCCACGAAACGGCAGACTGCCCAGGTTGTTGCTAAGGCGTTACTAGAAGAAATTATTCCCAGATATGGGGTCTCCAAGGTTTTAGTCTCCAATAATGGCCCAGCTTTCATCAGTAACGTTCTACAGGGACTGGCCCGAGCGATAGGGACCAATTGGAAGTTACATTGTGAATATAATCCCCAGAGCTCAGGGCAGGTAGAGAGAATGAATCGGACTCTAAAGGTGACCTTGTCCAAACTGGCCATCGAGACTGGCGGGGACTGGGTGACCCTCTTACCCTATGCCATCTTCCGGGTTCGGAACTCACCATATGTACGTGGTTTGACACCTTTCGAAATTCTGTATGGAGCACCACCCCCCATTATTGTTCGCACTCTACCAGATCATGACCCCAATGTGGCTCCAAGTTATCTGGCCAGTTTAAAGGCCCTGCAGGGGGTCCAGCATGAGATATGGCCCCTAGTGCGTTCCCTGTAGGAAATTAAGGACGCACCGAACCCGGAACATGGCATCGTTCCAGGGGATTGGGTGTGGGTAAGGAGACACAGGTCCCGGACACTGGAGGAAAGGTGGAAAGGTCCTTATGTGGTTATTCTGGTTACCCCCACTGCCTTAAAGGTTGACGGCATCGGGCCTTGGGTCCATCACTCTCACGTGCGCCGAGCCAACCAGCTGGAGCAGACACAAGCTGAGGAGTGGACTGTGCGGCGACACCCTGATAACCCTCTGAAGCTGCAGCTCTCCCGACCTCGGGGAAGCGTCAAGCCCCCTGCCTCAGCCAACGATGAAATGGCTGCTAGCCCTAACTCTGCTCAACATCTGGGAGAAGAGACACGCGGGGATCAACCCACACCAACCCCATAAGCTAACATGGACCCTAATGGACGGACAGACCCAAACAACCCTTAATAGCACTACACATACTGCCCCAGTCAATACGTGGTAGCCAGACTTGTTTTTCGACCTGCGTGATATTTTCGGCTCTAAACATGGACGGCAGTATGACTACTCATTCAGGTCCAAGCGGGCCGTAATAGACACCTCTCAAGGACATAGTGCACAAGGGTTTTGGGCTTGCCCAGGGAACCTAAGAAACAATTGGAAAACCTGTGGCGGCCCAGACCGCTACTATTGTGGTAGTTGGAGTTGTGTCACCTCCAATGACGGGCCCCGACAGTGGGACGTTGGGAACAGGGATCTAGTCAAATTCTCCTTTAGGGACCCCCACAACCAGGTACCCCAGGTACGTGTCCAATTTAACCAAGACGCAGCACGAAAGGAGCGTGGTTGGTTATCAGCATTAACTTGGGTGTTCCAATTAGATATAGGCCGTTGGGCATGGATAGGCCCCCACCCCGGCGGTCTTCTAACTATTCGACTCTGGGTCGAAACGATCAGCACTCAGGTAGGTCCAAGTAAGGTACTGGCCCCTCTCGTCCCTACCAAGAACCCAGGTATATCAAGGGATAAGGACACTGCAGGAGGGATCACAGGAACCCAGCCAAAGACCTCTGTAACTCCTTCGACACCTGCTACGCAGGCAGCCGAAGACTCATTGCGGAAACTGGTGCGCACTGTATATGAGACCCTTAATGCCACCAGTCCTAACCTCACAACCTCCTGTTGGCTGTGCTATGATGTAAAGCCCCCGTTCTATGAGGCAATAGGACTTAATGCCACTTACAACGCCTCTAACGGTAAGAACCCCTCTCAGTGTTCATGGGGGGATCGTAAAATTGGCTTAACCCTGCAACTAGTGAGCGGCAATGGGACCTGTCTAGGGAAGGTGCCCCAGGCTAAACAAAGTTTATGTGCCTCCATAGACAGCTCCCCTAGTTGGAAAAGTGACACTAAGTAGTTAATCCCCAGAACTGATGGATGGTGGATATGTTCAAAGACTGGCCTCACCCCGTGCCTATCTACCTCGGTCTTTAATGCCGCCAATGAATTCTGTGTCCTAGTAACTGTGCTGCCCCGCATCCTCTATCACCCTGAGGAGAGTATGTATTCGCATTGGGATGGTGACACAAGTACGAGAAGTAAAAGAGAGTCCATCACTGCACTAACCATTGCCACCCTGTTCAGTTTGGGAATAGCCGGAGCTGGGACCGGCATAGCTTCCCTGGCTACTCAACAATCAGGAATGACCTCCCTAAGGGCGGCCATAGATGAGGACATAGAAAGATTGGAAACCTCGATTAGTCATTTAGAGAAGTCGCTCACCTCTCTATCCGAGGTAGTACTCCAGAATAGAAGAGGACTTGATTTGTTGTTCCTCCAACAAGGGGGACTGTGTGTCGCGCTAGAAGAGGAATGTTGTTTTTATGCTGACCATACTGGTGTAGTAAAAGAATCCATGGCAAAAGTGAGAGAAGGGTTAGCCAAGAGAAAACGGGAAAGGGAAGGTGAGGAGAATTGGTTTGAGGCTTGGTTTAATAGATCCCCCTGGTTCACCACCTTAGTATCTACCTTAGTGGGCCCGGTTATCTTGCTTGTGCTTATTTTAACCTTTGGCCCTTGCATATTGAACAAGCTTATTAATTTTGTGAAAGATCGTGTTAATACCATCCAGTTCATGGTCCTAAGACAACAGTATGAGAGAGTGCCCACCCCTGAGGACCTCTACGGCTGGCCCGCACATGAGCAAGATTCCTCATTATAAACAACAAACAGGGGGGAAATGTAAGAGACCGTTAGCATGAGAACTGCTATCTTAAGGTCAGGGTTAACAGCCCCTGGCTTGAAACACAACCTAATTGTAAATTCCAGGATGTGGGCAGTTGCAGCGTGGAGACCAGAGGTCCTGTAGCTTATCTTATACTCTTTGAAGCTGTGTAAGTCCTGTAGCTTATCTTATACTCTTTGAAGCTATGTAAGTCCTATAGTTTATCTTATACTCCTTGAAGCTATGTAAGTCCTGTAGTTTATCTTGTACTCTCTGAAGCTATGGAAAATTACTGAGTGCCTTGAAAATGCTATATAAACCCTTGGCTTTAAGTGTTTGGGGTCCTTGTTAAAACCCGCTGCGTCGGGCAGAGACTCGGACCCCAGCTAGCTGGAAATAAACCTCGCTGTGTGACTTGCATTATCGTGTGTGTCCTCTGTCTGTCTGAGGGGTGGACGATTCCAGACCTTAACACTCTTTTCTACGTACATGATTTTTTTTTTTTTAACCAACAATTTAATAAGTTTTTCCACTGTCAGCTCCTGAGCTTTGATAGGTAGGAAGGGAGGAAAGTCTTAGGTCTGGCTGTCAAATCTACTCTGAGGTAGAGGAACAGCACTAGAGTAACAGAAAGAGCCCTAGACTGGGAGTTATAACGGAGTTTATAGTCCCAGCTTGGCTTCTAATTTGATGTGTGCCTTTAAGTCAGGCATTTCCTTCCTGGACTATACCTTCTCCACCTACAAAAATGAGGAAGTTGAATTAGATAATCTCTTCAGTGCCTTGCAAATCTCACAGCTCATGATTCGAAGGAGCTTTCTGTTCAATGATCTGAGTGAAGTAGGCAAATATTGTAAATATTTATAAATAAGATACTAATTAAAAATAAAATTAGAAAGAGCAGGAGTTCAGCTTAGTTAAGAAATGGAGCAATACAGAGGTGCCTGATTTGTTGACGGCCCAAAGATGATGGTGAAGTCGTACCTTCTGTTACCCATTTTTATCTGATTGTGTATATAACTGTGAGCTTCCAGATTTATGAGAACACATATATTTGTTTTTTGTTTGTTGTCTGTGAAGGTTTTAGTCAATTTATATCCATTGTTGGCCCAGTAACACTCTGAGACCAGTGTCTCAGCTTTAGGCTTCTCATCCGTGTCCCAGAATCCACGTAAGAGATACTGACCAGCAGCCTCCTTATTAATGCCCCTAAAATGGGCTGGAATTCCCCTGTCACAAACCAACTGAAAGCAACTGACGAGGACAATGCAAGAGAAAAATTAGAAGTTACTGAGCATGACAAGGGGTAGTCTACTGGAGAACTGCCCACGGGTTTCTTGGTATCAGTCAACTGGAGCTTTGAAAAAAAAACACACACACACACAAAAAAAACCCCAGCTTCATCACCCCACCCTCACATCCTCAAATCAATGTCCTAATCAGGGAATTACAGCTCAGTGTCTTCCCTATGATTATAACATCATAGACCTTTGAGATCTGTTAACTTTTACGAATATTCATTCATTTGCTTGGGGCTTACTTCAAGTCCAAATGCACAGAAATGTCTTACTTCTTGGTCCATGTCCTCAGTGTTCTACAATGAGGGAATGTGCACAAATCCTTGAGACAGTCATTCGTTCAGCAAACATTTATTCTGTCCCTGCTCCGTGCCAAATATTACTCAGCTCTGGGGAGACATACAAAGATATTTTTTCTGCTTATTAGTTGTCACTTACAAATTACTTTTCTTCACTTCTATCTCCTAGACTCTCTACTGTTCTTGATTCTCCTCACTTCCTTTGGGAACTGAGTGTGGAACTACTCTGGTTAGTACAGCAGTTCCATTCCTAGGATACATCCAATGAAGTCACCAAAAGACATGTGCAAGAACATTTCTAGCAGTTTTCGTCATAATAGCCAAACACTGGCAACAGCCTAAAAGTCCATCCAGAGAGGGCTGGATAACCAAATTGTGATATATTCATATGATAGGATACCACACAGCAATATAAAAGAGAGAATTACTATTATGAGCCACGGGGGATGAATCTCACTGTCGCTATGTTGCGCAAAGAAATCTAATGCCGAAGAGTACATACTCTTTGAGTCAAGTATGTTAAAGAAAATATGGAAATAATCTATGCTGGTAGAAGTCAGAGTAGTTATAACCTTTGGAGGGTTGGGTATTGACAAGGAAGGAGCACAGGAGCCTTCTGGGGGGCTGGCGATGTGTTGCACCCCCATCCTAGTAGTACATATTCCGTGGGTGTATACATATGTAAATATTCATTGCAATGTACATTTAAAATGGATGCACTTTGCTACACTTCCATAAAATAAAAAGAACTACAGAACAACAATGGTAACCACTCTAAGCAATGACAGCAATGTGGACAACAGATGATGAGAGTCTGAACCAAAGCAGAGAATATGGAGATTGATGTGGTATGGCAGGGGTGCGAGGTGTGTTGTAGTATCTGAGCTGACTTTCAAGGTTTAGTAGAATCAACAGACATCTCCTTAGAAAGAAAAGTGTAAAAAATAGGCACCCCATAATGACTAAATACATTTACTTTCTTTTCAATTTTATCTCGTATTTTAAGGGAGACTGTTGCTTTAAATATTTATTGTAGATGTTTTGTTTGTTTGTTTGTTTGTTTTTCCTAATAGGGAATTGCTAAAGTGTTACAACCTAGCTTAGGAAAACTTGCCAAGGGGCTTATTAATTAGGTACTCCCAGAAAGGGGTGGGGAGAGGGGGGAATGAGCTGCCAGAAACCAGCCTCTGAACAACAGAAAGGAGGGAAGATGTTTTCTTTAGTCAGTGGTTAAGATAAGGATGTAGGTGACTGTTTATTTCACTCCTGATCCCCTCTACCCCGCCTTTCCCTGCCCTGTGCTTTTCCCTCATGGAAGAAGGAAAGAGATGCAGATATAATTGCTGAACGGATTTTTCTCCAAAGCAGTGTGTAAACAAAATATTGTGAACCAACCTAAGGCAATTGAGCTGTTTATAACTTACTTCTATTTGGTAGATAACAGATGGGGTCAATGGCAAGGTTGCTCTTCAATATTTCCAGAGAATCTGCACATCTTGAGACACTACCGATTTCGCCAGTGAAACATCTGTAACATCCATTATGCCAGTTAACAAAGCCTCTGGTGTGAACTGGATAGAGAAATATTGGAAGCATTTGGTGACAGGCTTTGGTCACCATCCATAGAGTGTGAGTTCCTGCTCAGGACATCGAGCCATCCCTAGCTTGTAGATCAAAGTCAATTCATACACTCATTTATATCACTGTGATTCTGCTGAAGATTTAAAGTAAATTACAGATAACAGAACAGAAGCTGTCACAGAAATGATTTCTTAACCAAGGGACATAAAAGTCAAGGTTAGTGGAAGAGGAAGGGAACAAGGCTCTCTCACTGACATTGGGCATAGGAATGAAAGAAGGATTATGAATGACAAAAATTAGGCATCAGTGACAGAAAACAGGAAAAAAGCAGTTACAGTAATGTTGTTTGAAGTTTTCTTAATTTATTACCTTTAATAAAAGGGGGTTGTAAACATTGAAAAAAAAGTGGAAATCAGTCACAAACTCAGATGAGCTCTAAAAGGGCCCATAGGATGGATTACTGAAACCAGTGTTCACATCCTACCACAGCCACTCCCATGATGCTAAGCACTCTATTAGTTACTTCATTCTGCCTTAGTTTCTTTTTTTGATGCTCACCCTTTATCTTTTATTTGTATTTATTTATTTTATTTAATTTTAATTTTTTAAATTATTCGTTTCAGGTGTACAAAACAATGTAATAGTTAGACATTTATACCCCTCACAAAGTGATAACCCTTCTTCCCCAATCTACTACCCCTCTGACATCGCATATAGCTGTTATATTTCCACTGTCTCTATTCCTTATGCTGTACTCCACATTCTGCGACTATATATATAAATACACATATGTGTGTGTATATATATGTATATATATATATACATATGTGTGTGTATATATATATACATATGTGTGTGTGTGTATATATATATACATTAAATTATAGTTGACATTCATCATTATTCAGCTTCAGCTTCAAGTGTACATTGGAGGATCAGTCACCTGCTCCATCCATGAAGTGGTCTCCCTAACAAGACAAGTATCCATCAGATACCCTACAAACTCTTTACAACATTATTGACTACATTTAATCTGTATAATAGAAACAGAAATTGCTATAGGAGGAAATTCTTGGAAAGGAAACCCAGGGGAGGTTCAAACACTAGACATTGGCAGACTCCTGCCCCCTAGGGGTGATCTTTAGATTATGTGGGCAGTGGTAAGAGCAAAAATAAAATGTGGAAACTGGAAAACAAAAAGCATCAGATGCCTTCTTTGTAATGCACACTAGCCTTTTCATTGTTAATCTCTTTGCTTCCTCAGTGCTTTTCCCCTCCTAGTCCTAGTAGCAGTCCAAACACACACTGCAGGAAATTTCAGGAGTCACCTATTACCCCAGAGGAATTGCAGTATGATTGTTTTCATCTGCATTAATATTTTTCTAGATCACATGGATGTGTGGAGCATAGCCATGTCTTTGTGTCATTAGCATGGCTCTTTTTGATGTGATGACAGTCAAACAAAGCTGTGAGAGCTATACAAAATCTAGCTGGAGGCCATTTAATATTTAAAGCGGCTTGGCACTAGCAGGTAGAGAGAATATGAAAAGAATTCACGATTGAATGAAACAGTAAATAGATTAATTGGATTTAATTAAGGAGGGAAGCAATAGAGTTATGGAACTTCACCCATCCTAATTAGGTAATAAAGTGGAAAGAAGTTTAAAGAATTATAAGGGCCTTTAATTGGACTCAAGGGAATAGGATTATGAATCCAATCCCATTGGTAGGGCAAACTTCTTTTTAAAAAATATCATGTATTTTCCTGCTTTTCATGAGAGAGGGAAGCAAAGAGAGAAGGAAAAGGAAGGAGGAAGATCCTAGAAATGGGGGTGGTGTGGGAGCAAAGTCCTGGTATATAGATGCCAAAATCTATTCTTGCCCTGTATCTTGGCTGACTTGGAGCCAGACCTAGGGCCTTCCCCACCCTGTGACCTTGGCACCCTCATGTTGCCTCTTGGTTGACCAGGAATTGCGCTCTGTAATCCCTCCTGGACATCCCTCAGTGGGTCGTGGCCAGGGGCCCATCACTACCCTTAACATCTGTATTTTTCATCTACTCCACTTTCTTCCACTAATACCGACTCAGGCCTCGCTCTGGATAAGGTTGTGGTGTGGCTGAGGTATCTGGGTGTGATTTGAAGGTTCTGGAAGGAGAATTAGGAGTTTTGGCTTCCAGCTCCAATTTGGTAATTTACTATGTCACAATCTCTTGGAGCCTTGGTTTCATTATCTGTAAAATGGGTACATTTGTCTTCCCTAGCTCATAGGAAGGCTCAAATATGTAAAACACATGGATAAGTGCTTACAAAAGGTAAGGCTTGTATTACTGTAAAACAGTGTCATTAATAGCCAGTATACAATAATCTGCTGCCTCCCGCCTTCCCCATATGAACTCTATGCTATGGTGCTCTCAGGCTCTCTCTTTCCTGTGTTTTCCCTCCCCTATCAAAACCTGATCTTTGGATATAATTGCTATTTACACCTGTCATGTAGGGTGGCATGCGGGGTCTCTGGTCCCGCCCCACATAAGAACGCAGGATATGGTGAGGCCAAAAAGGAACACCCACGGAGCCATAAGTAGGGGAGTTATACCACTATAGTCTCGCTGGTGGCTGGGTTGGAGACACAGGAGGCAGGAGCCACACGATCTGCTACCTGCCGTCCACTTGTCTGCCAACCAACCAATCCCACTTGCTAACTGCATTCCGCCGTGTTAACTGCAATCTGCACTTGCTAGCTCAGCCACCATCTTCTTGCTAGCCCCCATTTTTGCTGCTAGCATAGCCACAGCAGTTATATTAGTGGCCAATGGCACTGGTTACAGCTGACAGCCAACTAGCCACAGTTGATGGCCATCCAATCACAGTTGATGGCCATTTACTACCCGAGTGAGCACCTTTCCACGTGAGGCCGAGAGCCTGTAAACTGCATTCCTGGCTCTGTCCCCACAACACCTTAGTAGTATTAAGTCAGAGATTTATACAATTAAATCTGAGATAGTTACACCTTGTTCAGCAATATTTGCATACTAAACCTTATCTCTATTTGGGTGGTAAAAACACTTAGCCCTTTAAGAAATGTTAACTGACAGTTTGAGGTAGGGGAGAGAAGCAAGGCTTTTTGCTTGTGCTCTGAAATAACTTTTTTGTACCTGAATTATTCCATCTGAACTGGAATTCAGAGTGAATCTTTGGATAAGTGTTTTAAAGAGATAGTTTTAGAGACTGAATTTCATTTTGTCTGTATAGTTTGTTTTTTTAATTGGGATCATATTACATTGACAGTTAACAGCCAATGGACCAACATGGACCATTGAGAAATGTAATAGTGAGGCGGTTTAGTGAACAAATTCTGGAATCAGATGACCGCGGCTGAAATCCTAGCTCTTCCGTTTATTACTTGTGTATCCTTGGGCAGGCTATTTAACTGCTGTGTGCCTCAGTTTCCTCCCCTGTAAAATAGGGGAAATCAATAATACCTACCTTCATAGGTTTATTGGGAGGATTAATGAGTTAATACGTCTAAAACACTTAGAATTGTATCTGGCACTTAGTGAAGACTAGCTAGTATTTATTACAATTACATGTAAAAAATTCAAACCATTCAGAAATTTATTTTTAAAAATTAAAAAAATCCCACTTAAGCTCCTTCCCTCTCATTTTAAGCTCACTCCCCTCTCCGCAGGCAACTGTTAACAGTTACCTTGTGATCATCCTTCAAGAGTTTTTACTGTTTTTTAAATCCATGGATTATAATATACTATTTGGCAACTTGTTTTTCTCACTTAACCATGTAACTAGGAGGTATTTCCAGGTCACTGTCTGCCTCCTTTTTCCTATGGGCTTCACAATATGCCTCAGCATGGACATTCCACAATTTATTTAACTGATGTCTTATTGATGGATATTTGGGTTGTTTCCAATTTTCCACTATTGTGTTCACTTTTTACACATTCTTTTCATTTTGTAATTCAAAACTATCAAGCTGAAGCCCCACAGGGCTTCCTCATTTCACCATCATAGCTCATTTCCTATTGAGCAAAGCTTCTTCCTCAGGGCAGCTCATGCCACACCCAGCAGGGGTGGGGCTTTTTCCACAGAAAGAAGAAGTGGAATTTTCTGTCCTGGGTCCTAGCAACTGATGCCCACACTGCCGGGCCCACACAGCACTGATGCCCCTAGGACTCCGGAACAGCTGAATCCCCTGTTGTGACAAAATCAACATCACTTTGCTTCCAGTGGGGTAGATTGCACTTAATATGCTACAATAGTTCTGGCAACAGACGGGATGCGTTCCCTTAAAGTACTTCACCACCTCACTGAAGAGATGTGTGTTCCAGGGCAAGTTTATTTCCTCAGTGTCATTCCAATATATGCTCCTGTTTTCGGGGGTCCGGGAGATATGGTTCCTTGTCAGAAATGCTCTTTCTTCTCTCTTCTAAGTAGACAAATCTCCCTTTGAGGATGAACTAAAATCTGACCCCCTTTTTGAGGCTTTCCCGGTTGCCCCAGCCTATACCAATCCTTCCCTTCTCTGAATTTCCTCAGCCAGAATGCCTTCTGAGTGCACACACCTGAGGGTGAACCCCTGGGCCACAGACTAATGGTCACAAAACCAAGGCTTGTGGGAATGTTTAAAATAGAAGGCCACAGGGGTGGCTGTGATATAGGATTTGCCGGCAATTGCTCGGTGTGAGCCGGGATCCTGTCTCGTGAAGCTGAAGAATGGACACACGGACCAGGGAGAGGCAAAGAGTTGTAAAGGAAGATAGTTTATTAAAAACAGGAGAAAGTTTACAGCTCCTGAGTAGGAGGGGGTACCCGAAACTGGGAAGCCCACTAGCTAAGGCAAAAGACTTTTATTTTTATATTTCTATTTCTACCTGGGAGGGGAATATTGGAATGCTGGTGTGTTGGTACTTACTGTTAAGGTGTTTATTAAATTCATTTTGTTGTTTAGCCTGGGGGAGGCTTTTCAAAATGTCCTTCAAGTGTCTTTGCTGCCTTGGGGCATGATTGATGATTCTGTGTTTCCGAAGAGTATGTTATTTTGAAAACTTAAAAAAATGGCCAGGGTTTGTTTTAGTCAGTGTTTTGTTTTTGCTCAGTCCACCAGGGAATTCCTGGGAATTCCTGTCATACTAACTAACCTGTCTAAACTGGTTAGCTCAGTTGGTTAGAGCGTAGTGCTGGTAGCACCAAGGTTGTTGGTTCCATCCATGCATGGGCCATTGTGAGTGAGCTGCACCCTCCTCCAAAAAAAAAAAAAAAAAGAAGGCCACAGTATACAATCTCAAAGAAGCCATGTCATTATAAGAGAAGCCTATATGCAGAGACACACTATGGAATATTTTGGAGTTAATAGGAGCAAAAGGGAATTATAGATTAGAAATAGGAACACCCACAACAACAACAAAAAAGGAAAGCAAGAATCTAGCGTAGTGTTTCTCAAAGTAGACTGGGGGATTTGTTAGAAATGCAAATCCTTAGGCCCCACTCCAGACCTACTGAATCAGAAACTCTAAGGATGGGGCCCATCAATCTATGTTTTAACTATGTTTAACAATCTAATGTTTTAACAAGCCCTCCAGGTGAGTCTGATGCACTTGCAAGTTTGAGAACCACTGGTAGCAAAGAAGAAACTTTTGCAACCAAAAATCTCAGGAGATGGAAAGAAGTGGAGAGGCCTCCAGGTGTTACTTATGCTTCACCCCACAGTCTGCTGCTGCAGTCTGGACCTGGTGGTAGGAAATGGAGGAACAAATCTAAGCGACACATGGTCCTTCACTTTAAGGAAAGACAGAATGCATCAAAAAGACAATAATCGTACAAGGTAAGATGGGCTCAGTGTCAAAGTGAGTGGTACAGTCCAGTGTTTCCCAAATGGGGACTTTTGGGGAAGAGTGTTACAAACACAGATTCCTAGATGCCATCCTGGGAGATTCTGACTCAGATCTGAGGAGTGACTGAGTCTATACTTTTAAAAAGCTGCTCAACGTTCTATAACAACTATGAAGAAGCCCTGGTATAAATAGTAGTAATAAGGTTCTGAGTAGGGAGGAGAGAACTCACGCCTGGGGTGGCTGGGAAACTCCAGCAAGCAGGAAGGGATGCTCCTACCTGGCGAGCTCCTCTCCAAGGCCTGCACTGGTCAAGTGTCTCCTGGAGGGTCTGCCAGGGCAGGAGGAGAACAGACTTTCAGGGTAGACTTCTGACTGGAACTTGACCTCAGGATTTCCCTCCCCCTTGGATGGAGGGGCAGAGGTGGAGACTGATGGAGAAGACAGGATAGGAGGAAGACCTGCATGAGGGGGGCAAACCAAGAAGGAAGGGGGCATGTGAGGAAAGGCTTAAAGGTTAGTGCTAGGTATCCAGCAAATCGTCAGCCCTTAAAGACTGAAGGGCTACCAACCAAAAGATTGAGACTGCCTTTTTTTTTTTTTTTTTTTTAAGGGAAGGGAGGAGACCATTTAGAAAACTCCAGAAGTGATTGAGCTCAGACAAAGCTAAGACTTATCTAGTCTGTGTTCTACAGTGAGGTGTTGGTGAGAAAGCCGTCATCTCCAATGGTTTACAATATTTGATTTTAGTGGTAGAGCCCTTAACAAATATCTCAAGTGGAACTCTAAGATGGAGAAAACTTAAAACATAAGAACGGAGCTGCTATGGTGAAATTAGGGGTCCAGTTCCCACCTCCTGGGTCTCCTTCCTTTCTATACTCTGGAACAAGAGTATTCTATTCCCCACCCCCACCCACCCTAGCTCCCTCCATAGAAAGCAGTTTGAAAAAAACACTGACATGGTTCACCTCCCATGCAGTCCTTGCTAGATGGCTTTCTGGGACAGCCAGATCACTACTTCACAAAGTCATCCCTCCTATTGCTTGAAGCTTTGATCCTCAGAAAGTTCTTCCTTTTATTGAGATGAGAGCTGTTCCTTAACCTTTCACCCACTGTGCCTAGTTTTCCACCCTGGGAGTACTGCTACTTTCTTCTACAGGACAAGTTTTAAATTAAATATCCGTTAAGAGCAATCTCCTTTTCTTCAGGCAAAAACCTCATCATGTCTTCCAACAGATTCTCATGTGATATGGTCATTCTCTGCAGGACATACTCCAGTTTGTCAATGTCCCTTTTTAAATGAGGCTCCTGAAAAAGAACACGACTCCAGATGGGATCTGGCCAGAGCAGTGTACCTGGGCCATTCCTTCTCTTGATCTGGATGTTAAACTTCAATTAGGGCAGTGTAGGATTACATTAGCTTCTTTGGCAGCCACTTTACAGTCTGTTCAGACTGAATCTGCTGTCCATTAAACCCCCTCTGTTTCACATTAATTGCTATGAAGTGAATTCTTTCCCATCCTGTGCTCCTCCAGTTGATATTTCTTAATGTAAGTGCTGGTTTTTAATCTCCATAATATTTCATCCTGTTGGCTTTAATCCAATCACTCAAAATATTATAAAAATTTTGATTCTATTCTTTAAGGAGTTGTAACTTCCTGGCCTCATTGCCTTAAATTTTAGTAAGTGTTATTTCTGTACACCTGGAAGACGGATAACATATATTTGGAGCTTATCAGAGAAGTGGAGGCAAGAGACTTTTTTTAAACATCTATTTGGAATACTATCTCCTTGTCAGATACCACATTGTGCATACAGTATCTTGCTTAATCTTCACGCTGGCCCAGTGAAAACAGGTGTGAACACCTCATTTTACAAATGAGGAAAGTGAGGGGAAGGGATGAAGATTAAGGTACCCCGTTCTCTGAGGGATCTTTCTCAGCCATCAGTTTCAGTAAGGACTGAACATGCAGGTTCTCCTATGCACATAAGCCACGTAAGCCCCACCAGGTGATCAGAAAGGAAGCTTCCCACTCAGCTGTGGCTGAAAGCCTTGGACCACCAGGGAGGGGGAAGAGGACAAGTACCTCCTGGCTCCTTTTCCTTAGGGTGACATTCATCAGCCTTTTGGAGAAAATGAAGTCAAGTACAGGAATGGACAAAAATTGAAAAGAGCTAGAAAAAGGTGAAGTTGGATTTTAAGAATAAAGCTTATTGGGCATATAATGTTATATTTTTTGCGCATCTTAAAGTCCCTCCCAGGCTGCCATTATAAAATGTGACTTGGTCATACAAGTGTTTTAGTTCCATGATCTTGGAATTTGCATTCGTGGCTTTATTGGACTGATAAAATGTTTTTCCCTGTCTGCCTTTTTAAATTGTACAGAAGGGAATAATGATTTAGTGAAGGATTCAATCCATATTACCCCACTTAAATTTATCTGCACAGCATGTATGATCATATGATATTTTCATTTATTTACTTATTTATCCCCACTGAAATGTGAGCTCCATGAAACCGGGATCCTGTCTTGTTCTCCTCTGTATCCCTATGACATAGAATAGAGCTTGGCAGATATTAAGTGCTTAAAATGAATGAATCCAAGCATGACACAGACCTAGCATTTAAAAAAAGATTATTTAAAAACAATGTAAAGGCTGAGCAAAGTTCACTCCAGCACTCACCCTGGATGTGGATGCAGGTACATCGTTTAAAGTTTCAGAAAATATTACTAACATCCTTTTAGTGCCAAGCCAGAGCTACCTTTTGATAAATTAAAAAAACAAATACTGCCCTCTGATGGTAGTGGGCTTTTTTTCTTTTTAGTTTTAGCAGCAATAGTTGGAACATCCTCGTTCCTTTAAGATGGAACTATGGTTGTGGGTAATGGCAGCCTGGGAGGGACTTTAAGATGCGCAATGAGCTTGCTATATATCCAAGACAATTTTCCTAGCTATTACTCTCACCCCCACCTTTTCCAACCAGAGGGCTGTCACCAGCCCTCTTATTCTGGGGTCCCGTTTGTTAACTTGGCACTGCTAGGGCGGGCCTGCCAGAGGCAGTATCAGGAAGATGGTGACACTGCTTGCTTGCTTGGGCCAGCTGGGAACCAAAGTGGGGGTGGGGGGAGTGACCCCCTCATATGGTAGTTGTCCTTTTGTCCTTTACTGGTCTGACTTCTCACCTTGGCCTCTTTCTCTTTTGCCTCAAGTTTTCCACTCTTTCTGTTTCCTGTTCCCAGCACTTCTCACAGGTGGAAGTGTCAAAAGTTGAAAGTTTAAATTGTGTCAGCCCATCATATCAAAAACATACCCCAAAGACTAAAAAAACGTTAATTCTTTTATCATATGGGCTATCAGGTGTCAAAGTATAATTTTCAAAAAGTAAAAATCATAACTCTCATACCAATATATCATTACCACTTAACTCATTGATGAAGGGAAAGTATTTTGAAGAACTATTTATAGGCTTTCCACAAGGAATATTAAAATGTTTGCTAGGTTAGGTATAAAAGTGGTTCATATCTTATAGGCAAATAAACCTACAGGCTATCTTCTCTGCTGGACAGAAGTTTTCAAGTTAACATGTAACTGCAGTTTCTGGGCTCTAATCAAATAATAAACAGCAAAGTCAAACACACATACATTGTCCTAGAAAATTAAGTAATCCTTGGGAAAATTTTTAAACAAACCTGCAATATAATATTGAAAAGACATGTGGCCCTCATCTTTTGCCTTATTTGTAAGTTCTGTATAATTTTTATTAACACAAGTTTATATGTTTCTATATATAAATTTTACATATATGTTGTTTTAATAAAGTTTGTATATACTTCTCCTGTTAGTCTTTTAGTTAGTCTTGTTTCGGAGTGTGCTAATATTTCTCAAATAATAAACAGTGGATACAAGAGAGAGAAAACATCAATCTGTTTTGTTAGTAACAATCTTCTTTTGTTACTAGTTGATAGCTCTACTTTCCGGGTGAGCGTGTTGGTGTAGAGTGGAGGGAAAAGAGGTAAAGTGAGGGAAGAGATTGAAAGTTTTGGATAAAGTGAACTTTGAAGATTACATTAGGATTTTAATTTATCCCTTCTATTTCTGTAGTCATTATCAGAAATAATGAATAGCTTTAAGCTTCTTGGTGGTGGAGAATGCATCGGACCAAAAATGTGAAGATTATGTAGAAGCCAGTATCTATTAACAGAGAAGAGGGACAATGAAATCAACAAATATTTAATAATAGTGATGACAGAAGCTTGGCTCTGGTTAAAATTTCCTTTTTAAGTATCAAGGCATATGGTAATCAATATTGAATATGTGTTAATTTTATAATGGAAAAAATTTTAAAGAGCTCAGCAAGAGAATGGACACATAAGTGGAGGGAAAAAACCCCATAACTGCTCAACTCACATGAGTTGCTCTAGTTAGAGCCCTTCTGCTCTAACTATACATACGTCGTCAGTACCTTTACCTCATATATGCTAGTTTTGTTGCTTTGGCTAACTTATGTTAACATCTCAAAGGCAAAATTTATGGCCCATTTTGTATCTTTCTATAGCTTTAGTTTAGTGAACACAGGAGACGTGCTCAATAAACATTAAAAAAAACATGGACTGGGAAGTGTGCTGCAGATTACATTAATATAATCAAAAGATAACTATTTTGATACAAATGGGAACTTAGTATATGATAAAGGATGCATTTAAAATCAAGAAAAGATGGGTAATTCAATTGATAGTGGTGTTGGATGGGCATTTGGAAAAAAGTAAAATTGGAATCAAATTTCACATTTTATACCAAAATAAATTCCTGTATAGAAAAAAAAAAATCATGGGATTAAAAATATCTTGGAGTAAAAAATGCCTCTCTATATATGACACAAAATGCAGAAGCACAGAGAAAAATATTGGTCAATTTGACTTGGAAAAAAATCTGCCTGGAAAAAATATCATGAACAAAGTAAAAAAAAAACAAATGACAAAGTGGAAATATCTGCAACTCGTATCATAGACTAAGGACTATTTTCCTGAATAAAGACTTTTTTACAAATTAGTAAGAAAAAGAGCAGTGACCCAAGAGAAAAATGAGCAAAGGACATAACATTTATTTCATTAAAATGCCTCTTAAACTCAGTCTCACTCATAAGAGAAATGCAAATCAAAACTATGAGCTACCATTTTTAAGTTATGACATTGGCAAAGATCAACAAGTTTGATAACTCTCTGTTGATGAGTATGTGGGGAAAACAGATTACTCTTGTGTACTGGTGATAGTTTTAAGTTGGTACAACCTTTATGGTAAGTACTATGCTTTGGTAAAATACACTCAAACCTCATCTTCTACCATATTTGTCTTGCTCTATCTGTATTAGCCACATTGGCCTCCTTGCTCTCCCTCAAATATGCCAAACACATTCCAGCCCCAGCACCTATGCACATACCTTTCTCCACCACCCCTGAAATGCACATCAATTTTTCCTTACCTCCTTCAGGCCTTTGTTCAAATGTCACCTTTTCAGTGAGGCCTTCTCTTATTACCCTATCAAAATCAGTGCCTCTCATTCCCTCCATTGTTCCCTTTTTACCCAATTTTACCCAGTTTTTAAATCTAAGCACTTATCATAGGAACCTACTGTACGTATTTCTCTCTTCTCCAACTAGACTGTAAACTTCGTAAAGGCAAGGTTTGTTGTATATACTGCTGCATCCCCAGACTCTAGAATAGTACAGGTTCAGCATGCAGTAGGTGCTCATTAAGTACATAATACTGAATGAATGAATGAATGAATGAAAGAATGAATTAAAGAAACTCTTTGGAGAAAAACTTAGCAATGTCTATTAAAATTAAGAATGTGCATACCCAGCAATTCCTCTCTAGGCATTATTTATAATTGTGCACACATGCAAAATAGAAAATGTACAAGGCTATTTGCTGTGGCATTGTTTGTAAAGGGGAAAACAACCTAAGGTCAACTTTTAAAATATATCATCTACATCTATAAAATGGAATCTATGTAGATATGAAAGGATCTCCAATGCTGAAAATTCTTTTGCTACCTTTGGCAAATATACATGAGACATGACCATCATAAGTCCCTGCCTTTATCACACTAAGAATGATCCCTTTAATGGGGCTTTTAATGGTAAAGAGAGTAGGAATGGACAGGTAGAAAGAATAATTTCTACAATTCTATTTAATGAGTATTAATTTCCTTGCAGAATACATAGGATTTCTACCAATTCAATGATAATCTAATAAGAAGGTATAGCTGTACACACATAGCTTTGTTCAACAAAGATCTCTTTGTAAATCCAAGCTCAATAGGCCTAAACTGGCAGTACCTATTGTTCATTTATTATGGGTAGATCTCTCATTTTACAAACAAATCTCTTAGTTATGAGAAGAGGTTTAGGGTTTCAAAATGTCTTTGGTATGTATTTCCTGATACCGGAGGGGCAGAATTCCACTCCTGTCCATCAAATGACATGCACTTGCAGCTTTAGGGCATGCTGTAGGAGTCCTCCTCTACTCCAGAGTTAAACCCATATAAAGACACAATGCATACAGGATAGTCCCCTGATAACCATATATGCCTTCCAATCTTATCAAACTAATTTGGTACTGTTTCTCAATTAAAATTTTCTAATTCCTATCTCTTTACTTACCTTTTCCCCCATTTTTTCCCCTTCCAGTTTCTCTCATCTGGAATCCTATATAAGCTTCTATCCAAATACCACCATGCAAAGTCTCATCTCACCACTAAAGGACAAAGTCTTCCCTGACTATTTTACTCTACACTAATCTAAGCTCTGCCCCTCTTTAGCCATTATCAAACATTTGGCTTTAATCTTTTTGCTGACTAATACTGCTAATTAGCTTTTCACAAGTTTTTGACTTATCTTCCAATTAGATTGTAAGCTCCTTAAAGGCAGACTCCTACATTCTGTTTTCCCTATATTCCTCATGTACCTACTTATACAGTAGATGTTCTACATGTCCTGGTTTTTAAAAGTAATATGGTCAATCCAAACAGGACCCACATGTACATTTAGTGTTCTTGACGGACTTTTCTAGAACCAATATACATCCTCTATATAAACATGGATTTTCTGCTCGCCCAGTAAATGTTCTGGGTATCAGAACTCGTCAGCTGACTCTGTGTCCCAGCCACAGGACTGCAGTTGTTCATCCTGTGGGAACTCAACTTCGATGTCATAAACAAAATTTGGATCATCCTTTTTCTTCTGATTTTTCTCAAAAAGTTCATCCATGATGCTCTTCCTTTTGGCAAGTTCCTTGTCATCTAGTTTGTTCAGGTCTTCCTCAGGATCAATGGTTGTTTCCCGTCGAATCTGTTCCATTGTTTCTGCCAAACTCTGTCCCGACAAGTAACCTCGTAAAAAACTGAATAACCTCTCTAGCTGCCTCAGGGACACTTGTTCCAGGTAACTCTTGTGTCGTGGATTATTCTTTAATTGTTCAGCAGCTCGGTTGCAATCTAGGAAGGAGAAACAAAACTATATACCACACACATATACACCACAAACTATTGGTGCACCACAAACTACTGAAAGTGTTATCTGCCATTGTAGCCATGTAGCTAAATGGCTTTTTTGGAATGAACGATTCTGCAGAACTATTCCTTTTTATTAAGCTTTGAGTGTGGTGGGGGAAGGAGGGATGTATTTTTGATTTCCTTAAAATTACTTTGAAGAGATGTTAAACACTTTTGACTGGAGAGAATGTCTGAGAAGAAAATGTAGTATTACAGTTTTAGATATTACTAGTATTCGTACTAAGAAAATATCAAGACTACAAATAACACATTTGGAGGGAGAGAAGGGAATTAATATTATTGAATAATGCTATCTCATTTAACCCACACTTCAATTCTGAAAGGGTGGGATCAATTTCCTTTCCCAGATTGGGAAACTGAAGCCCACTGGGAGCACGTAATTAAGCCAGGGTCACACATCTACCCTGATAGAGACATGATTGGAACCTAGGTCTGTCTAACTATGAAGGTCATATCATGCCATTACATAAGACTCAAATCATTCCTATTAAGTGATTTAGAGAATATTTATTATAGGAAGCAAGATAAAACATGAGGCACCTGAAAACTTTGAAAAGTTTCGTACAGGCATGATGCGCTGGCGATTTTTCCCCTTCATTTCATTCTCATAGATTAGGATAATAGCTGGAGGCCGGAACCTAATTCCACATTTCTTGGCAGTGCACGTCATTCTCACACACACTTCAGGGTAAATCAGAAGAAATCTGATGAAAAGGTGTTAGTCACATAATGACTTCCTGCAAGAGGGGGAAAAAAAATTAAGTGTTGGATAAATCATACTCCTCCCTACTTCTCCCCAGCAGATCTGGCTCTAGTCCAGTTCTAGAGATGCATGCTCCGCGTATCAAGTTCAATATTTCGAGAGCTACCCTGAAAGTTCAGCTTGGCCCTGGATTATCCTTAGTCTGTTGGATCTCTGATTCATTGAGGGGTATAAGTTTGTTCATAGATGAGCCTGGAAATGCAGTGCATTTTGGATCTCTTAGTATTCTGTACTCTTAACCAAAGATTGTATATGACCTGTGAGTCAGCCCAAGAATCAACTTACAGGATCTTTTTTATTTACCAATTAAACAAGTATGTACAAATATCCTCTATGTCAGGGTACAAAAAGTTTTTTAACTTTAAACATGTCCTGAGAGGTTCACCAGATCAGATATGTCTCCTTTGTAGTTTCCCAATCGTTTTACTCATCAAGTGTTTTTTTTTGTTTTGTTTGTTTGTTTTTTTTTAAAGATTTTATTGGGGAAGGGAACAGGAGTTTATTGGGGAACAGTGTGTACTTCCAAGCCTTTTTTCCAAGTAAAGTTGTTGTCCTTTCAGTCTTAGTTGTGGCGGACGCAGCTCAGCTCCAGGTCTAGTTGCCATTGCTAGTTGCAGGGAGTGCAGCCCACCATCCCTTGTGGGAGTCGAACCGGAAACCTTGTGGTTGAGAGGATGCACTCCAACCAACTGAGCCATTCGGGAGCTCAGCAACAGCTCAGCTCAAGGTGCCCTGTTCAATCTTAGTTGCAGGGGACGCTGCCCACCATCCCTTGCGGGACTCAAGGAATTGAACTGGCAACCTTGTGGTTGAGAGCCCACTGGTCCATGTGGGGATCGAACCGGCAGCCTTCGGAGTTAGGAGCATGGAGCTCTAATCGCCTGAGCTACCGGGCCGGCCCCTCATCAAGTTTTTTGTAATCACTTATTTAATCATTTATCTTCCTTTCTATTCTGTATGCTCCATGAGGGCAGGGAACATATTCACTGTTTACCTCAATATCCTGGCACAATAAATGGAATGTAGTAGACATTCCATACATACTTGTTTAATTCAATGTATTAAAATAAGACAGCTGCTGTACATCTTCTAAATTTTTAGTCTCGAAGTCTGATCAAAGAGGCAGACCAATGCGAAATCAGCCTCTACATATACAAGGCAATAAAGTTTACATGATTTTTAGTTCAACTTATTTGTCTCATTATGTTTTTTCAGTTACAAGAAACACAGATATTTTGCAGGTTAATACTTTCTATTCCCTCTTCCCTCCCCTGTCCCCAATGCCAAAGTAACTGAATTATAGGGATTGCTTTAGGTGTGACTACATTATTGTCAGGAAGATTTGCAAATATCAAGGAACCTAGAGGTAAAGCAGCACATAGGGTAATATCTTCGTAACATCAGTTCTGTTAGTGAATCACTATAGGAATATAGTTTTTAAACACATGTTCACCATAGAAAATGGGGTGGAGGTAGAGCAGGGAGAGGAGGAAACATATAAAATAATCATCCTTGATACCTTTCAGTTTTTTTTTCTAGGAATACAGTTTTATTCTTTTAACTACAGTATGTTTTTATATTATACATACTATTTCCTGCCTTTTAAATTAAACAATCTATGTGATTCTGTCATGAAGTGTTCTACTAAAATGCTAATCTTTATATGACTGCCAAATGTTTATCCTATAGATATACCATAATCTATATTATTCACCCCTTATTGTTGGATGTAAGAATTTTTATTCTTAGGAAATTAATCATCTATAAAGAACTACTTTTTCAAATTTCTGTGCTCTGCCTCTGATCTTATGCAATGATCCCACCCCATCTTTTTTTCTTCTCCTCTTCTCCTCCCTCTTCTTTCTTAACAAATATGGGGCTGGGTGAAAAAGGTGAAGGGATTAAGAAGTACAAATTGGTAGTTACAAATAGTCACAGTGATATAAAGTACAGCATAGGGAACAGTACAGCATAGGGAATATAGTCAACAATATTGTAGTAACTATATATGGTGTCAGGTGGGTACTAGGCTTATTGAGATCACTTCGTAAATTATATAAATGTTGAACCACTATGTTGTACACCTGAAACTAATATAATATCGAATGTCAACTGTAATTGAAAAATAAAATAAAATAATAAAACAGCAAAACAAAAAATAAATACTACTTCCAGTTCACCTCACTAAAATTTGGTCTTTTAGTAAACTTTCTAGGAGATCCTACTGAACACAATATAAATCCATACTCAAGCAAATGGCTGTACTTATGAAGAATGTATGAAACTGATACTCAATAATGTAGTTTTTGTGACAGCAAATATTTTTATTTTTTTAATTTAACTTTTATTTTTACTAATGTTTTTATTGTTTAAGACGTAAAATAATTCTACAAGGCTTATTATAATACGTAACTATTGTCCTCTGCCTTTCCTTCTCTCCATAAGCAACCAGTTTCAATTCTTTTAAGCGTTTCTTCTAAATTTATCTCCATATTTTTTAATAGCATGCTGCTATTTTCAGTTTTAGTTAGTATCTTCTGACATCTTTCCTCTTTGAGACATCCATCCTAGAATCCTGAGTTCTGCTCCAATCTGCAATGGATACTCTCTAGGCCTACTTACAGATTCAACTCAATTCATACAGAAAGATGGCACATTTACCCAACTCTTCTTCCTAGACAGTAATATTATACTTATACCGCCAGGGATCAGTGACTGTCATTATCTAGCCAACCATCCCCCACGGCACCTAACCATGTATGGATTTTGCGAACAGGAACACAAGACGATCCTCCCCCAACTCACGGTCCCACTAGTGCAAGACTGATTTTTTCACCCCGAGAGGAGTACAGATATTGCATCTTCAGGCCAACGTCTGAAACCTCCCTGAGGGGGTTGTTTTGACCCAACTGCAATGCACAGAGGCAGCACTTACCTCGACTTTGAGGCTGGGAGGAGCCTGGCGCTGCAGGAAGAGGTGGCAGCTACAGTCCCACAGACCTGACTGGAATGAACTCCCAGGCTGGAGGCTCGAATTCGCAAATACCTAGAAGTGGAGGTGGAGACCCGGAGCTGGGTAAGCAGGATCCCAGGCCATCGTGCAGGGATCACTGTGCAGCTGAGGGACCCTCGGAGCCGTTTCCACAGCAACAGCCCTGGTGAACTCACGGCGCTTGCGTCGATCCTCGCCCCGCCCCCGACCCGGACGGCGAGGGGCGGGGCGGCAAGGGAGTGAACCAGGTGCCTGGGAAGGCAACCTCCCGCGAGGCCGGAACTTTCCCGGGTGGGGGCTGCGGTGAGCGGGTAACTGCGGGGCGGAAGGGGAGCGCGCACCGAGGTTCTGTCCCGGTCACTAACTCCGTGGCAGCGCGCTCTAGGAGCTGCGTGGAGCGTATGCAGGCTCCTCGGGCCGCATTTCGTTCGGGCGCGCTCCTCTCGGGCGCGCGTTCTTCGGCATCCTGGCTGCCCGGGCTCTGGCCGTCCAAGTGGTGGCCTGGCTGCTCCTCTGGGAGGCCGCCGGGCTCACCTGGGCGCCCGCCACGGCCCTCACTGCCCCCGCCAGCGACGCTGGTAAAAGGAGGGACGGGGCTGCGGGGGTTGGGGGTCTTTGAGGGCCGAGTCGGTTGGGGGCAACCCTAACTCGCGAGTCCTCTATTATCCGCGGTTCCCAAAAGTACTTCACTCGACCTCGTCGCGCGACCCTGGAACTGTAGGGTGAGCCGGAGGAGGTTAAAAACAAAAGCCACCTGCCTCCTCTCCCACCCCGTCTTCCGCATAGCTCTATGGTCGTTCCTGGGTCTCTGGAGAGTCGGGCTTTGTGGTTCCGAGGCAGGACTGGCTACACGGTTACTACTAAAATATTGTGAATGAAGCTTGGGATGCTTGAAGCTTTTGACCACTGAGGGGCCAGCAAGGCCTCCATGCCCTGTGAGATGTGAGAATCCCAATCCAGAATACGGAGACTCCGGGGGGCCTGGGGGAAGGGAGGACGAGTAGTTTTTGTCTTACGAACATTTTTGATAATAGACTGGTTCGGTCTGGGTTTTCTTTATGACTCCGGGCTGGGCGAACTGGTCGATTCATTCTTTGGGCGCCAGACCGTGGGCTTGAGTGCTGCGCTAGGTTCTGTGGATGCAGGCCTGAGTTAAACATGGCCCGAACCCTCGTGGAGCTTTCAATGTAGTGGGGAGACAGATTCTTGCAGTGGTATTTAGAATAAGAAATAACATTTGTTAAAGAAAGGAAAGTCGGTACAAACCACATGAGTTTCTCCATCAGTAAAATGAGAATATTAGAATAGTATCTGTCAATGCAGTTCTGCTTTGGTGTGTTTACATATTAGATTTCCAAATTTATTTGAAGAAAAGATTATGAAGCCAAAAAGAATTTTTGAACAACTGGACTTGGTAGTCTCTAAAGACTGTTACAGCACTGGTATTTTGTGATTAAAAATTAGGGTTCAATTTCGAGAGCCAGTTCAGGCCACAATGACCAAATAAAGTATTATTTAAGAGGAAAAATCTTGAAGGTGAATTCAGATGCAACACATGCATTTTGAATGACTTTTTCCTTACAAATCATATAGTCCAGTATTTGCTATACCGTTTGTAAATTAGCCTTTCTACCATCCCAAGATGAATGTGATTTGTTACTCTCTAGTGTATATCCCAATAGAATTTAAAAACCTATTAATCTGACTTGTTTTCCAATTTAATATATTGGTACATATAAACCCTTACTCCCTACCCCACCTCCATTAAAATTAAACATGATGAAGAAGCATCTAGATTTGTACAAGAGATACTGTAAGTTACTTGGGAAAAGATTAGATATGCTTCTGCAAAGCAAGTAAAGATTTCTTTAAATAGCCAAGAGAGTAGAAATATCTTAGGTTTTAAAAGTCAGGCAGATCTTGCTTCTAATCAGTCACTGATTTCATTGTGAGATCCAGAGCCAGTTAGTAACTTTATAAGTCAGAGTTTCCCTCCTTTGTACAAATGACAGTAATTTTGCCTGCCTGTTTTGCTAGGTTTTGAAAATTAAAACACATGTGAAAGTCCCAAATAGATGATCTGTCGGACAGATATTTAATAAATGCTGTTTTCCCCCTTCCTTCCCTTCTATATTTCAAATGTTTTCATCTGAATGTCTTGTTTTTTTCATGCATCTTTTCAGGAATACATCTAATGGATTAAACAACATGCAATAATATATGGTGTTTGTTTTAATGTTCTTCTTACACACTTACAGCTTTTGAAAATAAAGTTAATGTAGCAAGGTGCCTGGCAGAGTTGGCGATCATTAGTAACTGAATTTTTAATTTTATGATGCTGACATTTAATAATAACTTTATTGTCTGAATTCTACATAGAGTCGATATAGTGAGATTTGTTTATTCTAAGTTTATAAAGAAACCCTTTGAATCTTTGAAAAAGCCTTCAGTTTTTTCTTTTTTTTTTTTTTTAACTCTCCCAACATCCCCACAAGGCATAAATGTACCATCTTCTCAGTTTTATAGGTGTAGATGGTGGGATACAGAAGTTCTCAGTATGTATCTGATATACAGTTTCAGTGAGATGGGATTAAAACAGATTTCCTGGCTCTTAGCCCTTCTGAGTTTTTGTTTGTTTGTTTGTTTTGGTGTCCTGGGATCACCCGAATAAAGTAATATTAATAAGTACTTATATAAAGCACTTACTGTGTAGTAGGCCCATTCTAAGTGCTTCTATATATATTAAGTTCTTATAACAAGAAGAAAAGAGATACACTATCTTATTTATAGCCCAAAGTCACACAGCTATTAAGTGACAGACTGGGATTTGAAACCAGACAATATAAGTCCAAAGTCAATGTTCCTTACCCCTACGCTAGAGGGGTAGAGATAGATTTATATGTAGCTGAACTTGCTTAAGTTTTAAAAGTTTTTGTTTTATCCTTTGGTTGGCTGAATTTTCCAGGCAAGTGAAGCCTATTTCAAACAATTAGTTTCTAATTTAAGTATTCTTTCATTGAATGCTTATTTTATTTTTAAAAAATCTTTTGGTTCTTATAGGCATAAGGGCCACTTGTTCTGAAATTATTTTGAAGCAAGAAGTTTTAAAAGATGGTTTTCACAGGTGAGTTGCCCATTGAATTATATACTTACATCAAAATACTGTTTCATACAACTTAGAACAAAAAAATCAATAGTTTAAAAATGGATAAGCTGAAAAGGTTGATTTTTTTCAAGTTATAAGTGACAGATTTATTATATGTGGTTACAGTTTGAAATAATTATCAAAATAACAGTGGGGAAGAGGAGAAAACAAACATTCATTATTTACCAGGCATATACGAGTGTTATATATATGTCTAGAAATTATATATACAGTATTCCATTTAATCTTCACAATGGTTTTGAGCTAGATGATACCAGTCTTGTTTTTCAGATGAGTATACTAGGGCTCAGAGAATTTAAATAATTTGGTAGAGGTTGGGGTGGGCCTGCTGTGACTCAAATTTAGGACTATCATACTCCAAAGCCCCGTTCTCAAGTACTAAGGTATTATACCATTCTACATCACTATTTCTGATTTACAAAACTTGGTTCCAAATGACCAAGCTGTTTCCAAAACAGAAATTATCCTCAACAATGAATGTTTGCCAGTGTTGAAAATATTTGATAAAAAAAGTGTAAACTGTTCCTCGAGAAAACTTTCCAAACTTTATAGCTTCTCAAGGTGATTAGTTTGAAAGGATTCTCAGATATTTGATGAATAAATTCTGATACATGTATTTTTAAAGTCACTTGAAGCTAAAGTATTTCACTCTCCTCTCTCATCAAAGTTAGCCTACGTGTAAATGGCTAGGATTTATAGTAGAAAGAAAGTGTATGTGTGAGTGTGTAACTCAGATTTGGGCTCAAAATGTAGCTGTATTATTTAGTATATGTATGGCCTTAATCAAGTTACTTAAGTCTTTGATACCTTATTTGATAATGATACTATTTCCCCATTAGGGTTGTGAGAATTAAATCAGAATATATGGAAGGCCTTTAATGTAGTGCTTGTCATATAACACCCAGGAAATGTTAATTATTAGTATTAATAATGAGGTAGGTGATCAAGCTGGATAATACAGTGTTAGAGGAGATATGACTATAAAGTATAAATAAACACATACATATACACACTTGATAATGTTTAAAGATCACTGAAACTGTTTCTTGTCCCTGCATTTCTCCTCAGTATATTTCAGTTTGGGTAGTTTCTGTTGCTTTGTCTCCAAGTCACTGATCTTTTCTTCTGCAGTGTCTAATTGCTTTTAATCATATCTGGATAGTTTTTATTTCAGAAATTATGTTTTTCTTCTCTTGAAGTTGCATTCAGTTATATATATAATTGGTGTCAAAAAATGTATACATATTTTAAGAAAGGAAAACTTAAAATTGTAATATTCAATATATACCAATAACAAAAAATTAATACAAATCACATTTGACTTCTGCAATTACAAGAGGTGCTCAGAGTGGTTACCATAAGTGTCCAGACACTTCTGATTACGGTGAACTACTGCTTGAGCAACGTTGACCAAAGTGTCCACTTGTATACATCTTTTTGCACCCCCAGTATATATTTCTTCTCTTTCCCTCATAGTGTTCTTGTTTTTTCTTTAAATCCTTGAATGTTAGGCATACTTATGACTCTTACTGTCCTTTGCTAATTTTGTCACTTCTGTAATTTTTAGGTCTGTTTCTATCGAATGATCTTTTCCTTAGTTATTGATCACATTTCCCTGCTTCTTTCCATGTTTAGTAACTTTTGATTGGATACTAACATTGTGAATGTTATGGATGTGAACATTTTTGAATATGGATTTTATTTTTTATAGGGTGTTAGGCTTGTTTTTTTCTGTTAGCAGTTAAGTTACTTGTTTATCAACTTGATTCTTTTAACCTTTTTTTTTTGTATAGGTATAGGTTTAAAGTTAAATCTGTCATTACTGCAAGGCTAATTTACTACTAAAAGTTTACCCAATTGGGATCTCTACGGAAAGCTTTGATCTCTGCTTGGATTGGTTGGGATGCAAATGTCTCCCTTCCCTTTGTGAAATTTTAGAATTTCTCATCACTTAGTTTTCTTGTCATTCTTTTTAGTCTTGTGGAGTTACACCTAACTCATGCTTATCTTAGTATTCAACAAAAACTCAAGAAGACTCCAATTCAGACTTCTGGAGCTCTTCCTGCATAATTTCTTCCTCTCTGGAACTTAGCTCTCTGACTTCCAGCCACTTCAGCCTTCCTTAATTTGTATCTTTTCTCACCTAAGAATAAATACTGTGTTTGGATCTCCTTCACTGCACTTGGTTCAAAATGTGCCTTCAGACCAAAAGCTGGGACAATTATATATTTAGGTTTATGGTCTACTTCAAATTAATTTTTGTATATGGCATGAGGTACAATCAAGGTTCATTTTTTTCTAGATATCCAGTTGTTTCAGTACCATTTGTTGAAAAGACTATCCTTTCCCCATTAAATTGTATTGGCACCTTTATTGAAAATGTGTGTGTATTTTGGGACTCTATTCCTTTCCATTTATCTTTATCTGTTTTCACACTAATACAGTACTGTGGCTTATGACATGAATTTATGAAAGATCTAATGGGTAGTTCTGACTTGATATAAATATTTCATCTGACTTTATAATCTTCTTTTGGAAAACTAATTTGAAATAATAGTGTTTCCACTAATTTGAATATAATGTGATACTATCTCATTAACAAGTGAGTAAAGAGGTTTACTTTAAACATATTTGTCTTACAGAGACCTTGTAATAAAAGTGAAACTTGGAGAAAGCATTGAGGACTTACAGACCTGCCTACTCTTAATTAAACATTACATCCCATCAGGACTTTTTGTGGATCCATATGAGTTGGCTTCATTACAAGAGAGAAACATAGCAGAGGTACAACTATTGGAGGATTTTTTTTTGAGTTAGAAATTATTTTAGGGCTGCTATAATTTGGAGGCAAAATAATAGGCAAGAAAACATTGTAGTATTTTATATTCATTTTGTTAAAGTGTATAAAGTAACATTTTTTAGATAGTATTTAACAAGTAAGTGATACTTGTTATACTTGTCAATAATAAGTCAACTAAACTGAGTTAGTTATTAATAAATACTTTTTGTCAGGATGGCTAGTTTAGCCAGTTAGTGACAAAGAAAATTATATATGTTTGAGAAGATTAATGAATAATAAATACTGCTTCAACAGAAACTTGGTTAGAGAGATATACCCCACCATCTGTATAATTGGGTATGGGAGGAAAGGAAATTAATATTTATTGGATCTCTATATGCCAGATATCTTCTTTTTTTAAAAAAACGAAGCAAGGTAAAATTAAGCATTAAAGAAAGATTATGTCCCACACCCTTTACATAGATTAATCTTTATAACAAGACTGCAAGTATTATCTTCATTTTATAGATAAAGATACTGAGGCACAAAGAGCCAAGTAACTAATCCAGGATCACATAGGTAAATGGAGAGCCAAGAAATGAATCTAGGATTGTCTAATTGCAAAGTTGTTGCTCTTTCCAGAAATGAATCTTAGTGCTTAATTAAGGGGTTTCCCTAACTTTAATAAGAATCACCTGGGGGTACTTTCTCTGCAGATTATTGTCTTGCTGGGAAATCTTAATTCAGTAAATCTAGACTAGACCCCAAAATCTGCTTTTAATGACTCAGGTGATTCCTATTAAGAAAATTTGGGCAGTCCTGTCTTAGTTTATAATATTATAATCTATATATGAATTTTAAAAAGGCAAAATAGATACACTTGGAGTTATTCATGATGGCAGTTTATTTTTAATTGTGTTTTAGGCCAATTTCTTCACCTGTTTTATTTATTTATTTAAATGTTTTTTTGAATAGGTAATTACTTTCTCATGGTTCAAAATTACTTTCTCATGATAGAAAAAGGTACACAGTAAGCTTCCACATATCTTACCCCCCAGATACCAAGTTCCTTCCTCTGTTCTGTTTTTTGTGTATATATAGCAGTTTCAATACACATGTTCACATACGAGTATATGGCAGTTTAGATATTAATACATATATACACGTGTGAGAAGACCTCATTGCTTTTTTTCTCATTTGTTTCTTTTCTTCATTGACTCACAAATTCTGAATGAGGTTTTTTAATTTCAAATAATAGGTCTTAAATTTAAATAGGTTTTGGCTTGTAGTGACATGGATTGGAATCATTTAAATCAACTTAATACAATTGCCTACCATGTTTTAAGAAAATGGAATTTTTATTTTGCATAGGAATATCCAGAAAGAGGTCATATGCCCACACTTTTGGTTGGGATAAGATTGGGGTGTCTGCACTTTGATTGTAACAAGAAAATTGGGTGGGGCTGGCCCAGTGGCTCAGGTGGTTAGAGCGCTGTGCTCCTAATGCCGAGATTGACGGTTGGATTCCCACATGGGCCAGTGAGCTGCACCCTCTACAGCTAAGATTGTGAACAACAGCTCTCCTTGCAGCTGGGCAGCTGTGAGCAGCCGGAGGTCCACGCGGGCCATGTGCTGCCACGAGGGGCTGGCAGCCAGCGTGAGTGGCTGCTGGCTGCTGTGGGAGTTGTGTCCTACACAACTAGACTGAGAAACAGCGGCCTTAACGGGAATTGGGGAAGGAGGATGGAGTAGAGGAAGGGGAGGAATGAGGTGGAGAGGGTGGGGCGGAGGGTGGGGCGGAGGTGGGGGGGTGGAGGTGGAAGAAGGGTTAAAAGAAAATTGAGTAGGTAAAGGGTGCCAGTATAGATTGGTTGACACGTTTTTTCTTGATTTTTTTTGGTGGTGGGGAGGGATACAGGACTTTTTGGGGAATAGTATGTAGTTCCAGGGCTTTTTTCCAAGTCAATTTGTTGTCCTTTCAATCTTAGTTTTGGAGGGCTCAGTTCAGCTCCAGGTCCAGTTGCCGTTCTTAGTTGCCATTGTTAGTTGCAGGGGGCACCGCCCACCATCCCTTGCGGGAGTAGAACCTGCAACCTTGCAGTTGAGAGCCCACTGGCCCATGTGAGAATGGAACCGGCAGCCTTCGGCATTAGGAGCACAGGGATCCAACCGCCTGAGCCACCGGGCCAGCCCTTCTTGATTTTTTTTGTTCCCTCATCTCCTAATCCCTAATTACAAGCCTTTTAAGTAAATTTACTTTTTCATTTCGGAAATTTTTAGAAAAACAGATGTCTCATTTGTGATATATAGGTAATTAGAAGTTGATTTCTTGGTATATTAAATGCTATTTCCTTTTGCCTAGTGGAATGGAGACTGTGGCCCAGTTCTTTGTGCAAAGAAACTTTATAGTGAGATGTGGTTTTATATGATGAATTTAACTGGAGAGAACGGATTTATATGTAGGGTGTGATCAATGCATTTATTTTTAGATTGGGATCTTGACGCCATAAAATTTTTGGCTGCAGCAAATAGCACAACGGGGTCTACATCAAATGGGTGATGTTGCAACAAAATGTTTTTTTTAAGGAACTTGTGATGCTTTGTGAGCAATTTGAAGATAAAGACAATCCTTGAATTGGCTCCCCATGGATAAGGCAAATCAAATAAACCTCATTTCATTTTTAGGTAGGGCTATTAGACAGATATGTTTAATCAAAATCTTTCACCTTCTGTGAAAACGGTATTATATTATATTGAAACATATGATATTGCTGTTTTATAGGTCAAAATGGAAATACCGTGTTTTTGAAATCATAAGTTTTACTCACTCAAAATATGTAGTATTAGGACTTCTGCCATGACCAACTAGGAGAACTGGGACCAAATATACTTTCCCACTTGAAACAACCAAGAGTTAAAACCCCAGTGTAAGAAAAGTATTATGCGTTTCACTTTTATAAAGTTTTACATTTTTAGATTGTATAAGTTGTTCAAAGGCACCAATAACTATGTTTTAATTGGGGAATTTTTGTTTTTAGAGCTCTCATGAAAGACAGATCTAATGTTATAAATATAGCACTATTTCATAGCTTAATTCACTTAACTTTCCTAGGGTGGTTTGTGACATGTGTAATTGAGGGTTGTTATGAAAAAGTATTGGTCCGTGTCTGTTAACCAGTGCCTGTTACTTTAGGATTAATTTTTGATGCATAATTTCAATTTCTTGATAACATGCTATTGTTTTATCTGTGGTGAAAATGTATAAAGTTATGATTTTTTTCAGATCAGCATATAGTCACTGTACTTTCTGGGGTTGCATTTATGGTTTTGGCACATGTTTGGAAGATTTACCAGCATCCGGTCATTGTCCAGATCATTTCTGATTGTCAGGTTATGATCTCCAAAAATGTTTTTTGTTGTTTTAAATCTATACACCTCCAAATATCTGAGTTTTTGATCACCTGTCATTGGTGTACCAACTTGTACAATTTTTTTCTTTTCCCCAATGTAACTAGGTTTCAAAGAAACTCACTGCCAAAATGCCTAAGTCAGCTCTGAGACCTCAAATTGTTGTTTGTGGGTTAGCTTCTGCTGGTTCTTAATTGATCTTGGTGTAAAATGGATCTAGGTCTGTCTTGAGGTTCATTCAAAAAAAATTACCTCATTTTAAAAATTGAGATATAATTCACACAACATGAAAGCCGTCCTTTTGAAATGTACAATTTAGTAGTTTTTAGTATATTCATAAAGTTGTGTGACCATCACCACTATCTAATTCTAGAATATTCTCATCACCTGAAAAGAAACCCCTTTTGAGGCTGATATTTGAGATTCAGATACCTGGAGTAAAATTGTTTTGAACTATCATCAAATAATCCTTGACCAATAGAGCCCTCTCTGAAGACCAAATTACTATTTCTACCTGACTCATTTTTATTATATCTCAGCTTAAATTCAAATTTAAAAATATTCTCAATTTTTTGGAAGTTACCATATTTTTATTTCTATGGAAGAAGTAAACAAATAAAAATAAACAAAACAACTTAATAATTAGAGAAATTGAAAATCATAGTATCATCATGAATTGTAAATAACACAATCAGGAAATTATTTTATGTCAGTTCTTATTATACTTTAATTTTCAACTAGTCAAATATTGTCTATTTTGTATTGTTTAACCTAATTGAATAGGGGAGTCAATTTAACCTGGTTTTGAATCTTGGCTCCTCTGCTTACTAGCTATATTGTTTATCCACTGGTACTTTGTTTGCTCATTTATATAATGGGGCTAAAGCAGGTCTGCATTTGAACATCAAAAAAACAAAAATCATGACTACAGAAATTCACAACTTTAACATGTACAATGAAGACATTGAAATTGTTGAGATTTTGTTTACCTTGGTTCAGTCATCAATTCAAATGGAACTGCAGTCAAAAAATCAAGAGAAGGCTGAGACTTGGCAGCAATGGAAGAATTACGAAAGATCATCAAGAGCAAAGATGTGTCATCAGAGACTAAGATCACCCACACCCTCATGTTCCCAATTACTATGTATGGATGTGAAAGTTGGACAATGAAGAAGGCTGACAGGAAAAAAATTGGTTCATTTGAAATATGGTATTGGAGGAGAGCTCTACAGATACGGTGAACCACCCCAAACACGGACAAGTGGGTCCTAGAGCAAATTAACACTGAAACATTGCTGGAAGCAAAAATGACAAAACTGAAACTGACCTACTCTGGGCGCATTATGAGAAGGCAGGAAAAGACAAAAACACCAGGAAAAATAGAAGGCAGCAGGAAAAGAAAAAGACTAAATATCAGGTGATTGACTTCATAAAAGAATGAATAGGCACGACTCTATAGGAGCTGAGCAGGGCTGTTGAGGACAGGACATTGTGGTCATCACTCATTCATAGGGTTGCCAGGAGTTAGAGCCCTCTCAATGGCATGTACCACACATAATGGAGCTAATAGTTCCTACCTGATCAGATGCTTGTGAGAATTCAAAGAGATAATGTATGTAAACCACTTTGTGCAATACCTAGCAACATAGTGAGTATAAGTACTCAAAGAAAGGTGCTTTTATTTTTATCAGGTCATATATACATCCTTGAAAAGATAGAAAGATTTGGCTCTATGTTACTTTGATTTGTACTTAGTTGTACCCAAAGAGAGTTCATTAATAAATTTCTAGTAATATTTCATAGGACTTTGCTCTTGACCCTCCTGGTGAACATGTTTATCCTTAGATAAAAGTACAGAAGACATAGTTATCAAAGTCATAAATGTAACATAATGTTGGTTGACAGATTGGGATTTCAGTTAAATCTCAACAGCCTGGAAAAAAATGGACTATATAGCCAGGAAGATTAATAGAAATAAATCTAAATCCCTGCATTTAATTAATAAAAAGTCAACTCCTTGAAAAAAGTAGAATGGAAATTACTTAAAGTTTTCTGCAAAAAGTTCAAATGAAAAATACAGGAATGAATAGAGCATAGGGTCTGTGAAACTATTCTGTATGATACTGTAATAGTGAATACATGGCATTTTCCATTTATCAGAATTCATAGAATGTACAAAATAGAAAGTGAACCTTAACTTGAACTATGGACTTTATTTAGTTGATAATAATTTATCAATATTGGCTTATAAATTGTAACGTACACCACACTAATGTTAATAGAGAAGAAAACTGAGTGTTGGGGGGCAGTACAGGGGCATATGGGGATGCTGTATTCTCAGCTTATTTTTTCTGTAAACATAAAACTGCTCTAAAAGATAGTCTTTTATTTTTTTTTTAAGACTATGTCAATAGATAGATAGATTTCACACTGAAATAAGGCTGCTTTAAAAGCTAATTCACTTTTTGGCTAAAGAAGGTAATATTGCTACTATAGTATAGTCCCTGAGTATTTATTTCCAGAGGCAACTAATATGATGAATGGTTTGGAAACCATGTCATGAGAAACAGAGAATTATGAATATTTCTTTGGGGAGGAGAAAACTTAGTGGAGGCAGCATGATTGCCTTCTGGTGTTTGAGGACCCTTAGTGAAATAAGGAACAGATTTATTGGAGATATTGTAAGCAAGGACAATTGGTGAATATTATAGATCAGAGCATCTATTCAGAAAAGGAATAACCCTTTAACAGTAGATAAAATGAGATGATTCTTCTAGTCATTGAAAGTATTCAAGCAGTGGCTGGATACTTGAAAAATACTCTCATTGGGACTGTGGTTTAATTTGATTACCTCCAAGTTTCCTTATGACTTATAAGATTATATAATTCCTTGACCTTTTCCAATGAGTTCTGTTAACTCCTGTGATTAACAGAGAAGGAACAACATGTGAAAAAAATATAGCACTTGGTGTCATTGTCACATAGGACAATTAGGATTCTTGCTGTGATGGGAAGAAGTTAGTGCTGGTTTTTTCTGAGATATGTCGGGGCTTTGCATAGAGGATCTAGAAAGAAGTGTGTGTGAGTGTATACATCTATACACAAATACAGATATGTGTAGAATGCCTATATATGTGTATATGTGTATATTTGCGTTTTTATACATAGGTATGTATATATGGATACATATGTCACACCCATTATAATTTAGGACTAATTTCTGCCATATGTGCATTTTTACTTTCGATGTATAATACTTAAGATGTATTATAAAAATACTATGGTTTTTACCATAGTATTTTGGTATGTATATATGGATATATACATGCCATGTATATATCCCTATACATGCCATGTATATATCCCTATATGGATATATACATATCATGGTTTTTACCATAGTATTTTTTGGTAAATATTTTTTTACCAATATTTTTTGGTTTTTATTGGTAAAAACCAATACTATGCCAATACTATGGTTTTTACCATAGTATTTTTAAAAGAATCCTTTACCCTTTTATAACCAATACAGAAAGAGTGCTGACCCTTGCTTTGACTTCCTGACCACAGTGCTCTTTCTTACTCACTACCATCTTCTCTGAAGAACAGGAAGTTACCAGAATGATACCAATCATTTTAAGCCATTACTGGGTTAACTATTTTTTATCATAGTTTTCATATTTATTGAATAATGCTGTATTTATACACAAAATTTTTCTTTTATCACCTAAACAGAGGTTGATAGGAAATTACATAGAAATTTTATTATGAGAAAATTTCATACCTCAGAGTATAATTTCCTCAGTTTACTTTTGGTAAACAAACTTTTATTAAACACAGATCACATCTTGTGCTTTCTTTTTAAAATTGAGGATGAAAAGGGAATGGAAATTGTTTATAAGGGAGGCGAATTTGACGTTTTTGTTTATCTGTATAGCAGTCCTCTGGTTTTACTTTTTTAAAATCTTTGTTTCTTCTTCTGGGTTAATATTTGTTTTCGTTTTGACAGGCAGTGATGGTTTCGGAAAATTATAATATAGAAGCTCCCAGCTATTTGTCCAAGGAATCTGAAGTTCTCGTTTATGCCAGAGAAGATTCACAGTGCATCAATTGTTTCCAAGCTGTTTTGCCTGTGCACTACCGCTATCATCGGCCACATAGTAAAGATGGAGAAACTTCTATTGTGCTCAATAACCCTGATTTATTGATGTATTGTGACCAAGGTGAGGGTTGCAAGTTTTTTCTGCGGGTTGAAAATACAAATAAAGGTATAGTGGTAAGTCTGAAGTCAAGGGATAACAAAAGCATGTTTTCTTTCTTTCTTTTTAACTTTTTGATTGTAAAATAAAGCACAGATGTGGAAAAACTTCACACATACATAGTTTAGTAAGTGATAAAGCAAATATCCTTGTAATTACCATTCAGGTCAAGAAATAGAACTCTGCCCTAGCAGCAGCTCCACGTGTCCTGTCTCAGTCATAGCTTCCTCCTTTCCTCTAAGGCTAACTATTCTAACTTTTAATCACTTCCTTAAGTTTCTTTATACTTTTATCACCCAAGTGGGCATTCTTAGACACTATAGCTTAGTCTTGCCCATTTAAAAAATTTTGTTATTTCCATTACGCCTCTTAATTTATCTACCCCCTACCTGCCCTCTATCCTTTTCTTTAAAATTTGTGTGTTGTAGGAGCTGGTCATTTGACTTACAGAGTTTCTCAGGGTTAGGGTTTTGCTGATTGTACTCACACAGTTTATCTGACCTCTTTATTTCCTGGAAATTGACAGCTGGCTCCATAGGTATGATCAGAATCAGCTTTGCTGCTTTTGGCAAGGCATTAGGTGGTGCTGTGTTCTTTATGAGTAGGTGTATAATGTCTGATGTGTTTCTTTTCTCTGCCTTTTATCCTCATTGCCCCTTTGCTGCTTTTTGTTTATTCATACTGATATTGCAGGACTTGTAGCTGTAGGTGTTTTGTCTCCAGCATGTATTTTGGTGTTTGAAGGGATACTTTATCACCTATTTTTGTTGTAAATATTCGTGAGTTTTTGGTTTTGGTGTAATTGTTCTTTCTGTTTCTATGTGTGGATTTGAGTAAATTAAAAAAAACGATGCCTTCAGCATTTTCAGTCTTCTTAGAATCAAGACTTTAAGAAACTGTTTTCAGATTTTGATTCTTTGTGTTTGCAAATTGGGCTGATTAGAATGTTTGCAGCAGTTAGTAGCACTGTTTCTAAAGATTAGCAGATAGGAAGTTTTTAATCCATACATTTGCTGCCCCCATATATTTCATGAGGAGAAAATAAAGTTTTCAGCTATGTTAGCTTTGTTCATCCAACCTAATTTTCTGTTTCTATTAATGGTACCTTTTAATTATGCTAAATAAGTTTTGAAAAAGTATCCCCTCCTAAGAGAGCATCAGGGGTTCTGGTGTTTTTGGTCTGAATGCTGTCTGTATAGGTGTGTGTACTCTATGGAAATTTATTGTGTTGTATGCGTAGAATCTGTTCACTGTTCTGAATACATGTTATACATCAAAAAAAGTTAAAAAATTTAAAAGTGGCTCTTAGTATGATAGGATTTGTTAAGAACTTGTGTTCCACCTCTGCACAGTCTTTGTAATTTTATAATTTCTTAGGCATTCACTTAGAACAGGCTGCCAAAATAAAACAGCATGTGCTAGATGGATGCAAATCATGGACATTGAGTATTAAAATGTTTGAATACTCGGATCCCAACATGAAAGACAGGCCTAGCCTCTAGAACAGATACAAGTTTTCTGATATGATCTTCTACCACTTTTTTTCAGAGTTTCCAATTTTGAAATGCTGGGCCCAGTCAGAAGTGGCAGCTCCTTGTGCTTTGAAGAATAAGGATATTTGCAAATGGAGCAATATGAAATATAAATCAGTAAGTTAATATTTTATGTTGTTTTTAGATCATGTGGCCTCATTTAAAACTATCTATAATGTTTCTGCCACACTTAAGGGACGAGAATTTTTATATCCTACCATAGAAAGCTGTTTTTTTGTTTGTTTTAATGTTGTTTCTCTGCTATTGATGGCAACAGTGGTTCCTCATTTATACAGAGTCATAGAATCATTTAATTTGTGGGCTGGAGATTTAGGGTTAGTGCCATGCCTCTTTGGTCCAGAGCTTAATAGAGCTGATACGCTTTTTAAAGGTGTAGAATGGCAAAGAAATTCAGTGCTTTGTCCATCTTGTTAAAACTTTATCTTATGTAGAATTTTTTAAAATTAATTTTGAACAAAATAAATTAACTTCATTATATTTCACAGAACAAGTGAAAAAAGGAAAATAAAACTCAAAGTAGCATCAACGACGATAGTTTTTAGACAATTGTGTTGCTATTATATATCTCAATCTAGACTGTTTCAGGCCATTTTTATAGTTTTGACCTTGTTTTTAGTTATAAAATTAATTAAGTATTAATACTTCATTAACACTGGCTTTGTCGCAGGAGTTTACAGTTTTCTTTCTACCTTCTTTAGTTAAGATAGTCTACTTCTTTCCTCTCTTCAGAGTGTAAGTCTTTGTACAATGCCTTCAGCCCCTCTCCCCAGTTCCAAGTTCGGAGGTGGGACTGAAAATTCCAAGCCTTCAATCACATATGGTTGGTTCCATTGGCAACCCGCCCTCATCCTTAGGTGCTTCATCAAGATAACAAAAGACACCTTGCTCACTCTCAACAGGAAATTCCAAGAGTTTTGGGAGCTATGAGCCAGAAGAAATAATGAGAAAACCAAATACGTATTTTTTTATTATAAATCACAATACCACACATACAGTATCTGAATTTTTTCAAACTGTAAAATACATCTGGAGAATTACATTTGATTTTCTTATGTGAATGAAACTATGACTAGTGTTTATTTATGACTTACTGATTTTAAAAATTGGTAGTGTGCCTTGCTAAAGAATAAGTAATTATCTTATTGAAACATTTTGAATTCAGTTCTCTTTAAGACCAGGTAACTTGAAATAAGAGGTCATAATTAAGCAGTTTAATTTGTTTTTCTTTATTTTGTGTTACATTTCTTGTTTATATATACCAGAAAAATAGGTGACCATTACTAAGGTGGTGATCTATACCAAGGCTTGTTTGTTTAAAATGCCATTTTTGAAAGATAATTTTCAGATAGTGCTTTGTTACAGATTGTGTTGGTAACATTTTTTTTATGTGAAATCATAATCCAGGTATTTATAAAAAGAAATAAAAAATAAAAATATCCCCAAATTACCTAATTTTAATGTTTTTAAAAACCTATTTTTAAACCATGAAATTTCCCAAAGTTTCTAATTAAGTCCCTTTATCTTCATAACCAAATAGAAAATAGAAACTAAGTTGCACGTAGGAGAACTTTTGCATTACTAGTCAGTATCACAACTAATTTGATGTTGTGTTAACAGTAAAGGACCCATTCAATTGTGTGATTTGTGAACAACGAACTTTTAAAAAAGCTAGTTGGGGAGAGAAACAGCAAAACAGAAATGAATGGATACTTTAGTTTTATTATTGTTCTAATATTTTTTAGGGTTTCAACTTAGAATTCTGTATTCTAATATGAAACATAGTAAGAGGAACTGAATGTTTATATTGATTACAGAGGTGACATTGAGATATAGCTGGCCTTTTTTGGAAAGAATATCTTCAACTCTGTCAAGGTAGAAAAAGTCAAAAGTAGTGAGAATTTAAGAATTATTATGGGATATGATTCTGGTTTGTTTACATTAAATATTGAATCCAATAGAATCTTTCAAACAATAATGTTACATGTAGTGTAGCATTGGTTGAAAGATATTTAAAAGAAAAAAATTTAAAAATAAAGAAATAGTGATCTCACTTAGGACATGCATTTTGAGTGTCTCTAACTTCTCTATCCATCTCTCTCCTTAGGTATATAGGAATGTGACTCTGCAGGTTCCAGTGGGACTGACTATACATACCCCTTTAGTATGTTCTGTGACTCTGCTCATTACCATCCTGTGTGCTACTTTGATCCTTGTGGCTGTTTTCAAATATGGTCATTTCTCCCTATAAGTTTTATGCAATTAAATGCTTCCCATAAACCTAGATAAGACCTATTTACTTGTGATTAGAAATGTTCTAGAGTTATATCATTACTTTTGTCTTCATTTTTGCCAAAAATTATGTTTACTAGAAGACATTTTGGATCGTTCTCAATTAATTTTAAAACAGTGCTCTGTTATGTACATTTGATAATCCTCAAGCATCAGGAGCCAATAGGGGAAACTTAATTCTGTTAAATTACTGTTTATTTTGTGAGAAGTGACTTTATCTTCATTTGGGTTATAACAATGAGTAGTTTATGTCCTAGAGACAAATCTTTCTCATTTTGTGAAGAGGAACATTTAAATTTAAGCTAAAAACTGAGAAAATAATTATAAATAAGAATAAAATAATTTGGATGAATCAGTATTTAAATGCTAATTTTATTAGAATATTGAAATTGTCCAGAGAATCAAAGAAAATCATTATGTAGAACAGCTAAGCAATTATTAATATCAAAATTGGTTATTCCTTAAAATACTTCCATTCTCCTATGTTTTATACTCTTTTGAATATATGAATTAACAAAGGGTTTGATGAAACTATGTACTAAGATTTCTCATTTAGTACTAAATTTGTCAGGAAGACAATTCAGATTGTCATTTTAAAGTATATTTTATTAAGTTGTACATTTACAAAAAGTCTTTTTTATATCTTCAGGTGATTCTTATTTTAAACAAAAGATCTTGATTCACTGGTTTTCTTTGGAAAAAATTAAAAAATAAAGTAAGTGATATAAGCTAATTAAAAAATAAAAGGGCAGGCATGCCCTTCTATTTATTTAGGGGCAACTTATTTAGGGTAGGTGTGCCCCAAAACAGAAGCCATTAAACCAGGATATGTTGGAATTGTTTGTTTTAAATGAGTAATGGGATGTGATACATGTTTACATATGTAATTACTGCTTAATTTCCTAAAACATTATGTTGTTTTTATGGGAATAAATCTTCCATAATTTGACATCTACAGCTTGACTAGTCATAACACTTATTTTTGAAGATGTGTTGGAGAACTTAAGTATTGAAAAAGGTAACCCAATGCCATAAAGCAGAAATATTCAACATCTTTAAAATGACTAAAATTTCAACCCAGTCTAGTTTCATATCTTTAGTGATTTCTTACAAGAAAGAATTCCATGTTTTACAAGCATTTCTTTCACAATGGAATAATATAATGGCATTGAAATAGAATTATGTGTCAGTTAAAATTCAGTAACATTGACAACATTTTAGAATATGGTTAGATCGGTGGGGTTAACATGGTACTGTATGAGCTCTTGAGAGAGACAGAGAGAGAGAGAGAATCTATATATTCTTTTGCACATCAGAACCAAATTTCATCAGTACTCCAACAAGTTTCCAAGTAACATTTGAAATGGTGACTTAGAATGTGATTCATTTATACCGATATTCAGAAGTGTAAAAAAATGGTTGCAGATAACATCACTTTTAACAGAACAGAACATTTCTGGTTTGGAACTATTTATATTAGCTTCTTTGGATACTTAAAAAATGAATAAGCACTTCATTTTTTAAAATCAGTTTTGTATTTATCTATATGGTCTTTTTGTTTTAAGGCTAAGAAAGTGGGTACTGTTCTCTTGGTATTAAGTTCCAGTATTACACTTTTATGATTTATTTTTCTTAAACTATTGTGTTACATACTTTTGGATGAAAATAATAGTGACACAGATTACCTCAACTAAGTGTGGGGGGCAGGTGTGTGTGTGTGTGTGCGCGCCACTCCACCAGGAACTTAGATATTGTAGGTAGATTTCATGGTTAATGGTACATATGTGGCTTGGGAACTAGATACATCTATTGAAGCTCTAATTATTTCTAAAAATAATGAGTTTAAGGATTATCCTAGTCAGATACTCACTTCATTTCAAACTACTCATCTATATTTTGATAAGTGATGCTGATTGACATGATATGGAGATAAAGAAATTAGAGTGAGGTGACCAACACCTGTCTGTATCATCCCCTAAACTTACAAATATGCTATTGGCCATTAGTTGGAATGAAATAATATGGACTAAGTATGCTCTTCAGGATTGTCCTAATCAGTGATAGGATGGTGGGTTTAGCTAGCTACTTGATTCCTTGCATCGTAGCCCTTACTTCTGGAATACTTTCCTCCTGAAGTATATCTTTTTAAATAATTCCTTTAGTAGATCTCTGTTGTTGGTAACATCTTTGTTTTTGATTGATGATACATTTATTTTACCCTCACTCATATGACTGATAATTTAGCTAGGTGTACACTTCTAAGTTTGGTTATTTTCTCTTGGTACTTTGAAAATATTTTTCCATTGTCAACTGGCACCTATTGTTGCAGTTGAGAAATCTGCAGTAGATTTAACAATTGTTTATTTATAGGGTACGTCTTTTCTTTCTGGTTGTTTTATCTTTGGTATTCTTCGGTTTCACTTTGTTTGAGAAGATTTCTTTTACTTATCGTGATTGGGATTCACTTTGCTTCCTGAATCTGAAGGTTCTTGTCTTTAATCAAGTCTGGAAAATTCTTAGCTATTAGCATATACTGCTCCTTTGTTTACTTTTCTCTCTCCTGGAGTTCTCATTAGGCTTCACAATCTATCCTTATGTCTCTTAATCTTTCATATTTCCTCTGTCTCTGGGCTGCTCTCAGTAATTTATTTAGTTCTGTCTTCCAGTTACTAATTTTCTCTTCATCTGTGTGTAATCTGCTATTTAATCCAGACATTGGCTTTGGTTTCAATTGTTATATTCTTTATTTCTTGAAGTTCTACTTGGTTCCTTTTCAAATCTGTTTGGTCATTTAAAAAAAAGTTTCTTGTTTTTTGCTCATGTCTTATTTTGTTTAATCATTTTAATAAACTTTTTATATTCTGTAACCAGTAATTCCAATATCCAAAGTTCATGTGCTTCATTATTCTGTGTGTGGTGTCTGTTAGCTTATTAACTCAGGTGTATTGTAATTATATTTTTGGTGCTCATGTTTAGCTTTTGATACCCTGTTTATCTGTGGAAATCCTTTCAGACCTGGATTGAGAGTGAACCTGTGCAGTGAGGATTTATATTTGTTTCGTCCAGGCCTCTAAGTACTACTAGCTTGGGACCGCTTTCTTGACTTGAGGTTTCCTGGGCAGTGTAGGAACTATAAATTTGAACTTTCAAACCCATGTGAGGGAAAGTTTGTGGTTATGAATTCTAAAGGGAAATTTTTTCCCCTCCATGCCAAGTCCAAGCTAAAACATAGAAATGTTTGCTTGTCTCCATGGGTTGGTAGGGAACTTTTTTCCCCCAAGTCTGTTCTTGGAGGATGTAGCGCTTTAAGTTTCCCAGCCTTTTGCAGGATCAGAGTCCTAACTCCATGTACAGGCCGGGGCCTTATCTTTGGTCTCCTGTCTCTTGAGCAGCCAGTAAAACCTTAGAGATTTCTGAGATTAAATAGATATCCTCAACACCACCATGGCTTCAGTGCCCTACTCATCACACTGGTTTCTTGCTTCCTCTTTGGGTTGAGTTGTGGAGTTTGAAAGACATCAGGGATATATTTTTCTTTCTTGGAAACTTAGTTATACCTTTGAAAGGATGTTCTATTTTATCCAGAATTTCTGTGTGTTTAATAAGGGACTGTTTTTCAGGTTATGTAATAGTGTGCCATATTTCTTCTTAATTCCTTTCTCTTGTATTCTCCATATAATTTAAGTTTTTTGCTCTACATCTTAGATAAGCACAATCTGGCTACTTTTATACATTTCCACTGGTATCTTCCTAGTATTAGTCATGATTACTGCCTCCCTAGTTCATTTCCCTTCTATTCTTGCATCTCTATATTCCATTCTCCACATAGCAATCTAGTGATCTTAAAGTGTAAACCAGATAACATTATTTCCCTGCTTAAAACTCCTTACCATGGCCTTCAAGATCCTTCCTGACCTGAGTCTTGTTTGCTCTAATGTTTTCATTCTACACTGTCCTCCTTGCCCTAAGCTCCAGCTACAAGGCCTTCTTAACTGACCTTAGCAAGCCCTTTTCTTCCTCCTTCTGGTTGTAATCTTTTTCCGGGTGCTTCTCTTAGTTCGCTCTGTTCTTGGCTTAAATGTCACCTCCTTGGCTTCTGTGGTCACCCCATCCAAAGAAACCTCCCCAGTTTTTTCCTTATACCAGACATCATTATTTTAATTATTGTGTTTTCATATTTGTAAGCTCCACAAAGGCAAAGTGAGTCATGTTCACCCTTGTATCCCTGATGCCTTAACAGTATTTGGTACATAGTAGACACTCAAATATTCATAGAATTAGTGAATACATTGATAACGCCTCCAAGGATAAAACATGGACACTTCAATTTGTAAGGAGGTGGAGCTCAATTTAGCAGCAAAATAATAGTAAGTCTGTAGGTAAAAAGCAAAATGGATAATGGATGAGTTCCCAGAAACAAATGTCCTGGAGCAGATTCATGTAACAGTAATATCTGTCAGCATCTTTGGTTAGCACAGACCTGGAGACAATGCTGAATTAAGTGAAGGACTGGCGTGCTCTTAATGTAAAGACCAAAAGAGGAGGGGGAGGCTAGAAGACGAGGGAGAGGGAGAGGGAGGCAGTACACATCTCCAAACTACAACTCCCAGCAGGCCCCACGCGAGTCCCGCCCATTGGAGAGCGGTGCCCGTCTCCGCCCCGTGGAGCTCCAGGCTTCGGGTGGGGAGGGGTGGTACCGTGGCCTCGCTCCTCCTTGCTCCCCGCCGTCGCCCTCCCCCAGGGTTGTGGCCACGCGCAGCGGCGGCGGTTGTTCCGCTTCCCCTCCGGCCGGGGCCGTCGCCATTGCCGAAGGCTCCTTGCCCTCCCCTCCCGGCGCCTGCGGGGCTCGGCTGCCGCTCGGCCTAGCGGTAGCAGCGGCTGCGCTACAGCGCGGCTCCTCTTCTCGTCCCCCTTCCCCTTCCGTCTCCTTCCCGCCGCGAGCCGCGCGCTTGCCCAGGGCGGCTCCGGACCCCGCCGGGAGCTCGGACGGAGGCGCCTCGCTGGGGCGGGGACCTTTCCTCGCCTGGGGTAAGTGTGCAGACAGGCCGGGACGCGGGCCATCTCTCTCCTTCCTTCTTCCTTCTCCGCGGCCTGGCAGGCTCGAGCGGCCCGGAGCAGCCGACCTGCCCCGCGCAGGGCCGGGGCAGCCGCCACCTGCGTGCCTGCAGCCGCGACTTCTGGGGCGGTGGCTCATTGTCTGCTCCCTAGGGCTGTTTTCTCCGTTTTAAGCCCGAAATGGGAAGCTGGCTGGGCAGGTGAGGTCTCACTCTTCCTGAACCCAGCCCTGCCCTAAACCGTGTCGCCACGGATTCTGCCCTGTCTCTGTCTGCCTTCCGTTGCGTTTCAACCTCCTCCTTTTTCTCCGTTTACTTTAATTTTCAACCAGACGTCTTGAGTTTTATTTCCCGATTTTTTCCTCTCTCACTGAGTCCCAGCTCCTCCTTTCTACCCCTCTGTTCATCCCGTTTCACTGCTCAAGCATATTGTCTAAGGCTCTTTACTCTTTCTAAAGTATAATCTGTAATTTCCATATTTCACATTAGTAAAAACGTACAGTTTTCCTGGGGTTTGAGGGCCTCCACTTCAGAACTTTCGGATCTTCTCGTGATTCTTATTTGATCTTCAGCCAGGAGGTGAATATTTGCTTCTTTAGGTAATTTAGGTGAAAATTGACTTTTAACCATGTTTGGCTTTCTTTAAAACTGCACACACATACAAAACGCTCCCACAAATTCCTCCGTGGGCTCAACTTTTGGCCAATTCTTTAAAGATAAAGTCATTCAGTAACTGAAGTGTGAAAAGTAATTGCCATTGTCAGTTGGTGTGGGGTTGTGCCCATTCTTGTATCTTAATTTTAATGGGGTTACTCTGGGCAGTGTGAGCGTGATTTGTTTCCTCCTTGATAAATATTGTCAACTCCCATTGACACAATTATCACAGTTCCACTTCACAAGTGATCTATAGTTTTCTTTTTTAACCTGTGTAAAAAGACAATTAAAATGCTTAGGCCTAAAATTAGACTCCGAGAAGCTGTGTTTTGGATCAAGGTTGTGCACGTCACGTTTTTCCCCCTGCTCTGTTTGACTCTTCCGCTCTTATAAGTAGGCAGGATATTGAAATATACAAGAATTTGCTCTGGGGGTTTTGTTTTTGTAGGGTTATCCAAAAGAATAACATTAAATGAAGTAAGATTGAGATGAAGGCAGTGAATAGTAATTTTTAAAGCAGGTTAGAACTTGTCAGCTTTGCCAGAAGTTCTGTGGCATTCGTAAAACACACTCGTAGTCACTTCTATATATTTTATATATATGAAAAAATACATATAAATGAAAAGCTTTGTGTATATTCTGTTAAGGGTATTGATTTAAGGCAGTTCTTTCATCATCGGCTTTTAAACCTTTCTACCTATTAATTAGCCAAGAACACTGATTTACGGTGTGAAAAGTGAACCTCAAAATGTTTTTGACCTGTAATATATGGAGGTCTTAAACCCACTTTCAGGTTTTGGTGAAAGAGGTTAACCTAAATTCAGTGAATTTTTTGTTTCCACTAAATAGTACATTGTTACCAAAATTGCTTAGTACTGAGCTTCAATACTGTCAACATTTGGTAGTGTCAGTTGTCCTTAACTTCATGGGAGGTCTGCTTAGCCTAAGGTGTTAAGATATAGTAATGTTAGAGTGAAACTTGGTCTGTGATGAGAGCTTCTCTGCCAGTTCTTTCCATAAGCCGATACTTTTACTAAGGAAGAGCTCCTGGGTATTGTGCTTCACTTAGGGCCTTGATTCCTGCTTACCAGTTATTCAAAGAAAGAGTTGTTCTGGACTTTGTGACATTGAATACTAACCTTGTGAATTCAAATTCATAAAGCGACAGTAAGTTTGTAGTTGGAGTATATCTACTAAACAAATGAATAGGGGTTCCTATGTTTCTCTGATGCTTACGATAGGCCCGTTTCCAAGATGTGGTTAACAGTGGTGTATATTTCTTTTCAATTATACTTTTTAAAAGAGAAAACTTAGAACTTGTTCAGGTAGCCAAGGATAAACTTGCAATTATACTTTTTTTAAAAGAGATCTTGTTCAAATAGCTAAGGATAAAATAAGTAGGTACTGTTAAATCCTTCCTATGCTTAATCTGTCAATATTGATTATTCTAATATTAAAATACAATGTTCCTTTTGGAATTCTATATTTTGTACTTTTGATGAAAACTTGAAAGTGGGCCTTATTTAAGGCTTTAAGTCTTCAAGTTTCTGATCAATTTATTTTCCAAAGCCCTTTCAGTTAGTTGGAGGGCTAATTGATTTCAGATTAATCAGAGGGAAGGTGTTACGTTACTCACAGATCTCAGTTGTCTCTCCTATCCTTCTTGTACCTTGGCAGAAGCAGAAAGAGAAGGAAAAAATAGCTCCTATTGCCATGAAGAAATACTGATTGTTTTCTTCTGTGATCAGAATTGAGTGACACTGCATCTTCATTTTAGGATCACTAACCTGATTAAGAGTAGTCAATCTGAACACTCACACGGGATTTGCATTCTAGCTTACTAGTATCTCCGAGGTAAGTTAATGCTTGTCCCACGTACCCCAGGTGGTTAAGGCGGTTAGGAGCCGGAGACCTGGGTTGGAATCCTGGCTCTTCTGCTTGATCCTGGGCAAGATACACATTCTTTTTCAAGACTTGATTTTTTTCATCTGTAAAATGGGAATAATAATAATAATATAATAACAAATTTCATAGGGTTATGTAGGGCAAATGAGATAATGCAGGTAAAGTACTCAGCAAATATAGTGCTTAAGTGTTTAATAGATGTTAGTTAATATTCCATTCTAAAATAGGTTTTACATTTAATTACTTCTACAGCAAATGTTCTCCTCCCAAACTTAGATTTAAGACTTTCTGAAAGAGGTTGGAATCTCAAGACCAAGTTTCTGATGCCATAACTGTTAAGTTAAAAATTGTTCTTCAGGAAAAAAAATAGTTTCGCCACAAATAAAATACAGATTTTTTGAATACAGGTTTCTCAGATTTAAAAAGTATGTATATTTCTCATAGAGTATTTGGAAAGTGGTGAAAACTATTAAGGAACAGGACAAACATCACTTTAGTCTCAGCCCTCAAGGATAACCATCATAACAGACTAGAATACTGTTTTTAAAATTAAATTGCAAAAGAGGAACATGCTTATTATAAAAGGTTCAAGCAAGTCAATTATTTAGAGTAAAAAGGAAGGATTAATCTTTCTAGTCCCATTTCTTAGAAGTACCCCTTTTGTTTTTATTTATGCAATTAGAAATAAGTACCGTGTGTGTAGTTTTTACCTTAATTTTTTTAATAAAAAATTGATCATTATATATTATTTTCCATATCAATACATATAGTTGTATATCATCTCAACAGTAATGAGGTATTCCATTATATGGTTGCACTTTCATGGGCAGTTATGTTATTTTCAATTTTGAGCAACTTAAACTGAAGTCTCAATGAACTTCTATATCTCTGCACATGTGTATATATGTGACTATTTCTATAAAAAGGATTCTTAAAGTGTACATTCTTAAGTTTCAGTAGATGCCAAATTGCCTTCCTAAAAGACTGTACCAATCTATGCTTTCTTATCTATACTTCCTTATTGACTTGTATAAGCTTTTTATACAACATAGATATTAATCATTTACCTTCTGTTTAAGATTTTTCCCGTTTCACCTTTATCAAAAAGCATTTTTCTATATTGTCTTGTACTTTTTAATATTAGTTTCAGGTGTACAGAACACTATAATGATTAAACATAACCTCAAAAATTGATAACCCCAACAAATCTACCCATCTGACAGCATACCTAGCTGTTACAATACCATTCCTTATGCTGTACTTTACATCCTGTGACATACATATATATATATGTAAATTATAGTTGACATTCAATATTATTTTATATTAGTTTCAGGTGTACGGCACAGTGGTTAGGCATTTATATAATCTATGAAGTGATCCCCCCAATAAGTCTAGTACCCATCTAACACCCCACGTAGTCTTTACAACCTTATTAACTATATTCCCCACACTGTATTTCACATCCCTGTGACTGTTTTGTAACTACCAATTTGTATTTCCTAATCCCTTCATCTTTCTAACCCATCCACCATATCTTGTATTTTTAACAATTGTTGTGTTTTAATCTTAATCCTTCTGGACTTTTTTTTTGTTCGTAGTGAGGGCGAGTAAGAAAGTTTAAAAAATATATAATAGTTTGACTACTGAAATAAAATATGGGTATAAAAATGTTTTTAGGAGTTTGAGGTTGGTGTGAAAATTAGTCACGTTATAGGGATTCAGAGAATAATATTGTAATGGTGTTATTGTAAGCATCACATCTGAAATGCCCTTTCTTTGACCCCATCTCATTATCTACTTAATTCATCCTCATCCTTTAAATCTCAGTCTTTGAAAGTAGCTTTCTTTGGGAGTCTTTCCTGAGTTCCACTGTGATTTAGATATTCTTACTGTTTTTGTACTGAGGGTGCCAAAAAACTGCAAAAAAAAAATAAATAATGTATACACATTTTAAGATAACATCGCTTAAAATGTGTATACAATTTTTTGGCACCCCCAGTATATTTTCTTAACATGTTACTTCATAGCCTTTATTTGCAATGTGCTGAAAACACATTAGTCTGGAAATGAGTTATTTCTCAATTTTTGCCAGTTGAAACCAATCAGAGTGGGAGGAGATGCAAGAAGACCTCGGTAGTGTTAATTAAAAATGATCCACATGTATACAGGGCACTTTTAACCCACAGTACTCTTTTTCCTTGTCTTTCTGATCAAGCTATTACATTGGTAACACTTTTTTCATGTAAATGTTTAATAGGTTCTGGAAAGATAGAAGGTTTTATTTTGTATTTCATACGAACAAGGTATATTTCAAGATTTAATCTTTAAAAAATTAATTTCTATTTTTAATTTTAAGATTACTTAGTAATTTAGTCTTGTGAATGAAGCAGAATTGTTATATAATAAACACATGAGCAACAAGAGAAGGAATAAAATATTTAGACAAAATTTCAGGTGCTTTAAAGAGCAAATTATTAGAGAATAAAAAGTTACATTGGCAGCTATAACAATAGAAATATAGCCAGATGTTTGATAAAATATCTCTGTTGTAAAATTTTTCTAAATGTTTTTTCATCTTCCTGATTAAATATTTGAAAAGAATAAAGTTTTTTTTTTTAATAAAAAAGTATGTTTTATTCTATTACCTATAGGTAGCCATTGTTGATATTTTGGTATGTTTCCTGCTAGTATTTTTTCTTTGTGTATATTTGTGTGTACATAGTTTACTTTTATAAAATTGGAATCATATTCTATATAATTTGCTATCTTGCTTTTTTAACTTAACCTTAAATATTGAAAGTTTTCCTTTGCCTTAAATTTTTTAAAAAAATGATTATTTAATATTTATTTTAACATGCCATTCTAGAGCTGTGCCTTAGTTTCACTGTTTTCCTATTGCTGAAAGTGTAACTTATTTATAATATTTTATATAAATAATGCTATGGTGAATGTCTTTCTATTCATTCCTGATTATTATTTTAGAATATTTCTTAGAAGTGGAATTACTGAATGAAAAGGTGTAGCATTTAAAAGTCTTAAATTATCCTTCCGAAAGGTTGGATGTGTTACCATAACTAGCAGTGTGAATCTTATTTTATTGCTATCTTCATTAAAACAGTCATTCTTAATGAAGTTAATAAAATTTGCTTATTGCTAGGCAAATAAAAAATAATTTAATTTGCATTTCTTGTAACTAATTTTGTTTTTGTTAATTTGATTTATTTCTGATAAGTACACAGAAGGAGCAACTAGTAGATTTTCATGTTCACTGTTATTTTTATTATCTTCCTGGACTTCAATAGAATTTTATTTACTTATGTTTTCCAGATTCATCATCTCTGAAAATAATAGTAACTTTTGCTTACTTTCCAATAGTCAAAACATTTATTTCTGTTTTAGTTCTTTATCACATTGGGCAGAATCTCCAAGACATGGTTAAATGAGAAAGGTGATAGTTGTCTAGGAATGTCTCTGGTATTTTTGCAGTTAAGGATGATGGCAGTTGTTGGTTTTAACAGAGATTCTTTATAATTTTATTCTGTTCCTACTTTACAAAAAATGGGAATGGCTTCTGAATTTTATCAGATATTTTTGTAACACGTATTAAGCAGATGATAAGGGGTTTTTTGGTCTTTTAACTACTGATAAGTGTATATAATAATAAATTCTCTAATGACCAAAGGTACCCTAAGGCATATATATATGAGGAACCAAAACCCCACTCATGTTAGTCAAGTGTACAGAAGTATTGAAAGGATAGAGAATCTCATAGAAATTTAGTTTAATAAGAGTATACAGGCCATCTGGTAACCTCTGTAGTCTATTGAGGAATCTTTACTTATTCATGAGTCAGTTTTGATAACTTGTATTTATGCAGATTATATATTAAAATTTTCAAATTTATTATATAGACATATTTAATCTTATAATTAAAACCTAGTATTCATGTCTATCTTTTATTAGTGTTTTTGTCATTTTTCTTAATTTGCCAAATATTTATCTACTTAGTGGTGTTTTTGTTTTTTTTTTTAAATAACCAGCTTTGAGATTTATTCTATTGGTTTTCTGATTCTCTTGATTTCTCCTGTTCTCTTTATTTTGCCCTTCCTTTTCTTCATTATTTTGTTATACTTTTTCTAACTCAATAAATTCTTAGTTTCTTTTTTATAAAATAATTACAACATTTAGTGCTCTTAATTTACCTCTGAGTACAGCTTTGGCTGCACTCTATGTGAATGATATTTTTATATTCATTACTTTACAAATAGTTGGTAGTTTTAGGTTGATTTCCTTGTTCACTCAGGAGGTATTTAGGACAATTCTGTTCACTCTGTTTTCTTTCCTTGTCGTCAGTGACTGTGGTCTTTTAAAATATCTTTAACTTTATTGAGGGTTTCTTTGTGGCTTAAATCATAATCCAATTTGGTAAATATTCTTTGGAAACTTAAAAAAATATTATCTGTTTGCAGGGTAGTGTTATATATCTGTTAAACTATATTCAGATTATCTTGTTTGATTTATTATTCCTTATTAATAGTATACAACTTAGTCCTTATTAATTTTTTAATCTTAATTTGTCAAAGACTGAGTGGTAGCATTGTTTCTGAGAAGCTTGTTCTCACATCGGGAATATACATTTTTTTTTTCTTCTCTCTGAATACTATCTTCCCTTCATATGTGACTGTTTTGAAGAGGCCTCCTCCGCTCAGCCATCTGAAATAGTATCCACCTACCCCTGCTCAGTATCTAACTTCTTGCCCTTCTGTAGGTTTTTCTTTACAGAGAGGAACTTCTATCTGAAGTTATTTTTTTCATTTACTTGTTTCTTTATTTCATTGTTGTTATTCTATTCAGAGCTTAGAACAACTTAGATATACAATATGTCTTGATTGAATAAAAAAGTATCAGTTTCTTTTATTTCTAGTGATTAAAAATTTTTTTTTAATTAATAGACTTTATTTTATACAGCAATTTTAGGTTCACAGCAAAGTTGAGCAGAAGGTAAGAGTTCCTGTATACCCTGAGCTTCCCCTTCCCTGTCCCCAGCTTCTCCTATCATCAACATCCTGCAGTGTGACACATTTGTTATAATTAATGAACCAACATTGACACATTATCCAAAGTCCGTAGTTTACATTAGGGTTCACTCTTGGTGTTTTATATTCTATGGGTGTGGACAAATGTATAATGACATGTGTCTACCATTATAGTATACCGAATAGTTTTCCAACCTTAAAAATCCCCTGTGCTCCACCTATTCATCTCTCCCCCCCTCACTCAAACTCCTGGCAACCTCTGATGCTTTTACTGTCTCCATAACATTTTCCCTTTACATGTCGTATATTTACGTGTTGTACAGCCATCACCATCACCCATCTCCAGGACTTTCTCATTTTCCCCAAGTGAACCTCTATACTCATTAAGCACTAACTCCCCATTCTTCCGTATCCCAGTATCTTGTAACCTGTTTTCTTTCTCTTATGATTTTACCTATTCTAGATGATCCATGTAAGTGGAATCATACAGTATTTGCCTTTTGTGTTTGACTTATTTCATGCAGCATGTTTTCAGGGTTCTCCCATGTTATATATAGCATGTATTACTACTTAATTCCTTTTCAAGATTGAATAAAACTCCATTGTACGTACATACCACATTTTCTTTAGCCGGTTATCTGTCGATGTTTTCTATTTTGTAAATTGTATTTGGTTTGCTTTTATCTCAGAGTAGTACCTCGGTTTTCGAACGTCTCAGTTGACAAACATTTTGGTTTACGAACACTGTAAATTTTATGGATCTGTGGTATCATTAGATAGTAAAATAGATGCTAAATTTGCAGTTTTAGGGGTTGATTTTAAAGGTCTGGAACGGATTGATCCGTTTTGCATTACTTTCTATGGGAAAACCGAGGTACCACTGTATTTGGAATGTACACATCCTGTTTTCAAAGTCCATTGATGTATAGTTTAAATGAATTCAAGTGTAAATCTAAATTTTAAAAGTAAAATTTTCTGATTCGTCTGCCTGAAAAAGAACATTATACTTTGACTTCCCCTATATCTTAGAACTAGTTTTTTCTCTTAAACTCACCCTTACTTTGTCCCCTTCCTCCTCTCATAGTGAGCTTGGGACCTCAGAATATTGGGAGTACTTATTTATTTATTTTTGTACATTTCATGTTTTTAACTGTTTGAGACCTCAAAGTGTTATTAATATTTTTTTGTACGTGTCATGTTTTTAACTTTATCTTCTTTCAAGACTTATCTTTGGAACTATATTCAGTGTTAACACGAATTATTTAAACTTGATTGAGATGGATTTCATGCTCATTGCCATTTTTCTCCATCTTTTTTTTTTTTGTGGTAAAGAATGCTTTATTGGTGGTGGCAGTTAGTACAAGTCAATAAATAATGATCCCCAAAGAAGAACTCAGTTATTGATCAGCTTACTGGTCCATAGAGAACTGAATGAAATAGAACCAGCTGATTGCTGGGAGGGTAAACTGAAGTAGGTCCTGCTCCTTGGGATGTAAAGCCATTGCCAGCTGATGTATGGCATGTGCTGTTCCACCAACTGTAAGAATCGTGGTAGCTCTATACAGGGGGACATCAGCCAGCTACCCCACCCTTTAGATGCACTGGAATTCCATCATCCTTCTGAAAAAGCTTTTGCTTCTCTGGAAGTTGATTTTCAAACTGCCTGCATGCAGCAGTACTTTTGGTCCTCTGAGCAATCTGGGGAAGAGCCAGCAGATTCCGCAGCATCTTGATTGAGTTACTGCCCACCAACCTCGACAACTGAACACTGGAGAACCCATTTTTCTCAATCTTAACTTTTAAATTAATTCATCTTGTATGTCAGCCACCATATATTTTCAATTTACGTTTTCAGTAGGAGTAACTGGAAGATATATTTAATAATTATTAGATCACTAATGTCCTTCAAATTCTGTAGATATCATTCTGTGTCGTCTTCCATTAATCAATTTGTTTTAGAGTTTCCTGTGCCTGATGGTGGTAAGGAGTTTGTTTTTTCTTTATATTGAAATATTTTGACAGACCATGTCTTGTGCATGTACATTGATGCGTTGATGTTGCCTAATGCATTAGCTCCTTAAAATCTAGACTTGGTTTTTTTTTTTTTCATTTCCAGAAATATTTGTGGTTATTTTACTGTAGTTTTGTTTTCTTCCTTGAAAACACTTCTAATAGGCTTATCATTTCTGTCCTATGTTTGAGTTTCTCAAATGTATGTTCATATTGCTCATTTGATTTTCCCTTCTTACCTCCAATTAGGCTTTATTTCTGCTATTGAAATTTCAGTTTCTTTGCATCCTTTAAAAACTTACCCACCCCTTTTTCTTTTTAAATGACTCTTATTTCATCTTGGTCTTTTCTCTCCGTATATGCCATTTCATAGAGTTTGCCAAACAGTGTTTGGAAGTTAGTTCTGTGTCCTGAAGTAATGCACCTAAATCAGGCTTTGCTTCTGTGTGAAGGGTAATTTTCACTCTTCCTTGTGCTGCAGTATTTTTTGTTGGGGTCAGTGCTGGTTTTTTTCTGCTTATTCATCCTTGAATTATAGCTGTTATATATTACCTGATGTGCATTTTTCAGAAACTTTTGTGAGTTGCCCTTGCCTCTATGGTTAACTGGGATTCTGAGTGAAACCTCTACTTCGGTGTATTGCTGAAAAGATAAGTACAACGCTCTTAGCCTATGTTCCAGTGATTAATAGACATTCATCTGAGATAATGGTTCTGGGCTAGGATGGTGGGATCTTATGCTAGCCTGCTTTCTAGCATGTGCTGTTTAACAGGAACTTCCTGATTCTAACCTTGTACCCACAGACAACTCTTTGCCTGTATGACTATACCTCCCAGGAAGCCGTGTGCCAGTCCATGTTTTTCTGCTCCTGTACAGCTCCACCTGAAACTTATATACACACAGGCATGTAGACAGACGCTTGCTTTTCTGGAACTTGCATGGTGGTCTTCTAAATGTATGTGGAAAGATCTAGGAAGATAAGGAACTCTGGCTGCCACAAAACCCACCTCTGCATAGGGAAGAAATGGCTTAGCAAGGGTGACTAGTTTCTTTGAGGCAGACTCTTGGGGCTTAATAAAAGGTTGGCTAGCAGAGAGGGACAAGGTATCTTTGTATCTTCTTTCAGGCAGATGGTTGAACTCCCTTTTATGAAGTAGAGCATGGCTGGGTCATGAGTCTTTTCTCACTTAAGCTTAAGTTACCTTATAGCTAGTGGAAATCCTTCGAAGATCTGACATTTTCTTCATGGGAATTTGGGACAGACTACATGGGTAGTCTGATTTGATAAGCATTTTTTTACCATAAGTTGGTTCTGATTTTTGTTAAACTGAGATAACCACTTAAGTAATCAAATAATCAGTCTGCTGTTGACCTTCATCTTTCAGTGAAAGGTCTTAGATTGACAGATTATCACTTTGATAGTAGGAAAATGGTATCTTGTTCCAATTTGCATCTCTTTGATGTCTAGTGAAGTCGAACACTTTTAATATATTTATTACCCCGCCTCTCACTTTTTCATTTTGAATTGCCATTTGACGTTTGTGACCAAACTTGGAGAAAGCTAGACTTCATACTGTTGAATTCTTTTCTTCTTGCTATTTTTTTTTTTTTTTAAGTAATCCTTGATCTTTCTTTTTCTTGTTCCTTGCTTCCCAATTCCCTACCTTACAGGCAGTTTTGAAGCAGTTTCTGAGTCTCACGCTTGGTCATTGTTTTACTTTTTTAGTGTAGTGGTGGATGCACACAGGGAAGAAGAAAAAAGGGTCACATTTAGATTACAAAGTTTCTTTGCACACATTGCTGCTTCTGTACACAGAGACCTTCCTCTTTTTCTTTGCCTAGCAAATTCCTTCTCATACTTTAAAAGCCAATTCTGATTTCTTTGCCTAATTACTCTCATACCGTGTTTCCCCAAAAATAAGACCTAGCCAGACAGTCAGCTCTAATGCGTCTTTTGGAGCAAAACTTAATATAAGACCCAATCAAGACCAGGTCTTATATTAAGTTTTGCTCCAAAAGACGCATTAGAGCTGACTGTCTGGCGAGGTCTTGTTTTCGGGGAAACATGGTGTAAATAGGAGCTCTGGGTCCGCTTTTCCATTGTGTTCCACACGTCCCTGTTAGCTCATCATCTCCTTGCAGAGTAGTCATGTTACTCTTTTCCCACTTGTGTAGAGACCCAACCTTGGTAGCCTTGATCTCCAGCATCTGACACATGGTAGACACTAAATAAATACTTGAATTAGGAGAAACTTACTGAGAGGTGTTTTTTTTTTTTTTCCTTCAACCATTTCATTTCCCTGCTTTTAGTGTGAAAATACAAAAAACAGGTTTCTCTGGGAAGTGGAATTACAGATTTTTTTTTCTAGTTTAGGTTTCATTTTGGCTTGAGGTTTTAGTTTTTGTTTGTAATGATCATTACTGCTTTTATTATGAGAATTAAAAAAAAAAAAAAAGCACCTTAAATCCAAACCTCTCAAACTTCCAGATTCTCCATATTCCCAGCATCTGCGTCTTTCTGGTCCCAATCAACAGGCTTATTTCCCACTACTCGCTACCATATGCCCTCCTGTCGCCTTGCTGTCTCATGGGCTAGATCACAGATTATTGTTCCTGTTGCCTAGAATTCTATCTTCTGGGTAGGAATATTATCTGTTGTAAATGGAGGAATGCTTGTAATAGGGATTAACTGGTGAGAATTTAAGACTATTGAATGTCTTTCCAGTCTTATCCTGAATATATGGAGGATAAATGGAGCATTTAATTGTCTTAGCTTTCTAGAATAGAGACCTTAAAGAACACAGAATAGAGACTGTATGTTCAAATTTTCCTGGGTCTCCCCTAACCTAAAGAGAAAAAAAAACTTTACTTGACTCAGATACCATCACAGATAAACCTTTTTTATTGGTTGATTTATTCTTCAACAAATAATTACTCATTTCCTAGATACAAACTAGACATAATTCTTGGTGTTAGTTATATACGTAGTGGTCAACAAAGTACTCACTGGATCTGTGCTTGTGGAGTTTATAACGTAGTTAGGGAAGACATTTAAAAAGCAAATTCGGTGTGATGAGTGTTAAGACAGAAGGCAGTAAACTACTGTGCATGGGGTGGAAGTGAGGAGGTGTCACAGAAGGTTTCCTGAGAAAGTGACATTTAGACCAATACTTGTAGTAGGTGTTTGACAGGCGGAGGTAGAGAACAGAAAGTAGAGTGACCAACTTAATCTCTGTTTCCCAGGAGAACTCCTTCAGTCCCAGGCAAATGGGATCATTGGTCACTGAACTGAAAACCTGCCAGGAAGGTCATGCATGAAGGCCAGGGATGCTATTACGGAAAATGAAAGAATGGATAAAAGTGAACGCTTGTAGAGGGGAAAACTACGAAGAGATGAGTCTGAAAAGTTAGGGGCCTGAACATGCCTGTACTTTTGGGCTTTATCTTAAGACTTATGTATCCTACTTAAAGGGTTTAAGTAGGGGACTAACGTGATTAAGTTTAATATATTTTAAGGCTGCTCTCTGCAATGTGAAGAATAGACTGGAAGGGACTAAGTGTGGATTTGGAGATAATAAATAATGATTCACAGATTTAGAAGTTTTGAGGAAGCTATTTTGAGAGGCGTGGATGGTTTTGGGAATTGAGGTATTAAAATAGAGGTGAGAAAACCGGAAACATGACTTTTTGAAATTGTTTTCCACCAAGAACATTAATTTCTTTAAAATGGAAAAAGTAAGCATTTTTACTCCCATCTTTTTCTGTCTGTTAACCAAATAGAAATTTTACTAGCAGAATGAATAATCCAGACAGTAGGGATTTGTTTTATTTTTTAAGTGATGATGACTCAACCTTTTTCAGATACAAAGAACAGCAGCATAGAATGTAGGCGACGTGGCTGTGAAGTCACACAGGTGATTCTTTTTCTGAACATAGCAAAAACTATAAATAGTTGTGTCACTTCAGAGTAATTCCATTGAAAGGCTCTGTGGTTGTTCCAACGGTGCTTCCATTCTTCATAAATCATTGTTTAGAACTCTCCTCTTTGAATTACTCTAGGAGACTGCAGCATATTCTTCTTCACCAGAGGCAAACCCTCCATCCTTGCCTCTGCCTCTTTCCATCAGTCCTTCTTGCTGTCTGCATCTACATCTGCTGTACCATGGTTTTTTTCTGTCCCTTAAATTTAAAAATTAGAATAGGGTTCATCTATGATAAAATTCACCCTTAAAAAGATTTTTTAAGTTTTTGGTTTTATTTTTTAACTATATTCATGAGATTGTGCAACCATCACCACTAATTCCGGAATATTTGCATTACCCCAAGGAGAAATTTTGCACCCAGTAGTGTCACTCATTTTATCCCAAACTGCGCCCCCTTGCCCTAAGCAGTCACTAATCAGTCTATTTTCTGTCTCTCTAAATTTGTCTAATTGGATTCTGTAAGTGGATTCATATAATACGCAGTCTTTTGTGACTGGTTTCTTTCACTTAGCACAGTGTTTTCAAGGTTCATCCATATTGTAGCATGCATGAGAACTTTATTCCTTTTTATGGCCAAATAGTATTCCATTGTGTGTATGTACCAGATTTTGTCTGGAGTGGAAATTTGCGTTGCTTTCACTTTTTTGACTGTTGTGAATGTGCTCTGTGAACATTTGTGTTTAAGTTTTTGTGTGAATTTCTTTTCATTTCTTTTGGGTATATACATAGGAGTGGAAGTGCTTTGTCATATGATAACTCCATGTTTAACCTTTTGAGGAGGAGCTACCAGACTGTTTTCCAAAGCTACTGCACCATTTTGCAATGCCACTAACAGTGGATGAGGGTTCCGGTTTTCCACATCCTCACTAACACTTATTTTCTGTCTTTCTGATTATAGCTATCCTAGTGGGTGTGAAATGGTATCTCATTGTAATTTCACTTTGAATTTCCTTGATGGCAATTGATGTTGAGAATCTTTTTATGTGTTTATTGGTCATTTGCATGTCTTGGGAGAAATGTATATTCAGATCCTTTAGGAAAGAATTGTATGTTCAGAATTGAGTGCTTTAGATTAGTGCTTGTCAGTACGGTAATGGACTAATAACTTTTCTAAAATACCATAAAGTGGAAATGGAAGAAAAACCAGACATACAAAAATACAAGCCCCAGTTGTTGTTAGTGTGAACAGCAAATTATTCTGTCAAATTGCTCTAAAAGTTTCTAGACACTTTTTTTCAATTTTTGTATTTCATTGAGTACTGATGATAAATAGCCAGATCAGGTAATGCTCTTAGAGTGTTACCTCTGTAGATTACTAAAAGGCATTTGAAAAGTAATTCAACTTTTTCCATGTTTGAACTCAAGGCAATTGCTCGATTCTTTTATTTTCTACACTGCAGCTGTGGCTCCCAGTTCTAATTTGCTTTGAGGTAATCCCACAGAGGGCTGGTTTTGAGTCTTGATGAAAACAAGTATTACTTTTGTACAGGTTTTACACAGCTAATACATTGCATACAGATGAGGTAGAAGGTGCAGTTTCAGCAGAAGGTAATAACAAGGCAAATTGGGCTTGGGGCCACTGAGGTTCCGAATTCGCCTTCAGGATCTCTCCCAGTTTTCCTCATAGTAGATGCCGTCAGTGCTGATGACATTGTGCTCGTGGAAGGGGGTTTTCTGCTCGGTTCTCAGAAGCGCAGAGTACAGGGTTCCCGTAAAGCCCCTCGTACACCCAACCATGTCACCCTGAAACGCCAACATAATTATCTTATTTGTTTGTAAATAAATAATTCATCACTTGGCTGTAACATTCTTGTTCTGGACATAATTTCTTACCTTGTTCACATTTTTGCAGAAATAAGCATCACCCATGCTCAGGCCCATATGACCCTGTAGCCATGAACAGTCTGTGAATATGAACAGTTCATTATCTCCTGTCTTAACAAGGTCTAGGAGGTCTCGGCATACAGGCCAGTCCTGACTTTGAAATCTTCGAGTCTGGGGACATTGAGTAATATATTCTATGCTATCTTAATTATTTGTGCTTTGGGTGGTGAAAATTCTGAAGTAAAGTGAGTTATTAGAAAATGTTATTTATAGTAACCTTAAGCAAGTGAAGGTATATAGAGTATGAGTCATTTGAAGTGTGAGTTCAAACATTTGTTGGTACTTTATGTTAAAAGCATTGTGTTAGTGCCGGATAGATACAGAGAAGTATGAATGTGTGACAATTAAGTTCGCGAACTCATCCTAGAAAAAGTGCTACATACCTCATTGCTGACTATCACTACAGTCACCTTTGAAGTACTCCCCTTGGGAAGCTATGCACTGATGCCAGTGCCTAGTCCACCCTTCAAAGCAATTTTGGAACTCTTTTTCTGGAATGGCCATCAGAACTGTCATTGTATTGCCCTTGATGTCCTAAATGTCATCAAAATGTCTTCCTTTCAATATTTCCTTTATCTTCGGGTAAGAAAGAAGTCATTGGGGGCCAGATCAGGTGAGTAGGGAGGGTGTTCCAATACAGTTATTTGTTTACTGGCTAAAAACTCCCTCACAGACAGTGCCATGAGAGCTTGTGCATTGTCGTGATGCAAGGGCCACGAATTGTTGGCGAAAAGTTCAAGTCGTTAACTTTTTCACGCAGCCTTTTCAGCACTTCTGAATAGTAAACTTGGTTAACTGTTTGTCCAGTTGGTACAAATTCATAATGAATAATCCCTCTGATATCAAACAAGTTTGGCAACATCGTTGCAACAAGTTTGCGAACTTAATTGTCAGACCTCCTATGAGAAATGTGTGACAGCCAGGAGTTTATCCTCTTTAGAAAGAGAAGTAAAATTAGAATCTAGGTGACTGAAGTTCAGGCAAGTATGTGTCATATTAATGGATGGGATTGTATCACTTCGGGTCTAATCAGGTGAGTAACCATACAGTAATTTGAACCTGGAAATAATGATTGATTATAATATGAGAAAGGAGTAATGAGGGATTGGCTAGTACAAAGCAAATAGAACTCTAAAGAACATAGGAAGAGCAGAAATAAGGAGAAGCTGCTGAGATAGAGCATTCATGGAAGAGCCCACCTTCCCCCAGAGCTGAGATCCAGACCTTGTGGGAAAGAAGTGCATGTGGTGGGGTGGTGGTGGGCCATGCTGGACATCTGCCCTGGAGGTGCCAGGGCAAGCTGTTCACAGGGAGGTGTTAGCTCTGCTACAAAACCTCCCAAGAAAAGAGTGGGGGGGGAGCCCCGTCTTCCAGATATGCTGCTGGCTTTGCCCTGGAGAAGCCTGGTGCTGGAGAAGCCTGGTGAGCCAGCGCACCAGAACCAGGAAGCAAAACTTTTCTCCTGCAGTGTCTCTCCTGCGCCCTCTACTGATAAAGTTTAACATTGTGCCGTCTGGCAAAGGGGAAAATACTTAGAGGTCCCAGATCATTATTCAGAGTAGTCAAAAAGGATGAATTTGGATTTGAGAGACACTAAATCAGTAACTGGTATGGGAATGGTATTAGTGCCGTAGGAGCTCTGAGAAGGAGTGGTGATCACAGCAGGGTGTGACAGTTAAGGAAGAAGTGGTATTTGAAAAACTCTTGTAAAATGAATAGGTTTCTTTTTAATTGAAGATAACTTACTGTTTTTCCTCATTTGAAAAACAGCACATGTTCATTTTATTAAAATTAGTATTAGAATTAGAATATACATAAGTAATTTTGTCTTGTGTATATTCTAGAAAGAAGGAAAAAGCACTCAGCTTCATGACACATAAAGAGAACCAGTGTTAATCACTTGATAAAATATTGCTAAGCAGTGGATATAGAAGGGAGAGAAAGCTTTTTGTAATGGTGCTTGCTGCTGCTTTTGAGTATTTGTTTACAAAAAATATTAGCTTTGAGATATAATAATGCTAAATGATATAGACTAGCATTTTGAGGAACTTTCTGTATAGTATTTATATGAAATTTATTTACATAACTTCTTTAAGAAGTTTGTCAGATAGGCAATCACTAGACATTATTTTGGAGGCCCTTTTAAGTGACCATTAGGCACGGATTTTCTGTTGTACTCACACTGATGGAATGTTGTATCGTAGGATTCCATCATGCTGTTCTCTTCTCTGCTCCAAGATACTCATATGAATGCCCCTCTTAGGAACAGGGTCCTAGCATACTGTATTAGGGAAACAAATTGCAAACTGAATCTGGCCTTTGTTGAGGTGTGGAGACTTATCTCCTGGATATCAGAGACTGCAGGATTCTCATGAAGGAGAAAGACTTCATAATACTGGAGTTATACTTTAAAACTTGGACAGTATTTTTAGAGAGTGAAAACAAAATCCTTGGGTGTTAGCCCACAACTGGGTTCATGTATATGGTTCGGATATATAACGTTAGGCCCGTAATCAGAGAAATGCTCTGTACTACTACTAAATTCAGACTAGTACCTGTCATCTTGTCAGCCTTTTAACCAAACTGGTACAGAAGTGAAGTGTTTGCATTTCCATTTTTGACAAATTTAAGGAAAGGATTACAACTTAAGTGTAAATTTAATTTTTAAACATTTTAGATGTCATTTTAAGTCAAACCTTTGACTTAGAAATAACTCCTCTTCCTCTGACTGTGTGTGAGCAATTGTGTAGAAAGGTTTAGAACGGTGCTGTCCCATATGGTGGCAACTAATACATATGACTACTGAGCACTTGAAATATACCTAGTTCTACTAAGAAACTGAATTCTAATTAATTTAAATTTAAGGAGCCATGTATGGCTAGCATGGCCACCCATATTGGACAGCACAGTTTACAGAATGATGTGTTCGTAGGAAAAAACGTAAAGAAGACAAATAATTTGTAGACATTAAGAGCAAATTCTCATTCGGGGTTGGCCTGTCTACATGTTTGTACTACAGTTTCTCAAAATATCTTAATTTGATACTGAGATTTGTTTTTCCCCACAGCACTTACATAATTACTAAAATTTGACCAAGGTCCATTTCTTCTTTGAAGGTATCTTTGGAAAAATGCATATCCCCCCTGTGATGTCTGTTTTTATAACTTTATTTACATGCCCAGTCTCAATTCATTTTTTTAAGCATTTCTTGAGCATGTACTGTGTACTATATGCTGGCAGTACAAAGATTAATAAGGCATAATTGCTGTTATTAGCAGGTAAGTCTATTTGGGATTAAGGGGAAAGGAAGTGGGGCTAAAGGGAAATTGAAGTGTTCACTTTTTTTAAAACCTCTGTATGCAATTTGATACTGTTTAGGAATATTCTTTTTAAAAACTTTTCTCACTTTTTAAAATACATTTTTCTTAAAGTGAGGAGAGGTTTTGTTTTGTTTTTTGTTTTGCCTCTCTGTCTGTGCTGGATTATTTTATTTCATACCCTCCCAGAAGTGGAATGCAGCCTAGAATTCTTCCCATTGCAGCATACAGGATGGATGGTACGGCAGTCAGCCAGTCGGAGGGGGGTGGGGGGTCCATAGCAGTTTTGGGAGGTGAAGCCTGCTTGCTGTTTGTGACATAGATAGTACGTGGAGTATTCTTCCCCCACATTTTATCCACAAAAACTGTCCTTTGTGTCATTTATCAAGTCACAGTCATGCTCTTTCACAAATCATTTTGGAGTGGTAGACGTGATCTCTTACTAATCTGTAAGTGATCTCTTACTCATCATTCAACGGACATTTCTTGATTGCCTTTCATGTGCTGGGCTCTGTTGAACTCAGAGGGGAAGTGAGGCATGCCACCTGTGGACTGAGACAGTCAAGAGCCCACATGCCCCCTCAGTCTCTTCCATTTTGGTGGTGACTTGTTAAGATAGTGGAACTTTATGATGGCAACAGCCCAGATCCCTAAATCTCCTTAAGGAGAATAGTTATCTTCCTCAAGCTTCGTGTCCACTACAAATAAACCTTTGTTGTGTTAAACCTTTGAGATTTTGGGATATATTTGTTACCAAAGCTTAGGCTAGCCTAATATGGGGTGGTTTTCAGTCATTTGCTGTTCTGACAAGTGCTACTATGAATATTCTTATAATTTGCACATATGCAAGAGTTTCTTGGATTTATATCCAGGAGTAAAATTGCTGAGTGGCAGAATATACAAACAGATGATCAACTTTACAAGCTAATACCAAATTGTTTTCTGAAGTAGTTTAGTAATTTACTCTAATAGTAGTAGAAGTATATTGAGAATTCTCTTTTATCTACATCGTTGCTAACTCTTGATTTTGTTCAGCCTTCTTAATTTTTGCCAATATAGATGGTATCTGTTAATTACCTTAATTTACATTTCCACATTTTCTTACGAAGTTGGGCGTGTTCTCATATTTATTCACTGTTATTAATCTTCTATGAAATGCTTATTTGTGTCATTTGCTCATTATTTATTGGGTTGCTTGTCTTTTACTTATTTCTTCATAAGAATTCTTTATAGATTCTGGATACAATTTTGTCAGTTACTTTTGTGGCAGATATCTCCTGGTTTGTAGCTTGTCTGTATATTCTTTGGTATAGAATGTAGTCATATTTATCAATCTTTTCCTTTAGAGTGCTGTGTCATAAAGATATTCTCCTATGTAAAGATATTCTTCTATATAATCTTCTAAAATTTAGGATTTTTCCTTTCACGTTAAATCTTTAATTCATCTGAAAAGTTTTTTGGTACGATGTAAGGTAAGGATCTTTCTTCACCTGGGTTCCACAGAAGATAGAGCTTGATGCGGAAGACTTATGTGTCATTACATTATTAGGAAGTACATTCCCAGGGAGCAGAAGTGTGAGAAAAGGGGAGTGAAGCATGGAAGGAATGGTAGCCAATATGGAAGTGTAACTGCTTGCTCAATCCCATTGTATTCTCCACCAGGAAGTTACAGAAAGTCAGTCACAGGATCATCCAACACATGATGAGAAAAAGGATCTATCTGATGAGATGGGGTCTAAGTGATCCCATCACCATTGCTCAGAGTTAACTCCCCTGCATTACCAGGCTGTATGCGCGGGTGACACAGTATTTTATGGCAATGTACAGCTCATGCATAAAGTGAGGTTTTGTCATGTTGTGCCTGCATGTGCCACAGCCAATATAGAGCTGGATGCTGGAGGAGCAGCTTGAACACAAGAAAGATGAGGCTGAGAAGCTCAGAAAAGATGCATAATTGGTGTGGTATCTGTTACAAGATCCAATTTTTTAAATAAATTTTCATGTTACGGTGAGTCTCTCCATATTATTATTCTTCAAGAGTGTCTTTGCTATTCCTAGGCCTTTGCTCCTTTATATAGATTTTAGAATTAGCTGTCCAGTTTTTCACAAAACACCTTTGGGATTTTGATTAGGATCACATTGAATCTATAGCTGGAGGAAATTTGGCATCTGTACAATTTTGAGTCTTTAAATTCATGGACATCAGTATCTCCACTTACTTATGTCTTCTAATACATTTTTTCCTTTTATAAAAGTTGTAGGTCCATGGTTCTTAAACTGCCAGGGTATCCTGGGGTGCCCCTCAGCTCAGAGGCGCCACAGGATATTTTACATTTTACAGGGAAACTGTGGTTGACATCGTTTGGATGTCATCGTTTGGATATGGTACGGACTTCTAGCTCTAGGCAGTTTTACAGTTTATTAGCTTGTGATACATTTGATGTCTGTCTTTGTGAAGTAGTTGACTGAGATGAAAGTATGAAAATCAATGTGGAGCAGGAAATGAGGCTGGGCAGGGTATGAGGTTTCAGAGGTTGTGCACTATCTTTATGTTTTTAGGAATATACGTTATTAGAAAATGTGCACCCAGCAGGTGAGTATTTCCATTTGTAAGTGATTAAGAAAGAAATCAAAGTATTTTAATCTCCATTTATGTACATTGCTTTTTCAAATAGTTACTAAGTTTTTAGGACATGAATACTAATGAGTTGTTTGGACCTAACTACTAAATAAATGAAACTGTTAGGAATATCTGTTGGCCTGGGGCACTGGGAGATAATTACTGAGATAGAAAGGGAAGTAAGTATGGGCACTTCTGTCCTAGGAACTCTATATTGTTTATGATATTATAAATGGTATTTTCCCTTTCCCATTTCATTTTGTGTTTATCCTAATAATTTATCATAGTTTTGTTTGTATTTTGTAGGCCGTCCTATCATTTGTAATTAATGACACTTGTTTCTTCTAACATAGGAAAACAATGGAGAAAAAAGTGATAATAAATTCAGATAAAAATTTTCAAACACCTTTTACATCCTGCAGTCTCCCATCCGCACTCATTGTGAGAGTAGTAATTCAGGTATTCCATCTTATAGGGGATTGAATCAAGGGACTAAAAAGATGAGTGATTTTGGCTTTAGTATATAACTTGATTAATTGTTTAGTTGATTAGTAGTTTCTTTGCTTAAACTGGCTAACATTGTTTATTTATTTACAAAACACATTTTGAGTTCTATAACATATATAACACTGCTAGATGCTGTTGGGGAATAAAAAGAGATATAAAATTAGTACTTTCTCACAAAGTAGAGGTCAGTAGAGGAAATTGGATATATATCATAGTAGATGATAGAGACAGTGTCATAATCTGGTTCATGAGTATTTGCGAAATGCATAATACATAGAATAATGTAGAACGTTCCCATTGTGGATGTTGTAATCCCTAAAAATGTAAGAAAAGAAGAAAATGCGAATTTTCATTCACTGCCAATTTACACGTAGTACTGTTCACAGATATTTTGGTCTTCCTTTAGTTTAATTGTGAAACTAAAGATTCATATTTTGTCTTCAAAGTGAAAAATAAAAGGATATTTTTATGGGCAATGGATTGTTAGATTAGGTCTCTGTCATACGTTATTTGTTACAAGCAGTAGTATTCATTCTACTTTTGCTGCGGATTTTATGTAATTTACAAAGTTCCAAAATCAAATATACAAAGCAAGATACAGTGTTAGTGATTATGCTTTTTCTCTTTGTTTCTTGATTAATTTTGCTAGAGGAATTTTACTAGTTTTGTCTGAGGCCCATCTTTTAACTTTATTAGTCTTCCCTATTGAGTAATAATCTTTTCTGTCCAGCAATTTCTGCTTATATCTTAATTATTTCCAGATTTCTTCCTGTTTTCTTTGGGTTTATTTTTGTTTTGCTTCTTAAGTTAGATGCTTCACCCAGTGATTTTTAGTTTGTTTGTTTTTTTTAGGTAAAAATTTAGAATTGTAAATGTCCATACATGCTTTAATCACATCCTATAAGTTTTTTGTGGTGATATATGGATAACATAAAATTTACCATTTAAACCATTTTTAGGTGTACAATTCATTGGCATTAAGTACATTCACAGTGTTTAGCAAGCATTACCATTACCCATTTCTAAAACTCTTTCATCATCCGAAACAGAAACTCTGCACCCATTCAACAATAACTCCCCATTTCACCTCCACTCCCAGGCCATGACCACCTCTATCCTACTTTCTGAATTTGACCGCTCTAGGTACCTCACATAAGTGAAATTATACAATATTGGTCTTTGTGTCTGGCTTATTTTACTTAATGTTTTCAAAGTACATCCTTGTTAGAGCATGTATCAAATTTCACCCCTTTTAAAAATTGAATAGTATTCTACAGTATATATATACTGTATATACCGCTTTTTGTTTATCTGGTCCTGCAAGTTTTTGATACATAGTTTTTTCATTCTCATTTGATTCTAAGTATTTTCTAGATTCTATTATATCTTTTCTTAACCACACGTTTTTGTTTTTAGAGGTCTTTTAAAATTTCCAAACTTACTGAGTTTTTCCTAGTTGTCTTTTTGTTACTGATTTTTAACATCATTGATCTTGGTTTAGAGTATAGAGTGATTCCAGTCTTTTGAAAATTTCTTTGTTTCACAATGTTTTTATTTCAGCCTTATTTTTGAAAGAGTTTTGTTGAGTCTGCAATTTATGTTGGCAGCTTTTTCTCTCAATACACTGAGGATATTCCCATGTCTCCTTGCTGTCATTGTTGGTATCAGAGGTAAGCTGAAGGTCCAACTGCCATCTCTGTAAAGTTTGCCCTTTTTTCTCCTTTGGCTGATTTTAAGAACTTTTTAATCTTTGATGTTCTTAATTTCACTGTGATGTATCTTCACTTTGAGGTGCATAGATTACTTTTTATCCTGCTTCGTTAAGTTTCTTAAATTTGTGGATTTGTGTCTTTCCCCAGTTGTAGAAATTTCTCAGCTATTAATTTATTTGGTAAGCCATTCTATTATCTCCTTCTGGAACTCCAAATAGATGTAACTTAGACCATCCAATCTACTCATTTTACCTCTCTTTTCATATTTCCTCTTTGTCTTTCTCTGCTGCATTGTAGTTAGTTTCTTCAGATACATCTCCCACTTCACTAATTCTCTCTTCTACCGAGTCTGCACTACATTTTGCTTCAAATATTGGGTTTTAATTTTCAGGGGTTTTTTTCTTATTGAAAGTTCTGCATGGCTGTTTTTCATATTTGCTTTTTTTCCTGCCTGTTTTTTTTTTTCTTTCTTTCAAGCTTCTTATACATATTCTGTGTCAGATCATTGCACATCTATTTCACCAGTCTGTTTTGGCTAGTTCTCAATCATGGTGCCTTGTTTGTTTTCTGAATTTTCAATACGAGATGTTCCTTTTGCTCGGAATTTTATCTTTGGGTATTATTTGAGACCTATGTTGAAGTTGTTTTCTCACAGGCAGGCTTTGTATTTGATTCTGTCATTCACCAGGGAGTGCTACCACATTCAGTTAAACCTGTTTGGGACTTTTTGGGACTCAGAGGTGGAATGAATTCAGACCATAAATGTGCATTTTGTTGTTAGAATTTCTCAGAGATTCCTCTCCCCCACCCCACCTCTTGGTATCACTGGGCTTAAAATACTTAAGGTTTTCCTGATCCCTTCTGCCCACAGGGATTTATTCCTGATTTATTGTTATATAGATTATAGCCTTTTTGGGTCCTAGACTTATGTGGAAGGGATTCCTGTTAGATTTTTCAACTTAGTCAGACTCTGGATTTTTTCACCTGTCCCCTGTGACAGCTATCAAAGTATCAGTGGAAGTTTATGGTCTCCAGAGCTTAGTCAAAAATCCCTCAAGAATAACTGGATTAGTAAATCACTTACTCTCTTATTCCTGGTTTCACTTTGCTTTGGGGGCACTATGGAAACATTCCTTTTATCTTAACTAGCTTACCCATGCATTTCTAAAGATTTGATGTTATCCAGGCCTTTATTTATTTGAGTCTGAATCAGAGTTTCTTTTCATTTTTCTTAATTCTTTACCAGTGCCCCAATTTTTGTTTTCTACATCTCTTCCCTGCTTTTCATTTTTCCTTTCTGGTTTTGCTACTAATAGGCCTAATGTGGGCATTGCCACCAAATGAAAACACTCCTTTCGTTCTAATTTGTGAATTTTTCCATTCATAGTGTGCATTGTCTACTTAAGGTGATTTGGGATATTTTTATTGGTGCTTTTGCACTCAAAGGCATTTGAAGGTTTTTTGAAGGGGGAGAGGGATAAAAGGCCAGTTGTGTTGGGGCTCTTATAGCTTATTGAGAGATTGTTAGATGTTTTATCAAATAGTGTTACATTATTACATTCATAAGGCATTGAACGTTAAGGTCCATTTGTTATTTATATAAAATATAAGTACAAATATAAAGCAAAACTGTGCTTTTAAATCATCGTGTTTTTTAATAGTATATGGTTTTGTACTTAGAGCACCATAGTTGGTCTGAGTAGATTATAATAAATTTAGTAATTTCTACTAGTTGGACTGATTGGTTCCAAACACCACTCCTTCTTTTTTTTTTCTGTTGTATATTTAGCTTCCCCTGGTCTCCTTCAGTAGACAATTGAGGAATTGTTTGTCGTTGAGTCCTGTCACAATTAAACAATGGGCCTGTTAGAAGAGTACAGTGTGTTTTGGGCACGCTTTTTGTTTCGCCTACTTGTTTTTCACTGAAAAGTAGAAAAAGTAACAAGTGTTTGAACAGATTTGGAGAGAGGCAGTACTTATCATTTGCACTTTTTTAATATAACATTTTTTGAGTAATGATGGAGCAAAACATAGGTAAATCAGTATTTTATCATGAATTGTTTTTATATTCTTTATTGTTTCTGGCTAAAATATAAAATGTAAGGAACCTTGTCACATCCTCATTTGGCACTTTTTAGGCAGTTGACAATGTCAGTAGAAGCAATACACAAAAAAATTACACTGCTTTATAGAAAAGGGTTGAAGACTAAGGCCATGAATTACTTGTTAGGAGAAAACTATAAATCTTTCCAAAGGTATTTTTATTCATATAAGGTAGTCGATATGTTGTCTAGTGAAATGTTCTTTGATAAGAGAACTAATAAATTCAGGAAGAATAATATTTCATATGGGCACAGAGTGTGTACCATAAATAAGTAAACATTACTGTTTAATACATGGAAGGATCTATCCATGTTCAACATTATAGGAGGTAATACAATAGTATAGTACTAGTAGTAGTAGTAGTAGCAGCACAATCCCTGCCTTTAAATTGCTTGAAGTCTTGGGTAGGAGAAACACCTGAAATTTTAATGACGCACAGTTATAATTCCAAATGCCAAAGAATCGCCCAGTATATTAACATAATTAAGAAAAAAAGCATGTGAATTGTTAGTAAACTTGAATTCTGGTCTTAGTTTTGTTAGTAATGATATTTGTATGACTTTAGGCAAATCACTTACTTTTTGGAGAGTCATTTCCTTTACATATAAAATAAGGAAGATGGACCAGATAAGTTCTAATCCTTTCCAACTTTAGTACGCTCTGAATTTATTTTCCTGTATAACTTGCATTCAGAGGACAGGAGGGGTCATTTTAAGCAGGGATAGATAGACAAGAATGACCTTGCATAGGGAATAATTGTTACTGAGCATTGAGAGATTTGGTTGGATAAAGAAAAGGATGAAGAAAATTTGAGAATGGAGAAATATATTCACAAAGATAACGTATGCTAGGAAAGTCTTTGGTATAATTGGGGAACATGATGCGTAGGCTTTATCTGGTGCATTCATATGAGATCAGGTTGATTCAGTAGTAAATAGCTCTAAATGCCAGAGTTTAGTCCTCAGTCTGTTGTTTATGAGTAGCTGTGCATTTAACCAATTCTAACTTCTTTCTCTAAACAAAAACTGAAGGCATAGAAGCTCTTTAGGAAGCCAGTTAGAGCTTCTAAGCTCTTCTGGACAATAGGTAAAGGAGACAGAGACTAGTTAGAGAAGCCCTGAGATGAAGAGATCAAGTCCTCAGCTAAGCTGGTGATAGTCATCCGTGTTGTACGGAAGGTCGTGCTTACATTTATTAAGATCTAATCACTTATGAGGCATATCACTTAGAATTGTTGCTATTATGTTTGTCATCCTGAGTGATTTCATTAGGGACATGTGTGACTCGGGTTAGTATTAAATTTGGGTTTTGTTTTCAGCATGTGTTGCCCACAGAGTACGTTGTGTTAATTGGGATTTCCTTGAGACACAGCTAATTCAATTTGATAATGTACAGTCACCGAGAGGAGAGTTCTGAAACAGACAGTGTATTTATTCCTCTTTAGTTCTATTGGACTGAATTTCTGCAGAAAATAAAAAGTTACTGCACAATCTATGAAAATAGAGCAGTAAAGAATTTGTTTTGGATAACCAAAGTATATAAGGAAGAGCTGTGTTCTGAAAGTTGCTGTTTAATGTCATTTACTTAGACTTTGATGGTGTTTTTCATATAAATAGCAATTAGTTTCTCTGCCAAACCCACAGAAGCTTACTGATTTTTCTTACAAAAAACAATATAATAAATACCATTGCACATGTTGAAGATTTGATTAGATTTTTGTGCCTTAGCTTGGATATCTAGCCGTACCTTATGCCATCTTAAAAATGTGTTCTATAGCATATAGGGTGAAGTAAATATGGGCCTTTTGCCACCGCAATAAAACATCACAAAGAATTACGGGTATGAGGGTGAGGTATAGAGCTGGGATACACTTTCTAGCAGTAATTCTCAAAGTGTGGTCTCTGGTACCTTTGGGGTCCGTGAGGTCAAAACCTATTTTCATAAGACATTCTTTGCTTTTTACACTGTGTTGACATTTGCATTGATGCAAAAGAAGCGGTGGGTTAAACTGCCTGTACTTTAATACAAATGACAGCAATGGATATAGGGTTGTAGCTTTTTTAAAAAGTTAGGTTCACTTAAGGATGTACTTGATGAAAGAATGAAATTGTTAATCTTTTTATATCTCTACTTTTGAGTTCACTTTTAAAGTTTTTATATAGCAAAAGGAAAAGTACTCTTAAGGCCCTTATTAAGTATATCAGTGGTTGTCTTGCAGAAAGCCATTTATATGATTGAACTAAGTTTAATACCGCCTTTTTTTCATGGAATACCATTTTTATTTGAAAGAACAACTGGCCTACGACTCTGGTTGCTCTTGAAAATGAATGAAGTGACAGGATGGTTGCAATTGTTAAAATTTAAGCTTACAAGTGAAAATTAGAATTTTAGAAAACCTCTATCACTTTTTTGAGTTTGACAGTTTCCCAATGCTTAGACTTTTCTGATGAGATCAGTGGTGAATGAATGTGATTTTATTTTTATTGTATAATAAGATGTGAAAACATGTGGAATGTCTTCATAATTCACTGAACCAATGTTTTCCAAATAATCAATTTCTCATAAAAGATCGATTTAAAGTGCAAGAGAAATCAATGGGTTTAATGTAACTAAGTGCAAAAAATCTGTTACTGTGGTTTCAGATTCCATAATAACTTTTAGGAAGGTTGAGTTTGGAATAATATCAGAGGAATATCCACAATTATCTGAAAGCTATTAAAATACTTTCTTCTTCAGCTATGTATTTATGTAGACCAGATTTTCTTCATATACTTCAACCAAAACATAGTACCGTAGATTGAATACAGAAACGGATATGAAAATCCAGCTGTCTGCTACTAAGCCAGACAAGTGAAAGAGTTGCAGAAATGTAAAATAATGCCACTCTTCTCAAATTTATTGTTTTGTTATTTTGTGTGTTATTTATATTAACATGTAATGGGTTTATTTTTTAATGAAATAACTTGTTTAATTTCTTGTAGTAAATATAGACAGATGTGATGTAACTCATATAAACAATTATTTGGGATCCTCAAAAACTCATATTTTTAAGAGTGTAAAGGAGTCTTGAGGCCAAAATGTTATGAGAACTGCTACTTTGAAGTCTTTTAATATGCATGTGTTGAGCTCAGATACTGATAAAGGGCATGCATGACCTAACTTTAATGAGTGTGTGTTGGTCTTTTCCACTCTTAGATTATGAACTCTTAGAAAAGAACTAGGTCTTCTTTTATTTTCTCCAAATTCTATCATAGAATAGCAATAGCAGCAACATTCAATCTTTATTAACTCATTTAGTCTTTATTTTATGCAGTAAATATAATTAATTTTTAAATTGAGATATGATTCACCTAGCTGAACTTTACCTTTTTAAAGTGTGCTATTCAGTGAGTGGTTTTAATACGTTCACAGGGTTGCACAACCAGTACTGATGTCTAATTCCAGAACATTTTCATTCCCCCAAAAGAAACTACACCCATTAGCAGTCACATCCCATTCCTCTCACCCCCTAGCAATCACTAATCTCCTTTCTCTATGGACTGTGGATGTTTCATATAAATGGAACCATAGAATATGTGGTCCTTTTTTGTGTCTGGCTTTTTTCACTTAGTTTTCAAGATTCATTCATGTTGTAGTATGTATCAGTACTTAATTCTTTTTTATGGCTGAATAACGTTCCATTATACGGATATACCATGCTTTGTCTATCTGTTCACAAAGGAATGGGTATTTTAGTTATTTCCATCTTTTGCATAGTAAGAGTAATGCTGCTATGAACATTTGTATACAAGTTTTTGTGTGGACATGTGTTTCAGTTCTCTTAAGTGTATACTGGGAGTAGAATTGCCAGCTCATATGGTAGGTAACTTTATTTTTGAATAATTTTAGATTTGCAGAGAAGTTGCAAAGAGAGATTTCCTGTATGGCTGTCACCCATCTTCCCTTAATGTTGACATTACATAAACCATAAAATATATGTCAAAACAAAGAAGCAAACATTAGTACATTACTATTAACTAAACTAAATTCTAGATTGTATTTGGATTTCACCAGGTTTTCCACTAAACATCCTTTTTCTGTTCTAGGATACCACATTGTCACGTCTCCTTAGATGCCTCTGTTCTGTGACATCTTCTCAGTCTTTGTTTTTCATGTCCTTGACGTTTTTGAGGAATACTGGTCAGGAATTTTGTAGAACTCAGTTTGGGTTTGTCTGATGTTTTTCCATGATTAGACTGGGTATGGAAAGAATACCACTTTAGGTGAAGTGCGCTTCTCGCATTAGATCAGGGGGTCAGTGATACAACATGACGTGTCACTGGTGATGTTAACCTCAACCACTTGATCTGTGCAGTTGTGATGAAGTAAGGGCTTCTCTGGAAAGTAACCTCACAGGGCGATCTGATCGTAAATTCCTAACTGGGCAGGTCATGCAGGTAACTTTTTAGTAAAAGGTTTATCTTTGCCTGAAGCAAGGCCTGTCCATTGTTTTTGTGCATCAAGGTTAACACACCTTTGAAAATAAAAACTGTAACCACCCCCAAGAGAGCACAGACTCTTTATCCTGTGACCCCATCCCCAGGTTGCTTCTTCCCACCTTCATGTGATCTTACTTATGTTCCCTGCGTAACCTTAAATGCATCAAAGAAACTGCAAACTTATTCTCTGAAGCATTTATCTCAGTCTGTTGAGATCTTGCTTCCAGGTGTATTCTCTTTTTGGCTCAAATACATTTTTAAAAAAATCCTCTACAGGTTTGGACATTTCTTATGTTGACACAATGTTTGTCAGATTTTTCCACTGCGAAGTTATTTTTCCCTTTCCATATTCTTTGGAAATGAGTCATTAAGTCCAGCCTACACTCAAGTGTGGAGGGAAATTAAGCTTTTAACTCCTAGATGGGGGTGTATCTACATACATTATTTGGAATACATTTGTAAGGAAGATTTGTCCTCCCTCCATTTTATTTATTCATTTATTTGTATCAATATAAATTATGTATTTGTTTTATACTTTGGGTTATAATCTAATACTGCTTTATTAAAGTTTTTGCTCAAATCATTCCAGCCTTGGCTTTTTGGAACTCTCTCCTGTCTCCCTTGACATGCCTTATCCTTTTTAAGTACCTCCTTACCTTCTGATGCTGTAAGATGCTCTGGGTCCTGTCCCAGGCCCAGAACCATCCATTTCTCCAAGGAGCCCCTCCTGAGGCAGTTAAGTAAATGGCCCAAGTCACGCACTTGAGTAAATGGTGGAACCAGGGTTTCAGACAAAGCAATCTGATTTCACAAACTCACCCTCTTACCACAATACGGGGCACCATGAAGCTGAAGGTACATTGACAGTTTCTAGTCATGTTCCATCTATAAGCCAGCCTTAACGATAGAATTTGTAGTCAGTTTACACTGTATTATATTGTATTATCTAATTACTGTATCCTATTTTATATTGATTTTTTTAAACCACAACCGTGACAATTACAATTAACTTAAAATGAGTTACTAGCACGCTTTGTTAGGTGCAACATGGAGGTGACTAGTGGAACCGATGAGCCGGTTTCCGGGGAACTGGTGTCAGTGGCACATGCTCTTTGTCTCCCAGCTGAGGCTTCTGGCGACGATCCTGATATCGCCGGAAGATCCTGAGATGGCTCGGCATGCAAGCCATGCAGCATGCCAACGTCTACCACAAGCTGATTTCATCAGTTGACCCCCAGTTCCTGAAACTCACCAAAGTGGATGACCAAATCTAGTCTGAATTTCGGGAAAAATTTTGAAAAACTCAGGAAAGGTGTATTGGATGCAGAAGAGCTCAAATCAGTGTCAGCTAAAGAGAAGTGGAGGCCATTCTGTTTGAAGTTTCACGGGGTTGTAGAAAACCAATTATGGTGCTTTGCTGCGACTGGATTGTACTCAGGGCTACACTGAGGAAAGCACCATCTTTGCCCCCCAGGATACAATTTTTTGCCATTGAGATTGCCCAGAACCGGGAAGGCCTTAACAAAGTAGTTTACACCAGTGTTCAGGACAAAGAAAAAGAGAAAGCCGACAGTGGAGAAGAGAAAGGAGCTAACAGGAGAAAAAGAAAACTGACAACGGAGGAAGTGGTTTAAACACTATTAGTGAGGTCATAGTTGATTGTTTCTTGGTATATGCTTTCTTGGTTCTCTCCACCGGGCAAGTAAGAAATTTTGAAAATAAATTTCTTTTGGTTCTTAAAAAAAAAAAAAAAATTTAGTTATTAGTCACAGATAATGACTTAATATTTTGATGCATTTCCTTCTATATGTGCATGCAAATGCATTTTGAAATTTTGTTATGTTCTGTTTTTTTAATTTAATATGCATAAATATGGAGCACTCACAGTGTAACTAAAATCTGATCCTGCTGATTCTGTTGTCACTGTGATTAAGATGAAAGTGAGCTGCTCCAGGGTTAATCTGTTTTGCCTGAACGTTATGGTCACAAGAGAAAAACATCTATCTTGATTTATCAATTCATCAAATAATCCTCAAAATATTGTTACTAAGCCTTATCTTTCTTTCATTTGTAGCAATAAGTATCTTCTGGTAATACATACCTGACAGCTCACACTTAAGAACATCCAATCACATCCTGCTTGCATCCCAGCCCAAAACAAAACACACTCCACATGTTGTGACCAGCTGGTTTGGAAGAGTCATCTGCCTATATCTGTTACTTGCATTACCTTCTTAGAGCTCACCCCCATTTCTTCCTTTGACCACCAATAGTTTAACTTCATTTCAGGCAGTCTTTCTCACACACAGATATAAATCCTTTTTTACTCCTTTCTCACAGCCCTTCTCTAGTTAGTTATTCCCAGAAATGTGTACTTCCCCCCTTTATCTTCTCTTATTCACCCTCTTTTGTAGGCTGAAAAATAACTCATTATGGCAGATAAAATATACAGTATTGCTAGTGACATACTCCTGTCAAAGAAAAAAGCTGTAAGATTTGGAGTAGAATTAGGTATAATAATCTTTTCATCCCTCAGTTCTCAAATTATACCTACGTTTCTCCCAGTACTAACATTCAAACTAAATAAAAAATAAAATAATTTAAATTTTATGTAAATACAGTTGGCGTTCTTTTCATTGTACATATACAAGGTTTTGTTTACTTACATGTATTAATTAACTTTATTATAAATCAGGATCTAATTATCAGTCAAACCTTGTTTAGTGGGGAAATGTGTTGTTTCCTGGAATAGTTTTGTAACAGACCTCATCTGTAAATTTGGCATCCCTGCCCCTCACATATTGATCTTAAATGTGTGTAATCCACTTTTTAAGAAACATAAGATATATGTGTATGCATATGTTACAAGGTTAAAGTTTCCACTGAATTAGCCACGTGGATAAGAGGGGTTATTTGACCACCTGGAAAGGGCATCACAGGGTGACAGAACCTTGGGACATGGCCATATTCTGATTTTTAGCCAAGCTCAGAATTTACTTTTGTCAGTGTTCCCAGATAGATCGAATTCTATGGCATTGTCTGCAAAACGTATGTAGTTAGATTTTCATATACAGCAAATATTGCACCAGTGGCACATTCTCATCCTTTAGGAAAGTTTATATGACGGCTAAGTTGTGATCACAAGCTAGTGAGCATGGAATTAGATATGGGGGTGGGAGTTGGTTTATATATTTAATAACGAATGTCCTGCCTCTGCCGTGGAAATGGAGACCTATCAGAGTCATGTCCTTTGATTGGCTGGTTAGGACATAAGTTGTCCTCTTTGGAATTCTTTTTTTAAGATGCCATGTTGTCTGTGTTTTCATTGGAACATTTACTATTAGAGTCAATTAATTAGGTGAATATCTTTTGATATGTTCATATCATCATGCTTTCCCAAAACTACCAAAGTCGTCTTAACTAGATACGGCTTTTCAGACATTCCCTCAAGTAACCATTTACTAACTTTGTTAGAGGAGATTGCCTATATTGATGACCAATTTCTTCTCTTACTCGTTGAATTTTACAAATTTTGCAAATTTCACTCAGAATGTATAACATTTTTAAATTCATTGTTGGGGAGGGGATTATTACTGTTTTGTGCTTGTCCATACAGTTTTTTTTACCTTGTTATTAACTGTTATGTTTTTGTCTATTTCAGGCCGTATTCATAATTCTGAATCATGTCTGATAACGGAGAACTGGAAGACAAGCCTCCGGCACCTCCTGTGAGAATGAGCAGTACCATTTTTAGCACTGGAGGCAAAGACCCTTTGTCAGCTAATCACAGTTTGAAACCTTTGCCCTCTGTTCCAGAGGAAAAAAAGCCCAGGAATAAAATCATCTCTATATTCTCAGGCACAGAGAAAGGTAAATAGCTATGGTGGTTTCAAGAGTCTTGGTTATTATTTTGTTACCTATTTTGATACCTTTTTAAAGTATAATTAGTTGATGTTTTATGGTGAGAAACAACAGATCCAAGAAAACAATTGATGGTGGTATATAGGCACTATTAGAAAGGCTAGTTTATTTTAAACTGTGATAGAAGAGAATAAAACTAAGGTTGTTGTTGTTCAGCCTACTTGTTACATCCAGTGAATTTCTATACTCCTTCATTTTCAGAGATTTGGGACATAGTTATGGCTTCCCAACATTAAAGAGATTTGTGATATTTGAGAAAGACCTACTATTATCAGGATGGTGATACACAGTCTACAGTCCCCTGTCTGAAATCCCTGGAGCCAACAGGGTTTTCGAATTAAGAGCTTTTCTGATTTTTGAGTAGTTAGTAATACTGCCTTTTTATCGTGTATTCTGTAATGCCCTGAGAAGCATCTGAGGCGGCACGCAACAATCAGCATGTTAGCCTATCTTTCACAAACACGAGTCTAGTGCAGGGTTTCTCAAACTCAGTATGATTTCACATCGTGAAAGAGTTGTTTCATGAAACTTTCGTTTGTACAGGCATACCTTGTTTTATTGTGCTTTCCAGATACTACATTTTTTTACAAATTGAAGGTTTGTGGCAACCCTGCATCACGTATTTCTGTCGGCACCGTTTTTCTAACAGCATTTGTTCACTTTGTGTCTGTGTCACATTTTGGTAATTCTCGCAATATTTCAAACTCTTTCTTATTTTAACAATAATTAATAATAAAAATATTTAAGGATCGCAAAAAGAAATAGTAACTTAATAATGGTCTGTGCACAACTTATTACCAGCTTCTCTAAAAGCATATTTAATGTAACACATTTTAAAGAGTTGTTGTATAATAATAGCATTGTATAGTTTCTTTTTTTTAATTAAAAATAACTTTTTTTCAATTGTAGTTGACATTCAGTATTATTTTATATTAGTTTCAGGTGTACTGCGTAGTGGTTAGACATTTATATAATTTATGAAGTGACCCCCCCATAAGTCTAGTACTCACCTGGCACTATACATAGTTATTGCAATATTATTGACTATATTTCCTATGCCGTACATCCCCGTGACTATTTTGTAACTACCAATTTGTACATATTAATCACTTCGCCTTTTTTACCCAGCCCCCCAATTCCCCTCCTATCTGGTAATTATCAGTTTGTTCTCTGTTGTATCTATGAATCTGTTTCTATTTTGTTTTCTTGTTATTGTTGATTTTATACTTTAGATTCCACGTATAAGTAAGATCATATGGTATTTGTCTCTGTCTGACTTATTTTTCTTAGCATAATACCCTCTAATTCCATCCATGTTGTTGCATCAGACTTTTTCATTATTATATTAGTTATAATATAATTATAATATTCCCTGAGGCACAACAATATTGAAATTATGCCAGTTAACACACAATGGCCTCTAAGTGTTCAAATGAAAGGAACAGTGCACGTCTCTCACTTTAAATCAAAGGCTAGAAATTATTAAGCTTAGTGAGGAAGGCATGTCAAATGCCAAGACAGGGCAAAAGCTAGACCTCTTGTGCCAAACAGTTAGCTAAGTGGCGAATGCAAAGGAAAAGTTCTTGAAGGAAATGTAAAATGTTACTCCAGTGAACACACAAATGATAAGAAAGCAAAACAGGCTTATTGCTGATATGGAGAAACTTTCCGTGGTCTAGATAGAAGGTTAAACCAGCCAAACATTCCATTAAGCCAAAGCCTAATCCAAAGCAAAGCCCTAACTCTCTTCAATCCTGTGAAGGCTGAGAGAGGTGAGGAAGCTACAGAAGAAAAGTCTGAAGCCAGCAGAGGTTGGTTCATGAGGTTTAAGGAAGGAATCCGTCTCCATAACATAAAAGTGCAAGATGAAGCAGCAAGTGCTGATGGAGAAACTGCAGCAAGTTCTCCAGAGGATCTGGAAAGATAAATAATGAAGGGGGCTACACTAAACAACAGATTTTCAATATAGACAAAACAGCCTTATATTGGAAGAAAGTGCCATCAAGGGCTTTCCAGCTAGAGAGGTCAGTGCCTGGATTCAAAGCTTCAAAGGACAGTCAGACTCTCTTGTTAGGGGCTAATGCAGCTGGTGACTAGGTTGAAGCCGGTGTTCATTTACTAGTCCACAAATCCTACGGCTCTTAATAATGGCGCCAGATCTACTCTGCCTGTGCCCTATAACTGGAACAACAAAGCCTGGAAGAGAGTACATCTATTTACAACATGGTTTACTGACTATTTTAAGCCCCCTGTTTTAGACCTACTGCTCAGAAAAAAGATTCCTTTCAAAATACCACTGCTTATTGACAAAGTACCTGGTAACACAAGAGCTCTGGAGATGTGTAATGAGATCGATGTTGTTTTGTGTGCTCACAGAACATCCAATCTGCAGCCCATGGATCAAGGATTCATTTTGACCGCAAGTTTTATTATTTAAGAAATACGTTTCATAAATCTGTAGCTGCCATCAATAGTGATTTCTGTTATGGATCTGGGCAAAGTAAATTGAAAACCTTTCTGAAAAGGATTCACCATTCTAGTGCCATTTAAGAATATTAGTGATTCATAGGAAGGAGTCAAAATGTCTAACGGGAATTTGAAAGAAGTTGATTCCAACCCTTATTGATGACTTTGAGGGATTCAAAACTTCAGTGGAGGAGGTAACTGCACATGTGGTGGAAATAGCACGAGAACTAGCATTAGAAGTGGAGCCTAAAGATGTGACTGAATTGCAGCAATTTCATGATAAAACTTTTAAGGAGGAGGAGTTGCTTCTTAGGTTGAGTAAAGAAGGGTTTCTTGAGGTGCAACCTACTGCTGGTAAAGATGCTATGAAGACAGTTGAAATAGCAACAAAGGATTTAGAATACTACATTAGTTGATAAAACAGTGGCAGGGTTTGAGAGAATTGGTTCCAATTTTGGAAGTTCTACTGTGGGTAAAATGCTATCAAACAGCATCGCATGCTCCAGAGAAATCATTTGTGAAAGAAAGAGTCAATCAACGCAGCAGACTTCATTGTCTTATTTTAAGAAATTGCCACGGCCACCCCAGTCTTCAGCAACCACCACCCTGATCAGCCAGTAGCCATCACATTGAGGCAAGAACCTCCACCAGCAAAAAGATTGCAACTCTATGAAGGCTCAGATGATGGTTAGCATTTTTTAGCAATAAAGTACTTTTAAGGTATGTACATTTTTTTTTAGATCTAACACTATTGCACATTTAATAGGCTGTAGTAATAGTGTAAACATAACTTTTACATGCGCTGGGAAACCAAAAAATTCGTGTGATTTGCTTTATTGACATACTCACTTCATGGTGGTGGTCTGGAACCGAACCTGCAGTCCTCGTATGTCTGAGCTATGCCTGTATTGAGTCAGGATGTAAAATGCATTGATGTGGGTTCTGGACAAAGATTTAAGGTTTGCTGTGAGGTGAATATTTAGGAGTAAAATTGCAAGGTATTCTCATGTTTGACTTGACTGTATTTGTCAGATGGCTTTCTCAAGTTTTCTTTTTTTTAAAGATTTTATTGGGGAAGGGGACCAGGACTTTATTGGGGAACAGTGTGTACTTCCAGGCCTTTTTTTTCCAAGTCAAGTTGTTGTCCTTTCAGTCTTAGTTGTGGAGGGCGCAGCTCAGCTCCAGGTCCAGTTGCCGTTACCAGTTGCAGGGGGCGCAGCCCACCATCTCTTGCGGGAGTCTAACCGGCAACCTTGTGGTTGAGAGCCCACACTCCAACCAACTGAGCCATCTGGGTGCTCAGTGGCAGCTCAGGTCAAAGTGCCATGTTCCAGCTCAAGGTGCCATGTTCAATCTTTAGTTGCAGGGGGTGCCCACCATCCCTTGCGGGATTCGAGGAATCGAACTGGCAACCTTGTGGTTGAGAGGACATGCTCCAACCAACTGAGCCATCCGGGAGCTCAGCTCAAGGTGCCGTGTTCAATCTTAGTTGCAGAGGGCGGAGCCCACCATCCCTTGGGGGACCCGAGGAATTGAACTGGCAGCCTTGTGGTTGAGAGCCCACTGGCCCATGTGGGAATTGAACCGGCAGCCTTCGGGGTTAGGAGCACGGAGCTCTTTGAGCCACCGGGCCGGCCCTTCAGTAGCAATTATTAACCTCAGTAAAAAGAAGAGGTTAAAGTTTCACAAGAAAGGCGATGTGGTCTTTGTAAACGACTTGTTCATGCGTGTATATTATTTACGTAGTCATAGTAATGAAAATTGTTCTTTCTGGGTAAATATAGCTAAATGGAAATAGGATTTGATAGGTTTCGTTTTCCAAATTACTCAGTATCTAGGGTGTAGGTCTTGATTTATTAGAGAACAAACCTGTTCTAAGGGGCTGTCTCTTCTGCCCGTGCCCTTTTACTCAGGCCTGGTGCTGGGTTACTCTGTGCGCCTCTTTAATCGGGTCACTGTCTGCTTGTCCCCACCTTTGCTTGATCACAGGATTGGTTATTGTACTTCATTTATCAGTTTCCTGTCATTGTCTTTAGGGGAAACCTTTTTACTAGAATAACTTTGTTCCTAATCTATTTCAGGAAAAATATAAACATATGAGTACCTTTATTAATCTTGTTTAAATAGGCTGATTCTTTTTTTTTTTTTTTAATGTCCTCTAGGAAGTAAGAAGAAAGAGAAGGAACGACCAGAAATTTCTCCTCCATCTGATTTTGAGCACACCATCCATGTTGGCTTTGATGCTGTTACTGGAGAATTCACTGTGAGTTACCTAGTTGGGACTTGTTTATATATCATCAGTCAAGCTTTTCCACTCTGTATTAAGGTTGAAATTAACTTTTCTATCCGCATTGTAACTGAATTCTTAGTGCTTTTCTTCTAAAAGTGTTTGTGGTTGGATATATCTTTATTCTAGGGAGCTGAGCCTGTTATAATTATGCAAAATAGATTTAGATAAATAAACCTTTAGTAAACTCGGCGGACTAGAATTTAGTCAAACCAATAGTTGTGTAGATTGTTTTGTATTTTGTCATTTAGCTCTGGAAATTGATTTTATTAGAGCAACTCAAAACAACTAATTTCTGAATATCTTTTTGTTAGGGCATGCCAGAACAGTGGGCTCGATTATTACAGACCTCCAATATCACCAAACTAGAGCAAAAGAAGAATCCTCAGGCCGTGCTGGATGTCTTAAAGTTCTATGACTCCAACACAGTGAAACAGAAATATCTGAGCTTTACTCCTCCAGGTAAGACATCAGTCAACAGTAAAAGGTTGATTCAAATGAGATTGCGGAGTTGTGAAGCTCTTCTAGATAAAAAGAAAGCTTCTAGAAAAATAAAAGAACTAAGCTATGGTTCTTGTCTCTGCTTCTTCCCTTGCATGGATCTGCCTTTTGTTAACTGATTGGAGCAGCTCTTATTCATAAGTTGGAGTCCGGGAATCTCTTAGTTTTGCCAAAAGTGGGTGTTTTGGCCTTTTTGTTTTTCTCATTACTTTTCAGTGACATCCAGCAATACAAGGGAAAGATGCTGATTTATAGGCGTGTTTATACTAGAAATATATTTACTGTTAGTGGGATAGGAGGAGGGTGGTTTTAAATGCACAAACTCTGAAGTAAATGTTTAAATCCACTCAAAAATTGAAACTTATCAAATATATAAACATTAAATAAGCATTAGATTAAAGTACCTCAAAATTGGAATATCATCAGGTAAGAACTGGAGAAAAGTGGATTTTAAAAAATTGTTCAAATCAGGATCAGAATAGAGTTCATACATTACAGTTGATTACAATATCTCTTGAATCTTTTTTGATATTTAGGCTTCCTCTCCCTCTCTCTGGTTCTCATGGTTTCTTTTCATTGCAATTTATTTGTTAAAGAAACAAGATCATTTGTCCTGTTTCCTTCAGTGTGGATTTTACTAATTACATTCCAAGGTGTTATTTAATATGTTTCTGTGTCCCCTGAAGTCATACATGTAGTTTTTAAAAACGATATGGTTGATTATGATTGAGCTAAAACCATACCTGTAGTTTTAACTATACTTAATTTGAATGCATCATTGCCAAAATAAGGACTGTGTTCAAGGAAGAAATAGAGACCACTTGGCAAATGATTTTGAACTTTTTTGCTTAGTCTACTATGTCCTTAGCAAAAGGTCAGATTTGTCTCTAGAATGTTTGTGTCAACTAGTAAGTCTGTAAATTAATAATCTTTTTTTTAAATCAATGTTTGACCAGAAAATAGTATATTCTTTTCAGTGTGTGTGTGTGTGTGTGTGTGTGTGTGTACATTTTTAAAAGTAAAACAAAACAAAACTTGCTCTTCTAAACTCCAATATTTTAACATTTAGTCTTCATGAACTGTTTTAGCTTCAGGGATTTGTTTTCATACTGATCAAAATTTATGTCAAGAATTGTCCTTTGCCCAATGGCTGATGTCTGAATGGTTGCTTTAAGTTCCTTGACAGGCAGTTTTCTGAAGAAAGTATCGTTATGAGTGAACTTGTTTTAATAAATACAGATTGACAGTTGTGGTTTCAAAGAAATTTTTAATAACTTTATTAAGATATAATTTATATGCTATAAAATTCACTTATTTGGAGTATACAATTGAATGATTTTTAGTAAATTTGCAGAGTTCCATTAAGATTTGAGATTTGTTAGCTCAATCTTATATGAATTCTTGTTTGAATACTGATATTATTGTTTTTCTCAAGACTTAGTTCAACTTAAAATGAAATCAGTCTAAGAACATTTTACTTCCTCTGCTTTACATTTTCTTTTATTATATAGATGTTTTATTTTATGAATTGTTAATTTAGCATTGTTTTCTGTTTCATATTCAGAGAAAGATGGCTTCCCTTCTGGAACACCACCAGTAAGTTAATATGTTATTTCTTGTAGCTCTTGTTCTAATATAAGTTACCCCAAACAAATCTCAGTTCTATTTTACTTTCTAAAATACATTACAGCCATCAGAAATAAATAACCACTTAATACATGTTTTAGCTATCTACTTGATTAGTTGAGAAAGCCATATTAAACAAATTGAATTTCCTTGATATGATAATTAAAGTGACTAAAACTTATTAGGATCTTTAGAGAAGTTTAGCTACTTTTGGGTAATGTTTCCATATATAAACACGAATACAAAGAACTTGCTAGCTTTTTCCTGTGATACCTTCTGCTGAATATAGACTTGGGAAACATAGTGAACAATTGAAGCCTTTCAGAGTCTTCAGTGTCGGAAACTTGACCTAAGTTATCATGTCAGCACAGTCAGTCACCTCCTGCAAACAATCACTGTTTTATTTTCAATTCCTCAATTAGGAGGAAACAATCTCCTGGAGTTATATGAAGATTAAATGCGGTAACATGTAAAGTACCTAACTAGCACATACCTGGAGTATAATAATCTCTATAAAGCTTAATGCCTTCCTCTTGCTTCGTTAGCCTCCATTTTTTTCTCGTGAATCTGGCTGTTTCAAATGACTGAAAATGACTGACTTATACAAAGCCTAGAGAATCTGTTTTTGGTCTTAACAAAGTGATATTTTACTTTTAGGGTTTGTTTAAAGGATATCAAATTCTCTGTATAAAGGGCCTAAATTCTCTCAAGAATACTTGATGTTTATCATACACATTTATTTCATAAACTACTTTTCTTATAAAATTACCTTTGCTTTTGAAGTGATTAGATTAGAGCCAGTGTTGAAACCAGCTCTTAAAATACATTTTTTCTTTTTTTTAATTTATTGGGGTGACAATAAAATACATTTTTTCAAGTGTGTTAAAAGAAAGATAGTTATATTTTAATGTATTATTATATTTGACTTCCTTACTGTGCTCGTATGATAAATGCAGCTGAATACCAAGGGATCGGAAACATCAGTGGCAGTAACAGAGGAAGACGACGATGATGAAGAGGCTGCTCCCCCTGTTATTGCCCCACGACCAGATCACACAAAATCGGTGAGTGTCTGACGAGTGAATCAAGCTGTGTGTGCCTGCGTTTTAGAAAACAGCAGTCTGTATTTGACTTCCAATGATTAATTTTAAAATACCCTCATGCTTAAAATATTTTAGTGTGGGGAATTTGAATAGGAGATGTTTACCTAAAGACCACTCATAAAACAACCAGCTTTTTAAAGAAAACCAGTAAAATGCACCTAAGCCATCAAAAAAAACTAGCTTTTTTGAAAGTTAAAATCGAATGGCTTCTTTAAAGTTAAAATATCTCATTGTTTTTTTCTTTTTGTATTAAATCTCCTCTTCCAAAGAATTCATCTGTTTCTCTGGCTTTCTCTGTTTATGTCAATGCAAATAACTACTGTATCTAAAACTTGGATTTTACTTCTCACCCAAATTATGTATTTTATCCCATTTTACATTTCTCTCAAAACATTGGTGTCATTTAAGAGGCTGCTGAGTGTGAAATTTTTACCAGATATAGGAGAATTTGAACAATTATAACCTTAGATAGAGACAGAAAGAAAGAGTCGTGTCCCTCTCTCTGTACTACTACCAGTAAAGCGTGGGGAAAGGCGCCGCACAGTGGAGTGTGATAGAGTATTGGCACGATGGGCAGCTAAAGCTCTGGGGCCTGCCCTTAGATCCTGATCTAATGATAGGGGCCCTATTTTCTTTTCTTTTTTTATTGGGGAAGGGGAACAGGACTTTATTGGGGAACAGTGTGTACTTCCAGGACTTTTTTCCAAGTCAAGTTGTTGTCCTTTCAATCTTAGTTGTGGAGGGTGCCATTCAGCTTCAAGTTGTTGTCCTTTCAGTCTTAGTTGTGGAGGGCGCAGCTCAGCTCCAGGTCCAGTTGCCATTACTAGTTGCAGGGGGCGCAGCCCACCATCTCTTGCGGGAGTCGAGGAATTGAACTGACAACCTTGTGGTTGAGAGGACGCGCTCCAACCAACTGAGCCATCTGGAAGGCAGCTCAGCTCAAGGTGCCATGTTCAATCTTAGTTGCAGGGGGCGCAGCCCACCATCCCTTGCAGGAGTCGAACTGGCAACCTTGTGGTTGAGAGGATGCACTCCAACCAACTGAGCCATCCGGGAGCTCAGTGGCAGCTCAACTCAAGGTGCCGTGTTCAATCTTAGTTGCAAGGGGCGGAGCCCACCATCCCTTGCGGGACTTGAGGAATTGAACTGACAACCTTGTGGTTGAGAGCCCACTGGCCCATGTGGGAATTGAACCGGCAGCCTTTGGAGTTAGGAGCATGGAGCTCCAACTGCCTGAGCCACCGGGCCGGCCCCAGGGGCCCTATTTTCTTTACCTCCTAGAACTGGCTATTTGACACGAAATGGTAGAAATCATATTTGTGTAAAAAATTTTGTAGGAATTAATAGTTATTTTAACATTAAGGTTTCTATTATTAGAACACTGGAGACAGCTTGGTTTTGGTTAAAAATCAAAGAACTGAATAGTGTGCCAATAAGAATGCCTAGGGCTGGCCCTGTGGCTCAGGTGGTTGGAGCGCCGGGCTCCTAATGCTGAGGTCACTGGTTCGAACCAGAGTGGGGTGGGTGGGAGGCTGAAGTAGGGGGGGAAATAAAGAAAAGAATACCTAAAAATATTTTTCCTCAAATCTCAGCAATTAACTATCTCTCTGCAGATTTACACGCGGTCTGTAATTGACCCTATTCCTGCACCAGTTGGTGATTCTAATATTGATGGTGGTGCCAAGTCTTCTGACAAACAGAAAAAGAAGACCAAAATGACAGATGAAGAGATTATGGAGAAATTAAGTATGTTTCCTATATTTTACATTATTTTTAAATTGTTAAGAGCTCTTGAAACATTTGGCCCAGACGGATTTTAATTTATACCCTATATATTGGCTTAAGACATAAAGAATAAAATGTTTTCTTCTAGGAACAATAGCTTGAATTAAAATCTAGTAAAGCCAAAATAAAAAAATGTAGTGAAGCCAAAATAATACTCATTCTCTTCCCTGCTTGTTTATTATGTGTTGACTAGTGAGCAACATCTCTGCAATAGTCAGTACCATTTTTTCTCTTCCTTTTTGTCTGTCAACTATCATTGGCCTGGAAAAAGCATTGGAAATAATGTGCATAGTGTCAGAGAGAGGGTAGCAATATTGTCTGATTTACAAATGTACAGCAACTGTAGTTATAAAGAACACTGATCTATTGGGACCAAGGAAAACTGTAACTGCAGTGGCTGGGGACTTGAGGTTGGGTACCTGTATAAAATTGGATTATTTATGTGCATTTCCTGTCTCCTTTTACCTTGAGCAAGTGAAAATTTATTATGGTTTTCTCATGTTTTTACTTACTGGTAGTAAGACTGTAAGATAATTTTATGCCCAACATCCTAATTTTAAAACATGTTTCTTTGTGAACTTTCCTAAAACAGATGTTTGATTAGTTCATATTAGAGTAGTTTTTATAGTAATAAAGGGTTTTCTAAATCTATTGTAAGATCAAAGATGTGGGAAGAGTCAGAAAAGCCATTTAGGGTTAATCATTTGCATGTTATTTATATATTATTTCTGATACTAAATAGTTTCATGAGTTTAATACATTTCAGTGGAGTATGAAATTTTCCCCAGAAATTGCCCAGTTTTAAGACTGAACATCCCACATCATGGAAAACCTCTGTTTCAGGCAAACTGGTACAGTTGGTCATTTGAAAACATGATCATTTTTGAGGAAATGATAGGATAATGAAGGCATTAGTTAGGAGTTCTAATCTCGATCCTTTTTTTTTTAAATTAAGTTTCTTTAGTGTTTTGTGTTTGAAACACATTATTTTTGAATACTTAGTGTTAATGTTTGAAAACCACTGTTCTAAAATCAGTGGTTTATTAAAGGGATTAATGATATCAGAATTAATTTACAATTTAAAAGTGCTTGACTGAGATCATAACTTTTTGTTGTTTTTGTTTAAAATAGGAACTATTGTGAGCATCGGTGACCCTAAGAAAAAATACACAAGATACGAAAAAATTGGGCAAGGGTAAGTATTTGTGATTATATTACCACAATATTCAATACTGCCTAGGTGTACAGCGTGATATCTCTTTTGCCTGCTGTCATCGAGCACTTACAAGTATTCTATGAGTGGTGTCCTTGGATTTGTGTAAATTAGTAATGCATTTATTTTTAGATGCTATTAAAAACTGTACTACTTACCAATGATTGTACATTGTTTTCTTCTTAAATGTTATTTCCCATTGGTGGTAAGAAATTATTAGGTGGGTGAAAAATTTGCACATTAAATATATTTAAAAGACAGAACATTTATTACAAGGTTATAGGCAATAAAAACATGCATTTTAATCAAATCATTGAGTATTGATCTTTGAGTCTACTGATCTTCTGATTTTTGTCCAATAATTTGTATTCATGAACTATACTAACTAAACTTTTTTTTGTTTTTTCCTGTTGCTTCTGGAGCAAATGAACATCTGGAATTTTTAATGTTATTAATCTCTGGAAAATGTTCTGTGAATTTAGACAGAGAGTTTAAGTCTTTTTGAAAACTTCCTTATGAGTTTCTTTTTAAAAACTAAATGCAGTTGCAACACTGGTTTTAATAACAAAAAATTGAGAATATTTTAATATTATTGAGCATGATAATGGATGAATGTTATATATGGAATCGTATGTAGTAATAATAATGAACAAGAATAAAATCCATGTGGATGACCATCCCAAATCCAATGTTGAATTAAAAAAGCAAATTGCAGACAAATACATAAAATGAAACCATTTATATGACATTTAAAAATGATGTTAACTATATTCTATAGAGATGCACACCTATGTCCTTTGTAGTTAAAATACAGAGAAATGCATGGAACTGATGCACATCAAATACAGAATAAACACCAAATACAGATGACTTTGGGAGGAGGGAGATGCCTTTGGAAAAGGCACACAAGGACCTTCAAATTTATTTATAGTTCATCGTTTCTTAAGCAGGGGAAGTGGATCCATGAGTACATGTTACTTTTTTCTTTATCTTTTTTCTACATTTTTGTAGGTATGAAATTTGTGACAGATTTCTAACAAGTTTTGGCCACAAGGATTTCCTCTTTTTCTTATTTTTTTCCCTTTTGTTTTTGCTTTTACTCCTATTAAAGATACTAAGTCTTAAATGTTTAATCCTTTTTCAATTCTAAGTATAAAGTCTTTGGGTTATAAATGGTAATGCTTTGTGTCTTTTTCCCCGCTAGGGCTTCTGGAACAGTTTTCACTGCTACTGATGTGGCTTTGGGACAGGAGGTAGGTACTTTTTCATAATTTGGGTGTTGCCATTAGCTTTTAGTATAGAAGGAAAGTAAGTAAACCTGTGAATAATCAATAGGAATTTCTTTCAGTTGAATATGTTGAAAGAATTACTCTATGTAATTTTATAGCACTTTTCTTTTTAAGGGGGGAAAAGGAATTATGCTTTGTTTCATAAATAAACAAATATTTAAAAAATTATTTTCCCAGCTTGGAATGAAAAGAATTAATTTCTGGTACTAGGCTAACCTTGGGTTGGTTAATCAGCTTCAAGAGAAATCTAAAAATATTTGGGTTCTATGTTACTACAAAGCATTGTACCTAGGCAGTGTGGAAATAAAAGTGTTACCTATGAGTAAATTGGCATTTCATTGTACAACATTTATACAATAAATTATTAACTGATTGATATTTGAAATTTTCTAAGATAATTGGGAACTTGTCCTGATTTTGTTTTTTTAATTCTGTTTCTCCATCATAGGTTGCTATCAAACAGATTAATTTACAGAAACAACCAAAGAAGGAATTGATCATTAATGAGATTCTGGTGATGAAAGAATTAAAGAATCCCAACATAGTTAACTTCTTGGACAGGTAAATATGAATATTTCCCAAGCGTTGGAACAAAAATGTGGAAATTTTATGTCTCATAGCCACTTCAGTTAGACCAGAGTAGAATGTCAGTGCTGAAAACTGAGCTTGAAGGAGGAGGAGAGGTAAAAATAGCACATTACAGTTTAACAGATTCTTTTTTTACGTAGATGTCACTTGGCAAGTGAGAGAAGGCAGTTAAATGAAGGACATTGCTGCTGGTGCTCATATTAATTACAAATGATCAGAAGCAGAAACATTAAGGGAAGGTTGGCTGGGATTCATATCTTGATTAACAGAGATGATTGGCTACACAGTTTTTAAACTTTTAGATCAATTTTTATTTCAAGTACTTTAATGGGCAAATAGTATGTCTGCTAAAACCTCATTTGATTTAGGAATTGATGTTAAAAAGCAAAATAGAAAATTATGTGTCTTACAACTATGTGTGTTTTTTTAAGTAATTACATACATGTGAATGAAAGAAGAATAGAAAATAAATGAAAATGATAATAGTGATTATATTAGAGGTAAAGAATTATAGGTGATTTTCTTATTTCCATATTTAAATTTGTTTTGAATGTGGAAAAGATTACCCATTTTTAGACTTTAGCCCTAGTTGTGGGACCATGTTCATAGAAACAAACTTTCCAGGTATACTTCCCTGCTTTTTAAAATAGTATTTTAAGTCAGTATGGTAGCATGTTAAGATAAGCCATAAGTTTTGGAATCAGTTGTAGTTGGCTTCAGATTCTGGTTCTGTCACTCATTAGCTATGTGACCTTGGATTAGTTACTTAACCTCTCCAAGCTTCTGTCTCTTCATCTGTAAAACAGGATGAATAGTTCTTACCATACAGGGGTATTTTAATTGGAATAATCTGTGTACACAGCCAAGTTTCTTTCAGTTGTGGGCAAACTTTAAAGTGATTCATGAAAATCATAATGACCCTGTTAGTTTTCTGTGCTTTTAGGTAGCAGCTTTCTAGTTTTCTTTCTAGCTCTCAAAGCTATCAACTTTTTAGTTTTGTTATTAGTGTGCCTAACATTTGAATTCTTCAACATAGAGTGCCATGTGTTTAGAAAAAGTGAAAATGTAAATATATTCTGTGTGTTCTTTTCTTAGTTACCTGGTGGGAGATGAATTGTTTGTAGTTATGGAGTACCTTGCTGGGGGATCACTTACTGATGTTGTAACAGAAACCTGCATGGATGAAGCACAGATTGCTGCTGTATGCAGAGAGGTGAGTTTGCTCCCTTCTTGGTAAGTTATGGTGATGTGTGGTTAGCAGGAGGTGAAAAAAGGGAAAGCTTTTTGCACAGGTAGTTTTTATTGTTTGAGATAATTTCTCTGTACACATTCTCTGCAAGTTTTTTCCATACCATTTCATCCTACATGAGAGTTTCAACCCTTTCCTTCATGTGTGTGTAAAATAGTTCTGGAATGAAGCGCCCAACTCACAGGTAAATTTCAGTGGAGTGATCATTATAATTCATCATCCAAACAGATACTTTCGAGAGTGCAAGGGGAGCCATTAAAAATACACCACTCAGCAGTAGAAACAAGAGCTATCTCAGGCTATCTCAGGCAAAGGAGGACATATGCTCACCTTAAGTATCAATAAATCTGCTGTTGGCTTTACTGATCTCATTGAATGTGAAGAAACTGGTTGTTTCTTGATATTCATGAATGAGTTACTACATATACTGCTTGCTTAAGCCAGCAAATTCTGCCACATTGTCTATGTCTAAGCCAAAAGCAAGCTTTCCTCTTCCATGTAATCTTTTTTTACAGATGACACTTAGGTTAATGATTTTCTCATTGTCACTGAACGTAGTATCACAATACTACTTTCAAATATCCTAGGAATTATTGTCACAAAGGACAAAATTGTAAAAGTTCTTAAGGCTATTTTGTTTTCTATGATTTGGCTTTCGCATTTTTACAGTGATACATAGTGAATTATAAACTTTATTCATGTAAGAACAATACATATGATGTTTTCCTTTTCCAGCTTTTATTAAGGTGTTAAAAAAGTAGTCTTTGAAAATTGTAATTCTGAATTAATTACACTTCACCTGTGGGGTAGCTCCTTTGGTTGTTTTAGGAGGGAGGTAAGAATTGTTAATAGTTACAGTATGTTTTAGGAGTTTTTCTAATTGTGATGAGTTTCTATTTATTTCTACAAGTATTTTTCTGGGGATTTGTCTTTTTTCCCAGGAATCTGCTTCAATGTTTGGTGAACGTGGTGTAATAATACGTAGTTTACCTGCTTTTTTTTTCCTTGAATGAATGGAATATTTTGAATGAGATTTTTATTTGTTTTTAGTTATGTACAGACTTTTTTTGTACTACTCTGATGGAGGTAAGAAATAAAAACACAGCTTTTTCAAAGTTTACAATTTATACTCAGTTTATATATTATATATTATATATATATTATATATTATAAACATAGGGGCAAGTAGATTTTTTAAATCTAATTTTATTCTTGTATTTAAGGGAGGGAGAGGATGTTTTCCTCACTTTGGACTCAGTGCTTTCTGAAACATAGCATAAGAGGAAAGTTATTCCTTTATTGTTGGTGTCTAGGTTGTGAATGTAGTAGCTTTATGTAAAATCCACCATAGAAGAAATGAAGAAAACATCTTCTATCATCCTGGTGAACAGCTGGATGGAACCAGACCACCCAGGCTCTTACCCACTTTTCAGTGGCACATTGATTAGACTTGAGTATCTGAGATTCATACGGGAATAATTCAAGTTTATCCTTTATTGTCGAAATGATTTCTAAAGAGCCTTGTACATATTTGCCAAGTGCTGCATACCTTTAGGTATTTCGACCTGAAAAGGCCTAGAAATTATATAGGCCCACCCATCATTTTATAAATGAGAACATTGAAGATTAAATGTTATTCTTAAGGTTTTAAACAATCCATGGCAGGACTAAATAAGACATCATTTAATGATCTCTGGGCAAGACCAGAAGGTGGAAGATGGGGGATCTAATTAATTAAGGTGTCCTTTCTTTTAATGACTTCGCACATGAGAGGATGTTTTTTCTTTATAAATGTATTGGCGTGTCTTGGATACTAGAAGCAGTGCTCAGGCCATAAGCAGTATTGGACTTAGACTTTTAAGAGACTTTTTCATTGATTGGTTTTTTTTCTTCTGTTCAGTGTTTACAGGCATTGGAGTTTTTACATGCTAACCAAGTGATCCACAGAGACATCAAAAGTGACAATGTGCTTTTGGGGATGGAAGGATCAGTTAAACTTAGTGAGTAATAAATGAACAAATATCATTTATTTGTTGTTTATTATAATTTTCTGCCTTTTGTTTAAGTAAAAAATCTGTTAACGTTTTTATGATAATATATGGAGGAGGGAGAAACACAACTGGACAGCTTGTATTGAAATAGCAAATCTATACTTTCTGAATAATTTTAGGTGAGTTACTTAATCTCTTTGTGCCTATTTTCTCATTTGCATGATAAGGAGAATAATAATACCTATCTCAAAGAATTCTTCTGAGGATTAAAAATGTAAAACACTGAGGAACAGTGCCTGGCACTGTCATAATGTTGCAGCTATCTTACAAAAATAAACTTGAATTTGTCTCTGCTATCTGTTGGGGGGGATTTTTGTCATGCGGTTTGGCTTTCTTTGGATTTGGCAGAGTATGGCCTAATCGGGAGAAATGTATGACCCTGACCTAGGAGATGACAAGGAACAAAAACCCCATGTAAACCTCTTCTTCCTAATTATCTAAATTATCTAATTTAGAAATTATCTACCCTATCAGACAGGGTAGAGTCATGAAAAAAAAAATTCCTAGATTCCTTTTCCTCTGCTAGCTATATTTCAGTTCTAATCATGTCCTCTGTGGGATTTAAGAAGAACTTCTACTGAGGTTTCTCTAACTACCGTATCTAAAAACTCAAGGCATTTCTTAGATCAAGAAACCAAAAACATTTTCTTCTGTTCTGCTAGAGGATTTGGCTCCCTTTTCAACACCCCTTTTAAGATACATCTTCCAGAAGTTATTCAAACACAAGAAGAAGGGTCCAGGTTCTATCAAATGGTCAAAATATAAAATTACTAATCTTAATCGTAATGGGCAATGGATTTTTCATACTTTTTTGGTAGATACACATTAGACTAAACTGAATTAGACTTTTTTGGATAATATTTAATCCTGGTTTTCCACTTATTAGATGAATAATCTTGGGTAAGTTATTCAAAATATATAAGCCTCAGTTTCCCCATTTTAAAATTAGGAATAATAATAAATGTACCTATCTCATAGAGTTATCATGAGGATTTAGGTATGTTAATTCTTATAATAAGGTACTTGAAACAGTATCTGGGTTTTTTTTTTTTTTTTAATTAAAGTTTATTGGGGTGACAATTGTTAGAAAAGTTACATAGATTTCAGGTGTACAATTCTGTAATACATCATCTATGTATCACATTGTGTGTTCACCACCCAGAGTCAGTTCTCTTTCCATCACCATATATTTGATCCCCTTTACCCTCATCTACTACCTGTTTTTTTATAAGATTAATTTTAGTTATAAATATAATTTTGCCTAATGTTTGCTCTTTTAGGATTCTCTCCTATAGAATTATTGAACATATGCACAAACAAGTACAAAGATGTTCTCTGCAACATTGTAAAGAAAAACCAAAAATATCTTAAATGTCTAGCAGTATGGAAATGGTCAAATAAGTTATAATATTTTTATATTCTGTAATATTGTGTAGTTATAATGAAGTAGATCAATGTATTAATAAGGAAAGATCTCTAAAAAGAAATTGTTTTAAAAAACAGTTTATAAAATACCCTAATTAGGTAAACTAAGTGGTTCATAGGTATAATTTGTATGTATATAAATTCATAACAAAAAGTCTGAAGCTTGCAAACCTTAAATGTTTGTAACAGCAGTTACATATGGAACAGAAAGGGTTTAACAGTGGAAGGGAGGGAAAAATTCTAGATTGTTATCCTGACTTTCCCCCTAAATAAACAGTACTAAGCTAGGCATTCTGCTCCTTAGTTATAAAACGCGGTGGTTGGAGTAGAGTAATGCTGGTGAGCACCTTGTAGGTACAGTTGCAGTTAAATGTGTGCTTTTTCTAGACTCTGCTAAGTCTAAGGCTTACTAATGCTAGCTTTTGTTTATTTTCTTTTATTTTCTTCAAAAGTAGTTGCCATTTCCTGACCTTTGCTGATTCACAGCATTTAGTTTTGGTGTTCACCTTTGTTGACTTTTTCTTTTAGACCTTTTTCAACTTCATTACAATTTTTGGGGTAGAATGAATTATTTAAAGACCTCTTGATAATTTGCCCTCTGCTTGTTAGAAGTAAAAGTAAACAAGTGAAAGTATCTAACATCATCAAAATAGTTGTAAATCCATGCTAGTTGACTTTATTGATACAATCTTTAAAAAATAGGAGGCTAAATAGTCAAATGTAATTAAGTCATCTAAAGTAAACTCTTATATAAAACTATCCATGGATACCATTAACTCTGGATGTTTTGTTTTGTTTTATAGCTGACTTTGGTTTCTGTGCCCAGATCACCCCTGAACAGAGCAAGCGAAGTACCATGGTTGGCACGCCATACTGGATGGCACCAGAGGTGGTGACACGGAAAGCTTATGGCCCTAAAGTGGACATATGGTCTCTGGGTATCATGGCTATTGAGATGGTAGAAGGAGAGCCTCCATACCTCAATGAAAATCCCTTGAGGGTAAGACCAATTAAACACCAGTCTTATTTTAAGAAAAATCTTTTCTTTAAAACACTTATTTAGAATATCCTTGTGCCAGGCACTGGCCAAGAATTTAAGATGCAAAGTTGATTAAACCTAGTCTCTGCCCTTACTCTGTATCAAAAAATCATTTGCTTCTGGGTTGAATTGAATATGTTAGGTAAAGAATTTATAGATGTTAGTAAGCTGAAAGGTTTCTAATTTTGGACATAAGAATTTCCTCACTTTCCTACAGAGTTAAAGGTCCCTAGATATACCCTTCAGGTTATCAACTTTGAACCTTGGCCTCTGGTACCCCCAGCTACAGAGAAGAGGAAAGCAAGATCACATCTGTCAGAAAGCTGTGTAGATGGCAATATTAAAGCCTGTGTTCAAACAAGAGTGAGGGTCCTGGGATACAGATGAGGTCAGTAGACTTTATACAATTCAATATTCAGCAGCTGAGGGTGGAGAGTTTGGGGGCCCCTTCCTTCTTTCCTTCTTTCCTTCCTTCCTTTCTTCCTTTCCTGTCTTCCTTCCCTCCCTCCTTCTCTCCTTCCCTCCCTCCTTTTGTTTCTTTATCTTTTATCTTCTACTTTTAAATTATCATATATGATACCAAATACGATACCATTTCACACCTACAAGAATGACTATCATCAAAAAGATGATCAATAATAAGTGTTGGTGAGAATGTGGAGAAATTGGAACCCTCATACATTGCTTAGTGGAAAGGTCAAATGGTGCAGCGCTTTGAAGAACAATTTGACAGTTCCTGTAAAAGTTCTTATAAAGTTACCCTATAACCTAGTAATTCCACTGCTAGGTATATATCCAAGAGAATTAAAAGCATATATCTATGCAAAAATTTATACACAAATGTTGATAGCAGCATTATTCATAATAGCCAAAAGGTAGAAACAACTTAAATGTCTATCACTTGATGAATAAACAAAACTGCTATATCAATACAATGGAATATTTTTGAGCTATAATTAAAGGAATGAAGTATAGATACATACAACATTGAACCTTGAAAGCATTATGCTAAGAAGTCAAACACAAAAGATCACATGTTGTATGATTATGGAATCATTTGATTCTTGTTCATGGTAATTGGGTTCTATAAAGCTGCAAACAGTGAATTGATGAATACTGAACCATTGTTTCTAGGGGAAATATAGGGTTAGGTTCCTGCAAGCTTCTAGACGCACCATTTTTGTCAACTGATCAATATGCAACCTTGCTTTATGTGTGTTTCTGTTTAAAGACACTGTTTAACATAGGTGATTGATTCAGCAACATGAACTCACGGCCAGCAGCTCTATAACTCATGCCTGAATGAAGCTTGTCAGGCACATGTGTGTTCTCCATAAGGCACATCACTGCCTTCTTGCCGTTAGGAACACTAGACAGCACTTCAGCACTATGCTTTTTACCTTTCTGCGCAGATCCATGAATAACCACAGAGGCACTGAGAGGTTTTTTGTTTGTTTGTTTTGTTTGTGTGTTTTTTTTGTTTTTTTTAGCACTGAGAGTTTTGATTTTGGAGTTACAAATAAATTTTAGTAAGTAGGTGAATTCACATATATGAAATGAGGACTGGCTGCATATGAATGCATAGAATAGGCAAATCTGTAGAGACAGGAGATTAGTGGTTTCCTGAGACTGAAGAGAGGAGGGCATGGGAAGTGACTAATAATGCACATGGGTATTCTTTTTGGAGGGATAAAAATATTCTGAGGTTAGACAGTGGTGATGGTTGTACAACTTTGTGAGTATGCTAAACACTGAATTGTGCACTTGAAAAGGGTGATTTTTATAGTATGTGCATTGTATCTCAAAGTTATTTAAAAAGAGTTTTTTTTAATTACTCTTTTTAAAGTCTATATGACTGTAGACTTATTGCCAGAAGTTTTTAAATATTTTTTCAAAATAAGTTGGAGATGCCTATATAAAATAGGCAACAGAGACTAAGGTAATGGCTATGTGTAGAAGGTATCCTATGTGGATGGCATGGATTTTAATTCCATTTTTCCTGAATGCTTTTCATCTTCTTGCAAAGATTCCAGTTCAAGTGAGCAATTAAAGTACTTCTATAGAGGTAATTAATTTTAGAACAATTTTTAAAACCCTCTAATTTTTTCAGTAAATATTAATTCAAGTATCTGGTCTGTGTTAGGTACTGTTCAAGGCGCTGTCTAGAAGAACTAACAACAGAAAAAAAAGAATCAATAAAATTCTTGCCCTCATAGGAGAGAAACATAAACAAAATAAGAATAATATGTAATATATTAAATGATGGACTCTTTAGTACGAGGACTGATAGGGAATCAAGAGTGTTCAATTTGAAGAGTGCTTGGGGAGAGCTTCACTGAGTTGACATTTGAATACGGGAGGTAAGAGAGTGATACGCAGTGACCTAAGGGAAGAACATTCCAATCAAAAGGAACAGCATGTGCAAAGGCCGTAAAGCAGGAGCATTCCTAATGTATTCAAAGATCATTAAGGATTCCAGATTAGTTAGCATTCAGGGAGTGCACAGCAGAAAAAAAAAAGGCAGATCAGTGAAGAAAGGAGGTCAGACTGTCATGCCTTTGTATGGATTCTGGCTTCTACAAAGGTAAGATGGGGAAACCATTGTACAGTTTTGAGCAGAGAAGTGAAATGGGCCTACTTACATTTTAACAGGATCACTCTAGCTACTTTGTTGAGAAGAGACTCTCAAGGGAGGCAAAGGCAGAAGCAGGAAAACCAGTTAGGAGGCTGTTGTAATAATCCAGGCAAGATACGATGGTAGCTCAGGGTAGGATGTTATCAGTGTAGGTCAGAAACAGTAGTTGGATTCTGGATGTAATTTGAAAGGAGAGCCTACATGAGAGAGAGGGAGAAATAACCCCCAAGCGTTTGACCTAAGCAACTGAAAAGATGAAGTTGAAGTTCACCTTAGGTGAAATGGGGTAGGCTGTAAGTAGAGTAGGAGGGTGGGGATGGCAAGTGGGAGATCAGGAGATGACATTTTAACATGTCTTAGACATGTTAAGTTTGAAATACCTATTAAGACATCCAAGTGGTTATGTTGAATAGGCTGGTGGGTATGCAAGTATGGAGTCCAGGCTAGAGATATAAAATTGAGATTTGTTAGTTACAGAAATTATTTAAAGCTGTGAGACTAGATAGGATCGCGAGGTCAAGTGGGCACAGACAGACAGTAGAGGAGATTTAGCTTATACCCTGAAGCATTTCACAGCTAAGAGTCGGTGTGGCAGGCCAGCAAAGGCGACTGAGAAGGAATGGCCAGAGAGGTAGATAAAACCAAATAAACATATGCCCTGGAATCTTCATGCAAAAAGTGAGGGAAAACTCAGCTTGTCAGAAAGTTATGTCAAGTAAGATGAGGACTGAGACTTGATATTTGGAGTTGGCAATGTGGATGTAATTGGTGAAAACTTGACAAACAGGAACTTCTGCTTCCTGTCGAGATGGAATAACAGGGATTAAATTAACCCTCCTATTAGAATATATGAAACAATGGTTTTTCAATATACCGGATATCAGACAATGAAGAATAGTGATCTCCAAGGATGGGAAAGGCATGAGGTGAGCCCTGTGATTGCTCCAGCTTAATCTTCAGAGAGTTTTCAGAGAGTTTCCAGGTCATGCACAGGGAGGGAGAATCCAGGTGGGGCACAGTGGACTCCTTGAGTTGACATAGAGTTGAGAGTATGGGGAGACCAAGGCAGCTGGAGTTCACAAGACACAAAGTACAGGAGAGGAGACAGCCTCCCAGAGACAAGAGTCTGGAGACTGTGGAAAATCCCTGTTGACTATTCAACAGAGATTGGCACACCTGTGTGAAGAAATCTATCCAGGGCCGGGGATTTAACCATCTGCTAAGATTGGAGAGAACAATGCCTGGTGCTCACAAGACTGGTAATAGTGCCTGCTTCTGTCAGCCATAATTCACAGAATATTGAATAGAAGTGCTAGGAAATAATTACCCCTAAGCTACATGCTGCTGTAGTCCCACCTAACGAACTTTAAAAACAAGATCCAAGGGATCAGTTCCAGAGTAACTGTCTCCCACAACAAAGCTCAAGAATATTTATAGGAATACCGATATATCCAGCACCTAAATATCCAAAGTTTGCCAGGCATGCAAAAGAACATGGAAATTACAGCTCACAAGGAGGAGAAAAATCCATCAATTGAAACCAACCCAGAACTGACACAGATACAAGAATGAGTACACAAGATCATTAAAACAATTTCTATAACTGCATTCCAGATGTGAAAAGAGTTAAGTGGAGACATTTGTAAAGTACACTAAAAAAAATTTTACAGATACAAACTACAATGTTTAAGATTGGACTAATGGCAGACTGTACATTGAAGAAAAAGATGATGATTTAATAGTCATAGACATAGTAATAGAAACTATCCAAAATGAAACATAGGAACAAATGAAATTTTTAAAAAATGAAATAGTGCCAGTGAACTTCAAGCATTCTACATACACGTGTAATGGACTTTTGAAAGAAAATATTGTTCAACCAAGAATTCTACAGTCAAGAAATATCTTTTAAAAACTAAAGTGAAGTAAAGATTTTCTCAAACGTATAAAAGTTGAAAGAATTTATCACCAGCAAATCTACATTACAAGCAATAGTAAAGGAAGTTTTTTTAAGCAGAAAGAAAATGGTAATGTGGCTTTACACAAAGAAATGGAGAGCACTAGAAATAGTAACTAAATAGGTAAATATATAAGATTTTTTTCGTATATAGATATCTTTAAAAGATAAAACTGTTTGAATATCTATTAAGGGAGGGAAAAAAGTGTCTAAGTAAAATGACAACAAAAGCATAAGGCTGAAGGGGAGAATTACAAGATTCTTGTACTCTGTGTGAAGTGGCATCATGTGACGATTGTGATAACTGAAAGCTGCATGCTATCTGCATGCTTAAGCAAACACTAAATAATGAAAGAGTTACATCTAATAAAACTCAATTAAGAAGATGAAATAGAACCATAAATAATACTGAGCTAAAAAAAAAAGTCCACACTGATGGGTGAGGGGGTATGGAAAAGGGCCACAGGGGCCAAACTGAAAGAGCTCCAGTGGCCAAGGTACAAATATTTGAACAAGAAAATTAAGTAGTGTGGGTTTATAACCCAAAGTATAAAATAATATTTGAGTCCATACTGATATAAGTGATTGAATAAATAAATAAATGGGCAGAAGAGAAAAATCTCACGCAGAATTCTGAATAGTTTATGTAGATGTTCCATCCTGAAGGAAGTGGAGCATAACTGCCTGCTCCTTAAGTGTAGGCTGCACATAGCAACTGTCTTCCAAAGAGCACAGTGTGAAGAGGGAAGAAAAAGGAGCTTGACAGTAGAGAAATATGACAAACACTATCTCAGCCAGGTGATAAGTTGAACACGAACAGCCCTAAATCATGTTGATAGTATGTTCCTTTGATATGATGCAATGAAAATGGCACTGTATCTGTGATCCTCTTCCTCCAGACCCATAAATTCTGTCTAACCATGGGGAAAACATCAAATTTTTTTTAGGTTGATAAGATTTTACATTCTTTTTATTTTTTATTTATTTATTTATTTATTTCATTGGGCAATACTGGGAGACAGTGTGTTTCCAGAGCTCATCAGCTCCAAGGAGTTGTCCTTGAATCTAGTTGCGGAGGGCGCAGCTCAGCTCCAAGTCTAGTCGCCGTTTTCAGTCTTAGTTGCAGGGGGCGCAGCCCATCTTCCCATATGTGGGTATTGAACCGACAACACTGTTGTTGAGATCTCGCATTCTAACCAACTGAGCCATCTGGCCGCCCCTCCAGAAGCTCAGCGGCAGCTCGTTTTCTTCAGTATAGTTGTGGAGGGTGCAGCTCACTGGCCGTGTGAGAATCAAACCGGCAACCCTGTTGTTCAGAGCTCGCACTCTAACCCACTGAGCCATCCATCCTCCCGAAGCATCAAATTTCAATAGAAGAGCATCCTACATTGTACCTGACCAGTAATATTCCTTCAAGCTGTCAGGGTCATCAAAAAGAAAGTGTAAGAAATTGTCACAGCCAAGAGGAGCCTAAGGAAACACAATAAATATAATGTATAGTATGCTGGAACAGAAACAGGAGAGTGGGAGAGCGCATGAAATCGGGAAATCTTGTATGAATGCTGGAAGCACAAAGGGCCCATGTGAGGTTAACAATGCCAGTCAGCAGGATATATTCGTATCTTTTTCTTCCACTGTACTTAGCTGCATAGGTGCACGCAAGGTGTAGGCATTGTTTTGAATGGTGTGAACTGCAAGAGGGTCAAAGACATGCTTATGTGAAAGTAATCCTGGACAGTGGAAGATGAGGGGATTTATTTAGGTTCAGTGGAGTCAAGAGATTGCTAGCATTGGTGTACTGTGAGTAGGTGTGAAAACAGTAGTTGGGAGTGCAACTGATATTTTAGAGTTGCAGTTATTGGTACTGATAAGATATAAGATATAGGATTTGACCGTGGGTGTGTGTAGCTGAGGTAGGCTCAAGGACAAGAAATGGGAGAAGAGGAGGTCAAGGAGTTTTAGGTTCGCAAGCATCTTTGTAGCTATTGCAATCACTGTGAATTATGAGTAATGTTAGCGATAAAAGTGTTTGGTAGATCTTTGAAACAAGGAAAGATAGATACGAGTTTGAAAGGGCAGGAGTTATGTGCATATATGTGGAAAGAGATAGAGATCTCAAAGTGGCAGTGAGGAACCAAAAGAACACTCCATCTCCAGACCCGTGCAAAGGTGGAGGAGAGAAAAAACTACCACTAGAGAGCACTGTGGATTAGGCAGCATCCTCATGGGAGAGCCAGGCCATCATAAAGTATGAAGAATGTTGGAGAAGGGGACGGGGAGCCATGTATGAAAAATTAAAGCCAGAAAGGGAAATGTGCAGAGTCATGTGTGCATTAGAATGGAGAAACTGAGAGAATGATTGAGAGTCATGGGATGGGCTGTTTATAATCGCTAACATACATGAAGATAGAGTGTAGTAGTAAGATTTACCTCAAAGTAGAGAAATGATTGTTAAGTATTTGGAGAGAAGGAATACTTGTTTTTATGGAGTTGTCCATTAATCCTTTCTGTGGAAGTGGGGAGGCTCAGAACAGTCTTAGGATCTTAACTTGAAATTAACTGCTATCAGAATTTCTTAGAATGAAATTTTTAAATGAAAATTTTGGTTGAGATGTAAAGAGAAGTAAACTTAAGTATAAAAACAAGGAAATGGGCAGACTCATACTGATGGTTCGAATGTCAGTTGGTACCATTTTTTGATGGCATTTTGGCAATACAGCAGAAACTTTAAATAATTCAGTAGAAATTCTAGGTGACCTTGGTTTGGCAATGTCTTTAGATACAATATCAAAAGTATGACCCATGAAAGAATACTTTTGTGTTTGTTAGAAATGGAATCATGTTCTCTGAGAAAGATAGAATTAAGAGAATAAAAAAACAAGTCACAGATTGAAAGAAAATACTTGTAAAACACCTATCTGATAAAGGATGTTATACAAAATACACAAAGAACTCTTAAAACTCAACAGTGAGAAAATAAACAACCCAATTTTTAAATGGGCAAAAGATCTACACATTACCACAGAAGATACACATGTCAAATAAATGTATGAAAGGATGGTCAACATAATGTCGTTAGGGAATTGCTAAATTAAAACAACAATGAGATACCAGTACTACTTATTAGAATGGCCTAAAATACAAAAATCTGAAAATACCAAATGCCGGTGTCGATTTGGAGCAACAGGAACTCGCATTCATTGCTGATAGGAATTCAAAATGGTACTGCCACTTTGGAAGACATTTGCATTTTTTACAAAACTAAACATACTGTAACACACAATCCAGAATTGTACTCAGTATTACTTACCCAAATGAGTTAAAAACTTATGTCCATACAAGACCTAAACACAAATGTTTATAGTATCTTTATTCATAATTGCCCCAAATTGGAAGCAGCCAACATGTGAAATGTATATATACACTGTATTTTTAAAAGTATATAAATAGATAATGGTACATACATACAATTGAATGTTATTCGATAACATTAAAAAGATAAAAAGAAATGAGCTATCAAACCACAAAAAGACTTGGAAGAACCTTACATGCATATTACTTAGTGAAAGAACCCGGTGTCAAGAGGCTACATACGAGGTGTGACAATTAAGTTCGCGAATTCATCCTAGAAAAAGTGCTACATACCTCATTGTTGAATATCACTACGGTCACCTTTGAAGTACTCCCCTTGGGAAGCTATGCACCAACACCAGCACCTAGTCCACCCTTCAAAGGGATTTTGGAACTTTTTCTGGAATGACCATCAGAGCTATCATCGTATTACCCTGATGTCCTGAAGGTCATCAAAATGTCTTCCTTTCAATATTTCCTTTATCTTATGGGAAGGAAAGAAGTTATTGGGGGCCAGATCAGGTGAGTAGGGAGGGTGTTCCAATACAGTTATTTGTTTACTGGCTGAAAACTCCCTCACAGAGAGTGCCATGTGAGCTGGTGCGTTGTCATGATGCAAAAGCCATGAATTGTTGGCGAAAAGTTCAGGTCGTCTAACTTTTTCACACAGCCTTTTCACTTCAGCACTTCCAAATAGTAAACTTGGTTAACTATCCAGTTGGAACAAATTCATAATGAGTAATCCCTATAATATCAAAAAAGGTTAGCAACAAGTTTGTGACCTTAATTGTCAGACCTTTTATGGTATGATTCCAATCTATAGAGAGTAAAAAAAGATCAGTGGTTGCCAGAGGGGCTCAGGGTATGAGAATGATAAATTGGTGGAGCACAGGGGATTTTTTAGGGTAGTGAAATTACTCTGTGTGATACTGTCATGGTGGATACATGGCAAGTATGCATTTGTCAAAACCCATAGAACCATACAATACAAAGAGTAAACCCTAATGTTAACTATAGGTTTTTGTTTAATGAAAGTATATCTACTGTTTTCATCACCTGTAACAATTGTATAGTACTAATGTAAGATATTGATAATAGGGGAAACTGTTGGTGGGGTATATGGGAGCTCTAAGCCTATTGTTTTTACTTAAAATAATCAGAAAAGCACATAAAGAATACAAGGATTTTCCAAAGGGGATTGACTAAATTATGAAACATCCATATAATTGACACTGGTCCAATCCAGCCATTAAAATTATTTTGTAACTCTAATATATTATTAGTAAGGATAAGGCTGGAATATAGCTAGTTTTGTTGTTGGGTTTGCTTTTTTTCAAGTTTATTTTTTTAGAGCAGTTTTATGTTCACCGCAAAAATGAGAGGAAGATACAGAGATTTCCTATGTACCCACTTCCCCCATACATATATACACAGCCTCCCCAGTTACCAACACCCCTCACCAGAGGATACATTTCTTATAATCAGTGAACCTACACTGACACATCATTATCACCCAGAGTCCAGAGTTTCCATTAGGGTTCATGCTTGGTGGTGTACATTCTATGGGTTTGGACAAATGTATAATGAAAAACGTGACTATTGTTAAAGTATACAGAGTATTTCCACTGTCCTAAATAGTCTCTGTGCTCTGCCTCTTCACCTATATATAGATACAGCTAGTTTATTTTATTTTTTTTAAGTTTCAATAAACTCCATTGTTTTGAAATGTGTGATTTGATAAAAGCTTGAGAAAAGTAAATTGGATACTATATGTTAATGGTGGGGTTGTCATCTTTTTTCTTCATGCCCTTACATATTGCGGTTCTTTATATATTGCATTTATAAACACCCCCCCCCCAAAAAAAAAAAAGATGAAGCTAATTTTTGAAAAAGAAATTAGGGAAATGAAACATCTAAAATAAAAGAAAAATATCTAATCCAAATGGGTAGAAATAATACTAACTTCACTTTAGTATTTATGGTGATTGTCTTTAAAGACATGAAAGACCCATAAACTTTATAAAGTGCTTTGTTAATTTTGTTGAGCTACGTTATATCAATGGTGTTCTTGTTTTTAGGCCTTATACCTGATAGCAACTAATGGAACCCCAGAACTTCAGAACCCAGAGAAACTTTCCCCAATATTTCGGGATTTCTTAAATCGATGTTTGGAGATGGATGTGGAGAAAAGGGGTTCAGCCAAAGAATTGTTACAGGTGAATTTGGAAATGATAACTGTTTTTGTAATAACTTGACCTTTGAGTAACCAAAATTTACATAATGTTATTCATTACATTTCACTACTTGTTCATCACCAGCACCATGGCAGCGGCCGCAATTTAGCATTTCATCTAAATGCTGGGAATACCCGTCAAATTATAATATGAGTTTTTGCATATTAGGAATTCTCAGACCAGTTCATTGCTGACATGGGAATCCGAGTTATTCGACTGAAATTTTTTATAATATTAGAAAAACTTAAAAAGACTATGCTTTCAACTATACAAGTGATGTATTGGTTCTGTTGATTTTATGTAGGTATTGAAATAGTGTTTATTAAATGAATTATGGTCCATAAAAATCTTTGGGGTTTTAATTGAAAGTAAATATTTAGCTTCTAAACTGCTGACACATTTATTTTTCTCCCCTTTTTCTGGCAGCATCCCTTCCTGAAACTGGCCAAACCGTTATCTAGTTTGACACCACTGATTATGGCAGCTAAAGAAGCAATGAAGAGTAACCGTTAACATCATTGCCGTGGCCTCATATTCTTTGTTCCATTTGTAAAAGAAGTCCTTTAATATATGAAAATTATTACTCTTTTGGGGTTTAAGGAAACGGTCTGCATAACATGGAGGAAATAAAAAAAACAAACTACTACTTCCTGAAGACAACCAAGAGAAAATTGCAAAACAGAATGACAACTTTGTATTGAATCCCATCTTTAGGGTCCAAAAGGAATTGTGGACTGAATCACTAGCCTTACTTTTTTCAGCAGACAGCCCTTCAGGGCCATTTATCATGCTTGAGATTTGCATTTTATTTTGCTGACTTCATTGTAATAGATCCCATTCATTGCCCCTCTTGGGGTATTTTCAATACTTGAATGGCAGATTCGAGTTTTTCAGAGTATTTGTTTCATCTGCTAGTCTTTTCTCTCTTTGTAGCTTTCTTTTTCCTCGACTTGCTCCGTTTGAGTTGTTTTCCTTAGGCCTAAATTAGAGGCAAGTTTAATAGAAATTATTTAGCTCCTTATATTGTTAAAGGAACTTGATATGGTTTAACTTTGTATAGAAGTTAGGACCAGCTATTGTTACATGAAATATTTCGGTTCAGAATTTGAACTGGGGGAAGGGAAGAAAAGTATGTGATTTTTACCTTTTTTAACAAATGTGAAAGTCAGTTTTAGAAATTTCATGATAGTGAGGTGTTTGGCATTTGTTACATGTATAGAGAGACTAATAATCTATATTTATAACTGAATCATTGAGACAAAAAAAGAACCCCATTGACTACATCCTTACAATTTTATTTTCCCTTGACTGTTTCTTCTTCAGATTTGGCTTCAGGAACCAAAGCAATTTGTCCTTGTTCCATCTTGGACTTGTATGACTTTGGTTGATGCCGCTAGTACTTTCCCCTTCCCTTTTCCTCCCCCTTCATTTTGGAAATAAGTTTCTGTATATGTTGTAATTTTAGTTTGTTTTTTAGTGTATGTGCTGCTGAAGCGAGCACTAATTTTAGTTTGTTTTTTAATTAACCCTCTCTCACCCTACTCCCCACCCGAAGGTAAATAATATAATAACCATTGGATTTTCAGAATTTAAAAGGTAACTCTTTTTCCATTTAAAGGAGAAAAATATTTGAAGCTAGTAGAGACAAAGTGAGGGTATTGAATCTTAGTGAGCTCTAAAATAATTAAATGAGATGATATTCATGAAAGAGAAATGTCGGTTACATAAAGATTCAGCTGCTAACCAGTAAACTGTAGAGATTTGTTATAAACATTGTTCCCGACCCATTACCAACGTTTTATTATCCGAGACCTTAAATGACAGAGTATTTCTTGATAAATTCATGGATCATTTGAGATGTTGAGCTACTTGTGATTTTTTTCAAATAAGTAAATAATATTCATGTTAAAAAACTGGAAAAAGAAAAATGAAATGTGCTTGTTTATAGCTACTTTATTTTAAAGATTTTTAAAAGGTCTGTGACCTGCAGCATTAATTACTAGACTGCCCTCTCTTCTCTCCTCCCCTCCTCTTCTTCCTCTCCTCTTCCTTTCTCATTTTTTTTTTTTTTTTTTTACATTTGGATGTAGTGTCGCACCTTCTGGCGTGCCAAGAGCCACATAAAAGAGAAAAATCAGTGGTTTGGTTCTGGAACAGAATGTTCCCACTATTCTCTGCTAATTAATTTCATACCTACTTGCCATCCTGCAATAGTACAGATAATGAATAAAAACAGTTTTGATGATTTGGAGTACACTGTGGGGAACTAACACAGTTTTATGTCCTGTCATTCCCATCATCTGTGTTAAGATACAAGTAATGGATTTTTTATTGATAATGCAAGAAGGTTTTCACAAAAATGAGTAAAATAATGCAACTTTTATCTAGAGCACTTAATGGGCTGTTTTCAATTTGATTCTTGATTTTATGTTTCCCTGGATTATATTAGCCCCCTATAGCTATTACTAAATTACTTTACAGAAGCAAGCTGGTTTATTTCTGGTGGAAAGCTACATTGCCTTTTGAGTTCCAGATTTGAACATTCTTTGTAAATAGTTGTCTGGATGGATTGTGATAAAGAAGATGCTTCCGATGAAATAGAACCCGACTAGATGATGAGACTGTGATCATCATGACCTCTCTAGACGGCACTTCATATATAAGTCATAAAGACCATGTGCATTGAATACAGTGCCAATGCCCCATTGTTATTCCTGTGACTCAACAAAGGTCTTTTCAGTTTATAGAAGCAGTTTGGGATTTGTATTTACAACTTTTGATGGTTACCTGCACGTCCATTGCTGGCAACGGACTTTGTCATTAAAATCTGACTCCTAGGTTAAGGGAGCTACACTGTGGTTTATTCTTTACTTACTTGGATAAACTAACTTGTAATAGAAATATACTTTGGTTAATTCTGAAATGTGTCATTTTTAAACAAAATAATCTTAAAAGCAATACAGAATTGTGATTTACTAGTTAATTTTAAATTAAAATGTTTAGATTTTGTTGAAAGAAAAATTATATCTGAATCAAGATTCATGTTTTTTAATAACTGCCTTTTGTATTCACCCTTTTGTCATCACTTTAAAATGAAAATTCCCATTTAAATATAAATGTTACCTTAGTAGTCTTCTTGTGTTATTAGGACAATATTGCTATAGTACTTATTTATTTTATTTCAGACTCTAGTGGTCTTAAAGTTTCCTTCTCCTCTTGTTCCTTTTGCTGCTCTTAGGGACAGTTAAAACTGGGAAACCATGAAAATACTGAATAATTTATCCTACGTAGGATAGTAAACAAGTAGAGTGATTGTGATAGCAATAGAAACCAAGGCTAACACAACTCTCTTCATGTGTTGAGTGCCTGGCACATAGTATACATTCTCTTTCTTTCCACATATAAATATTAAGCTGCTTAAAATGTATCTAGTTACCACCAGTCCTAAACGAACCTGTGCCTTTAATAAGTAATTTAAAACTACCTATGACTTTTCTTTTAGGGCTCACATAAATACATGTTTGTTTAAACATACTGTACTCTTGCCAGAATAATTCTTGATCTGGTCAGGCAGTAGCTATAGTTAGAAAAAAATGGATGCATCAGTTTTTTAATCTAAAAGTTTTAAAATATACTGAGATCCATATCCAGTGAAATGTCAAAAAATTATTATGGAATATAGCTAAAATCCAGACTTTTTATAGTGGAATTTCATAATGTAAAACGCAGATGTCCTTGTCTCCATTGCTCCTACAATAGATATTTAAACAATTAAAATCCGTTTTTCCCACAGTGCGTGCAAATGCATGTGTAAGAAAGGAAAAGACACACATTTTTTTCTCTCACTCAACACATTTATTGACTACTTTGGCAAAGATACTGTGGTAGATATTGTAGGAATTTTACAAAGGAGAATCAAGCACTGACCTGGCCTTGAGAGAACTGAAGTGTTTCTCCATCATTCTGCAATGTTGCCAAATGAGAAGGAGAAAGGAATGTATAATAAGTCTATCAAACAAATTTTCATTCTGTATTAAGAAAAACAGAATTATAGTTGAAATTGAACATCTTTGGTAGGAACGTATTGCTTTTTTTTTGGTAGATAGAAATGGAACTAAGTTGAAAGCAGCTTTTCTGTTTTGTCTTCAAATTTTATATTGACTTTTATTTTTAATTTAATCCTATTCAATTATTTAATTGTTACATTGACATTAACTGCTGTATTTGATGACTGTTCAATAATTTTGTTCTTTCAGGGCTAGAAATAAACTTTTTTTATGTTTATTTTTTCCTTTCCTAAACTCAATTCTTTAAATTAGAATACCTTAAAAGAATAAGTGTAATAGGTTTTCAAAGAGCATTATATAGTGTTTTTAAAGATAAATGTTTTTTAAACATGTCATGGCACCATTTTGAATGTACTACAAGGCCCAAATTAGGTTTCCAGAAATGTATGGGTAGTAAGCATGAGCCCTCCCTCTTCTAAACCAGGTTCAGAATAAATTTAGAAATGTTCTGACCATCAGACCCAGGGAAACACTTCTGATCTGTTTGATTCCTTCAGTAAGTTGGCCTCAAATTCTAATGCTAACCTAGCAGAGGTAGTGAGAATCTTACTACCATGTTTCCCTGAAAATAAGACCGGGTCTTATATTAATTTTTGCTCCAAATGACGCATTATGTGTATTTTCAGGGGATATCTTATTTTTTCATTTACAACAATCTACATTTGTTTAAATACAGTCATGTCATCTTCTGGAACATTGTCATAACGTACTATATGCGTCCGTCTGGCTGATGATTTTAGCAGGCTTATTTTCGCTGTAAGTCTTATTTTTGGGCAAACACGGTAGCATTTCTGTGTTAACTGCACCAAGACAGCTTTAAAAGTGCAATACTTTAATGCATCACTTCATTATACACATTTAATTTGGAAGGTTGGATACCTTGACATGGAGATCAGCTGCAATATAGAGTTCACTATCGCAAACCAAAATTCCACATTTTTAGCAATGACTGCTTAAAATATATTTGTTCCACTGTAAACCTGTTTAGTGCTATTCTAACATTTGTATTTCTTTAATTACAGCAAATTCTTAAAAGATTTGCCTAAGAAAAGTTCAAAATGCCTGTGTGATGGATTTGAAAAGCACTATTTGTATGAGTTTAAAGCATTTAAATTAAATTAGGAAATTATTTTTTTATGCTAAATTATTTAACAAGTTTTATCTTTTGAAGAGGAGGAGGAGGAGTAGAACAATGAAGGGAAAGGTCTTTTTTGTAAGCCTAGTTATTTTAGCCATTTAACAAAATAATGTACATAGATTGAAAATTCGAATACTAATCTTAAAGGAGTTGTAATGTCTCCAGCTTTCAACTTCCCCACTGCCAAGTCCTGCTCCACAGACGCATCTATTTTTAACTCTGAGCTGTTTTTAGCATGCATTAATCTTCACCTCTCTAAATTATATACTTATACTGGTTTTTCTTGACGTTTCTATATACTTTCTCTAGTAATTTCCAGTTATGATGGTTGAAAATTTGGGTACTGTCATACCATTGCATTCTCCCATTTCTACTCCCTTAATCTCTGAATTAAGAGAGATGGCAGTTTTTTATTCAATTAGTAGTCAGTTTTTACCTTAATGATTATGCGGGAGTGTTGTTTGTTTGAGTCAAGTAAGTTATCATTACATGTCATTTCCTGTACAACTCTGATTTTCCTGTTGTTAATTTTCTTGTCTTTGTTGCCTTTGAAAATTTCTTTTATCACTTAGTTTTCCCAAACTCCCCACAAAATTACAAAAGCCCTCTGAAAACTATTTTCTATAGTCTCACATAATGACAGTTCCTTTTTCTTTCCTGGAACTTGATTGGGGCTGTAGTTTGCACTGTTGCTGTCCAGGCCTTCTGCTCCTGTGGCATCTGAAACTCAACATCACTTTACTCTTGAGTTAGATCCTTTGTTTCCTGAACACCATATCTTCTTGCTTGGCTTATTCCCTCATTCTGGAGAAGTACATCTTTGACTTGCTTCCTGAGAAAGGGTATGTAGAGGTAAGATTTTTAAGAACTTGAATGTCTGAAAACGGCTCATGTTTAACTGATGCTGCAGGATTTTAGGTTGGAATCATCTTCCTTGAGTATTTTGAAGTCACTGCTTCATTGTCTTATAGCCTGCCATTTCTGATAATACCTTTGTATATAACCCATTTCTCTGCTTCTCTGGAGCTTTTTTCCTGAAATTTTACCATCAGGTGCCTTGGTAAGAGTACATATGTTTTAATAAGCTTTGGGCATTTGGCAGGCTGTCTTGGTCAGACTTACTTCCTTCAGTTCTGGGAAATTCTTGTATTTAATAATTACCACATTTTCTTCCATTATTTCTTTTCAGGAATTCCACCATTATAATGTTTTTCTTATCTTTCTTTCCTGCTTTCCATCGTTTTGCCTTTTGTTTTTAACTTTCTGGGAGAATTTCCTTGATTTGATCTCTGACTTGGTGAACATATATCAAGTATCACATTCTTAATTTTCAAAAGCTGATTTTTGTTTTCTGATCTCCCTTTTTATAGCCTTCTGGTCTTATTTCATAAATTCAGTATCTTTCCCGAGGTATTAATTATAAGAGTTTTTTCTTGGTCAGTTCAGGTTGCCATAACAAAATACCATAGATCAAGTGGTTTAAACAAAAATTTATTTCTCACAGTTCCAGAGGCTCAGAAGTCCAAGATCAAGACGCTGACAAGGTAGGTTTCATTCTGATGCGTCTTGACTTGCAGGCTGCCACCATCTTGCTGTGTGCTTACAGGATCCCCTCTATGTATGTGCACATCTCTTTGGTGTCTCTTATAAGGACACTAACCTATCGTGAGGCCCCACCCTCATGACTTCATCCAACCCTAAATTCCTCCCACAGGCCCCATCTTCAAATCCCAGTGGGGGGAGGGGGAGGGTTAGGGCTTCATACAAATGTTGGGGGAACACAAACATTCAAGCCATAATAGGTCTTTTTTTCCAAAGTTTTTGTTTTCAATCTCTGGACTTGTATATTTTTTCTGGGTTTTTAAAACTTGTTTTTAACTATCACAAAGATTTTTTTATAGATGTCTGATGAAACAACACTTGTAGCACTGACTGGCACTGCACTAAACAAATAACTAACTCACACATTGATTTTTCTCAGTTCTCAGCTGGGCTCTTGATACTGTCCACTAACCATTCATTTTGCTCCTGGGTGTTTATTTCCCCCCTCCCTTTTTCTCCAAGCTATGAGTATCTCTCTCATGATTCCCAACCCCTTTATCCCACTATCAGCAATTTCTTCTACCCTACTTCCAGAACTTTCTGGGTTTCTGTCTTTGCCTCCTTCCTTTCGATCTCAGTGGGAGACATTCTTCATCTCAGTGCTAACCCCATCAAGGATCTGTTCTCCATCTTCCACCACTTCCCAGGTCTCAGGCCACTGATTTATCCTGGCTCACATGTCCCTCCTCGCTAACCCTCAGCAAAACAAGCATGTTCACATATCTTTTAAAACAAACTTCCTTTGACTTTTCTCAACTAAACTTCTAGAAAGAGGAAACCAGACTGTTTTGTCTTCATTAGCATATTGTATCTGCCCTCAACATGTCAATTGAAACTACTCTTGCCAATATCAAGGACCACTGAATTTCCAGGAGATTCTGAAAACATCAAAAAGGTGACTCCCTCAGCCGTTAGCTAGTGTGCTCACTGGTGCTTTGAGGATTCCTAAGATTCTACTTATCAGACTTCTTGTTGTGAAATAGAGGACACTTATTAGCTTTTTAAAAATGCTATGACCCTGCATTTATTTTGGGCTAAGGTCCAGAATATAATGTAGGTGTTGATATGGTCAGCTTTTAGTAAGATTCTGTTTTCACCATTGAATGTACAATATGCAAGCAGCTCTTGGTGAACTTAACAATTGGAGGGGAAAAGTGGTAATAAAAACATTCTTTAAAAATTTCTTCACAACTTAATTTATAATATACATTGAATAACATATGCCTTCCTGATGATTTTGTTTAGTCTTAAGTGTTTTCATTCCTTCAGTTTGTTTATGTGGGCTCCCAAAGGAGAACGGCTTATCTAGGAATGTGCTAAGTGGTAAAGGAAAGCCAGCTCAGCCTTAAGAACCATTTGTAGATTCTTGGTCAGAAATTAAGATGAGTACCTAAGAGATTTTTATAGCCTCAATTATCCTGATTATAACTTTCACCTATACATCTTTTTGTTAGGGAAAAAGACTAAAAATGCTGCATTTCTAGAAAATATGTTCAGTAAATAGTGATAGCCTTTATATAAATTTGTAACGCAGAGGTTAATTTGAAAGGAACAACATTCATGTAGATATATAATTTGTTACACTTATTAAAAGATAACCTATCACATTACCTTATATCAACTCTCCCACTTTGTGTTCCGTAGCAGATGAAAACGTCTTGCCCTCGTTGCACTGCCTTTTTTTTTTAAACAAAATGGAGTAATGGTGCCATATACATTCCTGTCTTTCATTCTTAGGTCTGTAGATCTGTACAGCATCATGCATGCATTGCCAAAAAGTATTGTTCACTATTTCTTAATCACTTCACTGTGAGAGTTATATTTAAAAACAGAAATGCACCATTTTCAAAAACTATCTGGTCTGGGCCATAAGATTAAGGGATGTATAACAGCACAATCTAATTCAGGTTGCTTTATTATATTGTCATTAAAATTTTTAAGGAGTTTTCTAGTTGAAACTAGAAGACATCTTAATCACGTTCAATATTCCTTACTCTTTAGGATACTTTAAGTTTTGCTGCTAATGACTTTGTTGAAGAGCTTTGTTTTTCAATAAACTGAAAAAACCCTCAACCATATATGAGTTTTTACTACAGACATTGTTACTATTGTAATCGTACTTTTTTCCTTGGTGATATTAGAAGTGTTCACATGTTTTATCATTTCTCTTGTTCATCTACAGATTTTTCAGAGTATGTTCCAAAACTAAGGCATTATTGAAAAATAAATCTAGGCCATGGACTGTTGGATATATGGATTAGCCACTTGCCTATATTGTCAGCCAAGCAAATACTTTTCTACTTTCTTCATCTGTGCATATTTTACTACTGATAATACTCCACTGTGCCTGCTGTGTCCTGTTTCAGTATTTCTTTTTTTTTTAATGACAAAGTACAGCTGACCCAAGGTATTATCTCAAGAAGTCTGAGTGCTTGAGTACTTCTGCTGCATATTTCATCACTAAGCATTGCAAGACAAAGCTTTATTAAAGCTTATTTTTGCTTGGTTTCATCATATAGTCATGTTTGAACTTGGGAGTTTCTTCTAAATAAAAATAAGGTGTATAATTTAAAATATTGCTGCCAGCAGGAGTACCAATTACGCTTTTAGTAACAGTAGTTTTCTAATAGAATGTGCACTAAAAGTTGTTACTGTGAATCGGTTGTTTTTTGTTTCTTTGTTTCATTTGTTTTGGGTGATAATAAAAGAGCCTACCTCATAGGATTTTTTAGGGTCAAAGGAGATAATTTCACATAAAATGTTTAGAATGGTGCCTAGCACATAGTAAGCATTCATGATCTCATCATTGCTTACCTTTTTTTTTTTTTTTTACTATATCCATTGGACAGACCTTTATGAAAATGCAATAGTAGTGGAGGACTAATGAACTGAGAATGCTTCACAGAGCTATTTGCCCTTTTTCCACCACCTCTCATCTTTTTTAAAATGTATGCATAATATATCTTAAGGAATTATATTGCAAATACAATACGAAGAAGGCCCCAATACATTATTGTTTGGTAACATACTATGAAATTGCATATTTTATTTTACAATGTTGCATATCAATGCATAACTTGAAATATGAGACACTGTGTATTATAATTTGGATAGTCATTTTCCTGAATGGGGATTCAAAAAGAAAAATGTACTTTGGGTATTGGTTTATATTAATAATATCTATTAAGAATAAGTTTGACTATAAATAACAGGTACCCAAGAGTGACTATAACCAAACAGGACTTCATTTAAGTCACACAAAAAGAAGTCCAGTGGTGGTCAATCTAGGGTTGTCATGGGCTCTGTCCTATTTTCACTCCATCATTCTTAGCCTGTATCTTTATGCCTGTTGTCACACACATGCAAGATGACTGCTCCACCTCCAGCCTCATTTTCCAGGTGTCAGACAGGAAGAAGAGAGGATGATCGCGCAAAGAAGAAAGCAAGAAAGTGCAAGTTTCCTAGAAACTCAACTCCTGTCCAACTGGCCAGAATTGTCATTTGGCACCTCATAGCTGCAAGAGATTCTGAGGGAAGTGTTTTTAAAAGCTGGGCACATTGCCTCCCCAGACAAAATGAGACTTGTTAGTAAAGAATGGAAACTGGGTGTAGCATATAGCAGTGGCCACCATAACTTGCATGTGAAAACTGCACAAAAGTTTCAATTTTTTAGAGCTCTTCCCGTATCTTAGTCCATTTGGGCTGATGAAAGAGAATGCCATACACTGGGTATGGCTTATAACAGAAATTCATTCTTACCAGTGTTGAGGCTAGGAAGGCCAAGATAAGGCACTAACAAGATTTGGTGTCTGGTAAGGGCCCACTTCCTGGCTCATAGACAGCTGTCTTCTCACTGTCTTCATCTGGTCAAAGGGGCAAAGGAGCTCTTTGGAGTCTCTCTTATAAGGGCACCCTCATGATCTAATCTCCCAAAGGCCCCACCTTTTTATACCATCACATTGAGGGTTAGGTCTCAACATAGGAATGTTGGGGACACAGAAAAACATATATGGTATCCCCTAATATTTCTACAGGGCACTTTCACATCTCTTGTTTCCTTTAATATATCATAGCTGACAGGGATTAATACAAATATGCTCATTTTTCGATGGGAGGAAAAGGGCCAGAGTGATTAAATAATTTGCTCAATATTACCCAGCTAGAATTTCAGCCTTTCCATTACTCACGAACTCTTTTGAGTTAACTGGAAACAACTTTCAGCTCTCTAGGCCTCACCTCAGCTGTACAGCTGATTTTGAAGGAGTGTTATTATTTACAGTTTATGAAAACAAATGCAACTTAAATATAGTTGCAGCGTTGCACATTTAGTGATCGACATCACAATTACTTGCTATAAATACCTGATGGAGTGATTGATTTAGTTTAATTGAGGCAAGGCAGCCACCCAGAACAAGAGCAGAGGTGTCCCACTTGCCCAGAGCAAGCGGTCTTTCACAGCTTTTCTTTACCCCTGAGTTCCCTCTAGGGGGCGCTGCTGTCGCTGACGCAAAGATCCTGCTGAAGGTGAAAGGTAAAAAAAAAACCCAATTTTTGTCACTGCCCTGCTATACTCAGGTTAACACCACCACTCTGGAAGAATTTAGACGAAACAATCTGACTTTTAGAAACATTGGACTCAGTTCTCGACTCAGACATGTAATCAGCAAAGTCATATTCTCATGGGGAGAAAACAAGGATAAAGTATCTTCCCAACTTCTTAGTGCTCCAGGAAGCCTATCTCCCTGTCATCATTTTTATACTGGAAAAAAGTTTTAAGTACATAATACAGGAATACATTCTCATTTTTTTTAATTCCAGCAATTCATATTTTTATTTTATTTATTTATTTTTTTGCAGTTCATATTTTTTTAAAACGCTCCCCAATCCCAAAGGAAAACTATCAGTTTCTCTCTTTTCAGATCTTTCTCAATGCATATTGACAGTTATGTAGACCAAACAGTTCTTGAAAGGTCGAAGTAAGAAACATCCAAAACTGTAGAGAATTCTTATAAGAGTTTATTTGAGCCAAGCTGATGACATACCTGTAAGCAAGACCTCAAATGCTCCCAAGAATGACAGTTTTGCAGATCCTTTTATGTATTTGCAGTTAAGGAGGGGAGGTAAGGAAGATGACATGAAGGTGAGAGAAAGCAAGGTGGGGAAATCTCTATGATTGGATTACAGGATAGTTAAGATTATGTGCTCCCTTGAAGATGGTTATGCCTCCCAGGGGTCTGAAAAAGGATTACTCCTGCCATTTCAAAGGTGTGTTAACTTACCTGTTTCCCCGAAAATAAGACCTAGCCAAACAATCAGCTCTAATGCATCTTTTGTAGCAAAAATTAATATAAGATCCGGTCTTACAGGAAAATAAGATATTATATTATACTATATTATATAAGACCCAGTCATATATAATATAGTATAATATATAATATGATACCAGGTATAATGTAATATACCAGGTCTTATATTAATTTTTGCTCCAAAAGATGCATTAGAGATGATTGTCCGGCTAGGTCTTATTTTTGGGGAAACACGGTAGTTGCTTAAGGGGAAGCAACTATAAACCCTTTATAGGCCTGGGGCGTGACTACCCACCATGACCGGCACAGTTATGAATTTATGATCAGATCACCCTTGGAGGCTACTTTTGGTTAGATTTATTACAGAGTTCCCTTTTCATTCACAACCCAAATGTGTTAAGGGTCTATCACAATATGCTAGTGAGTGTCAGATTAGTGAGTAGGGAAAGATAGTGCAAAAGGCAATTTGGTAGACTGGACCTGTTCCGAACTGCCAAGTACTGTGGACTTTCATACTGAGGAGCTTTTGTGATTGAGCAGACTCTGAACTTTTGGTGAGAGGAGTTGTAGAAGGGGATAAAGAAAAGCTTGATTTGCAGATTGTTGCAAGTGCCTAAGCCAATTTGTTCATGCACTACTCTTAGGTTCTTTCGGTAAAGCTACCCAAGAAGTCTGAAGTGGTGAGGGTTACTTAACCTCTGACAACTTCACTGCCAAATTATAAACAAGCCTCAGAGCAAACTCTGCCACACATCTAGAAATTAATTAAGCAAACATTTATTAGCAAAAACATTCATTCAGCTTGTTCTACAGCTCACTGTAATCCCAGCTCTCTGTCCTAAATGCTCTCTCTGTCCACAACCTAGCATGAAAGGTTTATTTGAGGAAGAGAAGGAAACATTCCAGAGGCCAGGATTCTGTTACGTTTAAAGATGGCATCATGGAACCAGACATCCTCCTAACTAGTGTTCATTTAGGGATGGAGCCTTGAGGGCCATCCTTTATGGGGTTAGGTTGTAGGCCTCACTAGATTCTTATACCACATTCATGCAAGGCTGCAGCATCTCAAATTACTTTAGCTCATCAAAATACCTTGATCACCTTTAATTTCACTGATAAGAGCCTATTGCTAACAAGTGACTAATTTCATATACAAATACCTATTTCTGATCTTTGCCTTGCTTCTTAGCAGAGCCTGAGATATTTATTGAGATACAGATAACAAAAGTGCTTGTAGTAACTGCCTAGAGTATGACCTTTCTAGTAGCTGACCACTCCCAGTGTGTGAATTTTCTATTAGAACAACACACACTATCCTTGCTAAAACACTCTAAATTACAGATGTAAAATAGATGTAGTCCTTGACATTTACAGTTTAATGTTTGTGGTTTTAATTGCTTGTTAGCAATAATCTGTAGTTGCTTATTTTACTAAGATAAAATGACCTAGGAGACTGATGTACAGAATTAGAGGGTCACTTGGTTAGTAAATGAATTTAGCTGGCCACTTTTTATACAAATTTTCTTCTTGGCATGTAGGCACTAACTCTCACTAATAGCTGAAAGGGGCCGTTTAAATTTTCAGTTATACTTTAGTTCTTTTTATGAGTGACATTATGTGACATAGCACTGTTTGGGAATTTATGATGGTATCAGGATGCCAGAGATTTACTGTGCTATATACTTCTGTCTATAGCAGACTATGTCTCCAATCTCAGTCCCAGAAGTCAAGTCAGGTGTCTTTTCCACTGTCTGAAATTCCAGTTCAGTGTGGCTAAATCTAAATAGTGCATATCTCAGGAACCGCAAAATACATGAAGCACAAATTGACAGAATTGAAGGGAGAAATAGACAACTCAAAAATAGCTGCAGATTTCAAAACCTCCCTTTCAGTAATGGATAGAAAAATGAAGCAGAAGATCAACAAAGATGTAGAAAATTTGAACAATACTTTAAACCAACTAGACTTGAAAGACATCTACAGAATACTTACTTAACAGCAAAATACATATTATTCTCAAGTACATATAAAACATTCTCCAGGATAGACCATAAAGCAAATCTTAATAAATTTTTAAAGGTTGAAATCATACAAAGTATGTTCTCAGAGCACAATGGAATACAATTAGAAATCAACAAAATTGGAAAATTCACAATATGTGGAAGTTAAACAACATACTCCTAAATAACCAATGGGTCAAAGAAGAAATCACAAGAGAAATTAGAACATATTTTGAGATGAATCAAAACAAAAACAATATATCAAAACTTACAGGATGCAGCTAATATGTTTAGAAAAAGATATATGGCTGTAAATGGTTATATATTTTTAAACAAGACATACCTCAAATTAATAATCAAAGCTTCTACCTTAAAAAACTAGAAAAAGAAGAGCTAACTAAATGAAAAGCAAGCAGAAGGAAAGAAATAATAAAGATTAGAACACAAATAAATGAAATAGAGACTAGAAAAACAACAGAGAAAATCAACAAAACCAAAAGTTCATTCTTTGTAAAGATGAACAAAATCTCTATCTAGAATGACCAGGGGGAAAAAAGATTCAAATTACTACAATCAGGAATTAAAGCAAGGACATTACTACTCTCCTCACAGAATTAAAAAGGACTAAAAGAAAATACTACAACAAATTAGATAACCTAGATGAAATGGACAATTTCCGAGGCAGACATAAAGTTGGTCTAGCATATAAAAATCAGTCAATATATAGAATAAACATTAATAGAATAAAGTAACAAAACCACATGATCACTGCAATAGATGCAGAAAAAGCTTTTGACAAAATTCAACATCTTCATGACAAAAATACTCAACAAACTAGGAATAGAAGGGAATGTCATCAACCTGATAACCATTTACAAAACTCCACAAGAAACATCATACTTAATGGTAAAGACTGAATGTTTTCCCTCTAAGATCAGGAACAAGGGAAGGGTGTCCATTCTTACCACTTCTATTCCATCTGCATACTAGATGTTCTAGCAAGGGTTATTATGCAAGAAAAAGATTAAAATCACACATATTGAAGAAGTAAAACTATGTCTATTCAAAGATGACGTGATTTTGTAAAAAGAAAATCCTAAAGAATTCACACACATACAAGCATATTAGAACTAATAAGTTCAGCAAGGTTTCAGGATATAAGATCAACATATGAAAAGCAACAGTAATTAATAGAGTGTGGTAATGGCCTAAAAATAGACATATAGGTCAATGGGATAAAATTTAGAGGCTGAAAAAAAATCTTCACTAAATGTTTTGGTCAATTGATTTATGGTCAATTGATTTTGACAATTCAATATGTTGAAAGAACTGTCTTTTCAACATATGGTGCTGGTACAACTGAATATCCATATGCAAAAGAATGAAGTGTGACTCTTCTTTATACCATATAGAAATATTACTTCCAAGTGGCTCATAGATGTACATGTAAGAGAAAACTATAGAACTCTCAGAAAAAAATTATAGGAATAAATCTTTATGACTTTCAGTCATAGAGAGGCAATGGTTTCTTATATATGATAGCACAAGGGACAAAGGAAAAAGATAAATTTGATTATTCAAAATTAAGAACTCTTATGCTCATTAAGTGCAAAAAACCCCACAGAATGGGAAAAACATTTGCATATCATATCTATAAGATATATGTATCCAGAATATGTATTTCAAAAAAGCTGTTAGTATTTAAAAAATCAGATTGACTTCAGACCTCTTCCTAGCAATATTCAACACTAGAAGCTTTTGTTAATGCCTTTGAAGTCGTCGATGAAAAAAATGTCACCCTAGAATTCTATACCCAGGAAAATCTGTTCAAATATCAAGGCAGGCAAGCCACAAACACTTAAAAAATATTCAAGAACTCAGAGTATATTGTTCTCGTGGATCTTTCTTTAAAAAGCTTCTGAGAGCAGTGCCTTCCAGTAGAACTTTCTGCAAAGATAGAAATGATCTATATATATCCTTGGCCTCCATTATGGTAGCCTTCAACCACATGAGTCTTTGAGCATATGAAGTGTGGCTAGTACAACTGGGCAAGTGCATTTTAATTTTATTAATTTGCATTTTAATTTTATTAATTTAAATTAAAAGTGGCTAGTGGTTATTATTTTTCTGTAACACAGTTGTAGAGTATGTCATACTGAAGGAAAGGCAAAAAATAGTTTATCTTTTCGGGGTTTTAAAATCATAGATCTAGCTATATGACTTTAGGCATTTGACTAAATCTAGTTTCTGGCTTCTCGTTTACAAAAGTAGAAAAATTCTCACCTCAGAGGTTTGTTGTGAAAGTTAAATGTTACAATGCCCATAAAACGTTGAATGCACAGTAGGATCTCAATGATTATTTTTTTTAAAATCTAGAGGACAAACTTAGGGCAAGCAAATAGCTAGAAAAATTATGGAAAAAAGGTTTTTCGATGAGCAATAAATCTACATAAATGTCCAAGTCTAAAGAAATGTTATGGTTATAAACAAGGTATCATTTACACCCTTGGGCATTGCAGACATGATATAACTGAGTTTTACAAGTGACTTTTGCTTCCAAATATGATGTAGTAGGTTGCAGCAGGATAATATTCCTGCTGCAACAACTTTAGAAAATGCAAAATAAGTTTAAAAATATCATATTTTAAAATATATTGGAGAACTGTGAAGTAACAAGGGCGTGATACCTAATTTTAGATATACTAAAATTGCAGAGCGGGGAGAGCCATTCTAAGGTGAAGTGATAATCACCAGCTGTTTTCTTTTCTGGAAACATTTGCTGATTCTAGGTGCAGACTGAGAATCAATCTCAACTTAGGCAGAGAAAACCCAGAGGAACTGAGGGTGGCATGTGGGGCTACTGGGGCAGACTGGAAATCAGAAGAGCCCCAATGCATAGCTTGTTTTTGTGTATGGGCATTTGCTGAGTTCAAGTCCTGCTTGGAAGGCTGTCAGACTGGCCCACATTTTTTAAAAGTCCTGGTGTATAGAAAACCATGCCTCCTCAGAGGGACATGGCCTCCTCTCACACATGGCTTCTCTCTCGCTCAACACATTTCTTGTATTTTAAAGCTGAATAGGCTGGAGGTGAAAGAGTTCAGTTCATCACCACGAAAGGAATGAACTCAATGTCCTGTAGTCTTTCAGGGCTGAGGAGACAGAGGTTTTTATCAAAAGCTTGGGCTACCCCTGGGGAATACAGATGACCCAGAGGTGGAATGAATCTAAGTAAAAGGGCAAACTTGCCAAGATCCAGCTCCATCTCTGATTAAATGGTGATGATCAGCCCATCACTCTATCAACCTAATGGAGGGAAAGGGAACCCTCACTGGGAGATGATAGCACGTGGTGGCTCTACAATTCTTTTATATACACTGTGTGGCACCAAGCGTGTGAAGAGGCAGGACAATGTGAATGATGATCAAGAGAGAAAAATGAACCATTGAACTAGACTAACAGGCCCCATTGTGTAATGGTTAGCACTCTGGACTCTGAACTAGACTAACAAATGATCAAAATGTTAAATGTTAGCAGACAAGGACTGAAAAAAAGAAACTATGATAAAGAAGATAAAGAAAATACAGGAAAAGATGAACAGAATGGATTAAAAGATGGAGACTTTCAATGGATAAGGAATCTATAAAAACATAAAAACAAATCAAATTCTAAAACTGAAAATACGATATTAAAAATTAAGAACTCAAGCATAGATTTGACAGCACACTAGAGATCACAGAAGAGAGAATTAGTAAACTCAAACACAGGTCATTAGAAAATATTCAAACTGAAGCATCAAGAAATAATCTTATATATGTCATTGGAATCCCAAAGGAACAGAAATAGAGAATGGAGCAAAAACAATAGTTGAAAAGACACTGGCAAAAAGACACCGGCTAAGAATTTCCCAAAATTGATGAAAAACACCAACCCACAAATTAGAGAAGCTCAGTGACAACTGTTACCGTAGACTTAAAGGGTTCACTTTATTGCATGCATGCAAGCCAAAAACGACACGAGAAGGATGCCTAGGTTTATTTAAAGAGTTAACGCCAAGTCTGGAGACACAGGTGAGCTAGGTGCCCTCAAACACCTGGCTGCCTGATGGTTTCTAGCAGCCAGGTTATATAAGGGGGAAATCAGTAGTCATAGTTACTATGGGAGTTGGGGTCATGGGCTGTAATTACTGGTCGGAGCTAAGGCAGGGAGCAATTGATCATGGTCCTGGTGTCAGTCAAAGCATTATTCTGTCCGGTTCCCAGGAGATGCGGTCGGTGGGGCTGCTCTGCTTTCATGAGTCTGAAGCCAAAACATAACTGAGGCCAAGGTGTTATCTTTGATTAACACCTTATTCTAGTTTGAGGTTGGGTTATTGTATCTTGGTCATGGTTGATAGAACTGAAACTTTATTTTTAAGTGAGTATGACTCGGACCAGAACCTAATGTCCTAAGGAAGGGTTCAATGATTAAAAGGAGGGGACATGCAGTATATGTGCAGGTGGGAGGATCTGGGGAGAGAATGCAAGTGAGTCATAGTTCTATCAGGCTAAACGAAGCGAGCTTGGATTAAAGCAAAATGCATGCTAAAGAAATGCAATTCATATGTGGTTACAAACCCAAGCCAGATAAATGCAGTGAAAACCACATTAGCACACAAAATAGTCAAATAGCTGAAAATAAGGAGAAAATAATAAAAAGCAGCTTTCTCTTTGTGCAACTCTCTCTTCACTGGGGAGTCTTTCTTGTGAACTCTAGTTGCTTTTGCCTTCCCAGTCTCCCTGCTTCTTCCTCTCAACTTAGGGAAACCATCAGGCTTTTCCTTGTTTCCTGCACCTGTGACTATCCTAGAGACTCTTGCCAGGCAGTACACTGGGCGGGGGGCTCACCCCATGTATTGCCCAACTCTCAGGGATCGCCATTCTTTGCCTTATGTCAAATGTCTTGAAAACTAATGTTTCATATTTTTCGTCTGGCTTTTTAGTTGTTTCATTGAAAGGGTAAATCTGATCTCTGTTAGTCCATCTTGGCTGAAAGTGGAAATCTCAAAAGGTTTACTTTTAAACTGAGGAAACGTCAATCTGAAGCTTACACATAGTCATGCACCACATAGCAACCATTCAGTCAAGGACAGACCACATATACTACGGCATCTTGAGCAACACATTACAAAAATGCTTATCATTGTCTTACAATTGCCTACGGTAACATGTACAGATTTGTAGCCTAAGAACTGCAGGGGAACAGGATTTCACTCCAAAAGATGTCTTTTTCGCATAAGGATTATTTCAGACTGCTTAATTTTAAGAAACAGCAGACATGGGAGACGATCTGGAAACCAAGTAGGAATTGCCGTTTGTAAAAGATATTCGTAAGGGAAATCTCCAGTGATAAGGGAGTGTCCCTAGCTGTACCAGAAGAGGGAGATGACCTTCCAGAAACTTATCAATGCAGAAAACAATGACTCAAGTAAGTTTCTGGAGGGAGATGACCTTCCAGAAACTTATCAATGCAGAAAACAATGACTCAAGTCAACTCTTGTTTACTGTGCTTTTCCTGGCACAGTAACTCCCCGTAATTGACTCCCCATAGCCACAACTTCTTCTTGTGTCTTCAGCTGAAGATGGTATTTAAGGTGTTACAGGAGTCTCGGTTCTTCTTGCTGACACAGTGAAGAATCAAAGGTCAGCAAGCTGATTAATATGGAAGCAGAGTTTATTAGTGATATGTTCTCAGGGAAGAGAATGGGTTAGTCGAGGTAAGAGAGGCATTGGCTCCTGGTATTAGTGATACATCCTCGGGGAAGAAAACAGGCCTAGTTGAGGTGGGGGAGAGGGGGTAAAAAGGGAGAAGAGAGAGAGAGAGCAAGAGAGAGAGAAAAAAAAGAAAGGGGAAGAGAGAACGGGGGAGAGAGCAAGGGTAAGAGAGCTGGACGGCCAGAGAGAGCTGGCACAAAAAACGGTGAGAGAGAGCTCGTGTCTCGAGGATTTATAGTTTGCTGGGTTGGGTGAGTGAGTTACATATTGATGTGGTGGGAAAAGTGGTACATGCTTTTCACGGGAGGGTGTGACCTCCTAAGATGGGTGATCAGATGCTTATCTTGCTCCAGATAACCTCTTGTCATCTGTTGTTGTAGAAACAGATACGTGGCTGGCAGCAGTTAATCAAAGCTAGTTATGAGCTTTTTCTGTAGGCACTATGGACCCCCTCCTCCTTCTCCTACATGCTTTAACTTTTACCTAACAGTGGCTTCAGCCATTTTGGTGAGTTACTCAGTTTTCCTGGGTCTTTCCCAATGTTAAACAGAGAACCATAGGACCAGGATGGCTTCACTCGTGCTGAAAGCCCCTGATACCAAACCTAGATTTAATAACTGATCTTATCATAGTAGATTCAACTCCTCCCAGAAACATAATCTTAAGGAGTCTGGAATTTCCTGATAAACACTAGTGAGGTAATCTGCCTGATAAGACCCCCCTGCCTTCCCCTAAGGGAAGGTGTCCTTGCCTGAAATAATCCACTCTTTTCTTAGTTCCACCCTAATCCTCTCTTTTAACTTCTTAATCTACCCTCTTTCTGTCTATAAAAACCTTCCATTTTGAACAACTCCTGGGAGTGCCCTTCTAGTTGCTACCGTAGATGAGATGATAGATGAGATGATTGCTTAAATAAAGCCAATTAGAACTTCAAATTTACTCGGTTGAATTTTGTTTTTGAACACGAGGTATACATATTATTAAACTTTTGTTTGTTTTCTCCTATTAATCTTTTATTATAGGGATGTCTTAGCCAAGAACCCAGAAGGGTAGAGGGAAAATTATTTTTCTTCCCCTATATAGCTATAAGCTATACCATATAGCCTAGATGTGTAGTAGGCTATCCCATCTAGGTTTGTCTCAGTACGCTATGTTTGTACAATGTTGAAATCATAGAACGTATCCCTGTTAAGCAGCGCATGATTGTATATTAAAACTCTAGTAACTATTGCAACTGTTTAGAAGGAAGACTAAGAAAAGCTTTTGTTTGCAGGAGAAGTACTTTATTATTGACATTGTTTAGAATTTGCTGACATACGTGAAAATTAAAAGCAAACCACATTGAAGTCAGTTTTACTGTTGTTTATATCTTCTCTACAGTCACACCCTTATTGCTTGCACCTGGGGTAAGAGGCTCCTAAGACCCAACGCTTGGTATTCCATTGCATCCATCTCCATGCTACTGATTAGACAGGATGGGGCAAGAACTGTCAACCACCGCGAAAAACCAGTAAACCGGGATGTAGTACGAACAGGCCAGGATTGGCCAAGATCAAGATGGTGAGGAGATTTACCTCCCAAGTAACCTCCAGCCTCCTAATACCCTCATTAAAATATATGTCCATATTAAATAACACACCCACCGGCACCATGACACTTGGAAAGGACCATATAAGGAGAAAAAAGGGGTGTATCCCCATTCTCAGAAAAGCCCACCAGTTTCCTGGAACTAATATTCTACCCCTTCATTTTCATACAAAAAACCCCCTACTAAATAAAAATTGCTGTCGCACCAAAATCAAGGTTGTGTCTCATTTTGGAGGCAACCTCTGCTCTGCCCACGGAGCGGATCTTTACTCAATAAACTACTTTTACTTTGCTATCTGCCTCGCTCTCGAATTCTTTCTTGCGCATCTTGCCTATAGCTGAGAACCCTCTTTCCTGCAACAATTGGAACTGAGTATGTCCAATATTGAATTTATCTTCCACCATAAATCTGCTATATTTTTTTCCTCTCAGGATATTGTATTAAAATTATTTATGTCTCTTTCCCCACAATCAGACTGAGGGCCTCCAAGAGAAAGACTACTTCATGTTCGCATCCAAAAAACGTTTGTTTAATGAGTAGTATTTCAACATATCAGACTGAAGTCACTTTCCTCTCTCCTTAGAAAGAGAATAACAGATTCACTGCGCTGACTTACTAAGCACTTGTAGTAGGCCAGTCACTGTTTGGTGCTCCGACTACTAAGATGAATAAAACCGGGCTCTACCCTCCCATGGAAATGTTCTCAGTGGAGAAGAGGCAGGGCACAGAAGAAGAGGCGCATTATAAAGCCGATGGGTAAGGTCATCATAGGAGAAGGAGAGAAGAAATGCCTGGACCAGAGCATCCAGCGCAGGAAGAAGGTCTTTCGCTTGTGGCAAAAGGGAAAACGGGTTAGTAGTGGAGGGACGGCAGCTGCGGTCTACCCTAGCCCTTTTAGGGTAAAAATTTCAGAGGGGGCTGAACAGAGGTCTCAAACCAATTTTAGAGCTTCTGCAATTTCTAGATCAGCTTCTACAATTCCTTCCCCGTTTGGAGGGAGGCGCCCGGTAGGGACTCGAGTGCGGGTCCAGACAGCGAAGCACAACGCAGAAGCCAGACATCCAAGGAGGCGCGGGAGCGCGCGCCGCCGGAAGCGGAGGGAACGGAAGGCGGAGCCACGCCCCCAGCGCCGGGTCATCGCCGGCTCTGGCACCCCGCACGCGGTGTGGGGCGGGGCTGAGGCGGGAGGGCCCGGAAGGAGGTGACGAAGTAAGTAAGCGCCGGCATCGCGGCAGTGGCTGCAAAGGAAGCTCGGCGGCCGTGGCCGCGGCGGGCAGGCCGTCCACCTCTTTGCTGACGGGTCTTTCCCTGCAGCTGGCAAAGGCGGGGCCGCAGTGGGAGCTGCCGCAGTTTCTGGGCCCGCGGCGGGGCAGGTGAGGGCAGCAAGGGACGGAGGTAAGCGGCAACCTGGGTGTCAAATCGGCCGGATGACTGACGGACCCGGCTGCCTGGCCGTTCCCGCGCCAGTGCGCGCCAGCTCAGCACCCCGGCCTGGAGGCCTCAAGCGTTGCCCTCTTCCCACGCCCCACCCGGAGGCAGCAGATTTCTCCTTAAGCGTTGCGGTACCTTTCTGGGGGCGGGGAGGGATCTCGTCCCAAGGGACCGCTGTCCTTCCCCTCTTTCTCTCCAGTTGGAGCTGTACGACGCAGAAGCAGAGGAAACGAGCGCCCCCGGCCGCTCCTCCTGAAGCCAGGGAAAGCTTGGGGAGAGAGAGAGAGAGAGAGCTGCTGTTAGAGGTCCTCCAGCTCCTGCGGTCTTGGAAGTCACTGGATTTTATTTGTAGGGACAGTTCTCCTGCCTTCGGTTCCTTTCCCCACACTTTGGGACCCTGTTCTAGTGAACAATTGAACAGTGTGGTGGGAAGCTTGATTCCAGTTCCACTGTAGGGCCATTCTGTTGGGAGAGGAGAGATGTCGAGAGGGTGTGGGAAGCGTTTTGGACCCGAGAGTCACAAGAGCTGAGTTGAAATCCTAGCCTCCCATTTGGTGGTGGTTTTAACACTTCGTCGTTTTTCACCGCATGTACAGTGGAGCTGTTTTATACCTGTATAAGTTAATAAGGAGAATTAAAAGAAATGAAGAAAGCAGAATGTTAAGTTAATCATGAAATGTTTGGGGACCCTAGTCACACTCAATTTAAGGATATCCAGTACACTTAATGGTAGGTTCCTAGTTACATCTTTTACCTAGAATAACTAAGCCTATTACGGACAAGGGTGCCAGAAGAGATGCTAGGATCGTGTGTAGTTAGAACCTAACTGCAATCTGTGCTGTGGGTTTGGCAGGAGTAGGAAGAAATCAGACCCTCGTAGTCACCCAGCTGTCTCATGCTTATTGATAAAACACGATTGATACATGAGAGATGACCCAAATCAGTTGCTCCTTTCTCAAGATAACTTTGCCGAGTCTGCCCTTTCTAGGAGAAAAGCTGGGAGGGGCATCATTTACACCTTGGCCCACTTTAGAAGGAATTCTTTGCACATGTCTGAGGACCCCTCACTCTACCTCTGAAACACTTCATGTTAATTGAAAATGTGCTGAAAATAAATACAGGAACTTGACTCCTTTGAGTAGCTGGACATGACAGTTCATCTGAGGAAATACCTTTCTCTATATAGGAGAAAGAACATTCACCACTGAAGTTTAATAGACCCTAAGTGAGAGAAGTGTTTGGGCAGGAGGGATGGAAGATGCACTCAGTGACTTTAGTGAGTAGCCCCTCTTCTTAAATTGCTCGGTCAGACACATGAAGGATGCTTTCCTCGCCTCAGTGGAGCCTGATGATGGCTGCTGTGCAGTATGTACCCGACTGCAGCCTTTGACACAGAATTGTCCATTTGGTACTTTTAAGTCATGGATACGGAAGGTCATCTACACCAGTGGTTCCAAAACCTGGCTGGGCATGAGAAGCAGTGGGGAATTAAAACCAAACCCCAGATGCCTCGACATTACCTCAGTAGATCTGAAGTGGGAGCTGGGTATTTGTGGTTTTTCCAAAGCTTGTCAAGTGATACTCATGGTTTGAAAACAGATGTAGATCACGTTTCACATGTCAGTTTATAAACAGGCTTAGAGAGATGAGTGTCGTGCCCAACCAGTTTGTTGCCTTCTAGGCCTTCTTAATTTTTTTTCTCTTTCTCTTCCTTTCCTTAACAAATAACTTGACTTGAATCAATAGTACCATTGCAGGTTTTGTAGTGCCTTGAGCTCACAAGTTAAAAAAAAAAAAAAAAAAAAACCCTTTAAGTCAGTAGCTCTGTAATTCTGTTGTTATAGCTTTCTATGCAGTTAGACTCCTCTTTCATGAAAGTAGATTTTACAGTAAAATTTCGTACTAAATTTTGCTTAGGTTTGTTTGTTGGCAGAATAATATAAGGATTATATCACTTTTATAAATCAGTTTTTTTGTAAGTTTTTGTGTCGAGCCTTCATAAACCACGGAGAAATTCCAATTTAAGATTATTTTGCTTTTGCATTGGCTTATCATAAGCCCAGTGCTTTTCCTCCCTTCCTCCTCTGTGGTATGCATGACTGCTGAACTTTGTATCACTAGCCCGCTTTCTCTGGAATTCAGTTTGAGAACTGGGCTCTATACGGCCTGATCGAACTAGAGGCTGTCAGTATTTACTTTATGCTTGTCTTTGAATTTTTAGTCCCTTTTTATTTTCTCAGTTCAGTTGTACTGTGCCACTGAGTTAAAGCATTTGGTAGATGCCTGGAAAGGATCAACTGCTGAGGTGGTGACAGTGCCTGGTGTGTATTTTTCTTACCCATTATAGTGAAAACCTCATGACTTTTTTTGGGGGGTGGGTAATATTTTCAGAATTATTAAGGTAATAGGCTATCAGGCAGAGTTGAGTGTTCTTTTTTAGGGAGATACTTGTATATTCACTCTCAAATTATTCTTTAATAGCCTTCTCATTGCTCTAGTAATTCCTATTCTGTGTTAGTAGTAAGAGCCAAAAATGGACCCTACATCACAAATCCTCTAAAAGAAGATGCTGAATGATTTTCTTTTTTAAAATGTCCATTTTATAGCATGTTAACTTCCGACAGCGACATGAAAAAGGGAATTCTAAATTCACTGATTAAAAACGCCATGTTAACAGATAGGTGGTCTGTGATTTCAGAATCTAGAAAGACATAGGTATGTGCCTCAGATGAAAAACCAAGTGACTAAATCTCCAAATTCTTTATTTTTGTGTTTGAAATATTTTAATTCTGAAGTTTTGAAAATTGTTGAATTTCAGATTCTTACAGAGTAAACTTTTCAAGTAGAGATATTTAGAAAGGATAAATATGAAACCAGGGTCACAATTTAATTCTAAACTGATATTACAGATTTAACATATTAATAGAAACAAAGGCAGGGGTGGTGTGGTAAGAACTTGAAGACCCAGTGAAAAGTGGAGTTTAAAAGTCGCTTGCTGGTCCTTGAGGCAATCTTCCGTTTCTTTATGGACTTGAGACCAAAATTGGATACTTAAGTCATCTCTCTATATCTGGTGGCTGAATGTGATGAAAGTATCATTAGTAGGTACCATAAATGTACAAGTCTCCATTTCTCAATCTTGATCTTTTTTATGGTTCATTCATGCCCTCTACTGCCAATGAGAAATATTTTTTTTGTTTTGTTCTAAATCTTGTTTCCTACTACAAGCCGTTCTGTCTCATTTTTCTGGAGTGGGTAACCCCACCCCTGTTTATGTACTGCACAACAGCTAGTCTCATCACTGTCGTTTTACCTCTAGGAGAAAGAACTTTTTTATAATGATGCTTGAGTTAACCAGTCCAGTGGCAGCACTGCAAACTTTTACCCAAATATTGGGCCGCTTAAGGGTTTTTCAGAATTTGGGCCGTGAATACCTAATAAGAGTTCAAAGCTCACTCCTGTTTCCCTTGTGTGTGAGTTTTATCTTTGAAGGCATGTTGATATTTGGTGAACATGAACACAACAGCATGGCCGAAAATACAGATGCAGAAATATCGACAGACCTCATGAGGAGGTTGCTTTGAATTTTAATTACATGTGCTGTGAGTACATGGTTGGGATTTGTCAGTTTTAGGGTGCGCCAGCTGGACTATTTTATTGGAGAACCTTCAATAGCAGTATTTTTGTTTTTTTCTCTTGCGTTAGTTAGATTTGAAGAACCTTCACGTCTGCTTGGAGCTTATAAGCTGGGTCACCAGCAATCTGGTAGTTAAATTGGGGGAAAGGGTAGAAGTCATCCAGGAATCCTTTGTTTTACCCTCTAGAGCTGCACTGTCCACTGTGGTATCCACTAGCCACGTGTAGCAACTTAAATTTAAATAATTGAAATTAAATAAAATTAAAGATTTAGTTCTTCAGTTGTACTAGACACATTTCAAGTGGCCAATAACCACATGTATCCAGAGGCTACCATATTGGATAGGGCAGATATAGATTATTTCTATCATTCAGTAGTTTTATTGGACAGCATTGCTCTAGTTTAGTCTTGCAAATAATATCTTAGGCTTCTGCAAAGATGGGGAAGGGCGGTTGCCTGGTTTTGTGGAGAGTAGGAGGTATCTAAATGATTTGACCAATCATCTTGGTTTTAGCACCAAATTTACCCCCCTTCTTACAGAACCTGCTGCTACCAATTCCTGAACTGTCTTAAGGCACTGTTGTATAAATTGGATTGCTTTCCTCCTTGCAAGCTTGAGATTTAACTTTCTTAGGTCTGGAAGTAAGTCTGCCTTCCATCTTCCAAAAGGTTCTGTTGTCCTCTTCTTCCATGTTGTGTGCATATGCTTTAAAAAAAACAACAACAACACACACAACAAAACAAACCCTTAAGATGTGTGCATTTCACTGTATGTAAGTTATCTTAAAACATAGTTTAAGAAAATTTTTATTCTCATTTGAATGGGCATTTGGGAGGAAATGTAAAATGTAAGCGAAAGTAAAATGTCTGTTCAGTCTGCCATCTTCATCCGTAAGTAAAGTACTCCATCACCATGTAAACGATTACAACTCTCTTAAAACAAAAGCCTGCCCTGTCTCGCTCAGATTTACTCAGGCTTCTTGAGCAGTTTTATGTAATGTTTTCTTCACTCCATCTTTGTTTTTATCCTCTCCATTCTACTAAAATTTCTCTTGCAAATGTAATGAGAATGAAATGGACACTTTTTAATCCTTATCTTGCTTGACCTCTCAACAGCCTTTGGCCATTTCCCTGCTAGAAAGTTTTTCTAGCTTTTCTGACACCACTCTTACCTGTTTTTCTGCCTTATTTCCCTGATCATTCCTTCTCACTTTCTTTTGCTTGGTAGTCTTCTTCCTTTACGTCACCTTTTCATCCTAGAGTGCATTCTCTTTTCCCTTTTGCAAATTCTCCCTAGATGAGGTTATCATTTTCTATAGCTTTGGTTACTGTAAGCTGATGACTTAAATTGGGATTCCTGTGGTATCCTCCTTTCCGAGTTCCTGGCCTGTAAATCCAACAGTATGCATCCACTTGGATTTCTTATAGTCCTCTCAAATCTAACATGTCTAAAACTAAAGGCATAGGCAGTATAACCTTCCTCCAGTCTTTCTCTATTTGTTCCTTATAAATTATACCACCATCGATCTAGTAGCTCATACTAAAACGCTCCCCACATATAGGCCTTCCCCCAGTCCTGTCATTTCTGTCCTTAAAAATCTCGAGACCAATTTACTTTGCTGCTTTTCCCGATTTTCCCTCGATCCAAGTAGCTATTGCACCTTGCCTACCTTTGTCTGTAACAGCCTCCTAACAGGTTTCCGTGGCTATGGCCTCCCCATCGTTCTGTACACTGCAGGTAGAATGATCTTTTTAAGAATACAAATCAGATCTTGTACTCCTCTTTGTCTTTTAGTGGCTTCGCACTACCTTTGTGTGAATAGCAGCATCATTAATTCAGCTTTTCTGTTTCTTGCCTACCTCTTCAGTTCCTCCTTTAAGTGATACTAAAGTTTTTTCAGTTCCTTGGAATACTATATTTCTTCTCCTGGGCTTTTGTTTACTTGTTCCTTTTGCCTAGCAACTCTTTCTCATCCTTTGTCTTAGCTTAAAAATAATTTTTTCACAGAGGTCTTCCCTGATCCTCTTGCGAGATATTTGCATAATACTCTGAATTTTATCTTATATGCATCACATTTGTCAATACTTTTTCAAATAACCCTTCCACTGGACTATACATTTTTTGAAAGCTCAGTGCCATTATATTTGTAGAAATTTAAATATTTATTGAATTTAAATTTAATAGATGTTTGTATATTTTTTACAATTTTAACATTATTGGTGATATAGTCACCACCAGACGTGTGTTATATTAGTTTAACTTTTTAAGGCACAGTCCAGATAGTTTTCTCTAATTTGGGGAGGATTTTAAAGAACTTCGATATATGCTTTTTTCCTCCCACTTTCTTTAATCAAAATTTGCTTTGGACTGATAATTATGCAGTTGTATGTGTGTGTGTTTATGTGATATTCTTAATATAATAAACATTAAGATTTCTCAGCAATTACATTTAAGTATTATAAAGAGTAAATTCCAAATCTTTTATATCGGTAGTACACAATGAGAACATATTTAAATTTCACAGTAAGAAATTTATTTCTTTTAAAGTGCTTTTCCATTGATAAAGAAATAAAGTAAAATACAACACCAACATTTTTCAGGATGACATCCCCTGAACATAAGCCCTAATATGTCTTTTGGAGCAAAACTTAATATAAGACCCAGTCTTATTTTCGGGGAAACACTGTAGTTCTTCATTAGCCTGTCCATTACATGATTTTTAGCATTTCTGGACCCCAGGCACTGAATATCAATACCAACCTGAATTCACTGCAACATATCCAAATGTCGGGGTGGGGTGTGGAATGGGTTATCTAGTTGAGAACCATTAGGTTAGATCAGTGTTTACCTTATTAGGATGATGTAAGTAGTAGTCACAGCTAAGTCGTAAAGTATACGACGGTTCACAAAGACTGTTTTTCCTTTCTTGTACAACTTTTTGTTGTCCCTGAAATTATAATAATAATTGTCTTTTTTGTTTGTTCTCTGTACTTATTACTAATTTATCTTCATGCTCTCTTCTAGTTTATATCTCCTGTCTGCATTCAGATACGTTAGAAATTCTGTCAGTTTAACATTTTTAAAGACGTCTCTCCCAGAACCTTCTGACCTCTTGTGGATTGGTGGCTCTCTAGGCCCAAGGCACAGTTATCACTCTGTCATCTTTCGTTACCATTTTCTTTAGTATTCTTCATGCCTATCTCTTGTTTCGGATCTTATTTCCTGATTCTCATGTCTTCTTTTTTGACTTACTCCCTCATTTTGTCAGAGTACCTTCTCATGGTTCCCTGAGAAAAGGATGTGTAGATATTCTGAAAACCGTTTTTCTATACTCAGTTGTGGTCAATAATTTGACTGCATCTAAAATATTATGCTCAAGGGGCGGCCGGTTGGCTCAGTTGGTTAGAGCGCAGTGCTTATAACACCAACGTCACCAGTTCAATTCACACATGGGCCAGTGAGCTGCGCCCTCCACAACTAGAGTAAAAACAACGGCTTGACTTGGAGCTGAGCTGCGCCCCACAACTAGATTAAAAACAATGACTTGACTTGGAGCTGAGGGGCCTTGAAAAACACACTGTTCCCCAATATTCCCCAATAAATTAAAAAAAAAAAGATATTGGAAGATAAGTTTTTAATCCTTTTAAAAAATAAATAAAAAATAAAATACTACGCTCAAAATAATTTTCCCTTTGAACTTTGAAAGTATTGATACATTTTCTTCCAGTTTTCAATTTTGCTGTTAAATCCATTGCCATTCCTATTCCTAATTCTTAAAAAAATTATATATTTATATAACTATGTTATATATATATTTGTTTTACATATGTAGACACACACACACACACACACACACTCACATCCTTTTTTTGGTTATTACCTGCTCTTTCCCCAGCTTATAGAAGGTTGTTTTTGCTCCTAGTTGTCTAAAATTTCATAATTGATATGTTTTGGTATGGGTCTGTTTTCATTTATTGATAGGTTCTTTCCATGTATAAAATCATGTCCTTTGATTCTGAGAATGTTCTTGAATTATGTATTTGACATCTCCCTTCTCCTGCATTTTCTTAGTTTATCTTTCTGAAACTTATTTGTAAATTTAATCTCCTGGCCTGATCTTTTAATTTTATTATATTTCTCCATTTTCTTTATTTCCCCCCTTCTTCCGCCTCCCCCCCCACTCCGGTTCAAGCCGTTGTTTCTCAGTCTAGTTGTTGTGTAGGGCACAACTTTCTGCTCTCTGGCCCATGCTGGTATCACGAGCCCTGCGCTCCCCTGGCTGAGGCATTCGGTCACCGGTCATTGGTTGGTCACCTGTCGGCCGCTCACAGCAGCTCACGGCAGCACACAATGGTTGCTGGCCACTCATGGCAGCACACAGCAGCCCATGGCAGCTCACGATGGCTGCCGGCAACTCACACTGGCTGCCAGCTACTCACACTGGCTGCTGGCCATTCACGGCGGCACATGGTAGCCTGCAGCAGCACTCAGCAGCTTACACTGACCTCCAGCTGCTCACGGCAGCCCAGCTCCAGGAAGAACTGTTGTTCACAGTCTTAGCTGTAGAGGGCGCAGCTCACTGGCCCATGTGGGAATCAAAAGGGTGGGAATCAAACCAGAGAGCATTAGGAGCATGGCGCTCCAACCACCTGAGCCACCGGGCCGGCCCCTTACTCCATTATTTTCAGTCTTGGTCATACTGTGCTATTTTTCTGGAACATTTTCTCAAAATATTAAATGTTGAAGAAAATTTAACATTTCACTTTGAAATAACTTGAAATCTACAAAAAAGTTTAAAAATTTCATATATACATCACCCATCTTTCCTCCAATGTTACATTATCTAGCTACAGTACAATTTCCTTTTTCCTGTAATCCAATCCAGGATTCTAGGTTGCATTAGTTGTCCTGTCTCTTTAGTCTTAGTGCTTTAATCTGGGACAGTTCCTCAGTATGTTTTTTTCTTTCATAACCTTGATTGACACATTTGAATTGTATTGGCTAGATATCCTATAAGAGTGTCCCTAAGTGTGGGTTTGTCTGTTGTTTCCTTATTAAATTCAGGTTACACATTTTTGATAAGAATACTACACAAGTGACATTGTGCCACATCAAGAGAAACATGTTGTCCATGTGTCATTACTAATGATGTTAACCTTGATCACCTGATTAAGGTGATGCCAGGTTTTTCCATTGAAAGGCACAATTTTTGCCTTTGTAATTTGAGACTATGTAAATATCTTGTTTCTCATTGTACTTTCGCCCTTTAATTTTAGCATCCATTGATGATTCTTACATGAGTCAGTTATTTCTGAAAGGAGTTGGAAATTAAAACTTTTCTATTTCCATCATTCCTTCTATAGTTACTGATTTGAAATTATATGTAAGGAAGAGTTGTCCCATCTCCTTGTTTGTTATTTATATCACTGTAGACTCAGGATATTTACTATTGAGTTATAATCTATTACTGTCATTTTATATTCAGTTCCTCAGTTTTTTTTTTGCTATTGTGACCCCCTTCAAGTTGGCTCCTGTGTCCTTGTGACATATCATCATCATTCTTTGAGCATTTCTTTACTTTCTGGAACTGTAGTAATATTCCAGATTCATCTTCTACTTCTCTGCCCCAGCCCTGGAATCAGCCATTTCTTTACGTGGAGAATAATATTTAGAAACCAAGATCTGCGCGCTAGAGGTTCCCATTGCTACTGGGATGTTATTGCTTCTAGGCCCTCTAAGTGGACAGAGCTAGAAAATATATACAGTAGTACCTTGGTTTTTCGAACGTCTCTGTTGATGAACATTTTGTTTTACAAACGCCATAAATTTTATGGATCTATGGTATCATTAGATAGTAAAATTCATCCTAAAGTTGCAGTTTTAGGGGTTGATTTTAAAGGTCTGGAACGGATTAATCCATTTTGCATTACTTTCTATGGGGAAACCGTTCCTCGGTTTTCGAACATTTCAGAACTTGAACAGTCTTCCGGAATGGATTGTGTTCTAAAACTGAGGTACCACTGTATATGTATGTGCACACTTCTAGATCTGTATCTATATATTAAGCACCGTGAGTTCATACAAATACCATGGATCTCAAGCTATCACTATAGATTCAAAGCTATCTCACTTTGTCTCTTTCATTATTTGTAACTTCTTTCACTAACAATGAGAAACCTAGTTCTAATTATCCACAATGTATTTACTTATTTGCTGAATTTTAGAATTTTTGTATGTACACGAAGTAGTTTCAGAGTTAATTCATTCCTCTGTGAAAAACAAAATAGATAACTACAGTATAGTATTTATACACAGTGCTTTTGTTTCTTGTACTATAGAATCAGAATAATATTTTCTAAAGTAACTTTGGTTAATTCTTTTCTGTTCTCCTTTTAGTGTGGTTATGTTATTTATTTGTAATATGAGTACAGTTAGGTTTATTTATTATTTATATTTCATTTTGGATTTCTCCTGCATTATTCTGGTTGATTTATTTATTTATTTTAAATAATTTTTTATTTTTCAATTAACATTGACACTATTATATTAGTTTCAGGTGTACAAAATAGTGATTAGATATTTAAATAACTTATGAAGTGATCACCCTGATAAATCTAGTACTCATCTGACCACCATAGTCTGGTAGATTGCTGTCTCCATTTTGTTTAGTTCTTTTTCTGGAGCTTTGTTCTGTTCTTTTACATGGGACATGTTTCTTTATCTCTCCATTTTGGCTGCCTTCCTGTGTTTGTTTCTATGTATTAGGTAAGGCTGCTATGTCTCCTGCCCTTTGTACAGTGGCCTTACAAGTAGGTGTGCTGTGGGGCTCAGTGGCACAGTCTCCCTGGTCACCTGAGCTGGTTACTCAGGGTATGTCCCTTGTGTGGGTTGTGTGTGTCCTCCTGTTGTAGTTGAGCCTTGTTGCTGTTTGCACATCATTGGAAGGGATTGATTCTTGGGCTGATTGGTTGTGAGGACTGGCCGTGACTGCAGTGGGGGAGTTATGCAGGGGTTGACCATATAGAGCAGGATTTGTTTTAGCAGGGAATTGGTGCCTGCTCAGTGTGCTTTTTGGATGCGTCATCAACAGAGGTGGCCAGGTGATGCTCCAGCTGGGTCTGAAGCTGACCAGTGGGCATGCCAGCCTCAGGGCCTTCTGGGAGAGGCCCCACCTCAAGCCAAGTTTGGCTGCATCCTGTGCCCTGCCCAGGGCCACCTGACATGAGCCACAAAGCAATCGCAGAATGCTGCTACCTATGCTGAGCTTAGAGGCACCTCAAGAGGCCAAAATGCAAACTGAGGCCAGCTGCTGGTAGTGTTGGGCTTAAGGCTGCTCAGCCAGAGGTACAGGACATGCTAAAGCCAGGTGCTGCTGTTTGGGTTTTGTGAACCTTTGAGAGATTTTAGGACAGTCCACAGCGTGAGCCAAGGCAGGTCATTTATACAGAAAAGCCACTGGAAGTGGCTTGCATGTGCCCAAAAGTTGGGTGGATCAGGGTCTCAGAGAATCATGGCGAACAATTGTGATAGCCAGGTTGATGGAGACATGGGGCCACCTGTGTCTGCACGCAGGGAGTGGGGAGGGCTCCACAAAAAGATGGCTTCTGCCAGCTCCTTCATCTAGGAGAAAGCTGCCCCTCTAGCCTTCACCCTGCAGCCAGACAACTCATTTCCTCCCCCTATGTCCCTGGCGCCTTTCAAGCCGCTGCCCCAGCGTTGGAGCTCAGAGTGAGTAAGTCCGTCAGCGAGTAAGTCCACGCACAGGGCTTTTAAGAGGAGCACCCAGGACTTCAGCCCCCCTGGCCTCATTCAGCCACAATCTCCACTGGTTTTCACAGCCAGAAGTTATGGGGACTTCTCTCCCTGGCACTGAAACCCTGGGCTGGGGAGCCTGGTGTGGGGCTAGAGCCCCTTGCTCCTCCTGGGGGGACCTCCACAGCCGAAATATCCCTCCCAGTTTTTAATGGTCACACGCGAGTGTGAGACCAGCCCGTTCCTCGTCTCTGCCCCTCCTACCAGTTTTGAGGTGGCTTCTTCTGTATGTCTTTAGTTGTAGGGCCTCCTCTGTGAATATGTCTTTATGACCTTATTATTAGGGCAGAAATGTAACTTTTCTTTCTCTTCTTAACAGCTACATCCAGATCTCATTATGCATCAGAAAAATGAAAAAACAGAGGAAAACTCCATGGAGGAAAGGAATCCACTTAGCCTTTTCTGAGAAATGGAATACTGGGTTTGGAGGCTTTAAGAAGTTCTACTTCCACCAGCACTTGTGCATTCTGAAAGCCAAGTTGGGAAGGCCAGTTACTTGGAGCAGGCATTTGAGGCATTCCCAGTGCAGAAAGAAGGCCCTTCAAATCCAGAAAACGTGGATCCAGGATGAACCCTTTTTTACTAAGACAAAGTCCAAAGTGGCTGCTGAAAATGTTAGTACTTTGCCCTCTAAAGTGAAAAGAAAAGGCACTAAACACTTCATTTCCTCAAGGACCCTTCTGAAATTCCAAGCAGAGAAGTTGCTGTCATCAGCAAAGAACTCTGACCATGAGTATTGTGGAGAGAAAAATCTCTTGAAAGCAGTTGCTGACTTGCCAGCCAATAGTGTTTTAGGTCAGGCCATTGGTCACAGACCGAGGACAGAGCTGCAAGCGTCTGACTTTCCCATGAAGTTCAATGGGGAGAGCCAGAGTCCAGGTGAGAGCGGCACAATTGTGGTCACACTGAGCAACCATAAGAGAAAGCGCTTTTGTTATAGCTGCTACCAAGGGCTAGAGCACCACAGGAATGGGGGACCCCTGACTCCAAAAAAGTTTCAACTTAACCAACATAGAAGAATAAAAGTATCTCCTCTTATGATGTATGAGAAATTATCCATGATTAGATTTCGGTATAGGATTCTCAGATCCCAGCACTTCAGAACAAAAAACAAAGTTTGCAAGCTAAAAAAATCCCAGCAAAGCTGGGTGCAGGTCACGGGGGACCATCAAGAGACCCGTAGGGAGAACGGTGAGGGTGGCACTTGTAGCCCATTCCCTTCCCCCGAACTTAAGGACCCTTCTTGTCAACACCAACCGTACTTCCCAGATATGGACAGCAGTGCTGTGGTGAAGGGACAGAACGCGCACGTGCCTGAGGACTGCACTAAAGGAAGTCCTTTCTTGGGCCAGGAGCTTAGTTTAGATGAAGCATTCCCTGACCACCCGAATGGCAGTGCCACATACAGCTGGGACCAGTCACCCTGTTCCTCTCCTAAGTGGGAGTGTACAGAGCTGACTCATGACATCCCCTTACCAGAACATCATTCTAGTAACGTGTTTATTTCGGAAACTGAAAGCGATGCTCTGACTCTGGGTCAGGAAAATTGGACAAGTACTGTCAGTGATGACAGGGTAAAACTGGCGGTGTCCGGGGCAGATCAGTCTGTAAGTAGTGGAGATGGGCTCGTGTCCGAAGAGACTGTTCAGATAGAGAGCTCATGCCAGATGGATGAGGATGGATCTCTCAAGCAGAACATTCTTAGTTCTAAGTTGCTGGACCACCCTTACTGTAAAAGTCCCCTGGAGGCTCCTCTGACGTGCACTGAACTCAAACTAGAAAATCAAATGGGAGGTGGGAAGAACAGTCAGAAAGCATCTCCAGTCGATGATGAACAGCTGTCAATCTGCCTTTCGGGTATGCACTCTTCCTTTATTCTCCCCCAACCTCCAGCTCACACTTGCTGTCTGTTATCCTTTCTAGGAGTGTCCTGTTCTTGCTTCCCAACCATGGATTTCCCATTCAGCAGTCACACATTCTTCTTGAAGCCTTTTATATTGTTGTGTTACATAGATGTCCCATAATTTATTTAATTCTTGATTGATGGACACTTGTGTTGCTTCCAGTTATTAACTTCTATAAACAATGGTGCAATGAAATTACTTCTTTATATTTATACAATTGTTTCTGTAAGTTAAACTCCTAGTAGAATTGATGATGGAAAAATACTCACACTTAAAAATGTAAGGGAATTGTTAAATCACCCTCCAAAAAGTTGAACCAGTTTACACTTGTTAAACTTTGCCAGTCTTACAGATCATATGAGTTCTTTGTTTTAATTTGCGTTTTTAAGTTTGAACAATTTTTTTCTGTGTTTTTGGCCATTTTTTGTTTGTATGTAATTTTTCTTTGCGATTTTTCTATTCAATTATTTATATTTTATTAATATATGAGAAGCTCCTTTGTACAAGTCACTGTGCTAGTTCTAAGAATATAGCATTAAACAAAATCCACTGATTCCTACCTTCATGACCTTAGTTAGCATCATTCTGGTTTTAAAGATGTTAAATTTTAATTATAAATGTTATAAGAATTTAAGTTTTTCCCTCTCAAAAGGTAAAAGCCTCAGTATTCTGACTTTGTGTATGATATTTTTGCTTAACAGAAAATTTCAGTTCTTAGATTGTAAAATTTATCTGTCTTTATGGCTTCAGGTTTTTACGTCATGCTTTAAAAAATCTAATTGTCAAAATCTACGCCGTGAAGTAAGTTGGCATAAGCATTTTTGGAAGACAATATGGCAATGTCAGTCTTGGACACAATCCCCTCTTGCAATTTATTGAAGATCTAAAAGTACAAATATATTTGTATAGGGACATTACTTATTGTCTTGGTTGTAAGAAACTAAAGACAACCAAAACAAATGTTTCTATGGAAGTATAAATGACAGCACACCCAGGCAATAGTGTACAATGAAGCTGTTAAGGAATAAATTTGATCTATAGTTTGAAAACTATTTATATAAAGTGAAAAAAGCAAGTTGCAAAACAGAATGATGCCATTTTGTTAAAAGATACATAGGCACATATATAGGATGAGTATATGTGTATATATATATGTACACATATATTAATATTTGTATAGGACATATTGGACAGATACATCAAATTGTTATAAATAGCTTTTCCTGGGGAGTTAGGAGACTTACTTCTTGGTGGTTTAAACAATTCTGAACACTGTTTTCCCAACTGTTAAGTATGTATAAAAATTCCCCCCCCACTAGAAGATACAGAGTGCAGAGTCCGAGCAAATATTAAAAAACACCATTTCTGTAGTTTGTACTGTCCTAGAGAGACAAATTTCCCTACTGTAAGGTTAGCAACTGTGATACACAAGCCTGAAAAAGTTAGCATTTACCTACAAATACCAATTAACTTACAAATATAGATGTAGCACTTCAAAAAACAATTGATAAATTGAATATGGCATACAGTAAAACTGTAGCATGATATGAGGAAGTAGGAAGTTTTACACAATTCACATTTAGTGATCTGTGATGTAATTCATTATTTTCACAGGCTAAAGGAGAAAAAGCATGGCATCATCAAGTACTGAAAAGCCTGTTAATAAAACTCAGCTTTCCTGTGTTTAAATCTTAGAAAACTAGGAATAAATAAAATTTCCTTCACTTAGTAAAGAATATCTGTCAGAAACCAATAGCAGTTCCAGGTTTAAGAGGATGAAGTAAGCACATGGAATCTCTTCTTCCTCTGACCAAACCCATAGAAATTATGAAAAATATATGAAAAACACGTATGTATCTCCATACTCAAAAACAAGGCAGAAAATAGTGGGAAGGTCCAGAGGTCAGCCCCATTGGCAGGAAGAAGATTAGTGCAGGACAGTGGTTCCCCACAGCGAGTCCCATTTCTTGAGATGGTGGAGATAGGGAGAAAAGGGGAGACCCATAGTAAAAGACTGATCAGTGGGGAATCTCAACAAAAGCACCTCTCCCTTCTTGTGTCACATATCTGTAAGGAGGATGTCTGCTATCAAGCTGAAATTCTCACCCTCCACCCACTTCCACTGAGATAAAATTGACATACAGCACTGAACTTCTAAGAACAGCAGATTGGTGGGGAGAGACAGGACATTTCCGCCTCCCCCTCCCCCTGTTCCATTGTAACAAATGGCAAGAATGAGGAACATCCATTTCCCGAAGAACAGATTTCGGGATTCTTCACATCTCCAATCCCACTGGAAATAGTTCAAGGCAGAGCAGCAGCTACTGCACATCATAGCCCTCTCCTCACCCGTCAGGTAACCGAGTAGAGAGCCCAGAATCCATCACCAACCACCTGAGGAAAGCCAGCACAATGAAAGAGACAAATTCAACAAAAGGACTAAACCTAAGGAACCAGAAGTGATAGAGCAGTCAGGAATCAGTGTAGGGCAGTGGGCACGGTAGGTGCCCCCTTCCTTGACTGCTGCAGCATTAGCCAGTGTGAAGTTCCATGGTGTGCTGAGGGCTGGCTTTCTCTAATGTGACTGCACGTTCTGCTCAGTGCGGTGGGTTTATCAAGAGCCAGTTGTGTTTATTCCGGTTTGCTTAGACAATTTACTTACTCCAATTTGTCCTATACAAGTATTAGTATATGTGCACATGTATATTGTGTTTCATAATTAACTACCTTATGACGCAGCAGTTCCACTCCTAGGTATCTATCCAAAGAAAGCCAAAACACTAATTTGAACAAATGTATGCACCCCTATGTTTATTGCAGCGCTATTCACAATAGCCAAGATATGGCAACAACTGAAATGCCCATCAATAGACGATTAGATAAAGAAACGGGTACATTTATACAGTGGAGTATTACTCGGCCATAAAAAACAATGAAATCTTACTATTTCCGATGACATGGATGGACCTAGAGGATATAATGCTAAGTGAAATAAGTCGGACTGAGAAAGACAAATACCATATGATCTCCCTTATATGTGGACTCTAACGAACAGAATAAATGAGCAAACAAAACAGAAATAGACTCAGATATAGGAAAAAAAAGCTGTTGGTTGCTAGATGGGAGGGGAGAGGGAATGGGGGAGAAGGTAAAAGGATTAGAAAGAGCAAATTAGTAGACACAATATAGTCATGGGGATGTGAAATGTAGTGTGGGGGGTGTAATCAGCAATGTAAAGGTCATGTAAGGTGCCACTTGAGGACTGGACTTTTTGAGGGGATCACTTCATAGACTGTGTAGATGCCTGACTACTGTGCTGTAACCTGAAGCTGAAGTAGAATAATATTGTATGTCAACTGTAATTTTATTTATATATATATACACACACACATATATATACACACACATGCACCCAGTCACGGAAGGTGGAGTATAGCATAAGGAAGATAGTCAAGGGTATTGTAACAGTTACATGTGATGTCAGAAGGCTAGTAGCTTGGGGGAGGGGCTTATCACTCTGAGGTGTGAAATGTCTAACTGTTATGTTGCTTTGTACACCTGAAACTAATAAAAAAAGTAAAAATAAAATGATTTTATTAACTATTGCATAAATTGATGAAATACAAGTGTAAAAAGAAAATCACTCCCTTCCAAACTAAGTTGGATGCTTGGCAATGACAGTAGTGAGTTGCTGAAAAATTTAAAAACTTGAGGGAGGATATGAAAATCCAGGATTCTGTATTCAGATTAACTGTATGTTTTGGAAGGAAAAAATAGATTCGTATATCACAATAGATTCTAGATAGATTAAAAATTTAATAAGTGCAGACACAAAAACTTGTACACAAATGTTCATAGCATCATTATTCATAATAGCCAAAAAGTAGAAACAACCTAAACATCCAGGAACTGATGAATGAATAAGTAGAATTTGATATATCTATACAGTGGAGTATTATTGAGCCATCAAAAGGAATGGAGTACTGATACATGTTTCATTGTGGGTGAACCTTGAAAACATGCTAAGTGAAAGATGCCAGATTCAAAAGGTCCACACCATATACCTTATGATTCTATTGATTTGAAATATCCACAGTAGGCAAATCCAGAGATAGAAAGATTAATGGTTGCCAGGGGCTGGGGGCAGAGGGGAACGAGGCGTGACTGCTAACAGGTACAAAGTTTCGTTGTGGAGTAATGCAAATGTTCTGGAATTAGGTAATAATTGCACAACTCTGAGTATGCAAAGTCACTGAATTGTATATTTTAAGAGGTTGAATTTTGTGGTGTGTATCAGTTCAATAGAGCTGTTAAACAAATATGAGACCATTTTTATAATCTCATGTTGCTAAGACATTTTAAAGCATGATAGGAAACTCAGAAGCAATAAAAATACACCAATTTGACTTCCTAAGCATTAAAATCGTGTGTGTGTGTGTGTGTGTGTATAACAAGTCATAAGTGAAAATTTGAAATTTTAGATCTGCATGTCCTTCGACCCAGAATTTTGACTTTTAGCAAGTGTTCTGGGGAAACAATAGAACAAGGATGTATCAAAGGTTTTAATTGTGACACTATTTAGAGAGCTAAACATTAACAACTTAAATGGTCATCAATGGGGAATTGGTGAAAATACGGCATACCCATTTGATGGACTAGTAGATTGTTTTGAATTGACTTAGGAAAAAAATATAACATGATGTATTGACTAGGAAAATGCAGCTTCAAGAAGAGTAAGTATAGTCTGCTACTTACGTGTTTAAGAAATACATGTTCACAGGGGCATAAAAGTTCTAAAGGAATTATGGGGTGACCGCTACTTTAATGTTTACGGTCATGTATTAGGAAACAAAAACACTTCTACTTAAAGCTTGTTCCTGTTTCAATTGTATAAAAATGTTCAACTCTGTTTTCTTCTAGACTATTAGTGTGTTATTTTTCCATTTAGCTGGGGAAAACTAAAGATGGGTCCCTACCTCATTCTTTACACCAAAATGAATTCCAATTGTGAATAAATGATTTAGTCGTTAGCACTAATATTATTTATTGATTGATTCATCTTTTCCCCATGGTTATGAGATGCCACCTGCCATTGGGTCTCTTTCTGGACTTGGTTTCTCTATTTCTATGCTAGCACTATTCTGTTTTAATCACTGTAGATTTATGATTTGATGGGACTAGGCTCTCCTCTTCCTCTCTTGCCCCTTAGTCACCTTTTCACTTAATCCTTTTAAAAAATTTCTAGGAATTTCTCACATTTTTGTCCCAAGATGAATTTTATATATTTTTTTCAATTAAAAAAGCATATAAACCATAGCTTTTGATTGGTATTGCATTACATTTATAGATTAACTTAGGGAAAAATTACATTCATTGCGATACTTGTTTTCCTGTCTAAAAACAAAGAATTAATCCATTTATTTTACCTATACTCCTTACTAGAATTTTATAGTGATTTTTACTTAGGTTTTGCACATTCCTTAAGTTTATTCTTAGATATTTCATGCCTTCCTGATTTTTGATCTTGACACGTGCACTGTATTTTGTTGGAGAACCAAGTGGGTACATTTCTTATGTGCACAACACAGTGAACCCCATTCCACATTCAGGGTGGGATGTTGCTTCAAGAAAACATTGTCTGACACAGTTGGTTTAACGTGAAGAGTAACGTCTAAAGTAACACCTCAGGTTTTATTTTTCATATTGTTGCCTTTTGTACTTGCACGATAGACTATGGTTTGAACTCTGGTTTTTTTCCTAATGTTTTATCCTTTGTTTCTTGGTCATGTTGAAATTTTAGTACTTTTGAAGTAAATTGTATTCCAAATGCAGTTTTCTTTTTTGATTCGTTAGTTTGGCAAAAGGAAGTGGGTAAAGAATAATGGATTTAACTTTCGTTTTAAGTCTGTCTGCTGCGTAATTCTTGGCCCACAGGTATTACGAGGGAAAAGTAAAGTGAACATCCAAGTTGTTTCTGTAGAGAAAAGATAATAGGGGAGGGAGATGAGGGTAAGGGGGATCAAATATATGGTGATGGAAGGAGAACTGACTCTGGGTGGTGAACACACAATGGGATTTATAGATGATGTAATACAGAATTGTACACCTGAAATCTGCAATTTTACTAACAATTGTGACCTCAATAAACTTCAAAAGAAAAAAAATAAAAATTAAAAAATTAAAAAAAAAAGATAATAGGAATTTCTTGCTTTCGAAGTGGCAGAGCATAAGAGCTAACTGCTCGGTTTCTGTGGTCATGTGACCTACAATCAGAGTCTTAGTTCTGTCATATGCTAGTTAAGGGTCCTTGTGGAAGTTACTTAATCTTCTGAAACTTCTTGTCTCCATTTGTAAAGCAGGGATACTGTCTAACACACAAGGTAGTTGTAAGGCTGAAGTGAGATATGCTAGTGCTTGGCTTATGGAAAGTGCTCTTTAACTGTCGTTTCCTTTGGGTCCCAGTGAGTTCATGTTGTGCATCAGGGACATGTTGTCATCTAGGGTTCTCCGTGAAGATCTAGCTGGGGCCTTTGTACTGCAGTAGGAATCCATGTTTATCATCTGCAAGTGGACACAAAAGTACAGATAAGAGGGAAAAAATATAACAACTTGTAATCCCCAAACTACTACCATCCAGAAATAACATTGGTAATAAGGACGTCTCTGCCACAATACTGATTTGGATTTGGAGCCCATATCCCCATGATAGACAAGACTGCTTTCTTATTTGGGAAGTCTCAGTTAAGGTTGCTGGGCCTAAAGTTTAATCTTTTGTTATTAGGGGTGTTATATTTATACAAAATTTGTTACTTAAATGCAGTTTCTCAAATATTGGGATTCTTTATCTTCTATTTGGATCCATTCTCCTATGTAGATACAAGGCTATGCATAGATAACTGTAAGATATGCTATAGTAAACACTATAGGCAAATTCATGTTCTATTCATATTTGGGGTTTAGAAACCCCAAATCTATCACCTACTCTGATTAAGCTGGAACATGGGACTCCCTTTCTGTAAGCCTAAAACCTAGACCAGAACCAGGCACTAGCAGACAACTCTTCTGTTTACTGTACCTGAACCTTTGCTCTTATCTTAAGCCTTTCCAATTGCAAGCCACTCTGGTGGGAGACTAACAGGAGGAAAAATACGGTTTTCACACCTTTTTCTTCCCCACCCCCATACAAAACACTCCATTCCGAGGACAGTCACTTTATTGTGCTCCTTCCTGTCCATTTTGTATTGATGTGTAGCAGAGGCCATTCTTGAAGTTAGAAAGGGAGCTGGGTAAAATAAATGGCTACAGTCCTCATTTTCCCCCATCTTAACCTAGTAGACTTACCTGTCAGACTGATGGTTAGCCAGGCTATTACTCTCTCCATTCAGCATCAGTGAATAAACAGTCCAGGTCATGTCTGCACTTTTATTAGCCTCTAAGCCTTCCCTCAGTTTTTTTTTTTTTATATTTACTTAGAAATAATGTCCTGTTTTTATTTCCTAGGGTCTTTGTAGGTATGTTTCTTTAGTGGGTCTTCCTGGAAGCCATATAAAGTGCATATATATATATTATCTAAATTGACTTGAAGACTATGCTGTATTCTGGCCGAGAAGTCACCTTTTAATTGTCTCCCCTCTTAAACTAGGCCTCATCAGCTGTTATACAGTTAAACTCACCTCAGTGTTACTCAGAGTATAATAACTCAAATTGTGTGATATTAAAAATGCCTTAGGATTTGTCACTTGCTGTGAGAAATCACACACCTTTACCAAGTAATACTTTGACAGCAATCTCAACAGTGAATACCCTCTAATTGTGATTTTTAAAAAGATAATTCCTTCGGTTATCAATTGTAACAGACACATTTACTCAGGTGATTAAGCCTTTTAGATTTCACTCTTTAGGAGACGGGATTCTTCTCCAAGGTTAAGCTACTGAAAGACGTCAATCTTTAGTTTTAGCGAGCCATTCCCTGTCTAACAGTGCATCCGTAGCTTAGAAATCCAATGTGAAATGGTGCCTTAGAGCATTTCTCTCTAAATTGGAATGGTAAGGGCCTGATTCATTTTATTTTTTTAATAAAAGATAACCCTTAAAAGATTATAGTATAATTATGTATAATATCGGTTAAATGTGTGTTAAGTATTATGTATAGGTTAAGTATTGGGAGAATGATTTTGCTGAAAATGTTTTAGCTATCTTAATTTTTCTTTATTTAAGGATTCCTAGATGAGGTTATGAAGAAGTATGGCAGTTTGGTCCCACTCAGTGAAAAAGATGTCCTTGGAAGATTAAAAGATGTCTTTAATGAAGACTTTTCTAATAGGTTTGTCAATAATGCTTAAGTTAAGCCCTTGAAAATAAAACTTACATGACTTTTCTCTTGATTAAAAAAAAAGATACTTAGCTATAAATTGAGTAGAACTCATGGTTTTTACTTTTATTTCAAAATCTTTCTGTTTCAGAAAACCATTTATCAATAGGGAAATAACAAACTATCGGGCCAGACATCAAAAATGCAACTTCCGTGTCTTCTACAACAAGCACATGCTGGATATGGATGACCTGGCGACGCTGGATGGTCAGAATTGGCTGAACGACCAGGTTAGTGTACTGTAGGTTCTCATCGCAGAAAAGTTGCCGAGAATGTTGAACAGTACAATATAATTAATAACCTCTGGGTTGGCCCAGTTATCTTTTGGAATCAAGAGTTCTTTATTCCTTACTGAAGTGACTCATTCACTAACCCTACTATCCAAAAGCTTGGATTACTGTTAGCGGTATCAGTATGTTATTCATTCTGAGTGGGATGTTGTGAATTGTATAGGGTTAGTAAGCTGGTTTTATGTTGACTTTTTATAGGTCATTAATATGTACGGTGAGCTGATAATGGATGCAGTCCCAGAAAAAGTAAGTGAAAACTACTCTTCTTTAGGAGAGAAAGAGAGTCCGTGTGTCATAAAAAGAAGTTTTTTGTTGTTGTTGTTTTAACTTTATGTAATTATTTGATATTCCTTAAATTTTAAAAAAGGGTTAGATTTTCTCTTGATCATGTATTAGGCTTGGGCATACGTTCCATAAAATCACTTCTGCACAAGAAAGTCATTGTGCCAACATTTTCCTGCTTCTTTGTTTCAGAGTGGGTATGTTGATACTTGGAGGAAGTTTTTTCTTTTAGTGAGACATGCACAAAAGGGACTAATTGCTTTAAACTTTTAAATTGAACTTAGTCTTACTCTCTTTAAAAATGTGGTAAAGTAGTATTTATCTTCCCTTTCTCTTGGATGAATGTTTGATATTCAGTTCAAATACAAACTAACCCCCCTTAAACTATAAAATTCCCTTAATTCCCTTTCTTTCTTAGTACTCAACTTGCCTGATGGGCAGCCTTTGCTTTCAACAAGCAAAATCTTTCCAAGTACTTTATAAACTTTTATAAATCTAATAAACAGGAAAATGTAAGGAATCTCAGATTCCAACACCATTTATGAATATAGACAAAATATCTTATAGCTGGCTACTTAAAAATCACAAATCTGTTATATATTTTAAATTGGGATCATGAGGCAATTCTGTCTGATTCTCTATTATGTGAAATTCTCTTAATCATTTGGAAAATTTCAATCTAAATACATACAGTTGATTTTTAACATGAAAGCATTACTTTCAAAAAGGGTATAATTTACCTCTTTACCGCTACATTTAATTCTGAACCTTTACTGGATTGAAATGGCACTGACTAAGGCCGTGGTTCTCAAAGTACAGTTAGTCCTCAGACCAAGAGCTTCAGCATTATCTGGGAACTTACTAAACATGCCAGGTTTTGGACTCCAACCCACAACTACTGAACCACAAACTGGAGGTGGGGCTCAGAATCTGTGTGAACAAGCATTCCATATTCTGATGCATCTAACGTTTGAAAATTGCTGCTCTAGAGATAGCTACTAAAAGCTCATTTTTATTGACCTCTTATGCTACATGGTTCTCAAAACAATGGGCATGGGAATCCTCTGAAAGGTTGATAAAACCAGTTTGCTGAGCCCTGCTGTCAGACTTTGTGCTGTAGTAGGTCTGGGGTAGAGCTTCAGAATTTGCATTTTAGAAAGTTCCCCGGTGATGCTGATCCTGCAGTCTGCTGATCACCTCCTGAGAACCTCAACACTAAGAGAACAATTTTATCATCTCAAGTGAGGTAAACTTACTGAGTAAACACTTTAAGACCACAACGGTTCCTGTCTCAGGTGAGCTGATACTAATTTATAAGCCAGAAATTTGAAGCCAGGGATGCAGGACATGATGCTCCATATGATCAGAGTAATTCTTGCAGTGCTAGAAATGATCACATGAAGGTCTTTCTATATGTATAGTTGTTACAAGATTCTAAATTCACATCCTTTACATGGGGTTAGTTTTGTGGTCCATATCCCTGGAGTTCAGGAAATCATTACCTCATTCTTCCATAGCCTTTTTCAACTTTGTCACCTGATTTGGAGAGATTTTGTTAGGTTGCTTCTCTACTTAATTGGATTCAGGTAATTGATTTACTGCCCATTCCAGTTCTAACTGTAGACCACAGCTATAAGGTCATTCTAATGAAAACTTTGAACAGAATCTTCTGTGATCCATGTAGTGTATTTTGTATATTTTGGTTATTATTTTAAAGAAGAAACTTTCCCTCACCTTTTTGTCTATTTTATATTCAGGGTTTTTAAATTTCCATTTTCTTTGGAAGTTAAATATAATCTGGGTGCTTGTATTTGATGTCTCTTCTAGGTTCACTTCTTCAACAGCTTTTTTCATAGACAGCTGGTAACCAAAGGATATAATGGAGTGAAGAGATGGACTAAAAAGGTATTCTCTTTATTTCTTTTTATTCTAAATTTGAAAAGAAGATGATAAGCCACTTTGAGTGGAAGGCTAAGAACTTTAATACCAGTATGTTAATTAGAAACAGACTCCTTAATGTGACAGTTGTTTTTTATTGTTTGTTTTAAATCTTGTTTGAAAGACAAGGCACTAGTAAAATTGTTCTGTCCAATTGATTGGAACATGCTATGACAGAGCACTGGGCAAGAAGTTAATGGTTCCTGCGTAGCTATTAGCTTAATGCGGAACTTGGCCAGGACACTTATCTGGACTGTAGATTGCTTATGTATAAAACATAATGATAAATCAGAGTCATCCCTAAAGTCCCATCCAACCTTAATTGATCTCTACATTCGTTGACTATGCCAAAAAATTATTTTAAAAGCCCATTTATATTCTCTTTTTGATATTTTGACAAAAATTACCAAAAGTTCAACTTCCACGGTCATAGATCTAGAGATACTATAACTTCTCACTTTTTATACTGGATGGGTTAGAGAAATTAAGAATGCCATATGTGAATTATATGGGAAGGAATAAAAGACTGGAACAAAAAAATTAAGAGCAAGTCTTGTCTGAAGAAGCTATGGAGGGAAATAACTTTTTGCAAAATACAAAAACACCTGATTAAACATTGCTGTATAGGTAATGCTCGTCTGTGCTAGGCATTTATCAATGCCAAGATAAATGAAATATGTTTGAAGAGTGCAAGTCTGGGAAACAGATATAATGAACTCAGGAATCAGACCTGGGTTCAGATCCCAGTTCAGCCACTTAACTACTTGTAAGAACTTGGGCAAATTACGTAATGCTTCTAAGCTTCAGTTTCCTCATCTGTAAAATAGGAATATGGATAGTATTTACCTTGTTGTGAGAATTAAATGAGATAATGCATGTAAACCACTAAGTACATGGTAAGCACACAGTAAGTGATAATCGTTATTATATTATGATGGTAGAAGCATAGGGGTAGGCTAGTGTAGCTGGAATACAGACAGCAAAGAAGAGTGGCAGGAAGTGGACCTGATCCAGAGATTTAGGGCCTTGAGGTCTAGGTTTTAAATTTTATCCTAAATGTATAGAAATCTATTGAAGGGGTTTAGGTGACATCATCTAATTTCTAGTCTTTACTTTAGCAGCACTGAAGAAGATGATGTGAGTGTGGGAGCAAAACTGATGTGGGTAGAATAGGAGGCCGTTACAGATTGATGGTATTTTGGATTAGAATGGTAGCAGGAGAGATGGGAGATGTACATAAGTATGAATGTGATCTAGGAAGTAAAATTAACAGGATTTGGTTGATGGGTTGGTTATGGGACGAAGGAGAAGGAAGTGTGAGAGATGACCTCCAGGTATGTAGCTTGTACCCCTGGATGGGCTGTGGTGGTGTTTATATTAGAAAAATTGATGACAACTAATTAGTAGGGGATTGGTCAAATTTAAAATATACATCCATTTAATATGATGCTACTTAACCAGGGAAAGTTATGTGGATGAGGAAAGGTGATCATATGTAACGTGGAGTACAGAAAGATTATAAATAGCATGGAAAAACACAGACATACCTTGAAGATATTGCAGGTTCGGTTCCAGACCACTGCAGTAGAGCAAATATGATGATAAAGTGATTTACATGATTTTTTGGGTATCCCAGTGCATATAGAAGTTATGTTTACAATATACTGTAGTTTATTGAGTGTGTAATAGCACTATGTCTAAAAAACAATGTACATACCTTAATTAAAAAATACTTTATTGCTAAAAAATGCTAACCATCATGTGAGCCAGTTGGAAAAATGGCACCTATAGACTTGCTCAATGCAGGTTTGCCACAAATCTTCAATTTGTTAAAACAATGCAATATCTGCAAAGCATAGTTACCATGTTTCCCCGAAAATAAGATCTAGCTGGACAATCAGCTCTAATGCGTCTTTCAGAGCAAAAATTAATATATTAAAAAATTATTATATTAAAATAAGACTGGGTCTTTATAATATCACATCACATCATATCACAACACAACATGACACCGGGTTTTATTTTTATATAATGTAAGACCGTGTCTTATATAATATAAGACTGTGTCTTATATTAATTTTTGCTCCAAAAGACGCATTAGAACTGATGGTCTGGATAAGTCTTATTTTCGGAGAAACACGGTATGTTTCCAGGAATTTATCCACCTCTAGATTGTCCGGTTTGTTGGCATATAATAGTAGTTATTCTCTTATAATCCTTTGTATTTCTGTGGTGTTCATTGTCACTTCTCTTTCATTTCTGATTTTATTTATTTGGGCCCTCTTTTTTTCTTGATGAATCTGGCTAAAGGTTTATCACTTTAAAAAGAACCAGCTCTTAGTTTCCTTTATTTTTTTCATCTCTATTTTCATCTCTATTTTCTTTCTTTTTTTTTTTTAATTAAAGTTTATTGGGGTGACAATTGTTAGTAAAGTTAGATAGATTTCAGGTGTACAATTCTGTACACATCATCTATAAATCCCATTGTGTTCACCACCCAGAGTTAGTTCTCCTTCCATCATCGTATATTTGATCCCTTTTACCCTCATCGACTACCCCCTCCCCCCTTACCCTCTGGTAACCACTAAACTATTGTCTGTGTCTGTGAGTTTTTGTTTCTCATTTGTTTGTCTTGTTCGTTTGTTGTTTTTGGTTTATATACCACTTGTCAGTGAAATCGTATGGTTCTCTGCTTTTTAATGTCTGACTTATTTTGCTTAGCATTATAATCTCAAGATCCATCCATGTTGTCATAAATGTTCCTATATCATCTTTTCTTACAGCCGCATAGTATTCCATTGTGTATATATACCACAACTTCTTTATCCATTCATCTACCGAAGGAAATTTTGGTTGTTTACATGTCTTGGCCACCGTAAATAAAGCTGCAATGAGCATTGGAGCACACGTGTCTTTATGGATAAATATTTTCAAATTTTTTGGGTAGATACCCAGGAGAGGGATTGCTGGGTCATATGGTAATTCTATTCGTAATTTTTTGAAGAACCTCAACACTGCCTTCCATAGCAGCTGCACCAGTCTGCATTCCCACCAACAGTATATGAGGGTTCCTTTTTCTCCACAGCCTCCCAACACTTGTTACTATTTGTCTTTTTGATGATAGCCATTCTAACTGGGGTGAGGTGATACCTCATTGTGGTTTTTATTTCCATTTCTCTGATGCTTAGCGATGTTGAGCATTTTTTCATATGTCTATTTGCCATTTGTATGTCCTTTTTGGAGAAATGTCTCTTTAGGTCCTCTGCCAATTTTTCAATTGGGTTGTTTGTTTTTTTGTTGTTGAGTTGCATGAGTTCCTTGTATATTTTGGAAATTAGCCCCTCATAGGAGGTATTGTTTACAAAAATCTTCTCCTGTTCAGTTGGTTGCCTCTTTATTTTGTCAATGGTTTCTTTTGCTGTGCAGAAGCTTTTAAGTTTGATATAGTCCCATTCATTTATTTTAGCTTTTACTTCCCTTGCCTTTGGTGTCAAATTCATAAAACGCTCTTTGAACCCAAGGTCCATAAGTTTAGTACCTATGTTTTCTTCTATGCAGTTTATTGTTTCAGGTCTTATGCTTAAATCTTTGATCCGTTTTGAATTAATTTTGGTACATGGTGACAGATAGCAGTCCAGTTTCATTCTTTTGCACGTAGCTTTCCAGTTCTCCCAGCACCATTTATTGAAGAGGCTGTCTTCTCTCCATTGTATGTTTTTTGCTTCTTTGTCAAAAATTATCTCTCCATATTTATGTGGTTTTATTTCTGAGTTCTCAGTTCTATTCCATTGGTCTATGTGTCTGTTTTTCTGCCAATACCATGCTGTTTTGATTATTGTTGCCCTGTAGTACAAGCTAAAGTCAGGGAGCTTTATTCTTTTTTCTTAAGATTGCTTTGGCTACTCGGGGTCTTTTGTGGTTCCAAACAAATCTGATGATTTTTTGTTCTATTCTTTAAAAAATGCCATTGGGATTTTGATGGGGATTGCATTAAATCTGTGTATTGCGTTGGGTAATATGGCCATTTTAACTATGTTGATTCTTCCAATCCATGAGCATGGAATGTCTTTTCATTTCTTTGTGTCCTCTTCAATTTCTTTTAAAAATGTCTTGTAGTTTTCAGCATATAGGTCTTTCACATCTTTGGTTAAGTTTATTCCTAGGTATATTATTCTTTTTGCTGCAATTGCAAAAGGAATAGTTTTTTTTATTTCTTTTTCTGAGATTTCATTGTTAGTATATAGGAATGCAATGGACTTTTGTCCATTGATTTTGTAGCCGGCAACTTTACTGTATTCGTTGATTGTTTCTAATAGCTTTTTGGTGGAGTCTTTAGGGTTTTCTATATATAGCATCATGTCATCTGCAAAGAGTGACAATTTAACTTCTTCATTCCCAATTTGGATGCCTTTTATTTTTCTCTCTTGCCTGATTGCTCTGGCGAGGACTTCCAACACTGTGTTGAAAAGCAGAGGGGATAGGGGACAGTCTTGTCGTGTTCCTGAACGTAGAGCAAAGGGCTTCAGTTTTTCGCCGTTAATTATGAGATTAGCTGAGGGTTTGTGATATATGGCCTTTGTTATGTTAAGGTATGTTTCTCTATTCCTATTTTATTAAGTGTTTTAATCATAAGTTGATGTTATATCTTGTCAAATGCTTTTTCTGCATCAACTAATATAATCATATGAATTTTGTCCTTTATTTTTGTTTATGTGATGTATCACATTGATGGATTTGTGGATGTTGAATCATCCTTGTGCCCTGGGGATGAACCCCACTTGGTCGTGATGAATAATCTTTTTAATGCATTGTTGCATTCGATTTGCTAGAATTTTGTTTAGGATTTTTGCATCTGTATTCATCAGAGATATTGGTCTGTAGTTCTCTTTTTTTGTGTTGTCCTTACCAGGTTTTGGTATCAGGGTAATGTTGGCCTCATAAAATGAATTAGGGAGTACTGTCTCTTCTATTTTTTGGAAGAGTTTGAGCAGGATTGATATTAGATCCTCTTTGAAAGTTTGGTAGAATTCACTAGTGAAGCCATCTGGTCCCGGACTTTTGCTTTTGGGAAGGTTTTGGATGACTGATTCAATTTCGTTACTAGTGATTGCTCTTTTTAGATTTTCCAGTTCTTCATGGTTCAGCGTAGGAAGGCTATATGTTTCTAAGAACTTATCCATTTCTTTTAGGTTACTGAATTTGGTGGCCTGTAGTCCTTCATAGTATTCTCGGATGATCCTTTGTTTTTCTGTGGCATCTGTGATAACCTCCCCTTTTTCATTTCTGATTTTGTTTATTAGTGTCTTCTCTCTTTTTATCTTAGCCTAGCCAAGGGTTTGTCAATTTTGTTAATCTTTTCAGCGAACCAGCTCTTTGTCACATTAATATTTTCTATTGTCTTTTTGTTCTCTATTTCATTTAGTTCTGCTCCGATTTTTATTATTTCCTTTCTTCTGCTGACCTTGGGTTTCATTTGTTCTTCTTTTTCTTGTTCTTTAAGGTGTAACATGAGGTTATTTATTTGGGATTTTTCTTGTTTCTTGAGATAGGTCTGTAATGGTATAAATTTCCCTCTTAAAACTGCTTTCGCTGCATCCCAAAAATTTTGGTAGGATGCATTCTTATTCTCATTTGTTTCTATGTATCTTTTGACCTCTCCTCTAATTTCTTCTTTGACCCGGTCATTCTTTAAAAGTGTGTTGTTTAATCTCCATGTATTTGGTTTTTCCTGCTTTCTTTTTGGAGTTGATATCCAATTTCAAAGCCTTGTGATCAGAGAATATGCTCGGTATGATTTCAATCTTCTTCAATTTGCTGTGGTTACTTTTATGTCCCAATATATGGTCTATCCTTGAGAATGTTCCATGCACACTAGAAAAACACGTATATTCTGATGTTTTAGGATGAAGTGCTCTATAAATGTCAATTATGTCCATTTCATCTAATGTGTCATTTAGGGCTGCTATTTCATTATTTATTTTCTGTTTGGATGATCTATCTATAGCTGTCAATGATGTATTTAGGTCCCCTAGTATAATTGTGTTTTGGTCAATTTCTCCCTTTAGTTCTGTTAGTAGTTGCTTGGTATATTTCGGTGCTCCCTGATTGGGGGCATAAATATTGATGACTATTATGTCTTCTTGTTGTATGTCTTCTTTACCATTATGAAATGTCCATCTTTGTCTCTTGTTACCTTTTTCACCCTGAAGTCTGTTTCATCTGATATCAATATGGATACACCTGATTTTCTCTGGATACCATTTGCTTGTCAATTTCCACCCTTTCACTTTGAGTCTGTGCTTGTCCTTGTAGCTGAGATGCGTCTCTTGGAGACAACATATGGTTGGGTTTAGTTTTTTTATCCAATCTGCTACTCTGTGCCTTTTTATTGGTGAGTTCAGTCCATTTACATTTAGGATGATTATTAATATGTGAGGATTTCCTATCATTCTATCTTTAGTTTTCTGGTAAGACTGTGTCTCCGTTGTTTCTTTGCCTTTTTGTTGTTGTCTATTATTTCTGTGTGGTGGTATTCTATGATGTTTCCCTTTGTTTCTTCTTTTATTACAGCATGTATTTCAGTTCTGGATTTTCTTTTTGAGTGGTTACCCTTGAGTTTATGTAAAAGAAAGTTTGATATTTAGTGTATTCCATTTTCTTCAGCATGCCTACTTTCTCCATTCCCATATTCCAGTTCAGGCCTTTACCTTTCCCCTTTTTATGTTTTGGTTGCCACAAATTGTCCCTGTTGATGGTGGTCGAATAGCCTCCGTTAGTATTTCTTGTAGTGCAGGTCGTTTATTAGAAAATTCCCTCAGCTTCTGTATGTTTGGAAAGGTCTTTATTCCTCCTTCATATCTAAAGGATATCTTTGCTGGGTATATTATTCTTGGCTCATAATTTCTCTGTTTCAATAGTTTGGATATTTGGTTCCACTCCTTCCTGGCTTGTAGAGTTTCTGGTGAGAAATCTGATGATAATCTAATGGGCTTTCCTTTGTAGGTTATCGTCTTCTTTTCCCTTGCTGCCTTGAGGATTCTTTCTTTGTTGTTGATTTTTGGCATCTTCAATACGATGTGCCTTGGAGAAGGCCTGTTGGGGTTGAGGTAATTAGGTATTCTATTTGCTTCTTGGATTTGAGGATCCAGTTCTGTCCTCAAGTTTGGAAAGTTCTCATCGACAATTTGTTTGAATATATTCTCTGTTCCCTCTCTCTTTCTTCTCCTTCTGGTATCCCCATTATTCTCATATTGGTCTTTCTGATAGAGTCAGAAAGTTCTTGTAGAGTTCTTTCATTTCTTTTAAATCTCAAGTCTCTTTCTTCTTTTATCTGTGTCATTTCCAGGTTTCTGTCTTCGATGTCACTGATTCTTTCCTCCATCTGGTCAGCTCTACTACCTAAGCTGGCTATTTCATTCTTAATTTCCTCTATTGAGTTCTTAATCTTCAGAAATTCTATTTGGTTCTTTTTTAAAATTTCAATCTCTTTGGTAAAATGTTTATGTTGTTCTTTGATTGTGTTTCTGAGTTCATTAAATTGCCTTTCTGTGTTTTCTTGCATCTCGTTGAGTTTTTTCAGAACCGCAATCTTTAATTCTCTGTCATTTAAGTCACATATTTCCATATCTTTAAGTTCATTTTTCTGGAGACTTTTCACTTTCTTTCTGAGCTGTCTTGTTGCCTAGGTTATTCATGGCAATTAATGATTTATTATTTCTCTTCCTAGACATCTGCAGGAGTGGGTTCTGCAACAGGTTGTTAGGAAGAGGTCTTTCTTTTGTTTTCCAGTACATGTTTGTAGACTGTTTTATTTTCTCTCTGACTGCAGCCTTTTTTTCTCTCTCACATTGTAGTGTTATGTGTTCTCTGCACTATTGCAGCTTCTCACACAATGGGGGGGATTCACTGCAAGGTGGGCTTCTCCTCTGTTAACAGTTTTCCTGGGTCATAGGGCACCACATCCCTGTGGAGATGCAGAGAGCTTTTGAAGTTCCAAAGCTCTTTCTGCACCAGATTCAGAGCCTGTGTGTTTCAGCAGTTCTGTTTACTCCTGCAGGGATCCACCCAGATAGGTGGGGACAGGGGCAGGGTGAGGTGTGAGAGGTTGCCCAGAGCAATGGTGGCAACCACCACTACAGCCGGTGCTGCTTCCCCAGCTCCCTCCCCTTTGCCGGAACTAGTTGGGCTGCAAGTCTGTGTCTGCGGACCACGGTTCTTAGAACTGCAAATATTCTGTTCTTTTGAATGTGATACTGCTACTTTTCCGCTTCTAGCACTGGGCAGGTGGGGGCAGGGCAAGCTCTGGGAGGGTAGGGAGGGGGTGGCTAGTCTCAGTGCCTATGGCTTCCATTCTCTGTGGCAGTGAGGGCTTAAACAACTGTTTCAGCCTTCTTCCCTCAGTCTTTGCTCCGAGGTCTCTGCCGTGAGTGTTGGGTTCAGCCGTGTTATATGTTGTCCCCTCAGCCCTGTGGGCCATAAGCGGAGCCCTAGCAGTCCGAGTTCTTCTATTCTCCCGCAGCTGCGGTAGTTCCGGAATGCAGCGAGCTCGGAGCACTGAGCTAGGTCTGCGTCCTGTGCCCGCCCGGTTCCGTCTCCGCACTTCTCCCTTTCCTCCTCCTCTGCTCGGGCAATTTGCCCACCTTTAGGTGAATTCAGTAGTGGGCCTCTTCGTCTTGCCTATCTCCTGTGCAGGGAGTCCTCTGTGGAGTTATTGTTGTTCGATTAGTTGTAAAGTCCAGGGGAGCTTTACAGAGGCTCACCTCACGCCGCCATTTTGATGACGTCGCCTCTATTTTATTTCTTTCCGCTCTGATTTTTATTATTTCCTTCCTTCCACTCACTTTGGGCTTTGTTTGCTCTTCTTTTTCAAGTTCCTTTAGGTGTAAGATTACATTGTTTGAGGTTTTTCTCGTTTCTTGAAGTACGCCTGTATCACTGTAAACTTTCCTCTTAGAACTGCTTTTGCTGTGTCCCATAGATTTTTGGAATGTTGTGTTTCCATTTTCATTTGTTTCAAGATATTTTTTTATTTCCTCTTTAATTTTCTTTTTTCACCCATTGGTTCTCTAGTAGTATTTTTTTTAGCCTCCACGTGTTTGTGTTTTTTTCTAGTTTTGTTACTGTAATTGATTTCTAGATTCATAGTGTTGTGGTTGGAAATGATGCTTGATGTTTCAGTCTTCTTAAATTTATTGACACTTTTTGTGGCCTAACGTGATCTATCCTGGACAGTGTTCCATGTGCACTTGAAAAGAATGTGTATTCTGCCGGTTTTAGATGGAATGTTTCATATATATGTATATATATGTTTCATGTATATATATATATAAATATATATATTTCATTATATATATGTTATATATATTATGAAACAATCATAATATATATGTTATATATATTATGAAACATGTTTCATAATATAGATATATTAGTGTATATAATGTTTCATATATATTAAGATTTTTACTAAAATATAGTTAACATACAGTATTATATTAGTTTCAGGTATACACCATAGTTATTCAACATTTATATACCTAATGAAGTGATCACCCTGAAAAATCCAGCAACGATCTGACACCGTACTATGCTATCACAATATTATTGACTTTATTCCCTGTGCTGTACATTACATCCCCATGACTTATTTTATACTTGGAAAGTTGAACCTCTTGTTATGCTTTACCTTTTCCCCCCTCTTTTAATTTTTAAATTACAGTTGACATTTAATATTATTTTATATTAATTTCAGGTATACAGCACAGTGGTTAGACATTTATATAATTTAAAAGTGAGCCCCCTGACTAGTTTAGTTCTCACCTGGCACTATACATAGTTATTACCATATTATTGACTATATTCCAAATGCTTTATATCCTCATGATATTTTGTAACTACCAATTTGTACTTCTTAATCCCTTCATCTTTTTCACCCTGCCCCCAACCCTCCTCCCATCGATCACCCCAATAAATCTAGTACCCATCTGACACGATACATAGTTATTACCATATTATTGACTATATTCCTTATGTTATACACTACATCCCCATGTGTATATTTATTAATTCCATCTGGTTAATGTGTCATTTAAGATCAGTGTTTCCTTGTTTATTTTCTGTTGGATGATCTATCATTTTAAGTGGGCTGTTAAAGTCCCTACTATTATTGTAATACTATCAGTCTCTCCCTTTTTGTCAGTTAATATTTGTTTTATGTGCTTAGTGCTCTATGTTGGGTACATAGATGCATACAAGTGATGTATCCTCATGTTGGATCAATCCTTTTATCATTATATAATGCCCTTCTTTGTCTCTTCTTGCAGTCTTTGTTTTAAAGTCTATTTTGTGTGATATTAGTTAGCTACTGCAACTTACTTTTCATTTCCATTTTCTTGAAATACCTTTTTTCCATCCCTTTACTATTTGTGTCTTTAGTTCTGAAGTGAATGTCTTGTAGGCAGCATATATATGGGTCTCACATTATTCTTAATTATATGTATAAAGTGTTTATATGTGTGTGAAAATTAATATATATAAGAAGAAAAAGACCTGGAAAGATACACACCGAAGTGTATCTTTTTATCTGTATTTTCTAATGTTTATTTAAAAAAATTTTTTTATAATTAGGAAATAAAGTTTCTTTTTGAGAGGACTATAAACTTGGTTTCATTTAATACTGTATTTTAAATATGATTGCTTGTTTTAGATACTCAGAATTTTTGAGCTGGAAAGGACCAGTTGTCAATCATGTCTGATATGTCCTCCGAGGTTTATGGATACAGAAACTGAAAAGCAGAAGTGCTAAAGTGCTTTGCTCCAAGGTCATGTAGACTAGTAGAAGATTCATCTAGAGCAGGACATTATCTCAATATCAGAAAGCAAGGAAAGCTTGAGAACATTTAAAATAGCTTTGTGATTGTTTTAACCCTAGGAATTACTAAAAATACTCTTTAAAAATACCTGAATAGAAATTAATTCACTCTTTTACAAATGTTTATTGAGTACATTTATCACCCACACTTGGGATTTTTAATGGAATAGCAAATATTTCTAGATTGTAAAGAATGTATCAGGTTATAAAGGATGAATTCGAATATAAAGGATATGTAAAGAATTATCAAGGATATTTTCTCAAATTTGACATCTGGGAGACCCGAGGTTGTATTAATGATAAAAACTAAGATTTATTGGCTACATATAATGTGCTAAGCACAGTTTTATGCATTTTAGATTTATTATCACTCTCAACAACTTCATAAGGTGTGTCTTGTTACTTATATTTTATATTGGGGAAATCAAAGCACAAAGAAGCTATGAAATTGCTAAAGTCATCTGGCCAACAAGTAGAAGAGTAACAATTTGAACTTGATCTGAATTACTTCAGAGCCGATGATCTTAATTACTATTCTGTGTCTGCAGAACGATAGAAGCCGTATAGCCTATGCTGTTTTCTATACCATGTTTCCTTTCTAAATAAGAATTGAGTCTAGGTCAGATATGTACACAAGAAAATTAGTTAGCATAAAAATAAGGGGCCACGTCACATTAGGCAGTTAATAAGGACAGATTTAGTAGTTTAAATGAAAAAAAGTGCTTTTTATATTTTCAGTTTTCTTATTGTTGTACCTTATTAGTTATAAGCATGACCTTTAGACTAAGACCCTGGTTCAAATTCTGGCTTCACTATTTCCTAGTTTTATACTTACGTGGGCAGGTCAAAGGTCAGGAAATAGAAACTGCTGTTTGTTGTTGATTTGGATAACCGGTGGTGATAGCTGCATTTGTTTTTCTTTTTTTGATCAGGTGGATTTGTTTAAAAAGAGTCTTCTGTTGATTCCTATTCACCTGGAAGTCCACTGGTCTCTCATTACTGTGACACTCTCTAATCGAATTATTTCATTTTATGATTCCCAAGGCATTCATTTTAAGTTTTGTGTAGAGGTAAGTTAATGTACTACCTATTTTTTCATTTATCTTGTGATTGATCAAATAATATCTTAGCTCTTCGAGCTAGAACAGCAGAAGTCAATACCACAGAGGATCAGTTTGTTATAAAACCCCTCTGAAATGTTGGCAGAGAAAAGGACTACAAGAGGAATCTCCAGGTGGGGAGAGGGAGCTGTCTGTGATCTGGATCTCTCTCTAAGATGCGTACCTTATTTGGATTTTGCCTTTTCCTTCATTTTGAATGTGGATAGAAATCATTTTCCATGGTTTCTATTAGAACTGAAATTTGCTTTTATCTTCAAAAATAACTTCTGTAGAACGAATTATAACCAAGACAACCAGCTGGCAAAACATGGTTCAACAATGGTGGGATACAAAGCAAGAAAATTCAGTAGTTTTCTTAGTTTTCCTGCACTAGCAGGAACCAGTTAGAAAACCTACTGAAAACAGAAAAATTCCATTTATAAATGCAACAAAGATGTAAATTACCCAGAAATATACCCTAGCAAAAAAAATGTGGAAGTATTTTAAGATGAAAACTCTATAAAGTATTTAAAGGAAATCTAAATACACAGAAAGATAGGCAGACTCAATATTGGGAAGAGATAAATTCTCCTCAAACTAATATATACCAATTTCTGTCCTAATCCATTTCCCAACAGAATTTTGAATGAAATCTGATAAGCTCATCCAGAATTCATTTTGTAGAATTCATGTGCATGAACAGCTAAAACAGTTTTGAAGTAGAATAGTGAAGAAGGAATACTTGGTCTACTAGATGTCAAACCATATCACAAAGTTTTAATAATTAAAACTATGTTTATATTTACTTAGGATATTGGTGGTATAGCATAGACGAGCTAGAAACAACTCTTGTAGATGTAGGAACTTAGTATATGATAAAATTGGGAAAGAACAGGCTATTCAGTATATGCCATTGGGAAAATTAGTTGTCTATTTGGAAAAGTAAGATATGGATCCTTCACATTATTTAGAAAAACAAATTCCAGATAGAATAATGACTTAAATATAAAACACAAAACTGCAAAAGTTAGAATAAAATATATAAGGTGTTATGTTCTTAGTGTAGGGAAGGCATTCTCACACAGAACCAAAAAAGCAAAAGACATAAAGGAACAGATTGATAAATTTGACCATATCATAATTTAAAACCTCTGTACGCCATAAAGTTAAAAGACAAGGGATAGACTTGGAGAAAATGTTTGTGACATAGTCACTATAAAGAACTCCTACAAATGAATAAGAAAAAGAAGGATCTAATAGAAATGGATAAAGGATAAAATAAATAATTTTAGGAAAAATAACCATTAAACACATGGAGAGATGCTCAGCCTTTCCAGAAATATGGAAATGCAAATACTGCCCCATTTTTTGCCTATTGTATTAGGAAAAGTTTGATGTTATTCAGGTGTTTACGTGGGTGTAAGGAAACAGGGAGTCTCATGTTTTTCTGGTGGAATATATTAATTGATACAGCCACTTGGACATTTGCAATTCTCCTCAGTTCTAAGTGCCTTATAAATATAAAAGATGCCTATCTTATTGCACGTCAGTTCTATTTCTTTGTGTCTACTCTGTAAAAAGATATACATACAAGGATATATACATACAAAGATGGGCATGCACCAGTATGTTCATTGCAGCATTGTTGATTATAGTGAAAAATCAGAACAACCTAAATTAAGCTCTACTAACAGATTATCGAAATACATACTCTATAGTATAGTCATACTATTAAACTGACCATTGCAGTTAAAAAGAATATAGTGGATCTCCATTGTTCTAACATGGAAAGATCTCCAAGACATACTGAGTTTTAAAAAGCAAGTTGCAAAATGATGCAATATAACATATTTATAGAAATAAAATACATACATATGTATGTGTATATATATGTGTGTCTATACATACACACATTTGTGTATATACACATGCATACATCTACTCCACTTTCGGGGGTTAATTACATTCATGTAACCTCTGATTTCACCCTTGGAAGAGTTGTGCAGAGAGACATGCATAGAGAGGTTGAGGGCATAAGGGAAACTTTGAAACTCCAGTAGGGTTCATCTTGGTAGAGATTTCAGCAGTGGACTTTATTTAATATCCACAATGGGTTTAAGTGTAACTCTAGAAACTGAATGATACCTTAACCTGCAGCTCTCAAAAATATGGGGTATATCTAAAGGTGGACTGTTTTTCATTTATTTTATTATTAATGATTTCTGCCACGGGTTCCCTCCCTTTGCTGAGCATTGGCAGTAATTTTTAATTTTCAAATTGAGCAGGAGGCCTTACTGCTGAAAAAGGCTGACCATCTAAGTTCTTATTAAAACATGTATCAGTGTCCACAGTCTTAAATGTGTCCTTGAGTACAGAGGGTCTGGGGCCCTGTTAACATGAAGTCAGAGGTCTGAAATAAAGTTCCAGCTTTAAACTCCGTCATGCAAAAGACAGAACAATGGTGGGGCCACAGCCTCCTCTTTTGCTTCTGTCTGCTGTGGGAAGGTTCTATTTTTCACCAACTGATGGAACACAGCATCTGTGTTGTGGTTTCTTTTTAACCAGAATATAAGAAAGTATTTGCTGACTGAAGCCAGAGAAAAAAATAGACCTGAATTTCTTCAGGGTTGGCAGACTGCTGTTACAAAGGTACGTATGTGATAAAAATGAAAACCCAGACATGTTGGGGTTGGAATTATCTAAGGGGTGGGCGTCTTTAAAAGCATTTCTAGACTGGTGACGAAGATACCAACAGAGACAGAGCTTGGATGCTGCAGGGAGGATAAATCTGAGTATTCATCGTCTGGCTGCTCAGTTTCCCAGTGCTTGCTGGGAACAAATAAATTCAGTCATTTCATCCCTGGGGCAGCTGTTAATGATACCGTTCATTGACATTAATGTTAATGTTCATTAACATCGAAAAAAAATTTATACCTATATGTAAAACTTTTGATGGCACCTGCCTCTTGTCTCATGGCTGTTATTTCCAGATGACCCACATAGACCCAGAGAAATACTGAAGTGGCTGTTTGGATCTACTTAGGGAGCAAGTGCACTAGGCTACTTTCCAGTGGCCTGAGTGCTGCAGTGTGAACACAGTCTGGAAGCAGCACTATGTTTGGCCTATAGACATTTAAAGCTGTGTGTGGGGCAGAGGGCCAGACATAGCCTCTCAGTCCTGTTACAGATATCTGTGTCTTACATTTTACAGTCACAGCTTTTTTGTTTTCAAAGTGTTTTTGCTTCATGATCTCATTTGATCCTTATAGCCTATGAGGTTGGTAGGCCATTTAGGGATAAGCATCATCTTTATTATATAGATGAGAAAACTGAAGCCTAGGTGTGACCTTCCACAGAGGCCATCAAAGCTATTGGTATGGTCGGGCCCTTGAACTCAGGTCTGTCTGGATCATTGACAGTGTTAAAGAGGCAGAGTCTTGAAACAAGCCTTTAACCCAAACCCAAAGAGACGAGATTTATTGGTTCATCCTTGAACTAAACCAAATGCTAAATTTTAAACTTAAATTTTATGTTTTAAGTAACCTAGTATATTTGAACTTGTGAATTTTCTGAATGTACCCAACTAGAATATCCAAGTATTCTCCTAAATTTAGTGAAGATCTTTCATATTCCCACTTTAGGCAGAATACAGTAACTATTTCTTTTGAAAAAAATACTGTTTACAACTTCTTTCAAAGAATAGGACAGAGTTGTATACTGTGAAAGGAACCAGGAACACTGCTAAGCAGCATTGTTGGTAAGTATTCAGAGCCCAGGCATTTGTTCTCTGATCCACAATTCCAGTGTTAGTGAATTCACAGAAAAACTAATGATCCAAATGAAAGTTGTAAAATAGTGTTTTATTTGATTTCCCATTTCTCATATTTAGGTAAAATGTTCTACTAATATAAATTGTGGTTGATTGATAGATCTTTTCATGTGGCCAGATGCCTCCATAAAATCAAACACTTTAAATACCAGAGGTATATACCAGCTGTCATGGATAGAGACAAGTTTCCTGTCTCTTGCTCATTTTTCCATAAAAACAAATTTTCTTGAGAAGCACTTGGTCTTATTTTAACGATCATTTTGTTTTTCCCCTTAGTGTATTCCACAACAGAAAAATGACAGTGACTGTGGAGTGTTTGTGCTCCAGGTAAAGAAATTTCCCCCCACAATTTACAATGTGTGAATTAAATTTGTTGGGTTTAAAGAGGAGAGATGGGAGTCCCTATGATACATACATAGTACTGGGTAGTTAACAAAGTACTTTTCCTTCCTCTCTTCCTTTGTTGTTGAGCAGCAGTAGTTTCTGCATTTTCAGATGTTATCATTAGGAAGAACCACCTTCGAAGGCCAAGAATGAATAATTGGTATTATCTGTGTCTTATCAGAGGTTATTAGTAAGTCACACTGGAGACTGATCTGAATTTGTCTGTATCGTAGACCCTTGGCATTTGCAGAATTAACTATATATTTTTAATCATTGGCACATGGTCTTTAGCCATAGAGTAAAACTATTTAGATTTTAAATAATGGCTACATTCAAAAACTGTGCTTTCTCATGCTGTAGGTTCCCTTAGTGGTCTAAAAGACTTGAAACATTTGTTATACATTATATTTATAAAGGAAATTATAGTACGTGAATTTAGAGAATAGCGAAGATCTTGGAAGATGAGCTCACTCATATGACTCATGAATATCTGGGGTTTTTAAATAAATCCAAGTTCTCACTTAGAGGCCACCTTAGGTCTAGCTGCAGTCTCAGCAGGTTGCTTCTGGAGAAGAATTAGGGCCTCTTCATCAGCTTCAGTTTCTCACAGTATTAAGTGCGGAGGGAGGGGAGATCTCAGGCCATATACTTGCCTGGAAAATTGACTATAATTTGGAGGTAAATGTTTTAAAACACTGCATTTTATAACAAGTTTAAATGACATTTAAAATGCCGCCTTAGACCCTATCCTATTAGTTCTGCATCTGGTAAAACACAATGAACTGGTACATAACTTCACGTGACATTTAAATGTTTCTGGAACCTTTGCAGTACTGCAAGTGCCTCGCCTTAGAGCAGCCTTTCCAGTTTTCCCAAGAAGACATGCCCCGAGTACGGAAGAGGATTTACAAGGAGCTGTGTGAGTGCCGGCTCATGGACTGAAACTCAGCAAGGCTGGGAAGTCTGACCAAGTGGGAGCAGGTGGTTTGTTACTTGAATCTCCAAACACTTATTTGAATTTTTACAGATATTTCAGATCAGTGGTGTTGGGCCACTATTGTTACCTCAAATTTATTTGTAGCCCTTATTCATTTCTCTAGCTACCATGTACTATTTTTTAATGTTCAGTTCGGTTTCATTTTTAATTTTATGGATTCCACGTGTCCCCCCCCATATTTAATATTTATTATCCAAACGCATGCATATAGACAGAGCATGCAGAGTATTAAAAAAAAAAAAAAAAAGCCTAGTAGATTTGGTGCAGCTTTTGAAACTTAGTTAGATGTGAATTGAATACAGGTTTAAAATTTAATCCCAGAACCTAAAAATGAGGAATGTTTTTTATACAACGTAACAGAATAGTAGGTGTTTCCTGGGCATAAAGAGTAGGTAGGAGTGGTTCTGACAAAGCCAGTCCTGTTTTACCAGCAGCACCTTTCACTGACTTCCCTCTTTGAGGCTTTGAGCGTGAGTTGCATTCCTTTTGAAGGGTGAGAAGAGGCTATAAACTGACTGGTACGTTCTATTTATGGAGGCACACTTGTAAGTACAGTGCCTGCTTTGGGAAGAGTTGATTAAAGTATGAGAAAAAGACAACAATCTTGAGGATCCAGTTATTTTAATCTTAGCACATGAGAGATTTCACTGTTGGTTTTAAAGAATTGATAATAAATGCCTACATCTTATAAAGGCTTTTGCTAGAACATTGAATTCCTTGGATTTTCTGTTTGTGACCCATTAAAAAACTTATTATCTATCAAACAAGTGGTCAAATGAGAATTCAGCCTAGGAGTAATCTGCAAGTTGACACTTACCTTGTGTTGTCTCTCATAAGAAATTAAGATTTGCCAGATACCTTTCTGAAACATAAACATTCAAAACTGAAGACTGGCTTCAGGTCTTTTGAAGTGGATGGGGAGCAGAGGAAAGGTAATAGGGAAGACTTGATTCCTCAGGAGTACAGCAAACGTTACTAGTTTTTTTCCCTCTTACCTCTTTAGTGATCTCAGCAACATATAGGGCTCCTCATTTGGTCTCCGCTTGACCAACCCTGAGACTCTAAGTCCTTTTTTTGCTTCTGTGAACCTCATTTTCTGGGGAAAGGCAGAAGTGGCCCTATCCTTACATTTAGCTGCATTAGGATTAATGTAATGGATCTTGATTGCATCTTTAATCTGGCCTTTTGTGATATTAGAAAGGAAAGGAAATGAGATGCATGTTAAACTACCCAATTATCTTTTCCAAACCGGGGCAGGCAAAACAACATGTATGTATATAAGAAACTCAGAGGCTTGTACAGAAAAATACCAAGTAAATGGCAGAAGATACTTGGATTTATGCCTAGTTAGGTGTTAAAAATGAAAAGCTAAAATGTGCAGTGTGACTTGGCCATAAGGTAAGGCTGACTGCCAGCAGGTGAAGGTGGAGTCAGACGTGTTTACATGCAGTGTTCCTGTCCCCAGACATTCCAAGCACCAACATCAGTGTTTACATTGTAAACAGCCCAGCACTTTCCTCCGTCCCCCAGACTCAAACTCCTTAGAATACAACCAGGTCAGTATTTCTTACTGTGCTTCAAGTCCTTAAAAAGACTGAGATTAGAGGCACTTTATGCTGCTACAGATAGGGTTGTGTCAGCATTAGGAAAGAAAATTTAAAGTGGGGAGGATGTCTTGAGGCTTTCAGACATAAGTATTGAGAATGAGATTTTTCAAATGTGTGTGAGACATTTGCTTTTTTTTTTTTTTTTTTTTTTTTGTAGCTATACAAAGTAGCCAGTAACTAGGCAGTGGATTCAAAATGTCTTCTTCTTTAGAGCTCCATATCTCACTTACTGCATCAGGCATACAGAAGAGAAAAAAAGAACTATGTTCTGGCAAGAATCTTACTGCCCAGAGCTTGAGTTGCCATTTCCTCCCATCACAGAAATGGTTGTCTCAGTGCTGAGGCACACAGGGCTGTGCAGAGAACCAGAACTGAGCTGTCTAAGGCGTTTCTCTTTCACTTCCAGCTTTAGGGGACACCCTGAGGTGCATTGCTCAGCATGCTTTAGCCTACATGTCAAATATTTTAAGTCTGGTTAGTATTTATATTCGTGAAACTTGATTTTAGCACACATAGTCACTTTCGCCTCTCGTGATTAGGTATAAACCTCTATTTAGCCCAAGTCCTCCATTAGAATGGCCTTTGTCCTAATGTTTGTAATAACTGCTTCCTTGCAACAAAGACATTTTTGAAATATAGTTTGGGCTGTTGGTGGAAGAGATGGACATTGTTTCACTGTCACTAGTTTGGCACTTAATTGTTGCCCACACGGTGGGCAGACATTATGCTTTTGGGATTGTGTGCAGGCCTTGTGCAAACTAAAAGCTACTTATGATGTCTCTTTAAGTTGCCCAGTCCTCTCCATCAGCAAACTTACCAGTCTGTAGTTGCTTCTTTCCAGTCTTGTTTTTTTCCCCCCTATTTTTGTTAAATTTATAGTAATAAATGTAGACTTAATTCAACTTTTAGTAAGATCTCTCAAGAATCGTAGAGAACCAACATTCTCTTAAGGAAAGGAACCTCTTAAGGGAAAAGAGCACTTGAGAACAAAAATTTTTGGTTTTGCGTTGTATTTTCTATTTATCACTGAATACGAGTAACACTGGTCATCTTGAATTCATAGTTGGAACCAAACAGTAACAGACCTAACTGGGACACAGCCAGCACTAGCCTAAGTTGAGTGGCCCTTTTTCTTTGCAATTGTGGTTCACTGCTTACCTGGGCTGAGAGAGAGAACTGGGAGCTCTGGGTGAATCAGACCCTAAGGCGAGGAAGTGTATTAATAGTGTGAATTAGACACATTGACTACCTGCTCTGATTAATGGTGGTAAGAAACCGCACTAATCAGCCGTTATAAAGCACATACTTTACGTGCTGGCTCTGCCTCCTGGCCTGTAGACAGTGAAGAAGACCTGGGGAATACCATCAGAGAACTGCTAATTGTATTTGGGTATGACAAAAGCAGCCATAGACAAGCTGTTCACTTATGTGGTACCTTTTGGTCAGAAAAAGAATTTATTTAAAGATTGTGATCATGTAAAATTACTCAAACCTTCTAGCAAAAATATTTTTTTGAAAAATAAACTAAATGCCTTTATAAATGTGTGTTCTCTTTTACTGAATAACATGTACTGTTTGGTGAGTAGTAGTTTTTCCCAGTGACATTCCAATCATGACACGGCTCATTTATGAACAGTGACCAGTGCAGGCTCTAAGCAGGCTACCCTTAAACAGCGTTGTCCAAGAGAATTTTCTGCAGCAATAGAAATGTTATTTTGCATCAACTACTACAACAGCTACATGTGGCTGCTGAGCATCTGAAATATGGCTAATGTAACTGAATGTTTTCATTTAGTTAATTAGCTACACATGACTTGTGGCTCCTACATTAGGTAACTGTCAAAATGCACATGAAAATTCTGCACATTATTCAGATTCTCCCAAAAATACATTCATAAATATCCCAGAGTAAGAGCGTTCAAATAGCCCTCTTTATAGGTGAGGAAATAGGTACAGACAATGATAAGTTGGTCCAACTTTATTGAAATCTGTTACAGAAGACATGATTCAGACAACCTGTGGTTTTAAGGCCTGTAGAAATCTGAGTTATATTTTACTACAAAAAGAATATAAAATATATTAATTCAAACTAGTGTAAAAACAAATTTAAAAAATGAATAGTATGTCCTCATGAAATTAAATATTTGCAAGTATTTTTTCCTAAGCACTTAAAAGTAATTATACTAGTAGCTCTTTAAAAAAAATCAAATAACCAGTTTCAATTTAATGAGAAAAGCTATATTTAACTGGTGTCACATTTGAGATACTTCAGCCCCAAGTTTCACAAACTATGGGAAGCTTAGAGATACTCTGTTGCTAGATGAAAAAATTTCACTTGTGTCAGGGAAAATTATACTAGATTAGCAGTTTTAAATGAGCAATAGTTCACACAGTATTAGGGAGAAATCACCTTTCCTTACAAATGCAAAATAAATACTCTAGACTGCCCTCTCTATAGAGACCATTAGCTCACTATCAAGGCTCTGAAACTCAGTAAGCACAATTAGGGAAAAAAAGAAGACAGACTTCCAACATGAGAATTGACCAAAACACATTTCCTGAGGGAAGCATTTCTGATCGTTTTTGTTAGGCATTCTCTTGATCGTCAAGCTTTTTAAAACCCACTCCATTCCCAAGATCATTCTGGAAATGAAAAGACTAAATCTCCTGGCCCTCACAGCAACCTTCATTATGTCAAGACGACGTCCTTTGTAATTTCATCCCATTTCCTACTGATAGTGTCACCCACTTCCCATAGAGTATCTGAGGTTCTCCATAATATTTGGGTTTTTTTAGCTTTAGGAAAAACACATCTTTTGAAAAATGTGTTTAGTAAATACCCTTCAAGCCGTGTACCTATTTCCTGATTATATATAGCATGTAAGCAGGTGGTGTCCCCTGGGACTGTCTACAGCTTTTGCACCAATTATTTTGGTTAAGTTTGCCTTTAGAGCTTAGAATTCAACACAGAAACAAATTCAGTTGTGAAACATCTGTTTCTAACTTAGAGCATAGCTATACAAGATAGCAAAACTCATTTATTCAACTTTATCTCACAAAAACTTAAATTTTTAAAATAATTCTAGGCTCCAGTGTAGACCATGAACTTACTTAGATGCCAACATAGTAAACAAAATTTTTTCCCCAGTCTTCCTAAAAGACATATAGTGTTGATGGCTGATAGGTTAATATTATAGATTAAATCTGTTGCCAGGGAACACAGCTTTTGACCTGGTAAGAAAATCATTCTAGTAACTTGACACATTGCTAAGACTATAGAATTAAAGGCATTATTTTAGATTCTGTCCTTTAATAATTTTCAGAGGTTTCCAGTTCAGTAGAGACATTGATCAAAGCTTGGTAAAAATGGGCAGGTTTGCAGACCTTGGGTAACGTAGGTCAAATTCAACAGGCCAGAGGAGTGTGTTTTTCATGATGGGGCTCTCACCGCTCATTGGTTTTTTGGGCCAGTTTTCCATAGCCCCCCCTGCCAGCATCGTAGTCCTGCCGATACTCATCTCGTACCTTAAATGAAAAGAACACAAGTTACAGTATAGAGAAGATCGGTGGAACAAATATGCCTCCCACAAATATGTCAGACATACAGCTAAGGTTTCAGATGTCATAATGTGAACATTCAAAGAGGACATAGTTGTTTTAAGCAACTTATATATGCTTTAACTGCCTTGCAAAATTATCTAAGACTACCGTGTGTGTGTGTGTGTGTGTGTGTGTGTATATATATAATTTCCCCCCCCAAACATCAGGCACATATTCACCAGCATTAAAAAATAGTACATTCCAAGTAAGTACTTAAATTAGGCTATTTATTTTAAAATAAAAACTTAAAACTTGTTTTAGTGCATTTTGCTTTTTTCTAGACACTTTTGCAGGTGGAAAATAATCTAACCCCTAGAAAAGTCCGGTAAGAGTTGCTTGTAGAAATGTATAGAACGGCTTAAGAAAATAATTGACCAATCCCAATGGGTGATTTCAGATTTACTTCAAGCCAAGGTTATATGCAGCAAGTTATTTTTAAAAGAGCAAATACAAATTGACGAAACACTTGTCATTAAGATTGGAATCGCGGCAAAGGCTGAGCCCAGAGGACAGTCCTGCATACCTGGCCCCCAGACCGTCCGCGGCCGTACTGTCTGCCCTCTTTAAAGCCTGCATCCCAGTCTGTGCGAATGATCCGGTCATCCAGGCGAGTTCCATTTATGTACCGCATGGCATTTTCTGCATCTGCTCTTGAATAGTATCTTAAGTATAAGAATTAAGGAACACTATGGTATTTCTCCAAATGTTTTTGGAAATACAGGAAGCAACAGCTAATAAATGAAGCTGAGTTGTGAAGTACAAAAACTAATCGTGCCAGATAGAATTTAAAGACAATAGTTTGGCTTGCACATGCCTGTTTGAGGTTGGTCCAGAAGCACTTAGAGAATCAAATATGACACTTATCTATGGCTACATTGATCAAGATTTCCTGGATAATCCTGTTAATAATTATTTGGTCCCACTGTTCCTATGTTTTGGTTTGCAAAATGTAAAATACGTTCAGTGCAGGTTTAGACCACAAAATGCACACTTCATATCCAAGGAAACAGCAGCATCCAAATTTAGAGCTGTATATTCAGGAACAACCTTAATGAAAGAGAGGATCACAAAGCATATAGAATTGCCATTGCATTTCATTAGAAGGAAAGACTCAAGTATATCACTCAGATCAGTAGTTCCCAAACCTATTTAATCAGATCTTACTTATTTAATACCATCTTTGGGCTGGTATTTTTTTAAAAAATCTCTACAAGCAATTATGATTATTAGCTGGGTTTAGAAAATGCTGATCTAGACTTTTCCCCCTTGTCTGTCTTTAATTATACAGATAGGGAAACACTTGCTGAAATTCAGTGTCCAGCACCTATGTGATGCCTAGTGGGCATTCAATAATTTTCTGTGCGATGCACCCTAAAAAGGCAAACAGAAAAAGAACACTGGCCATGACAGCCTCTCTTTTGGGTATCTGCTATTATGATTGATCTCTGACCTACAAGAAAAATGCAAAAATACTTCAGTTCTCAAGAGACTCATGATTAACTTGGAGGTGGATTTTCTTTGCCTTTTCTGTTTTCATTGTTCTCCCTGTCCCCTGTGACTATTGTATGCTGTTGCTACCAGTGACAAAAGCAAAACCTGGGCACTCTAGTCCTGCATCTGAAGGGACAATGTAAGAAGGGAGAAACTTGCACAAATCAGACACCAAAATCAAAAGTGGGGCTTCTGGTTCAAGCTGCTGGGGAGCACATTTCTCTCCTTTCATTCTCAAGATCCCAATTAAAATAGAAAAGAAACATACACCCAGAGAATAAAAGAGGCTATTAGCAGACTAGTGATTCAACAAAAACTGATGGGAGTGCTAATGGGTAAAACAAAGTCACAGTCAAATATTCTGAAGGGGCTTAAAGGAGACCGAAGAAGCTCTTTAACTCAAATTGAGTAAGTGAGGCTGCAAAAAGGGTTTAACTGATGGTCTCTATGTGGGAAGAAGACCTGCTAGCAGGAGGGCATCTAAACCCAGGCAAATACAAATAAAATAGTAGGGTTCCCGATGAACTGTCTGGAGGAACTAGGGCACTGTCTTTGATATCAGCAGGCCAAAATACAATCCCCGTCATTCTGGCATTTGGGAAACCCACATATCCCAAAGATAAAGCTGCAACTTAAGAAAGAACCTCTGCCTGGGTCCACAAAATCAGCCTTCTTTTCCCTAATTATGATCAGAAACCAAAGACCACCAGACATTTAAGGAAAATTTACAACATAAATCTATCCAAAAGAAAGATACTTCAGGGCACAGAAAAAGAAAATCAAAATACAGGCAGGTCTGGGAAATTTCTCAGAATATAAAACAAAATGACCAAAAAAGAAAAATATTAGAGAGAAAAAAAAATTCAGGAGGTCCAATATTTGTAGTTTCCAGGGAGAGAATAAATGATCACAAGTAAATACAGTTTTGGTTCTGACCTATAAAATCAAGCTATATACTTGTACATCTAATATAATGAAATAACACTCTCTACAACCATTTTAAAAAGAGGTAGACCTACAAGTGCTAACATGAAACAATCTCTAGGAAGTGAAAAAAATACTGTATGTAGTATGCTACCACACATCCACAGGAATGTTACTTCTGGAAAGAAACTCAAGAGACTGGTAACAGATTGTCTCTGGGCTTAGAATGGTACAGGGATTTTATTTCCACTATACCCTTGATGTTTTTAAACACCATGAGCATATATTCTTGAAAGATTATTTTTCTTAAAGAATCAACTATATGGGGCCGGTCCGGTGGCTCAGGCAGTTGGAGCTCCATGCTCCTAACTCCGAAGGCTGCCAGTTCAATTCCCACATGGGCCAGTGGGCTCTCAACCACAAGGTTGACAGTTTGATTCCTCGACTCCCGCAAGGGATGGTGGGCTGTGCCCCCTGCAACTAGAAACGGCGACTGGACCTGGAGCTGAGCTGCACCCTCCACAACTAAGACTGAAAGGACAACAACTTGAAGCTGAACGGCACCCTCCACAACTAAGATTGAAAGGACAACAACTTGACTTGGAAAAGTCCTGGAAGTACACACTGTTCCCCAATAAAGTCCTGTTCCCCTTCCCCAATAAAAAAAATCAACTATAAACAAAGCATGGATTTCAGAACAGAACGTGAATGTTACCAGCTTTCACAATGTGAGAGTGTAAACACATTGGACAGAAGGTAGGAGATAGAGGAAGGGAGGAGAGGTAGAGAGAACGCTAATTAGCGAACAGCCTCACTCATTTTTTAAACAGGTGACTAACCCCCCTAGGCCCCACCCTCATCCAACAGGTACATCAGATACATAGGGAGGATACTCCACAAAGCAGAAACCACATGCTGTTTTCTTCATTTTATCCAGGCCCATAATGATTTTCTTTATGTCACCACTTTTGCTGAAGAGTTCATAGATTTGTTCTTCAGTTGTGTAAAAGGAAAGATTTCCAACATACAACGTACAGCTTTTCTTCAGTAATTTTTCTTGTTCTTCAATGTCACCCTAAATTTCAAATAGAGAAAAAGTTAGTAGCATCCAAGAAAAGCCCCGCTTAACTAGTATTCCTAAGTATGGGAAAAACTTTCATTAATTCTGATTGGGGAATCAGCTTCTCTCATCACCCAGTCCACGCCAAATCCCTTGCGGGGGGGTGTTCACAATCTATGAAGCACTTATGCAAGGTCCAGACTGCTTTTAGTGGAGGGCTGTGGCTTGCAAGTTACACTGCATATAGCCCTCCTTCTCCTGTACCACAGCCACACAAGTGGCATGCCTTTTCCCTGCACATTCCATATCCTCCGAACTGGATTCTTCTCTAAAGGCCCAAGTTTAATTTCCAGATCCTGAACCAAGATATTAGAAAGGGCCCTTTTATCCTTTGTAGTGAGAAATAAATAATTTGCAGAGATAGGGTACCCCTTGTAATACTCCCATAGAGAATGTTCAAAGCAACAACTGCTTAGTTTACATACTTACATACTGTTCTGAGTTTAGGAGAAAAACATAGTTTTCACTAAATACAAGAGATCTCATTTTCTTGACAGGCTTCCTAATTTGGAAGGCAGGATGAAGCCAGAGACAGGAATATAACTGGGCTTCAGCCAACACACCTGACAATTCCTGGGGACAAGATGACTCATCATGGGTCAGACATGATTATTTTTAGATTCCTTCAAAGAAACCAGTGTGGCCATCCTTGGATCTACTCTTTTAGCCTCCACGCTGGACAGGACAAATGCTGATTAAATAGAATGCTACCAGCTGACCGGCTCTCAGGCAGTTCAGACCCCTGTTAGGGCTCTAACAACAGCTACCCAGTGGTATTCCGGCTTGGAAAGCAGCTGAGCAGAACCATATTACAGCCTCCAGAGCATTTCCCCGAGAGGCCTCCCTTCTTCATTTACTACTCCATATATAATGTTGATCCAGTCTTCACTCCGCAAATAGTAAGACTTTGGATTATTCATCTCTCAATGCTTTGCAGCAGTGCTCAGAGTAACAGGTCTCATGTGCTCACTTCCAGTGGTAAAACAGAGAAATAGAGAAACCATTTAAACTCGTATCGAAAGCAAAAGGATGCAACAAATTACAGTACATCAATAAATATAAAACTATGCAGTCCCAAGAAAAATGTACATCCACATGCTGTGATATGGACCATCTCCAAGATAGTGAACAAAGTGAAAAAAGATCAAAGTACAGAACAATATGAAGGGTATGCCCAAGTTATATTTTTAAAAAGTATGAATATACCCACACAGAAGAAAAGTACGCCTGCCTCTAGGGAGAATCACGGGACTACAGGTCAGAGACTTTCAGGTATGAGATCTCATTTAATTCTCTGAAAGAGGTAGGTCCTAATTTATCCTCATTTTACACCTGAGGAAAGACAGTTACATACTTGTCCAGGGTCTCATAGCTATTCTGTAGGTATAGCTGGAATCCAAACCCAGTCTTATACCCAATCCAGTACTTCCTTAAAAAGTCCACAGGACATTCTACATTAAAAATAAGTTTTCAGAACTTTGGAATCATACATTAGATAAAGCAGATTCACTTTATTTGTATTAATTTTTTTTTTCTCACACAAGTAAGTAATGTCCAAATAGCCTATGGCTTAAGACAACTGTGGTGTAAGTACTTATTTAAGGTATGGTATTAATGTGGATTCCATTCAGGGGAACGCTAGAAATTTCGCACAACAGTATCTTATTTACTACCTAAATAAAGCTACAGGCTTTAGACTGCAGAGATGAATGTAGGAAAAGTCAAATCCTTTCAGTTTCAATTTGGCAGGATGCTTGAAATTCAAGATGATTGTGATGTGGAACTTTCTAAAGTAATGAAAACTGTAAGTGATAGACGTGAAAATCATGCCTGGCATATTATATAAAAGCATTTAAAAATGGCTGAGTGTATGAATTTAAGATCGTCCTCAATTTGGCCTCAAACAAAATTTCCTTTTCCCTACCCTACTAACACTTTTGCACATTGTCCACACCGACCCTCCTCTACATGTGCCCCCTCCTTTCCTAGTCACAAGGGTCACCCTTTTCAGAATTCTCACAGCCCCTCCCTTTCCACTCATCATTTCTGCCCTGGATTATGATTACTTGCCTCCATTTACAATCCCCACTAGAAGATTATAAACTCACAGTGCGGAAACTGTCTTCCCACTCCCTCGAGAGCTTAGCAGATGGCTTCAGCAACAGCACTCCATAAAAGTACTAAGTAGCCAGTGGTTAATGAGTGTCGCTCCACCCGCCCCCTGCCTTTGCTGACACCGAGGAGCCCACCTGGAATACCTTTAGCCTTCCCTTTTTATACAAAATCTATGACATGCCAAACTAAAATTTTCCTCTTCTGAAACGCCGCTGTTCTCTAATCTTGACATCTAGATACAACGTGCCTAGCGTGGCTAGTCCACCTTCTCACTCTGAGGGCTCCCCAAGGGTGGAAAGAGGGGCTCAACTTTGTGTCTCCCGCCCATCACGTAGAACTCTGTAGGACAATTCTACCACCACCAAGGAAAGGGCTCGAAGCGTCAAAGGGCAGTTTAGCTAATCTAAAATTTTAAAAAAAAGCCCCAGTATCTGAGTCAAGAAGGGGATTCCACATACTCCAGGTGTCAAAGGGACACCCCTTCCCCTCATCACAAAATCACCTTCTCGAGGCACAGCCCACGAAAACGCGAGCCACCACTACTGCCGCTCGAACCTCTCTGCACTGGTCTGGGAAGAGGGAGCGGCTGCAAGGGAATGGGAAAGGAGTCTCAACTTCCCTTTCTATGAGAGAAGGGGATTTAGTGATATCCCAAGGCCCTTTCAGCATCCATTTCCCAGCAGGCACCGGGGCCTCACTTCAGGTTTCGAGAAACTAGAGAATGGGAGACGACACGAGACAAGAGTAAACCGATTCTCAGCGTTTTGGCCCAAGGCCTTCCCTTCTCGTGGTCCTGCCTCCCTTACCCAGAAGTGCTGGTCCCGGTACTGGCTCAGTTCCACATAGGAGTCACTGCGCAGCGCCTTCAGGAGGCCACCCGACATCTTGCAGAGAAGTGGACGAGGACACCGCCACTCCGGTAACAACGAGCGGTGGCGGAACCGGAAACGGCCGGAGGTGGCTGCAAAAAAGTCGGTATCCTGCGGACCAATCCCAGCGCGGCAGTGTCGTCACCTGGCGGCGCGTGCGTAACGTGGTCCGTTTTCTCACATCACCGATCGGAAGCCGGAGCGGCGAGCTTCGGGTTCCGGCTCAGTCTGAGGATGGTGTTTCGGCGGCTGCTGGCGGTCTTGCTGCACAGCCCGCAGCTGGTGGAACGCCTGTCGGAGTCGCGGCCCATCCGGCGTGCGGCGCAGCTCACCGCCTTCGCGCTGCTACAGGCCCAGCTGCGCGGCCAGGACGCGGCCCGGCGCCTGCGAGGCCTCACGGCTGGGCCCGCGAGCTCCCTGGGCCGCCGCGCTGCCCGCTTCAAAGACACCTTCACTCAGGAGCTACGCCGTGGACTTCGGGAACGCCCGAGATCACCACCGGGTAGCCAGAGGGGCCCGGGCGCAAACCCCTAAAGCTGGGTTGGGCCGAGCAGAGGTCGCCGGATTTCCCTTCTGGGATCGACACAGGCCTCGGCGCTAAGGAGTCATCCCGGGCACTGCGCACTGCTTTGAATCCTGACTCATTCTGATTGTCAACCTACAGAGCCCCACTCATCATAGAGCCCAGGCCAAAACGACATCCCGGATGTAACCCTGTGATCGGACAGGGCACAGTGTGTGAAGAAAGCCTTTGAAACTCAGCAGATGTGAACATATGCTAGGCCCTGATGCACCAGGTACAGAGAGCCATGGACCACAGCCCGAAAGTGAATCTGCCCTCTGTGAATGGGACTGAAACTGGTGATAGATGATGCTGCCTCGGCACTGATGGAGTAGGGCACTAGTTCCACGGAGATCATGGATGGAAAGACAACTCTGCAGCTGCCAAAGTCCTCTAATTAAATGTGTGAGCTGAGTAACGGGTATGAGTGTGGTGCTTCTCTGGCAGGATGGATTAGGATTCCTGGGGACTGGAGGCCCATGGTCATACTAGTTGACATGCTGAGTGCTTACTCTGTGCAGGCACTTGCGAATTGCACTCTGTGTGGGTTATCTCACTCCTTACAACCGATTTCATATGAGGAAGTGTAGGCTACTTAAGTTGCCCTTGGCCTTACAGAGAGGGATGTGAATACAGGCGTTTGACTCCATGACCTAAGTCCATAATCATCTCACTACAGCATTTACCCTGACCTTCAATTCCTCCCCTCCCCCCTAACCCCAAGTGGGTGTTAGGACTACTGCCTACCAAGGAACAAGCTCCCTGGATTCCTATTCCCCATTTTACAGGGTCTGGGATACAATCTAAAGACTATGGTCCAACTAATGGACCCACGATTAGGAAATCCATTGTATACAAAAATGTTCTGTCATTCGAGACTTCTGACTGAATTTCTGATCACCTCTAATTAGGCTACTGAGGTAATCATGCAATCTAGAAAACTCGAAACCATTGGAGAAGCTTTTAGACTGGCTGGTGACCAAACAGAATTTAAACTCTGGCTTTTCTGACAGTCATAGGAAGTTGGATAGGGCTGGAGACCTGCCCTGGGGATGGAGAAGCTAAAGTAGCTTGTCCTCTTTCCTAATGTCCAGTCTCTCATCAGGTGCTGCTATTTAATCCCCCGAGGCCACAAATCCCATTCTCCTAATAACCAAAGTCCTGGTTTGGCATCCTGTCCTCTCCTCCCATCAGAGGAGAAATTCTTCTCCCAAACCAGAGGCGACTCACTGGATTCTCCTTGGAGGCTGGCAGTGAGGAGCCTGAGAAGCTTGTTCACTCTCCTGCTTTGTCTGCCTCGTTGGTCTCTGGATATCAGAGCAGCAGGATATGAGCAGTCCCCAGCCCAACCCCTACGCTCAACATAAACAAGCACAGTCACTGTTTGGTCTTTTTCTAGAAGAGACAAAAATGGAAGCAGTGCAGGAAGAAATGAAATTTCTAGGCTGGCCATTTAGTAAGGAAAGCAAGAAAAGGGGGCCATTGTTCTTTTATTTTTTTGTGTGTGGAAAAAATATGTAAGAACTTAAGTTCCCTCCATTTCTGTAGAAGGAGTTGGAACAGAGAGAAAACTGGGTCCTTTCTGTTCTAGAGATGACTGCTGCCTGCCCCCCTTCACTGGAAAAGCCTCCCTTGTTTGTAGTCAGTGACTTGCCATCCCACTAGTTACCCCATTATTAAAGAAACAGACCAAGTTCTTTCCACCACCCCCAGTGGCAACAGTCTCCCATCATGCCATTCAAGCTCTTCTAAGATCTCTCAGAAAGTGAAGCAGGGAAGCAACTCATCCCATCATCCTGCAGGGCAATTCTGACTCATCTTTAGATGCCACACAGCTACCAACATTTTACAGACAAATTTATTAGAGTTCAGACCACCACAACCTACATGGACTGCTACACCACGAGTTTCTCCAGGGACTTCTGAGATTGTGGACCCAGCTGGGGAAGGGAAGAGGCGGAAGTCCCAAGAAGCCCCAAGGAGTTTGGGACTCTAGGGTCTTGGGTGTCTCCAAGGTGGCACTTGGTTTTTAATCTGGGCAGAAATGCCATCTTTGGTTGTAAACTAAATAAATGCTTATGTGCCGGAGATAGTGCTAAGCACTAGGGGTAGGAAGTCAAATCACAGGTTATAGTAAAACATAAACCATGAGAATGATGAATTGTCACAAATGGGTCAATAGAGTTGAAAGCAGGGAAATGTCCGATGGTGTGTTAGAGCCAGCTTGTACTGTCTATGAGAGCAGATCCTTGGCACCTCCTAAAGTTCAGAAACATCATTTTACCGTGTTTCCCTGAAAATAAGACCGGGTCCTATACTAAGGTTTGCTCCAAAAGATGCATTAGGGCTTATGTTCAGGGGATGTCATCATGAAAAATCATGCTAGGGCTTATTTTCCGGTCAGGTCCTATTTTCGGGGAATCATGGTAGTAGTTGGAATCAGCCATGTGGGAGTATTTACACCATGGAAATTGGCAAATGCTACAAATCAGGGCTTTGTTTTGCCCTAGAGAACAGGTTGCTAAACATTGACCAGCATACCAACAACTGTCTCTTCCTTGGGGTTGGCGTCATGAGGACGTTGCGACCTGTGACCCTAGCAGCAGTTACAGAGCAGTAACTGCCTGTAAGGGTGTAGCGTTAAGATGACCCAAGACTTCAGCCAGCAGAAGGCAGGATTAGAAAAGGACTAAGTCTCAGCCATTTGTAGAGTTTGGTCTCCTGCTCTGTGCTGAGCTCCTGCTCACTGATCTCTGTGGCCTGGGTACCTCTTGATCCCAACGAGATGGCCGAGTTATGAGGAAGGAGAATGAGGACAGGTGTAGTGCCACCGCTCCTCGTGGCACAGGTCCTTATGTTCCCAGTGGACTGGGTAGGGGGTACACTGTTGTGGGGAGCAACATGCTCAGGGGTGTGATGCCTTCCACCAAAGCAGCAGGTGTTGGTTTGGCGTGGGATTTGCTCTCTGTCCTGTGAAAGGTTTCAGACAAGGCCTTCGAGTGGTTTGAGGTCAACTGTAAGAAGAAAAGCCTCTGGGAGCACCAGGTGGACCTCAAGTGCCACCAGATACAGACTGAACATCGTGTGCTTTCCACTCCCACTGGGACAGGCTGAGGAGGGAAAACATCTGGGGTCCCCAATCTGGGATAATAATCCTTAAAGAGTGAGATGCCAAATGTCCCACCACTTCTCTCAGGAACAGGAGTAGGAGGGAGTGGGGAGAAAAATTCCAGAACTACTTGTTTTGGTAATAACTGAATACTGAGCTAGTAGTCACCCAAGTGCAATTAAATGCACCGCCACACCCACTCCGTTGCTTAAAGCGCTTTGGGAGAGATGTGTTTATCTAACCAGGGGACATGTGCTGCAGACCCAGGAATGACACAGTGTTAGCTGGCAGACACCTCAGAGATTCTCTGATCCATTGTACAGGTTGGGAAACTGAGGCTGGGTGAGGGGAAGGGGCTTTCTTAAGATCACACAGCCAGTGGGTGGCAGACCAGGGACTAGAACTCAGGTCCCCTGAATCTGCGCTGCCTACTCTGTCTACATCACCACACTACCTCCTCCTAGGTATCTAGGAAGCCAAAGGGTTGTCATGACAACAAAAGGTAAGGCATTTAGAAGGTTTGGAGGAGGTCATTCAGGAATGTCATTAACAGACGGTTGTCTCTTCACAACCAGGTACTATCATATATTTAAAACGTCCCAGTGGCTGGAAGGTATAGGGCAGGAACTGACATTCGGCACCATTGGTTATGGTTATACCAGGTTCTTTTGGGATCTTGGCGTCAGGTCTGTGACTGGTCAGATATTTGGTCTTTGAGGGGAAAAGATGCCAGATTACCCAGAGAGTAGAGCAGCCAAAGGCTGTGCACAGGTGAGTCAGTGGTGAGAATTCTGGAAGGGAAATGAAAGGAAGAGAACGAAGGCTTTGTTCCAGCTCAGCTACCTACTCCGTAGAATGTGGAGTGGTGCCTTCACCTACAACAGTGGCTTTTCTGTCATATTGTCAGGCTTCTCCCCCAGCTCCAGGATGTGAAGGCTGAGATGGGTCCTCCAGGCCCCACTCAGCAGGGAGGACAGGGCTGGTGGGTCCTCCAGAGTCAAGTGGGGAAACACGAGTGTCTCACTTCTGAGAGGGAAGCTGCATTTCTCCAGGGCAGATCGGGTGGTGCCAGGGGTCACCACAAAAAGGCGGCAGAGCCACGACCGAGTGGCCACCTGGCAGGCTGGTTGTCTGGTGACATTGTTCAGGGCTTGACACAGGACCTGGTCTTCAGTGCCTGCCATGTCCACCACCTCCACGTATGACCGCAGGCCTGACAGGTGTAGGAGGTGCCGGGGGGGCATGTAGGTGTGGGTGAACAGCAGTGTGTAGCGGGTCGGCACACTCAGGAGCGCAGGTGCGTGAACCACCCGCTCCAGGTGCTGCAGGCCTGGCACCAGCCCCCCCTGGTGCAGGCAGCCAAAGAAGACGGCACCCAGGACATTGAAGAGGACCAGGGTGCCCTTGAAAGGCACAGGTCGTGTCTGTGGACTACACAGCAGGACCAAGGGGACCACGAGGGGGATCAGGAACCGAGCCTCCTGGTGGCTAAAGGCAGAGAGCACGGCCAGAGGCATGAAGTAGAGGAGCAGGAGGTGTGGCCGGGGGCTGGACAGCAGGCTCCGGGCGTCCAGCACCCTCAGGAAGCCCATTCGTGCAAAGGCCTGGAGGCAGGCTTGCAGCTGTTGCCACGCAGCCCACAGGGCTTGGGCATGCAGTATCCCGAAGAGCAGAAAGCCATTGACTGCCAGGTGAGTGAGCCGCAAATGTGTGCCGTGCCTTGCCAGGTTCTGAGGATCCAGGTTGTAGTGCAGGAAGTTGGCAGGTGTGAGCACAAGGGTACTGGATCTAGATGGACCGGAGAAATACCAGCTGTCTACGGCCACAAACACTGCTGCTGTGAGGGTTGCCCCTGGGAGCAGTCCCAGGGCTTCCTTGGTCAGGGACTTGAAACCAGGATTTATGGCTCCACAAATGCCCCAGAGGAAGAGGGGGACCAGAGCAAAGGCCAGAAAAGTGGGCCGGTTGAAGAAGCCAGCAGCCACGATGCCCCCAAGAAGCCAGCCATGCCACCACGGGCCTGGAGCAGGCTTCTTGGGTATGGGGCTCCATACTACACGGCGGGATACCAGTGCCAGAAGCCATGCGAAGAGCAGTCCCTCGATGGCATTGGAGAAGGTCCTTGTGTAGAAGACCAAGGTGACGTAGGAACCAGACAGCAGGACCAAGGCGTTCCAGCGCTCTGCCCCCCAGAGTGGGGCCAGGTGGTACACAGCCACATCCAGGGCAAAGGACAGGGCAGTCAGAAGGAGCCGGGGCCCCACCAGCAGCACATAGCCACTCAGCAGGCCAGGCCACGGCCCCCACTCTTCCCAGAGCCTGAGCAGCCAGAAGGCAGAGCCAGAGGTCAGCAGTGGAAAGACCACTGTGCGGCAGGAACTGCTGGGCTGAAACTCCCAGGGCCGTGCGGCCTCCACACCCAGGATGTCCTCTGTAGAAAGAGAAGCAGAGGTGAACCAGTTCCAAGCTCAGAGAATACGGTAGACAAAATGCTAGGATAGCCCCCAAGATTTTCCAGCCCCGTAATGTACATGCCCCACATAATAATCCCTGGGACTGTGATGATGGATTTTATCCCTGTAATTAGGTTATGTGGCAGGGGACAGCTGACCATAACATAGGAAGATAACCCAGGTGGGCCTGATGTAATCTTGCGAGCCCTTTAAAAGCAGAGAATTTTCTCCAGCTGGTGGCAGAAGAGGACATCAAAGATTCAAACCGTGAGAAGGAGTTGATGCACCATTGCCGGCTTAAAGACGGAGGGGGCCATTGGCAAGGCATGTGGGTGGTCTCTAGGAGGGAGAGCGGCTCCTGGCTGAGAGCCAGCAAGGAAACAGGACTTTAGTTCCACAGCTGCAATAAACCAAATTCATCCACCAATAAGAATGGACTTGAAGTAGATTTTCCCCCCAGAGCTCCCAGACAAGAACTCAGCCCAGCCCTTATCTTGATTTCCACCTTGTGATGCCCTGAGCAGAGAGCCTGTGCTAAGCTTCTGATTTACAGAACTAACAGTTTTAAGCCGCTAGGTTTGTGATGAGTTTTTATGTAGCAATAGAAATGAATGTAGGGGCCTTCCGAGGCCCTACCTGTGAAGGGGGCAGGAGGAACCACGCCGGGGACATGAAGTGACATTGTGCCTTGGACAGGGTGTAAGGGGAGGAGCAGGGGGAGGCTCCATTTCTTTCCTTGGAGCTTAAAGTTTCCAAAGTCAGAGTCAAAAACCCTTCTCTGTAATTATGATTGTTATCCAGGATAGGCATTGTGAGAAGGGGAAGGGAACGAGCAATTGTGACTGTGGTGAAAAGTGACTTTAGTTTTTTTCATGATACGTAAAATTTTTATAGGAAGAATATATTCAAAGAGTATTTATGTAATTAAAAAGTACTTGCTGCTTGGGGCTGGTCTGTGACCCTGTGCCCTAGTATCGCAGAGCTCTGAGGGGTGGGGGAGAGGGAAACAAATTCTTAATTTCTGCATCTCAGCTCCAAGCCCACAGCATCTCATGCTTGATAACCTTGCTGGTTGTTTAGGGCTCTTTGCTTCTCCTATTTATTCCTCTAGCCTTTTGGCCATTTTCTTGCTCTATGTCAGAAGGTGAAATGGAAACAGAATCTAGGATCAGATCAATCTGGCTGCTTTTTACTGGTTCAGATTTAAAAAAAAAATAAAAAGTGTGGAAAAGAAGACTGGACCTTACAACTTATAAAACAGATACACCTGTAGAGCCCTGTGCCAGAAAAAGCTGGATGTCTCCCCAATATCCATTTCCTCTTTCTTCCTTAGTCTCTTTAGCTGAGCATTTGGTCAGGTATTAAGACTATATTTTTCAGTTTCCTTTGAAGCTAGGTGTGGTCACATGATACATTCTGACCAATGGGATGGAAATAGGCAAAAGGTATGTGACTTTCAAAATATGCCCTTGAAGAGAGCAGGCATGCCTATCTCTTCAGTGGCTGGAAGACCTGGTTTTAGACTTGATGGCTGGAACTCAGGCAGCCATCTTGAACTGTGAGGAGGAAGCCATGTGCCCAAAGCATCTGAAAAGCCTCAAGGTCTCTGGCAACCATCCTTATAATATGTCCTACACCACCTCGCAGGTACGTTCTAACATGTGAGCATTCCTGGTCTGGTTCCCTCAGATCTCATATGAACCTACAGAAGAAAATTTTCGTTATCTCAGACCACAACCTTGTGTAAGTTTCCCCAACCACTGGGGAAGTCCCACTCTAGACTCTCCCCACTGAGAAGTACAACACAGGTTTTGTTCCGAATAACCTGTACTGTTGGTCCAAGTAGGAAAACATCAAAGAGGATAGCATTTCATTAGTATCATCCAGAAGGTCAATGTCACCACTCAGGAAGAACATATGAAGTCCCCACTCCCAAGTTCTTATTCCAGAGAGGCTCATGGATTTACTTCTCATCTGCACAGATGTGTTTCTACCTCCTCACTAAATATCTAATCAGCTCCAATCCAGACTGTGCTGCCACTTATCTTTAACCACACATGGGGTGCTTTACCTGCCATGACCTCGGGTGACTGGAAGAACTCATCTGGGTGCACATAGCCTGTCTGTGGAAGGAGACACCACACCAGGCGGAACAGGCCGAGGCTGCCCCACAACACCCTGGAGGCCATCTTTAGATCAAATTGCTGCCAAGACACTGGGCCAAGAGCCTAGAATGACTTCTCAGCTGTTACAGATACTATTCTGGATCCACAGATCTGCACCTGCTGAGGATAACATTTGTTAGTTATTATAACATAAATTATAATACTGTTCAATTGTCTGAACAAACTAAAAATGTATGTACAATTGATCTACGTACAATTAAAATGATAATAATGACAGCTATTATTTTCTAAGTGCCTGAGTATCAGGAAATTTACATGCGTATCTCATTTAATCATTTCCACAGTCTGGGACAGTGGGTCTCGATATCTCTGTTTTACAGATGGGGAAACAGAGACTCTGTTAAGTAACCTGGTTACTTGCTAATCACATTTGCTAAGTGTCTAAATATGACATTTGCTAAATATGATATTTGCTGGTATGACATTTTGCTAAGTGTCTAAATATGACATTTGCAAGTAGGATTAGAGTGCCTTGCAAATCTGGGTCTCATAGTGCCAATCCTGTTCGCAGCTCCAAGCATGGCAGCCCGTCTCTTGCAATTCTGAAAACTTGGGAACCTCAATGGCTTGCATCCATTTCTCTGCAAAAATGAACACATTCAACTCCATTGTCACTCCCTCCAAATTTCACACACCCTGGAGCCTACTTTTTGAAAGATGATGGGAACTTACTGCTAGGATCTGAATGTTTGTGTCTCCCACGTCACATTCATATGGTGAAATCCTCATGTGATGGTATCAGGAGGTTAGGCCTTTTGGAGGTGCTTAGGTCATGAGAGTAGAGCTCCCAGGAATAGGATAATGTTTTTGTAAAAGAGGCTTTTGAGTACTCCTCTCCCCTTCCACCATGTGAGGACACAGCAAGAAGGCGTTGGCTCTGAACAAAGAAGAGGGCCCTCACCATGCTGGTGCCCTGATCTTGGACTTCCAGGCTCCAGAAGTGTGGGAAATAAATTTGTGTTGTTTAGAAGCCACCCAGCCCAAATGGACTGACACGTACTTACGTTAACTCCGCTTGATAGAGATTTTCACTTCTTCAACTCAAAGATCAGCAGAATCCAAGCCCATTGTATAATGGACCTATATATCATCTCTGGTGAACAGGAAAACAAGTTTGACAACGAGTTTCTCATTTCTCCAGAAATGCCTGTGGTGACTGTTTCCTGACTTTGATGTTTTAAAGTATGACTTTAAACAACTATTGTTCTCAGGTGTGATATCATGTCATAACAGAAGAGACAAGACAAAGTGAGGCAACAGGATGGAAATCTGGCAGATGTTGACGCTCTTGATACTGTAGACAAAAAAGCGGTGCTGTAATAACTCATAAGTTCCTAACTGGGTAGGTCATGGTGGGGACTCAGGCCCCAGGCCTATGACTTCTTTAGTGAAAGGTTTTCAAACATCCCTATCCATTGTTCTTGTGCACCTAGGTTAACACACCTTTGACATGCCAGAAGTAACACCCCTCCGGGGTGTAACTATCCTCAAGAGAGCACATAACCTTGTTAACCATCCTTTAACCCAATCCCCACTTTGCTTTTTCCCACCTCCATGTAATCTTTCCTTATGTTCCCTCTTTAATTGCAAATGCATAGAAGAAGCTGCAAAACTATTGTTCTCTGCAGCATTTGAGCTTTGGCTCCCGGCATATGTCATCAGTTTGGCTCAAATAAACTCTTATAAACATTCTCTGCACGTTTAGATGTTTCTTACGTTGACAGTACTCAGAATTCTCGCTGAGAGCTGCACCCCTCAGCCCCTCCCACAAGTCTGCAGTGTTGAATTTATGACAGAGATTTTAACCTGCACAGAAATTGGAAGGGCCTGTGGGAGGAGCTTTCTGGTGGCAAAAGTGGCACAGTTGGTTCGCGTATGGTACTTACACAGCAGTATATAGCTTCGGAACGTGACTGGCTATGTCTGCATATACTACATTGAAATCCGTTCTTTTTTTCCTGAACAAATCCTTTTGGTGATAGAATGCCTAACCGACTTTTTCTTTTCTTCTTCTTTTTTTTTTTTTTTTTTTTTTTTTTTGCAGTTGACATCAGCTATGTTGGTGGCTTGAGATTTGATCCCATCCTCAAGCCCAGGTATAAACCCTGAATGGTTTTAAGGCAAATAACTTTTCCCATCCCACTGGCCACACTAATTGGTTTAGGATTGGGCACATGACAAGCTGGTCAGATCAGAGGAACTAGGAAAAGCACTGATAAAGGTGGGTCATGACCTTTCTCTTCTCTGCCAGGCTCTGGACCATCCTGGGGCTGGTGGGCAGGTCTTACACACTCACTCTACTCTAACAGTTCAATCTCATAATCCCAGGATTTCTATTGGTATAAATTGGGGAAATCCTACACACCTCCTTGTGGGTTACACTTTGTATCTCACCTTTAGGGACCTGCTGGGAGTCTAGTTATAAATCTAGAAGCAAAGGGGGGTGTGGAGATGGGTCCTGAGGAGAATCAGCATTGTCTTCAAGGCAATTGCCTCACGGTAAGCAATTACCATTTCCTCAGGCAATGCAGCGTTAATCCCCTCAGATGGGAGTGGAAAGGCTGCTTCTACAGGGTAAGACTCGTCAGAATTTAGGGACTGGGTGTCCCTAGCTCTGTCAGTCTTCTGACATGCCCCCATTCCAACTTTCAGGATCCCATTCCTTCCCAGTCAATGCCATCACTTTAACAGTAGACAACCTTTGAGACTGGAAATTCAACTTGCATTGTAATTTAGCCACTCATAGGATGAGATTCTGGGTTTCGTTTTCGGCAATTTCATTCCTGCAGGCAACAGGAGATAAGGGTCTCTTTCAAGGCAGACACAGAAGCTTTCAGGTCATTTTATAAGGAGTCTGAGCTGGGAATTTGAAACCCTGAGCTTATCTTTTTCTTTTCCACTTTGTCCAGTACAATTAGGAGCAATCATTATACTCCTTAGTTTGACTAAAATGTTCACAAATATCATATACATGGTCACCAAAACCTTGCCTGGAGTATTCAGTGCTATGTTTTTCATATCTCAAGTGCCACATCACTCCATGAATAACCAGTGCCCTCTTTACCACTTGAAATAGAGTCATTAGTGCCTTTAGATCTAATCAGACTAGAGAACCAATTCCAGAAACCCAGAAACTCTTCAGAAAACCCATCTTTAAGATTCTGTTCCTCTAGAACCACTTCCAGTACCAAAATCTGTGTCAGTTAGGGTTCAACTAGAGAAAGAGATCCAGTAGGAATATATGTTAAGATTTATTGCAAGGAATTGGCTTATGTATTTGTGGGGGCTGGCTAGGCACATCTGAAATCTGTAGGGCAGACCAGCAGGAAGGGCAGGCTACAACTCTTGAGCAGAAGCAGAAGCTTCAGTCCACAGAGGGGAGCTGCCTCTTATTCAGGAAAGCCTTGGTTCTGCTCTGAAGACTTTTCAACTGACTGTATCAGATTCACACAGATCATTAAGAATAATCGGCTTTACTTAAAGTCAACTGATCATGGACTTTCATTGCATCTGCAAAACACCTTCACAGCAATGTTTAGATTTGTGTTTGAATAACGGTATTGCCTAGCCAAGTTGACCCATAAACCTGACCATCACACTTTAAGTAATTCAGTTTGTAATTATGCTTGAATTTTAAATCAATGGGATAATTCTTTTTTTCCCTTTCGTTTTAAAAAATTTTCTGTAATTGTGTACAACATAGTGATAAGACATTTATAAAACTTACAAAGTCATCAGCTCGATAAGTCTAGTACCCATCTGACAACCATGCACAGTTATTACAATAACTGTACAGCCATTGATACAGGAGAGTTAGCATGTCCCTAGGTAGACAGGGAGGTTCCTGGTGGAACAAAGACAGCCATATCCTAAAACTCCAGGTTTTGAAATCACTCATTCACTCCAGGACATAATGTAACAAGTCCTTGAGGTTAATCATAAAATTCCTTTTGGCCTGATAAACGGAGCTGATCTGATAGATAAGAGTGGGTTACTTTGCTAATTCCTTTAGGATGGGTAAGCAGCACAATCCTGGCAGACGAATTTCATTAGAAGACGCCAGTTCCCTTCTTCAAACAGCTTCCCTTCCCCAAGCAGACAAGGGAAGGTATAAAAGTAAGAGCTTTTGCCTCAGTCACGGGGCCACCACCATTTGGGACCCCCTCCCTCTCGGGAGCTCTGATTCTTTGCTTTCAATAAACTATCCTCTTTTAAAAACTCTTTGCCTCTCCTGGGTCTGTGTTTCCATTCTTTGGTCTCACGAGACACGATCCCGGCCCACACCCAGAAACTGCCGGCAGATCCAACATCATCTACATCATTTGGGGACTCACAGGAAAAATATTCCTCCATCATTATTACAAAACTCCCAGTGCTATACTTTACATCCCCGTGACTGTTTTTGTAACTGGCAATTTGTACAGGATAATTCTTTATGTAATTCATCAATGACTTGCTTCTTTTACTCAATACTCTATCAATGGTAGCCGTAGTTTCTTTTATTGCTATAGTATTACAGTGGATGAATATACTAAAACCTATTTATACTTCTTACTGTTGTTTATCTGTTAGGTTTTCTCCAGGTGTTTACAATTTTATTTTCTATTCCTAATTGCTGCTACAGACATTCTTATCCAAGAGTTCTCTGAAGTATATACTTAGAAATGGAATTCCTGGGTATGCATACAATGCCAAACTGTTTTCTAATCGTCCCTGCCAGCTAGCATATAATGACCACTGCTTTGTATGCTCATTTATGCTTAGTATTGTCTGACATTTTAATTTTGTGAATCTTGTGGGGATTATTATAACATGCATTTCCCTGATTACTAAGGTTGAACACCTTTTCAAATGTCGTGGAACATTTTTGTTTCTTCTTCTGTGGAATTCCTTTGACCACATTTATTGGGTGTCTATCTTCTTTACTATGTGTAGGCATTCTTTATATGGTCTTTATGTTTATCGCATGATGAATATCCTTTTCCAATGTGTGGCTTGTATTCTTAAATTATTTCTATTCCTAATATTGGATACTTGTGCCTTCTTTTTGTTTCCTGAGCATTTTCACCAGAATCTTTCACCATGAATCTTTTTTGAAAAATCAACTTCTGGTTTTTTTTCATCTTTTTAATTAATTTCTTTTTCTAATCTTATTTTTTTCTTTCTTTTACTTTTTTAAATGGGTTTATGTGGAGAGCGGGCTGTGAGCTGACAAGGGCCTTGCAACTGCAAGGTCATCCCCATGGGAAGCCTCGCCTCAGCAATCTTCCCAGAAAGTACAAGATAACACTAATGCAGTCACAGACATACAAACTGGCCAATACACAAAACAAAATGTTCTAATACTACCTGCTTGTTCTGCTAATACTTGTTTGTATAGATAACTATTCTAACTGTGTGTGAAATAAAGACTGCGCCACTGCTCCGCCATCCGTGGACGGTGGACGTCCTGATCCCAGCTTTCCTGTCTCTGCGTCTTTTCTCAATCTCCTCACCCTTCCCCCTCAGGCCGACCCCTCCTGGTCATGCGGGACGCGACAGGTTTATTTTGCTGTTTTATTTCAAACCTTTGATATGGACACTTAACTCATTAATTTTGAGCTTTTAATTTTTTTTTTTTTATTCATAAAAATGTTTTTTTTATTTCATTACAAAAACAAACTGTCCAATATCCCTCCCCCTTCATGCAAATAGCTCTGATATGAGATTCTTCAAATTTTACGTTTTTTCCATTCTGGCTCATTCTTTGCTTCCTCATCATCAGATTCAACTTGTGCAAACATGGCTTGGGGCTGAGTCTTGGAATATGCTGGAGAAACCCAGTACGGGTTGTCTTCTGCTGCTTTGGCATGGCGCAAAATGGCCTCCCGGGGATTGCTGTCATCGGTCTTGTCCAAAGCAATGTTCTTCACGATGTATGATGACAGAGTGCCCCCGTGGGTTCCAACCCGGCCGCCACGGCCTGGGCCTGCCACAGGAGGTTCGGGCTTGTGAGACTTCAGGGGATCCAGTCTGTCCTTCTCCAGCTGTTTCCTTGTACTCCTTTGGCGGGGCTCACGGAACATAGGCAAGGCATGAGGGGTGATGATGTAGTCCTGGGTGAGAGTCTCAGCTTGTTTCGCCTTCCGCTGGGTTTTAACCACGCATAATTTTGCTCCCCTCTGACTCTTGTTGGGGTCGTAATAGACTTTAGCCAGTCCATTTCCAGTTCCCACCATGATCTGATTCAGCTTTGGATGCCACAGGCAGCGGACCACACTCGCATCCGTGATGTCTATTTCATACACCCTTTGGAAAGTTCTGCGCTCAAAGAAACAAGTTTGCCACTGCCACATCCCCTTTGAACAGATGTACCGGTGACTAGGAGTTTATCATCTGGACTGAAACAGCAGTCGGTCATTGGGAACATGGTGGGAAGACCCGAGGCTGAAAAAAGTGGCTTATTAAACTGTCGGATGTCCCATAACTTTAATGTATCATCACCTCCACGAGAGGCAAGGACATTTCCATCATAGGAAAAAGTCACACAAGAAGTGTCTGTGCCCGGGTCGTGAGCCTGTTTATAGGGGAATTTAGGATGAACAGTCAAATTTCGGTCCCAGATCTCTATGCTTCCATTCTGGCAGGCAGCTGCAATGAGGTTTCCATCTCTACTATATGTGCATGTGGTGGGAATTACTTTTTTACCCTGCATTGTTCGTGGTTTTAAATACACTTCTTTGCTTCTTTGGATTTTCAACTTCCCATGTCCTCACCAGTCGCATCATTTGAGCAAGTCATAAATTCTCCCTTTATTTTGGGATGCCATGAGCCAGTATGAAGCATTGCTGTGTGACCCTTGGTGTTGGCCATGTCTACAATATACTGGTCTCCTTTTATACATTCCATTACTTCAAAACCATCTCTGTCAATCACTTTGGCTTGAGAGCTTCCAGATACAACAAGAATCATATCTCCTGTGTTACTATACTGTAATGACTTGATCTGATGGCATTCGCAAGGTTGAAGGGATCGAAATGCCTTAAAAGAAGCATCCATTCCAGCAAAATCCCAAAACTTAACATCGTAGTCATATCCTCCAGTCACCAAACGGGCACCTGAGGGATCCAGACCCAAAGCAGAAACAGTTTTAGTACCATGCTTTAGCGTTATCTCATGAGAGTCAGGGATCTTTTGAACAGGATTTTCCTCCTCTTCTGAATCACCATCATCATCATCATCATCATCTTCCTGTTCTTCACTGAGAGGTGGCGGTAACCGACTGATATCTTCTCCATATGAGTAACTCGTTTCTTCCACCATTTAGGGGTGTAAAGGAGGGCCAATTAACTCATCATCAGAAGAATCACCTCTTCACTTCCACTGCTGCTTGTATCACTGGAAGATGATTTAGAGCAATCTCTGACCACATTTGAGCCTGAAGGATGTGGTTCAGTATCTTCATTTTCCTTCTTAATTCTTTCTCTTTGTTCATTTCTTCCTCTTTTCTCTTGCTTCCAGTGTTTTCCGACTTCTTTCCACAGCGGTTCTTCGAGTTTGTTCAAACATTGCTTCCAAATCAAATGTGCGAGCTTTTTTTTCCGAACCCCGTGAAGCCCATGGTGACCGCCAGCTGCGGGTCCGGTCCTGATACGTCTGAACCTGTTACTTCGCTGGGTCCAGGGCGCTCCATGGCCTGCCGCCGGCTGCAGAATGAGCACCAGCAGCAGCCCAAGCAGTTTGCAGAAGATTCACAGCAAACCAAACAGTGAGCTTTTACTTTTTGAGCGTATTAATTTTTGAGCCTGTTTTCTATGAGAAGAACTTAAGGATATACATTTTTCTCTAAACACTGATTAGTTGCATCCACAACTTTTGCTATGTAATATTTCATCACCTTTGTCCTAAATATTTTCTAATTCCATTGTAATTTCTTCTTTGACTAATGCTTTATGGTCAAAGCATTTACTTTTTTTGATTAAGACTTTATTCTCTTTATAGCAGTTTTAGGTTCATTGCAAAATTGAGAGGAAGATAAAGAGATTTCCCATATACCCTCTGCCCCTACATATGCACAGCCTCCCCATTATACATTTGTTACAACTGAAGACCCTAAATCGACACATCATTATCACCCAAAAGTCCATAGTTTACATTATGGTTCACTTTTGGTGGTGTACATTTATAGGTTTGGACAAATGTATAATGACATGTATCCACCATAATAGTATCAGACAGAATAGTTTCACTGCCTTAAAAATCGTGTGCTCTGCCTGTTCATCCCTCCTCCTCACCCCCAGCATTTAATTTTAATGGTCCATTTTTGTAGATATTCAGTAGATGCTTGAAAGCACCATATATCCTATGTTACTGAATGGACAGTGCTATATATGTGTTGATTAGATCAAGCTTATTAATTGTGTCGCTCATTTCTTTTATATCCTTAATGATGTTCCACTGCGTATTCTACAAATTACAGAAATGTGTGTTGAAATAGCTCATGAGATAGTGGACTTGCTAATTTTCCTTGTAATTTTGTCATTCTAGCTCATTTTTGAAGCTGTGCCATTGTTTTTATAAAAGTTTAGAATTGTTATATCTTATTGGAAAATTGAGTATTTTATCATTATGCAGTTATCTTTTTATCTCTATAATGATTTGTCCCTGAAAAATTTTGTCTGATATTAATACAGCTATACAAGCTTTCTTTATTTAGTATTTACCTAGTACATCATTTCCACCCTTTTACTTTCAACCCTTCTGTATATTTATACTTTACGTGTCTTGAACAAGTAACTGGATTTTATTTACCCAGGCTGACAATATTTGTTTTTAAAATGCAGCTTTATTTTGAATATTTAAATTTAATGCAATTATTGATATATTTATAAATATTTTACATTTTATTTTAGTTTCTTTTTCATGCCTTTTCCTATCTTTTTATTTCTTTCTTGCCTTCTTCTGGATTGAACTGTTTTTTCCCCGATTCATTTTTCTCTCTCTAAAAGTTTGTAAAGTTATTACTCAATTTCCATTCTTATAAAATGCAGTATACTATATAATATTTTAATATCTAGTATGCTATGTTCTGTGGTTTAACTATGATGATTCTGTGTGTGCATTTCTTTTATCATAGCTGGAATTTTTTTGATTTCATGACTGTAAATTAGGGTCCTTTGTCATTTATAGAAAGTAATCCTCCATTATTTTTTCAAATATTGCCTCTTCCTTCTCCTTTATTTGCTTTCCCTCTGGAATTATGATTAAATGTATAATAGACCTTCTTGATCTATCTTCCATGTCATTTTAACTTCTATTTTCCATTTTCCATATCTTAGTCTCTCTAGGCTATATTTCAAGTAAGATTTCTGTTCTATCTTCCATGTCCCTAATTATCCTTTCAGCTATATTTAATCAGCTGTTAAACCTATCTATTGAGTTTTAAATTTCAATTTTATATTTTTTATTTCTAGGAATTGTTGATTTCTTTCACATCTGCTTGCTCTTTTGTCATATTTGTGAATCTCCCTTTTATTTATTATATTGCATTAAGCATACTTATTTGATACACTAGATCTAATAATTCCAACATCTAAAGGTTTTTTGGGGTCTGAATCTGATGTCTCATTTTGGCTGGTTCTCACTCATATGTGGCTTGCTTATTTGTATTTTTAATGAAGTATTTTATTTGGGGACTTCTCATTTTCTTTGGAACATTACCTGTGAGAATTCTTTGAGGACAGGGATAAAAGCAAATTTTGAGTTCCACTGAAAAAGATTTACACTTGTTTCTATCAGGTATCTAGGGGCATTAAAAGTCTGGGACTATTTTTGATTATATTATTGGCTTCAGGTTCTTTTTTCCCTTTTGTGGAGGTGGTGTCTAATCATGTGAATTCAGGTTGAAAACCTACATGAGGGCAGGCTTGTGTACACTAATTCTCAAGGGAGACTCTCCACCCAATTTGATTAGCATCAGGATCCAAGAAAGGCAGTTTTCTTTGCAGTTCTCTGGGGGATAGAAGAGTTTATTTCTAGGTTACCTTTATATTGAGAATGTTGCCTGCAGAGTCTCAGCTTTGAAGGGGTCTCCTGTTAGACTTCAGGGTGGGCACAAGGTTTTATCTTCTGTCCTCTTAGTCCTGAGACAATACAAAAACAAATGCTCAGATGCATCTGGTTCTTGAGTCCAAATCTGGTTTCAGAGCTTTACATACCTCTCTAGGCCCCTACTTTCATGCCTGAGTATTCCCTTAGCTTTTGTTCAGCTCACATATTATTTTATCCAACATTTTAGTTATTTTCAGAATTTATTTATTTTATAATTCAAGGACAACCCTCCAATTGTGTGCTTTTTAACAACATCATTGCTTTTTTTCTATTTATAAAACTAATACAAGATCATTGTGGAAAAAGGAGGAAGTACAATAAGCAAAAAACATAGAAATTATTCTCAATTCCTATCACTCAGAAAAATACCATTAATATATTTTTTTTAATTTACAATCTTATCCACTTTTATTTTTTATTTTTTAAAAGATTTTATTGGGGAAGGGGAACAGGACTTTATTGGGGAACAGTGTGTACTTCCAGGATTTTTTCCAAGTCAAGTTGTTGTCCTTTCAGTCTTAGTTGTGGAGGGTGCAGCTCAGCTCCAGGTCCAGTTGCCGTTGCTAGTTGCAGGGGGCACAGCCCACCATCCCTTGCGGGACTTGAGGAATTGAACTGGCAACCTTGTGGTTGAGAGCTCACTGGCCCATGTGGGAATCGAACCGGCAGCCTTCGGAGTTAGGAGCATGGAGCTCTAACCGCCTGAGCCACCAGGCCGGCCCAATACCATTAACATTTTGATATATGATTTTGTTGGTATTTTATGGAACATATAGGCTCTTAGTTCTGTTTATTCATACACATATATTCATATATATGGTTGGCATAAGAAATAGCTATCTTGAGAGATAAGGTGGGGGTTGAGAAAAGCTAAATTAGTTTAAGCCATGTCAAGTATTTTTAAGGAAGTTATGTACTTAAGAGACTGCCTTGGTCAGTGGCTCTTTGTGGTCATGATTTTGGAGGAAACAGGAAACATGAGGAGACTGTTACAACCACTTCAGCAATTTTTCAAGATGTGGCAGGATGGAATGGGAGATGCTATGTATGCATAGGTCTTTGAAGCTGGTTCTGGAAGAACTGCTGACAGACTGTTCCTCCGCAAATGGGAGGGTGGCTGAGTTGGTCATTATTTCAGATTTATTGAGCAAGTCAGCTTATGGCCATATAGCCTGCAAGAGTATAGGTCTCTTGTCCTTCACCCCACTCTCTCCACTCTTATCCTGCCCTCTAGTTACTACATACCCAGGCCCAAGCCTGTGCCATTGGCTGGGGCTACTCCATCTCAGTGGTGCCGCCCTTACAACAGTAAGAACTGAATTTGTGTCTCTATGAGGGCTGTCTGACAACTCAGTGGGTATTTTCAGTATATAGATATATTTTGAAACAGGAAAGGAATCATACAATATTTGCTTTGTGACATGCTTTTGTCACTTAGCAAAATATCATGAGCATCTTTCCACACATCAATGAACACCCCCTCCTACCAGCTGCAAGCTCTCCATCTTTCATGAATCCATTTACTCCCTCCGTTTCTCTCCTGTTGGTTACCTCCCTTCCATCCATAAACATGTTTGGATTCTCTATCATTCTTAGAAAAACAACCAACCAAAACCCTCCTCAAATTGAATATGCCCTCTATCTGCTACTTCTCTCTCCTCTTCCATTCACAGAAACCGTCAAACCAACCACATTCACTGAATTCACTCCCCATGTCTTGTTTACCGTTCTACCTAACACAGCCTGGCTTTTCTGAACACCTCTGCACTGAGAGCCTTCTCAAGAGCCTCCTTGGTTTTCTAATTGTCAAACCCAACGGCCACTTCAGACCCCTACAATTGCACACCATTGGACAACAGGGATCCCTTCCACAATTCTCTCTCCTTCTAGAGTGGCTTCCTGTACTATAAGGGCTGGGAAACAAAAAGCTACATTTTGTAGATTCCCTGGAAGTTGGGTTATACAAATTAGGTTTTAACAATTTAGAAAGCACATGTGAAACAGGCCATACTTCTGCAGTTTTCATTTTTTCTCCTGGTAAACAAGATTATGGAGACCTGGGGTTTTCCTGCAGCAGCTTTCCAGTATCCAGTGGCAGCTTTGTGGGTATTGAGATACAAGTCCGGTTATGGTGGCGTCCTGATTCTCAGCAACAGGTTGTGTTACTAAATTCAACTGAGTTCCAAGGTGGCTTTATTATACAGTTGCCTGGTTGTCACATAAATGGTAGCTCCTCTAGCAAGTTACTTCTGGGTGTTCAGAGTCTTTCCTTGAGGCCCAACTACAGCCCATTCTTCCAGGGCATCTAGTAAGTCTTAGTATCTAATTCCTTGTATAAATTATTTTCTGCTGAGTTCTTTTTAAAAAACATTTTCCAGTTAGAGTTGACATTGTATTTACTTTCAGGTGTATAGTATAGTGGGTTGACATTTATACAACTTATGAGCAATCCCCCCAACAACTCTAGTACCCACTTGGCTCTATACGTATTTATTACAATATTATTGACTATATTCCCTATGCTGTACTTTACATCCCCGTGTATTTGTAACTGCCAATTTGTACTCCTTCACTTTTTCACCTGGCCCCCCAAACCCCTCTCCCATCTGGCAACCATCAGTTTGTTTTCCGTATATATGAGCCCTGTTTCTGTTTATATTGTTCATTTATTTTGTTTTGTTTTTTTTAGATTCCACATACAAGTGAAATCACATGGCATTTGTCTTTCTCATATCTGACTCACTTTACCCAGTACAATACCTTCCAGGTCCATCCATGTTGTCACAAACTGGCAAAATTTCACTCTTTCTCATGGCCGAGTAAATTCCATTGAATATATGTACCACATTTTCTTTATTCAATCATCCATCTTGCTTCCATACCTTGGCTATTGTATATGAAATGTCCTTCTTTGTCTCTTGTTATAGCCTTTGTTTTGAAGTCTATTTTGTCTGATATAAGTATTGCTTTTATTCTTTCGTTTTCATTTGCATGAAATATCTTTTTCCATCCCTTTACTTTCAGTCTCTGTGTGCCTTTTGATCTGAAGTGTGTCTTTTACAGGCAGCATATGTAAGGGCCTTGTTTTCTTATTCATTCAGCCACCCTATGTCTCTTGATTGGAACATTTAATCCATTTACATTTAAAGTAATTATTGATAGGTATGCAGTTATTGCTATATTATTGTTCATATTTTTTATCTTTGTTTTTTTCTTCTTCTTAAAGAAGTCTCTTTAACATTTCTTGTAATATAGTTTGGTGGTGATGAACTCCTTTAGCTTTTTTTTTGTCTGGGATTATTATGCTGACTTCTATCTCCTGTACTGAACTCTGGCCATTTGGTGTCAGAAGTGGCTGTAGGCTATAATAGGCTGACATGGATGAGATATAATAGGCTGACATATGCTGAAAGAACATTACTTAACCGGTTGGCCAAGCAGTGGACACGTGGGTAGACTCTGAGAAGAGCACCGGCCCCCCTGTGCTTGTCCCCTCAAGCTTTCCAGAGCTTCAGAGTCGGTTAACAATCAGCTCTGCCACACCATCAAAGCGACATCCCAAAATCACTGCCTGCTTTCCACTTCACCACACATCCCATTATACTGAAGTACCAGAGCCCCGCCCACAATCTGGTTACCCTCTGAATCTGTTTAAAGGGCCCAGACACTTGCTGCCGCTCCTTCCCACAAGAACTAAAATAGATAGATAGATAGATAAGAAAATAGCTTACCAGTATATCTTTTATATTCAGAAAAAAAATTTTCAAGAATGAGGGCAAAACAAAGATATTTTCAGGTAAACCAAACTAAAGATCTTCACAAGAAGACCCTCAGAAAATTATATATATATATATATCAGGCAGAAGGAAAAATGACTCCAGATAGAAGATCTGAGATGAAAATAGAAATAAAAAACAAAGAACGTTGGTCAGTAAGATGGGAAATATCTGGAAGGTGGAAATCAAGTGAAGGCTGTCCTTTTGCTGCTTTGTTTTCTTCTGGCAAGTAAGGTCCGGGAGATGGGTTAGTTTTCTGAAGCAGTGTTCCATGTTCCTTCACCAGCTTTGTGGGTGCTGACAGGCAGCTGTGGTTGTTGGCCATGGCTTTCTGATCCTGGCTATGGCACTGTGTCTTTGGACTTACTAGTTCCCATAGGGGCCTCCTAAGTCCCACTCGTCTGACAGGGCAGATAGTAGGTCTGCCCAGTGGGTCAGCTGTGCGGTGTTTTAGGAGTCATTCCTGGAGGTCCAGTGGAGCCTGACCATCCAGCACTTCCTAAGGTTTTCATAAGCAGTACTTCCTATATTAAATTCCTTTGTAATTACTTAATTGTTCACAAACAATATCAAGAATGAAAGTTTGGGGCGGCCGGATGGCTCAGTTGGTTAAAATGTGAGCTCTGAACAGGGTTGCCAGTTCTATTTCCACATGGGCCAGTGAGCTGCACCCTCCACAACTAGATTGAAGACAACAAGCTTGACGCTTGAGCTTCCAGAGGGGCAGCCAGATGGCTCAGTGGTTAGAACATGAGCTCTCAACAACAAGGGTTGCCGGTTCAATTCCCCCCCTGCAACTAAAAATTGAAAAACAGCAACTGGACTTGGAGCTGAGCTGTGCCCTCCACAACTAGATTGAAGGACAACAACTTGGGAGCTGATGGGCTCTGGAGAAACACACTGTTCCCCAATATTTCCCAATAAAAAAAATTTTTTTAATAAAAAATAAAATGTCACTATTTTTTAAAAAAAGGAATGAAAGCTTTGACTCAAACTGGCTTAAATAATTTATCATGTCATGTAATAAGACAATCAAGGCTTGTGCTGCCAGTGCTCCATTGCTGTTTCTCAGCAACCCTCGTGATTCTGCCTTCTCTCTGTGTGGACATCATCCCCATGCTGCCATCCCATCTAGACAAGACAACATTGAGGAGAAGAAGAGTGTATTTTTTGTGTATTTCTTTTTTTTGTTGCCTCTTTTTAAAGTTTTATTGAGATATAATTAACGTACCATACAATTCACTCATGTAAAGTGTACTTTTAGTATATTCAATGACTTTTAGTATATTCAGAGATATGCGTAACCATCACCATTGGAGTCACTTTTAGAACATTTTCATCACCTTAAGAAGAAACCTCATATCCTTTAGTTATCACCTCCCTGCCACCATCCCAGCCCTAATCAACCACTAATCTACTTTCTGTTTCTATAGATTTCCCTATTCTGGCTTTCATATAAACAGAATCATATAGTATGTGGTCTTTGTGGCTGACTTCTTGACTTAGCATGTTTTCAAGGTTCATCCACGTTGTAGCATGTATCAGTACTTTATTTCTTTTTATGGTCAAATACTATTGCATTGTATGAAGAGATGGTAATTTTGTGCATCCATTCATCTGTTTGAACATTTGAGTTGTTTCTACCTTTTGGCTATTATGAATAATGGTACTACAAACAAATGTGCATAAGTTTTGTGTGAATACAATGTTTTCATTTCCCTTGGTATATACCTAGGAATGGAATTGCTGGATTGTATGGTAACTCTATGTTTAATGATTTGAGGTGCTACCAGACTGTTTTCCAAGTGGCTGTGCTTTTTTTTACATTCCTATTAGTAGTGTATGAGGATTCTGAATTCTCCAAATCTTGACCAACATTTGTTGATCTGGCTTTTTTTATTCTAGCCATCCTAGTGATGTGAAGTGGTATCTCACTGTGATTTTGATTTGCATGTATATCTCTTTTGAATTTTATTTATTTTTAAAGATTTTTATTAAAAATATAGCTAATATACATTATATCAGTTTCAGGTGTACAGCATAGCTTTTCAACATTTACCTACCCAATGAAGTGATCACTGTGATAAATCCAGCAGCCATCTGACACCATGCCATGCTATCACAATATTATTGACTATATTCCCCATGCTGTACATTACATCCCCATGACTTCTTTGTTTTATACCTGGAAATGTGAACCTCTTATTCTCCTTCAGTTTTCCCCACCTTTTAACATTTTTCGGTTAAAGTTAACATTCAATATTATTTTGTATTAATTTCAGGTGTGCATCATAGTGATTAGACTTTTGTATAATTTAAGAAGAGATCACCATGACTAGTCTATGCATAGCTATCACCTGGCACTACACATATTTATTACCATATTATCAACTATATTCCCTATACTTTACATCTTCATGACTGTTTTGTAACTACCAATTTGTACTTCTTAATCCCTTCACCTTTTTCACCCTGCCCCCAAAACCCTCCCATCCAGCACCCCATAAATCTAGTATCCATCTGACACCATATATAGTTATTACAATGTTATGGAGTATATTCTTTGTGCTATACGCTACAATCCCCATGACTACTTTGAAACAACCAGCTTCTACTGCTTAATCCCTTTCCATTTTTCACCCCACCTCCTCAACCCTCCTCCCATCTGGCAACCATCAAAATGTTTCTTTGTAGCTATGAGTGTGTCTCTGTTTTGTTTGTTTGTTTATTTTGTTCTTTAGATTCCACATATAAGTGAAATCATATTGCATCTTTCTTTCTCTGTCTAACATGCTCCACTTGGCACAATGCCCTCCAGGTCCATCCATGCCGCTGCAGATGGCAAGAACCCATTCCCTTCCATGGAGGAGCAATATTCCATTGTATATATGTATGGCCTCTTCTTTATCTATTCATCCATCTACAGATACCCAGGCTGCCTCCACATCTTGGCCATTGAACATATGGATACTGCAATGAACATATGATGCATAATCCCCTCGAAGCAGCATTTCGTCAGATTAATACACAGAAGTGGGATTACTGGGTCCTTCTTTGTCTCGTTACAGCCTTTGTTTTAAAGTCTGTTTTGTCTGGTATAAGTGTTGCGACCCCAGCTTTTTTTCCCCCCCATTTCCATGAAATAAATTTTTCTATCCCTTTACTTTGAGTCTTGTGTGTCTTTCAATCTGAAGTGAGTCTCTTGTAGGCAGTGTATGTAAGGTTTTTGTTTTCTTATCCATTCAGCCACCCTATGTTTTCGATTGGAGCATTTAATCCATCTACATTGAAAGTAATTGTTGATATATATGTAATTATTGCCATTTTATTATTCATGTTATTTTATTTTGTTTTATTTTATTTATTTTATTTTATTTTATTATTTTATTTTGTATTGAAGAAATCCCTCTAACATTCCTTGTAATACTGGTTTGGTGGTGATGAACTCCTTTAGCTTTTTCTTGTCTGGGAAGCTGTTTATCTGTTCTTCGATTTTAAATGATCTTGCTGGGTAAAGGAGTCTTTGTTGTAGGTCCTTGCTTTTCATCATATTAAATATTTTATGTCAATCCTTTCTGGCAAAGTTTCTGTTGAGAAATCAGCTGACAATTTTATGGGAGTTTCTTTATAAATGACTAGTTGCCTTTCTCTTGCTGCTTTTAGGATTCTCTCTTTGTGTTTAACCTTTGCCATTTTAATTATGTGTCTTGGTGTGGGCTTGTTTGGGTTCATCTTGTTTGGGACTCTTTGCACTTCCTGCACTTGCTTTTATGCCTATTTCCTTTGTCAGATTAGGAAATTTTTCAGTCATTATTTCTTCAAATAGGTTATCAATCCCTTGCTTTCTCTCTTCTCCTTCTGGTACCCCTATGATGCGAATATTGTTACACTTGATGTTGTCCCAGAGGTCTCTTAATACTCCTCTCTCTTTTTTTTTTAAAAAAACTCTTTTTTCCATTTGCTGTTCTGATTGAATATTTTCTGCTACCTTGTCTTCCAAATCATTGATTCGATCCTCTGCTTCATCTAGTCTGCTGGTGATTCCTTCTAGTGCATTCTTCATTTCAGTTATTGTATTCTTCACTTCTGACTGGTTCTTTTTTAATGGTTTCTATGTCCTCTTTTATGCTTGCTATCTCTTTGTTGAAGTACCCACTAAGTTCCTTGAGCATCCTTATAACCACTTTTTGAATGATGTATGTGGTAGGTTGCTTGCCTCCATTTATTTCATTTAGTTCTTTTTCTGGAGTTTTCTCCTATTCTTTCTTTGCTTCTTCATTTTGGCTTCCTCTCTGTGTTTGTTTCTATGTATTAGGTAGATCTGCTATGTCTCCCAGTCTAGCCAGGTGGCCTTATGTAGTAGGTGTCCTGTGGGGCCCAGTGGCACAGTCTCCCTGGTCACCTGTGCTGGGTGCTCCAGGAGTGTCCCTCATGTGGGTTGTGTGCCCTCCTGTTATAGTTGAGCCTTGATTGCTCTTCGCATGTCAGTGGGTGGTATTTACCCTCATGCTGACTGGCTGTGGGGTTTGGCCATGTCCACAACTTATGAGCTGCTGTGCAGGGGGCTTACCCCCATGGAGTGGGATTTGCGGGCTCTGGTGTCTGTTGAGATCACCCTTTAGGTGTGCCACTTGTAGGGCTTATTGGGTAGTGTTCTGCTGTGGTCTGAAATCAACCTCCAGGCACCTTATGTTGGTTCTGTGGCCTTTTGGAAGGGGCTCTGGTGCAAAACCAGGTCAGCCACTGCCTGTGATCACCCGGGGAGTTCCTGGTAGGAGCTCCAAAGTGATCCACGGTTTATTTCTGCCTGTGTCATACCTGGAGGCATATGGGAGAGGCCATGTTTGAATCAAGGCTGGCTGCTATCAGTACCAGGTCTGGGGTAGCTCCACAAAGAGCCAGGACACGCCGACAAAACCCTCTGCCACCTGCTGACTCTTGTAAGGTTCATCGGCTGATAAAGCCTCATGTGGTATGGAGTTGGGTTTGGCAGGGTCTCAGTGCCTCACCAGGGTGGAGTGAGCAGAGTTCACCAGGCCAATCAGATTCACATTTGGCTTGTGCGGTGTAGGCTGAACGCAGGAAAGATGGCGCCCATCTGCCGGCTGCTCGGGAGAAGGACTTCACACAGGGTAAAATGGCGACTATCTTCAAGCCCATTTCCCGAAGCCACACACCTCAGTCTACCCCTGCATGTCTCCAAGGACCCGAGTCACCGTCCCTCCGCTAGAGCCCAGGGTGAGTGTGAGGGAGTCTGTATGGGCCCTTTAAGAGGATGTCTGGGTTTCCTGCAGCCTTCCATCCCACCAGGATGGTCAGAATCCCCATTGTTTTTCACAGCCAGATGTTGTGGGGGCTTCTCTTCCCGGCACCAGTATTCCAGGCTGGGGACACTGGTGTGGGATGGGGTCCCCTGCTCCTCCGTGGGGAACCTCAGTGGCCAAGATATCCCTCCCAATTTTCATCTGCCACCTGGAGGTTTGGGGCCAGCCCGTTTTGCGTCTCCCCCCTTCCCATCAGTCTTGACGTGGCTTCTTCTTTATATCCTAAGTTATAAAACTGTTCAGCTAGACTTCAGATGGTTCTCCAGGTTGAATCTTCTATAATTTAGTTATAATTTTGATGTGTTCACGGGATGAGGCAAGCACAGTGTTCATCCGCCATTTTGGATCGTTATGCATTATTTATTTCTATTTCGGCAAGGAAAGTTTATTTGTGAAGGTGGCATCTTTGAAATCTCTGCATGTGCATTTCTTTTTAAGATCGAAGAAATCTTTTCCAGAAGTTCTCCAGCAGACTTTTCATGAATGGTATTAAATATACCTTCCTAAACCAATCACTGCAAAAGAAATGGGATTACCAGTGAGGATTCAACTCCTGGTTTGGAGCTGGGGCGGTGGCTGCCTCCTCAGAGGCACACAGCCCTCCAGAGGAGGCTGCCTACCTTAACAATATCAAGTTCTGCGAGGAAGGAGAAAGTGAGAAAGAGGATCAACTGTGTGATTGCTGCATGTGGCTTCCACGATGTCACGCTCTTATGGCTTTCCTTCTTCTTCTCTGGCCATTTGTTCTTAGGCTCCTCTTCCTTTTTCCACCCCTGAAACACTCCTCCTCATCTTCAGCTTCCTTCCTTCTCACCACTTACACGCTTTGTGGGTCTTCTTATTGCCATTATTAGATACTTACTACGACCCAGGCGCTCTCATTTTATTCTTATAACAGCCCTATAATATTATTATTATCTCTATCTTATAGATGAATTAACAGGTTTAGAGAGATCAAGGTTTTTGCCCAAGGTAACAGAACTACCAAGTAGATGGAAGTAGGAATTGGACTCTTTGACCCCAGAGTGCTGATCCACTGCCTGTCAGGCTTCTGTACCTCCTTCAAATACAGGGCAGCCAAACAGAACTCATCATTTCCCCGTGAACCCGCCCTGACCCCACGTTCCCTGCAGCAGTGAGGGAATTACCCTTTGTTGAATTATTCAGTGCAGAAACCCAGGGGTCATCTTCCTTCTTCGCTCCTTCACTATGGGATACTAACTTTGCTTTATAATCATTCCTTAAATCCAGCTCTTGTTCTTGACTCCTCCACTGTCACGGTCTATGAACAGGTCTGCTGTGACTTGGGTACATGTTGGCTGAGATTCCTCAGCCCTAGGGGTAACTGTGCAGAGATTTCAGATGGCTGGAGCCCCCTGCTTCTAGCTGTAAACAGCTTCCTCCTTTATTACCCCAGTATGTCATACAAAAGGAACCATTTTATATGTGTGCATAATGAGAAAGATATTGAGAAACACCATCTAGAGTAGATTGAGCCCACCTTTTTGCTTCCCCTCCACCACCCTCCTAATTGCAACCAGAGAGAGTGCATTACTCTCCTGTGTAAAATCTCTGGATGGGGGTCAGCCCTTCACCACGCTCAGGATCAAGTCCATATTCCCGATGGTGACTTATAAGACTCTCCACGATCCCTACCGTCCTCTCCAGCCTCCATTCTCACCTCTTTGTGAATGGAACTTGATGCTCCAGAAACATTTTTTGTAGGCCCTCCTCTGTTTTGTGTTGTTTCTCACCTCAGCATTTTTGCACACATTGCTTCTGTTGCAGGCTATGCCTGTATTATGGAGGTTAAGACCAGCTTTGGCATCAACTAGACCCGGTTTCAAATCCTTGCTTTGTCACTTGCTCATGGCGAAGGAGCACTTAAATCTCTCTGAACCCCAATTTATATCTTTATCTGTAAAATGAGGATAATAATAGTACCTACCTCAGGTCAGTTGTGAAGACGAAATGATTAAAAAAAAAAAAAACAGGAAACATAACAAGTGGTTTCTTTCATTATCCATTTTGCTTCACTTGCCGGGACTCGAAGAAGCCCTCCTTAACTCTATTTTCTGCAGGACCCTGTGCCAGGCTTTGCCCTTCGTGGTGTACGGATCGGTGGCGCCTTCTGATTGCTTCTGATCGTGCCCTGTATGGCTGAGGTCCCCCAGGTCTGGGATCCATTCGGATCCCTCTCAGCCTCTCGAGTCCACCTGGATGGGCCCACAGAGGAGCCAGGGTCAAGGACAGAGTCGGAGGTCCTCGGAGGAGGTGGCAATATAGCGGGGCATTGAACTTAACAAGTGGGAGTGTTCTGCAGAAAGAGACCGGCCTGTTGCTCATCCTGGGGCTCCTCAGGCTGAGGCCTGGCTGGAGAAGTGGTCCTTTTGGCTGCCTCGGGTTTCATGCCCTGGGGGGCGGAGCCAACACCATAGGGCGTGGCAACTATTCACCTAAACCTAATCAGGATGCTTACTTGCTCATTTGTGCCATATGAGCACACTGAGCTGCCGCCCGGGGTCCAAATCCTGCTTTGCGGCGGCCCGCGGGGTATCTGTCTCCCGGAGGGCAGGGGAGGGAAAGGCTTTAGAATAAAGGGATAATTAACGCCCAGGGCCGCGGAGATTCTACTGTGGGTTAGGGGAGCGGGAGTTGATAACCACAGACAGCGGCATCCCGCGCGCGTGTGCGGGGAATGTGCGGGCAGGCAGCAGGGAAAGACCATCTTGGTAGTAGGGGTTCAGCGAAGAGTAAACCACTTCGCCGGGCGCGTGGGGAGGCGAGGGAAGAGATCACCTGAGTGCGGCGAGAGGACTGGAGACCGCTCCGCCCTGCCACCGGTGATCAGAGATACTTGTCTTTCTCTCTGAGTCAGAGGGACTGGGCGGCTCTTGGCCTCCCCTTTCTCCCGCGCCCACTGTGTGCGCAGCACCGTGTCGGCTGTGGAGACACAGCTGTGAACGTGTAAGGTCCAGAATGGCAGCCATCGCGTGGTGGCTCATTCCAAGGAATGCCTCACCTTCAAACTTAAACTTCGTGACAAAGCTGCTGGTTCGTTGCTTATGGGAGAGAGCATCGGGCCCAAGGTCCCGCCCCTTCTCGGGATCAGGCATTTGGAGTGGGTTTTAAAGACTGCGGGGGGGCGGGAGTGTTGGAGGGGAAGAGCGGGGGTGGGGTGGGAGGGGGCGTACACGCGCAGCAGCCAAAGGCTCTTCTCTCGCTCCAAACGCGCACGGACCACGTCCCTCAAGGCCAAGATCTTGTTTCAGATTCTGGAGTCCATCCCAGGGGCAGCGGATGAGAATCTCTCCCCGAGTCCATTTTCCCGATTGGTGTCGCATTTCATTTTCACCTCCACTCTGGGGCTGCAGTAAACCCTACAGGGCACCCCACCCTGGAAGCATTGGAATGTCTGACCCTGGCGGCCTCCTTTTTCTAGTTGCCCATACTGACCCGTGTTTATCCTTTGATTAACAGAGAATGCAACACATTAACACACACGGGAAAGTAGAAGAGAATAAGGTACCTCCATTTCACTGACCTACGTCATTTAACCATTCGTGACCTCGCGGTTACCATCTGCAAAATGGGAACTCTGCTCTGTAGGGAGGAGTTTCGAGGTGTTAATAATTTTGACAGTGGTTCCCAGTTTCCTGAGGCGAAGATGTCTGGGGTCAAGAATGACGTATAAGAAGGAACGGCAAGGATGTCCTCCTTAAGGAAAGCTGCAACCGTCCTTGCCATACTGTGCGCGCAGAGCAAAGACCCAGACAGCCACCAACCAGCAGGGTAGGTGCTCGTCCACAGGGTCGCCTGGAGCATCCTTGGCGATAGGGCTTTTGCCCTTGTCTGTGGCCGCAAGCGCCTACTGGGCAAGGAGGCCATTCTCTCATACTGCGGGAGGGCAGGCCTGGCCTTAAGTGTACCTCGCAAGGCTGGAAGTGGAGAGAGAGTCTTCTCCGCTAAAATAACACGGATCTATCTGGTCTCACAGGCTTCGTGCTCAGCACTTTGCAGCGTTCTTTTGGTTTCATCCTCACAAGGACCCTGGGAGGTAGCTTTGTATTCCCATTTTATAGATGGGGAAAGGGAGGCTTGGTAAAGTTACGAAACCACCCAAGACCGCTAGCTGGTAGCAGGAGAGGATTCAAGTCTAGGCCTCCGGCTGGGTCCAAAGCTAGCGCTCTGAGTACACAGACAGTCTCCTTTCGCGAGAAAAGGTCATCGCAAGCCTGCTGTCTCCCCTAGCCTGGGATGTCAGGGCTGCGAGTCCGCGGACTCGGTTTGGGGAAAGTTAACGAGCGAGAATGTGGGTGTCTACAGCTCTCCCGCCTGCCCCCCAGGCTCTAGCACCTATCTGCTGGTCTCTCCGCAGCTAGCGCAAATAGGCGTGGAAACAACAGCGGTCCCCCTGCCTCCCCCCCTCCCGCCTTGACCTCCATCAACCCTTTCGGAGCCGCTCGGGTAGACTCACCCGCGCGCTGCCTCTGGGCTGCACTTGCGGCGCTGGCGGCGTCCGGCTGGGCGAGAGAGCCTGCACTAGGGGAGAGGAGGGGAGACGCCCAGACCAGAAGGCCAGAGGGGGAGGCGGCATATCCTCAATGCGGCCGCCCCTCTTCGGGGTCCAGGGAATTGCGCAAACCCCGCAGTGCGCCAGGCGGGGCGGGGGTGTGGCGGAAAGGGCTGGAGACAAGTGCGCCAGCGAGCGGGCAGGGCTGCCCAAATGCGTCCCCCGCGGTCTGGTAGCGGGGTCCGTCCACAGTGGGGGTGATTGTGGAGGGTCGGCATGTCCCTGGGGCCGTGGTACGCAGGGCGGTGACTGATCTCTCTCCTCGCCGCATTCCAGCTCATTTCCTAGCAGCCCCTTCCCTGTCGAGCCACAACTGGTGAATCGCCTTTTTAGCTCGAGGGATAATCAAACAATCTAGACCACACTTATTTTGTCATTAAAAATAAAACTTTTGAGTTCTGTGTGGGTGAGCATTTACTACGGCTCAGATAACTTGCTTTATTGAGTGGAAGAAGGTCAGGGAGGACGGCGGCGCCAGTAAGTCTTTCTGCGGGCCTTATTTGAGGAGCAGAGCCAGAGAGGCAGGTTCTGTTACACCCCCGCAGCCGCCCGCCGCAGCGCATTTCGTGCTGGAAACAGTCCCGCGACAGGCACCGCTTCACTTCTGCATCCTGCAAGTAGGGGAGAGGTGACTGGCCCAAGGCTGCCCGATTGCAGGGGCTGTGTGCCCAGGAGCCCTTGTCCGACGCCAGGCCCCCGTAGGCGGCGGGGCTAGGCGAAGGGCGCAGGACGCGGCGCTGGAACCAGTCCTTCTTCTCCTGGTTCCGAGGTGGGGTGAGCGCCCCCTACCCGCGGGTTGGAGGGCGGAGCTCTGCGCGCAATGGATAGGGCTGGGCGCCTCCCGGGTCCCTCCGGGTCCCTGCGCACGCCTGAGGGCTGAGGTGCGAAAGTGGTGGCCGGCTGACAGCGACACTGCCCCCTGGCGGGGGAATATTTTACTAAACCTCTGGGTGAGGCTGATGTGGCACAGGAGAGTCTCCCTCTCTCCCAAATGAAATAAATGTTTTTTAGAAGGTCTTGAGCATAATTCCTTCACTTGTGTTCTCCTTCATGCTTCACAGCAGCCATCACATTAAAGCAACAACAACAAAACAAAACCACTTTATTGAGATATTTACATACAGTAAATACCAGAAATTTTAAGAACTGTGTACAGTTCTATGACTTTTAAAAAAAGATTTTTATTAAGAAATATAGCTAACATACAACATTATATCAGTTTCAGCTGTACACCATAGTTATTCAACATTTATGTACCTAAAGAAGTGATCACCATGATAAGTCCAGCAGCCATCTGACACTGTCCCATGCTATCACAATATTATTGACTATTTTCCCTGTGGTGTACATTACATCCCCATGACTTATTTGTTTTATACCTGGAAATTTGGACCTTTTATTGCCCTTTGCCCCCCTTTTATTTTTTCAATTACAGTTGACCAGTTCTATGACTTTTGACAAATGAAAATACCAGACTAACCACTGTTCAAGGTGTAGAACAGTTCCATTTCCCCCCAAAGTTCCTTTTTGCCCCTTTGCAGTCAATCCTTCATCCTCCCTCTTCCCCAGCTTCAGACAACCTCTCATCTGATTTCTTTCACTATACTTTGTCTTTCCTAGAATTTCATATAAATAGAACCATACAGGAAGTCTGTATTGGAACACTCTCCCTACTCACCTGATCTGGCTTCCTAATCACTTTCTTTACCCAAAGACAAAGGAAATACTGAAAGGAAGACATTTTGATGACATTCAGGGCATGAAGGATAATACGACGACAACTTTGATGGCCATTCCAGAAAAAGAGTTCCAAAATGCCTTTGAAGGGAGGACTAGGCACTGGCATCAGTGCATAGCTTCCCAAGAGGAGTACTTCGAAGGTGACCATAATGATATTCAGCAATGAGGTATGGAGCACATTTTCTAGGATGAGTTCACAAACTTAATGGTTCAACCTTATATGCATATACCATAAGCTGTTTATCCATTTGGACATTAGTGAGAGGGTTGAGGGAGGCCCAGCTGGGCTGGTGGGGAGGTATCCTCTTAGGACCCCAAAGGAGGACATTTGGGTTGTTGTTGGACATTTGGGTTGTTTCTGATTTTGGGATGTGAATAAAACTGCCTTGAACATTCCTGTAAAATCTTTGTGTGGGAGTATGTTTCCATTTCTCTTGGGTAAAATACCTATAAGTGAATGGGATGGCTTGGTTGTATGGTTTTTTAACTTAGGAAGCTGTCAACTTGTTTTTCAAAGTGGTTATACTATTTTACATCACCACTAGCAATGCATGAAAATCCATTGCAGTCTGTGGTTTGCCGTTTTCTTTTCTTAACGGTAAAGAGCCAAAGTTTCTAATTGTGACTTCATCAAATTTATCAAAATTTTTCTTTGATGGGTCATCATTTTTGTCCTAAGAAATCTTTGCCTACCTTAATGTGAGGTCACAAAGATTTTCTCCTTAATTTGTATATTTTCAGGTTTTTGTTTAGGTCTATGATACAGTCCAATGAATTTTTATGTGTGGTGTGAGGTAAGAATCAAGATTCATTTTCCCCTCTCATGTAGATACCCAGTTTTCCAGCACCCCCTACTGAAAAGACTATCCTTTCCACTTTGAATTAGGGTGGTACCCTTGTCAAAAAACAGCTGTGGTTAGTCCAGCGCTAGAGATAAGCAGGAGGGTCTCAGCACCAAGAGAAAGGGCATCTAATCCAGCCAGGTATTGTTCAGGAAGTCTTCCTAGAGGGGTGATGAAGGAATCCAGGTAGAGGGTCCTAGTTCAGTGAGTTGCAATGTTGCTGTGGATTAAATTGTGTGGTTGTGGTGGGGGAGCGAGGGGCATAGTGCTGGAAGTTGGCAGGAACCCAGATTGAAGGGGGCTTTGTGTGTCCTGCTAAGGGGTGTGCACTTTATCCTGGGAGGGATTAGGGGTGACTGGACCACTTTAGGCAGGGGAATGGCACAGTCAGACTTGCGTTTCAGAACGTTTACTCTGGCTGCAGAAAAAGGATTACAGGAGGTCAGAATGAAGGCAGGCAGACCAGTGTGGAGAGTGTTGCAGTCGCAAAACTGAGAGATGATGGCAGGAGGGGAACTCTCCTCTGATTATCCTTTTTTACCTTTGACTTTTGTATCATGTTTAAGAATTACTTATTCAGAATAAATGAAGTCAGTAGGTAGAAGCCACAGGATGTGGTGACTGCAGTGAGGCTGGAAGAAAGATGTTTGCATGGGAGAGCCACCCTTCAGACTCATGAGGCTGGACTCCACTCTCAGAGGCCCTGATTCAGGAGGTCAGAGGCGAGGTCCAGGGCTCTGTGTTTTAAAAACTTTACAGCGAATTCTGATGTGCAGCCAGCATTGAGGACCGCTGGTCCAGGTTGATGGCCGGTCTCAGATGTAAGCATTTGGGTGAATGAAAGTCCAGTCCCTAGACAGGGAATATGGGAGATGAAGTAGATTTTAGTTAGGTTTTCGTTACTTGACACTTGGCAAATTTCCATGAAGGTTTGTAGAAGACAATTGAATGTGTGGGTTTGAAGCTCAGAAAAATATCTGGATTGGAAAAACAGTCTGGTTGGTCATTAGCTTATGGAACAGGGGTTCTTAACCCGGGCTCTATGGACCCAGGAAATTATATGGATAACTTTACGTGTACATATGTATGCATGCAAATTAGGGTTTCTAATTTCAAAAGGGCCCATGTCCTTCCAAAGGCTAAGAACCTCTGTGAAGACAGTGGTGGCTCCATGGGAACACTGCTGGGCAAGAAGAGACAGGGCTCCTTCCCCTTCCCCCACTCTGGCCCCTCCCTCAGACCGCTGCTCCTGGGGATCTTCGCCTCTCTAGTTGCCAGGGCAATGCTTCATCGTCCTTCAGTTTTCTTGAGTCTAATTCAAATCTTTCCAGCTTTAATTTATATTTTAAATCAAAGTAATATATGTGCACAATTTTAGAAGTTCAGAGAGATACCCAAAGCTTACACGTGAAACAATGGCCTAGTATGTGAGCCTACCTAAGCCTGAGATGCAATCAAGTAACCCTGAGCCTTCTCTTGCCTGGTCGCGGCCCAGCCTCCCTTCTTCCCATCCTTGTGTGCCCCTCCTCTTCCTTTGTTCCGCTTCATTTTCCTCCTTCTCATTGTCATCATCTGTAACCAGATTCTGTAGGAAACTGAAAGACAGGTACAGAATCCCTGCTGGAACTATCTTCACTTCCTCCTTTCTCTGCTTCCCGCCAACATGGAATGGGACAAAGTTCCCAGGTTTCATAGTCTCAGGACCAGCTGAGGTCCTGGCTCAGGTCCACCAAGTAGACGTATGACCTTGAGCAGGCTGATCCCTCTCTCCATGCTCCAGCTTCCCTGACTGTAAAATGACAGTGTGATCTCTGGAAAGCAGCACAGCTCTAGTGTCCTGGAGGAAAATCACCTGAGAGAGCCCTGGCTCTCTCAGGCCGAGATGGCTCTGATGGTGTCCTGAGGACAGGCCATGGCAGTGCCCTTCTGACTTGTTGTGCCCAGCTTCGGAGCCTTTGGAGGTGGAGGGCATCCTGCCTGCTTTGCCATTTCCTCAGCCTGTCTAACAAAGCAGCTTCCTGTCTTGACTCTGTATCTCACAGGATGGGAGGAAGCAGTTATGGCATCACGGGAGGAGTGTTTGGACCTTGCCTTTTGGATATACCATTTGATTCAGAGGACAATTTCCCCCCAAGGGAGATTTGAATTAAAACATTTGTTCTGAATTACACAAATGCTCATTAATTTTTGGGCAGAGAATTTTCCAGGTGAACCTCACTAGGCTGACAATAAATTGATACACGTCATGTTAGCATATGGTTTTCCCTTTTATTTTCATAAACTTCTTTTGATACAGTTTCAAACTAGACTTTTAATTTAATGACCTGCCTTAATGGTTCCACTAACATCTGTTCTTATATGACACGAAGAGCTCAGACTTTCAGGTGTGTGAACCTGGATCAACCTTGGCTGAGACCTCTGACGGTTTGGATCTCCAGCTTGGGAGCTCATCTTTTCTCTAAAGCGGGAAGGGAAACCTCTGAATGTGAAGAGCAAAGCTGGGTCTGCCTTCCTTAGCTGTGTGATCTTGCAGCACTCCTTTAAATCCCCTCAGCCTCATTTTTCTCACTTCTAAAATGAAGATAATAATACCTACCTGCCTAACTCAGAAGAGAGATTTGTAGTACATCAAATAAGTAATTATTACCACAATAACATTAACTAATCACTTGTAATAAGTAATTATTATCACAGTAAGCTCCTCACCCAGTAAGTAGTGGGAGCTCCAGAAATACTCTTTTATTGTTGCCATCATGATTAATGAAAACAAGCTGTGTTTACTTGCTCTGACCACTGGGTGGCACCACAGATTTGGTTCTGTGACGATGTGTTTTGGTCTCAACAGCAGCTTTTGTGTTCAACCATAGCACAGTGCCATTTTTCTGTAGGTCAAAACCAGCAGATTATCGGCACTTTCATATGGTTCTCCCTAAGTTATTAGACGCTACCTGCCCTGGGCTGTTTCCTTTTGGCTTTGTCTCAGCTAAACCCTGACCCATTCCAGGGATTCACCAACTGGGGTCTTTAGGAAGCCTGGGCTGTGTCCGTGGCATGGATGGCATGAGCCTGCTGGAGTTCACCCACTAGGCAGCCAGGATGTGCCACTAGAGACTTAGGGTCAAGGGCTCACCTGAGCTGGGAAGACAGCATCAGAGTTAAGGACAGAGCCAGAGACATAGAGAAGCAGTACACTGGGGATCAAGGAGCTGGAGTTGTAGAAGCAGTGGTATCCTATTTTACATGAATACAGATTTCCTTGCTGAGCCCAGAAAGCCATTCCCCACGAAAGTCTAAGGACACACCATGCCCAGGTAACCCTGACCTGTGTTCCTTGCTTTCAGTTCCTTTACTCCCTCACAAGGTGTGTTGGCCTTGGGTCCCCAGGATTGTGAAAGAAGTTGAGAAACAGAAAGATCTCAGATCATTAACAGAATTGACTGGTGACCCTAAGAGGTAGGAGTGACTCATTTGAAGGCTGGGTGGGGCTCCAGGCCCCATAGCTCCCCGGGCCCAGGACAGGTTCTCAGGCAACGAGCCCACCTTGTCTGACCTAAAGCTAAGCAAAGCTTCATATTTGTAATTGGAGGTGTGTGTGTGTGTGTGTGTGTGTGTCCTTTATGCCATCTGTCTGTGCCTTTCCAGCCAAAGGGTCCTGGGATTTTCATACACAGATGAATTTGGACCTGTTGAAGGATCAGGAACACTTATAAGTAGCTTTTTCATATTTGTGTGTTTAACACTTTTTCAGAGACAAGGATTCAGATAAGAAAGTTTTGTGAGAGAGAGAAAGAGAGAGAGAGAGAGAGAGAGAGAGAGAGAGAGAGAGAGAGAGAGAGAGAGAGAGAGAGAGAGAGAAGGATTCAGGGGACTTAAAAAAATGGGCTATCTTCCAGAAATACAAGAATAGCTTAATATTAGGGAATCTTTCAATATAATTTACCATATTAATTGATCAAAAGATAGAAATCATATGACTACCTCCTTAAAGGCTGAAAAATTCAGCAGTTTAATCTCGGTAAACACTCTTAATAAAATAGGAGTAGGTGTATACTTCCTTAACATGATAAAATATATTTATCTCAATGTCAAAGGCAGCATCGTGCTTAATGGGAAGAAGCTCTCCCCAGCTCAAAAGTCAGCAAAGAGATTTGTCCATTTTCACAACTATTATTTAATATTTTTCTGGATATAATAGCCAATGTGATTTGACAAGAGTAGAACATAAGGTATAGAAATCAGAAAGAGGAAAAATTGTTATTATTTCCAGATGGCATAATTTTATACCTGGAAAACCCAAAAGATTTGACTTGAAATATATTAAACACGAAATGCTGGCAAGGATGTAAAGCAATAGAAACTCTCATTCATTGCTGGTGGGAATGCAAAATGGCCCAGCCACTTTGGTAGACAGTTTGAGGATTTCTTTTAAAACCAAACATACTCTTACCATACCATCCAGCAATTGTGCTCCTTGGTATTTATCCATATGAGTTTAAATGTAAATCTCCACAAATTCTGCATAAAAATGTTTATAGCAGCCTTATTCATAACTGCCAAAACTTGGTAGCAACAAGATGTCCTTCAGTAGGTGAATGGATAAACTGTGTTACATTCAGACAATGGAATACTGTTGAGTGCTAAAAAGAAATGAGCTATTAAACCACAAAAATACATGGAGGAAGCTTAAATGCACATTGCTAAGTGAAAGAAGCCAGTCAGAAAAGGCTACATACTATATGATTTCATTTCAACTGTATAGCATTCTGGAAAAGACAAAATTATAGAGATAGTAAAAAGATCAGTGGTTGCTACGGGTTCACAGGGACAGAGGGGTGAACAGGTGGAATACAGGATTTTTAGGGCAGGGAAATTATTTGTATAATACTGTAATGATAGACACATGTCATTATACATTTGTTGAAACCCATAGAATGGGCAACACGAAGAGTGAACACTAATGTAAACTGTGAACCTTGTGATACTAGGTCAATGTTGGTTCATTGATTGTAATAAATGTACCACTCTGATGTAGGATACTGAAGGGGGGGAGGCTTTGTGTGTGGTGTGGGGCGGGGAGGAGCAGGGGGTACGTGGGGGTTCTTTATACTTTCCATTCAATTTTGCTGTGAACCTAAAACTGCTCTAAAAATATCTATTAATTAAAAAGGAAGTATTACAAATAGCCAGATATTTCAGTAAGAAATTAAAATTAAAATTCATCTAATTTAAAATTAATATTCTGAAACTATAGATTTCACATTTACAAACAACTAGTTCGAAAAACTAATGGAAGAAAATAATCTATTTACAATAACAAAACAACAACAAAAAAACAATAATGGCCAGAAAATGAAACAACTAGGAATAAACTTAATGAGATTCATGAAATGTACTTATGAATGAAACTTTAAACTTTAGAATTCTACTAAGGGATACAAAAGATGATCTGAACAAATGCAAAGACATACCAGAGTTTTAGAAAGTCCATTTAGTTTACAATACATAAATTTAACAGGAGTCCAATAAAAATACCGACAGGATATATATGTGTATTTTTTTTGGGTAACAAAACAAATAATAATATCCAGGACAAAACTTATCAGAGATTAAAATGGCTAATTTTATAGTGCTATAAAAATTAAACTAATGCAGTACTCACACAGAAATTGACAGATGGAACAGAATAGAAAGTACAAGAATACTCATAGATTCAACTCAGGATATGATCAAGTTGAAATTCCAAATCAGTGGAGGAAAACTATTTGATCTAAAACTACTAGGCAAACAGGGTAATCTGAAACAAAAAATAGAGTTGTATCAATACCTTATACTTCACTGCAAAATAATTCTGAGAGGTACCAAATCTGTAAATGTTAATAAAATGAAACCACAAAATGCTGAAGAAGCAATGGAAGAATTAAAACATAATTTTGGAGATGAGAGAGCACTTCTAAGTATGGCACAACACCAAATTAAGAAATAGCACTATTAACTGAACTACAGACTTTATTCAGCATTCACCAGTTTTTCCACTAATGCCCATCAGGACACTGTGATGTACTCAGCCATCATGACTCTGTGATCATATCTGTCTTCCCTGGTTTATCATGACTTTGACTTTCGAAGAACAGGGGTCAGGTATTTCATAGACTATCTCTCAGTTTGGGTTTGTCTAATATCTTCTCATGATTATACTGGAGTTACGGATTTGGGGAAAGAATACCACAGAGATGGGGTACCCTCTGCGTCACATCATATTGGTATCAATTAATCATGTCATTGGTATCAACATGACTTATTACTGGTAACATTGATCTTGTTCATTTGGTTAAGGGGGTGCCTGCCGGGCTTTTCCACTGTAAAGTTATTATTTCTCCCTTTCCATGTTCTGTTCGTGAGAAGCCTGTTACTGAGTCCAGCCCACCCTCGAGGGCAAAGAGTTAAACTCCTCATCCTGGAGGGAAGAGCAGCAAAAAATGTGGGGACATATGTTAAAACAAGGGCAGTAATTAACAATATTTTGGAGGAAATACTTCGAATCTATGCATATATCCTGCTTCTCTTTAGAGTTTTGCTCACTAGTTTTAGCATTATTTGTGGATCTTACCTGTGGGAATTGCAAGAATAGCATTCTTATGGTGATTTTCTATTTCTCTCATTCCTTTTCCATTTACTATTTGAAATTCTTCTATAAGAAAGATTTGTTCCTTTCCTCCCACGTATTTATTTGATCATTTACAGATGTGTATTTTACATAGTTATAAAAATACTTTCAAACCAGCAAAAGAAAATTGGACTATTTAATTGACAGCAGGAAAGGGAAAAAAATCAGTAAAATGTATGGTAAATAAAATATATAAAATAAGGTAGAAATAAGCCCTAATATAAATAAAGCATCACTAATTATACCTAAAGGCAATAGACATCTAGACAGAACCCCTTAGTGTTGGGACACTAGACCATAAGGCACACACTTAAAATGATAGAGAAAGATTGCAAAAAAAACCCATATAGAATAAAAAGATATATCAAGTAAATACAAACTAAAGAAAGTCAGAGTAGCAATAAGAATATCTAACAAAATAAAATTCAAGGTAAAAAACACCAAATTGTCAAAGATGGATAGAACAGATGGTAAAATGGTCACAACATATGCATCTAACAATAGTCTTAAAATACATAAAGTTGCAACTGACAGAACTGCAGGAAGAAACAGCTCAACAATTGTAGTTGGATATTTTAATGAAGCCACTTCCTCAGGAAGAGATAGTTCCAAAACAAGCAAAGATATAGATGATTTGATTGACTTAGTTAATAATCTTTTTCTTTTTTTAATTGGGGAAGGAGAACAGGACTTTATTGGGGAACAGTGTGTACTTCCAGGACTTTTTCCAAGTCAAGTTGTTGTCCTTTCAATCTTAGTTGTAGAGGGCGCAGCTCAGCTCCAGGTCCAGTTGCCCATTGTTATTTGCAGGGGGTGCAGCTCACCATCCCTTGCGGGAGTCGAACCGTCAACCTTGTGGTTGAGAGGATGCACTCCAACCAACTGAGCCATCCGGGAGCTCAGCGGCAGCTCAGCTCAAGGTGCCGTGTTCAATCTTAGTTGCAGGGGGCGCTGCCCACCATTCCTTGCAGGATTTGAGGAGTTGAACCGGCAACCTTGTGGTTGAGAGCCCACGCTCCAACCAACTAAGCCATCTGGACACCTGGTAGTTGAGCGGCAGCTCATTGACTTCATTCTAGTTGCGGAGGGCGCAGCTCCATGTGGGAATCGAACCAGCAGCCCTGTTGCCCAGAGCTCACGCTCTAACTAACTGAGCCACCTGTCCACCCCTTGGTTAATAATCTTGATAGATAAGGTGTATCAAGCAATGAAGGCACCTGGTTGTCCATCTTCCAGAGGTGAAAGACAGGATGGAATCCTCTATGAATTAGAAACACATGAATATGGATTGCTTTTTTAAACATAGTGTTAAGTGAAAGATAAAGTGAGAAGGAGAAGGAGATTTGTTAGCACAGGACAATGTGTTAAAGAAACATACACATGAAAACATGTATGCTTTACAAAAATGTTAGGATACACATCAAACACATTAGGGTAAATGCCCATGGTAGGGTGGGGGGGAAGGGACAGGAATTGGGCCCAGGAATAAAGAGTGACAATAAGTAAATAAGGCAGGAGAAAGGCCTTGTGGGCTGCTGCTGACGGTAAACTCTGAACTGAGGTGGATGATAAACTCAGCCCTGCACCTTCCAGATACAAAGCTGATTGTAATCTTTCCTATCAGCAGAAAGGTTTGTGTGTGTGCTAAATGACTGCAGCTGTCATGTGGCCTGTAGACAGCATTCTCTTGGAAAATCGCAAGCAACTGGGGGCCCGAAAGCAACTCTGGAGGTTGCCTTCTGGGTACTGCCGATTCCTGCCACCAGGTGCTGGGTCAGCTGCCCTCCCACACCAGGCAAAGCCCCCTAAAAACTGGCATCTCTCTGTCATGGGGAAGCCACATGTGCTGAGCTGGAGCCATCCAGAAACTGGCTCCAGCTCAACTCGAACTTCAGAATTTCTCAAGCAATAGATTTGAAATCCTGAGAACAAAGTTCCCCTGGCCAGGTTCCAAGGTGGGCAAGACTTCTCTTTGCAGTTCTTTTTCCTGCTCACCTACTGTTCCCACAGGAGTGTCTGGGTTAGGAGCAGGTCTAACCCTGAGATGGGTCACAAGAAGTCTCAGAAAGAAACGTCTCAACCGACAATCTTCAAAGTATCACAAGAGCAGTTTTTTAAAAATGTAAAGTTGTCTAAGGACTTGAATAGACATTTCTCCCAAGAAGATACACAGATGACCAGAAAGCACATGAAAAGGCGCTCAACATCATTAGGGAAATAAATGCAAATGAAACCCATAACGAGACACCACGTCACACCCACCAGGATGGCTATTATAAAAAAGAGAAAGAAAGTAACAAGTGTTGGTGAGGATGTGGAAAAATTGGAATGCTTGTGTACTGCTGGTAGAAATGTAACATAGTGCAACCACTGTGGAAAACAGTATGGCAGTTCCTCAAAGAATTAAACAGAATTACCATATGATCCAGCAACTCATTTCTGGGTGTATACACAAAAGAATTGAAAGCAGGGTCTCAAAGAGATATTTGTATACCCATATTCACAGTAGCATTATCCATAATGCTAAAATGTGTCTACTGACTAATGAATGGATAGGCAACACGTGGCGTATACATACCGTGAAATAGCATTCAGCCTTAAAATGGAAGGAAATTCTGCAATGTTCCACAATATGGGCAAAACTTGAAGACATCACGCTGAGTGAAATTAGCCAGTTACAAAAGGACAAATACTCTATGACTCCATTAATATGAGGTACCTAGAATAGTCGAATTCATAGACAGAAAGTAGAAGGGTGGTTGCCAGCGGCTGGGGGAGGGGGAATGAGGAATTGGTGTTTAATGAATACAGAGTTTCAGTTGGGGAAATTCTAGAGATGGATGGTGGTGATGGCTGCAGAACAACGGGAATGTACTTATTGCCACAGAACTGTACACTTAAAAGTGGTTAAAATAGTAAATTTTTATATTATGTATATTTTATTAATACCACAAGTTAAAAATAAAGTTGCCTGAGAGAAGACTGCAAAGCAGATGCATTTCAGTGTAACCTCTACCCTACCCCTTGGGGTCCTTCTCAGTCTCAGAAGAAACTGAGACTTCAAGGTTGGGGTGGGAAGGAAGAAACCTAGCTTTTAAAAAGTTCTTTAGCCTCTAATGGGAATGGGAAGAAAAGAATAAGGGCTTCAAAAGTTTGGAATCCTAAGACACCCCTGGGTGAGGACATCTCTTGCCAGTCTCTGCTGAGCAGGAACCAGCTCCTCTGTCCTTTCGCAGGAGGAAAGGTCTGGAAACAGCTGTGTGTGCTTATAATTGTGTACACACCTCCATCACGTACACATGGGTACACGCACACACACTCGCCCAGGGTTGGTGTCTCTTAAGGAAAGAAAGAAGCTAGTCAAACCATCCTGTGGGCTTTAGGAGCTGGGGCAGGTGGCTTTGTTAGCCTGCATGGCCCGCCTCCCTAGCCATACCCACTCTCTGCTGTGGGGCCTCAGCCATAAGGGCTGATGGCAGAGCAGATCTGCAGCCAGAAACCCCTCTCGGCTCTTGGTACTCCCTGCAAGAGGGGGAGGGGACCTCATGCCCTGAGAGAGGCACAGCTGAACAGCTAGTGGCTGAAAAGCTTTGCGGAGGAATTGCAACCTGTCAGCGATAAGCTCAGTCCATCCCCCCCATCTCTGACATCGGCAGGGCCAGCACTTTGTTATCAGTGATGAGCCCAGGCTCCAACAAATGCTGACCCAGGCCTTCTGCTCTGGGTCAGGGGTCCCCCTGGCCAGGGCCTGAGGTAATTGTGGAGACCTGCAGCACAGGAGATAAGGGCAATTGCACCTGGACTTTGGTTGGGGTGTCCTGGAGGCTGCAGGCAGGCAGCCCAGCTGGCAATGTGGCAGGATCCCCTTCTGCGTGTGCCACCACCGTGCTCTGGGGCTGGATGTGTCCACATCCCTGTGGGTCCCCCTGGAGGGACCTCAGAGCTCCCTGGAGGATCATCTCAGCTCTTCCTTGCTACAGCATTGCTTTTCAACTCTTGTCTGCCCATCCAGGAATCCTTACCGCCTTGCAGGTGTCGTGCCTGAGAGCACTCCTCGATAAACCTGCACACAAACCTCAGCCTCAGAGTGTGTTTTTCAGGGAACCTGTCCTATGACAGTAGAGCCAGGAAAGATCCAGGAATAGACTCTAAAATGAAGTTTTGGCACTGGAACACCTGGGGCCACCTGGCAATGACCTCAGGCACGTACTTGTAGTTGTGGCATAATTGCTAACATTTTCCCAGGTGGTAAACTATGTTGGGATAGTGGTAGAAGGGATTGCACTGGTGCATGCTGGGCGCTGTACACTGTGTGGTGTGCTTACTCTGCTAGTTTGAGCCTGGAGGAAAGTTCCCATTGGCAGAAAGTCCTGCCCCTGTAACGCTTGGTTTCCTGAAAGATGAGGGGGTGGGACCAACTGATTGGGCAAGCTGAGTCACCGAGTCCCTTCCAGCTCTTGCGTCCTACAAGAGCCCGTGGACTAGTGATGGGGTTTGGGTGAGACAGTGTTATGGAGCCGAGAGCGTGAATGAGCGAGGGGTGAGGGGTGGAGGGTCCCCACCTTGCCTGAAGCAGGGCTTTGATCTTTGGCTCAGGTCCCCTGTCTGCAGCTCTGAGCTTCTGCCCCCCAGCTCTTCCCCAGGCTGCTGGGTTCTGATGCCAGTGTAACTGTAGACCAGCTCAAACTGGTCCTATCCTGTTTAACAAGATCTGGAACCAAAGTTTAAAACCTTGGAGACACCACTCACGAGTAACACTTGTGAGCCCTTAAACTGTTACTCTTAAAAACCCTGCCCTGAACCCTGGATCAGGAAGACAGATTCGAGCCTCCTGTCTTCTTGCCATTAGACTCACAAATACAGCTCCTTTCTTTTCTCAAAAGTCCGTGCTGTAATACTGGTTTCTAAGTGCCGTGGGCAGTGCACTCGTTTGGTAAAAACTGGACACCTGTAGTTGACCCCGCTGAGCTTGGGTGTTTGTCCACTTCACTCAGGATGACGATGGCCTCAGACTTCCCTTTCCTTCTCCCATGTCTACTCACAGCCTGGCAGAAAGTTGCAGGCTCAGGGTCACAGGCAGTTGCAAAAGTTGCAGAGGACAGAACCACAGGCATGTTTCTGGTCTGCGGTTCTGTGAGTTTGAAGTCCGGGCTTGGCCTGGGCAGGCAGGGGCCTCACTCCATACATCCCCTCCAAAGGACTGTGTGGACACTTGGCACACCTTTTATTCATGCCTCCCAACCAGCCCAGGAGGCAGACACTCAGGAGGAAAAAAATGGAGATTCCGAAGGCTTAAATGGCTTCTGGAAGGTCCCACAACTCATGGTCGAGCCACATCGGCATCCAGGACTGGGTAGCTCCAAGCCTGCCTCCCGCCTCAGCCATGCTTTACCTCCTCCTTGGGGCCACTCAAATTTTCTCGGCCAGAGCCAAGAGGATGTGAGACATTGGGACTGTAATCGGGACGGTGGAAGGTTTTATTGCTTGTTTATTTATTCATTCCAAAGTGAAAATGATTAGAAATGTAGAATGCTTTAAAATTCAAAATACAGAATTTAAAGAACAAAGTAAAAATTACCCTTAAATTCCACCAACTAAAGATAGTCACTGTTAGCAGTTTGGTGAACAGATTTCCAGACAGCCGTGTGTGTGTGTGTGTGTGTGTGTGTGTGTGTGATTTTATGATAATGGGATCATATACTGTTTCATAACCTGCTCTTTCTACTCAACAATATGTCATGGAAATCTTTCTACATCAGTAAGTATAGTTCTAGCTTTCATTTATTGACTCTATATTATCCATTGTATTCCCTTGTAAATGATAGCATACATCATCTTTTATTTTCCAAACCCAATACTGCTGGGCATTTAGATTCTTTCCGTATTTTACTATCACAAAAACTCTCGGGTGAACATTATTACACCTCTGTTTTGGCCATTTATCACCTACTGCCTAGGGCACATTTTAGCGGGCTGATCTTAAAAATTCCACAGCCATGGCCTTACACTGATGCTTCATTCCAGAAGCAGATTCTTGTTTTTCAGGGGCTCCTCCCTGAGGGTTCAGTGGCCTTCATTCCAGGTGCCCTCATGGCAGGTCAGCAGAGACACACACTCGGGGATACAGCTTTTTCCTTGGGCTGTTCTGGGTAAGAGGCAGGTATGAGACTTTGCCCCCAAGTTGTGAGATTTTTAAGTCCAAAGACATGACCAGCCCACATGAATCAGTCCTGCCGGAGTCTGGTGGGGCTTGCAGACGGTCTGCAACTCTGGGAAGGGCTTGGCTTTGCCTATCAGGAGACTGATGGGCCAGGAGGGGCTAAAACAACTTGGACCAAAGGCTACCAGTGGGCTAGAGGGAGTCCCTGCCAGGCTGGAAGCCTGGGCTTGGGGCTGCATTGACTCATGCTTTTATTTATTCATTTATTCAGCAAGCGAGGTCTGTGGTAGAGGCTGGGTATGTGGAATCAAAGAAGACAAGGCTCAGAGTCGGTAGGGGAGAGGCCAGAGTCTGATAACTATAGAGCAACAGACAGTTCTCATGCACTTGGGTTGGGGGAGAAAGGCAAGGTCTGGGGGGTTATTGGGGGTAGACACTCCAGACTTTAGCCTATATCTTAGCCAGGCAAGGCTCGGTTACCAAAAGTGAGGGTAAGTTACCGAAATAAGGGTAACTTTCATTATGATTACAACTACTTCTCCTGCCCCAACACACACATAGCTTTTTACTAAGGGAAGAGACATAGTGAACCTTACTATTTTACTCTTTTCAAAGGCAAGGTTTCCTCTCTGCCCCTGCAGTGTGTCCCGAAGTCACATGTCAGTTTACTGGGGTACAGTGATTCCATCAAGAGATGGGCTTAGGAGAGTCGAGGAGGGTCGTCGGTCAGTTGGCAGAAAAGCGGACAGCAGGTTGCATGTCATGTGAATCCAGCCTCCAGTGAGACTATAGTGGCATGACTCCCATACCTATGGCTCCGTGGGTGTTCCTTTTTGGCCTAGCCATATCCTGCGTTCTTATGTGGGGAGCGGGAGCTGAGACCCCGCAGGCTGTCCCGTGTGACAGGGATGCTCAAAGGTTTACAGTGGGACTGAATTATTGCTGACACCTCCAATTCTATACTTTTGGATCTCTCTCTGAACATTAAAACACTGACCCCAGAATGTCACCCATTCCTAAAGTGACTTCCTGCCCCATGACTGAAATCCTCCCTTATGCCCAGCCCTGGAACTTTCAGCTGGGAACAGCTCTGGTTCTTGATTCTGAGCCACAGAAGCGGACCTGCTGGTCCATCCCACAGATGAAGAAACAGGCCTAGACAGGAGCCATGACTTTCCCCTGGCCTGATACAAAGGCCCAGCTTGTCCTCTTTCCTCTGTTACCACTTGTATCAGTTAGAAACACAGTTAGCTGAAACAACTGGAAACCAGATTAGCTGTCAAGGAATTGGATTAGATCAGTCCAAGCCTGGGGAGTGCCGCTCGACCCCCATGTTTCCATCTTTTTGTTCTGCTCTGCTCACCATGCTTTTTTTCTTCTTTTTCTGTGTGGTGTTGCGTCACACAACAAGACAGCTGCTCCATTTTCTAACTATTGTGTCTGCTTTCTGGGCAGAAGGGGGAAAGGCTATGCTACCTCAGTTTGTCCTTTAAAATGCCTACCTGAAATTTTTCCCCCCTTTTCTTCTGCCTCCCCCCCCCACTCCAGTTCAAGCTGTTGTTTCTCAGTCTAGTTGTGTAGGACACAGCTCCCTGGCCTATGCTGGTGTTAGGAGCCTTGCGCTCCCCTTGGCTGATGCAGTTGATTGCCAGTCGTAGGTGGGCTGCTCACAGCAGCTCGTAGCCAGCTGCCGGCCGCTCATGCTAGCCACCAGCCACTCATGGCAGCACATGGTAGCCCACAGCAGCACACAGAAGCCCACGGCAGCCCACGGCAGCACTCAGCATCTCACACTGGCTGCTGGCCACTCATGCTGGCCACCAGCCACTCACGCTGGCCAATGGCCGCTCATGACAGCACACAGTAGCCCACAGCAGCACACAGCAGCCCAAGGCAGCTCACGCCAACCTCCGGCTGCTCACAGCAGCCCAGCTTCAGGGCGAGCTGTTGTTCACAGTCTTAGCTGTAGAGGGCGCAGCTCACTGGCCCATGTAGGAATTGAACCCGCGACCTTGGAGTTAGGAGCATGGCACTCCAACCACCTGAGCCACCGGGCCGGCCCGCCTACAAGAAATTTATACCCTTTAACTTCTGCTTAGGTTTTATCAGCCAGAACTGGGCTGTCTAATCACCCATAGTGAATATTTTTAACCGGGCTCATTGCCATCCTGAACCACATTGGAGTTTGCTAGAAAGGAAAAAAGGGGGGAAGAATATTGAACGGTCACATGTAGAGTCTCCCATGAAGTTGAATGGATTGGGATTTGGGCTAAGAACACCCTGCTCAGTAAGTCACCAGGCCCTTCTCTTTATCCCCTAATGTCTCAAAGGTTGGCCATGGTAGAGAGTATAGATTTTTCTGGAGTTGGAAGTTTCTGAGGATATCAGAAGTTAGGAGGAGGAAGAGGGGTATTCTGACCAGATAGTTTCCTCATGCTAATCTTTGAGTCCTCACCTCTTTCTGAAAGCCCTACTGAGAAATTCGCAGTGGGAGGTACAAGGGCACAGGACCTGCAGGAGGAGAGAGCCACCATGCTGGGCAGGGGAGTGAATAGAAAAAAGAGAGTAAGTTCAGAATTCTGCCCCAGACTTTCAGCTACCTGCCAGGACCCTTGCCTGGGTGCTTTGGCACTGTCCTGCACATCCCACTGGTCCCCATGGACATGGCATAGAAGCCATGGTTATAGGCCTGTCTCTTCCTCCAGACTGGGTCCAGCTTCCTCTGTGAGGACCTTGTAACACTCTTCTCACCCAAGCCCTCCACCCACCTGCTGGGGCAGGCACATGTCGTGCTCTCATGGGATGTGAACTCATACCGTCTTTAACAGTGGTCTTCAAAAGTGAGGTGGCCTGATCAGCATCACCCAAGAATTTGCCAGAAATGCACATTCTCTGGCCCCAACTTAGTTCCATGGAATCAGAGACTCTGGGGGTGAGGCTCGGCATTGTGTTTAAGAAGCCCTCCAGGTGATTCTGATGTGAGCCCAAGGGTGAGAACCAGTGATGTATAATGACTTACAGGCTGTGAAACAGCTTCTGGGCTATTAGTGCCAACCCGAAGGCAGCTGGGAAAGGCAGAAATCAAAAAGAGCCCACCTGGCCGCGTTATGCTTCGGCACAGACCAGACAATAATCCTGTGAAGACTGACACTTTTGAGTCTAAGAATAACTGTTAGAGCTAGAAACTACTGAGAAGGCCTGCCTGGTGGCTCAGGCGGTTGTAGCTCCGTGCTCCTAATGCTGAAAGGCTGCTGGTTCGATTCCCACATGGGCCAGTGTCAGATGGCTCAGTTGGTTGGAGCGCATCCTCTCAACCACAAGGTTGCCGGTTGAACTCCCGCAAGGGATGGTGGGCTGCACCCCCTGCAACTCACAACAGGCAACTGGACTTGAAGCTGAGCTGCGCCCTCCACAACTTAGATTGAAAGGACAACAACTTGACTTGGAAAAAGTCCTGGAAGTACACACTGTTCCTCCATAAAGCCCTGTTCCCTTTCCCTCCCATCCTCCCAACCAAAAACAAAAACAAAAACAAAAACAAAAACTACTGAGAGACCATCCAAGTTTCCGTTTCACAGATTTGAGAAATGAGATTGAGACCGGAGAAAGTTTGTCCAAGTTGAATAGCAAAAGTAGAACTAGAATTCATGTTTCCTGAATCCTAGGTAAGCTATCTAATTTTTTTCCAATTTGAAATATCTTTAAAAAAAATTGTAGCATTTCTATCTATTGTGTGAATCTTTTACAAGAATGTGGTCCTAAGGAATCCATCCTCATGTAAAGAAAGCCCTGGGGAGGAGTCTGAAGGTGGCATTGATGCCTCGTCTGTGATGTGCTGTGTCGGCCAGGACGACCCGCCTGTATTTGTTAGGATGTAGTCATCTTCTCACTGTCCTTTCTTCTACCACATCAGCCCAAAGGCCTATCCAAATGAGACCAAATACAGGGGCAGTGGGCCGTAAACTTACTTCTTTGCATCTTTAGAGCCCTGAGAACAGGATTGTTAGAGCTGAACAGCTATGCACACAGCAGGGCAGCCCACCCCACCCATTTGTGGGGCCCAGGACAAGAATAGCAACAGAGGCCCAACTACCAGGTGGCTACAAATTTACAGTTACAAATCCAGCTCCCAAACGTAAATAAAATGTGTTCTACTTTGACAAATAAACCTTTATAAAGACTTGGCAGACTGGAATATGAGGTGCAGAGAGAACAGGCTCCTCCTACCCCACAGCCCACCCCTGTAGGGACCTGGCCCACGGGCAGATAATCTAGCAGGCAGTCAAGGTCTCCACGGGAATATTGCTTATCAGCCAGCCAGTTCTCTACGCTGGCCAGCAGTCAAGGTCTCTCGTCTTCTTGGGACGCTGTGTGCATGAGAGCAGGCCTGCAGGGCCTGCCAGGTGATTTCTCCCGCACAATGCTCTTTGTGTTGCTGTACCTACATAACCTTGCCTTCTCTGCCTGGGGGTGGATCACTACCCCTTCGGCTGGCTGCCACTGGAGACTCTCCCCAGTCTGTAAGTCTCAGTAAACCTGTGTCTCGCAGTCAGCCACCTGGTGTGTTCTTTGGGCTTGTGGCTTCTCAGGCACAAATCTTGTAACGACTCAGACTCAGTCTGAACACCCTCTCTCTTCCCATTCGAACTCCATCCCGTATTTTGAGGGGCTTGTGCATATGCAAGTGGACACTGTGGCCTGTTCATCAAGCTCCAACTATATCTCCTGCAAACAGCCACCTCTGACTACCCTGGGGAGGCAGGACCTGGAGGAGAGGGCTGTCCAAACCCTGGTAGCAGCCTCAGAAATGCTTGGGATAAGAATTTCAGGGGCAGGGTATATAAGATGGAGTATGGGCTCTGGGTGGACACACGCTTTCCCTGTGACTCCTCCCACTGGTGGTTAGAGGAGGGCTCCAGCAGAGGCTGCTGAGGGCTAGGGCTGCGTCTCAAACTGTGGTCCCTGGAGCAGCAGCATGGGCATCAGCTGGGAGCGGGTTAGAGCTGTAGACTCTTAGCCACGTTCCAGACCTACTGAATCAGAAGCAGCATCTGACAAGGTCTGGGGGATTCATGTGCACATCAAGGTTTGGAAAGCACTGCTCTAAAGCACAAAACCCAGGATCAGGGTCCCTCTTGCCCAAGTCTCGGGGTACTAAGACCAGGTATCAATAAATATTTGCTTGGGGCTGGCCTGGTGGCTCAGGCGGTTGGAGCTCCATGCTCCTAACTCCGAAGGCTGCCGGTTCTATTCCCACATGGGCCAGTGGGCTCTCAACCACAAGGTTGCCGGTTTAACTCCTCGAGTCCCACAAGGGATGGTGGGCTGTGCCCCCTGCAACTAACAATGGCAACTGGACCTGGAGCTGAGCTGCACCCTCCACAACTAAGATTGAAAGGACAACAACTTGACTTGGAAAAAGTCCTGGAAGTACACACTGTTCCCCAATACAGTCCTGTTCCCCTTTCCCAATAAAATCTTAAAAAAAAAAAAAAGTCCTGTAAAAAATAAATAAATATTTGCTCAATGAATGCCAAATATCACCTAAAACAGGCCTGAGAGCTGTTGGGGTGGCTGCCTGGCTCACAATGCTTCCATTTCCTCTTTCTCTGGGGCCTCAGTGGCCGAGTTTCAGCTGGGCACCCCGCTGCCGGCCTGAACTGCTTGACCCACACTGGGCCAATCAGATGATCTCTCTCAGGAATCTGAAACTTAAGCCCCCAAAACAAGCTCCTGGAGTAACAGCAGTAGTCGTAGTGAACGTCTTTCCTGCACCTGTGATGTGTCAAGCATGGTACTGAGTGTTTTATGTGGAGTATAATTTAATCTAATCTTCACAACATCACTAGGTGGGTATTATTATTCAGCTTATTTTTCAGATGAGGAAACGGGGCTCAGATGTTGAGTAACTCTCCCAAAGCTTCAAGGGGAGGGGGGCGGGCAGGGGCAGCAGCAGGCGAGCTAAGTGGCCGAAACTGCCATATGGTGGAGAGTCACTGTTATCAACATCTGCCGCCAGTTTCCCAGGCCACCTAGCTTCACGGTGATTGCGCTGACTGCCCAGATCTGGCCTGTGTGCTGTGGGGAATGAGACCCAGCTCTGTGATATGGCTGCAGTGAGTGCGGGAGGGTAGCCTGGGGGGTAGAGTGAAGGGCCGGAGTTGTGGGAGAGGGGTGTATGGAGAACCTCCACTCCCAGAGCGAGAGCAGGGCCCCGACCAAGACCAGCCTGGCCATCACACTTCAGGACAGGCCAGAGAGCACCTATTGTGAGGACTGTTGGAGATCTGACCTCCCTTTCCACTATTTCAGTGAGTTAGCAGCCAATTCGCCCAAGTCAACGTATGGGCAGCTTATTTTGGAGACACAGGGCAGGGGGTGTTGGGGGCGTTTGCATCTTCCTCTGTGTCTCATCCCCAGAGAAGTAGACACCCAAGAGGCTGAGGGGGTGGGGGCAGCGGGGATATGCCTGGGACCAGTCCAGATTGGAAAGGACAGTTGGGGGCCTGCCCGTCTGGAGGCCTAGACTGGTCCCGGACTCTGGGTCTCAGGGAACAGGGTTCTGAGTGGACGCTGCCATTCTGAGTGGGCAGGGGCGTGGCATGGGGCAGGTCATCCTCTGACCACCTAAGAGGACCAAACCAATCAGCAGGAGAAAGTTTCAAGAATCAGAGTTCAAGCCTCAGCAGGTGCAGGGTTGTTTGGCTTTATTGAAAAAACAAACCAACATCTTTTATGGGCACTAACACAGCGGTGGCCCCCTGCTGTCACTTGACAATCAAACGTCACACAGCACTCACACAGGTCACACCCTTGGTGGTTCACAGTGCAGGTGTCACACACCTGGGCGGAACCCTGCCTCGCAGTGGCCACACAGAAATACACTTCTCACTGCACACATCTCCCTTCACACAAATCAAACAATCATCAGGTCAGAGAAGAATCACTTGCTCCCTGCAGTGCAGAGGGTAGCAGAGGCCAGCGTTTTTTGGCCCCTCACAGCAGGGTGCGGGCTTGCCCAAGCATGGTGACCAGGACCCTCAGGATGGGTGACTACGGCCAGGATGCTGCCAGGGCCTCCTCTGCTGCTGAGAGATGGAAAGGATCCGTCCGAACGCCCACAGGTGGGGGCGCAGCACTGGGAACCCAGCTTGTCATCAGCATCCCGGAGGCCCCCCCGCAGCCTGGGATGCAAATAGCTCTAGGCCCACGCAGCTCCCAGTCTGCTGACGAGAGTGGCTTGCTCTTGTTACTTCTTTCTCGTTTTACTTTTTTCTGGGAGCAAAATTCAGAGTGAAAGCTGGCAGTTCTGGAAACTTTTTCTGGCTCCTCAGACAAGGGTGGCAGTAATGGAGTAGAGAGAGGATCCTCTTTAGGCACTTTCTGCTGACTCTCCTATGTACGAGACAGGAAGGAGGGACCCTTCTCCTGGAGTGAGTGGCCCTTGGGCCCACTTGATGTAGGGCTGGGTGAAGAGACCCCCTGCTCACGGGAGCTGGAGCTGCTCTCGGTACCTAACCCGTGTCTGTGGCTCCTCTGACAAAGAGAATGGCATCTCCCCGTTCCCAGCTCTGCAGAGGGCCCAGAGGGCTGGGCCACCTCCTGCTCCATGTCCTGAAGCCCTTTGGTCTGGAGGCAACTACTGCTGCTGCTAGATGTACAGGAGTGGCTGTGGAGTGGTGGGTGTCACACTGGGGGCAGGAGAAGAGGGTAATCTGAGACGGAGCCTCAGAGGAGGAAATGTAGGAGGGGACTCCTGCCGACAGAGCCTGGTGCAGCTGAATTCACTGAAAGGCAGGGCTTGTCCAGTTCTGAGGCCTGCCCTCCTTACAACAGACAGGATTTTAGAGCCCCAACACTGCACCAAGCCCCACACCTAGTAAAAATTCTTACTAAGAAGCATTTTCTTTGCCTGAGGACCCCTTAAGGATTTCAGCCTTGGACTCCCTGCCCTTGCCAGCCCAGCACAATCAGGGGTCCAGTGGCCTGGGCCAAATCAGCCACAGAAGACAAGGGCAAAGGCTGTGCCCAGCAGCTTCTCCTCCTTGGAGGGCCTGGCTGCAGCCTCATCTGGTGGATGCCTCCGTGGACAGACAGACGCAGTGTCCTCAGGAGGGAGCTGGACGGGAGAGCCTGGAGGACAGACGGAGCAGGGCTGGTGGGAGGTGCAGTGTCCATTCTCTGGAGGGGGAAGGGGGACTTACAGGGGAGGGGCCGATAGGCCTCGTCATCTCACCAGGCTCCCTTGAGTGGCTCCAGCAGAGAAGGCCATGTGGGAAGCCCGGGCTCAGCCCGTTTCCTTGGTAACTGGCCTTTTCCAAAACCAAGCCTGGTGAGGCCCCATGTGGTGGGAGCCTGCAGATTCGCAGGGAAGCGGTGGCAGCCTGTGGGTGGGCCGTGACTGGGAGGCTGGCCAGCACGCCTCAGGTAGCAGGGCGACAGGTGGTGCCTGGGAGGCAGAGGCTGGGTTCCAGCAGGAGAGACCTGCTCACGTCCAACTTGAAGTCAGGGGACTTTTCTTTAACATTCATCTTTATTCCACTTTGAAGCAATCACAGAAACTTCAGTGTTGAAATCACAGTTCTGAGGAGCTCCTTGGTTTCTCACGTGTCCTCCCCCCTTACATATTTCTCTCTGGACAGTGTTAGCTGGGTTTACTGAGGAGAACAGCCTTATTTATAGAGATTTCCGAGTAAGTGTCCATTCCAAGGGAGGGTGAGGCTTGCCCAGAGCTGCTTCAGAGGGAGGGCTGGAGGAGGAGGGCCGTGAGGGCCAGCGGGAGCGGGAGCAGGAGCAGGGAGGCCCTGGAAGCTGTGACCACTGAGGGACGAAACACAGACAGTAAATCACCTAGGCTGGCACTCACAGGCAGAACTTGATGGAATTCATTTCTGTGCACTAAATTCACCCCACTCCCTCTTTCTACCCTGCTACAAATTTTCATTCCCTTGGTTTCTTTACATATTCATTCCTTTCAAAATTATACTACGTGTATACTTATGCAGTTGCCTCATCCTTTCTGGAAGATTATTTTTAGCACTTATATTCATTATCCAGGTCTGTCTGGGTTACACAGCCAGTGTTTCTGCTGTAACTGCAGCCTTTCTGTTCAGACCCTCCCAAGACACTTCACCTTGATCATTTGTAACGACCCAGAGTACCCATCAGTTCACTCAAGGTTCACTCAAGGTGAAAGGCTCGAATGCAAGGGAATGTGGCAGGATGCCCGCTCTTCCTGGTTGGAGTGTGAACTGGCCCATCCAGGGCTCTCACAGCTGCCTGCCCAGCAGGCGGGGCCCTACCTGTGCCCGAGCACTGCTGAGACAGCATGCCTTCCAGAGCTGCCACGTAATCCAGGCCCAGCCAGTCGCGGTACGTGGTTTTGTCCCCCACAGGTACTGCCCGGATCGTGGCATCTTTGAAAAGCAGGTCTTGGCCATGATAGTCAGAGGAGTCGAACATTTTGAACCCATTCTTATTGTGGTCATCTCCAAACAGGTCCTGGAAGCACCACAAGCAGACATGCTTTTCATCCCGCTCACAAATTGTCACTCAGGGGCCACCTGCTATTCATTGCTTTACATATGATATGATGAACCAAACAGCAGGAATGTCAGGGCACCAAGACTCCGATTTGAAATCCTAAGTTTGACAACTGATTGACCTCTGTCGTCAAAGGGGATTTGGAGAAAGATATGCTTAAGCTACCATAGTAAGGAGTAAAGCGACTGTCAGTCTTTTGGGGATACTCAAGGATCCATTTGAGGATCTGATGAAAGCTATCAGCCTTCTCCCTAGCAAAATGCACATTCACACAGGGTCCTTCCCCCATGTCACGTCACAGGGTCAAGGGAGAAGGAGGGCGGAGGGGAGACTGGGTGGGTTAGAAATCAAGGACTCCATTGTCAGACAGCCTGGGTTCAAATTCTAGATGCATTTTGAAAGTGCAGCCAGCAGGATTTGCTGATGGATTGGATGTCGAGCATGAGAGGAAGACTGGTGTCCAAGACAACTCCTGAGGAAATGGAAAGCTGAAGTCACTCCTCACTGAGGAGGACTCAGGGAAGGAAAGCACCTGAACTTGGTCTAGTTCAGTGTGAGATGCCTGTTAGAAAAACCAGCTGAAATGTCAAGTTGTTAAAGATGCAAGTTTGAGACTTGGGTGGATGGCAGCAGGGCTGAAGATGTACACTTAGGAGCCATCAGTATATAGATGGCAGTTAAGGACGTGGGACTGGATGAGATCCATAGGGGGGTAGGTACGGCAGAGACGAGGGTTTAGGAATGAACCTAGGGCACTGCAGCGGTTGTAGGCTGGGGAAATGAGGAGAAACCGTCAGAGGAGACTGGGAGGAGTGGCTGAGAAAAATGGGTCTCTGTCCCCTTGCCCAGGGCAGTTTCCGGGCCCTGGTGGAAGCGGGTCTAGAATAGTCTCCATCCTTAAGAGAGATCAGAAGAAGGCTCCAGAGCAGAGAGAATCTTTGAAGGAGTTTGCTGTAAAGGGCAGTGGGATTATAACTACAAGAGGATGTGAGACCAAGAGGTTGCTTTTTTCGTTTGTTTTTTTTTATAGATGGTAGAAATAACAGCATGAGAATGGTCCAGCTGAGAAGGGAAAATTAATAATGCAGGAGACAGAGGGGAGAGTGGTCGGAGGGATGTCCTTGGCTAAGTGAAAAAAAATCATAGAATTTTGCCCCAGGCATTTGCAGTTTCTCCTGAGGTCTGCTCCAGGTAGACGGAGGGGCCCTGGGGGCTTGGCTCACCTCTACTGCCCATCCCCCGATGCTGTAGTCCTGCCCTGGCTCACCTGGGCCTTGTCCAGCAGTCCAAACACAGTGAAGATGTTGGTGTCTGGCCGGACCATGACGGCATGAGATGGTATCTGTGCCAGGTTGCAGGCTGCGAACTGGGACACCTCGGCCCGAGCCCCGTTGGGACATAGCAGCTCATAGTCCTCTGACCTGAGCTCAGCAGCCCAGGGCTCAGAATTGTGGCCTGAGGGGTGTAGCACATGGAGAGGGAGGAATAGAGTGAGGCTGCTCTCTTCCTGAATCCCCAAAGCCTTGACTGGGGAGAGGGGGCAATGTCTGGCCAGCTCCCCAGCGCTCTCCATTCTCCCATTGCTCTGCTCTGTTACCAGGATGAGACAGCCCAGCTGGGCTTACGGTGCTGGCAGGAGCTACTGTTCGTAGGGACTGGGGAGGACCTACAACGTGACAGGCATTTTACAAGCACTGCTCCATCCTCACAACAGCAACGCAAGGCAGGTACGATCACCCCCATTTTACAGGTGAAAAAACCGAGGCTCTGAATCACTTCCAGGCAAAGAACCCCATTTGAGTATTACAGGTCTCAGGCCTGAGAGTGGGTTGAGTGACCTCCTCCCCTAATGGCTGATCTTCTCAGACTGGAAGGGGTATAACACTATTTGCGGACCAGTGAGAGGCAGTTCCAGGTCCCTGGCTTGCAAAGAATCTCATTCAGTCGGTCTAGAGTGGGGCCCAGGAACCTGCATTTAAAGCAGCTTTCCAGTGATTCTGGAGAGGGTGGTTGATCCAAGGGCTTCCTGAGAAACACTACCCTTGGGAGTCATTGTTTTTGTGTCTCATCTATTCACTTAGTATCCACCTTCTTCCCATTTCCAGAAGGAACTCCAGGTGGGCCCATGAGTAGAGATAAAATTAGAGGAATAAGCAGCCCTGGAAAATGTGTGTCTCATTGCAGGGCCTCCCCAAACACCGAGAGCACTGGGACCTGGCAGCGCTCACAGGCTCCTGCAGGAGCACTCAGCTTCCTGCTCCTGGGGGATGATCCCCAGTGTTCTTTGTGGGACGTTGGCAGGGGACAGGAACCGGCAACAGGGCCTGGAGCCCTCCCCAGCTCATTGGCAGCCTCGGTGACCTTCATAGGCAGGTGGGATCTGAGTTTTGAAATACTAACTGATTTCCCCCCCTGTACGTCTTGCTTCCCCTTCATCAATCTCCACTTCCTCTTGGGGCCACATTATACCTTTCTGCACTGAGTTTCTGGGCAGGGATGTGTTAGGACAGAGTGGAGAAGACCGTGCCTCCAGTGTTTGGGGTTCAAAGCCTGGGGGTAGGCAGGTTATACAGAAAGTACAAACGATAGGTGTTGGAGGGAAACAGGCTCCAGTCTCCAGAATGGACAGATTCCCTGACAGATGGAGAATGGAGGGGGAGGCGGGTGAAGCGTACTAAAAGGCCCTGCACCCCAACACGACCCCAGGTGTGGGCTAGGGCGTCCTGGGGCACAGAGTTACTGAGCTGTTTTTCCCAAGTGAAGTCCAGGAACTGTGATTCGAGAGAAGAACCGCCCACGTGACGTGAATGAGGCTGTGTCCTGTTTCTCGTGGCCTAGGGGCTGCAGAGTGATTTCCCTGCATGTGGCATTGACCTGCCAGGACCGAAGACCAGATGCTGATGTGAACTGATGACCCTGTGGAGAAAGGCCCCTGCCACCCCCACCTACACACCTTGGTACCACATAAATGCCCCACAAGGGGTGTCTCCACATTGATTGAGCTTGAGTTTCCACCATTTCGATGGAATGGGGATTTGGACTCCAGACCAGTAAAGGCTGTGTGTGTCCTGCACACCTGGACGTTTGGCCAGATGTCTGTTCTTACCATGAGGCTCTTGGGGCCCCAGGGACCCCCAAGTGGCAGAGCTTTGTAGACTCAGTCTTTCCCACTGCTGCGTTGTCGCCAATCCTAGCAACATCTGGTGCCTAGATCGTATTGGGGAACAGGCCCCTCGCCAGAATCGGGCCCCGCCCTGGCCCAAGTCCCCCTTACGTACCATCTGTGTTGTCAAAGACGGTCGTGTGCTTGACGAAGGCGAGGTCCCCTGCATTCTCAGCCAGGCACCTGCCACACAAGAGGCCAAGGCAGGTGTTGGCTGGAGGGTCCCAGCCTCTGTGCCCGGCTCCAAGCCCTCCCCCCCACCCCTCGCCAGCCCCCCGGAGTACCTGAAGGCACCACTGTAGCCGAAGTACCTCTCCTGGCTGTTGCCCACGCACTGGTTGCGGCCTTGCTCATCCCCCACGCACAGCGCACACAGTGAGGACGGGTAGTGCTTGGGGTTGTTCACCGGCGCGCAGCTGGCGCTGAAAAACTCGCTCACCGCTGGGGCGGAGGGGAGGGGCTGTGTTGAGGGGCTGGCCCAGAGAGGGCAGGCAGGGCGGAGACCGGAGGGCTGCTTCCCCTCGGATCTGTCCGCCCTGCCTGGCCCCGCGGCTCAAGGCCACCTACTTGCTCCACTGCCCACCCAGTTCAGTGGCACACCTCCTCCTGTGAGAATTGCATGTATGAGGGGATACAGAGGTTGTGTAGACACAGAAAGCCCATGGACAACTTCTGGTAAGGGGTCACCTAACCTGCCCTTGAACTCCCTCAGGGATGGGGACCTCACTACCTCATAAGCTCTTCTGTTCCAGTCAAAGCACCTGCCCAGTTGTCTGGGAGTTGGGAGCAGCCAATCTGAACAACCTCTGTGTGCTTGCGTAGGTGGTTAGAAAAAATGAGTATTCTTTCCTGAGGTGCCAGGCAGGACAGAGGTGTCCGTGCTGTCAGCCCAGGATCTTGCCAGCTTCCTCCTGCCTCCCTTTCACCATGAATGTGCATAATTTCACACATGGGAGGGCCCATGGATGGCATATGGTGGGTGCTTGGTAAAAGTGTCTTCTTCAGCACTTACACAGACGGCTGGCCACTTTCCATGTCCTCCCGCCGCCCAGGGCTGCTGGGGGATGGGGACAGCCCAGGCCTGCGTGGTGATACAGCAGGTCCAGAGCCTGTGCTCCCCATGCCCACTGGAACCACTTCCACGCTGGGTGAGTAAGTGGTGAGGGGCACCATGGCACCACAGAACCACCAGATAGATACCCTGACTCTCATGGTGTGGCCAAGAGTATTTCCCAGCCTTCCCCAAAGCAAGGATCACGTCAAGGAGGAAAAGGAAAACTCCCGGGCTGCCTTCTCTGGGCTCCTCCTGGGAGTGGTCTCCAAACCCAGCCAACCCCAAGGAAGAGTTTCTGAGTTTGTGTTCCCTTGGAGGGTGGCACCTGTGAGGACGTCGCAGTCCTTGGGCTGGATGAAGCCCCTCTGCACGAGGGCACCCACAGGGATGTCCCAGCCAGCGGGGCTGCCAAAGGCCGAGTGGCAGGAGCGCTTGCCCTGCAGCTCATCCAGGGTGAAGGCATAGGAGCTGTTCCGCTTCACCAGGGCTACCACGAAGTACGAGTTGCTTCTATCCTCCGCTGGGGGAAGGAGACAGCAGTGAGGTCCCCCAGCAGGGCAAGAACCAGGGCACATCCCAGGGGTCCCATCTTCCCTCACCCTTCCCCTCCTGCTATTTTCCACCCCTGAGCTGTGGTCCTGCCCCTGCCTGTCTGTGTGTGGCCTGCAAAGCCCAAAGTGCTTACTCTTTGACCCTTTACAGAAAGTTTGCTGACTCCTGCCAGACTTTCAATGGCTGGATGGAAACACTGAGGCCTGGGCCAGGACAGGCTCTCCTGTGACAGCCAGCAGGCAGCCCAGGGACAGAGGAACTGAGGGAGAGCTGGAGCTTTTGAGAACGGCCGAGGGGGCCATGTGTATATATACACCTCCCCCTGCACTCACCGGCGTAGTGCTCTCCCGCCGCTGGGACCAGGCCATAAGTCTTTCCTGCCATGTAAATATCCTCACCCCTCAGAGTCACAGCGTCAATTTGCCCAGCCTGCAGGGGTGGGGGGGCAGAAAGAGCAGCCAGGCTAGGGTGGGCTCCAGGATGGTTCTAGGTGTCGGGATCTGATGGAGGTACCAGTGCTGGGTCTCTCGGGGACTCTGGCCTCAGGCTCCCTTCCCCTGAGGATGCCATCCTGCCCCATTGGCTCCTTCCTGTCTTTGTGAAGATGTACAGGCAAGAGGGCCACCTGGAGGTCCCGAGGCCTGAAACCCACTACTACCAGCACCCCCATGCATGGTGCCCATTTCATTCTTCAGAAAATGTTTTCTGAGGGTCTCCTGTTGTCAGGAGATGGTCTCCTGGTGCTGAGTGCCTCCTGAGCAGAACCTAGGATGGTCACCGCCCTCATGTTTGGCATGGGGTCTCTCCATGGATTGCCAGTCCTCAGAGGTCTGGGACACTGTACTGTACCCTCCATACCTGGCCAAGAGCTGGCACATAGCATGCGTGCAAGACATATTTGTTGAATATATGTGCAAATGGATGAAAGAGCAGGTTCTAAAAGGAAGCAGTCTCACGGCCTGTGGAGGAGGTTCCAGGGCTGAGTGATAAAGCTGAGGCAGAGTGGACACTCTTCAGAGGCTGTGGCCCCTGGGCACCACCAACAAAAGAGCTCCTTAACCATCAGGCCCCACTTACGTGCCCCTGAGAAACAGGAGGGGAGGAGTCCCGGAGCCAGGGCTTCCCAGGACACCTGTGGCCCCAGTAGGACCTCATTCCTGACAGTAGAGCCCGGGGCTGCCTCCGAGTCCTGGCCGCCGTCTCCAGTCAGAGAAGCAGCAGAGAACTAAATGGGCCTCTGAGACCAGGACAAGTGCTTTTAACTACAGGTGGCAGGCATATTAATGGATGCCGAATCTATTTAATGGGCCATGACACACTTAAAAACAAAACAAAACTCGATAGACTAGAACAGAAACTATCAGCGTGCATTACACTTACTAAGGGGAAGTACATAACTCCCTGTATAAAGAAGTTTCTTACATATTTATATCTGAAAGATAAGCTTTTGTGTATTAGACTGTGATTGATGTAAAATGTATTTCTGACTGAGGTTTGCTGTCAAAATGTTTAACAATGATCCAAGCCTCACCGCTACGAGTATTATGCACAAGGGGAAACTGAGACGCAGAAAGGAGAAGGGGCTCGCCTAAGGCCACAGGTCGGCTGGTGCCAAGCTGGGTCAGCCTCACGCTCCTTCTGCTCCTGGCCACTCACTCAGGGAGTGGTCCCCGGGCTCCCCTCTGCCCTGTTCCCTAGGGTGGGTGGCTGGTCCCTGTGGGTCCTTCCTCTTCCCCTTTCTCTGTGGAATTGTCACAAGACACCTTCTCCTCCCCAGGTTGCCTGTATCCTCCACACCAGGTGGGGTAGGGGAAGGGTGGTAGTAAGGACCATCCTAGGCACTGCCACCGCCCGCCCACCTGGCTCGTCCTGCCCCTCCAGGCACGGTCCCCACCTGGATCCGTTCCATGCAGTGCTGCGGGGACTCGGCTGACACACACTGGATCTCTGGCTTGAGTCTCTGCCGGCTGAAGGCCACGGCCATGTCCCCACACTTTTGAATCTCGGGAGTGGACAGCACGCACCAGTGCAGGTAGTGGGGCAGCCCTGTGTGAGTGTGAACACATGGTCACTGCACACGCACCTGCTTTAGGAACGGCCCTGAGCACGGCCTGTGGGGTGGGAGCTGTGGGGGCTGGGACCTCAGTAGAAAGAGCCTGGAGTCAGACTCAAGAGAAATTCTGGCTCTTTCCCTCATTAGTTATAAAGGGGTAAGTTATTGAACAATCTGGTTCTCGTCCTCATATAGAAAGGGGATACTGTATCTCTTTCTTGGGGCTGTCAGGAGGCACGAGGCAAATCCTGGTGCCATGTATATAACTCAGCGTCCCACTACTTTCCTAGCTGTAGGTGGAGGACACATGGGGATGGGGGCCGGAGGCAGAAAGCCCCTTTGTAGGTGACTGCAGTGGTCCAGGCAAGAGACAATGCCTGAGCCAGGGCTGTGGCCATGGGGTGGAGAGAAGGAGGAGTGAGGCATTGTGGAGGGAAAATGACAGGACTTGATGACTTCGGTGTGCAGGGGTGAGGAGACCCTTCTCAAGACAGATCCGGGAGAGGCGGGGCTTCCAGGGAACAGTAGGCCATTGGACTCCAGAGATGCTTCCTCCTCAAACCAACAGATCAAAGCTAAGGGGGCAAACCTCCCGGGGTGGGTGTCTTCCCCCAGCCACCTAACCAGAACTCCATGTCATTCTTGCCGTGAGGTTAGGCTGGAGACGGTGGGAGAAGAGACTTACGGTTGGGGTCACAGAGGAGACCCTTCATGGCATGCAGGTACTCAGGGCCCAGCCATGCCTCATAGGTCTGTGTAGCAATGGGCACCAGCTCAGATGTGGCATCTTTGAATAGCAGGTTCTTCTGGCCATAGGCCTCAGAGCTGAACATCTGGAAGCTACTGTCCTCATGGCTGAACAGACGCTGTGTGTCAAGGGGTGGGGGCAGGGCCTGGTGAGGTGCTGCTGGGGCCACATCCTTGCCTCCCCCTTCAGCCACCACCTCCTTCTTCCTGTGCCCTCAGGCCAGGCACACATTCTGAGGACCAGGTGACACACCACCTGCACCACCTCCCCCTTCGTCTGTGCTCCCTCAGCGCATTCTGCCTTGTCACACTCAGCTTACTGGACACACGACTGGATGGTTTTGAGGATAAGCAACGGTGCAAAGCTAAAGCTGGTGTGCCCAGCAGTCAGACACTCGCTGCTCTTGTAAGCAGTGGTTTCAGCAAAATATTATTCACCATATTTAAGTCATGGTGTATTTTCACATTTATTGGTTTCATCATTTTGTTTATTCGCTCATATGTTTTGGTTTTCATTTTAAGAGCTACGAGTACCAGGAGCTTTCTCTGAGAGTATGAGTCCCTGGTCTCCCCTCTCTGGCCAACGCTCCTCACTGCCAGCTAGCACAGTCGGTCCCTCCTTACACTGACCTGACCTGAGGCTGGACAGCACAGAGGCCTGGTCCCCAGTGGGGTCTGTCCCAGTGGAGATTCTCTGGGTCCTGTCCCTCCTAGTCTGGCTAGCCTAGCCCCACGATGGCTCTAGCTCTGAGTTCCCACCCTGGTGAGAGATACGAAAGCCCAGCACCATTCCAGAAGCTGCGTGGGGCGCCCTGAACTCACCTGGCCTTCGTTGAGCAGCCGGAAGATGAGTCCCCCATCTGTGTCAGCCCGGACCACCACGGCGTGAGCAGGCACCCGGGCCAGGTGGCATTGCCTCCATTCGGTGATGTCAGCCCGGCTGCCATTGCGGCACAGCAGTTCGAAGTCCTGTGACAGCAGTGTCTGTCCCCAGGAGGGCAGCGTTTTTCCTGGGAAGATGGGAAGCCTGTGGTGAGCCAAATTCTGTCAGGGGGAGGTACTTGGGAAGGGCTCATGAGAGGGAGCCTGTGGAGAGGCGAGGGTGTCATGGGCCACAGACCCCTGGTGACAAGACTCTTCCAGGAGGTGAGAACCTGAACTTCACCAGGAGGTCAGAACCCAGAACAACACCAGGAGGTGAGAGCCAGAACTACACCAGGAGGTGAGAACCAGAACTATACCAGGAGGTGAGAACCGGAACTATACCAGGAGGTGAGAACCAGAACTTCACCAGGAGGTGAGAACCAGAACTACACCAGGAGGTGAGAGCCAGAACTACACCAGGAGGTGAGAGCCAGAACTATACCAGGAGGTGAGAACCAGAACTTCACCAGGAGGTGAGAACCAGAACTCAGAATGAAGAGGAGCTTGGTGGCTGCACCCTACAAGACCAGGTGTCTCAATAGACTGTGTTTATTTTCTTAAATTTTCTACCTTTCACCAATTCCTACTAATAAAATGGATATGAGGTACACAACACATATAAACAGAACTGTTTATTAAAGATAAAAAGAGTAAGAGAATAAGAGAAGCTTAGGGTGAGAGAGAGAAATGTACCAGGAGTACATTGCTGCCATCAGGTACTAAATTGATGCTGAGCAGAGGGCAGTGGGCAGGGGCCATGGTGGAAACAAACCTTGACAGAGTCCACCCAGATCTGTGTCCAGAGAGAAAAGGGAAACTCCCCGAAGCTTCGCCCACATATTAAGGCAATATTAATCCAGCTATTAATATTTTGGTATATTTCCTCCAAGTCCTTTTTTCTATTCTAGTTTTAATCATCTTTAATATGGTTCAGAGAATACTTGATAGGCAATCTTCATTTATCATTTTAAAGTATTTCCCCACATTATTGGAAACTTTCCATAAAGCTCATTTAGAATAGAAAACAAGATTTATTGGAAAGAGTGAATATTGGCACCAAATAGGACTATTAAGAAGACTAATTTTAAAATGAGGAGGATAAGCCTCTACTAGGAAATAGGAGGGGAAAAGATAAATTGTGGGTTCATGAAAACTCTGCTCACTCCAAAGCTATTTAAAAACAAATCCGAAAACCAAGAGAGTAATAGTTCGGAAAACTCCAGAAAGGTCATTTTTAATGAATGCATGATCACTTATAGCACTCTCAACAACTACTCAGTGTCATTCTCTCCCCACTCCCCAACTTTCTCTATTTTTAAACTGCTGCAAAATCCACCTGTGTGGGATCATTTGGCCTTCCCGTGGGACAAATGTATCACGTAGGTATTTCGATCTGCCATTCCTGTTTTCCATTGGTTAGGGACAATTAAAGTCGTGTTACTTCACTGCCTTAGACGTTTATGACAATTTCACTTTTTTCTCTTATCAATCTCTTTTCATGAGGATACTCTAAAAAATTACTTCCTTAGATTTCCTGAGATTACCATACAAAATTTGAAAGAGCCGATTTTAACCCAAAACATCCGTATTCTTTCTCCACCTTCCAAATTCTCATTTGCTAGACTGACTCATCTTGCGGCCCAAGTCCCTGCTGCTGGTTTTCATAGGATTGTCCTGCTCTGGAGACCATCCTTTGTGCCTCCTCCTTTTTTAGACATCTTTCTTTCTCTTTCTCAACTCTGGCTCATGTTGTTTGCATTCATGAATGTAAGACTACATCATGGAACTTCTGATTTAAAAGGCAAAGATTAACAAAAAAGATAATGAGTTTAAAAAGAGGACGATGATCAGACTATTTGGAACAGCCAAAACTATAGTGACAAACGTCTGGTTGGTGGTTGCCTGGGTGGGGTGGGGGTGGGGTTGACTAGAAGGAACTTCTGGGGTGAAGGGCCTGTCATGGTCACTATCTTGATTATGGTGGTGGTTATATAGCCGTATGTTTTTCGCAAAACTCATAGAACTATACTTGAAAAAGAGTGCATTTTGCTGTGTGTAAAGTATACAACAATTAAAAAAAATAAACGATTTTTTTATTTTTAAATAAAAAATAAAAAATAAACAATTAAAAAATAATTTGGATCCTTAGGCAAATCCAAATTAGGGGGCAGTCTATAAAATAAGTGGCACGATTCTTCAAACACGTCAATATCACACAGACACACACACTCACACACTCATACAAACACACACACACACACACACACACACACAGATTGAGAAACTGTTTAAAGGAAACTGATGAAACCAAACAACTAAATACCATGTGTGATCTTACATTAGGCTGTGGCCTGAAAAAAAATTGCTGCAAAAGACAGAATTGGGACAATTAGTGAATCTGGAATATGGACTGTAGATTAGATAATACTATTGTGTCAATGTTACATTTCCTTAATTTGGTAACTGTACTATGACTAGGTCCACCTCTTCTAGTTCTTAGGAGATACATACTGATGTATTAAAGGGGTATGATGCAGACAAATGTACTCTCAAATATTTCAGAAAGAACACATACATTTAGAAAGAATGATAAATCAATGTGGCAAATGCTAAGTCGGAATCTGGGTAAAGAATAAATAGGAGTTCTTTGAATTATTCTTGCAACTTTTCTAAAGCTCAGTTATTTCAAAATTAAAAGCAATTTACATGACAATGATGTCATGGACCAACACATAACACTGACCCATCTTTAAAAAGACCTCGTCCAGGGAGAGCTTCTTCAGGTAAAAGGAGAAAAATGCCAGGAAAGGAGGTAGATGAGAGCTAGTGCAGAGGTTGCAAACTTTTTTTCAAAAGCAGAACCCAATATTCAAGTGGAAACGAAACACAATACTGTATACAAATCAGGGCAGGTCAGAGCTGCTCACCGGACCCCTTGTCCGAAGAACAGTTTTAATATAGGGAAGGAGCATGAGAACTATTTTTACAGAAAAAGAAACTAAGAGGTTGGATTCCAAGGTTGCTGCCTATGTGCTCTGAGCCCCAGAACTCAGGCAGACATTCCTCAATGACAGAGCAATCTCTCTGGAAGACTAGAGATTCCATTACAACCATCCCTGCCATTAAGGTTAAGCCCACGGCAAATTAAACACAGGTTGTCTTTACAAGAGTTAAAAACAACCTGCCTCTATTCTTCTTGCATCTTACTGAAGTAAATGATAAACTTACCACTGTTCTTTGACCTTCCTTCCCCTCCATGCCAGTGAATTTTTCATGGAAGCAGAAAACACATAAACCCTGGCCCGGAGGAGAAGCGGTCTCCCTTCCACTAGCAATCAGAGGCCGCCACTCGCTATGGGGTGGCCTTTGTTTTTTAACTCTCTGCTAAATAAACTTTTACTTTAAACACTAGATCGGCTCACGTTTGAATTCTTTCCTGTGGGAAGCCAAGAACCCTCTTTTCTTTTCCTGCAGCAGTTTGAAGCCCCCTGCTGGGCCCCAGCCTTCCTTTCCTGCTGAGGCCAGCCCCTCTCGCTCACCGTCAGTGTTCTCCAGCACCGTGCTGTGCTTTACGAAGGCCACGTCCCCTGCCCCTTCTGCCAGGCACCTGTGGAGGAGAAGCCTGTGAGCCTGGGAGGAGCCGAGCCCTGAGCTCCCTGACCCCTGACTGTCTTCCACCCCTGGAGGCCGGCCTGGCCTGTGGGGTCTCGTGGTGGCCATGGGTTTCACAATCACGCAGTCCCAGGTTCCAGCTCTCCTGTTTGTGGGCTGCGTGGCTTTGCCACGTTGTGCATCATCTGCGAAGTGGGGATGATAAAGTGGTTCTTAGGGAGAGATTCCTGAGAATCTGTGTAGAGCCTGTGCTGCTGGGGCCTGAAAGGAGCAGGAGCTCCTATGGCAGCTGCTATCACTGGCAGCCTTAGTGCTCAGGGGCGTTTGGAGACGACTCTGTCCTGAGGAGGGGATTGGATCAGATCTTCTCATGCCGTACCAAAGCCCTGAGCGGAAGGGACCAGGACTGTATGTGTCCGCTACATGTCACTGCCCAGCGAGGGAGGCAGGTCGGGGCCTACTGGGCAAAGGGACTTCCTAGGTCCCCACAGCCAGCAGATAAGCAGGGATCGGACTGGGGCGATAACACCAGGAGAGGCAAAGTGGGCAACAGTCTCTGGCCTGGAAAACTGAGGACTGTTTTTCTCTCTGTGCCAAAAATGGCATTTACCCAGCTCACATCCTGGAGCGAGGGCATCAGCAGGCTCCCTGCTTCCAGATGGAAACAGTGAGGCCAGGGTGGTCAGAGGGACTTGGCAGGATTCCGTTTCAGCCCCCACAGGGCAGGTCTCCTCATTTGTGGACAGAGAGAAGTGCACCACAGCTGTGAGCCTCTCTTTGGGATCCATGGCGGGCTCTTATAAAGTACCAGGAACCAAGGAGTCCCTGCCACCCTTCCCCACCCCCACCACTCTCCCTGTTGCTCTGAGACACCAGAATAGGGACACGGGAGTGGCAAAAGGCTGTTTTGCCATTTTCTTCTCTCTAAGGCCAAACATGTTGACTTATGAGTAAACCCAGTCTGGCATATTCTGGTTTGATGTTTTTAAACCAACTAGGGCACATGAACTATATAAAGGGCACTTTGATGAGATGCCACGGGCATTGCCACTCCCCCAGGGCTCTCTCTGCCGAGGTGGTGTTTTCCCCCAGCTCCTGTGGTCTCAAAGCCTCTCCCCTGACTCAGCTCCACCGCAGCGCCAGCCCCGCCCAGGCCCCTCTCACCGGAAGGCCCCGCTGTAGTCGTAGTATCTCTCCAGGGGGCTCTTGTCACACACACCCTCCCCAGCAGAGTCGCCCCGGCAGAGGCGACAGAGGGACTCGGAGTAACTGGTCTCTCCTGCCCCGGGGACGCAGCTGCCCCCAAAATAGTCGCTGACAGCTGCGGAAAGGAGGCAGAGGGAGGTGAGTCAGCTGCAGGGCATCAGACTCCCTGTCCTGTCCCCTAGGGAGGCTTCAGGTCACTCATGCCCGATTGGATGGCTGGACTCCCCAGGGACGTAGCTGGATGCTTCAGGCTTCAGTCTGAGCAAAACTGGGGAATTGGATCTGATCAGTGATTTCCTAACTGGGGCCACAAAAGTGGCATTGTGGAGTGACTGTTATTCAAAAATGGCTCAGGGAAATAAAACATTTACCCCGAAATGGTCACATAGGCCAACTATCAACTAGATACTGTTCTCATTGAGGGTTTCATTTCAAAATCAGTATGGGTAATCAATATAAGCAGGTAAAGAAATAAATTATTACTTAATGAGTACAATTAACTTGATAGACAACACCTCTCAAAACACAGAGAGGGGAGGGAAACAGAGGAGAGGGAGGCGTGCTGTGTGAAGAGGTTGGTTCTGCATGGTTTCCGGGCCCGTGTCCACCCTCTTGGCAAATATTTACCCTGTGCCGAGGGAGCCACAGTGCCACACAGTGTGAGCAGCATGCCAGCTCTCACTGAGCCAGTCACGTCGTGCTCATCATCCAGCTAGATCAAGCTCTTCCTGGCAGAGTTCCCTTTCTTGGTCTTCTGTTTGCATTCTCCCAGGGGAGAAGATATTTAATAAATGTGCCGAGAGACTGATAAACCACCCAAACCTGGCCCCCATCTGGGAGGACATGGCTTTGTGCTGGTTTACACAGTGGTTGGGGCGGTATGGGGGCAGTGTATACGTGTGTCTGCGTGTGTACATGTGTGTACATGCATGCAAGTGTGTGCACAACAGTGAGGTGCCCACCGAGAGGTATGGAAGTTGAGCTCATAATAGCTACGGCTCCCTGCGGTAAGCACGTACCCTGTGCCACGCATTCTGCAAAAACGGTGTGTGAATTCCCTCACTGCTCCCAACCTCACAGCACTGTAGTTAATTTTCCCATTTTACAAGATGAGGAAACCGAAGTTCAAGGAGGTAGAGTAATCTCTCTGAGGGCAGGTCATGTTGAGCCTGGGTTTAACGCTACATCTATCTGACAGCAAAGTCAGGGCTTTAAAAGACTATTGCTTCTCCTGCAGGCTCTCCCAGCCCACACCCAGCCCAGAGCACTGGTCATCTGTGGAACAAACCAGGAGGCAGCACACTTGTGGAAAAGGAATTTGGGGACACCCCAAACTCTAGGTGTGATCCTAAGAGAGCAGTTTGAGAATATGGGTGTCATGTGTCAGGGGCCACCTCATTGCTGAATTGGAGAGACTGACAGAGCTGGGGGGCCAGCGGGTGACCAGGGAAAAAGCCCAAAGCATGAGAAGCAGGGCTCCTGCCCAGGCCGCCAGAATGAGGGCTTTGGGCTCTTAGCCAGGACCCTCAGGGCTTTGCCTCAGCCCTCACTCATTTTATTCTTAGGCTTCCCCTTTGGATAACTCTCAACTCTCCTCTACCGGCAACGCTCTGTCTGCATGAATGCCTGTTCTCACTACAGATGAATTAATCAGGAGCAGCGAGTCTCTGATTCTCCACCTGTGAGCGTTCTGGGTACAAGTCAGCAGCTTGTTTGGGTCGTGAAATTTCTGACCCTGTGAAGTTGAGGACACATTTCTGGAAATGGTGGCCTCCACCAGGTGTTCTTTGGCAATTCGCCATGTCCCAACATGGGCTGGGCCCTGTGCTTGGCTGTGCCGTGGGACACCGTGATGAGTGAGCAAGAGTCCAGTGCTCTGGAGGGGCCATCAAACAGAAACTAAAATGGTGGCAACACCAGGCTGGCCAGAGCAAAAGACAGGAGGGAGGGATACCACTGCTAGGTGTCCGGGAAGCCCCTGGGAAAGGCAGGACTGTGCTGTTCCTTAAAGTGCAAGAAGAAAGTGGGCCTGGAGGGAGGCTATCCTGTTGCGGGGAGAGCAGAAGCAGAAGTAAGGAGAGGGGAACCCAGAGCGCCTTCAGGAGAAGCCCCTGCCTGCCCGAAGCCCTCACCTTGAAACACATCGCAGCCCATCACCGAGAGGCGGCCGCTCTCCACCAGGTAGCCCACAGGCACATTCCAGCCCACGGTCCTGTTGATGCCAGTGTGGCAGGACTTCACGCCTTTCAGGGTGTTGATGGTCACATTGGAGCTTTTCTTGACCACAGCTACGGCGTAATAGGAGGTGCCAACCTCTAGAAGGAGGAGAGTAGAGGAGTGAGGGCAGCAAGGGAGAAGCCGTGCAAGAGACAGGCGCCTTGCCTGGGAAGGCTGTGGGAGAAGGGTGTGTGTGTGCGGTGTTCTGGTTACCGAGCGAGCAGGTGAGTGCAAGCCCTTCTCCAACCTCATGGGGTAGATATTATCTTGAGATATTATTTCATTAGTTAATTTCCCTCTTTTCCTTCCCAAGTCAGCTGTCACTTAGCTGGGTCTACATTTGTGCATGTTAGGGGAGCTCTGCAGCTGGACCAAAGCAGGAGTGGACCGCAAGTTTTATTTTCCAAAAGTAAAGGCCCTTTGGAGAACTTAGAAGGATTGAGGGAATGGTATCATGGTTATGGGAGGAAGAGTAGTTGGGAGGAGCAGGGGAAGTAGGGCAGGGGCTTCCCCCAGATTAGAAAACGTGATTTCCTAGGGTTGAGGGGAAGAGGGAGAGAGAGAGACGATGAGAGAGAGAGAGAACTAGTTAACAAGGTGGTTCCACATGACTCAAGACCCTGGATGGGGTGGGTGTGTGTGGGCGGAGCCTACAGCCTTGCTAAAGATTCCCCTGGGCCAAATGTGGCCCAGAAGGGGCTGTCTCCCCTATGGGGACTGATGACTAGAGGGCATCCCATCTCACACACACACACACACACACACACACACACACACACACACACACGAATGACAGCTCTGTGGTGGTAGGTGCCCACGATCAGAATAAAGTTGAGTTCTAGAAAACAGTGTCAGTGTTATTTTTTTCACACCTGAGTCTGGCCCCTGCCAACCTCAGCGTCTTTGTTTGGTCCCACCCTCTGACTCGCCCACTGTGTCTTTCTTTTTGGTTCCTTGATCACACCAAGCTCTTTCCCACCTGGGACCCTTGTCTGGGCTCATTTTGAATGTCACCTCCCAGAGAAGCCCTCCTGTCTGCTCTATTTCAATAGGTCCCCTCATACCCCCTATTTTCTCTCTAATGACATTCACTTTCTTCACAGCACCCACCATATGTGTAAGTACACTTTTGTGTGTGTTTATTTGTTTATTATCTGACTCCTGCTCTTTCAGGGCAGGAACTCTTTCACTTACTCTCTATGCTCAATAAATGTGTTGAATTAATGAAAGAGGAAGAGCTATGTTTGAGGCCCCCGAGGCAGGGATGTTTCTGGTCATTGAGTGGAAAGCCTGACTGGTTTGCAGGGCTGGACTGCATCCTATGTCATCCGACAGTCATTGATTCAACAAGCAACCAAGGAAGACCGTGTGCCGGGTACCCAAGATGAGACTCTGCGGTGGTGATGACGAAGAAAACAAGACAGAAGGGGACCTTAGCAGAGGGAGTGAATGCTCTGGGAAGCAGGAAAGAGAAGGGTGGGAAGGCTCAGGAGAGCTCCTTGGAGGTGACAACTGGGCTGTGACAGAGGCTAGATCTTGGACGAGAGGAGGTGCTGAGAGAGGTACAAAGGGCAGGATGGGCCCAAGGCATGTCTGGTGTGAGGTGAACAGACAGGGGCAAAGCAACTCACATTTTTGACAACATACCACGTGTTAGGGGGCTCATTTAGTCTGTGTGACAGGGCAGGGATCACTATCCCTGTCAAGGAACTGGAGGTTGTCCAAGGTCACAGAAGGGCCCCGGAAGGGGCAGAATGAGACTCATTCTTGTTCTGTGTGGCTCTGCAGCTCCAGGCCACCACTTCTTGCCTGGCCCCAGCCCTACTCCTGCTGCTTCTGACAGTGTCACTCAGGCGTGAGGAAGCTGGGCTTTACTGATGCTTCGTTCACCCCAGACAATCACACTCAGCGCTGCGCGAGGCACAGGGCGGCCCCTCAGGAAGAGCTCGTGGGGAAAGCTAAGGGGCTGCTGGGTTCCCCGTGAGGAAGAACAGATGCTGGGTAGCTCTCTGTCTCTGACAGCCCTGCTCTTGGGGAAGGGGGCACCAAAAGAGATTTAGGGGCCCTCTGAAGGTTTGTGTGGCCAGGACTCCAGGACTGCTCTGGGGACAGGGCTACGGAAGAGCTCGGGGCCTGCAGGGTTGGGCCAGGCCCAGGAAGCACACACTGCTGCGTGACTTCCTCTCCCCTCCCACCCCTCCCACCCCTCCTCCCCCTGGGCCTTCTGACCTTGATCATACACTTCACCCACCACGGGCTTCAGGCCGTGCTCCTTCCCCGCCTCATAAATGGCTCCTCCATCCAGAGTGATGGCGTCAGCCTCCTGGGCCTGTTGGGAACATGTGAGTCAGCCCCCTCCCTCTACCTCCCCCCCAGCCCGCCCCTCTCCGTGCCCACTCAGGGAGGAGCTCAGGGACACCCACCAGTCTGCCTAGGGCCCCAGGAAAAGCCCCAGAGGTCCACACTTGTCCTCTTGTCTGGCCCAGGCGCCCTGTTCTGGCTTAGCCTTGCAGGCCCCTCCCCCACCAGCCTAGGGGTTTCCCACTTTACCAGGCCCAAGGGGACAGCTCTCCTAGACCAAGGGCTTACCTTGTTTTGCTAGTTATGTTATTTGAAAAATAGTATTAATTGTATAGGACTTGTAATAGATGCACATAGTAAAAAAAAAAAAAAATCAGAGTTCAAAACGGTATGCAGTAAAAAGTGTCTCCCTCATCCTCGTTTCCTAGCCCCCTGCCTCCTGCAGACCTGTTTCTCAGCTTTTCTCTCTAAGATGCGGACTGAATCCCATACATGCCCTCTTCAGGTTTTTCCTTTTTATTTTAAAAAGACAAATGGCAGTATATTATCAGTGTGTTACGGGGTCCACGAATAGAATTATAGCTCCACCCTCACGGTGGGGCCGGACCCAAGCCTCTGGACCACCTGGGACCATGGTTAGATTAGGTCTTGGGAGCACATTAAAGGCTGAGCTAAAATGAAAACGCAGGCCCCCACTGTGCTCGCCCCTGTGGCTTCCCTCTGTACCACATCCTGCCCCTAAAGTCCCGCCTCTGAATATCGTCAGTGCCAGGTTAGCAGGTCTCCTGCCACTCAGAACTCTCCCCACCCACTCACCCACCCAGGACCTCTGGTCCCTAGTCCTCCTTCCTCAGAAACCACACGAGCCCCATTCTGGAAAACTCTGTGGCAGAGTGAGTAACCACCATGGGCCACTGAGGAGTCTGCTGCCTGGGCTCTCTGTGGTGGGGTGGGTAGTGCCCCCACTCTAGCAGGCGCCCTGTGGAAGGAAAACTCTGCCTCTCAGACCCCTTTCTCCCTGGCGCCCATCTGAGCAAGGCCCTCTCTGAGGCCTCCCAGTGCCTCGCCTGGGCCTGGTCAGGAAACAAGCTGGCCCTTGTTGCCTGGGAAACTCAGGAGATCCTATCGCCCAACCTGGCAGGGGGGACCTCAGGGCCTTTCCTGGTGAATGAAGTTGTTGTAAGCTCCCTCCTGAGTCAGAGCCCTCTTGTCTGGCAGGCGGTGGTAGCGGAAGGGAGAGGACTCACTGTGATGAGCTGGATACAGTGGTCGGCTGAGGTGCCCTGGACGCACCGCAGGGAGGGCTGGATCCCGGCTTCCTGGAAGGCCTTGCTCATGTCGCTGCATTTCTGCTGCTCCGGGTCCGAGATGGTGCACCACCGCACCTCCATCCCGCTGAGCACTGGGGGCAGGGGAGAGTGAGGCCCAGCTCTGCTGGCATCTCCAGCCCAAGCCCCCACTGTGGAGGGTGGCATCAGCAGCTCTGTGTGACCCAGTCCTCTGCAACAGCAGAGGCTTCCCCCTGGGAGGCACTGAGGCACAAAGAGGTGTCACAGACTAGAAGGGGTGGCTCACTGGCAGAGCTGTGCATGAGGCCATGCATGTCCCTGTGTCAGGGCAGGTGGGTGACGCAGAGCCCAGCCTTTAACAGAGGCGAGGAAGTGTCTCCCAGGCAGCAGCTTGGCTACCCTTACCCTCCCTACCATCCTGGAGCACACACAGCTGGGGGCCGGGGGTGCGGGGATGGAAGGAGCACGGGCTAGGGCGTCCTGCTGGCTCTGTGACGAGGCAAGTACCTGCCCCTCTTTGGGCCTCTGTGTCCTCCAAGAGGGTGATGGACTCAGTTCCTGGGCCTTCCTCATGAACTGAGCCATGAGACAGGGAAGTGGTTGTGGCTGCCCTGGAGGAGACGTACATCCTCTTGGAGCATCTGTGATTATGTCAGCTCAGGGGGCACACCCTCAGGGGGCACAGTGCCATGCCCCTGCCAAGGGGAGGCTGAGGGGTTAGCAGGCTGGCTTCAAGTTCCTAATCCCCCAGCTGATGACTTCAGGCAACTTACTTGACCTCTCTGAGACTGTTTCCTCATCTAAGAAAGCACATGAGGAAACCCACCTTCTGTGCTGTAAATAAACATATGTCGAGAGCTAGCACACACAGGTTCTCAGTGGACTTGCATTTAGGCCCCTCCTTCCCGTGGGGTCCTGTTGGGTTCCCTGATCTGACCAAGTCAGACTTCCAGAGAGCTCCCAGCCTGGGGACCTAGCAGAGTGGTGCCAGGGCTCCCTGAGGTTGATGCCTTTGCAGACCTGAGCCTGCCACTCACGCTTCCCAGCCAGGATTGCCAGGAAAGCCAAGGCTTTGGGTCCAGTTCCCGTCTCCCAGGGACCAGATTGCCCTCCTGCAGCCTGTGCTTCCCATGCCACCCCAGGGTCAAGCACGCCGGTTCGCACAGTCTCCCTTCCACGACCCTCCGCCTGCCCATCTCCATGGCAGCACTGGGGAATGTGGAACTGCCCTCCCCTCGCCCGCCTGTACTCCAAGACTGCACTCTGGTAGGCCAGACAACTGCAGAGTTCGGACCCGGGTGGCAGGTCCATTTTTATGTATCGCTGAGGTCAGAGCGATGAAGTGAACCCGTCCTGTCAACAGTGTTCCCCTCGCGATCCCTGCGAGCATCTCCCCGAGGTCCCTCCCACCTCACGTCTCACAGTCCCGGCCCTGACTCCCTTGGGAGGAGGGGGGTGCGGACCTAAGAAACCCCGTCTGCGCCCCCTCCTCCCTCCCTGCATCCTGCAGGGCGCCCTGGAAAGGTCTCCCGAGAAGACCTCTCGTGCCTCCCTCCCTCTCATCCCTCCTGATCTTCCGCCTCCCTCCCCCCGGGGCTCCGAAGTAGAACCATTCTGGCCCCCAAACCCTCTGGCTTCCACGCCCATTAAGAGCGTTCACCCTCCCGACGTCCTCGGGACACTCCAAGGCTCTCCCATCCATGCCTCTGTTCGCGCCTCTCCTTGGCGCGTCAGAAGGTCCGCTTTTTCAAGGCCAATCTCAATGCCGCTTCCTCCAAGAAGCCCTCCAGACATCCCAGTCTGCCCGGGTCCTCATCCGTGAAACACGGGTTCAGGGCACACTTCCCAGCCTCCGGGACCCTGCTCAACGGCGCTGGAGAGCTCCAGAACCTCCGCCCCGGCTCCTGCTCCCTCTGCCCGGCGGCAGGGCCTCACCAGTGCGCAGAGCCAGGAAGAGCCACAGAGCCACACTTGGGCCCCGCATGGCACGGTCTATATCTAGCTGGGGCCGGGTTGGGTTCCAGTTGTGTCTAGGTCTGGGTCCAAGTAGGTCAGCAGCAACAGGGGCTTTCTCCCTCCTTCCTCCGTGCACTGGCTCGCAGCTACTTAAGTGAGGCGGAGGCGTGCCTTGGCGGGGTCCACGCCCTTAGAACGTTCCCGCCTACCCCAGACTGGACACCTGGGCTGACCAGACTAGCTTTGGCCTTTTCTCTGGCGCCCCTTGCTGGAGCCTCGGCTGAGGGCCGATTCTAACGGCCGGCAGGGCTTTCTGGATCCCTGGCGCGCTCCTACCCTGGGCACGCACACTCAGCTGTCCCTGAGGGTATGGCATCTGTTCTCTGCTGCCTGATTCCCCTCAGCTCACAGGCTGTTCCAGGGCTCTCTCTCCTCAACAATCGCCTGGACTGCACGCATTCTCCCTTCTTCTCCTAGAAAGACCCCAACTATCATGTCCAGTTGGAGAGGGAAAAGCTCAGATTTGGAAGGAAGAAGAGGTCAGAGTCCAAGAGTCTGAGTTGGAAGGAAGCTCCAACGCCATCAGATCCATTTAGCAGCCTCTCTTCAAACTCACATTGCACCAAGGATCTGGGGAGAGAGATGAACCTTGTGGACAGGTCCTGGCTGGGGAGGAGCTAGCAGTGGGGCATTTCACAGTCTAGACAACTGCCTCTCCTTATATTTGAAGAGGGGAAATGACGCCCTAGGTTACACGTTTAGTCAGTGACAAAGCTGGAACTAGAACCCAGGTCCTCAGCAGAGCCTGGCTCATTTTGTCATGCTTTGGACAATGGAGAGAAGACCAAAAAGGAGGAGGAGGAAGCAGAAAAGTACAAAGAAGGAGATGAGAGGAGGAAGAGAATGAAGGTAAGGGAGGAAAGGATGGCTTGTCTATTTTTCTAAGCCAGTGGTTCCCAAAGTGTGGTCCCCAGACCAGCAGCAGCACAACCTGGTAACTTGTCAGGCCTACCTCTGACCCACTGAATCAAAACCTCTGGGAGTACGGTCAACAAGCTATGTTTTTGATTCTGGTGCACAGCCGAGTTTCAGAACCACTGTTCTATGTAGACCAGAACTGCAGTTCTCCATGTGTGTTGCGGATGTGGAGAATGGACTGCAGAAATTGTTACTGTCGTCTGCCTCCATTTATGGCCTCATCTTTTGTCATCACCCCCTCATGAGTTCCCAGGACTGAGAGATCCTTCCTGTCTTGGGTAGAGGACCCGTGTAGTAAGAACACTGAGTGAGAGAGAAGGCATCCCTGGGTCTGAGTTTGTCAATCCTTGAGCCTGCTCTGCTCCCCTGGGAAGGGAACCCTGGCTCCTCACATTGGCTCGTGAAACTGCTACTTCTTACAGAAGTTACAGGGCTTGGGCTTCAGGGTCCCTGAGCTCTACTTTCTTACCACTTACTCACTGTGTGCCATCGGCCATGTTCCTTTTCCTCTCTGGGCTTCAGTTTCCTCATCTGTAAAAGGTAGGTCATGATGGCTCTGATGTGCCATTCTTCTGCTAATAGCTGTCTGCTCTGGAGAATCTGAGGTGGACATGTGTGGTGCCAGCTGCTTTTCCATCCCCAGTCAGATCCACCAAGAGGAGGTACCTCTTTCCAGTTCATACATATGGACTAGCAGGTGGCCCTGACAGAGGGGCTATGGCCTGTCCTAAGAGGATGGAATAAATAAGTGTCCTTAGCAAACCTCACCCTCCTGACTGTGAGGATGAAAAGGCTCATTTTACTCCACGAGCAACCAGAAGGTATTGGCAGGATTTGTGTTCATTAAGTCATTCCTTTAGCAAAACTCCTGGTGACACTGATAAGGTGGCAGACAGCTGCAACCTAAGAGCTCCCTGAGCTCTTTCACAGAGAGGACATTTCCCTAACTCTCAGGAGTCACTCCTCAATTGTGACTCATCAGTGAACTTGCTGTCTCAGGGCCCCAAGGGCTTCTAGATCAGGCCCATCTGTCTGGCCTTCACATGTACATAGCTTTGCATTGATACCTGTGGGAATAAGGAGCTCTGCCTCAGCTTGAGCCTGGATCCTTTTTGAGGTGCAGGCATACGCGGGTATATCAGAGGAATGGGTGGGAGGCAATTATAATGAGCCAGTAATTTAATCCAGGAAAAGCCTCATAGAGCAGAAGTGCTAGGGATATTTGGGTCCCCATTCGGACCTCATGTTGAGGTGAGAGAGTATAAAAAATACAAGAACTGGTTTCCTCAACACTTCTGTAAGGTGTTGGGGCCTAAGTAACACTGCTTTGGGACCCTCTGACTCTATTCCATGATACGAAATACAAAGAGCTCTGCTTCACTCTGCCAAAAACACAGCCCTGGCTCTCCAAGGTTTCAGGGTACCCACCAGATGGAGTTTACGCATCAGGGAACTGAGGAACAGTAGCAGATGCTATAGGGTGGAGCACACTCAAGACAATCTCTGGGGGCTCAGAAAGAAGGTGGCGCCTTTGACAGGGAACCTGTACTGGTGGGTGGGGGCTGCAAATGAGCCAGCAAAACGTGGATGGACAATTCTTTTACCCAGAATCTTAGGAAAATTCCTACTTTTTCATTTCAACAAACCATGGTTGATATTTTTCTATTTCTATGGGCTGTAATGTCTCTGGCTATGAACATGTCCATACAGTTTTCATTCTGGGGGACACTTGGATGGGCTGGTATGCACAAAGAAAAGTAGGACTGTGGAATGTCTACAGCAGTAAATGTGTTATCAAAGGCTGTCACACTCTTACAGCGAGTCCTCACTTAATGTCGTTGGTAGGTTCTTGGAAACTGCAACTTTAAGGGAAAAGATGCATAATGAAATCAACTTACCATAGGCTAATTGTTACAAACAAGTGTTCCTAAGGCATATTTCTGGTCACAAAAACATCTTCAAACTTCTAAATAAAGATCCAAAGCACTTCTAATATTAAACATTGAAATGTGAGTTATACAGGTATTTAAGAAAGATGAATAAAAACAAGTAAGATAATTATTTTCCAATCCACTTAACTCCAGTTGAGGCCAGAGCCTATCCTGGCACCTTAGGGTGCAAGGTGGGACCCCACCCTGGACAGACTGCTTGTGGCAGGGCGCACTCACACACACCCACTCACTCAGATGGGGACGATTGAGACACAGCAGTTCACCTCATATGCGCACCTTAGGGATGTGGGAGGAAACCGACAGTAACATGGGAGAACATGCAAACTCAACACAGGCTGTAGCACCAGCAGGGAATTGATTTTTTTTATCAATGTTATACTAAAATGACATTATTCGAGGACCTGCTGTACTCCTGATGTCATTCACCATTAGCAAGGCAGGAATGTGCGTGACCAACAGCTACAAGAAGCACTGCAGAGGGTGTGGGAATAAGAGGTATAGCTGGGGAGGCAGGTGCTGGTAGACGATTTATTGACCACACATGTACTATGTTCCAGGAACTGTACTTCACAAGTTATTTTGGATTTAGGACCCATGAAGGTCACTGGGGAGAGCAGCACAATCCAAAATGCATTTTAGGAAAAGTCACCTGGTGGATGGCTGATCAGCAAGGGAGCCAATTAGAGGCTGGGAGATGGTTTAAGGAGTCACTGCAATAATCCAGGCCTGGGAGTGAGGGTGTGTTAGGGACCTGGATAAGAGTGATGACAGCGGAAATGACAGAACAATAAGGACCTTAGGGAAGACTCAATAGTATTAGCCACAGGTAGGAAAATAGTTAAAGGGTTAGTAAAGCTTTTCCTAGTAAGGGTGAGGAAGGTCAGACAAACTAGATCTGAACCAAACACTGACCTTTCAGAGGAAGAAAGGGATCTGTCATGAAGAAATACCTTCTCTAGTCTTAAATACCACTAGGGAAGTAGACATTTTTGATCAAATAACTCACAAGATTTAGAAAATTTTTTTGTAGAGATTCATAGTGTGGAACATATGGGACTTTGTCTTGTCTTTAGCTCTCCCATCTGTGAGGTAAATGAACCTAATTTTAGACAGCCTAAAGAAAGATTATATTACTCGTCTCATCTTTTCTTCCATCAGAAAATTCACTGTATGTTGTTTCACATGCTAATTGTTTTGTACACTGACTTCTATATAGTTAAAAAAAATCATTCTACTGTAATTAAAAACTGTCCAAATGAAATTGGTCATTAACGCTTGATTAGCAGAAATGGGGATGAATATATGCTCCACCTGAGTAGTTTATTCCTATTAGGGTAAACACCCGAGTACCCAAGGTGCAGTCTAGAGCCAATTTAAAGAAGTGATCTAATCTTTTTTTGGAAAGACTCATGTAAGAAATCAATTTATATTGTGGTAAGATTGGAACGACCAACAAGGCCGAGTGTGCTATCTGCACACACAAAGACAGTGTCAGCCAATCAATCAGGGGCAGCTTTCTGGGTCAACGATTCCTTCCCCTCAGTACACTGCACTAGAAATACATTTCTATTAATCACATATTAGTAATATTTAAGATGCAGAGAGGTTACCAACTAAAGAAAATCGGTAGTTAATAATTTATAAAAACAAACGACATGATATTTGCCAGATGGCAGGGGTTGAGGGGCTGGGTGAAAAAGGGGAAGGGATTAAGCAGTACAAATTGGCAGTTATAAAATAGTCACGGGGATGTAAAGTACGGCATAGGGAATATGGTCAATAATACGGTAATAACTATGTATGGTGCCAGGTGGGTACTAGTCTGGGGGATCACTTAGTAAATTTTATAAATGTCTAACCACTGTGCTCTATACCTGAAACTAATACAATATTGAATGTCAACTGTAATTGAAAACAAAAACCAAAAACTACAATCCTTTGGTGTTCAACAAGTAGATTTTCTTAAAAGATTGTCTCCATGGGCTGTTTTCTAAATTGTAAGGCTATTAGACAATCTCATGTTTAACAAATGGCTGTTTTCATTTGTTGCTCAGCCTATTTTCTTCTCATTTGATACTGTCCTAGACAGACTACTTTCACTTCCCTTAGGTCACCAGCAATGAGAGTCTGGCACCCGTTACCGGCACACCCAGCTATTGGATCATCTGATTGTTATTCCTGGGAATTTGAAATTCTAAAAGTCCTAAATTGCTTATTCTTGGAGTCTCCAACTTGAAGAACAAATTTATTCTATAAACAGGCTCTTGGGATCTATTATTCTGCATTTAAAATTTGTTTTAGGATGTTAGGCTCCTGTGCAAATGCCGAAAATGTGTGGCTGCTTACAGTAGAGATGGAGGTGGAGTAGGGGAGGGCCTGTCATGGCTGTCAGATCAGAAACCCATTTTTGATGCTTTTTGTTCCTACAGGCCTAGCGATGCAAAAAAAAAAAAAAAAAAAAAAAGTACAAAAATATAGTGGGATACGTACAGTGGAAACAACCCAAAAGTCCTTCAAGTAGTGAGTGGCTGAAAAAGTAGTATATTCATAAATGGAATACTACTCAGCAATGAAAAGTAACAAACTGTTAATACATGCAGTAACAAGGATGAATCTCGGATGTATTTTGCTAAGTGAAAGAAGCCACACCTGGAGTGCTACATATGATATTCCATTTATATGACATTTTGGGAAAGGCAAAACAATAGGCCCTGAGGAAAGATCAGTGATTGTCAGAAGTTGGAGGTGGGAGGAGGTATTGACTATGAGGGGCAAGCATGAGAGATTTTTGGGGTGATGGAACTGTTGTGCATTCTCGATTGTGGGGGTGGTTACATGGCTCTATGCATGTATCAAAACTAATCATAGAGAATTTTACATGACATAAACTAAAAAACTATAAAATTAGGATAGTGGTTTCCCTTGGAGTAGTGGCTGGGAGCGACCTGGAGGAGGGTGCACCTGGGGTGCTGGTCATGTTTTTGAGTTTCATGCTCGTTGTTACATGGCTGCTGTTTGTTCATTGAGGTACATGTACACTTATGATATTAATACATTTAATGTGTAATTCAATACAAAGTAAACAACAAAAGGTAGTGGGAGAGAATTCTAGCCTTCACGGTCCTATGGTCTCCTTCCCTAATTCTACCCATATTTGTTTATACTATTATAGATAATAGAAACCACTAAAAAAATCATAGCATGAAACTCTCCCTGGTCAGGTTTGGAACCTGTTCCTAAAAGTCTCAAGCAACAATACCAGGTTACCTGACCATCAATTCTGTTCACAATACTGTGTAGCAGAACAGGATCTGTTTTGCCAGCCCTGAGGTAATAGTATTTGGAAATGGAGACAGAGCTGGCAGTGGAAAGTCAATGAGAAACTAGTCAGTGAGTCAATACTGACTCTTCTCTTCCTATTCAAATTAATGAAAGAAAATGTATCTTACCTGGGTGATTTAAGTAATCTTCTCCAGGCCTGTTTCTAGACTCTCCACAACTAATGTTCTGGAGAATTGTTAGAGACTGTGCAGAGATGTATGGCTTATGAAATCGCTGCGTCTTCCAGTTCCATGTTTAAGGTTGAATTGGGATAAGTTAAAGTAACAGAGATCTCTGACAAAAAGTAGAGATCCTTAGAAGAGATGAGTAAACATGACTATAGGAACTGAAATATAAATGTTTAACTAAGTCTGTCAAAGAATGCTCTATAGGTGATGAATAATGGTGGACAGTATTCTTTCAGTCTTCTGCTACCAACCATAAACACACTCTAGAGCAAGAATAGGAAGTACTGAGTCAAGTATCAGATGCTGATTGGTGTTCTGTACACACTTGCGTATTTAAACCTTATAACAATCCTGCAAGGTAGTCATTCGAATCCCATTTAAAATATGGCAAAATGAAAGCTCAGATTAATCTGTACAAGGGAAGTTGAAACAATTCCAGACTTCTTATTCCAAAGGAAAAGGCCCCCCGCTACATTCATGATCTTATTGAATAGTCTCAAAATATCTCCATTTTAAAGATAGGTAAAAAAGAAGGAGAATGACATGACTTGCCCAAGGTCAGTTACATAACCAGTAAGAGGCAAAGCTGGCATTCAAATCAGGCTCTGAGCCCACACCCGCATTCTTCACATTTTAGGACTCTGCTGCCAAAGCCAAAGGGAGCTACATTGTGTAATTCTGCAGGGAGACATATGGAATCTTCAACATTGGACTAAGACACCAGATAATTTAAATTTGGGTCAGAAAAGTAACATTTGTGTTTTTCCTTGATATCTTTCAAATACCTCAATAAAACTTTTTTTTTAAAGATCATCTATATATTTTCCTTTTACATAGTTTAATATATATATATTTTAATAAAATCTCTTTACGTTTACTGACATTTACTTCCTATTTTTAATCAGTAATTCAAACTATGAGGGACTAAATTCAGCTCATAGCATGGGAGGAAAAGAAACTGGTTAAGATACTGGATCTTGGGCTTCTGTTTCACCACATAAATTAAGAATCTTGGAAGGTAATTTAGTACTTTAGAAAGCAAATTTTTCTCATTAGTAAAATCCCCAAATTGCCATATTTTGAATTTAAATACTATGAAGTGGTTTAGCAGGTATTTGTTAACCAGAGTATTCTGCTGGAATGGGCTCTGCAAGCTTGCTTCCATTATTTTTCAAAGAGCCCTGGGAAGATATGAAACAGGAAAGCAACCAGAAACGTGTAGAAACGTTTAAGAGGCATTTTTATTTTTGCCAACTTAATGATATGAAGTATATTAAAAAATGACTATTTCATAAAACATTCAAAATAGTATTATTCTCTGTGTATTAGAATAGTGAACTTTTCCTAATGACTACTGTTCTCCATTTTGGTTCTAAAGAGGACTTTTCTTTGTATGTCACTGACAGTGCTAGGTTGACTTATTTTATGGGTCCGTCCTTACTTATTGTGTGACTCTGGGAAAGGACCTTCATCTAAGTCTTTCTTTATCTGTAAAGGGGCAACTAAAACAACATAATTTAAGTCCCAGTGCCTTACATAGTAGAGGCTGAAAAATGAGGGAAAATAGTATGTACATTAGAAAGAATGTGGGCAGAGACTTGGACACAAATACCAAGCACTGCTACTTACTAAGTCATCCTGGGCACGTGATTTCACTTAAGCCCTATACTGGGATAGTAACTCATCTTCTTTTAATTAATCAAATGAGAATATAGTAAAGTGGCTGTTGCACAGTATTAAGCAATTCGTACTTTTATTAATAATTTTATACAATCTAGAAAGCTGCACAAAACAGTACAGTTGGCCCTTCAAGAACTTTGGGGGTTAGGGGTGCCAACCCTGCACAGTTGAAAATCCACATGTAACATATGACTTCCCCAAAACTTAACTAGTTGTCCCTTGGTATCTGTGGGGTGATTGGTTCCAGGACCTCCCACAAGTACCCAAATCTAGGTCCCTTACATAAAATGGTGTGGATCAATGCATACACTCAGTCCTCTGCATTCACAGATTCCCAACTGTGCATCGAAAATACTGTTTTCGATCCATGGTTGGTTGAATCTGCATATGAGAAACCTGGGGATAGGAAGGGCCGACTGCATATTTACTGAAAAAAACCTTCATAAGTGGACCTGTGCAGTTCAAACTCATGCTGTTCAAGGGTCAACTATATTTTCTTACCTCCCTCCCCAAAAAAGAATCACTTAACAAGGACATCCATAAAGCAATGTAATATATACTTTAACACAAAAATGGCATCCTTTTATAACCTCTTCATATTTTACATGTGACTAGTAAATATTTCAAAATGGCTTATGCTGAGGTCTTGCTGTAAGGTGATTTCTGGGGCTCTTGAATCATTTTACAATAATTTTCTTCTAGTGTACTTATGTTTGGTATCAACCTACTATATTTAATGTAACACCTATTTTTCTTTCAGAATTCAAGACACATTTAACATATGGATTTTACAATAAAGTTTATTAGCTGTTCTCCTCTTTCTCATAAATGGAATGGATAATGTCAATAATAATTCTTTACAAATCAGTACTCATTTGTTTAAGAAACTGCAATGAGGAGGTTGTCAAAAATACATATTTAATAAACAACTCCAAAAAAGCAATGGGAAGCTAAACAATATTATTAATATAAAACACCAGAGAAACTGATTTCTGAAATCCTATCTATCTTTCACTAAAATTTCTTGAAATTGATCACCATGAAGATCTGCGTAAGTCTAGTGCAGAGCAGCCATGAGAAATGAAAAGTGTGCAGTCTGAAGGGAAACACACACACATGAGGCTTCTGCCTGTTTGTGTATTAATGAAAGGAGGAGAACTGGAAGGAGAGGCAGAGGACCAAATTCAAACTCAATGACAAGAACAACAGTAACAAAAAAACTAAAAAACAAAACAAAAAAACAAACCAACCAGGAACCATTTGAAAACTTTTGTAGAAAAGAGGAGAACATGCTCATACTTTTACTTATAATCTAAATTTCCCTAAAGGTTTCTTTCCATAACCATCATATCCCGTTTTCAGTTCACATGATTAAGGAAGATAAAGTCTAATCAATTAATATTTAATTTATAAACCAAACAAAAAGTTAAGAGAAAGTGGCAAAAGAAAAAATATATTTTAAATATATATATGTTCGTGTGTGTGCAACTATGTAAAGAAAATAATTCCCATAGTTACAGAGTTTAGTTAAAGAAAGTTTTATATATATTTATATATATATATATTTTTTATTATAACAAAATAGGCAGTTATTGTGGGTAAAATATTCATTAAAATCTGACCCTTAAGAATACATTTAAAGTTTTAGACTATGAATTGGACTCCTTTTCCACTGCCATAATAATGACTGCATCACCACTGTAATGTCTGTTTTGTCTGTGTCTATGTCTATGAAATTTTCTCACCCTGTGTGTAAAACGTGAGCTCCCCTAGCACCTAAACATGGCCTCAATTCAGAAAAATGTGATGATCATTATGTACGAACAACTTTTGTAAGACACTATAAATAGTGTTGCACAAGCAGATTAAAAACATTTGAACATTGTTATCCCTAGCACATGTATTGGAAAAAAAATCTCAAACAATAAGACTTTAAGAAGGACTCTTATGAAAATGAATATCCCTTGTGAAATTATGAAAGCTAATTGTCATTAATTTTGAAATTAAAAAACATTTTCCTTATTTGTCTGTAATGAAATATTTACTTTGATAACAGAAATCAATTGAGAAAAGGACTTGAGAACTAATATATTGGCCAAACCATGCTATTGAAGGTAAGCGTGCATTGTTGCTCAAAGTTTACTAAATCATTGATTAAAATCACTTTTCTTTCATTTATATTGAAATTTGAAAAGAATGCATATAAAGCTTTTCTGAAAATCTTTTAAAGTTACTTTCCCTTAAACATTAAGGAATTTTACCACAATTTCCCCATCTCCCCAAATCCTTAATAGCTGGTCAAGCCATTTCATCTTCAATTCTGAAAAAATGGCCACAAACCAATAGTGACATAAAATAATACAGATGATACAACTTGAAGGAGATACTAGATGTCAAAAATAAGTGCAACTGCAGACCATGATGAGTGGGATGATTTAACTCGGCAGGAGTATTGAAGACAGACTCCAGAAGGAAAGGGCAAAGAAATGTCAAAGAAAATGCGATTGTGGAAAAGAGAAACAGAGAAACATCAGTCCTTATAACTTTTCTTTTGCTGGAACCCAGATGTAAGGACCAGACTGTTCTTCTATGATCTGCTTCACTTGGTTGTAAATGTCTTCCAGCGTATCTCCCTGTACAATTGCTGTAACGATAGAAACAAAATCAGAAACCTCCAATAACTGTCTATCTTCACAATTAAAATTATTAGTGAAATAGAAGTTAAACCTTAAAAATAGTTATTCATCCAGGAAGAGACACGTATTGTTTGCTCAGAAAAACTGCTCATTTCATTAATTTTCCTATTTGTAAAATATAAAATTTTTTATTTTAAAAATTGACCAAAAAGTGAGATTTGGTGACCTTTACTTTGTTTTGTGTATTTGGGAGATACACACTTGAAGTATTTAGAGCAAAAAGAGCATCTGTCTGCAACTTACTCTTTTTAAAAAAATTCTTAACAGTATAGAAGTCTTTATTTCTTCACACCTATCATGTCATGAATTCATAGGGAACAGGTTCCAGGAGCTCAGGCTCCTTTCCACTGGTTCTCATGAAGTGTGCTTCTCTGGGTGGAGCGGGCTGGCGTTTTAGGAACCCCGGTACCTTTCCCTTTTTGATCATTTTTCTTCACACGCTTCAGGAAGCTATCTCGGCTCTTAGAGAGCTTAATATGCTCAACACGTACATTCATTCTCTAGGCAAGAATCTCGCCCTTAACTTGTTTGTTTACAACAATGCCAACCACATGCTGGGTAACCTTGTGGACCCTTCCCGTTTTGCAGTGGGAACATTTGGGGGGCATTCCTTTTTGAACAGTGCCTATTCCCTTGATGTCTACAGTATCACCTTTCTTGTAGATTCGCACGTATGTGGCCAAAGGAACAATTCCATGTTTTCTAAAGGGCCTAGAGAACATATAAGAGGGTGCTTCTCCTCTTTCCCTTTGTGTTGGTCATTTTGGTGAATTACTGGAAGATGGTGATTCCAGATGAAAAGTGCAACGTACTCTTTAATGTTTCAGAAAAATATTATAAATGTAGCAAAATGTTAGCATTTGGGGAGTATGGGTTAAGAGTTTATAAGAATTGCTGGTACTATTCTTGCGGTTTTCCTGTAAGTCTTTATACATATTATATAATATATATATATTATATTATATGTATTATGTATATTATGCAACCACATATATAATACATATATATAAGCACACGGGTTACAATACCATGGCACTTAATGGTATTTAGTATTTAGTGTGAACACCAAATATAAGCTTATTATTTCAACCAAACAAATAACAATGACAAAAAAACCTGTTCAAAGATACCTAAGGAATAATTTATTTTTAAAGGACAAATGAATGAGAGATTTGGGAATTGCTACCCACTCTTTTCTTTTTAAACAAAAATGGGTCAAAATTTATAAAGGATAAGAGAAAAGTAAGTTTCATAGAAGAACTGAAGTCTCAGTCTGTTTTTCTCCAGTCAAGTATGAATTATTCCTGTACATACTGTACATACTGTGCTAATCAACGACCCAAGAAACACAAATTTCAAGATTCCTCACCACTCCTGCTTAGGTTAGATGAATTATGAAAATGATAGTAATAATTACTAATAGATGTGGGCACAGTTCAAAATCCATTTCAATGGTCAGTTCATACGGCTCCAAAGCAAAATTCTATCATAAAGTACACTGCCACATGATGCCAACCTGTGAAATGTTCAGTAAATTCTTGTTCCAGTTTCATGGCTCTCTCAAATGTCTTTCTGGCTTGTTCTTCTGTTAGACGCTTATTCATTTCCCTATACAAATAAAATTAGAAATTGGTAATTACTATATTATAGTAATTCTTGAAGAAAGATGACAAAGGAGAGGAGACACATAAAACATAAAAGTATGAAAAGTTGAGCTCTGTTGAGACTATGAATGTCATTAAAAACTAGATTAAATTACTGAATATATACCTTTATACTTGGAATTGACAGAAGGGTTTCAACACATCTTTGCACTAGTTCAAGGCAGCTAAAAAAAACTAAGATTGAGAGTTTTGACTTTGATGACAATATCATATCAAAATGACTTACAAATCTAACTACCAATTTATAGATAATAAAGGGAACACACTGACATATTAAGCAACACTATATAAGAAGGCAACCAGCAAAATATAGTCTGGGGAAAACTGCCAAAGAAATGACTTTGTTCAATAAATAAACAGACTTTGTTCAATAAATAAATAGTTTCTTCAATAAATAAATAGAAAAAAAGAGTTCAAGGTCCAAAAAAGGTCTGTTTATGACAATTTGGAACTTGATACAAATTGAAAAAACATATACAAAACTTATGAAACAATTAGGAAAATTTAAACTATGTAATGATATTATAGAATTATTAAGTGTAACATCATAGTGATGTTTTTAAAAATAAATTTTTATGTTTCAAATATATACTGAAATATATGGATGAAATCATATAATGTCTGGAGTTTGCTTCAAAATAATCTGGAGTGGAATGGTAAGGAGATGGAGGGAAAGATGAAACAAGACTGGTCATAGCTGATTAATTACTGTTGCAGCTGGATGATGAGTACGTGTGAGCTTGTTCTTAAGAGGAAAAGCTTTCAATATTTCATCATTAAATACGTTTGCTTTCACATTTTGTAGATGACTATCAGATTAAGAAAATTCCCTTTTACTCAACTTTCAAAATGTTTTTGTCATGAATTGATGTTAGTTTTATCAAATGCTTTTTCTGTGTTTATTAAAATGATCATAAGCTTTTATTCCTAAAATTTGTTAATATGGTACACTACAATGAAATTTAAAAACTGGTAAAATATACATAAAAGTTTAAAAACTGGTAAAATATACATAAGTTACCATTTTAACCATTTTTACGTGTACAGTGGCATTAGTACCTTCATATTGTGTAACCACCACAACCATCCATCCCTATAATTTTTTTCATCTCGTAAAACCAACACACAATACCTATTAAAAATAACACTCTTTTCTCACCTCTCCCCAGCCCCCATTATACTTTCTGTCTTTATAATTTTGAGTACTTTTAGTACTTCGTATAAGTGGAATCATATGGTATTTGTCTTTTTGTAGCTGGCTTATTTCACTTAGCATAACGTCCGCAAGGTTCATCTATGTTGTATACCATGTTGCAGAATTTCCTTCTTTTGTATGTATATACACATTTGCTTATCCATTCATCCATCAATGAACAATTGGCTTTCTTCCACATTTCAGTACTGTGAATAATGCTACCATGAACACGGTGTAAAATTTCTCTTTAAGACTCTGCTTTCAATTCTTGTCGGTATATATCTAGAAGTGGAATTGCTGGATCATATGGTAATTCTATTTTTAATTTTTTGAGGAATTGGCATACTATTTTCCACAGAGGCTGTACCATTTTACACTCCCACTAACAGAGCACAGGAGTTCCTATTTTTCCACATCCCTGCCACATCCTAATAGGTATGAGGTGGTATCTCAATGTGGTTTTGATTTGCATTTCCCTAATGCATAGTGATGGTAAGCATCTTTTCGTGTGCTATTAGTCATTTGTGTATCTTCTTTGGAGAAATGTCCATTCAAGTACCTTGCCCAGTTTTGAATTGGGTTGTTTTCTTGTTGAGTTTTAGGAGTTCCTTTGTATCCTGGATATTAATCCTTTATCTGATATATGATATAATGTCCTTCTTGTTGCATGTAACCTTTTTAAGTCTATTTTGTCTATTAGTATAGCACTCCTGCTCTCTTTCGGTTACTATTTGCATGGAATATAAAGAAGGTGCCAAAAAAATGTATACAAGTTTAAGAAAGAAAAACTGTATTAAAATTGTAATACTCAATATATACCGATAACAAAAGATGAACACAAGTAACATTTGACTTCTGCAATTACAAGAGGTGCTCAAAGTGGTTACCATCAGCGTCCAGAGTACGGCAAACTACTGCTTGAGCAACGTTGACCAAAGTGTCCACTTGTATACAATTTTTTGGGCACATTTGGTATTTTACCATCCTTTTACTTTCAACTTTGGATCTCATGTGTTTTATCCATTCTGCCAGTCTTTTTTTTTTCTTTTTAAACTTTTAAGTGTGTTTTTCCAGGACCCATCAGCTCCAAGTCAAGTTGTTTCAATCTGGTTGTGGAGGGTGCAACTCACAGTGACCCATGCAAGGATTGAACCAGCAACCTTGTTAAGAGCACCGCGCTCTAACCAACTGAGCTAACCGGCTACCCCCAAACTCTGTCTTTTGATTGGAGAGTTTAATCCATTTACATTTAAAGTAATTACTGATAAGGACTTACTTTGTCATTGTGCTGTTTTCCAGATGCCCTATAACTTTTTTGCCCCTCACTTCCTTGATTCCTATCTTCTTTTGTGTTTAGCTGACTTTTTGTAGTGAATATTTAAATTCCTTTCTCTCATTTCCTTTTGTGTATATTCCAGACATTTTATTTGTGGTAACATTTAACATCCCAAAGTTAGAATAACACTAATGTGAGTTTATTAAAACAAGTTTAACTTCAGTAACACACAAAAATTCTGCTTATCAACTCTGTCCCCACCCCATTCACTTGTTGATGTCACAAATTTACATCTTTGTACATTGTGTGCCCCAAAACATATAACTAATAATTCTTTTAAATGTATTAGTCTCCTAAATTATGTAGAAAAAAGATTGGGAGTTAGAAACCAAAATTACAGTAATCCTAGCTTTTACACTATTTATTTTTCTTTAAATAGTGTATTAGCTTCTTGAATCATGTAGAAAACAAAAAGAACAGTTACAAATGATTGTTATACTAGCTTTATAACTGCCTATGTATTTACCTTTGAGATATTTATTTCTCCACATGGCTTCAAATTACTGTCTAGTGTCCTTTCATTTCGCCTTGCAGGACTCCCCTGAGCATTTTTTTGTAGGGCAGGTCTAGTGGTCACGAACTCCTTCAGTTTTTGCTTATTTGGGAATATCTTAAAGTCTCCCTCATTAGCAAAGGACTGATTTGTCAGATACAGGATTCTTGGTAGACAGTTTTTTTCTTTTATTGGTTTGAATATATTGGCCACTGTCTTCTGGCCTCCGAAGTTTCTTATGAGAAATCTGCTTATAATCTTATTGAGGATCCCTTACATGTGATGATTCACTTGTCTTACTGCCATCAAGATTCTCTTTGACTTTTGAAAGTGTGAATATAATGTGTCTCAGTGTGGGTCTCTTTGAGTTCATCTTACTTGGAGATTGTTGAGCGTTTTGGATGCTTATATTCATGTCTTTTATCAAATTTGGGATGTTTTCAGCCATTATTTCTTTTCATAGGTTTGGGAAGTTCTTGTCAACTATTTGTTTGAACTCACTCTGTGTTCCCTTCTCCCTTTCTTCTCCTTGTGGTATATCAATTATTCTTATACTGTTCTTTCTGATGGAGTAAGGTAATTCTTGTAGAGTTCTTTCCCCGCCCGCAAGTCTCTTCTTCCATTTGTGTCATTTCTAGGTTTCCGTCTTCAAAATCACTAATTCTTTCTTTCCTCCATCTGGTTAGCTGTATTTCCTAAGCTCACTAATTCGTTCTTCATTTCTTTTATCCAGTTTTTCAGCTCCAGACTACTTGGTTCTTTTTAAAGTTTCAATCTCTTTGATTAAGTTCATTGACTTTATTTCTGAGTTCATTAAACTACCTATTTGAGATTTCTTGTATCTTGTTTGTTCAGAACTGCAATTTTGAATTCTCTGTCATTTAAATCACATTATTTCCAAGTTTTTATTTTTTGGAGATTTTTCATTTTCTTTCTGAGCTGCCTTGTTACCTTGATTATTCATGGTATTTGATAGATTATTTCTCTGCCTAGGCATGTAAGGAAATGAAATGGTTTTTTTTTTTTTTTTTTTTTTTAAAGAGTGACATGTCTCTCTTTGGTAAGTTGGTAAGAAGAGGTCTTTCTTTTGTTTTCCAGTAGGTGGTGCAAGTTTTGTTTCCTATTGCACTGCTCTAGCTTCTTGGATCTCTGCAAGGTGGTGGAAAATGCCCTGTATTCCCTGGAGGGGTCGGCATCTCCTCTATGGCCAGGTTGCTTTGGTCTTAGGGCATCACCCCTGTGGTGGGTGATGGGGTTCTGAGCCTGCAAAATCCCAGTACTGCCCCCTGCAACCAGATGCTGTCGGCAGTGCTACACTGCCTGAAGTGTCCCATGTGCCCCTGCTGGTATCAGCTGCGATGTGTGTGTGGTAGGTGGGGGGTAGCTGGGGGAGACCAGCGTGTGCATTTGTGGCTTCGTTCTCCTCCAAGTAATGGCAACTGCCAGACCCTAGCTGCCTCATCTCTGTATCTCCATCTGTCACTGGGATTAGCCACAGCACACCTGCCACTTAGGGTGAAATGCTTCTACTTCTCCAGTTCTCAGGGCTGCAGATAGTGTGCTCTGTAACCCAACACTCATTGATACAGCTTATTCTGGGAGCCCTGTTACTAGCTCTGGAAGGGTAAGGAGAGTTGAGCTCTGGGAGGGTGAGGAGAGACAGCCAGGTTCCATGGCTTTGTTTTTCTGCTTGGCAATGGTGACCACCGGACCACAGCTGCCACTTCTCTGTATTCTGTCTCTGCCCCATCACTGGGTTCAGCCGTAGTATGTACTCACCACTCAGGCAAGAATGCTTATTCTACCTCTCTGCTCCTCAGGGATTTAGAGAATGCATGCTGCAACCTGATTCGTCCTGTCTCCTGAGACCTGCAGTGAGCTCTGAGCTGCGTCCATTGCACCCGTCTTACTGTTCTTTCTTCCCTCCTCCCCTGTTCACTCCAATTTGTCCACCTTCAGATGTTTCAGTCCAAGGTTCTCTCAGATGTGTTTGTGTGTTAAGCAGGGAATCATTTGTTGAATTATAGCTATTTGACTTGTTACTTCAAAGGGAGATAACAGGGGTACCATTCATGCCACCATGCTTCTGATGTCACTTTATTATTCCTTCAAATATTCTCTGCCCTTTCTCTCTCTCTTCTATTTCTGGGACTCCCAGATGCCTGTCTGCTTGATGGTATCCCACAGGTCCCTCAGATTCTGTTCATTTTTCTTATTGCTCATCAGCCCGTATAATGTCCACTGTCCTATCAAGTTCACTGATTTTTCTGCTGGCTCAAATTTGCCTTTGAATCCCTCTAGTGAATTGTTTCAGTCATTGAACTTTTCAAATCCAAAATTTCTTTTTGGTTTCTTTTTACATTTTCTATCTCCTTATTGATATTTCCATTTTGTCCACAAATCGTTTTCTTGACTTTCTCCACATCTTCCTTGAACTCAATGAAAACATTTAAGACAGTTGTTTTAAAGTCTTTGTCTAGTGTATCTGTTGTTAGGTCTTTTCCAGGGACAGTTTCCGTTGATTTTTTTATCTTTTTTTTTTTTTTTTTTTAACTTTTATTTATTTAAGTGTGTTTTTCCAGAACCCATCAGCTCCAAGTCAAGTAGTTGCTTCAATCTAGTTGTGGAGGGCACAGCTCAGTGGCCCATTTGGGGATCGAACCAGCAACTTTGTTAAGAGCACTGCACTCTAACCAACTGAGCTAATCAGCCCCCCACCTGATTTTTTACCTTTGAATAGGTCATACTTTCCTGTTTCTTTTTAATGCCTTGTGAACTTTTTTTGAAAACTGGACATTGGAACGTTATAATATGATGTCAGAGCTAAAATTCTTCCTCTTCCTAGGGTTTTTTCTTTTATTTAATTGTAGGATACCTCCATACCAGAGGTCAGCCTCAGGTAGACACTTCTCTACCTGAGCCTGAGAAGGACTTCTCAGGTCTTTTCTGAGCCTGTGCCTTTCCCTGGGCATGTATGGTGACTTTCTAAAATCCCCCCTATATGTGAATGCTCTAGTCTGGCTCCCAGATGAGGAAAAAGAGAAAGTAAAGGAGTGGGGAGAAAAGCACTGACCCTTAACTCTCTAGAAGTCTCTTCAGCCTGGAGTAGGGCGCAACAATGGTTCCCTGCATCTGTGTCTGCATCTCTACAATCAGAAGCAGCAATCAGCTATCAGAGCACAGATCCCCAATTTTGGAGGACAGGGTCCTTATTACCCACCTTGGTTCCACAAGTTTTGTGCAAAGTGCTCAAGGAATGTGTGCACTGCTGCCTGCTATGGGGCTATATAGTAGCTGTTACCATAATTAGAGCTGAAATCAACCCAAGTCAACTGTTCGAACCTTCCCCTAGAAGTTGCAAGCCTTTGATAGATTCCCGAGTTCCAAAGAGTTACAGCAGACAGATTCTGCAAGTCCAACTGTTGTCGAGGTGGGGAGATGGACTGCTGGGTGCTTCCTACTCTATTTTATCTCTTGCTCTATCACTGATTAATTATAAATGTTAAACTATCCTTGCATTCCTTGAATAAACCCGACTTGTTATATTTTATCTAATTAAAAAATTGTTGGATTCAATTTGCACATATTTTGGTATGGATTTTTGCATCTATGTTTATGTTAAGACTGGCTTGTCTTTTTCATTTCCTGTGAAGACTTTTTCAGGTTTTGGTATTAAATGAATGCCCATCAAATTAATTGAAAAATGTTTGTAAAAGTGGTATTACTACTTAGCTTTTGGTAGAATTCAGTAAGTCCTCTTGGCCTCATGTTTTATTTGTGGAAAGGCTTTTCATAAGAGTCAAGTTCTTTAGTAGGTACAGAACTAGGTTTTCTATTTCTTTTGAAGTTATTTTTTGAAGTGTAACTTTCAAACATAGGAGAAAAATATAAATGTATAGCTTGATGAATTTTCACCAACTTATCCTTACTGTGTGTTTAGTACCTAGATACATAACATTGCAGCAACACCTCAGAATCTGGGTGTGCTCACTCTCGTCTTCTACCCTCAAAGAGTAACCTCTATTTGACTTCTAGAAGCAATTATTAATTTTAATATAATATAGAATATGTATACATACAGAATATGTATAAATGGAATCATAAAGTATATATCCTGTTAGGTCTGGATTTATTTTTTTTACTCATGTTTGGGAAATTCTTCCATATAGCCACACCTCGTTTTATTGTGCTTTGCTTTATTGTGCTTTCCAGATCATTGCATTCTTTTTTTTACAAATTGAAGGTTTGTGGCAACTCTGTGTCGAGCAAGTCTGCTGGTGCCATTTTTCCAAGAGCACTGTACACCTTGGGTCTCTGTGTCATATTTTGGTAATTCTCACATTATAAAGTGTTATCAAACAATACAGTGAATGATTATATTATGTATTTACAATGTATTACAAAATGTAATACAAAAAAATGTATTACAGTAAAGACACATTGCCATTAATCCTCCTCAAAATACTCCCCCTTGCTTTGCAAACACTTATCCCATCATTCTTGCCACTTTCTGAAGCAGTTCTGTAAGTCCTCTTTCATGAGTGTCTTTAGTTGTACTGTTGTGGCTGTGTTGATGTTCTGAATCATTTTGACTTTGGGTAAGAGCCAGAAGTTGCACAGTGCCAGATCCGGTGAATAAGGTGGATGACACACCATAATGTTTTTATTTGATAGAAATCGCTGTGTACAAGAAACAATGTGTGAACGGAGGGTTGTCATGATGGAGGATGATTTACGGCACACTTTAAAACACATTTTCTCTCAACCGTAGCTCACACCTGACTGACTGCACCGAACAAGTTGAAACTTGTCACACACTGTTACTAAGGTTTGATGTGCCTCTTCCCATACTGAAGATCCCTGTCTTTCCATTGGATGACACTCGGCAGCAGCATTATCCATATTTTGTGATCACAATGGAAAGACTCCGTGTCACACATTGCTTCTGGTACGACAATTTCTGCCAAATAAAAACATTCTGGTGTGTCCTCATCTACTTTATTCACTGGATCTGGCACCGTGCGACTTCTGGCTCTTTCCCAAAGTTAAAATGACCATGAGAGGTAAATGTTTTGAATTGATCCAGGACATCGAGGCAGCCACAACAGCCCAACTGAAGATGTTCATGGAAGAGGACTTCCAGAATTGCTTCAGAAAGTGTGTTCGAAGTGAAAGGAGTATTTTGAGGGGGATTGATGGCAATGAGTCTTTTACTATAATACTTTGTTTTTAAACATTCACCATATTTTTTGATCACATCTTGTATCTACACCTTTTTCATTATTATTGTTTGTTGTGGTGATCTGTGATGTTACTATTTCAATTGTTTTGGAGTACCATGAACTGCTCCCTTATAAGATGTCAAACTTAATCGATAAATGTATGTTTGTTCTGACTGTTCCACCGACTAGCCATTACTCTGTCTCCCTCTCCCTGGGTCTCCCTAATCTCTGAGACACAACAATATTGAAATGAGGTCAATTAATAACCTTACAATGGCCTCTAAGTATTCAAGTGAAAGGAAGAGTCATGTCTCCCACTTTAAATCCAAAGATAGAAATGATTAAGCTTAGTGGGGAAGGCATATCAAAAGCTAAGACAGGCTGAAAACTATTCCTTTTGTGCCAAACAGTTAGCTAAGTGGTGAATGCAAAGGAAAAGTTCTTGAAGGAAATTAAAAATGTTACTCCAGTAAACACACAATTGATAAGAAAGCAAAACAGGCTTATTGCTGATATGGAGAAGGTTTTAGTGGTCTGGAGAGAAGATCAAACCAGCTACAACATTCCCATAAGTCAAAGCCTAACCCAGAACAAGGCCCTAACTATCTTCAATTCTATAAAGGCTGAGAGAGGTGAGGAAACTGCAGAAGAAAAATGTTTGAAGCTAGCAGAGGTTGGTTCATGAGGTTTAAGGAAAGAAGCTGTCTCCATAACATCAAAATGCAAGGTGAAGCAGCAAATGCTGATGTAGATGCTGCAGCAAGTTCTCCAGAAGATCTACGTAGCTAAGATAACTAATGAAGGTGGCTACACTAAACAACAGATTTTCAATGTAGACAAAACAGTCTTATACTGGAAGAAGATGTCATCAAGGACTTTCATAGTTAGGAGTCATTGCCTGGCTTCAAAGCTTCAAAGTATAGGTTGACTTTCTAGTTAGGAGCTAATGCAGCTGGTAACTTTACGTTGAAGCCAATACTCGTTTGCCATTCTGAAAATCCTATGTCTCTTAAGAATTATGCTAAATCTACTCTGCCTGGGCTCTATAAATGGAACAACAAAGCCTGGATGACAGCACATCTGTTTACAACATGTTTACTGAATATTTTAAGCCCACTACTGCTCAGAAAAAAAGATTTCCTTTATAATCTCACTGCTAGTTGACAATACATTTGGCCATCCAAGAGCTCTGATGGAGATGTACAATGAGATTAATGTTGTTTTCATGCCTGCTAACAACATCCAATCTGCAGCCCATGGACCAAGGAGGAATATTGACTTTTAAGTATTCTTATTTAAGAAATACATTTCATAAGGTGATAGCTGCCATCGACAGTGATTCCTCTAATGGATCTGGGCAATGTAAATTGAAAACCTTCTGGAAAGGATTCACCATTCTAGATGCTATTAAGAACATTCATGATTAATGGGAAGAGACCAAAATGTCAACATTAACAGGAGTTTGAAAGAAATTGATTCCAACCCTCAGAGATGACTTTGAGGGGTTTAAGACTTTAGTGAAGGAAATAACCACAGATGCGGAAAAAGCAAAAGAACTAGAATTAGTGGAGTCTGTAGATGTGACTGAATTGCTGCAATCTCAGGATAAAACTTGAATGGATGAGGAGTAGCTTCTTATGGTTGAGCAAAGAAAGTGGTTTTTTGAGATGGAATCTACTACTGGTGAAGATGCTGTGAAGACTACTGAAATCACAACAAAGGATTTAGAATATACATAAAGCAGCAATTATACTCCAATTCAGTAAAATTGATAAAGCAGCAATTATACTCCAATTTTAAAAGAAGTTCTGTGGGTAAAATGCTATTAAACAGCATCACATGCTACTACAGAGAAATCATTCATGAAAGGAAGAGTCAATTGATGTGGGAGACTTCACTGTTGTCTTATTTTAAGAAATTGCCACAGTTACCCCAACCTTCAGTAACCAGCAACCTGATCAGTCAGTAGCCATCGCATTGAGGCAAGACCCTCCACTGTCAAAACATTATGACTTGCTGAAGGCTCAGATGATGGTTAGCACTTTTTAGCAATCAAGTATTTTTAAATTAAGGTACATACATACTGTATTTCCCTGAAAATAACACTGGGTCTTATATTAATTTTTGCTCCAAAAGACGCATTAGGGCTTATGTTCGGGGGATGTCATCTTGAAAAATCATGCCATGGCTTATTTTCTGGTTAGGTCTTATTTTCAGGGAAACACGGTAGTTTCTTAAGAAATAATGCTACTGCACACTTAATAGACTATAGTATAGTGTAAATATAACTTTTGTATGTACTGGGAAACCAAAATATTTGTGTGATTTGCCGATGGGTTTCAAGGTTTTGGCTGTTTTGAACAGCATTTCTGTCAACAATCTAGTCCATGTTTTCAATAAACATATGTAAACATTTCTATTATGTTATCTTGGAATGAGACTTCTAGGTCCTAAACTATGTGTATGTCGAGCTTTAGGAGATACTATATACTGTAAACAGTTTACCAATGTGACATACCAACTTACATTCCTATCAGTGTTATAAGTTTCAGCTGTTCCACATCCTTGCCAACATTTTTAAATAATTTTTTTTCATTTTAGCTATTTTCATGTGTGTGTGGTAGTACATGACATTGTGGTTTTCACTTGCATTTCCATGATTAATTGAGCACCATCTCATACGTTTGTTGACTATTTGGATATTCTGTTTTGTAAAGTATCCAAGTCCTTTGCTCATTTTTCTACTGGGTTTCCTGTGTGAACCTTTTTAATGTCTACTGGATATGCAGTGATATTCCTGTTTTCATTCATGTTCTTTATACCTTCTTTCTTTTCTTGATTTGTCTTACTAACATTTTATAGTATTTTCAAAGAAAACATTTTCGTTCTGTTGATCCTCTCTACCATATGTTTGTTTTCTATTTCATTAATTTTTACCTTGCGTTTAATTGACTGGTCTTTGTCTAATTTCTCAAGATCTCACATTTTCAACATTTATTTCCTAATATTTGATTTCCAACATTCTTTCCTAATATTTTTTAAGGTTGTGGATTTTCCATCATCAAGGCTACTAGGTCCTCCAAATATATTTAATTGACAATTTCATTAGCATTTAGTTTAAAACATTAATTTATGCTGTGATTTCTTCTTTGATCCATTCAGAAGTATAATGCTTAATTTCCAAATATATGGGGGTTGTCTAGTGACCATTTTATTATTGATTTCTATTTTAATTTCATAGCAGTCAGAGAATATTTGTTTTCAATCATTTGAAATTTGTGGCTTAGGATATGATTAGTTTTGGTAATTGTTTCATGAGCATTTGAAAATCAATGTTTAAATTTTGCAGATGTTGAGTGTAGTGTTCTACATCTGTCAGTTAGGTAAAGTTTTTAATTTGTGTTGTTCTATATCCTTACTAATTTTTTTGTTTTCTTATTCTATTACTTCCTGACTGATGTGTTAAGTTTTCCCACTATGATTGTGGAATATTTTTTTCCTGTACAGTTGTAAATTTGTGCTTTGTATATTTTGAGACTGTGCTATTAAATACAAATGTATAAATATGTCTCCTTGATGAAGTGAAACCTTTATTTTTATGAAATGTCCCTCTTTTATATCTCTATTGATATTTCTTGCCTTAAAGTATACTTTGACAGTATTACAAACCAGCTTACTTTTGATTAATGTTTGCATGGTGTATCTTTTTTCTATTCTCTTACTTTCAGTCTTTCCATAGCCTAATATTTAAGATGTGTCTTATGAAAGCAACATATAGTTGAGGGGTTTCATAACACACCATCCCAAAATATGGCATCTTGGCATGCTGAGTATTTTAAGCTGAAGGAATCTGAAAACTGGCAGGGACAGGAAGAACTCTGATCTTCCCCCGAAGTAGGTCATAAGACCCTCATGTGAGAGGTGACCTCCCTATACTTGGAGGGAAAAAGCGTCTTATCTCTGAAGATGGAGGAACGCTGAGAAGAATTTGAATGAATAGGCCTTGCTAAATTTCCCCTAGTTAACTATTCTTAGCTCGTTTCTTATGGTCCTATTACATTTTACGATGACTTTCCACTCTTCTTTGAGCCTACTATAAAATCACTCAGGTTTAACCTTTTTTTTTGGGTCTTCATTTCCTTATGAAGGTTTCCATGCCACATAAAACTTAAATAAATTTGTATGTTTTTCTCTTGCTAATCTGTCTTTTGTCAAAGAAGCCAAGCTGAGAATCTAGAAGAGTAGAAGGAAAATATTTTTTCCTCTTCTACAAAAGCAACATATAATTGTTTATTTTTTCTTCATGCATCTTACCATAACCATTTTTTTCATAAGAGAATAAATGATTAACAAGGTAAAAAAGCCTAGAACAAAGGAGAATCTTAAAAATGGAATGCATTTAAATTTATAAAACCTTTGCTTAAATTTGTAAAACAATCTTTGCTTTTTAATTGGACTAGTCTACCATTTAATTAATGAAATATTTGGGCTCATTAATAGCATCTTACTCTCTGTATCCTTTTTGCCCCATGATTCTATGTTTCTATTTGCTCTTTCCTCTTTTCAGTTTTTATTTAAATTCTATTTTTTGCCCTCTAATAGGTAAACAGTTATACATTATTTTATTCTTTGAATGGTTACTCAGAGTTGTATTGCCCAATTCAGTAGGTACTAACCACATGTGACTAAACTTAAAATTCTAATACATGTTACCTTATACTTCAGTACATTAATGACGATGATGACAATTAATATCAGAGTGCTTATTTAATCCTCAGAACAATACTAAGAGGTGGGTATACTATTAACTTCTTCACTTTACAGATAAAGAAACTGAGATGCAGGGAGGTTAAGTAAATTATCTAATCTAGTAAGTGATAGACACTGAATCTGTACTTAGAGGCTGTGCCCTATGCATTTACACTTACATGATATTTTCCATGGTTTTGGGTTTAATAAAAATGGAGATTGGGTAAAGTTGTGCAATCTGTAATCTCTTTATGGCATTTCCAGACACATCGAGGATACAATGTTTGCCCTAAAATAGAGGGAATAAAAAAGAAAAAACAAGTGAACCAAGTATTTTCAATTATATTAAAGGTGTATTTCCTACAGGTATAAAATCTGAATTATATTTGAATCCTGTTCACCTAAGCAAACTTGTCATTTGTTAGCAAATTTCAAAGGGGAAATGAAATAAAGACAATGAATAATGACTATGAATAATTAATTTTCCTTTCTCAAATAATACATTTAAAAAAAGAAATGAAAATATAGTTCCTTTACTCCTACTAGTTTTTATAGGCCAGTAATCTCTCAAAATGGTAACCAGTATGGGTTTCCTATCTGTTGTTTTGCTGAAAAAGAGCATTAAAAAAAATCCTAAACTACCATCTTACCATAACCATTTTTTTCGTAAGAGAATAAATGATTAACAAGGTAAAAAAGCCTAGAACAAAGGAGAATCTTAAAAATTGAATGAATTTAAATTTATAAAACCTCACTACCACTACACTATCCTATTTCTCATTTTTTTTGGAACTAGCAAACACTTTATCACAAACTGGCGTTTGGGAATCCCAGTTCTGATTTAAGTCACTTCTGACATGCTTAAATTCACTGCCAAAGGCCATTTAGGTTTTTAATGAATATGCCCATGTTAAATAAGGTAGTACTTATAATTTATGAAATGGATTTTTAAAATAACGTATTTTAAATCAGTTATCCTTCATAATGCACCTTGTAATCTAAGGGCTTGAGTCCACTTCAGTGAATGATAATTTCACTTTCGTAGGATATTTAAAATACAAAAATTAATATTATATAAATACTTCAAACATATAGAAAAGCAAAGAAAATAATAGACACACATGTACTGTGTTTCTCCGAAAATAAGACCTAACCGGAAAATAAGCCCTAGCATGATTTTTCAGGATGACATCCCATGACTATTAATTAGCCCTAATGCATCTTTTGGAGCAAAAGTTAATATAAGACCTGGTTTTTTCTTTGGGGAAACATGGTACCTACCATCTACTTTTATCAGATATTAACATTTTACCTGATTGCTTAGAAATTTAAAAATACTTTACACTGAAACATTAACATTCTATCATGTTTATTTTATCCCTTTCTATAGGTACATAAAGTTTGAGAACATATGGAAGACATACATCTTTACCACCTAATTCCTAAAAACAATGGTATCCCTTACATAACTACAGTATAATTTTAGTTGCCCAATTAACATCCTTTACTGCGAAAGAAAAAAAAAATTTCTTGGTTTAGGATCCAATCCAGGATCACATGCTGCATTTAGTTGTAGTGTCTCTGTCAATTTGGCAGTTTTTCAGTCTTTGTGTTTCATGATCTTGATATTTTTGAAGAGTTACAGAACAATTTTTTTCATAGAATATATCTCAACTTGGGTTTGCCTTATATTTCCCATCAGATGGCAGTTGAGACATTTTTGGCAGGAATACCACAGAAGTGAAGTTGTGTCCTTCTGAATCCATCATATTAGGAGGCATATGATATCTATCTGTCCCTCTAACTAGGGTTAATTTTGATCACTTATTTAAGGTTTTGTCTAACAGGTTTCTCCACTGTAACATTACTATTTTCCCCTTTGTAACTGATAAGTATTTTGGGGGAGGCTATGCTGAGACTATGTAAATATCCGGTTTCTCATTAGATGTTATTTCACTCATTAATTTTAGCTGATGATTCTGGCCTAAAATTATTACCATGAATTATTCTCATGGTTATCAAGAGAGATTTTCTCATTTCATCACTGCTACCTTTGTTAGTAGACATTCAATTGTAAGGCAAAGGTTTCCCTTCTATCCATTTATATATTGATTTATGCTATTATGGACTCTTGGATTTTTTATTCTCTATGTTATAATGTTATTGTTATCTTTTATTTTAATATTCAAATTACCCAGACGTGGTCTTTGGGGGACCATACAGTTTGGCTTCTGCATGTCTTTTTGACATATTCTCATTATTCTTTAAGCATTTCCTTATGTTTTTGACACAGTAAAATATTCTAGGCTCAGCTTGGACCTTCCCAGTCCCAGCGCTGGAATCAGCCATTTCTTCAAGGAGCTCTGGATCTTTTTAATGGAGAGTGATATTTATGGTAGAAGCCAAGATCTAGGTACTACATATTCTCACTGTTTACTGAGGAGTCATCATTTTCAGGCCTTTTTGAGGACAGAGGAAGGGAACATAGATATGTACATATACACAAATCTCTATTTTTACATCTATCTATATTAGGATGCATGGGTTTATATTCATATCTCTAATTCCAATCCAATTACTACAGTTCATTGTCCCCTTTACCCTTTCCATATTTCTAAAATCCCTTCTAACAGTGAAAGAAACCAGCTCTCATTATTGTCAACAGATTAATTAGCTCAACACTAGAATATACATTAGTTTCAGATTGTTAGCTGATACCACTCTGAAAAACAAATGTACTAATTAGATTTCAATATCTGTTTACAGATCTTTTTGTCTTTAACCTGTGTTCAGGATTATTAGGACTAAGACTCTCCTTACTTCCCTTCCCTTCTTCAATGCAGTTATTTATTTGAAATAGATTAATTTAGTTTCTATTTGTACATGATTTTGCTTTTCCCTTATCTTTCTTTGTTGATATTTTTGAATATATGTTAACATAGTTGTTCTAAAAATCAAAATTATATAAAAAGGTATACTTAGAGAAATGTCATACCTCCATCCCACCTACCTTTTTCCCAATGTCTCATCCTTTCCACCCCTCGCTCTGTAGGTAACCAATCTCATTAGTTTCTGATTTATCATTTTTATATTTTATATTTGTGTGAATTGTATATTCATATCTTTTGTCTATTTCTTTATTAGATTTTTGGTCTCAATATTTTCCCTCAATTTTTAAGAGTTCTTTATATATTGGGAATATCAGCCCTTTGCTTGCAAATTTTTTCTGTCTGTCATTTTTTGGACCTTGGTAGCAATGTTTTCGGAAGATGTTTTAGTCAAGTAAAAGTCTTTTTTTTTTTAAAAAAACGTGGTCAAATCTACCAATCTTTTATTACATCTGAATTTTAATTCACATTTAAAAAACGTTTGCTATGCCCAGGTTAAATTTTCTTCTGTCAGTTGTATCAGAGCCAATTTTTGTGTATGGTGTAAAGTATGGTTTTAATTAATTTTTTCCCAGTTGTCCCAGAACTATAAAAAGCCCTTTTTTAAAAGCCGCAGTGATTTGAGATTGCACCTCTATGATACACTATTATTTTCATATGTATTTAGGTCTTTCCTGTATTCTCTTTTCTATTCTATGTCTATTTATATGCTAGTGTTATACTGTTTTAATTAAGAAGACTTTTATAGTACACTTTAATATCTGGTAGGGACAGAATCCTTTCTAGCTTTTCTTTTTGTATTGTTTTGGCTTCTCATATGAACTTCAATTTGCCTTGTTAAGCCCCATAAAAAAGCTGGTAGGTTTTTTTTGGGAAATGTGTTCATATATAAATTAGCTTCGAACTGACAGCTTTACAATACTGTTTTAGCTAAGGACAAGGGATTTCTTTACAGTTGCTCAAATCTAATAATTCTGTCTTTCAGGAGTATTTTATTCCTCATATAAGTCTACCTATCTCTTATTAAGTTTACTAAGAATTTTTATTCTACTTCTTATAAATGAGTGTTTTTCTATCATTATCTTCTAACCGGTTACTGTTCATGTAAATGAAGGTTATTATCTTCTAGGTTTTAATTTTATATACTGCTACTTTACTCTAGTTTTTTATTTTATGTCTTTCATTTTGTAACAGCCTTTAACTTTATAATGAATTTATAATTTATTTTAGAAAAAAAATTTTATAATAGATTTTGTATGGTTTCTCAGATATATTATCTAAAAATATAATTTTATTCCTTTTTCCAATTCTTATGTTTCTTACTGATTTCTCGTCTAAAGCACTAATACCTTGATTACAATGAGTATGTGAAGTACACTGTTCAATAGTAGTGGAGATAATGGACATCCTTGCTTTGTTCCTCATCATAATGGAATTGACTTGTGTTTCTCCCTTTAAGGATTTAAAACTAAGAATATCCATCCATCCATCCATCCATGTTAATCTTTCTACTTTTTAAAAATAACACAATATCTATGTTTTAGTCCCCCCCTCCCCCAAAGCCCCCTGGAAAGGTATTTAATCCTACCAAAAGCTTTTTTGGCATCTATGGATATATGATTTTACTATTTAGATCTATTAACGTGGTCAATTACATTAATGGATTTTCTAACTTTGAGCTGACTTTAAATTCCTTTAATCCCACGTGGTCATGGTATGTTATTTTTATAATGTGGTATTGGATTCTGTTTACTAAAATATTTAACACTTTTGCATTAATATTTGTAAGTGATATTGGTTTATGATTTTTCCTGTCCTCATCAGGTTTAGAGGATCAATGTCATTATACTTGCTTTGTAAAAAGAATGCTCTTAAACAGTTTATGGAGCTTTAGGACAATATAACCTTTGAAAATTTGGTAGAATTACCCTGTGAAGCCATCAGGGTATGGTGCTTTTTGTGGGGTACTTCCTTCTAAAGAAATCTTCCCATCTCTAATAGGTCATTTTGGTAAATTATCCATCTCAATCAAATTTTAAAACTTATACAAAGATGTGCAAAGCGGTCTTTTATGATTTCATAATATTTCAATGGTTATGCCCCTTGTCCTTTTCTATTTCTATTATTTGTGATTTTTCCTTTCTAAAAAAAAAAAATCAGGTTAGCTAGTGGTTTGTCTACTGGGTTATTTTGTTTTTTAGATTTTCTGTTTTTCTATTCTCTACGTTATTAATTTCTTTCAAAAACTTTGGTTTTTATTATAAAAAAGAATATATACAAGTGACAAAAAATTTAAGTAGCTCAGAAAGAATATAAACTTAAAGGTATAAGTTCTTTTTTTCCTCAAAGCACCAGGAGGACTGTCAGTTTTTCTTTAAAACAGATTAAAGCATAACTGACATACAATCAAGTGCACATATTTAAAGTACAGGCATTATCTCGTTTTATTGTGCTTTGCAGATAATGCATTTTTTGATCAACATTGAGGCTAAATCCTCCACCAGCAAAAAGATTACAACTTGCTGAAGGCTCAGATGATGATTAAAACTTTAGCAATAAAGTATTTTAAATTAAGGTATGTACATTTTTTTTAGACATAATGCTATTACATACAAAACAGACTACAGTACAGTGCAAACATAACTTTTATATGCTCTGGGAAAACAAAAAATTCATAGATATACCACACTTTGTTTATCCATTCACCAGCTGAGGGACGTTTGGATTGTTTTCAGTTTTTGTCCATTACAAACGGAGCTGCTATGAACATTCATGTACAAGTTTTTGTATGAACATATGCTTTCTTTTCTCCTAGGTTAAGTACTCAGAAGTGGATAACATATTAGGTGTATGTCTGAACTGTTTTTCAAAGTGATTTTATCATTTTATAGTCCCACCTAGCAAAGTATAACAGTTCCAATTGCTCCGTATCTGTCAAAACTTGATAATGGTTAAAGAAATTTAGCCATTCTAATGGATGTGTAGTGTGGCATCTCATTGTGGTTTCAATTTGCATTTCCCTAATGACTGATTATTATGTTGAGTATCTTTTCATGTGCTATTGGCCATTTGTAGACCTATTTTAGAGAAATGAACTTTCAAATCCTATGCCCATTTTTAAATTGGGTTATTTGTCTTTACTATTATAAGAGGTTTTTTTAAATTTTATTTTTTTAAACATTCTGAATACACGTCTTTTATGAGATATATGATTTGAAAATACTTTCTCCTAGTATACGGCTTGCCTTTTTTTTCTCTTAACTGTGTTTTTTCAAGAGCAGAGGTTTTAATTTTGATGAAGTCCAATCTAGCTAAATTTTCTCATTAGTTTATCATTTTTTTCTTTTATGGATTGTGTTTTTGGTATATTATCTCAGAAATCCTTGCCAAACCCAAAGTCATGAAGATGTTCTCCTATGTTTCCATCTAGAATATTTATAGTTTTAAATTTGTAATTTTTGACAAGAGTTAATTTTTTTAAATGGTATGAGATGGGGCTAGTTAATCATTCCAGCACCATTTGTTGAAAGACTGTCTCTTTCTCCCCTAAACTGCCTTTTCACCTTTGTCTACTTTTTGTGGGTCCATTTAAGGATTCTCTAGTATGTCCTATGGATCGCCCTGTCTGTCTTCATGTCAATTTTACATTGTTTTGATTACTGTATTTTTTTTGATTACTGTATTTGACTATTCTAGTTCCTTTGCATTTCTGTGTGAACTTTAGCATGTCAATTTCTACAAAAAACTTTGTTGGGATTTTGATTGGGGTTGCACTGAGCCTAAAGCTCAATCTAAACAATATTGTCTTAAATCCATGAACATGGTGTATCACTCCACCTCTTTAGGTCTTTAATTCTCACAGCAATGCTTTGCAATTTTTAGCATATTGGTCTTCCAATCTTGTCAGATTTATCTCTAAGTATTTAATATATTTTGATGCTACTGTAAATAATGTTTTTAAAATTTCAATTTATGATTGGTCTAGTATACAGAAATACAACTAATTTTTGTATAATGTTTGATACTGTAGCCTTCAACCTTGCTAAACTTATTAGTTCTAGTAGCTTTTTTTGGCAGATTCTATCAGATTTAATATAGACTATCATGTCATTTGCAAGTGAAGAAAATTTTACTTCTTCCTTTACAATCTGGATGATTTTTCTTTCTTTCTCTTCTTTATTACACTGGCTATGATCTCTAGTATAATACTGAAAATTAGTGTTGAAAGTGGATATCCTTAACATATTTTTGATCTTAGGGGGAAAGTACTACATTTTTTGAATCATTAAGTATAATGACAGCTGTAGGTTTTTTTGGAATGTTATCAGTTTGCAAAAGTCCTATTCCTAGTTTGTGGAGAGTTTTAATCAAGCATGGATGTTGATTTTGTCAAATGCTTTTCCTGAACTGTGGAGGTGATCATACAGTTTTCCTTTTTCAGTTTAATATGGTGAGTTACATTGACTGATTTTCTAATATTTAAATTTACCTTGCATTCATTGGATAAACCCTACTTGATCATGACATATTATATTTTTTTACGTATTGTTAGATACAATTTGCTAAACTACCGTTTAGAATTTCTGTATTTCTGTATCTATGTTCATGAAGAATATTAGTTTGTAGTTTTTTGTAATGTGTTGTCAGGTTTTGAAATCTTGGTAATATACTCTCAGCATGAGTTGGGAAGTATTCCCTCCTTTTTAATTTTATGGTAGAAAATGGGTATTATTTCTTCCTTACTGTTTGGTAGAATTTATTGGTGAAGCCATCTAGGCCTAGAGTTTTCTTTGTGGGAAGGTTTTTAAATACAAATCAATTTGTTTAATAGATACAGGATTATTCAAATTATCTATTTCTATTTGAGTGAGCCGAAGTAGTTTATTTCTTCCTAGGAATTTATCCATTTCATCTAAATTGTTTACTTAGTGGTAAAAAGTTTTTCCTAATACCTGATTTTTCTTTTAATATTTGTAGATTCTGTCACCTCTCTCATTCCTGATATTGGTAATTTGTGTCTTCTCTTTTTTCTGATCTGTCTGGTTAAAGGTTTATCAGTGACTTTGATCTCCTCAAAGAACCAGTTTTTGTAATTTCATTTTGAATTTTTCTCTTTTATGTAAGAGTTAACAGGTGGTTTTAAAATTTCCAGTTAAGGACTTTTTGTTTTTGATTTTCTAATAATGTATAGCTTTATTGCATTGTGATCAGAGTATTATTTGTAATATTTGTACTTTGTGGAACTTCCTGATACGTTTTTTTTGCCACAGGTTTGCACAAGAAGTAGCTTGCTGTGATTTGTTGTTTACTTTTCTATTTACCAGTAATTTGAAGTTTGGATATTATCTGTCTTTCAGTTAGGCTGAGGGTATGGTTTTTTATATTTTTAATATATTTAAAAGAAATACATCACACTACAATATCTAGCACTACAATTTCCTTCCCTCTCCTCCCAAAGGAAAACCACTGGATATTGGCTATATATACTCCTGAAGTAGATGTATCATTCTCATGCATATTTTTATGTTTACTGAATGTGTATCCATAAAATATATAGGCTGTTTTATGCTATTTAAAGTTTATATAAATAGTATACTATATATACCTTTTACAACTTCATTCATTCATTATAATTTTGAGATTCATGTGGATACACCTAACTAGTAGATATATTAGTTGATTCATTCTAGCTGCTATATCCCACTGCATGAATAAATAAGTTAATTATCCATTTCCCTTTGTTGATTCCAATTTTTCACTATTCTAAAATGCTACTATGAACATCCTTATAATATAGGATCCTCATATGTGAATCTCTACTTAGAAACCAAAAAGTAGAATTTCTAAGTCATAGGATATGTACAGTTAGTAGGTATTGCCAAACTGTTCTCAGAAGTTCTAATAATTTATATTCCCATTAACAATATCTAAGTTTTCCTTTTTCCCAAATTCTTGCCATCACTGACATGTCCATTTCTTCAAGTTTTAAAACGAATCAGAATTAACCAAACTTCTCATAGAAAAAGTAGCATTTACAGACGGAAAACTGAGATGCTGAAATACTGCTTTATGTTTTGTAGGTATTTTATGAGTAAGTCTTAAACTACTAGTTTTGAAGGTATAAAATAACTCACTCATGTTTATTTTCTAGGCCCAAGGAGTGATTTAAGCATAGCAGCATGTCTGGACACACTATTTTGGCTTCACCATAAAACTGCTTTAACCAATGTCAATATATCATCATATGACTCTGAAGGATGCTTTCAGATAATCTGTTGCTGTTATAGTATTGCTAGGTATTTTTTATATTGTCATTTATTAAACAATTATTCAGGAGAAATTTCTGTCTAGTCTCAGTACCAGCAGTAACTACACTTATCTTGAAGATCTGGTTCGTTTTTATTGATGGACATTGCAGATCTTATCTCCTTAATTATGCTAGGTGTTGGAAACACAAGGTCTACCTCTAGCAAGTACAGGACCTTAAAATAACCTCCCTTCTAATAGAGAGATTCATGTTATCATTTCTATTTTCATTCTGTCAATCTTCTTTATCTTGTATATATTTTCCTAAGTCTTGAAAATTAAATTAGTTGAATGAATTCATAACATTAATTAATGCTGCCACATCTCTATTTTAAAAAAATATATATGAATTAAAAGTTTCTATCCCCATCATTCTTTCATACTGTCAAAGGTATATCTAATTAGAAACTATATTCTGGGATTACTTTGATGCTTACCTTTTCTGCTACTTCTCGCACAGACTGAACACTTGTTCCATACAGATGGTTGTTGTATTGGCCAGCTTCAATGAATTTATGTTCCTGGATATCTTTTTCCATCTGTTCTCTTGAAGTCACAAAATGATAATCTCTTCCATCTACCTCATAATCCCTTTTTGGTCTAGTTGTATCTTTAATAGAAAAGAACTTCAGGAAGTGTTTAGTATTAACACAACAAATTCATTTTCCACTTAAACAACTGTTTTATAAAGTTCAACACAACTGAGATTAATTTAAATTTGAAGAGAGACAATAATATGGAAGATGTAGGAATAACTGATAAAATATCTAGGTATAAACATTAAAAAATGGTAATGTTTACTTTTACCACACACAGTGATAAACTGTTAAAAGCAATAATTAAGAATTTTTATGTGGGTTACTCACGAGGAACACACGATCCAAATTTGTCAGGAAATTCTGAGATCAAGTCATCATTTATCCTGTCTTTCATAGGTCCCAATATGATCACTGGTCGAGTATAATTAACTATAAAGATAAACTGCATGTTAAAGAGAATGAACACTAAACAAACATCAATGTATTTTGTTTCAAAAAAGAACAATAGTATTCTTAACTGTTACAAAGAATTTGGCTCTCTCCATCAATGATGCCTAACTTGACAGTTTATAAACCTTCACTAAGATCTTAAATTGAAGTCGACCTCCTGTTGGAAGTAATAGACTTTGATAATTCAACCAAGTTAAATTCAGCATTTTAGCAGATAATGTTTCTGTACATTGCTAACATCATCTCATTATGAATGAGAAAACACAGTACTGTGTTGTACTGATCATTTCTGAAGTACAAACTATGAGGAAACAGCTCAAAGGGCAAAAAGAACTGGGTATTAAGAAGAGATATAATCATAAGAATGATCTAGAAAGATAATCTAATAGAAGTGTATACATTGGCTTGTAAGGGATCATGATAGAAGAAAGGAAATTGGTAGTGAGAGTAGGAATTAACATTATGGTAGGTGAGATGAAAAGGTGATAAATAAGGGAGAAATGACAGAAGAATAACTAGGGCCTAGAAACTGATTGGACAAGACAGATAAGGAACAGAGAAAAATCAAAGTGATTCCAAGATTTTGAACAAGGGTCATTGGAACTATTATGAACACTGGAAAGAAGTTGCCTTGGAAATAAAACGCCAATTCAAACTGACTAGATTGTAATATACTGTAGGCTAAACCATGTTTCATAAAATACAATAGTAAATATCTACATTTATATATAATTAAATAACATAGTAAAACTATACTATAACTTTTTTTGAGGTATGAGTTAGACCTATTTCCCAAATTAAGAAATACTTTTTTCTGGGCCAGCCTGGTGGCTCAGAAGGTTGGAGTGCTGTGTTCTTCACGCCGAGGTGGCTGGTTTGCTTCCCACATGGGCCAGTGAGCTGCGCCCTCTACAGCTAAGACTGTGAACAATGGCTCTCCCTGGAGCTGGGCTGCTGTGAGCATGGGCTACTGTGTGCTGCCATGAGCGGCCGGCAGTCGGTGTGAGCGGCCATGTGCTGCTGTGTGCTGCTGTGAACGGCCGGCAGCCAGCGAGAGCTGCTGCTGTGAGCAGCCAACTCGGACTTGGTCAGCCAAGTCGGACCAGTGACCGACTGCCTTGAGGGGTGGGGGGTCTGGAGGGGGGTGGGCGCAAGGCTCATAATACCTGCTTAGGCCAGGGAGCTGTGTCCTACACAACTAGACAGAGAAACAACGGCTTGAACCTGAGTGGGGGTAGGGGGAGGAGGAAGAAGAGGGAAAAAAAAAAGAAATATGTTTTTCTAGAAGATCGTAAAACATCAACAGGCTTTACAAACCTTCTTGTTGATTCACTGGTTCATAAGACAAGACATATTCTTCTTGACCACCTATTAGAAAGTAAAATACAGATAAGAAAATCTATAAAGGCAACTAATGCTAATTAATTCTTTAATACATAATATATAAATTACTAGGGCTTCCTGAAAAAATAAGCAAAGATGTAGAAAAAGGTACTTTATAAATTATTTCTGGCAAGCTTTAGTAAAAAAAAGGTGGCAAATTACAAAGTCATAAGGGTAAGTTTGATAAATGTAAAAACAAAATATGAATGTGTTATTTATTTAATAACTACCTTTCTGTTATTCTGTGCTTTACAGATTATCATTAGATCTATTTAAAACCTTCATTTGTGATGTCAGGTATGTGCCATTAATTTTTTATTTAGAATCTAAGAACTATTAAAACTTTTAAAGATTAATACTTTAATGAATAGTTCTACATATGTGCATGTTAGGTAATTTACTGCTACTAAGAATATGCTTTTATTTTGTAACGACCAGTTACAATACTTAACAGAATACATATATATTTTTATAATTACAACCACCTTACAATCAAAAAATTTTAATGCAAAGGTAAAACTACTGTCTCTGTTTCACTGATGAAAAACTCATTCTAATAATTCATTTATTCAATTACAAAAACATTTAAAGTTAAAAATAGCTTTAGATAAAACTAAATCCTTTCCTTCCAATAAAATGAATCACATAGACAGTAAAGGAGATAAAACATATTTTGTTTTGATCTTAAAAGCAATTTAGAAGTTAAATTAAATCCTTTAAGACTAAAGGTTTAGAGCTTAGATTAAGCATATCCTAAATAAAAAAGTTTACAAATTACATCTCGACTCAATAAAAAGAATTAAAAAGAGTTAATCTTAGGAGTTCTTCACACACACACACACACACACACACAGGAATGTGTAGAAAACAAACAGAAAGGACTGTTAATTCAAGTGGTTCAATGAAAGCAATCAATATTGGATAATGTATTTTAAGATTTTCTCCTTGATTAGCAAGATTCTATAATAACGTTTTCACTAAATTTGCCATTGGTTTATATTATATGTATTCAGCTACAGAACTTTTAAATTCATATATTGGCATATTCTCTCCTGCTTTAAAAGTGTATTTCATTGTTTCCAAATTTATCATAATATATAAAATATACATTTTTTTAAAAAATATACATTTATAAGCTGCTTTTTAAAGTACTATATGTTAAACACGGTTTACATATTAGCAAAAACATGCAATTTGAATATTCCACACCTAATAATTCATGCAAATGATGAGACAGTATATACTTTCATTACCTCTTTTTAGCTTAGAAAGCTTCTCAACTACTCTATTATGGTGAGCTCTGATTATAAGTTAATAAAATGCTAAAGTATAAGAAATCACATTCCCACACCAAAAAAAAAATTATTAAGTAACTACTGTGCAGAAAAAATAACCAACCAAATCAATGAGGGTTAAAAGTATATAATGTCAACATGAGAAATAGTAGAGACTGATATTAACAGGATGGACCTTTTGAATAGCCATACTCATCTGTAATCAAGATTACTTTCATATTAGACAGCAGTAAAAAAAAGTTAGAAAAAGCAATTTTAATTTTTAAGGTGCTAGAACTATAATATTCATGTACTCTCCCCTCCTCCCATGCCCAAATCTGTCAAAAAACTCCACATGCTCATATAGTTCACTTAATAGTATACAGTTGACCCTTGAACAACTTTGGGGTTAGGGGTGCTGAGCACCGCACAGTTGAATATCTGCACGTAACTTTTGACTCCTCCAAAACTTAACTACTAATAGCCTACTGCTGATAACATAAAACAGTCAATTAACACATATTTTATATGTTACATGTAATTATATACTGTATTCTTACAGTAAAGTAAGCTAGAGAAAAGAAAATATTATTAAGAAAATCATAAGGAATATACATTTATAGTATTATTGAAAAACCCCCACGTGTAAGTTCACCTACAGAGTTCAATTCCATGTTGTTCAAAGGGCAATTATAATACCAAGAATGTAACACATGACACCAAAAAGGAAATCAGTATTACAGTTAGAGCAACTGTTGAAAATTTTTCCTTCATCATTTCTTACATTCACCAAAGTGTGGTGATAAACAATAACTTGACCCAGATCAGAACTGGTGGCACAGAATAAAAAAGGAAATAAAACCAATTATAATTTAGTATTACTGAAAAATATTTTAATGTTCATGTTAAAATAGAATTACTAAAGAAAATGGCAAAATACAAGTTTACCCTTATATAACTAGATATATACGTGTATATCTTTAAAATAAGTAAATATGTACTGTGTTCACGAATAGCACTGCTTGTAAAAAGAATTTTAGTATTTTATTAAAATTTTGGAAATTAACTTCTGTATATACAATATGATTTTATTTTTCAAGTTCAGAATTTTACTTGGCTTGTCCTGATTTTAAAATATTAAGCATCTAATTTTCCGTTTTAGAACACATCACTAAGAGAAAAATCCCCCAAAGAATATATGTTACTCGATATTACAACAGAACAAGTAACTTAAAACACTTACGGTAACTACTTTCACTATCGCTGGCATTGGAAGTTACATGCTCTGAAATTGCAGGACGATGGAAAAAATAAAGAAAACACAGTGATGAGTTTTCAAATAGCAAATTATCAAAATAAACATAAGGTGACATTACAAAATGCTGAGGTATAAACCACACATACCCAACAAGTTTTTAAAAAGCATTATTGATATTCTTTGAAAAGTTTAATTTTTTTTCAAATAAATAAATATGTATTAGCAAGAAAAAAACCTGTAATTAAGAACAATGCCTCATTTTTGTACAATACTGTTTATGAACAAAATCTGTATTACAAATAACAAGCAGAATATGACAAAGAGGGCAAAGTGATCCTAACTTAGTCCAACTGTAGACATAAAACCCCCAGAGAGAAAATGTAGTTGGTACCATTTCGTTTAGTTTATGAAACAATAATGACTAAGAAGACACGTTATATTTGAGCAAACACGCTCATTTTAATAAAGGGATATCTTAAAAAATAAGTGATCTTGCTTTTAGTTCAGCTTTTCTTGTTCCTTGAAAGAAATGAAAATCCATGTTCCTGAGATTATACAGATAAAGTATTTTAGATGGCATAGATTCAGATGCCTCAATAAAAGTAAAATGGAAAGGAATTCTAGAAGGTGGGACTGTATTTTGAAATAGATTGGTTATTTCTGAGAAACTCTGCTTTGATAAAATTGACAATGGCTGCTTTACAAGACAAAAGCAAATACACCCAGTTGCAAATTGCCTGGCCCCTCCTTAAAAGTGACCCCATTTCATAACTTGTTCAGTAAACACCATGTCCTCTTCTCATGTAAATGTAATCTCAGGTGTTCTCTCAATAAATGTCTCTCTTGGATTTAAAAAAAATGTAATTTTATTTATAAAAATTAAAAAACCCAAGTTCCCCAGGGAGGAAAATCTGAATTTCTTACGTCAGGCAAAGGAAAAAAAGGATAAGGAAAAAGTTTCAGGAGAAATTATCTGCTGTACCATACCATCCACAGTCTCTTAAAATCAATAGCACTACTGAAAACTTCAGAGAATGGTAAAACTTAAGACATCAAATAAAGTAACAGTTTTTGAATTGTTATAGTAAAAAATAAGCATGTTATTCTAAACTGCAAAGACAAGATACAACTTTCTTAATCATGATTACGTATATATTAAATCAAAAATATTAAAAATTATAATATATGACAAGCACATGTAAAATGGTGGTTTTTAAAAGTTTGTATTTAAAAAATTCTCCTGTATTACCTCATTAACTTCAAGAATCATTCTAAATTGTTATATAATATTCTATTGGGCTGTTAAGTCACGGTTCACTTTACTACTTATTATTTAGACATTTTAGTTTGCTTTAAATTGTTTTCCACAAACATCAACAAATTATTATGAATGTCTCTATTTATATAGTTTTTTACCTTTTGTCCTATTTCCTTAAAATCATTTCCAGAAATAGGAGTGTCCAAAAAAAGTTCTTAAATTTATACTAAGATTGATACTACACTCTGAAATCTTTAATACGTAAAAGAAAGAAACATTAATTATTGCAATGGAGTGAAAAAAGGGGGAGACTAAGTAGGAATATAGAAGAAATATTAATATTAACCATGAGATGACAATAATAATAGAAGCTGGGTAAAAGAATACTTGTGGAGTTTATTTTACTATTCTTCTACTACTGAATATATCTAACATGTTATATAATAAAAACTGAAAGTTACTGTTTCTTCTCTATCTTTTCTGGGGATTTTTCCTACTCATCTTTGAGTTCTCTAAGATTACCAATAGCTATTACATAATCAAATTCTTCACGTTCTTTCAAGTATCCTTTATGTAACTCTTCTACAATAAAATCTTGCTACTTAAAGTATGGCCCTTGGAAAAGCATCATCATCATTGCTTGGGAGCTTATAAGAAAGGTAAAATGCTTTTTTTCCTGATAAAACTAATCTTTTTCAAGGCATTTCATTAAAGATGTTCAAATATCTAATAAACACATATAAAAATGTTCAAGTTTTTACTTATCAGGGAAATGCAAATTAAAACCACAACAGATCTCTCTACCACCCACCAGAATAGCTAAAATGAAAACACAAGACCAAAACAGATATGCCAAGAATAGAGAAAGATATGTAGCAATTGGAACTCATACTACTGGGGGTGGGTGGGGTTGGGTAAATTGGTACAGGCACTTTGGAAAACTATTTGGCAGTACCTACCCCCTACTAAAGCTGAATATATATATATCCCAGAAATTCCTTTCCTAGGTATTTCCCAACAGAAAGATACATATCTGCTCATCAAAAGACATGTACAAGAATGTTCTAAGCAACAATATTCAAAACAGCCCTAAGTATATGTTTATTTACAAATCTGAGACTATGTGTGTATACATATATATATATATAGTTTCATATTTTACTTTTTTCACTTATATTGTGAGCATTTTCCCACGTCATTATGTTTTAATGTTTTTCAATGGTTGTACAATACTACAAAGTATGGATAAATCACACTTCATTACCACTTCTCAAGACATTTTAGGATGATTTCAATTTTGGGGGGAGGGGCTGCAATTTCCAAATAATATTAAAATAAGTATCATGCTATATAAATTTTTATCTCCATCTCTGGTTACATCCTTAGGATAAATTTCTTGAAGAGGAATTACTAGTTGGTTCAAAGATATGCTTTTCCAGAAAGGCTACACCAATTTATACTCCCAATAATAGTAGTATGTTAAAAGTAATCATTCCACAGAACTGTCTCCATCACTGGCTTATCCTTTAAAAGAAAAGTCTACCAACATGATGGTTAATCATCATTTTGTTTATTGATTACTAGGAACATTAAATATTTGTAAATGCTTATTTCACTTGCTTATCTTTTGAGCACTCTTCTCATCTTTTGCCCAGTTTTCTAGTGGAGTTAGTCTGTTTCTTATTGATGTGTTAGAAATTTATAGTGTAAGGATATTATCTCTTTGACATATATGGTATAAATATATTCAAGTTTTTATTTTTATTTTGTTTATGATGTTTGATGACCACAATCATTTCAAATCTCTCTAACTAAGTCTCACCTTCCTAATCAAACACTTTTTCCTGAGAATGCATCATGTTTTTTTGAGCTCTCTATATATGTACTACACATCATCAATCTCAAGCAATACTACTACTCTTACACTTATTCTTGACACAAATGAAAATAAGTCTGGTTTTGGTATCTAAGAGCTCTGCACAAATCTGCTTAAATAAATCCTTAAAATGAGAAGAAAGGAAAGAGATAAGTAATGGGAAACCTGTGTGCCTAACTGAGGAAATTTTTGAAGTGTTAGACAAAATAAAAAGCTATAAAAATTGAGCTGCATACAAAATATAGGTACAAACCTTGTTTGAAACTGCATGTCATAATTTCACTTCTGAGTACCTGTTATGACCCCTCCTGAACTATATTTCTTTCAGTCTCTGTTAAAGGCATCTTACCCAGCTTTTTCCTCCTGAACTTGTTCAAAATTGCTTTCTTAAAGCATAAAAGCTGCACAGGTTTCTACTTCTAGTTTTTTACAAGTTACAATTATTTAGTTGCATTCTCCCTGATTTCCATCATACTCTAATTAGTTCTGTTAGTCAAAATTAGGTTTGGAAAGACAATTACTGTCAATAGGGCAAATCAATAATTTGATTCTTTGCTTTATAGAATCACTGAATTCCTGTCTATGAAAAGTATTCTAGGGTATCACTTTTGTTTCTTTCTCTGCTCTTCAATTAACTACCTTGTGTTTCCATTGGTTGTGTGAAATTACATGCAGATGTACATCTTTCTTGATATTCAGTGTAATTCCGCATCTCTTCAACAGGTTTGTTTCTCTGGAATAATTTATGCTTCTATTCTTAGTCCCTTTATTAGACCTGTTCTGACAAGGCTTGATGAATACCTATACGACGTCACATTTATTTTCTGTTAAAATCTCACAGAATTTTGCTTAATTTATTTATTCCCTGTATTCTGAACTGTAGAATATAGATAATTGAGGCTACAAATAATGTTCTTGGCCCAGACCCTTTCCCAGTATTTTCTATTGTGTAATAATAGGCACCTTGTCAACTGCTAGTCATCTGTTTTATGTAATAACCTCTATCATACCCAGTTTTAGAACTTAACTGATATTTTTCTATATCCCTCAATATTTTCCACATAAAATCTTCTTGATCTGATCATCAAGTTACCAGCTGAATAAATCCTTTCAGTTCTTGGGAGATGAAACACAGAAACCTATCACTCAAAGGATCGTAAGTCACTGTCCAGAAAATTAAATCCTTTTCTAAATGACATTGTCTGGTAATCAATTACAATTTTTTGTTTGGTTCTCATCCCAAGTCTCAATCCTCAATTAAAATGACAGATGAAAACATGATTTGGCGAAGGCATAATTATCATCCATCATAACAATATCAATATGGGAACTAAAAAAATCTGTGGATACATTTGCTGATCCATACCACCACTAAAATATGTTATCATTCACAAAATAAATTCTACAGCAATAATAATCTGTGGAAAAATTTTCCAGTTTTGAAGATTTTCACTGATAATTCTTCCCAAAGGTAAGAGATTTTAAAGAGAGTGCCACTCGTGATAGTAAATTTGTGACTCTTGCCAAATCCTAAAAATGCACACGCAAAAATAATAAAGTGTGTCTAATAAAATTAATTACATATAAAGCATACCTCCTTCAATCTAATAGAAACCTTTAATTGTTAAGGTTGAAATAAATAAAAGTCAAGTAACCTGTAGTTTAGATTAAATTTCCAATACAGAGTTAGGACAAATCAGGAAAAACTGTGAAATTTAATGTTTATTAATGAGTATCTTAGAAAGTCAAAAGGTATTGGCTATATCCTTAATGATCAATGAATTATAAAGAAATAAGTTTTTAAAATGCTTAATAATCCAAAGGAAAAGAATTAGCTAGAAGAAAACTTTAGCCTAAAAGATTACTTCTATGAGTCACAGTCACCTAAAATAACGTAGTAATATTTGGTAAAATTTCACAATCAATTTGAAAACACTCAAATCAAAAATTTTGTTTGCAAAAAAAACTGGTTTGCTTAAATGACTTATTCATTCATTCCAACATTATAGATTTTATATATATAAAATCCGACTCTGCACTAAGCTTTATATGAAGATCAAGTACTAGCCAGAAAATTAAACAAGAACAATGCAACAAAAACCAGAAATAGAGAAACCAAAAATCTTGGGTAAATGAAAAAACAAAGGATAATATTTCTTGTAATTCTTTTCATAAATTACAACCTCCTTAAAAAAGAGATATAATTCTCCCCCTTCCCTCACAGACTGCTACTCAAACTTGAGGTCCACAATTCTCTAATATTTGAGATCTATTGTAGTTTATACTCTCACATTACAGCAATGCTTTTCTAACACAGAATCAAAGTGATTTTAAATTGTTTTAACAAAAAAAGGGGGACATAAAACTGCAAGGAAGATTATTTTCTATATTCTAATGATGAAGGCAGGTAGTACTATTTCTAAAAACTTTTAAAAAGTCTTCACATTTAAAAATTCCTAGCAAAAATAATTGCCATAAAAATTACAAAAAGGAAAATGCAAGCATGAGCAGGAAGTTTTTCAAGTGATGTAAAAAACAGAGCATTAGAAAAACAAAAGGTGTGTATTACAGAAATAAAAATCCCAAGCATATTATTAACATGAAGTCTGACAGCAATCTAAACCATATACCTCCTCATGCCAGAAGGGCACGACTACCATGATTCTCAAAATGTATCTGAAAAAGGTAGGTCTGTAGATGGAGGTTAAAAAACAACTTGGGAGTATTTTGATCACTTACTCAGGCCTTTTGATCCCATGTCGTCAGGGATCTCCTGTAGAGAGTAGTTCCCAGAGAGCAAGCAATAAAAAGATAATCAAAGAAAATAGTTGTCAGTAATGCATAAAATTGGTGCTACAATAAGAGACAGTTCCAAGACCATTACAGGTACACATATCTTACAGAGAATTTTTGTAGATTTCTGCAAATTTGAAATAAGCTAGCAGCTAAATGTAATCTAAAAGAATGAAAGTTATACCTCAGAAGCTGATTAGGGTAGAGCAGCAAAATTTGAGACTATTCCTTATTATTTTAAAAGCAAAATTCAGATTGTCTACATATAAGGAAGAAATAGGATAAAATGGAATGAGTCCAGATCTATTTATCAAAGACTGGCAATACTATACTTAGAAATCACTAAGCAGCTTCCCAGGTAATCTTGCTTTACTCTAAAATATTCTTTGAGAGTGTACTAAGTTGTTTATTATAAGAACCCTTACATAAAATAATTCTATTTTAAACAACATAGCTTGAAAATACTGTTTACTTTAAATTAAGCATTCCTACGGTGCCAGAAAAAATTAAGATTGGGATACAAATTAATTTATGCCTGTTAAGTTGTCCCTGGTTAAGACAATCAGTAACCTGTTGCAGCTCTTGAAACTGTCTCCATGGTAACAACCAACTGCAGGGCAGTAGGTCCCTCTGCATTTACTTTCTGTTCACCACTGGATCCACATACTTACGGTCAGCATCACTTGTTTCCTGCTCACTCTGGTCCTTGTTCTTGTAGAAGGGGAATTTTCGGGAAAAGAGGTTCTTTTTACGCTTGTCATTGAATGACTGCTGAAGAAGAGAAGGAGGGGCAAAACAAAGGATGTCTACTGTCTGTGTGTACAAAGGCCCAGCCTAGTAGCTCTGTGTAAGCCGACTCTTGTGACCACAGTGTGCAGTTTGTATATGAGTTTTACTTTCATCACATATAAAGTGAACTTCTAATTTTGTATTAACTCCTCTAATTCAATGTTTTACAACGGAAAATATTGAAAAATTTAAAGAGTGTAATTCAGTAAAACCTAAAAACAGGAATAAGTGCTATTTGGTAAAAAAGGGCAGATTAAATCAGATTAGCTATGACTGGAGTACAAACCAAGCTAATAATCTGTTCATATCAAGCTATACTTTTCTAGAAGATTTCTAGGAGCTAGATGCTCTACAGCAAAAGTTGTTTTAAATGTTTATTCTAGCTGTTCAGATATTTTGTTATGCATTAGGTAATAACCTTCATTTTCTTTTTCCTTGAGTATATTCTCCCCACCTCCCTTTTGTGGCTCCAACAAACTAGCAAAAAAACCACTATTACCAAAGAACACCAAAACAATTGAGAAAAGTTGCCAGTGCTGAATATTTAAAAACAATATCTATCTATCTATCTATCTATCTATCTATCTATCTATCTATCTATCTATCTATCTATCTATCTATCTATCATCTATTTATTATTGAAGAGGAAAAAAATAGCTAAATGCTTAGGGCATGAATCAAAAAATGGGAAGAAAACTAAGAGGGTTCCAAAGATCACAAAGTCTAGCAAAAGATTTATCAATGCTATCTAACCAGGAAAGAAGAGTTAAAACTCTGCTGGCCAACTTGAATGCTATCATAACTGATTTATCTGTCTTTAAGCACTACCAATCTATTTTTGAAAGTATATATAAATAAAATAGAACTATATTCAATCCATTGGAACCATAGGTCCTAAATAGGGAATAAAAAGTTTGGTGCTCATAAGGGCCGAAAAGAAAATTAACATCTGAATACTTTACACACAATTGCTATCAAGGAGTTGCACTACTGATTTGATGCCTGATTGCACAGAAGTTGTCTTATTGCACAGAAGTTGGAAACAAATTTTTTCCATTTTGAATGTCCCATTTGTGCATTCATAGATTTAAAAGCATGTAGCACAAAGAAAGATTAGGCTATTAAAGAGATGGAGCTTCTTTGTAATTTCTGTCATAGGCACCCATGTCTTGAAGTAGATAGCCTTACCGACACCAGGAATTATTATTATTACTTATTATTATTATTTTTGAGGCAGGAACAATCTGATAAATAGAAATTTTGTTCTGATTTTTCCTGAGTTTCCTTGTTATAAGATGCTATCCTTATTTTGAAGTGTACTGGACCAGGAAGTATGTTTTTGGCATGACTATTTCTAAGCATGTAAAGCCAGGTGATTAAGGTGAAGTAGATTAAAGTGACTCTTAACTCAAATTCATTACTTGAAAGAAGCTATTTCAGTTAAGAGCCTTTACAAAAACAAGGTTAAACTTTCATTTTTACCTTTCACGTCAATAATTCAGGATTAATAAATTCATAGTTCATACCGTGTTTCCCCAAAAGTGAGACCTAGCCAGACCATCAGCTCTAATGCATCTTTTGGAGAAAAAAATTAATATAAAACCTGGTATTATATCATGTTATATTATATTATGTTACATTATATAAGACCCAGTATCATATCATATCATATAGCATATCATATCATATCATATCATATCATATCCGGTCTTATATTAAAATAAGACCAGGTCTTATATTAATTTTTGCTCCAAAAGATGCATTAGAGCTGATGGTCCAGCTAGGTTTTATTTTCGGGGAAACACGGTTGTCAAGCAGATTGTCTTGATTCCAATTTTAAATTTTGAAGGCTCTAATACCTCTAAGCAGAAATTGAAAATTAAGTTGATGAGTAAAAAATAATGTGGAAAACTCTGGGCTTACAATTATTTTATAAGCTGTCAAGTAGCATTATTTGAATAAAAATCTTTGTTTGAATCCAAATGTTAGAAAAGAGAAAGAGGAAAACTTAAGTTTCAACAGAAAAAAATTTATGTTAATCTAATTTAGGGAAGGACTAAATCTTTGTGTTCATGACAATCATTGCTTTGGAATTTAATTTTTATGATATCTGATAAAATTAACATTTTAAATAAAAGGTTATTTACCCCTCCTACTGCATATATAGTGGTCAGAGTCACTTTCACAGCAAACAACCGAAAGAAACATGAAATTTAAAATGTTTTGATTTTTGGTATCTTTGCAGTTAGTCAGAATGAGATATCATAAAGATATCATAATATGGGACAGAAAGAAATGCTTGTTAGTAAAGAAATGTATTAATTGTATTACATTTATCATCCTCCAGGTGAAGAATTTATTAAAAGTAAAAATAGCACAAGCAAACAAGACAAAAATGTATAGGGAAAACAGAGAACTGGAGAAACATACTACCTCTAGTTTCTCTACATTTCCAATCCAAAATACTCTGTGTAATTACTTATTGTTATTAGTGCTATATTGCAAGAGAAACAGTATAATAAATATAAGAACTGATAAAATATCACAAATTCCCGATACATCTATTAAATACATGAATATATAATTTCCATATGTAGTATTTCAAAATAGCTAAATGAATGTTAAAAATGTTAATGAGAAACTGAAATGTTATAAGTCTGGAGTGGAAATAAAGTCCACAAACCACCAACCACCATGTAAGGAAAGGAAGAGAAGAACTTAGAATGGGAAATGGGTTTATAGAAAGAAATGCAGTTCTGTATCAATGGCAAGCGTATTTTTACCCCACTCAGTATCATGCATACTTTTGGTGCTGTGTTAGAACACAGTGACTGTGTATAAAGTTGGTTACAGTCAACAAACAAGACTAAGATTTAAATGTCGTTAATTCAGTTAACTTCTTACAGTACAAAAGAAAAGTTACAACATGCAACCTCTTTTTCAATACATTGACAGTGTATTTTACTAAATTATTTTTACTAAATTATTTTTAAAGACATATATAAAATAAGTACAAAAAGCACCGTGTATATTTAAAATCCTGAGCATTTACTTGGGATTTTTTTTCCTCTGAAAAATTTCTATTTTAAATACTGCTTCAGATCACAAAACAGATAATTTTGTATTTATATTTTTTGTATTTTCTGAAAGCTACAAGTTAATTTTAAAGGAAATTTATCATTTCTAAAATAATTGAATGCATTATACAATTTATTCAGATTTAATTTCTTTGATCAAGGATCTTATTATCTTTTAAATTTTGAAGCTTTGAATTTGAATGCTTAGTAATATCAGGGATGTATGAAGAGTAGGGTTAATTTATTTGCTGAGTTAACATTCTACATTCATTTGAAATATGATTAAAAGATATATAAAACTTCTGCTTTAAATTAAAAAATCCTGCAAAACACAAAATATTGCTATGAATAGTATTTCAACACAACACGTGTTCATTGTTTTCTTTAGGATTTTTGCTAAAATATTCCATTGCAGTAATTATACACATAGTATAGGACAAACCTGTAAGATGTTTTTCATCTACTGATTTCCATTTTAAGCAGGACTTATAGTAAATGAAAACAAAAACATGTCTAAAACACATATGAAAGAATTTCAATATATTTGTTGACCATCTACAAACTCCTCCTCTTGATGTCTCTTTCTTTACTCCCTCAAAATAAAAATTCATGTTGATTCAAACATGTAAAATATAAATTCTATTTATAAATTATATTAGGAATAGAGGGGAGAAAGAACAAAAATTTCCGTGAATTCACTTGAAAGAAACCCATAAATTGACATTACGACCTAGTTAATAATTTTGGGGGGCTCTATTTTCTTAGAAGATTCAAGTTAGCTATCATGATTAATACTGGAGACAAAAGTTTCTCATTGGACATCTGAATGAAGGCTGAATTAATTTCATTTACAAAAATAATCTCGGCCAAAAGTATGTTGTTAAAAATATATCAAAAAACAGTTTTTATAATTTGGAAAGGTTTATGAAATGGGTGCTTTAATAAATTGCTTACTTTAATCAATCTATTGTAAAGCACCATGGCAAGAGCTGATAGTAGTTCTTATGGCAAAATCCTTCTCATTTAAATAATGTAGCTCAAACAAGAATTATGAAAAGTTCTATTATCCTCAGTTATTAATTTCTAGAAATAAAACATTTCATATACTCACCCCTTTATCTCTTGTTTTAGAATTGAATTTCACTGTTTTTAATCGGGCTCGTTCTTTCTTCTCAACCCTGTCAAAGTACACAATTATTACTTTTTAGGTATACCAAACATATCTAAGCGTCTAACTACAAATCATCAGTACTGATACCTTAACACGGGGCATTTTTACATTCTAGAACCTTTGGATGCCATCTTGGTTTGCATCCCAAAATTAATCAGAATTTCTGAAAAATGAAATACAGGGCTCATTTTATTGTGAAAATGAAAACCATTTGTGAAGTATCAAAAATACAGTACGTGTGTACTTATATATATACTCAATTCCATAATTATACAGATATTATTGTAAGGCATCACTTCTGAGTTTAGCCATTTTCTAGGTTTTCTGTTTGTTTTGTTTAAATATTAGCTTAGCATGCAACACATACGCTAAAAATCAAGCATGAGAGGAAGAAAGCAAATGGGGCAAAAACGTCAATAGCTGGTGAAAGTAGGTGAAGGATACGTGGGTGTTCCTTGTACTATTTTTGCATTTCTCTTGTACTTATTTTTCTGTAGCTCTGAAAAATTTAAAAATAAAAAGGTGGGAAATAAAAAAATTAAGCTGAACTCCAATGAGATATTTGTGTAAATACATAAAGTAACCAATTATAGTGTACAAAGTAAAGCATTTTAAAGTATCTTTGGAAGGATAGGTAACTTTAATCACCTATAATTGGTACTTTTTATTCTCTATGAAGGTGAGATGGTTGCCTGGGGAATAGGGTTAAGAGGGAGTTTGTGTAACTTTTAGATCTTTTGAATTTTGAACCTTGTTAAAGTGTTACCTATTCAAAATCAAACCAAACTACAGCAAATGTTTCAGTTAGATTGTCACACCAGTATGCATCTTGCAAAATTTCAGGTAAATCAAGCTTTTATAAATCTTCAATTCAACATAGCAATTATGTTAGAAAAACCTACCAAAAAATCTTGTGAATAAATGCATTTTATTTTTTCTTTATTATGTAGCTATATAGTTTTACTATACGATAGTGAGAGAACTTTAGTAGTCATAGATTTAGAACTTAACTATTCCAGAGCAATTTTGCCCCGAACTTATTGAGGGCATTGCAAAACTAACATTTATTGAGTGAAGATTTACAACTCAAAATGGCTTTGTTTTCTAATCATTATCTTGTTCATTCAATAGTTGAGTTACTTAAATTGTGTTTATTTGTAAATATTGTTCCTGAAAGAAAGAAAGAATTGTAGCAACTACAATTGTGCTATTAGAAGTAAAGAGGTCTAAGAAAGAGTTCTATTTAAGAAAATACAAGTTTTGAATCTATTCAAGAGTAAAATAGCATAATTAGTTGTGGTTTCATACTATATTTTATGGGAGAAAAAAAATTATATTCTAAAATGTTATTCATGAATGTGAGGATTTGTAGAGATCTCAAGATATATCTCTTACATAACTTCTGGCTTTAAAAACCAACTTTATAGAATTTTTATACAAAATGAAAAATATCTCTTTCTAAGGTCAGCTGCATTTCTCATTTGTTGAATGCACATGTAAAGCCTTTGCAAGACATGAAGCTCCAAGAGATAAGACAATTATCTGACCTTGATATTTAAGATGTGAGGTTTCTACTGACTCAACAAGGCACAGAGAAAGCATTTCTCAATGTAAAGGAGACTGTAATAATATTCTGGGAAAAAAGTTATGCTGAGGGCTGCATTACTAAAAGAGGAGTTGCCACCAAATATAAGATCTAGACAAAATAGCTAAATATATGAATCTAGTCAACGGTCATAAATTCTAAAACCACAACTACAAACCTTTGTAATACTTTAATATTCTTCTACAAACACGTATACAAATATATATGCGTATACAGGCAGAGATCTACAACAGGTATATGATTTGGCATACTCACCAATTATAAAGACTTAACAAAATAAGTATAAATGCAACTCATTAATAAGAACAAAAAAAGTTTATTACATCATTAGCTTGACCAAAAGTGAATTCACTAGCTATAATAAACATTAATGTCTCATTAATAATTTTTGTTGGCTATTTTAAAACTTAAAAAAGGACTTTTAGGCAAAGATTTGGGTGAATCAAATCTCATAAACAGATGACTTTGGGGGAATTATGAACTGATGTTTTAGTTCCTTTCCCATGAAAGCAGAGACTTTCAACTGCATTTCATAGACTTTAAAGGGGGTTCTCTAAGCTGGGATTATTCCTTTCTTTTCTTTTTTTTTAAATTAAATTTATTGGGGTGACAATGGTTAGTAAAATTACATAGATTTCAGGTGTACAATTCTGTATTACATCATCTATATATCCCATTGTGTGCTCACCACCCAGAGTCAGTTCTCCTCCCATCACCATATACTTGACCACATTTACCCTCATCTGCCACTCCCCTTCCCCCCCCCCCTTACTCTCCGGTAACCATTAACTGTTGTGTCTATGAGTTTTTGTTTCTTTGTTTATCTTGTCTTATTCCTTTGTTGCTTTCAGTTTTATATACCACATATATGAGTGAAATGATATGGTTCTCGACTTTTTCTGTCTGATTTATTTCCCTTAGCATAATAATCAAAGTCCATCCATATTGTTGCAAATGGGATGATTATTTTCAAAGAATCTGCACTTAACCACTTTTGCCACTAGATGGTAAGTATGCACTAATGAATTGCTATAATAAATAGTTAAAAGCAAAAAGGAAAGACAGTGAATGCACTGATACTTCTAATTAAGAAAAGAGAGGTGAAGCATATCACCTGGTATTTCTAAATATTTTGCATTTATTTACAATGCTTTATGTTTTTTTAAGTCTAAAGGAGGTAATGCACACAATCAAAAGCTCTGAAAACTGAGATTTTATCACCACCCATGTGGGAAAACTACAGAAGATTTTCATTCTCTCTCCCTCCTCTGGCATAAATACATGGCACAGTGACTTAAAGTATACTTATTTTGCGTTTAGCAACTAACAGGAGCTTTAGAGAAATTTCTGTTTGGGGGCATCACATTCTCTAGTTATGTTATTAATTACAAAATAAGGTGAATAAAATTAAATGGTTGTAAAACATGGTATGGAAAACCAAGCATAAAATAAAATTAAGGGAACAGCATTTATTTATGTTGCCCAACTTTCAAGTGGTAAGACTTCAACAGACTTATATTTACCTGCGTTTACTGGGAATCACCCCAACTTCTTCACTCTCACCATCTGGTGTAACCTGCCTGGCTTGCCACCATTCATCATCAGAAGCATTAATAACATGGAGGATATCTCCAAACTTGAAGTTCAATCCCTGACTGGGAAGGCCACTGTCTTTAGTCTTGTCATAATCAAAAAGCGCTCTAGATTAAGGAGAGAAAGTCCATAATTATTTGTTATAACAATGTTATCAATATTAAATAAACACAGGATTCTGACAGCGTTTATAATTTGGATAAACAGTATATCACAGTAGGCAAAATAATGTCAAGCTCAACTTTGTACTATGTACAAGACAAGGAGACAAAAAAAGAAACAGCAAAATGAACTTTTTATGGCAATAGTTTGTTATTAGGTATACTACTTTCTTTCTGTCAATATTGTATAGGAAATTTAAAAAACACTTTTAGTATAATCCAATGGCAACCTATACTGAATTCTAAAATGAAGACGCATCTAAAGAGTTGCTCTAAATTAATAAACAAAAGTAAATACAAAGAGATACCCTTCTCTTTATTTTGACTAGACACATTTAGGAAAACAAATTCCCCGACAGATTTGATTCATTAGTTGTGGACTGTGAGACTAGATCAACAGAGTGATTGTTTTGCCAGTTAATTATTCTTTCCATTTGTTCACAAAGCTAGAGTGAATAGGGTTTTCAGAGTTAATAACAATCATGAAAACTAACTACAGATGACTTTAAAAGCTGTCAAATATTTTAGAAAAAATACTGTATTAATTTAATATAGTAACTGCAAACGTTAAGAATATTTTAAAATTTGTTAACAGTAAAATATTGTGTTCTACTACTTGATTAATTAACGTACAGTATTTAAACAAATTAAAATTTTATTACCAAAGAAGCTCTCTCAGAAAAGGAACCCAGCAATTACATTTATAACACAATCTACTTATTCTTTTGTTCTAATTTGGCAACTAGAAATTAGGATACAAATCATATTCGTTTTCATGCTACCCAACTTTTAAGAACGTATCTCTTGAAATATAACTGAAGAGAGGTGGGATTAGTTGATGGTTAAATGAATGAACTAGTTAATGGTTTTCAAATGTGTTCTTTCATGTCTTTTCAGGGGAGTAGGTATGAAGGAAGGAGGTTGGAATCAAAAGTGGGAAGGCTTAAATGTATATTAAAATGTATGTAATACACTGGGTTTATCTGAAGAAAGAATACTACAGCTGAAAAATAAAGATTACAAATGTATAAATGCTAAGTCATTACTTCAACTAATAAATTCGGAACTCTAAGAAAGTGTCTTCTACTGGAAAAATATAGCTAACCTCAAATAATACAAAAGTTCGATATAGTCATTTATTAAATATTTATTTAAAAAGGTAATGAATTAGATATGGCAAAGGCAGTTGACAAAGATGAGGAGGATACAAATAAACATAATATAAAATAGAAAATAAAGTACAATTAAGAGGTAGAAAAATGCCAAAAGACATTCAGAAAAGGGAAAATACTACCATCGTAACATTTTTACTATCACAAGTTAATCTTTTCTTTTGAATTACAAAAGTGAAATAACTACATTACTGATGAGTGATGTTAGCATTTAAGTTTTGTCTTTTAGTATATTTTTTAATATATTTGATTCATAAAAAAGGAACCCATGGAATACTTATGTAAGTTACTGATCATAAGACTATGATGAACACCTTTAATCTACTATCCAATGTAAGACTATACACAAAACTTTTATCAGTAACTCATGCTCACCTATGTATTTTTCCCCCTTGCTCCTGATTCCCTCAGATTCAGAGTAAAGCACTAGTAGAAGGTAACCATTTTGAATATGCTGCTTATTTCCTTGACCCTCACCCATTTTTTGTTGGTTTGGTTTTATCACACATATGTGACTAAGCAATTATGTATGCTTTCACTTGTTTCAGAGCTTTATAAATTGTATCATACTATATGTTGCCTTTTGTAGTCTTAAGTTTTTATTTTTTTACTTTTGAAATTAAAAGTACACTTACTAAAAAGAACCATTAGATTTCTGGCAGACTGGCTACATGTTTCTATTTCCTCTCCATCCTGAAACTCACTAAAGTGACAAAAAGAAAGAAAGGAAGGAAAGAAGGAAGACAAAAGAGAAATGACAATAGGAGAAAAGAGAGCGTAACACGTTTTTGGATGATGGTAAGTAAACTTAGCAGAATGGAGGCGGCTCTAAATAGGGTCCCTGAAGGAGGGATATTGGAATAAGATTTATTCCACAAAACCCTAGAAATCCTTATGAATTAGAGGTGTCCAGTATCCAGGTAGGCAGAGATAAGTTACAGTTGTTAAAACAGAAGAACTGGTGGAAACACTGTATATAGACCTTATATTCTTCATGTCCCTTTTCCTGTCCCCAACCCCAAAGAAGACCAGAGGTTTAGTTTCTAGAGAAATTGAATTTGAAAAGCTCTGTGCTCTGGAATGAGGTAGAAGGTGCTGGACCAAAAATAGATGAATAAATAAGAAATCTGCACACTGAAAACAAATCTAGTAACCTGGTTTATACCACAGCCAAGAGATCAGGGATTATTTTCTAGAGATATTTAATGACCCCAAAGAAAAGCATGACATGGGGAAGGAGAAGGCAATGAAAAAGTCAATTGTCTTCCAGTTAAATTCACTACCTTCAATCTATATTCATAAGAACAGAAAATAAGGATCACTAAACATTTAAAAATAGCCACACACACACCCACACACACACACACCCACCCACACACACCTAAAGAAAATAAGCAAACCACAAAAAAGGAATACAGAGAAAGCAGAGAATTCAAGAAGCAGAAGAAACATGAGAAGATACTATATCCACAAAATACAAAGATGACAAGAAGCAACAATCAAATAACAAGAAGGGGTTTCTGGAAAATAGGATATCATAACCTCCCAATTCTCTATCAAGGAGAAGGTAAAATAAAGTCATTTTTAGACATGCTAAGAATCAAAAAAGTACCTCCCACACACCTTTTTTTCCTCAGGAATTTACTGGAGAATGTTCTCTGGCAAATAAAAGTAAATTGAGAAAGAAGAAAATGTGGACTATAGGGAACAGACTGACACAGTAGAGAGCCAAATGGAACAGGCAAGTCCCATATGAGCTATACCGCAAGTCTACAGAGAAGCTAGTCGAGATTGGAGCAGAAAGATGGAAAAAAAACATAGATAAAACCACATTTATAACCACATGTTTCACCATGTGAAAAACTCTAGAGAGGTTACTGGAAGATAAAGGAACTCAGTAATACGTACATGGAAAATTAAGCAAATGAAAATGAGACAATTATTAAGTCCAGGAAAAATGGAGGTTGAAGTGTGGTCATAATATACTGGTTGACTGAGTAATGACAGCTATTACACAGTCACGTGACTCTAAGTGCTATTAATTTTATTAACGGTGACAGGACTATATTTGAAATTAAGTGGAAGAGGTAGAATGAGTGGTTTGGCAATCTGCATTCTTTGCTGAGGTTATTCACATTTTAAGCTATTATTTTCATATGCTCTCTGTGCTATTATGAAAATTGCCATGGTAATTAAATGTTAATCAAACAGAATATTTTATTATAAAAGAATACAGGTAAATATGAGTGTTGGATGAATTGACATATCAAACTATAACACTGATTCAGTAAAATAACTTAAAATTTTTCTGGTCTATATTTAGTCTTTATCATACTATTATTATTATTTAATGGTTTATATAACTTTCATTAACAAATTATAATAATATTCCAACTCTTGAACAACATACTGTCAGGAAATCAATCATAGAAAAACATTGCCTTGGTTTGAAATATGTTTTTCTATAGTAAAACTAAGTCAGTTATAGTGAAAAACCTGAAAGAATGTGCATGCATAAATTATTAAGGATTGCTATAATTAAGTAAAAAATTTACCTGACATAGAGGGATCGCTTCTGGCTAGTTCGAAGAGAACCTGATCCTGAACTAATGCTACTATTCATCATCTGCTCCCGTAAATCATGTATTTTGGCTTCAAAACGACTGTATTCTGATGGGAGAAAAATAAAAATAAATTTATATTCTAAAAAAAAAAGTTACTTGATGATAAAGTATTAACTATGTAATCTATCGAATAACTGACTAAATGTGGTTAGAATCTTAAGAGATTAATCTGTATAAGATTTTGCCCAGTATGCAAATTTCATACATTTTGCCCAGTATGCAAAAAAATTAATAATCTTCTAAATGTACCATAAATTAGAATTGGCTGAATTAAAATTTTTCTCATATGCTATTTTAAAGTTCGTATCACATTTAGTCAATTAAAAAACAATTTTCATGCATCGAATAGTATCAATCTTACATTACTGTCTAATTTAACTGTAAACTTTAAAAATTAAAAATCAGGATAGTGATTTTTATACTTATAAAAAGAAACCTAAAATTTGTACTAGATACTTTATTTACTGACTGACTTTTTCCCTGTGAGTAAATCAGTTAATCTTATATTCTTAAATACAGAACTTGTGCAGGATCTATAAAATAATAACTATGCCTTAAAAAATTAACACATTAAAATTTACTTCAACACATTTTATAATTTATAAATTTTAAAAATGCCAAAATAAGACACAAAGGCAATCTGAAGTAAACATTTAAGACATTTTTTATACAATCAGTATGATTTTTGAAGATGGACCACTTTAAACTGTATCATATGTTAAAAACTACTAAATCTATTAATAACAAAAACCTTAAGCATTTTTTCAAAAATGGCTATACACTTATACGTTTTTCTCTATTTACAATAATTTATTTTACAATTAGGTCAGATCCTATCAGATTTTTTCATAAAACCAGTCTTACAGCAAGAGCAGATAACTTGTCTGTGAGTTTGTACAGTTTAAGAACAGAGTTAAAAAAAAAAGTAAGAGTGATTATGGTCGAGTTACTCTTCCTTTCATCATAGATACCAAGTTTGTTTTATGGATACTAAGATTAATTGAAGCAACAGTTCAGAAAAAACTCAAAACATTTAAAAATTCACAATATGTAATATTCTTTTATTGTCCTTTAAAATAGAGAACTTAAAGTACAAACATTAGTAGACTGATTAGTATAATATATCCACTACAATTCAACAATTATCAACTCATGTCAAATCTTTAGTCTGTGTAGACACAGCTAAGATACAGACAGATTTCTGATGGATAGAGATATAGATAAAAATACAAAGTACACCATGAGTTTATACTGGACCATTAAAAATTAGGACCATTAGGTTTTTACTTAATCTCTTCTATCCTATCTATATGTACTTTCTTGCATATGAAGAATCCTGGTTTTCAAGACACTGGAGATAACAGAATTAAGAGTACTGCATGATGACTTATTTTATCCAGTATTACATTCACAACAGTCTTATAATAACACCATCAACACTATGACTATGACAGTATTACTGAAAACAGTTAACTATTTTCCCTAGTTCTTTTTATCCTTGTATGGCCTACTAGGGATATACTAGTGAATTACTATTTGAATACTTGGAATAGTTCCTTCCTAGGTATTAATGCTGCCAACTGGAAATACATTTAGGTTCATTTGCTCTTTTTTATTTTCAACTTTAATTTTTAGGGGTTGCTTTTAAAATTTTTCATTGGTTTTCTATAGGTAAGCAAAATAGTTCCAAAGTCAAATCTATAAAACATGATATTATAAAAGAAGTTCAGCTTCTATTCCTTCCTCTTTCCATACTTGGCATTGGTTATTACATATAAAAATTTAAAGAAAGGTTTATTCTTCCACTCTGAATAATATAAGCAGATACATATGTACATGCAAATATACCTATTCTATATTAATTATTTTAATGTATGTATATAATGCATAATTATGTATAAATAATTGTGTGTATATATACAAACATATGTATTGTTTCTTTCTTAAACAGCAACATACACATTTTTCCACCTTGTTTACTTTACTTAATAGTAAGAATAGTGATAATCTTGCTATAGTAATAGTAAGAACATGCCATAATTTCATATATGAAGGTTGACAATTAAGTTAGTGAACTTGTTGCAACGATGTTGCCAACATTTTTTGATATCAGAGGGATTATTCATTATGAATTTGTACCAACTGGACAGTTAACCAAGACTACTATTTGGAAGTGCTGAAAAGGCTGTGTGAAAAAGTTAGATGAAAACGACCTGAACTTTTCACCAACAGTTCATGGCTCTTGCGTCACAACAATGCACCAGCTCACACGGCATTGTCTGTGAGGGAGGTTTTAGCCAGTAAACAGATATCTGTACTGGAACACCCTCCCTACCCACCTGAGCTGGCCCCCAATGACTTCTTTCTTTACCTAAAGATAAAGAAAATATTGAAAGGAAGACATTTTGATGATTTTCAGGACATCAAGGGTAATACGACGATGCTCTCTCTGATGGCCATTCCAGAAAAAGAGTTCCAACATCGCTTTGAAGGGTGGCCTAGGTGCTGGCGTCGGTGCATAGCTCCCCACGGGGAGTACTTTGAAGGTGACCATAGGGATATTCAGCAATGAGGTATGTAGCACTTTTTCTAGGATGAGTTTGTGAACTTAATTGTCTGACCTTCGTATATCTGTCAGATTATCAAAGGAACTGCTCTTCGTAAAGTGAAGATACTAACTGCAAGCAGATGACTCATCAGTGTCAGGCAACTCCTTTTGTACTTCTTACAATGGCCAGCTCACTGAGAAAGAAAATCTGAGTTTCATCTTCAACTTATATCCTTGGCCTTCATAACAGTTACATACTGATGATGTAAAATGTTTTTTTAAAAAGTGCTATACAATAAAAATACATCTGTTAAAAATACATAATTAGTATTAAACATAAAGCTATAGTGACACTGTCTAATAAACATTAAGTAAGTAGTAACACAGCAAGGAGGACAGGTGAATTTCAAAATACCCAAAACATGCTTTTCAATCTTAACTCTATCTTTACTCTTTTGTTATTCTTTACCTAGAATGTCCTTTCTTCTGACCATCTAAATCCTACCCTTTAGGTTTGCCAGTTAAACCTCAATCATACTCTGTGGCATTTTTTCTCCTGCCAGGCAATATGTACCTCCCTTTGAATTCCCCAGGCAATGTCTGTCTTCTGTGCTCTATTGGTACTTACTCTTGTGTTTATTAGGCAATGGTACCATAGCTGTGGTAAAAAATTACAGTATACATCAACACTGCCAGACCAAGCAATCATCAAAATATTCCCAGTGAAAAGAATCTAGACTTTGAAGGCATCAGACCTGCGACTGAATCCTAGCTATTACTAGCTTTGTTATCTACTTCATCATCTGTACGTAGGGATACAGCTACATATTTGATAAGGCTTTAGAGCAAGGCTTAAATAAATAATAAACAAATAGGCACCTAACTAAGCATATAATTATAAATTGTGTTAAGTGTTAAAAGGAAAAATGTAACAGTGTCATAATAAATGCAATCACGAAAAGAAGCCAGCCATGTAAAGAAGAGGGAAAATAATATTTTAGGAAAGAGCAGAATAAGCAGAGAATTAGGAAAGTATCTAGTGCAATCAAGAAGGCCTGTATGGTTAGACTTAAGGAGAAAAGGGAGGCGTACAGGGCATACAGTAGAGTACAGGTATTGGGCTGTGCTCCATCACAGAGGGCCTTGCTCGCTCTATCATCAGGTTTGGAATTCATCCACAGTATGATGGGAAATGTTTTAAATGGATAATTATACAACCCAATCTTTGTATCTAATATTTTGGTCAAGGAATAGAGAATGGATTGGAGAAAATCAAGAAAGAAGTGAGGAGAACTTGTTAGAGGCTATTAGAATAGCTAAGAGATGATGATGGTTTTGGTTAGGGTAGTGGCCATGACACAGAGGTTGAGAAAGGGGTGGGAAGTCAAGGATGATTCCTAAGCTTGTGACTTAAGCATCAATGGAGGTACCATTTACGGAGATAGTAAAAGAACTGTTTCAGATGTATTCAGTTTCAAAGACTACGGAGAAATAATAGCTGGAGAAATCAAATAGGACATATAAATCTGGTGTTCAGGGGATGTTCAGAAAGAAGATACAAATACAAGAGTAATCAACATAAGGATCTAACCTTGAAACATAAATACAAATTCTCTTTGACACGAAATGTCTCCATCAAGGCTAGAAGAGTTTAGTTTCGAATAAACTAAAGAAAAGGTATCAATCAGAAAAGTTCATTAGAAGAAAAGTATAGAAATCACAAAAAATAAAAATAGTACAAGCACAGAAAAAAATCTAAAAGGGAGATTCCTGGGCCCATTCAATAACTATCCTAGGAAAAGTGTAGCCCACCCTTACTAATCATCAGTAGCAAGTACAAGTAGTGCATAAATGGGTACATCAGGCTTAGTTAAGAGCTACTAAATATAAAAATGGTAAAATTTTATTGCTCTGGCCTATTCTAAACTATTCTTGTTCTGGCCTATGCTCACCAAGCATTAGAGTAGTTCTTCCTTCCATCAATTAATTTTTACCCCCTTATTAATAACAATATTTTTACTAGGTCCCAGAAGATTCTTTCTTGATAAACATCAACTAGAATATGCCTGAATTTTGACCCTTCTAATTTTGACCATTCAATTTTCTATGATGCTGTGTCTTTTGAATACAAAGATTCACTTCTTTTTAATTCAGGCAAGTTTTCTTTTTTTCCCCCCCTTCTTCTGCCTCCCCCCATCCCCACTCGAGTTCAAGCCGTTGTTTCTCAGTCTAGTTGTGTAGAACACAGCTCCCTGGCCCATGCTGGTATTATAAGCCCTGCACTCTGCCCTCTGAAGCAGTCAGTCGCCGGTCATGGCAGCTCTCGCTGGCTGCCGGCCACTCATGCTGGCCACCGGCCGCTCATGGGAGCACACGGCAGCCCACGGCAGCAGAGTAGCCCACGGCAGCAGAGCAGCCCGCGGCAGCACACAGCAGCTCACGCCAACCTCTGGCTGCTCACGGCAGCCCAGCTCCAGAGAGAGCTGTTGTTCACAGTCTTCGCTGAGAGGGTGCAGCTCACTGGCCCATGTGGGAATCGAACCGGCCACGTTAGGAGCACAGCGCACCAACCACCTGAGCCACCGGGCCGGCCTGGCAAGTTTTCTTGAATGTATTATAATTTCAAACATTTATTCTCTTCTTTAAAAAACTTTTCTTTTCTTAGAAACTCTAATTATGTATATGTTCCATACACATAATTGCCTATCTTCCATTGCTAATATTTTCTCTCTCATCTTTTAAAATCTTCATTTCTGTTTCATTTTGTTTACTTTTACTATCATATCCTCTATGTCCCCTATTAATTTTTCTGCAATGTCTCTCTGTCTTGGTGTTCTAATTTAAAAAATTTGTTTCTCTTCTTCTTTCCTGGGTTCTGCTAGTTCAGAACTAGCTAGTTTAGAACAATTAATCTCTTCTGATTGTTAAACCATCTTTGCCTACATCTATTCTTACATTTTTACTTTGTGGTCTTCTTTCAAAGAGTGAATGCGTAAGTTGTTAAAAACACGAAGATCAAATTTTCATCTAATGTGTGTCAATGTTTTCCTTTGTATGTATCATATGTGTGTATGTGCGTGACTAATCTTTATCTGTTACTAAGCTTTGCTGTCTGTTTCTACATTTTCATATTATTATCTTTATATGAATGCCAGGCCAGTTACTTTTCAATTACTTAGGACTTAACGAGTTGGATTTCGCTGGACAAGATATTTGGCTGGACGACAAAGTTTTGGGATTACAGGGGGGGATGAAAACACAGGTTCTTTGCAGCCTTTAAAATCAAGAGATTGTCACATTATAGGATGCTATGAAGACAGATTGCTTTCACCCGATATGGATCCTCTATTTCTTTAAACCAAACCACATCAAAAATGGCTTCTGCTCCAGGCTGCTCACGCCAGTTCCCCACAAGGCATGCCATAAACAAGGACGTTTTTACACCTCAAAAACAAGCCCCTTGCATGTTGGAAGTGCAATTTTCTGTCATATTCTAAGTTCTGCCACCACTGAGCATTCTCAGCATCCTATGTGTTCTTACCCTTCCCCTCTTTTCTTGCGGCTTCTGCCAGGTCTCAAGCTGCTTACCTATATTTTGCTGTTCAAGTATTCTATCAGTTTTCTTAGTTTAACTTAATGTGAGGTGGAGTTGTATGGGTAAGAGAGTGTGTGTGTATCTGTTTATTTTCCTTGTTGCTTTCTGGGGAGGTCAGGGAGCAGATACTGACTTACTCTTCATCATACCTAAACAGTCTATACTCCTTATAAACATATAAATGAGAGTCTTTCTATAATACTAAGCAACCAGTGATTATAACTTGACTTCTATATAGTATACTTCTAGGGCAAGAATGTGTTGGCCAAAAGATAAAAGCAGGTCCCACTGGCAGTTTTGTTTTTTACAAAAATTAATAAATTGGCATTCTGACTTCATATACTAGTCCCTATTTGTTTGGTTAATGAGAATTTATTTGGAATTTACCTCTTATGTAAATGAATTAAGTTCAGTTACCGAACTTCAACTGCTGAGGTTTACAAGACTGAAGGTATTATGCAACAGCAAGCAATGCCCTACATGCTACTTTGATCAAATAAAACACATATTAGGTTTTGTTACAAAAATAAATTACACTCCAAGAAAATAATAATAAAAGTAACAGTTGCTAAATTATAGAATGTTTCACTTGGCTCCTTTAGTCACATCATTCTTTCCTTCTTCACTTTGTTGTTTATGAACATTAATCAGTATGCTGTGTATTCTTCTGGGTGTTTAAGCTTTTAAAATTCCACTGAGGTTTTACTGGAGAAGTGGTTATGCTGGTGCACACTAGAATCTTATAGATGTGTAATACGGCATGACCTCAAATTTTCCATTACCACCTTCTTCCCCTAGAAACTTAGTAAGGTCATGTTAATGATATTTCACTATTTAGAAACACATTGCATCCTGAACTTGTATTCTTTCTCTTTATTTTAAATAGCAGTAGAGCTTATTAGAAACATATATTAAACCTTGATATTAGTAAATATAGTCTAGTACAAAAGTTAGAAAAAATTGGGATGATTTAATTTTCTTTGGCAATATTATCCTATCTTTGTTTATGGTTTTTATTATCCTTTTGGATTACTGAGTTAGTAAAAGTTATGTTAAAAGGTATTTGTTTGCTTAGAGGACCGATTTTTACAAATAAACACATGAAAATTAATCCAAATAAAAGTGAAATACTCGTAAGAGTTGACAGATACAAGTTCCTACATCCCATCAAAAACACTTTGACCTGGATAATGAATTAGGTTCAGACTGAACATACCTAGAATAATAAATCAGACCATATATACTAGACTAGAATAATAAATCAGACCAAAACATAAAAAAAAGTTAAACTTAGGAAGTTAAACATTAAGAGGAAGAATTCTAAAAATTGAAATAAACAATAAATACTGATAGCAAGAATTTTATTACCTTCAGGTCGATACTGTGCAACAATTGTGACAGCTTGGCCAGCATTTTTCAAAGCGGCTGCTGCCTGCTCATGGCTGGCAGTTCTAAGGTCAACACTGTTTACCTGTAAATCAAACCAAATCTTAAATTTGAAAGAAAATTATCATACTGATTAGAAATCACAATAGCTTGTTCATTGAGTAAGTGTAGATTAAAAAAAATTTTACTTGCAATTACTTTAGCACTAAAATATTGCCTTGTTCCGATTTACTAAAAATTTATACAGTAAAACAAAATATTACTATTAATCAAAGTAATTTTATTCACTAAAAATACTTTGTTTAATGCTGAGTGAGCAAAACCAAAACACTTCCCTCTAGGTTTTCCAGAAAGTTGTCTATCAATCTTTTGAGAAACGTACCTTAATCTGACAACCTAAAAAATCAACAAGTATCATCACTTTGTACATTTCATTTCACCAGTAACTCAAGCAATGGGAGAGAAATTCATTTTGTAGCATCCTTTCAACTCCTGCTGCATTTTCACTTCTATTTACTCATCTCAATTCCAATTCTCTTCCTTACTTTCCCAAATCAAAGATTCCCTTCATTTGGAGTTAATAGAAAAACAATAACTTAAAAGAATTAAAATAGCTCAGATTTCAAGGACTAAAATTTAAATAGAATAAATGTTATTAAATGAACAATGTTTCATTTTTTTAAATAAAGGGCCCTTCCTTGAGTGAAATAATTACTGAGGTGATCAACCCCACTCCAGAAAAATAAGCAACTTAGTTCTTATTTCTGGAAGGCTGGCAATAACTAGCATATACTGCAAAGTACACTATCTTAAAAGATTGTACCTTTCTACTACAAGAAAAACTCATTGGGACATTTATGGAGTGTTACATTAGAATGTAATAAACTTTAAATATGTAAGTAGTCTTTTCTCCCTAAGAACCAGCAATTAATAGAATACAGCAATGTTCAGGATCTTCATTAAATATTTTTGGAAGAAAAAGAACTGTCACGCAATTTTCATATGAAAACCTGTTTTATCAGCATCTAATCTAAAATCTATTAAAGATCCCATACCAATTTTGCAAATTTGACTGTAAGTCCAGAAATTCTTGGGATCATAAAATTTACACAAAAGAACATTTTAACTCTGTAAAGACCTAGTATTTTATATGATCTATAAAGGATATCATTGTGCAACTAAGTTAGAATACAAACTTCCTGAATGAAAACCAAGATTCAAAAACCTTAAACAAATGTAACAGAATGTGGTTTTATTAGAGAATGTCTCTAGCTGAAGGTTATAAAAAAAAAAAACCTCAACACAATATATAAATAGTTCTACTTTGAACATAAAGAAAATCTTCCTAATTCCCAGGAGAACAAATTAGGAAAGAAATAAAAAGGAAGACAAAATTTCATTGATTATTGTAGAGAATATTATAAGTTTTAATGAATTATTTCCTGAGCATCAAGCCCTTTTGCTACAGGAGAAATCTGAAGAAAACTTACATAGATTCAAAAGAGAATAATTTGTTAACAAGACTACAAATTAAAAACTTTCTTAAATATCACTGAACATTTTGATGGAAGATACATTATTAAAAATATTTAGAAGAAATAACCTATAGTGAGACGTATTTGTGTAAATAGCCCAAGGATTCCTTTTTTACATTAACACTTAAAAAAGAGAGATATAATTTACATAAAACTCACTTTTAAAGTGTATAATTTAGTTGTTTTTAGTACGTTCACAAGGATGTCAACCATCACCATGATCTAATTCCAAAACATTTTAAGTACCCAAAAGAAGCTCACTACTCATTAGCAGGCATTCCTCCCTTTCCTCTCCCCTTGTCCCTTAGCAACTACTAATCTACTTTCTGATTCTGTGGATTTGTCTATTCTTATATTTTAAATAAATGGGATACTGTAACACATGACCATTTGTGTTTGGCTTCTTTCACTTAGCGTATCTGCATGGTTGACCCTTGTAGCATGTACCAGTACTTCATTACTTATGGCTGAATAATACTCCACTGTATAGATATTCCACATTTTATTTATCCACTTGGTTAAATTTATTCCTAAGTTTTTCATTCTTTTTGATACTACTGTAAATAGAATTGTTTTCCTAATTCACTTTCAGCTTGTTTAATGCCGGTATCTAGAAATATAACTGCTTCTTGTAGTGATTCTCTGACCTGCAAACTTGCTGAGGCTGTTTATTAGTTCTAAGAAACTGCAATACAATGTTTAACAGAAGTGGCAAGAGTGGACACCCTTGTCTTCTTGTTCCTGATCTTTGAGGGAAAGCCTTCAGTGTTTTATTTAGCATTTAGTATGATGTAAGCTATCAGTTTTTTATACTCTTTCTCAGGTTAAGGAAGTTCTCTTCTGTTCCTAATTTGTTCAGTGCTATGATGTAAAACTGCTGGTTTTCAAGTGCTTTTTCTGTGTCTACAGAAATGATAATATGGTTTATGTCCTTTATCAAAATGGTATCTTGATTAGTTTTCCTACATTGAACCAACCATACATTCTTTAGACAAAGTCCACCTAGTTATGGTGTGTATTCCTTTTTTAATGATGGTATTTAATCCTCTTCTGTGCTGCTGGATCCAGTTTGCTATTTTGTTGAGGATTCTTATAGATCTATATTCACAAGGGATATTGGTTTGTAGTTTTCTCTTCTTGTGATGCCCTAGTCTGGTTTGATATAAGAATAAGATGAGTTGGGAAGTGTTCTTCATGCCTATTCCTTTTTTGGAAAGAGTCTGTGAATGACTGGTATTAATTCTTCTTTAAATGTTTCGTAGACTATACCAGTGAGGCCATTTGATCCTGCGCTTTTTCCTTTGTGGGAAGTTTTGATTATCAAATCAATCTCCTTAATTGTTGTCAGTCTATCCAGATTTTATATTTCTTGAGTCTGTTTCCGTATTTTATGTCTTTCATAAAATAGTTAGATCTTGTTTTTTAATCTACCCTGTCAATATCTTTTGAGTGCTTAATCCATTTGCATTTAATGTAATTACTAAAAAAGTAAAATTTACGTCATCCATTTTGCTATTTAAGTCTTGTCTTTTTTGTTCCTCCATTCCTCCATTACTACCTACTTTTGTTCATAGTTATTTTCTAGTATACCATTTTAATTCTCTTACAATTTTTTATTATACACATTTTCAGTTATTAGTGAGTACTCTGGGTTACAATTAACATCTTTTAACAATCTACTTTCAACTTAGTTTCAACAGTATATAAAAACTCTGCTCCTATGTAACTGTGTCCTCTATCCCTCTTGTGATACTACTGTCATATTAATTACATCTTTAAACAATGTGTGCCCATCAACACAGATTTAAAATTGTTTTATTCGGTTGAGTTACAAACAAAAAATACACTTATGCTGTTTTATATTTACCTATGTAGTTACCTTTAAAGATGCTATTTATTTTTTCATATGGATTTGGGTTACTCTCTAGTGTCTGTTTATTTTAGTCTGAAGATTCCCTTTAGTATTTCTTGTAAGGAAAGTAGAGATAAACTTCCTCAGTTTTTGTTTACCTTGGAATGTCTATTGTTCTTTGTTTCTGAAGACCAGATTGGCTGGGTACAGACAGAATTCATGGTAAATAGCCTTTACCTTTTGAGTATGTCATCTCACTGCTTCCGGTCTCCACAGATTCCGATAAGATTAAGTCCTAATCTTATTTAGGACTTAATGACTCCCCTATACATGAGTCATTTCTCTCTTTCTGCTTTCATAATTCTCTCTTTTGTCTTTCAACACTTTGATTATGATGTATCTATGGTGTGGATCTCTTCATGTTTATCTACTTGGAATTCACTGAGCTTCTCAGATGTGTACATTTAAAAAAAAATCAAATTTGCAAAGCTTTTCACCATTGTTTATTCAAATATTCTTTCTGAACCTTTTTCTTTCTCCTATCATTCTGAGATTTCATTATGTGTATGTTGGTACCCCTGATGGTATCCCATAGATCTTAGAGGCTCTGTTAATTTTTCTTTTCTTCAGCCTAGGCGATTCTTTCTTCTGTTCAAATCTGCTGTTGAGCTTGTCTAGATATTTTCATTTCAGTTATTGTACTTTTAAGCTCCAGAATTTCTTTAAAAAATTTTTTTTTCATGTTTAATGTGAAAACAATGATCTCATGAAGTTTACATAGCACAATATTAGGCATTACTTAATATCCATTCTGATGGTTGTTATAATGTGATAATGTGATAATTGGTGGCATATTACATGTTTTCAAAACTTCTGAAAAACAGAAATAATGTGAAATTCAAATACATATTGCCAAGGAGCTGGAGATTGCTCTCAAATGACTGGATGGCAAACTTTACATGTTGGCAAGATAAAAAGAAACTGTTAAATCTTTTTTATTTCTGTATTAAAATGAGTCCTTGATGATAAAGTAACAAGATCCAACATATAGTAAATCAAACTATTTACAAAAGTTAAATAATGTTTTAGACCAAACAAAAAACAAGAGGAAGCATTATGGAAAACATTCTTATTCTAAATTTAGTTTTTTTCTATTGCGTCTTCGTTATAAGCATTTCAAAGACTAATCATACAGTAACTTTTAAACTCCTAATTAAAATAAAATGAGGCGAGGTAACATTTAATTAAAGCAACAAGTTATCCTCGTTTTGTAAAAATATCTTCCTGTTAAAGAGATATTCTATACCATTTAACAAGGAAGAAACAGATAATTATCTCAAGAAAATGCTGCCTCATCTGACATTTGAAGTTCAATGTAGATTATCTAAAACATTTTCTCTCTGGGACACTGAAAAAAAAAAAAGTTTTTATTAAATTACACCAATTCTCTGGCAGACACTTTAAAAAGGGGGGGGCTTTTAAAAATGAATACTTAATTCTGAAATTAGCAAGTTGATATCCTTTCCTAAATTATAGGAATACTTATTAATTTTTATAAGATTCTACTTCTAGCTTAAAGATAAGTAACAACCACCAATGACACTGAAATTTATCTAGTGATAAGAAATTGCACATTTAGTCAGAAAATAAATCATTAACCTTTAAGTCTAATTACACAATGATAATGAAAATAAATGTTTTGTTTCCAGGAACCATGTGTTAGAGCTGATTTTGGACAATGAACAGTGTGTACTTCCAGGACATTTTTCCAAGTCAAGTTGTTGTCCTTTCAATCTTAGCTGTGGAGGGTGCCGTTCAGTCTTCAAGTTGTTGTCCTTTCAGTCTTAGTTGTGGAGGGCGCAGCTCAGGTCCAGGTCCAGTTGCCGTTACTAGTTGCAGGAGGCGCAGCCCACCATCCCTTGTGGGAGTCGAACCGGCAACCTTGTGGTTGAGAGGACGTGCTCCAACCAACTGAGCCATCTGGGAGCTCAGCGGCAGCTCAGCTGAAGGTGCCATGTTCAATCTTAGTTGCAGGGGGCGGAGCCCACCATCCCTTGCGAGACTCCAGGAATTGAACCGGCAACCTTGTGGTTGAGAGCCCACTGGCCCATGTGGGAATCGAACCGGCAGCCTTCGGAGTTAGAAGCATGGAGCTCTAACTGCCTGAGCTACCGGGCTGGCCCAATGACACCTTTTTCATGGTTAGTATTTTAAGTATCTTGTCCAGAAACTGTTGTCTACCCCAGAGTTGCAAAGATATCCTCCCATGTTCTCTTCTAGGAGGATTATGGTTTTGGGCATTACATTTAGATTTATAGTCCATCTAGAATTAATTTTTATGTCTGCAGTAAGACTGGATTGAAGTTCATGTTTTTCCATACAGATATCCAGTTGTTTCAACATCATTTATTAAGACGTTTGTTTCGCCATTGAACTGACTTGGCCCCTGGGTCCTATTTAAGAAATCTTTGCCTAATCCTAGTTCATTAAGATTTTCTTATGTTTTCTTCTAGAAGTTTAGTTCTATGATCCATTTCAAGCTAAATTTTGTACATGATGATTGGTAAGAACCAAAGTTCTTTTCCTCTTCTTTTATCTACTTAGTCTGCCAATTATACAAAAGGGTGTTTAAATCCTCAACTCTGACTGTAGATTTGTCCATTTTTCTCCTTAGTTCTGGCAATTTTTGCTTCATGTATTTTGAAAAGATTATTAGATACATGCACATTAAGGACTATAATGTCTTCTTGCTAAAATTATGCTCTACCATTTTAAAATCTATCAATAACAACACGCTTTGCCTCAAAGTCTATTTTGTCTTATAGGAGTATGTTACATCATCTTCTGCATGTTGTTTACATGGTGTACTTCCACTTTTACTTACAACATATGAGTCTTCATATTTAAACTGAATCTATCTGATAGAGTATATAGTTGGGTCTTGGTTTTTTTGAACCACGCTGACAATTTCTGCCACTTAATTGTAATATTAACTGTAATATAGATATTAATATAGTTGGATTTCAACCCCTTAGTATTGCTTTTATGTACTTGGTCTTCCTTCTTTCATGACTTTGTAAGAAGCATGTATTTTTCCATATTTCATTTTATCTGCTGTACTGACTTTTTAAAATGAGACCTCTTTATAATATTTTTAGTGCTCCCTCTAGAGGTTATAACATGTAAGTATAAGTTATCACAGTCTACTTTCAAATAATTTTATACCACTTCATAAACTGTGTAAGAACCCATAATTCCATCTTCCCTTCCAATTTGTGCTCTACTAGTGACCTTTATCTCTACGTATGTCATACTCCCACAATACATTGTAATTATCTTTTTGTTTTAAACAGCCAACAGTCTTATAATGATTTTTTTTAAATTTAAAAATGTACCTTTTATATTTACTGTTTCTGTTGTTCTTAATTTCTTTCTGCAGATCTGGGGTTCCATCTAGTATAATTTCTTTTTAATCAGAACAATTTCTTCTAGTTTTTGTGGTAGGTCTGCCAGAGACAAATTCTCTAATTTGCTGTCATTATTTCAACTTCATTTCTGATGAACAATTTCACTGAATATAGGATTCTAGGTTGATAGTTTTTTCTTTCAGCACTTTAAAAATATTGTTCAATTGCTTTATGTCTTCTAATATTTCTAGTGAGAAGTCAGCTGTAATCGGTATTGTTATTTTATGTATCTTTCATCGGTTTTAGAAAGATCTTTGTCATTATGTCTTCAAAGATTCTGTCTACTCTTTACTAGACTGTCTGATATTGTTCCATAGACCTCGGATGATCTGGTATGCTCTTTCATCCCAATCTTCCCCCCACCTCTTGTTTTATGTTTCCGTTTGGAAACTTTTTTTGACTTATGTTAAAGTTCAATGATTCTTTCCTCTGCTGATTCCAGAGGAATGGTAAGCCTTTTAAATAAAATTTTCATTTGTGATAATACTTTTATTTCTAGCAATTCCATATGATTATTTTTGTAGTTTCTTTTTGCCAAACTTCTCCAATCTTTTTCATCCATACTGTCTACCTTTACTTTATACCCTTTAGTATTTTTTATCATCATCATGATTTTATCATGATTATTTTAAAGTCCCTGTTTGATAAATCCAACATCTGAGCCATTCTCTCACTTTACTTCTATTGACTGCTTTCTGTCTTGACAACTAATTTCATTTTCTTTCTTTTTCTTTTTTTGCATGTTTTGTAATTTTCAATGGTAAAGTAGACACTTTGGATAAAATAACAGTGGAGGCTGAAAGAAACAATATTTAACTCCAGAATAGGGAACAACCCTTGTGTCAGCCTACGAGTCGGGGAGCTACATCGATATAATCTATAGTTGAGCTGCAACTGGCCTTTATTGTAGCTTTAATTAAGTTCAGTTTCAAATGTTTTGAGAGCAGAATTAAGACTTTTCCTTCTGAGGGACTTATAGTGTGAGCACTGGTGAGATTCCCAAGATTTCTTTGTTTTATAGGTGAAGCACTGACTTTAAAAACTCTGTGCTTCATAACCCTGCTGCCAGATTTGTGGATTGTTGGTAATTTCTCTTGGTTCTCTAGACCTGCCTAAGGCTTGCTGTATTTTGGGGATATTTCTGTTCACACCACCTCAGGGCTTTTTCTCAGTTCTCCTGCCCAACTCTCATCCCTTAGCAGCTCAAAGTACAGAGTTCCAGGGGTTGGTTTTCACAGATCTTCTCCCCAAGGTCTCCTACATTTATAGGGCAGGTGCCTTGTATTTGGGAATGCCCTGTATCACTCATGAATGATTTTCCCTCAATTCTTATCTGGTATATTGATTCTGAGCACTCAGTGAAGACCTATGAGAAAGAGATGGCAGGTAGTTGTAGACTTACTCTGTAGCTTCCCAGAATTTTTATCAGTTTCACTAGTCCACTGAGACCATTGCCTGTTGGGTAAAGTTTTGGCTGGTTTCTCTCTATCCTTTTCTGTTCCTTTTCTTTCTCCTACCCAATCTATCAAGGAATAGCTGCCATGGGTATCTTCTCTTCTATGAAGGGCTAGTTACTATCTGAAAGTTAGTTTACTTAACTTCCAAAAAGTTAGTTCACTTTGAATCCTCAGTTCTCTGATGGGTTTAGTTTTTCTTTTACTTTTTATTTATTTACTTATTTTATTTAAGGAGGGCTCAGCTCATAGTGGTCCATGTGGGGATCAAACCAGCAACCTTGGTGTTATTAGCACTGCACTCTAACCAACTGGGCTAACCAGCCACAGGTTTAGTTTTTCTAAACTTACTCAGATTGTTTTGGTTTTTAGAGTAAGAATGATGGTCTTTTGAGACCTTCTACATTTTAATACTATAATTAAGGTGTATTTTGTTTTACAAGTCTGCTTCAATAATCATTATTCTTGGGTAGTACTATGCTGTTTGAGTTGCTGTAGCCTTCAGTATATAAGTGCAGTTTCCATTTAATTGTACCATATATTAATAATTTCCTTCGTTTTCTGATTCCAGTACTAAAATCATTAATAAAGTACTACTGCATAACTGAAGACTCAAATGCCCAAGATTTTCATTCAAATAGCAGTTGGTAATACCATGATCTCAGAACTAAAACGAAAATAGAGTTCTACCTTTTTTTGTAAATGATAAATCACTCTCTTTCTGCCCTGGATTCAGTCTATCTTGAATTACAAAGGATCTCCAAAAGGAAAGACTGCAGGAATGTTATTAATATGTTGATCTAAGTCTATGTAGGGAAGGGTTAGGTGGCAAGAAGGATTGACTTGAAAACTGCATAAAAGATGCAATGTACATTTTTGAATGCTTTTCCTATCATGTTCCAGCAACATAAACCTTCAGCTTTAGAAATATTTTCTTTATATTTTATAGTTGGAAAGGCCTCATTTAATTTATAAGAAATTATTTAAAATAGTCATCAATATTGAATGGCAATGCTGACCCAAGATATAGGTTTGTTTCTATATCTCAGATCTTAAAATTCCAAAGTGTTACCTAAACGTTTAAATTAAAAACAAAACAGCATAGCATAATATAGTGGTTAAGGTAAATCATGGGTATACCATTTATTAGCTATCATTAGCTATTATGGGCAAATTAACCTCTAAACTTCAATTTTCTCATTGGAAAAATTATGATGAGAATGATGCTCTTGCATCTACAACAAGCAATGTAAACTACTTTTGGAAGAATACCACTCCCCAATTCAGGCAGCACTAGATTTCCACATACAAAGTAAATAAAGTAGTATTGAAAATAAACTCAAAATGCAAAATTTAGAACATCAGAAAACGATTTACCCCAAGTCACCATAAAATAGCATGTATTAGATACCTACAAACTTCAGAAAATAGAACTATTATTTCTAGACTATAAAATAAATAGGTTTAAAAAAAACCTAAAAGAATATAAGAAACTATATGTAATCAAGACCCACAAAAACTCCCAAGGCAGATTAGAAAAAGAACCTGAAAGAACTTATAGCAATGAAATGGTACTTTGAAATTAAAAAAATAGTTTTGGCTTAAAGAGCAGATTAGACAAAGATGAAAAAAATTTATGAACATGAAAACAGATCTGATTGAAATGAAGTTCAAGGACATAGTTCACAAATATGAACTGGGGTTTAGAGATATGAAGAACAAAATGATAATGTCCTTTCATAGTAGTTCATGAGGACAGAATACACACAATGTGGGAAAGGCAAAATCTGAAAGAGAATGGCTAAGAAGATTCCAGAAATGATGAAAGACAAGACTTCTCTGATTCAAGAAGCATAATAAATCCCAAACAAAATAAACAGAATGCTAGACATAGACACATTTTAGTGTAGTACACTAAAGAGTAAGTCTTAACAGCAATCAGCGAGAAAAATAAATCACCTACAAACAAGACAATGCAGATATTTTGTTAAATAGCAACAAAAGAAACCAGACAGCATAAAGCAATAGCTTCAAAATACTGGAGACAACAGCTATCAACCTAGAATTCTACACTGAATTATATTTACAAGTGAGAAAAATAAATACATTTTTAGACAAACTCCAAATGTATTTATCATAAAGAAATCATTGCTAAAGAATAATTCAAGGGCTCCCACTATGGTGCATTTGAATATCTGAGGGACATTTTTGTTTGTGAAAATGACTAGGGAGTTCTTCTAGCAAGTGGAGGATGGGAGCTATAAAAGGTAAATTTTCTACAGTGAACGAGAGTCCTATATAACAAATCATAGTGGCTCACTGAGAAACAGAAGAAAGAAATGAGATACAAGAAAAGATGAACAAAAAATTACAGAACATATGGATTAACTATTAAAAAAACAAAAATGACTCAATTTGGGGGATATAAAAATGAAACAGAAAATACTAGAAACGGCACAATTAGAATTCAAGTTTCCCAAAGTCTCTGTATCACTAGGTAGTACAGTAGAACTATTGATCACTTTTAGTCTAAAATTTTATGGGTAATAACCACAAAAGCACATAAACTGAAAATAAAGTGGCGAAAAGATAAGGCAAATATCAAGCAAAAAGTTAGCATAATCCCATTAATATCAGGCAATATAGCTTCTAGGGTAAAAACCATTATTATAAAGAGGCTCATTACACAATGATCAAAAAGTTCAACTCACCAGGAAGAAATGCTGATTCTAAACTTAGATGCATTTAGTAACAGTTTCAAACATATAATGAAAAAAAAATTGCTACAAGGACAAACTGCCAACCCCATCATCATATTCAAACAGCTTAAAAAATCTTTTTCAATAATAAATTAAGCAGACAATAGATTAAAATATAAAGAAGATTTGAACTAAATGAGTAACAAGGTTGACTTAAACATATACAGAACTCTGCAGTCAACAAATAGAGAATACATACTTCCTTCAAGCACATTTATAGATTGACCCCTTTATAAGTCAAATATCCAAAGAAAATCTATCATACAGAATACGTTCTCTGACAACACTGTAATTCTACAATTAAGCTGTAAAATAGTAAGAATATAACTGAAACACCTGCCATAACTTTAGGATGTAAAAACCAAAAGTTTTAATAATTAATAGGTCATAGTTAAAATAATAAAAACATTATTTTGATTAACATATCCTACCGATATAATACGATCTCCTTTTCTGAGCTCTCCACTAAGATCAGCAGGTCCTCCAGCCAAGATAAAGGAAATAAATATTCCTTCGCCATCTTCACCTCCGACAATGTTGAAGCCAAGGCCCGTTGAGCCACGATGAAGAACAACTTTTCTAGGTTCCCTAAAAATAAAAAAAATATTGAACATCTTAGAAATTTTATATAGAACTTGACATTCTATCAATGAAAATTCCCTATTAATAACTCTTATGTTATCAAACTATAAAGAAAGCTTAATGAAATATAAAAGGTTTTCAAACTGTGGAGCAAAGAAATACTTTCTAAGCCTAGAAATTAGACTAAGAAATTAAAAGGAAAAAAATCCTATTTTTATATAAAATGCAAGAACCCATGTTAAAAAACAGACATGAAACTAAAACAAAAGGAAGAAAATATAGAAATTAAAAAAATAATAATATAAAGAGCCTATTCAGGAAATATATATACCTATGAAAAGCTGATGTTGCACACATTTTATTACCTATGAAGCAGTCACTGCCCCTACTTCTTAGGTGGTGTAAAAGGTAGACATCCCTTTGCATTAGTGAAGATAGGTCCTTTTTCCAGTCCCAAAGGGATGAATCATGACTAACCTAAGCTGGCCATTGAAATCCCTTTCCCCTTTGCTAATAAGGTGAGGCTATGACAGACACTGTTCTAGCCGCTAAAATATGAGGGAAAATGTTACTGTCACTTCCCAAAGAAAAACAGACCCTAACAAGGACAAAGCACATTTGTTCCTCTCATCACCCAAAATAACGCCCACACAAAAGAATGAACAATAAAATCCCATTATTCGTTTGAATATATTACAATCATGAACGTAAGACCAAGCATACACACCAAGCATACACATGGACCTATGGTTGCTACACAAACATTGGAATTACTCATCTCCAGATGTTTTATATGAAATAATATCTTTATTTCTTTATTATCTTTATCTTTAATAAAGATAATAATATCTTTAATATCTTTATTGCAGAAAGATGGAAGTCACATCCATCTACCTACCTACCTACCAACCTACCTCTGCTTTTCATCCATGCTAAGATTCATCTTTCTGCAATCCTCCCCACCCCCTGCCATTTAAAATCTCTGAAATCAGAATACATGTTACCACTAATGTTTCACATTTGCTACCAGTTATACATAGTTGTGTGAAAACCATTCAAATACTCTGGTAAGACCATGAAAATTCCAGCGGCATATTATTTTAGGTAATTAAATACAGAATATCACTTCAGATTAGAATGTATCATATTTGTTAAATATTTTTAAAATTTAATCTGAATTTTCTAAAACATCACAGAAAGCTATTGGTAACAAAAGGCTTAACAGAAGTAAATAACTTTTACAAATGAATTTTAGGGATCCTTCCATATAATGTGTAATTAATCGTCTTAAATATTTGTCTACTCAAAACTTAAAATGTTGGGGCCGGCCCCGTGGCTCAGGCGGTTGGAGCTCCGTGCTCCTAACTTCGAAGGCTGTTGGTTCGATTCCCACATGGGCCAGTGGGCTCTCAACCACAAGGCTGCTGGTTCAATTCCTCAAGTCCCGCAAGGGATGGTGGGCTTCGCCCCCTGCAACAAAGACTGAACAGGGCACCTTGAGCTGAGCTGCCTCCCGGATGGCTCAGTTGGTTGGAGCGCGGGCTCTCAACCACAAGGTTGCCAGTTCGATTCCTGAGTCCCAAAAGGGATGGTGGGCTGCGCCCCCTGCAACTAGCAACGGCAACTGAACCTGGAGCTGAGCTGCGCCCTCCACAACTAAGACTGAAAGAACAACTTGAAGCTGAACGGCACCCTCCACAACTAAGATTGAAAGGACAACTTGACTTGGAAAAAAGGCCTGGAAGTACACACTGTTCCCCAATAAAGTCCTGTTCCACTTCTCCAATAAAATCTTAAAAAAAAAACAAAAAAAAACTTAAAATGTTTTCTAGTCATACATAGGTATCAATTTTGCCAGTTCAATTATAGGGTTAATAAAATTATATTTTCTTGTCAAAATCAGCAAAACTAAATCATGCATTGTTTAGGAAAAATTACACACACAAATATATACGGAAGAAAAGGAATAATAAATCCAAAATTCAGGAAAGCAGTTATCTTGGTGGGGCAGTATAGGAGAAACAGCATAGGATCAGGGCACAGGATAGGTTTCACTATGTTGATGATGTTTTATTTCCTTGTTAGATGGTGGACTCATGGTTTAGGGTTCTTATTATGCTTTAAACATATGTATGAATTATAATTTTACATTAGTAAATAATAATTAAAAAATAACCTGCTGAAATCCAACAGCATTTCCAAAGGAAAATAAATTCATTTTTCATATAACATAAGCCCATGAAAAGATGTTCAACATCATTCATTAGTCATTAGGGAAATGCATCAAAATCACAATGAGATAAGGTCCCACCTACTACACTGACTATAAAATAAAACAAAACAGAAAAAACAAGCGTTGGTGAGGATGTGGAAAAATTGGAACCATTTGAAAATGGTTAAAATAGCAAATTTGATGTTATATATATTTTATCGTAATTAAAAACATTAATGTAATATATAAAAAAAACACTGAGTTGTATACTTTCAATGAGTGAACTGTATGGTATATGTATCATACGTATCTCAATAAAACTGTTAAAAAAAATGAACCTTAGAATCACTAACTGTTTGTTGGGATTTCTTTTCTTTATCGTAAAATTGGTAATGTGAGATAACCTCTGAAAGATTGCTTAGGGTCAAATTGTGGAGAAGTTCTAATGGGAAGGTAAAGTTTTTTGTACTTCATTATCTGGGCAAAGTACCATAATTACCAAAAGAGAGTGATAAAACACACACCATTTTAGCAAGCCATATCTAGTAACCAACCACCTGATTTTCACAGAAAACTATAGAAAACAGGTAGACCTGTTGTGTAATACTACAAAGTCCAATACAACATTCTAAACAAGAGATGATGTATAGTAAAAAGATGGGAAACAACAATCAGGATACTAACGTAACACATTTTTTAGTTAAAAAAATACGCAGAGATTAAAGATTAGATAAGCCATTAACTATTTTTCCTCTTTACTTCTATAAATAGGCACTATTAGAAAACAACAACAAAAAGACCATGACAGATCAGTAGAGAAACACAGCCTAAAGACTAACAGCTTTGAAAATTTGTATCACAATCACAAACACTATTCTTTCTGCTAAATTTCTTCCAAACATAATTACTGAGCACCTATTAAATTAAGTTCTCAATATGGCTAACTCTTGAAGAAGAGGACAAAGACAAATATTCTTATATGACCTTAAAGAGATTACTGCCTAAAGTAAGGAGTCTGACAAGTAAATAACAATTACAATTACGAAGTTTCAAAAATAATAATTCTAATAATAATGCAATTAATAAAAAATATACGAGTAAAACAGACATTAATTAGCATATGTTTAATGTTAAATGCTGTAATTAATATGAAATACTTGTACAAATCATACAGGTTTGTATTATAAAGCAAACTATGCATAGTGTCTTAATACTATATTGAATAATGTGAAAAAGATCTAAAATAATTTTTTACTTATTTTTTTCCCATTCAGTTTAAGAGTTCTTTAGGATTAAAAAGAAAGTTAATCTACAAACTTTAGTGTGGTTAGTAATGTTAGATGAAAGTAAATTTTAGGTGTTAGGATATCAGATATACAGCAAAGAAAATACCACTTGTTGAATTCTGAACATAAATATAATTCTGAAAATAAATGCCATAATATATGGTATATATTAAATAAAAATAAACGAAAAATTAGTTTTAAGTATGCATAAATATATTCTGAACTTTTACCTAAACTAATTTCTAAGTATAATTTATCTATCATTTTAAAAAAGCAATTATTAAATAAAGAATAGTGATTTACGTGGAATATAAAATCTCTCTACATTTCAGGCTCTTCAATGAGTGCTCCAACGAAAAAAATTAAGGTGTACGTTCATCATCTGTCAATAAAATTTTTCAGTCCTGAAAATTATGGCTATCTTACTTGGCTGATTATAACTCCATCTAACAGTTGGCTTTATGTAAGAAGGATGAATGTTCACTTCCTTACCGTGTAATTTCATCATCTCCAAGCATTGCTTTTGAAACAGGTGAGTATCTGGATGGTGATGCTGGTGTCTGGCCCAAGTAGGAAGATGGGCTAACATGGTTATCTACAGGCTGAGACGCAGCTTCAAAATAAAGAAAGTGAAAAATACTTGAAAAATGAAACAAGCCATTCAGTACCACATTTTTCAATTATTAATTTAAAGGTTAACATATAATTCATGTCCACTTATTTATATAATAGAATTTGGTAGAAGATTTATTTATCAGCTAAAAAAAATTAGACAAGTTTAAGTTTCCAGGTAAAAACCAGTTCAGATATTCAGATCAGTAAAGCAAACATATAAAAACCAAGTACTTAATAGTAGGTTTCTAGTTAGCATGTAAGCAGCTTGGACGTCATGACTCTGTCCTAACAACACCTAAAAAGCTGAACAAACTGAAAAAAAAATCAACTCTTCTGTGATCATTAAGATAAGGGAGGTCACAGGGCAAACTGTGGTCCCACAAATTGGAGAGACTGGCAAGCGAATACAGAGAATCACAACTTATCCACAGCAGAAACCTCTGTGGGAACTACTGCTGGGGCAGAGAAGCCTGAATCGTAATTGACAAATTTCTGGAGGCTCAGTGTAGACAACTCTGGGTCAAAAACTCCTGGGGAACCCTGTCATCCAGGGACTCCATAGTTTTCTGAATTTTACCTCCTGGATTTCTATTGGGTCTTACAGAGAATATTAGGGGGAAAAATCCCCTAGTGCTTCTGGCGGGAGGAAGGGAAAAGGAATACACAGGAGTATTCTGTTCTTCTCAAGAGAGTCTACCCTCAGGAGAAACTATTAACCAGAGCCTAACCTGCTGGGGTTTTCTGGAGTACAATTGACCTGGGGGAAGTTAAATAACTAACTCCAGCTCACTCTAGCCATCCAGTCCTACCAAAGGGAGGGAGAGGAATACTGAGAAACACTGTGAAGTTCACATTCCAGGAACACAACAAACTCACTAAAAGACTGAGACCTAATCATAGGACTACCGAACACGTTCCCTCTCCCAACAACTCATTGGCATATCACTAAAGGTCTATCTACAGCAGTTCCTTTTACCATGTACCATCATGTCTAGCTATCAAGAAAAAAATTACAAGACATACTAAAAGGCAAAAACACAGTTTGAAGAGAATGAGTAAGCACCAAAACCAGACTCAGATATTGCAGCAATGCTGGAATTATCAAACCAGGAATTTAAAACAATGATTAATATGCTAGTGGTTGTAATGAAAAAGCAGACAGTATACAAGAACAGATGAGTAATGTAAGCAGAGAAATAGAAATTTTAAGAAAGAAACAAAAAAAAATATCAAAGATCAAAAACACTGTAACCGAAATGAAGAATGCTTTTGATGGGTTTATTAGTAGTCTGCACATAGCTAAGTAAAGTATCTCTGAGCTTGATGATATCTCAATAGCAACCTCTAAGACTGAAAATTAAAGAGAGAGAGAGAAAAAAAAAAACACCAAAAAATAAAATCCAACAAAGGCAAAACAGAATATCCAAGAATTGTGTGACAACTATGGAAGGTATAACATAGGCAAAATGGGAATAAAAAAAGGAGGAGAATAAGAGAAAGGAATAAATGAATATTTGAAATAATAATGATTGAGAATTTTCCCCAAATAATGACAGACACTAAACCATAGGTCTAGGAACCTCAGTGAATACTAAGCTTGACAATGCCAAGGAAATTATACCTAGGCATATGTTTTTAAAACTAGCCAAAAAAAGGAAAAAGTCCTGAAAGAAGGCACAGAAAAAACTCCCTCCTTATTGATAGAGGGGCAAAGATAAGAATTACATCTGAATTCTCCTCAGAAATAGTGTGCAGTGAAATATTTAGTTAAGAGAAAAAAAATCTGCCCCGTACCCTGTGAAATTATCCTTCAAAAGCAAAGAAGAAATATTTCCCCAAACAAACAAATACTGGGGGAATTCGTTGCCAGTACACGTGCCTTTTGAACTGTTTAAAGATGTTCTTTAGAGAGAAGAAAAGTTAATAGGTCAGAAACTCAGTTATACATAGAAAAAGAAGAGCACTGAAGAAGGAATAGGTGAAGTAAAACAAAAAAAAACCCACAACTTATTTTTCTTATTCTTGATCTGACAGATAACACTTTGTTAAAATAGTATTAGTAACACTGTATTCGACTGTGTGTGTGTGTGTGTGTGTGTGTGTGTATGGTTATATACAAGTCAAATGAATGTCAGCAATGATACAAGTGATAGGAGGAAGGTCTTCAGACTATTTGTACTCACATTACCTGTGAAGCTGTATATAGTGATATTTGAAAGTGGACTAGGATTATTTGTACATGCATATTGCAAACTCTAGGGCAACCATTAAAAAGGAGTAAAAAGAATATGATGTGCTAAAATAGGAGAGAAAAATGAAATCATATAAAATGCTTAATTAAAACCCTAAAAGGCAGAAAAACAGTGGGCGACAAATACAGGAACAAAGAACAAGCACAACAGATAGAAAACTGAAAAACATAATAGATATTAATCCAACTATATCAATAATCACTTTACACATCAATGGTCTAAATGCACAAATTAGAAGACAGATTGTCAGAGTAGATAAAACAATAGTATCCAACTATATATTGTCTACAAGAAACCCACTTTATGGGGGTTTCTTGAGGTATATGAAGGTACATATAGATTAAAAGTGAAGGAATGGAGAAAGGCATACAATGCTAACACTAATCAAAAGAAAGCAGGAGTAGCTATATTAATTTCAGATAGAGAATATTTCAAAGTAAGAAAAGTTATCAGGGATAATGAAGTGCATTATATAAAAATAAAGAGGACAATTTGCCAAGAAGACATAGTAATTCTTAACATATATGCAACTAACAACAGTGTCAAACTACATGAGGCCCAAATAGACAGAACTGTAAGGAGAAATAAATGAATCCACACCCTTTTATCACAAATAGAGACATATAGCAGGCAGAAAAATCAGTAAAGACACAGTTAATCTCAACAACATCATTAATCAAGTTGTTATAATGGGCATGTATAGACTACTTCACCCAACAAAAGCAGAACACACATTCTTAAGCTCACATGGAACATTTACCAAGACAGACCACATCCTGAGCCATAAAACAAATCTTAACAAATCTAAAACAATATAAATCATACAATGTCTGCTCTCAGACCACAATGGAATTAAACTAGAAATCAATAACAAAACCCTAGTTAAAAATATGTGGAGACTAAATCAAACACTTTGAAATAGAAAATGGGTCAAAGAAAAAAATCTCTGGAAAAATTTAAAAGTGTCTTAAACTAAATGAAAATGCAAGTACACCATATCAAAATTTGTGGGAAGCAGCAAAAGCAGTGCTCAGAGGGAAATTTATAGTACTGAATGAATATATCAGAAAAGAAGAAAGATCGAAAATGAATCATTTTAGCTTCCACCTTACGAAACTAGAAAAGAACAGCGAATTAAATTGAGGGTAAGCAGGAGAAAAGAAATCATTAAAAATTAGGGCAGAAATCAATGAAACTGAAAACAAGAAACCAATATAGAAAGAGAAACAAAACCAAAAACTGGTTCTTTGAAAAGGTTAATAAAATCAACAACCCTCTACCCAGGCCTAAAAGGGCAAAAGCAGAAATTATTAATATCAAAAATGAAAAAGGGGACATCACTACAGATCCTACGGACATTAAAATGATAAAGAAATACTATGAACAATTCTATGCCCACAAATTTTATCACCTAGATAAAATGGGTCAAAAGACACAGTCTGCCAAAAGTCACACAAAAGAAAATAGACAATCTGAAATAGATAACCTTCCAACACAGCACCAGGTCTAGATGGTGAGTTCTACCAAACATTTAAGAAGGAAATTATACTATTTTTTTTTTTTTTACAATGGGAAGGAAGGAAGAAAAGGAAGATGGGGGAGGAAAAAAGGAAGGGAGAAAAAGAAGAACATTTTATTATCAATGAAACAAAAACATATTCATAATCTTGCATTAAAATACGAAGAATCTTTGTCAAATACTGTAAAACTTAGATGAGAAAAATAAATTGAAAGTTGATATATACTCCCCCAGATTTCAGTCTGGAAGAGACTTATTCTTTCTTATTTTTTTTTTTTTAAATTCAAGTTTATTGGGGTGACAATTGTTAGTAAAGTTACATACTTTTCAGGTGTACAATTCTGTATTACATCATCTATAAATCCCATTGTGTGTTCACCACTCAGAGTCAGTGCTCCTTCCATCACCATATATTTGATCCCTTTTACCCTCCATCTGCCTTTTACCCTCCATCCTCCTCTCCCCTTACCCTCTGGTAACCACTAAACTATTGTCTGTGTCTATGAGTTTTTGTTTCTCATTTGTTTGTCTTGTTCTTTTGTTGTTTTTGGTTTATATACCACATATCAGTGAAATCATATGGTTCTCTGCTTTTTCTGTCTGACTTATTTCGCTTAGCATTATAATCTCAAGATCCATCCATGTTGTCATAAATGGTCCTATTTCATATTTTCTTATCGCCGAATAGTATGCCACTGTGTATCTATACCACCTCTTCTTTATCCATTCATCTACCAAAGGACATTTTGGTTGTTTGCATGTCTTGGCCACCGTAAATAAAGCTGCAATGAACATTGGCGCACACATGTCTTTATGGATAAATGTTTTCAGATTTTTTGGGTAGATACCCAGGAGAGGGATTGCTGGGTCATATGGTAATTCTATTCATAATTTTTTGAGGAATTTCACGCTGCCTTCCATAGCGGCTGCACCAGTCTGCATTCCCACCAACAGTGTACAAGAGTTCCTTTTTCTCCACAGCCTCTCCAACACTTGTTACTATTTGTCTTGTTGATGATAGCCATTCTAACTGGGGTGAGGTGATTATCTCATTGTGGTTTTTATTTGCATTTCTCTGATGACTAGTGATGTTGAGCATTTTTTCATAAGTCTATTTGCCATCTGTATGTCCTCTTTGGAGAAATGTCTCTTCAGTTCCTCTGCCCAGTTTTCAATTGGGTTGTTTGTTTTTTCTTGTTGAGTTGCATGAATTCCTTGTATTATTTTGGATATTAGCCCCTTATCGGAGGCACTGTTTGCAAAAATCTTCTGCCATTCAGTTGGTTGCCTCTTTATTTTGCGATCGTTTCTTTTGCCGTGCAGAAGCTTTTAAGTTTGATATAGTCCCATTCATTTATTTTAGCTTTTACTTCCCTTGCCTTTGGAGGCAAATTCATAAAACGCTCTTTGAACCCAAGGTCCATAAGTTTAGTACCTGTGTTTTCTTCTATGCAGTTTATTGTTTCAGGTCTTATGCTTAAGTCTTTGATCCATTTTGAATTAATTTTGGTACATGGTGACAGACAGCAGTCCAGTTTCATTCTTTTACACGTGGCTTTCCAATTCTCCCAGCACCATTTATTAAAGAGGCTGTCTTTCTCCATTGTATGCTTTCTGCTTCTTTGTCAAAAATTATCTGTCCATATTTATGTGGTTTTATTTCTGAGTTCTCAATTCTATTCCATTGGTCTATGTGTCTGTATTTCTGCCAATACCATGCTGTTTTGATTATTGCTGCCTTGTAGTACAAAATAAAGTCAGAGAATGTGATACCTCCAGCATTGTTCTTTTTGCTTAAGATTGCTTTGGCTATTCGGGGTCTTTTGTGGTACCAAACAAATCTGATGATTTTTTGTTCTATTCTTTAAAAAATGCCATTGGGATTTTGATGGGGATTGCATTAAATCTCAGTACTGCTTTGGGAAATATGGCTATTTTAACTATGTTGATTCTTCCAATCCATGAGCACGGAATGTCTTTCCATTTCTTTGTGTCTTCTTCAATTTCTTTTAAAAATGTAGTTTTCAGCATACAGGTCTTGCACATCTTTGGTTAAGTTTATTCCTAGGTATTTCATTCTTTTCGCTGCAACTGCAAAAGGAATTGTTTTTTTAATTACTTTTTCTGAGATTTTATTGATAGTATATAGGAATGCCATGGACTTTTGTACATAGATTTTGTAGCCCGCAACTTTACTGTATTCATTGATTGTTTCTAATAGCTTTTTGGTGGAGTCTTTAGGGATTACTATATAGCATCATGTCATCTGCAAAGAGTGACAATTTAACTTCTTCATTCCCAATTTGGATGCCTTTTATTTCTTTCTCTTGCCTGATTGCTCTGGTGAGGACTTCCGACACTGAAAAGCAGAGGTGATAGGGGACAGCCCTGTCGTGTTCCTGAAGGTAGAGCAAAGGGCTTCAGTTTTTCACATTTCCGGTTTTTCCTGCTTTCTTTTTGCAGTTGATATCCAATTTCAAAGCCCTGTGATCAGAAAATATGCTTGGTATGATTTCAATCTTCTTAAATTTGCTGAGGTTACTTTTATGTTCCAATGTATGGTCTATCCTTGAGAATATTCCATGCACACTAGAAAAAAATGTATAGTCTGATGTTTTAGGGTGAAGTGCTCTATAAATGTCAATTATGTCCATTTCATCTAATGTGTCATTTAGGGCTGCTATTTCATTATTTATTTTCTGTTTGGATGATCTATCCATAGCTGTCAATGATGTATTTAGGTCCCCTAGTATAATTGTGTTTTGGTCAATTTCTCCATTTAGTTCTGTTAGTAGTGGCTTGGTATACTTCGGTGCTCCCTGATTGGGGACATAAATATTGATGACTGTTATGTCTTCTTGTTGTATAGTCCCCTTTACCATTATGAAATGTCCATCTTTGTCTCTTGTTACCTTTTTTATCCTGAAGTCTGTTTCATCTGATATCACTATGGATACACCTGGTTTTCTCTGAATACCATTTTCTTGGAGTGTCAATTTCCATCCACCCTTTCACTTTGAGTCTATGCTTGTCCTTGTAGCTGAGATGTGTCTCTTGGAGACAGCATATGGTAGGGTTTAGTTTTTTGATCCAATCTACTACTCTGTACCTTTTTATTGGTGAGTTCAGTACATTTACATTTAAGGTGATTATTGATATGTGAGGATTTCTTATCATTCTATCTTTAGTTTTCTGGTAAGACTGTGTCTCCATTGTTTCTTTGCCTTTTTGTTGTTCTCTATTATTTCTGTGTGGTGATATTCTATGATGTTTCCCTTTGTTCCTTCTTTTATTACAGTATGTATTTCAGTTCTGGAATTTTTTTGAGTGTTTACCCTTAAGTTTATGTAAAAGAAAGTTTGATATTTAGAGTATTCCATTTTCTTCAGCATGCCTACTTTCCCCATTCCTATATTCTGGTTCAGGCCTTTACTCTCCCCGTTTATGTTTTGGTTGCCACAGATTGTCCCAGTTGATGGTGGTCGAATAGCCTTCTTTAGTATTTCTTGTAGTGAAGGTCATGTATTAGAAAATTCCCTCAGCTTCTGTATGTCTGGAAAGGTCTATATTCCTCCTTCATATCTAAAGGACATCTTTGCTGGGTATATTATTCTTGGCTCGTAATTTCTCTCTTTCAATAGTTTGAATATTTGGTTCCACTTCCTCCTGGCTTGTAGAGTTTCTGCTGAGAAATCTGATGATAATCTAATGGGCTTTCCTTTTTAGGTTACCGTCTTCCATTCCCTGGCTGCCTTGAGGATTCTTTCTTTGTCGTTGATTTTTGACAGCTTCAATACAATGTGCCCTGGAGAAGGCCTGTTAGGGTTGAGGTAATTAGGTGTTCTATTTGCTTCTTGAATTCGAGGATCCAGTTCTTTGCACAAGTTTGGGAAGTTCTCATCATCTATTTGTTTGAATATACTCTGTTCCCTTCTCTCTTTCTTCTCCTTCTGATATGCCCATTATTCTTATATTGCTCTTTCTGATGGAGTCAGAAAGTTCTTGTACAGTTCTTTCATTTCTTTTAATTCTCAAGTCTCTTCTTCCATCCGTGTCATTTCCAGGTTTCTATCTTCGATGTCACTGATTCTTTCCTCCATCTGGTTAACTCTACTACATAAGATGGCTATTTCATTCTTAATTTCTTCTATTGAGTTCTTAATCTCCAGAAATTCTATTTGGTTCTTTTTTAAAATTTCAATCTCTTTGGTAAAATGTTCATGTTGTTTTTTGATTGTGTTTCTGATTTCACTAAATTGCCTTTCTATGTTTTCTTGCATCTCACTGAGTTTTTTCAGAACTACTATCTTGAATTCTCTGTCATTTAAGTCACATATTTCCGTATCTTTGAGTTCATTTTCTGGAGACTTTTCATTTTTTTTCCTGAGCTGTCCTGTTGCCTTGGTTATTCATGGCAATTAATGATTTATTGTTTCTCTTCCTAGACATCTACAGGAGTAGATTCTGCAATAGGTTGATAAGAAGAGATCTATCTTTTGTTTTCCAGTAGGTTTGTAGAATGTTTTATTTTCTCTCCGACGGCAGACTGTTTTTCTCTCTCACACTGTAGTGTTATGTTTCCTCTGCACTATTCCAGCTTCTCACACAATGGGGGGATTCCCTGGAAGGTGGGCTTCTCCTCTGTTAAGGTTCGCCTGGGTTAGGGCACCGTGACCCTTTGGGTATGCGGAGAGCTTTTGAAGTTCCAAAGCTCTTCCTGCACCAGATTCAGAGCCCGTGTTTTTCAGCAGTTCTATTTACTCCTGCAGGGATCCACCCAGATAGGTGGGGCGAGGGGCGAGGTGAGTTGTGAGAATTGGCCCAGAGCAATGGCGGCGACCACCACCACAGCTGGTCCTGCATCCACAACTCCCTCCCCTTTGCCGGAACTAGTTGGGCTGTGAGTCTGTGTCTGCGGATCACAGTTCTCAGAACTGCAAATATTCTGTTCTTTTGATCTGACACTGCTACTGTTCTGCTTCTAGCACTGGGCAGGTGGGGGCGGGGCGAGTTCTGGGAGAGTGAGGGGGTGGCTAGTTTCAGTGCCTAAGGCTTCCATTCTCTGCAGCAGTAAGGGCTTAAACCACGGTTTTCAGCCTTCTTCCCTCAGTCTTTGCTCCGAGGTCTCTGCCGTAAGCGTTGGGATCAGCCGTGTTATACGATGTCCCCTCAGGCCCTGTGTTATACGTTTCTTCTCTCTCCCGCAGCTGCCGTAGTTCCGGGATGCAGTGAGCTGGGAGCACTGAGCTCCGTCTGCATCCTGCGCCCGCCCGGCTCCGTCTCCGCACTTCTCCCGTCCCTCCTCTCCTGATTGCGCAACTTGCCCACCTTTAGGTAAATTCAGTAGTGAGCCTCTTTGTCTTGCCTGTCTGCTGTGCAGGGAGTCCTTTGTGGAGTTACAGTTTTTCAATTTGTTGTAATTTTCAGGGGAGATTTCCAGAGGCTCACCTCACGCTGGCATTTTGATGACGTCCCACGTATACTAATTTTTTGTACTCTCTTCCAGCTGACAGAAGCCAAGGAAATATTTCCTAACTCATTCTATGAGGCCAGCATTACGCTATTAACAAAACCAGATGAAGAAATTACATGGAAAAAGAACTACAGGATAGCTCTCATGAACATAGATGGAAATATCTTCAACAAAATATTAGCAAATCAAATTCAACATGTATAAAAAGAATCATACACCACAAGCATCTGAGATTTATCCCAGGTATAAAAAGCTGGTTCAACATTAAAAAAATCAATTACATCAACATTAACACACTAAAGTGGAAAAGTTATATGATCACATCAACAGGCATAGAAAGGCATGTAACAAAATCCAATATCAATTTATAATAAGAACTTCCAGTAAACTACCTTGTTTCCCCAGAAATAAGACCTAGCTGGACAATCAGCTCTAATGCGTCTTTTGGAGCAAAAATTAAGACCCGATTTTATTTTACTATAAGACCTGGTCTTTATAATATGATATAATATGATATGATACATGATATGATATATGATATAAGACTGAGTCGTATATTAATTTTTGCACCAAAAGACGCATTAGAGCTGATTGTCTGGCTAGGTTTTATTTTCGGGAAAACAGGGTAAGAATAGAGTGGAGTGTTGTCAACTTGATAAAAAAAATCTACAAAAATTGCATAGCTAATATCATACTTAATGGTGAGAAGCTTGAAACTTTACCATTAAGTTTAGTATCAAGTGAGGAATGTCCTAGTTAATTCAGTAACACAAGAAAAGTAAAAGTTATATAGATTTAGAAGAAATAAAACTGGTTTTCTTCATAGATGTCATGATCATCTATGTAGAAAATCTGAAAGAACTGACCAAAAAAACAAAACAGAGAAACAACTGCTGGAACTAATAAGTAATCACAGCAAGGTTGCAAGATACAGGTTAATATATAAAAGTCAACTGCTTTCCTACACACCAGCAATGAACTAGTGGAATTGGAAATTAAAAACACAATACCATTTATATTGGCACCCCATAAAATGATATACTTAGGTATAAATCTAACAAAATATATATAAGATCTATGTGAGAAAAGCTACAAAATTTTGATGAAAGCTATCAAAAAAGAACTAAATAAATGGTAGATATTCCATGTTCATGGATAGGAAGATTGAATATTGTCAAGATAGTAGTTCTTCCCAACTTGATCTGTAGAGGATATGAAGCAAGAGGGGCTCTCAGACTTTGCTGGTGGGCATGCAAAATGGTACAGCTATTCTGGAAGACAGTTTGGCAGTTTTTTATAAAACTTCAATGTGAACCCAATCAAAATACCAGCAAGTTATTTTGTGGATATTGTCAAACTGATTCTAAAGTTTATATGGAGAAGCAAAGGACCCAGAAAAGCCAAGACAATATTGAGGGAGAAGTGCAAAGTTGGAGGACTAACACTAAATTCAAGAATTCCTATAAAGCTACAGTAATCAAGACAGTGTGATAATGGTACTGGCAAAAGAACAGAAAAACAGCTCAATGGAATAAAATAGAGAATCCAGAAATAGACCCATATAAATATAGCCGTCTGATCTTTGACAAAGAATCAAAGGCAATATAATGGAGCAAAGATACTCTCTTTAAGAAATGGTGCTGGAATATCTGGACATCCACATGCACATGAATCTAGACAGAAACCTTATTTACAAAAATTAACTCAAAATGGATCACGGACCTCAAGATAAAATGCAAAACTATAAAAGTCCTAGAAGATAAAGACAGGAGGAGAAAATCTAGATTACCTTGGGTTTGGCGATGACTTTATATTATTATTATTTTGTAGAAGAAAGTTTTTGATCTTTTTCTAATACTTTATTTTTCAATTAAAATTGACATACAATATTATATTTATTTTAGTCACAGTGATTAGACATTTATATAACTTAAGAAGTGATCACCTTTATAAATCAGGTACCCACCTGACACCATAGAGTTATTACAATATTATTAATATTCCCTATGCTATACTTTACTTCCCCATGAGTATTTCTTAACTACAATTTGTACTTATTAATCCCTTCACATTTTTCACCCATTCCCGCAACCTCCCTCCTATCTGGCAACCATCAAAATGTTCTCTGTATCTATGAGTCTGTTTCTGTTTTTTATTTTGTTCATTAGATTCCACATACAAGTGAAATCACATGGTATTTGTCTTTCTCTGTCTGACTTACTCCACTCAGCACAATACCCTCTAGGTCAATCCATTATTGTTGCGGATGGCAAGACTGCATTCATCTTTATGGCTGAGTAATATTCCATTGTATATATATATATATATGTACCACCTCTCCGTCATCCATTCATCCATTCATGGACACCCAGGTTGCCTCCATATCTTGGCTATTTGTAAATAATGCTGCAACTAACATAGGAATACACAGTCCCTTCGAAATAGTGTTTTAGTTTTCTTTGGATAAATACCTGGAAGTGGGATTATATTTCTTTGGATAAATACCTGGAAGTGGGATAAATACCTGGAAGTGGGAAAAATACCTGGAAGTGGGATTACTGGGTCCTTCTTTGTCTCTTGTAATAGCCTTCGTTTTAGAGTCTCTTTTGTCTGGCATAAGCATTGCTACCTCAGTCTTTTTTGTTGTTTGTTTCCATTTTCATGAAATATCTTTTTCCATCCTTTTACTTTCTTCCTGTGTGTATCTCTCCATCTGAAGTGAGTCTCTTGTACACAACATGTGTAAGGGTTTTGTTTTCTTATCTGTTCAGCCCTCCTATCTTTTGATTGGAGCATTTAATCAATTTACATTGAAAGTAATTGTTGATAAATATGTAGTTACTGCCATTTTATTATTCATATTTTTATCTTCTTCTTCAAGAAGTCCCTTTAACATTTCTTGCAATACTGCTTTGGTGTTGATGAACTCTTTTAAATTTTTCCTGTCTGGGAAGCTCTTTATCTGTCCTTCAATTTTAAATGATAGTTTTGTTGGGTAGAAGAAAAATCTTGGTTTTATGTCCTTGCTTTTCATCACTTTGACTACTTCATGCCAATCCATTCTGGACTGCAAAGTTTCTGTTGAGAAATCAGCTGACAATCATATCAGAGCTCCTTCATTAGTAACTAGCTGCCTTTCTCTTGCTGCTTTTAAGATTCTCTCTTTGTCTTTAATCTCTGGCATTTGAATGATGATGTGTCTTGGTGTGGGTTCATCTTGTTTGGGACTCTCTGCACTTCCTGGGCTTGTATGTCTATTTCTTTTGCTAGATAATGGAAGTTTTTGTCATTATTTCTTCAAACAGGTTTTAAATCCCTTGCTCTCTCTCTTCTTCTCATACCCTTATGATGCAAATGTTGGTATGCCTGATGTTATTTCAGAGGTCACATAAACTATCCTCATTTTTCTTTTTTTTGGATTCTTTTTGTTGCTTTTGATTGGATGTTTTATGGTACCTTATCTCCCAAATTGCTTATTTGAACATCAGCCTCATCTAATCTACTGTTGATTTCCTCTAATGTATTCATTTGTTATTGTATTCTTCATTTCTGACTGGTTCTTTTTGTGTTTTCCATCTCTGTTGTGTTTCCCATTGCTTTGTTGAAGTTTTCACTGAGATCATTGGGCATCCAGTGTTTTGAACTCTGCATTTGGTAGACTGCTTGCCTCCATTTTGTTAAGTTCTTTTTCTTAAGCTTTGTTCTGTTCTCTCGTTTGGGACATGTTTCTTTGTTTCCCCATTTCCGCTGCCTTCCTGTGTTTGTTTCTATCTATTATGTAGAGCTGCAATGTCTACCATTCTTAGTAGAGTGGCCTTATGAAGTAGGTAACCTGTGGGGCCCAAGGTTCTGTCTCCCTGGTCAGCTGAGCCATGCATGTTCTGGAGGTGTGTCCCTTATGTGGGTGATGTGTTGTAGTTAAGCCTTGGTGCTGTATGAACATCAGTGGGAGGGACTGACCCTCATGCTGATTGGTTGTGAGGTCTGGTCGTGATTACAATGGAGGAGTTGCTGTGCAGGGGCTGACCCTATGGAGGATTCACTTTAGCAGGGTTCTGTTGCCTTTCCAGTCTGCCCTTTGAGTGTGTCAACTGCAGAGGCAGCCGAATGGTGCTCCAGCACAGTCTGAAGTTGGCCACCAGGCGTGCCAGCCCTGGAGCCTCCTTTGTAGGTTCCTACACAGGCCAAGTTCAGCTTCCACCGACACCCTGCCTTAGGCCACCTGGCATGAGCCACAAAGCAATCTGCAGATGTCTTCCACCCACAATGGGCTGGGAGGTGCCTGGCAGAAGCTAAAGTGTGAACTGAAGCTGGCTGCTGTTAGTGCTGGGCTTGGGGCTACTTAGCAAGAAGTAGGGGCAATCTGAGGCCAGATGCTACTTGTTCAGGGTTTGTTAACCTTTGAGAGATTTTAGGGAAATCTGCAGCATGAGCCAAGACAGGCTGTTTGTTGCAATGACTTTTAGCTACAACACCAAAGGCATGATCCATGAAAGAAAGAATTGACAAGTGCTAGACTTCATTAAAATTAAATATTTATGCTCTGTGAAAGATACTGTCTAGAGAATAAAGAGACAAGTCACAGACTGGGAGAAAATATTTGCAAAAGATATCTGATAAAGGACTATTAGCCCAAAAAACACAATAAAAAACCTGATTTTAGAACATGCCAAAATATGTAAAGTACAGCATACAGAATACAGTCAATATTGTAAGAGCTATGTATGGTGTCAGATGAGTACTAGATTTATTGGGCTGATCACTTTGTAAGGTACACAAATATCTAATCACTATAACATACACCTGAAACTAATATAATATTGCATGTCAACTATAATTGAAAAATAGAAAATAAAATATAAAAAAGGGCCAAAAATCTTTAACAGACACCTCACTAAAGAAGATATACAGATGGAAAATGAGCATATGAAAAGACAGTCCACATCATATGTCATCAGGAAAATGCTAATTAAAACAACAATGTGATAATGCTGTACATCTGTTAGAATGACCAAATACAGAAAACTGGTAATACCAAATGCTAGTGAGGATATGGAGCATTAGGGACTCTCATACTTTGCTGGTGGGAACGTAAAATGGTACAGTTACTTTGGAAGACAGTTTGGCAGTTTCTTATAAAAGCGCATATTCCAATCATATGATCCAGCAGTTGCAGTCCATGGTATTTACCTAAATGAAATGAAAACTATGTCCACACAAAAATCTGCACATTAACGTTTATAGCAGTTTTAATCATAATTGCCAAAACTTGAATGCACCCAAGATTCCTTCATATTATTATGTCATATTATATTACATTATATAATATATTATATATTATATTATACCCGGTCTTACATTATATTAAAATAAGACCGGGTCTTATATTAATTTTTGCTCCAAACGACGCATTAGAGCTGATGGTCCGGTTAGGTCTTATTTTTGGGGAAACACGGCTTGCAGTGTCCTATAGCAGTTGTTTCCTGTCCAGTTGATACATATAAGATCCATATTGCATTTGAGCCAATGTACTTTCTACTAATGGCTCTTGATTTTGAAAGTCCAAGGTCTTTCCTAGGTGATAATGCAAGAATATCTGTGATTTTCAAGGGAACTGGTATGCTGCCCTAAAGCAACAGACACTCATGTGAACCTCTACATTCACTAGCTTTTTAAAGTCCAGAGTTCACTGATTTTGACTCCAATTTCTTTGCTGCATTATCAAGTCTGGATGGAACAACAGCAAAATAGCTGGATAACAAATTCAGTCAACTGCCCAAACCAGAAAATGTACCTTTCTTTTCTCCTTGCCATATCCAGACTGTGCGTTTATTCAATGGATCCTTTCTGGAGGACTCATTCTCTCATGTAAGGCATAGTATTTCACACAGCAGCAACTGAAAATTCATGTTTCTAACAGAGAAATGACAGCCCCAAAGAAGTATCAAAAATGCAATGCTATTTCCTGTATCTAAAATCCTAGGTAAGAAGATTCCCCAGAGAACTACAAAACAAGGGAGCCTAATTTATTGTCCTTAGCTATCAAGGTTAATTCCCAAGCCCTCCAGGGTTTGGGAGAGAAGTAGAAGAGCTTGAAGTAAAAGCGGTAAGAGATTTGTGACAAAATCAGAAGTTTAACAAAGCCTTCCAGTTGAAGACAATGTAAATTAAAAGTGAGATGACATATAATGCAAAAGCATAAGCATTTTAATGTCAGCAGAGTAACTATGTTCTCTGTCAGAGCCAATTAACTTTCTTTTTTAGTAATAAACCTACTTTTATTCCTGGGTACATATTTTGATTACAACCATAAGAGTGTGGTCCCATCTGAGATTTATGGTCATTAACTTAAATTACAATTTTGTGCTTCTGTCTAGTCACTTTCTGCTTTTTAGGGAGCAGGAAAGGGGAAAGACAGCAATGTGACCAGTGTTAGTTAGTATTCTGCCAGTGAAGGAGGGGGCAAGAGAGAAGATATGTGCAAGGCAGTAAATATCATGACAAATTCTGGAAGCTAAGCTAAAAAGTAGACAAGTGGAGACACAAGGTGCAATAAAGTGATAATGTTAAATGATTGAAGGTCAACATGAGGATGAATTTTAGAATGGGGTAAATGAACTGAGAAACGTAGTCAGAAAATGGAATGATTTAACTCAAGATTTTAGAGGTGGTAAAGGTACTGATAATAAGATCTAAATTATTATCGTGGAAGCATATATCTGAGCTGGAGTGGAGGACAGGATAATTAGAAAGAAAGAGACTGGGGAACAAAGATGCCAGGCTGTTGAATGAATCACCAGTTGGATTTTTGCTGGACATCACTAAGAATGACAACATAAACAGTAGTAGCAAAAAGGACAATGGACCAGACACTAAAATTTTCAGTGGATAAAGCCATATTGACAAGGAGGGCACATGACTAGCAACATAAGGGAGAGGTAGTAAGTTGAATAGTCTGATGGCAAGAGTTTCAGAAGAGCTGAAAGGTAAAAATATCTATATAAAAAGTTTTTAAACACAAATACTTATAAAAAGCACATACAAATAAATTATTTATGGACTGCATATGTAGTATGAACATGGACTGGGAATATACAACAAAATTCATAACTGCAGTTGCTTAAGAAGAGAGGGGAATGATAACAGAACATTATGATAAAGCTGAACTAGCAAGGTAAACTTCAACTTTTTTTTACAATGCTTTATTATTTCAATAACAGATGAAAGGAAAAAAAGAAATAGCCTACCTATGCCTATAGGGAAAACAACAAACTATTATTTCACTACTATTCTTTAAAACTAGCTTTTCTATTTTTAAAATGTCATTATTATAAATAAAAAGGGTAACTCAATAAAAAACATTTTTTCAGTTCAACATATTTGTAAGAAGCAGCCTGGCTATTTGTATATCCGGCCATAAACAGGACACCAATTATTAATTTGTGGAACAACTGTCACAAATGTGCACATAGTTTTCTCTTTTTTTCTGTCCCTCACTCTCCTCCATTTTGGCAACCATCAGCTCATTCTCTGGGTCTGTTTCTGTTTTATTTTACTCATTTGGTTTTTGTTTGTTTGTTTTTTTAGATTCCACATATAAGTGAACTCATATGGCATTTGTCTTTCTCTGCCTGACTTATTTCAGTTTGCATAATACCTTCTGGGTTCATCCACGTTGCCATAAATGGAAAGATTTCATTCTTTATTATTGCTGAGTAATGCATATAGTTGTCTTGAACAGACAAGGCAGCATAATAAATAATTAAGATTGATACTTAAATTGGTGAATAAAATAGCTTATTATTGAATTCACATCTCTAATCACAAATGAAAATACATAAAGACTTTATATAAAGTATGTGTGTAAGATCAACTGAATGCAAGAATTTTAAACAATTAGCAAAGTTCTTTTCTGACACAAATATAAGACATCATCCCTGTACATTAGAGAGACTGAATACTATTAGTGAAATAATTTAGTTATACTTGATTAATTAATGACTCAATGAGCAGATAAAAAGACATATAACTGGAGAAGAGTATATACATTTCAAAATATAATGTGTATTTAACTTATATTATTGATGGTAATGGAGTTTGATAAGTTTAAAAATGAAAACACTGCCACGTGCAAAATCAAAATACCTCTAAAATTCTACAATTTAATAAGGAAAACTTGGGAAAGCTGATTACAAAGAGTACATTTAAGAACTTTATTACACATGGGTGCTTCTATTAGGTCGGTGCAAAAGTAATTGCAGTTTTTGCAATTATGTTTAACTTTTTAAACCACAATTACTTTTGCACCAACCTAATAATATCAACTCAATGCACCAAACAAAACTTCCATTTTTCAACAAACACAAACACATTAAAAATATATTTAAATGTCATCTCAGCTTGTACATCAAAAAAATTGGAAATCAAACAGAAAATAAAATTACGTAAGTACTTTCTAACAATTCAATTTTAGGCAACAAATGTACTGCACACAAATAGTTAGGCAATACACTAGGACCTTGTGCGCACATAGTTGAGAGTAAAGAAAAGCCCAAGTTTTACAAACACTGTATTTTAAAATAATGTTTCTCAAAGTGCATCCCTGAACCAGCAGCACCAGAAGCATTAGAATTATTTTGCTTGTTGAAGTAAATTTCTATACACCATTCCAAAACAAGAATTTGCATTATTTGCAAATACCTTTGGTAACTATTATTTACATAAAAGTTTCAGAATCAATGCTTTACATGTTAAAAAATAATTGCTGCTGTAAAATAGTAAAAGTGAAAAAGCTTCCCCTCCCCGATTATGAAATTGATTTTTAAAAACTATTAGGTTAAAATGTTTAATAACTCCTTTAAAAATATTTATATATAACATAGATTAAAGCAAACAGACTTACAGGTGGTGATATCAGGTGGTGCGTAGCCATCATTCATATACATACTTGTGGGTTTTGCCACTTTCAAGTAAACAAAATCAGATGTGTTCTTTAAGGCCGTTACTGCTTCTTCATGAGTAACTTCTTCTAAACACACACTATTCACCTAAAAGAAAATCCCCAAAACATTTAAGGCATTTTACTTACTTTCTGCTTTTTGGTTATAAACAACTATACCTAAAAACAGGGATAACGCAGGACTGATTTAAGGAACATAAAGGTATGTGAAAAGAAAACATCCATTTTTAATGTTTATGATATTAGGAAGTTGTGATAAATGAAACTCTTTATGTATGTTAATAAAATAACCAATCTTGATTCTAGCCTCGATTCCTCCCAATTCCTCAAGCCTTCCACTCTTAGGCATTTAGGAATGAGTGGGTATATTTTAGATTTTTCTTTTTCTTAAAGAAAATGAGACCATGTTAAAGTTATTGTTCTGCAACTGGATTTTTAATCTTAGAGCTCATTCAATGTAGGGACATGTGGAATTACCTCATTTTAAAAACTGTTTCATAGTACCCCATTGTATAGTTGTACCATAATTTATTAAGCCATTCCAATCTTAATAGATATTTAAACTGTTTTTCTAAGTAAATGGCTTTGGTAAGTTTATACCCACTACCACAGAATGTGAGAGTACTCATATACTCAGACATTTGCAAACACTGAATATTACTGATTTATCAAAAAAGTCTGCAAAATGATCCATGTTTTAATTTGTACATCTAGTATATTTAAATTTGTATTTTCATTGTGAATAGTCAAGTTGAGAGTTTTTCAATTATTTATTGGCCTTTCATTTATATTCTATATAAAACAGAATTGATTTTTAGGTAGTGATAGTATCTTCTGCAAGATTACTGGACTTGTTTATTAGTTTTATTAGTAGGTTCCTAGGATTTTTAACATACAATATGATATATTATTCTGCAAATATAGTTTTACTTCTTCCTTCCCAATCTGAATGCCCTTTTCTTATTGTCCTGGCTATTAGCACAACGTTGAACACAAACGGTAGTTTTTGTCTTTCTAGGAAATCTGTCCATTTCATCTAAGTTATCTAATGTTTTGTCATACAGTTGTTCATAAATGAAAGTATTCCCTTATAGCCTCTTTCACTCCTATTTTTAGAAATTTGAATCTTCTTTTTTACTAGCTAATGGTTTGTCAATTTTGTTGACTTTTTAAAGAACGAAGTTTTGGGTTTGTTGATCTTACCTATGGTTTTCCTATTCCCTCTTTCATTAATTTCTGCTCAAATTTTTATTATTTTCTTCCCTCCTACTAGCTTTAGGTTTACATTGGTCTTCTTTTTGGTAAAAATTTTTTTTGGCAAAGAAATAAAACACTATAAATGTGTCTAGGATTTTAAATTACAATTTATTACACAAATACAGAGGGTGCCAAAAAACGTATACACATTTTAAGAAAGGAAAAAACATATTAAAATTGTAATAATATATACCGATAACAAAAGATGAATACAAGTCATGTACATACATTTTTTGGTACCCCTGGTAATCATTTTTGTGTATTTTTCATTGCCCTAATTTGTACCTTTATAATCAATAGTAGGAGAGTTAACATTTTCACAAAAGTTTCTAAAGGTCACAGAACAACTGTAACTTTCCCTATTGATTATTTATTGCTTTGCAGGGTTCCCCCTGCATGGTCATTTTCATGGTCCCAAACTACCGTGTATAATGAGGACTGCCTACATTTTGAAATATATAGCTGTGGTGTACTGTTCCCTTTGGTGGCTTGCAATGAGCCATGCATCTTGTGATTCACACCCTTGTAAAATCCCTTCCTATACTGTGTCTTGGTTGGCCATATAACTAGCTTTAGCCAATGACACATTTGTAAATGTGATGCAAAGAGAGGATTGATAAATGCCATACACTGGAGCTTGTCTTCTTGCACATCTCACTCTTGGTATGCCCCTCTTGGAACCTGGCCACCATCCTGTGAGAAACCCAACACAGCCACGCAAAGGATTAAACACCTGGCTAAAGCCCCAGTTGATCTACCAGCTGACAGCCAACAACAAGTTGTCCGCCATATGTGAGCCAACTTGGAAATAGATCCCCGTCCAAGTTGAGCCACCCTAGTTGAAATTATGTGGAGTAGAGACACATTTTCCTGGCTAAACCCTACCCAAATTGAAAAAGTGTAAGCAAATAAATGATTGCTGTTGTTTCAGCCACTAGTTTTGGTGTTTTTTTTAAGGCAGCATTAGATAACTGATAAAAGAACTAACAAGATTTGCTAAGGAATTCAATGTGGACTGTGATAGAAAGAGGACTATCCTAAAGTTTTAGACCTGGGCAAATAGAAGGAAAAAGTTCCCATTTAATGAGATGTGCAGACTGTGCAAGGAGCAGGATTTGGAGGCAAGTGGGGAGGGACTCAGAAGTTCATCTTTAGATAAATTTGAGATGACTCTTGAGATATACAAAAAAGAGACCAGTTAAAATCTCTTAGGACTTTTCAAATGTTTTCATAAGAACCAATGTCAAAAATTTTTATATTTCATCCAAGCGCAAAAGGTGTGTGTGTGTGTGTGTAAAAATGAATAACTAAAGTTCAGAAAACAATACTTATCCTTATCACATGCAAATGAGACCCAGTAAGTTATCTGATCATGTATTAAAGAGAGAAGAGAAAATATACAAGGACTGAGTCCTGGATCACTTCAATGTTGAAGAGATTAGGGAGAACATGCACCAAAAAGGAGAATGGAAAATGACTAGTAAGGTAAGAGAAATACCAAGATAGAAGATGAGTGTTTGGCAAAATGGAAAAAGTGTTTGAAGTAAGAAGGTGTGTCAAATGCTTGATATATCAATTAAGATGAGAACTAAGAATTGAATAATTTCAGTGGAATTATGATAACAAAGGCCTCACTAACTGGTAAATTAACATAAATTGCGGGTTCCCTACCACTAAAATTGATTCTGGGGAAACTATAAAGGAAAACATAGTCTCCAAGAAATTAAAAAAAAAAAAAAGTGAGAAACCCAGTGGAGAAAGAAGTTTGTTTTGAACTGGGGTATGTGTATGTGTGCGCGCGCACGCGCATGCACAGGTGATAATGAGGGGGTGTTGGTTGTAGCTTGGGGAAAAGAATGGCAAGTCACAGCTGTGAGTTAGAGAAACGTATTTCAAGGTCAGCTCCTTTCTCTTCCCCCATCATTAACTCAAAAATAATCAGTCTATTTCCTTGCTGCAACAATAAGCAGTACTGGACAGTATACAGAACAAAGGAATTGTTTATATGGAATTATAAGTTTTTTACAAGTAGTTTGGAAAACAGTTGTTTTCGTTATAATGTTACTGATACCACTTGAGCCATTAAATTCTTAGGTAAATATCGAATTGAAACTCTTGTATCCTGTAGATGTTCACCAGAACACACCTGCAGGTCTTCCTAGCAGACTTATTTACAATATACCCCACACCCCAAAAGAAAAAGATTAAAAAAGAAAGAAAGAACCCAACTCACCACTATACCAGACCTAATTTTGTGCCTTTTCAGTGTAACTTGAACTTATATGCCCATAGGCCTTGGTTAGTTGCTTCCTGGCTACTGTTCCTCTCTCTCACCTTGTCTCCTACCATTACCAGCTCTTTTAATCTTTTCTGGAATAAAGGCTGGGCTTGGGCACAGCTGATGTGTTCCTCATAGTGAAAGCTGCAACACATCAGAAGCCCATGTCTGACCTGTCTAGACTACCAAGGTTGTAGCTCTTCCCACCACTTCTGGGTTCAGGAAAAGTGCTGTGCAATGGAGTGAGGGAGCTGGCTTCCCTAGAATTTGCCTCGAGGAGCTGGGTCACACAATAGATTCCAACTAAAAAGAGACAGGGGACTAAAACGGCCAGCAGATAAATCCTGTCTTTTACCTGGATGGCTCGTTGTAGGTTTAATGGTTCCACATTACCTAGCTGGAACACTGTCCTACATGACAAGCAATCAGCTACATTTTCTTACAACATTATAGCCAGCTCAGAAACATAATACCTGGTATTGGCTTTCCCTCATTCTCTGCTTCACTTTACATTATCATTCACTCTAGCTTCGCTGAGATTCTAGCTCCCCTTTATACCTACTTAGCACAGTAGGTTTCCTTCACGTTTTATTTTTCTAGGGAACAGGGGCTAAGACAGTTACTGATGAAGACTGGATAAATTGTGGTGTAGTCCCAGAATAGAATATTATTTTATTATGTAGAGGTGAAATGAATAAACTTCAGTTCTAGGCAGCAATATGGATAAGTTGCAGTAACAGAATATTTAGTAAAAAGAGTATTAAAATACTACATATAGCAAAAAAGCCTTTTTAAAAATTTCAAAACAATACTAAACAAAAATTACAGGCATATATATCTGATTAAACAATTTTTAAAAAGCAAAGGAATGAGAAACAGAAATTGTTGACCTTCTAGTTCTTAGATCGGGTAACGACATTAGTAGTTTTCATTATATTACAAATAAAATAATTTAAGTGTAAAAATGAAAAAGGTTACAAAGGATGACATTGTGTCATGAACCTAAGGAATATAATTAAATAATTTTGTGCCTTCAAGCCCTTAACCATTCAATAAAAAAAATATAAGGAAAAATGAAAATAAAGAAAGTGAAAGGAGGGGAGTGCTAGAGGAAATGAAATGGAAAATAAAGATAATACCAAGAATCATTTTTCAGGTTTCAACGAAAGCAAGGCAAGTATTCACCCATTTACATATTTTTGGCACTTAGAAATTCCAGTGTCTGTCAGGAAAGAAAAAACAAAAAGGCTATCAAAATGATTTTTAAAGGAGATCCAAGATGGTGAAGTAGATCAACACTGTGCATGCTTCCTTCCATGAAAACACTAAAATAACAACTAAATTATAGAACAATCAACCTGGAGACCATCTGAAGTCTCGCTGAACAGAAGTTTTATACCTTAAGGATATAAAGAAGACTGGTAGGAGGGGCGGAGAGGCAAAATGAGCTGGCCCCAAACCTCCGTGTAGTGGTTGAGGATCAGAAGGGATACCTCAACTGTGGAGTTTTCCTTGGAAGGAGTGAGGGACTCCAACCCCTACACCAGGCTCCCCAGCCGGGAGTAGTGGTACTGGAAAGAAGAGCCTCCACAACATCTGGCTGCAAAAAACAATGGGGTTTCTAAACATCTGGTTGGATGGAAGGCTGTGGGAAATCCAGATGTCTTCTTAAAGGGCTCGTGCATAGACTCACTCACTTGCAGTCACTAACCCTGGGCTGTGATAAGAGAGATGGTGGTTCAGGGGGCGTCAGAGGCATATGGGAGGTGGAGGGGTAGGGAGCTGAATGAGGTGTGTGGCTTCTGGGCGAGGGCTAGAGGATAGTTGCCATTTTCCCTGTATAAGGTCTTCCTCCTGTGCAGTTGGCAGATGGGCACCATCTTTCCTGTGTTGAGCCCTTCGCCACATGGCCAAATCTGAATCTGAATCCGTCCGAGCTCCTCTGGAACCCTTACTGAACCCAACTCCGCCAACGCCAAAGGCACTTTCTTGGCAAGCAGCCAGCCCCACCCGTACTGCACTCTTTCTTGGAAAATTACTGGAGTCCATGGTCTGCAGGTGAGTGGCAACTGGCCTCGGTGTATTCGTATTCTGAGACTTTTATTGAGTAGCTCCACTCTCAGCACTGGCACTGAACCAGAATCTACATTAATCTGGTGAATACAACTCTTCCCACTCTAGTGACTCCTTGAGACCCTGCCTCACCCAACTTGTGCACCACACAAGGCTTTATCAGTGGCTGATCCTTAAGGGACCTCACAGGTGTGAGCAGGCCTCAGGATGTCCTGACTTTTTGTGGAGCTATCGAGGCCCAGTACTGGTGGCAGCTGTCCTTGGTTCACAGCATGGCCTCTCCCGTGTGCCTCCAGGTTTAGAACAGGCAGCGAACAACCACAGATCACTTTATAGCCCCTACCAGGTAGCCCCCGGACAGTCACAGGCAGTGGGTGACCTGGGCCTGCACCAGAGCCGCTCTCAAGGGGCCCCAGAACCAACATACTTAGAAGTTAGATGTAGACCACAGCAGAGTACCACCCAATTAACCCCACAAGTGACACACACAAAGGGCGGTCTCAACAGGCACCAGAGCAAACTGGGGAAAATCCCACTCAGTGGGGTAAGCTGCCTGCACAGTAGCGTAAGCTGTGAATGAGGCCAAACCCCACTGCCAATCAGCCTGAAGACCAATCCCACTCACTGACATGACAATAGCAATCAAGACTCAACTATAACGGGAGGGCAAACACAACCCACACAAAGAACACTCCTAGAGCACCCAAAGCAGGTAACCTGGGAACCTACCACAGGACACCTACTACATAAGGCCACCTGGCCAAGACTGGGAGACATAGCAGATCTACCTAATACATAGAAACAAACACAGAGTTGTAGCCAAAATGAGGAAACAAAGAAGTACGTCCCAAATGAAAGAACAGGAGAAAACTCCAGAAAAGAACTAAACAAAATGGAGGCAAGCAACCTATCAGAGACAGAGTTCAAAACAATGGTTATAAGGATGTTCAAAGAGCTTAGAACTTTAACAAGGAGATAGCAAGCATAAGAAAGGGCATATAAACGATAAAAAAGAACCAATCAGAAGTAAAGAATACAATAACTAAAATGAAGAATGCACTAGAAGTAATCACCAGCAGACTAGATGAAGCAGAGGATCGAATCAAAGATTTAGAAGAAAACGCTGAAGGAAACACCTAATTGGGACAGCAACAAGAAAAAAGAATCCCAAAAAATGAGTATAGTTTAAGGGGCCTTTGAAACGACATCTACCATACCAACATTTGCATCATGGTGTACTAGAAGAAGAAAGAGAGCAAGGAATTTAAAACTTATTTAAACGAATAATGATGAAAACTTCCCTAACCTGGCAAAGGATATAGACATACAAGCCCAGAAAGTGCTGAGTGTCCCAAACAAGATGAACCCAAACAGGCCTATCCCAAGACGCCTCATCATTCAAATGCCAAAGGTTAAAGACAAAGACAGAATCCTAAAAGCAGCAAGAGGAAGGCAACTGGTAACTTACAAGGGAGCTCCTGTAACATTTTCAGCTGATTTCTCAATAGAAACTTTGTAGGCCAGAAGGTATACACATGAAATATTCAACATGATGAAAAGCAAGGACCTACAAACAAGGGTATTCTACCAAGCAAGACTATCATTTTAAATCAAAAAATAGATAAAGGGCTTCACAGACAAGAAAGAGCTAAAGGAGTTCATCACCACCAAACCAGTATTACAAAGATTGTTAGAGGGAGTTCTTTAAGATGAAAAAAAAAAAGATCAAAATTATGAATAAAATGGCAATAGCTAATGTATCTATCAACAATTACTTTCAGTATAAATAGATTAAATGTTCCAATCAAAAGACATAGGGCTGAATGGGTAAGAAAACAAAACCCTTACACATGCTGCACACAAGAAACTCACTTCAGATGGAAAGACACACACAGATGAAAAGTAAAGGGATGGAAAAGTTATTTCATGAAAATGGGGTGGGGGGGAAGCTGGGACAGCAAAGCTTATATTATACCAGACAAAAGAGACTCTCAAACAAAGGCTATAACAAGAGACAAAGAAGCCCCCAGTAATCCCACTTCTGGGTATTTATCTGAAGAAACCCAAAACACTATTTCGAAGGGACTATGCATCCCTATGTTAATTACAGCATTACTTACAAATAGCCAAGATATGGCGGCAACCTGGGTGCCCACCAATGGATGAATAAAGAAGAGGTGGTAAATATATACAAAGGATTCTTACTCAGCTATAAAAATGAATGAAATCTTGCCATCTGCAACAACATGGATGAACGTAGAGGGTATTGCACTGAGTGGAGTAAGTCAGACAGAGAAAGACAACTGCCATATGATTTCACCTGTATGTGGAATCTAATGAACAAACTAAATGAACAAAGAAAACAGAAACAGACTCATACTAGATACAGAGAACATTTTAAAGGTTGCCAGGTAGGAGGGGAGTCAGGGGTGTGTGTGAAAAAAGGGGAAGGGATTAAGAAGTACCAATTGGTTGTTAAAAAGTAGTTATGTGGATGTAGGGTACAGCACAAGGAATATAGTCAATAATATTGTAGTAACTATGTATGGTGTCAAATGGGTACTAAATTTGTTGAGGTGATAGATGGAAGGGGTTTGGGGGGCAGGGTGAAAAAGGTGAAGGGTTTAAGAGTTTGAAACTGGCATTTACGAAATAGTCATGGGGATGTAAAATAAAGCATAGGGAATATAGTCAATGATATGGGAATAACTATGTATAGTGCCAGCTGGGTACTAGTCAGGGGGATCACTTCTTAAATTATATAATACAAATGTCTAACCACTATGCGGTACACCTGAAATTAATATAAAATTACTTTGACTGTGAAAAAAATTTTACATGGAATTTTAGAATAAAATTTCAAGGAAAATAAAAGATTTTTAAAACAATTGATTTCTTATACTTACTGCTAAAAGTTTATCTCCAATCTGAAGTTTACCATCTTTATGTGCTGCACCTCCTTCAATTATTTTGGTTACATAGATGCTATTATCCCCAGGAATATGTTGATTTCCAACCCCTCCAGCAATGCTGAACCCAAGACCTGTTTGGAAAACACTAGTTATAGAATCTAATCAATAAATGTGAACTTAAGTCCAGAAAGAAATGGTTGAAAAACAGAAGGTGATAATTTCATCACACTAATGTTTTTAAAATAGAAAAGAATCTATTTAGCTACTTTTAAATTCGTATTTGTTCTGCAACCAGGTAACAATGATAAATATAGGTGTTTCTACAGTTACAAATAAGTTCCTTTTTTTCTCCCAGGTTAATCTTAAAGTCTCTTTATAGATACATTTGTTAGTTCAAAGACACGTTGTAAAATTTGTTTCATTTTTGCTTCCATCATAAATGTGCTTCTTACTAACACTTTTAATACCGTTACGAATTTAAAACAATTGAGAAAAAAAAAATAAAATTGTTTGTGGTGAGAACAGACTTCAGAAATTTGGATACTTTTGTTATTTTTCCAATATTCTATGACTTAGTTTTAAATAAAGCATTTCTTTAATTCATAAATCCCACAGCTTCATTACCAAATTTGTAGCTCTCTATTCCTTTTTTCATTTGTTAGAGTAACACCTCTTCAATGAAGTCACAAATTGGAATCAATATATCTATTCATCCTCAATCCCATCAATGTTTTCTTTTATTTTCCATCAATGTTTTCAAAATTCAGAAATCACATTTTAACAGTCCTTATTGGAGATGCAATTGCTAATGACACACTCATATCTTCTTTTAACTTAGTCTCTGTACTTGCATTTAATATATTTTGTGGATTAATGATCACAAATTAATATCCGCATTATCCATGACTTCAAACTATTTAAGCAGAATTCTACTTAAGACAAAAATCAGTAGAAATAGCAGAAATTCTAAAAATTCACATAAATTCTGTAGATTACCAGTACTGGTAATCTTAGAATATGTGTCATAAATAACTTCATAGGTATATTTAACTCAGAGATTTCTTACTTAATTGGTCTTAGTTTGATTTATTTTATACCTTTAGGACCTTTAATGAGCTTTATTTCCATTATTTTTTCTGATACCGGTTTCCGTCTTTTTACGTATAAGCGTACGATAGACCCTGCTTCTTTCAATGCTTCAACTGCTTTGCTATGTGTTACATCATGGACATCTACTTCATTTACTCGTAATATACAGTCATTGACCCTGAGGGAAAAAAATTAAAAATTTAAATATCCATTTTCACTTTGCCAATTTTTTCTTATCCTTTAATTTTTAAGGAAAAGAGAATTATTACTAGAGAAACTATATATGAAGAAACTTCATGTTAATTTCCAATGTATCAAATACTCATATAAATTAATATATTTCCCAATGGACAGCAAAAGAAACAGTGCAAATAATAGATTATACAAAAATATTAAATAATGACAGCTGCAATTTGTATACTTATCACATGTAGGCCTTAAGATACTTTAGAAAAATAGAAAATATTTATTTAGCATTAATTCTATAACAGGTACTTCTTTTAGTACTTAACCCTTACAGCAACTTGTAAGGTAGATACATATTTATATCCCTACTTTACAAATGGAGAAACTGAGGCACAAAGAGTTTAAATAACTTTCCCATGATTCCTAGATAATGACTGACACAATTGTGATTCAAAGGTTAAGAAAATTGAGACTCAGCCTAAATAAATAGCTTAAGGTCATAGAGATAGTAAAACTGAGATTAATTGATTCATCCAAAAAAATTTTTTTGATTGATATCTTAGAGTTAGTACCATAGGTATGTTACTTAGTGAAACAAATGGAACATATTATTTTTCACATAAGCACAGATTAAAGGCCAGTAACAGAATCAGAAAGTAAATGTCTATATTTACATGAGTGGTCAAATTATTAATTTTATATCTAATTTTATTAATATACTACCTGTCATATCCAGTGCAAAGTTTAGAAACTAAAGAGCTGCATGAGGTACCAATAGCCATAAAATAAGATGTTCTTAACAGACCATATAGAATACTTAATCCTAAAACTTCAGATTGTCATCATATATTAAAAAAAAAACAAACAAGGGAATAAAACAAGTGTTATAATTTATGGCCTAAGAAAACAACAAAGTATGCTGAAGACATCTTCTGAAATGGAACACTAAATTTAAATAAGAGAGCAATGTTATTTTCATCTATTCAATTAAGAAAATATATTTATTTAAAGTTTGCATAATCTTTACTTTGTGGTATGAAATACAAACTCAGATGTTTGTGATCCCCTGTATCTTAAATAAGTTTTTATACATGTTTCCCACCTGGTAAACAAATGTAAAATATTCTGTGAATGTATTTGAAAATATAAAGTAAAATTAAATTCCTAAATGAAAGATGGAAATAATGTTTAGAGCACAATAATTCATTCATTTATTACTTGAGCATCTATCTTATGTTAGTTATTATGATAGTGTTTCTTATTTGTATTTATGCCTTGTTCAGTTTGTCTCAAGAAAAATATACAAAGTAGATTCAGTATTGTAACATAAAGAGCAAAACATACCGCAGTCTTCCATCTTGGGCAGCTGCTCCCCCTGCAATAATTTTGGTAATGAAAATACTTGAGTCATCTCCAATATGTGGGTTGTCCGTACCTCCTGCAATGCTGAAACCAAGCCCTGAATTTCCCTGGGGAGAGAGGGAAAAAAATTCAAGACTGAAGAAGAATTGTTTCTATTAATAAGTTCCTATCATATAGGACCTAGAAACTACACTAACACAGGGAACAAACACATAGAAGTGTATGTGTAGGGCATACGAATATTCTAAATTAAGAAATATAAGGAAAGCTCTTTTTTCTCTATAAAGAATTCAGAGTGAGGTTGAAGAACATGTACTGAATACTTCTGGAGTCTAGTCTATGGTTCTTTCTTTCAAAGTATGTGTGATTTGTCCTGGGATTAGTCACCCTTCTGCAGAGGTGTCACTACTAGATATCTTTCCTTTAGAGGGCATCTCACTTATGCTTGGTAAAGCAAATCTCTCCGAAGGGAAAAACACTGAGATGACCTTCTGTTGCTATTATTTCTGAGCAGGTAAAAACAATATATTATTTCAGTCTTTTATACAGGGAGTAGGAGTGGTGCTTTTCATCTAACTTTACCATCAGCTTATTTTAAAATGACCAAATCTTATATGCTAAGTAACAGTTGACATTATCCTTGACTTATTTAACCAAGATATCTGACTAGCAAAAGTTATTTTTAATACTGAAAGCCCAACCTGAGAACTTAACCTTGTTCAGTTTTCTTGACAGCAAAGTCAATTTGGCAAAGCAGCACTACTTTTTGCTTGTTTCAACTACTTTTGCACCAACCTAATACATACTAGATTTATGAATAATTATTTTCTTTGAAGAAAGTGTTCTATTACTACAAAAAGTCTTTAAGGACAATTATTCTAAGCGATGGTATTAAAAAACATTTATTTTGCAATGTTCTAACTCTGGCTTTCAGGCAATTCAAATAAGCGAATATATCTGGACCTATTATTTAACTGTTAGTATCAAATAGTTTAAACATTCACTCTACTATATGATATGTCCTAAAATTCTATTTTAATAAAAAAAATTTTCAGTCTAAACTCTTCAAGAGAACTAGAGTCTCAATAATAATATTAATAGGTTGTGTAAAGTTACCAAGTTCTTTCTTTTTTATTTGCTTATAAAAAAATTAAGATACAACTTACATACAACATTGCTTAAGTTTAAGGTGTACAATGTGTTGCTTTAGCTAACACCTCTGTCAGTCACATAATTATCATTTTTTTGTAGTGATTAACATTTAAGATCTAGTCTTTTAGTAATTTTGAAATATATAATACATTCTTGTTGACTATAATCACTATGTGGTATATTAGATCTCAGGAAATTATTCATCTTTCAGTTGCAAGTCTGTACCCTTTAATATCATTTTCTCAATTCCCGGGACACTCAAGTTCTTTAATCAGTGAAAATATAATGTACAGTCCTGACTAAAGGAATTTAAAAGGCACCAGGAAAGGATGAAAAATGAAGATAAAAGGTTAGAATTATATGTCAATTATCTCAATAAAGGGGAAAAAAAAGAAAACCCAAACAACAAAATACCATATTGAAATTGTACATTAATATTATGCGCACTAGAACATTACTCAGTCATTGGACAGGAGATCCAAATTCAGGTAGTAGGCAAGAAATATCTATTATACATGTAAAAGACTCTCTAAAGTCTAGTTTTACTCAGAGTCTATTCTGGCTTCAAACATAAACAAATCTAATTATATAAGATTTTAGTCTTAAATATACAGCTACTCAGTTACTCAGGAAATTTACTTGTATGGAACACTGTATTTCCCCAAAATGCTGGTCAGACAAGGTATTTTTACTAAATAATACATAACATCAGTTGAATGCAGATATTCCTAAGGGGAAAATATAACAAGAAAATTTACACATCTGAGCTGTATTCTCATTGTCTGACTTGGAGAGTGCAGAAATATGGTTACTATTTTGCTAGGAGAGAACACTGATACAATGATCAGGTTATTAAAATACTAAATACTTATTTAAAATAAATAACATTTTATTATAGGAAAAATAAATTGAAAAAAAAATTAAATTAAAAACTGAGAAAAATCTGAGAAATTATCAGTCCAGAGGAGCCTAAGAAGTCATGATAACTAACGTAAGATATTAACAATAGGCAAAACTGAGTCCAGAGTAAATGAGAACTCTGTATAATTTTTCTATAAATCTAAAACTATTTTAAATACAAAGTTTATGTTTTTAAAAAGGTTATTAAAGAAAAGCAACATGTTCTGAAAATACTATGGCTAATTTTATGATATATGAACTTATAAAAGAAACAAATATTACAAGGTTCCATTTTTGAATGATCTATTCCCTTGAATTCTATATGAAAGAGCAGTACTGTATATTTAAATAGTTCTTCAAAGCAACAGATTTATGCATAAAAACAAGATAATTAATAGTTTTTACCCTTTCAAGTGTGATTTCTTCATATTCATAATCTGCATCAGTACCATTAACCTAATGGGGGAAAAAAGAAGTAGCACAGAAATTCAGACTGTAAAATTTGAAATGGCATGACAATTTTTACATGATTAATGAACACCTGTTAAATGTGATAAGAACCAAATAATATAAGTTCATTTTAATAATTTTAGAGAATTTTTTCAAGGAATGGAAGAGTTCAATGTGATTAATGAATTAATATTCATGGTATTATGACTTTCAAAGATATTATAGAAAGGGTACATCCAGCTTTTAATATTATTGAACTCTTGACTCTTTTCTCTGCCTTGATCCACACATCTTAAATCAGTTGCCAATTCTTACTGATCTGAATACTTCAATTTTTCTGAAAATCATCACCTCTTCATTCTCATTTCTATTACTGTGGTTCACACTTTTGTTAATCTCCTCTGGACTATTGCCAGTGTAATCTACCCAATCTCTTAGATTAGTATTCTCCACTGCCGAAATCATTCCAGTGTGTTTTAAGCAGATAGATCTTTTGGAGCTCATATTTAATAACGTATTTCCTCCAAATTTTTCAGAAACTTTTATACAAGGCTCTGTATGAACTGATCCGAATCTATTATGTAGCTTCATTCTTAACATACATATTTTACCTATTAATGAGCCTTATATACCATCAAATTTGAATGATATCTTCCTTCCTTTACATATCCTGCAAGTTCCTACCTCTGCATCTGTTCTTTAGTGCTTCCTCTGTCACATGTTTCACTTATATATTTCATATCCAAATTTGGTTCACCATTCAAGTTCTTGCTCACATCTTACAGACCAAGCATTTCCTCTTGATCCTTCCAATTTATTTCCTATTCCCTCCTGGAGGAAGTAATTCCCACAGTGAGGGTTCACTGGTGAAGGGTGAGTAGTCCTTGGAATCAGATTAATTTGGGTTCAAATCATTGCTTTAACATTTCTGGTGACATGAGGGTGGGCTAATACTCAAATCTAATAAATCAAATAGGGATTGTGATAAACTGAATTTCTCTACATGTCTCCCATCTTCTATCCTACATGTTCTTTTGCAATATGATTAAACCATCCTATCATAAAGAGATGTTGAAAGGGTTTTAAAATCAAAATAATTACCAAAACTCTGCCGTAAGTGAACAAAGAGAACAAGGGAGAAAAACATGTGAAGAATATACTGACAAATGTACAAACAAAATTTTACTCGATTAAGTATGAAATCAGTGTGTAAAGGTAACAATGACTGAAAAGAATCAGAAAAAAAAGTACAGAAAAGCATTTTTGGTTTAAGTATTATCTGAAGTTTTCCAAAATTCCCAAATATCTGATACATCCATATTCATATAAATACAAAAAAATATACAGCCAAATAAAATGTTTTAAAGTATAGCCAACAATAAATTACAGTTCAAAAATGAAGGAAAGGTTTTTATAACTTATAAAATTATGTGCCATTTGATTAAAAAATATATGGGCACTACTTCAACATAAACAAGTCCAAAGACATTTTCTTTTGGGATGAAAAATGTTAGATCAGATTCTGCTGTTCTGGCTATTAATCTTTAAGGGAAAGAGGACTTTTTAACAAAGTAAGTTTAAAGAGAAGCACCAATCATTTTAAAGTTACAAAGTTATAACTAATTATTGTAATATATAAATATACCCATCAAATTGGTTATTTAATTAAACTTTCAAAATGACTCTTCCAATATATGGCATTGTGTTAGTTGACCATTGGTCAGAAATAGCCTTTAGTAAAAATTAATCATTTTAATTTAAAAATAAAACCATAAATTTCTATTTCAACATTTTTGCTTTGCATCAGAATAGGGAAACGAAATAACCAAAAACGGAAAGTACTGCTTCATTTACTTTTAACAACTGCAGCTCAGTGATATAACATCATAAATATATTAAAGAAATAATGCTGTGATCTTTATATCTCTTATCGACAACTGAAAAGGAAAAGCAGTATCATTTAAATATGAAGACGAAATGGAACTTACGTAAGTCGGTGTTTCCAAGCTATCTGTGTTGACCAGTACTGGAGGAGGATTTGCCTTAAAGAAAGAATTGTAAATTTGTAAATGTATTAACTTCAGGAAAACTGAGACATTATATATTAATGTTCACAAATGTTAGAAGCATATGAAAGATATGCTGTTTCTTAATAATTTTATGAGAGCTTTGTATATGTTAAACAATGAACCCAGTTTCCAGCATCAAATGGAAAGAATTAAGTATAAGCAGTTAAACTAGATTTGCTTCTGAGAAATAGTTATTTCTGCTAGAACAGTCAATTTTCTTAAGTTTTACAAAGAAGTTCACTAGTCTTCTCAAAAAATTCACAAACATTCTTTAGTATAACAAAACAACTCTTCCCCGAATTATTTAGAATCATTAGCTTTTCTGTTCCCAAGGATCCCATGAAGATTCCAATCATTTTATCACCCAGAAAAAAAACTTCTTCCCCATACTGAATTGAATTGTGTTTGAACATGAAAAGACGTCTGTTATGTAAAGAAATCAATCACAAACTTTTAGAAAATTGGAAACACATTTTAATGTAGAAGGTCCCAATTATTTTCAGCTGCAATTACTGCTTTCCAACTGTTATTCTAGACCACTCACAGAATAACAATGATCAAAAAAAAAAAAATTAAGTTTGGACTGAAAAAAGCCTGGTTTTAACCATATTTTCTATTTAAGTTGGAAAGTGATTATTAGGTGGGTGGGATAAAATTTAAAGAATAACATACAATTAACACCAAATGACAGAACATATCAGGAACATACCAGAAAACTGATGTGATTCCCCTCAAAATTACCTTTGTTTTGCATATTTAAAGGTATAAAAGTACCAAATGACATTTTCATAAAATAAAAAAGATGACTGCTTTTTAAACAAATTTTATGCAATGTGCTTATAAACATTAATAGTTCTCCAATTAATAAAGAACTACACATAAAAACTGTATGAAACAAATATATACAGAATGACCATTTTCTTCCAAGTGTATGGGTTTTCTAAAAAATAAACATTCAGAGTTCAAACGTTTTACATTATTTTTAGCAAAATACTAGATATGGGTTATCATATGATAAAATGCTTAAAGACCAGTTTCATTGGTAAATAATTATACAGCATGCATTTGGGCTCCATGAAGCAACGGGTTAAAAATGAGTAGGAACTACTTTGCTATATATAATCATGACATTGACTTTAATGTACAGCCCTACCTTGAGTATCATAGTCTATCCTTGAATGATTAAATGAAAACCAAATCTAGTAGGTAAAAATACTATTTGTCAGACTACTACTTAAGCAAAGCAAGTCAATTTATGGACATATGAGATTTTATGAATATTTGAAATTATTAATTTTCCAATGACCTTTTGAGATTCCTCAAATTGATAATATTTCACTTTATTAAAAAAATCAATGATACAACTTCACCTTGTTTTGCTTAAGCAATTACAGAAGAGGGCAAGAAAGAACAGGGCTATTTAAAGTTATAAAATAAGTTAACACACTTCAAAAATTATGGCAAGAAAGCCATTTGGTTCCCTCTGCCCACTTATTACCAAACATACAGTGGCAAAAGTTGGTTTTTATCAACATCTAACTTATACCAAAATTGTTACAATGCTAGCTGCTCATGAACACAAACTCATCATCATTGTATACAACTTCACCTTTGATTCTAGTCATATTTAAAAAGTCTATCTGATATTGAAATATATACAAACAAAATGATACAGTGTTATATTTATTTCAAAATAAAACAATGGGAGGAGGTAAAAGTAGAAGGGACTATATAATATATATGAGTACACACGAGTTGATGATTGTTGTAGGTGGGTGATTAGAATACAAAAGGGGGTGCACTACAGTACTCTCTCTATATTTGAGTATTTTCGAAATCTTTCATAATAAAAAGTAAAACAAAACCTAGATTCAATCAAGTGCTTAGTTGATAAGAAGTTAATAACTAAGGCACTTGTGAAACACTATAGAGTTGCTACTAAAATATTAGAATTCACACCATAAAACTGATTTCAATTTTAAAGTTCAGTTCAGAATTACACAGATTAGTGAAAATAATTTGTAACTTTGACTTAAAGAACATGATTAGATAATACATGTAAAATAAGTTTATTTGTAGATGTGTCTTAGAATTAATATGAGTGAACGATCATACTTGAAGGAAAACCATGGGAATAAAGAATTTGAAATTGGATAAAACCCACAAATGTTCATTTAGAGGATTAAGCAAGAATTTTAACCAAAAGTAACATCAGAATAAGAAAACCTAGCATTCTGAAAAAGACTCATCACAAAATATGATCTAAAATAAAAGCCTATATAAATAAAGCTCAGGAGGTATGATTTGATTGCCTCAAGTTTAGCCACCTAAAATAATGATAAAAATATTTAAGACTATGTTAGCAGGTTGAGAATTAAAACATTTATCTTGGAATAAATTATACCCTTACTTACTAACTTGAGATTTTTCTAAATTCCTGTATTATAAAATACAGAAAAATACAGTATCTGACAAAGTAGTATTCTATAGGTCTCCAATTTGGAGAAGGAGGGAATAGAAGTGAACAGGGGAAACTCAATTTGAATGGGCTTGGAAGGTATGTTATACAACTCAGAAAGATACAGTGCCCTAGCACCAAAGCTAAAGGACAGGCTACTTCTGACAGAAGAGATAAAAATTTGGCCACAAAAAAGTACATACTTTTCAGACTTAAATGTAAGACCTGAAATCATAAAACTCCTAGAAGAAAATATAGGAAGTAAACTCTCACACAGTACCCTTAGTAATAATTCCCCTGAAATATCCCCTCGGGCAAGGGAAGCAAAAAATAAATAAATAAATAAACAAATGGGACTACATCAAACTAAAAAGTTTTTGTGCAACAAAGGAAACCATCAACAAAACAAAAAGACATCCTACTGAATGGGAGAAGGTATTTGTCAGTGATACATCTGATAAGGGGTAAATATCCAAAATTTATTTAAAAACATTTATACAATAAAGTATTACTCTGCTGTAAAAAAGAATGAAATCTTACCATTTGCAACAATATGGATGGACCTAGAGGATATTATGCTAAGTGAAATAAGTCAGACTGAGAAAGACAAATACCATATGATCTCACTTATACATGGAATCCAAAGAACAGAATAAATAAGCAAACAAAACAAAGATTTGGAGATACAGAGAAAAAAACTGATGGTTGCTAGATGGAAGGGGGGTTGGGGAATGAGGGAGAAAGCTAAGGGATTAGAAAGTACAAATTGGTAGTCACAAAATAGTCATGGGGATGTGAAATACAGTATGAAGAATACAATCAATAATGTTGCAAAGATTATGTAAGGTGTCAGATGAATACTAGATTTATTGTGGGGATCACTTCATAGATTGTGTAGATGGCTGACCACTGTGCTGTACACCTGAAACTGACGTAGAATGATACTGAATTTCAACTATAATATGTATATACAATATGAGGTGTGATCAAACACTATGGTGAACGTTTAAATTTTAAAAATTCATTACAGTGAAAGACACATTGCCATTGCTCCCCCTCAAAATACTTCCCCTCGCTTCAAACACACTTAATCCATCATTCTTGCTACTTTCTGAAGCAGCTATGGAAGTCCTCTTTTGTGAGTGTCTTTAGTTGCGCTGTCGTGGCTGCCTCAATGTCTTGAATCATTTTGACTTTGGGGAGGAGCCAGAAGTTGAGCGGTGCCATATCCGTTGAACAAGGTGGATGAGGACACACAGTAATGTTTTTATTTAACAGAAATTGCCATATACTAAAAGCGATGTGCAACACAGAGCGTTGTCACAATGATGATTTATGGCACACTTTAAAACACACCTCTCAACCGTAGCTCACACCTGACTGACTGCACTGAACAAGTTGAAACTTATCACATCCTGTTACCAAGGTTCCATTCGCCGTTTGTGTATTGAAGATCCCTACCTTTCCACTGGATGGCACTCGCAGTAGCATTCACCATATTTTTTTTATCTCAATGGAAGAAAAGGCTCCGTGTCACACATTGCTTCTAGTATAGGCCAATTTCTTTCAAATAAAAACATTACGGTGTGTCCTCATCCATCTTATACAATGGATCTGGCACCGTGCGACTTTTGGCTCTTCTGCAAACTCAAAATGACCATGAAAGTAAATGTTTTGAGTTGATTCAGGACATCGAGGCAGCCACAACAGAGCAACTAAAGACACTTACAAAAGAGGACTTCCAGAACTGCTTCAGAAAGTAGCACGAATGATGGGATAAGTGTGTTCAAAGCGAGGAGGAGTATTTTGAGGGGGATTCATGGCAATGCGCCTTTTACTGTAATATTTTTTAATTTAAACATTCACCGTAGTTTTTTTAATCACACCTCATATATATATGTATATGGTCATAGAATGTAAAGTACAGCACAGGGAATATAATCAATGGTATTATGGCTATGTACGATGTCAGATGGGTAGTAGACTTGGAGGGTGGTTATCACTTTGTGAGGGATGTTAATGTCTAATGCTTATATTGTTTTGTACCCCTAAAACAAATTTTTTTAAAAAAGTACATACTTTCAAATAGCTGAGGCAAACAGCACTAAAATCAAAAACAGTAGCAACTATGGCTAGTGTAAGACATTGGGACCCATAAACAGGACTGTGGGTAGGAGAACAGGTACCATGGAATTATCAGTTTTGCCTAGGAGGAAATCAAACAGCAGGACTTGAAAAGAATCTCTGTGAAAGTTATTTCAAATGTAAAAAAACCCTTCCCTGCATGTTGCTTCAAGTGTCATTTATCAAAAGACCTGGTTTCCATGTCTCCCTCTACCTCACTCTACCATTCAGTGACTCTGACTCTATAGGTAAGTCATACATGTTACTGAAACTCATTTTCTCCATCTATAAAGAGACAAGAACACATGCCTTTACACACGAGAAGTGTATGAGGATCCAATGATGTAATATAAAAGAAAATATATTGTAAATCATAGAAACCTACTGTATTATTATTTACTAACAATATATATACCATTGTGTATGTTTCAACTTGGACAATAACGAAGTCCTACAATTCACTTAGAGATGGGGGGAAGGGATGTGTGTGGTAAAGAGGCAGGGATATTCCAGAAAAAACTAAGAAACCCCTAAACAATTTGACCCAAGTATCAATAACAAGACTTAAGAAACGTAATTTTGTTCACCCAACTTTTACTATTGTATTTCATTAACAAAAGGCCCTTAGAGGGGACTACTGTTATAAACACATTGCAGCTTCCTTACACAATTTCAGACGACAATATCACATTTAAAAAAATTGTGTTAAAAGAATTCTAAGATCTAGTTATTTAAAAATAGGCCAAAATTAGGTTAAAAAAATGCTTTTATGCTGTACACTGTATTTTTCCTTTTTAGCAGTTGTCAAATTTCATTATATTATTTGTTTAATGTCTCTTTATTCCCTAGTAAATTATAAACAACTTTTTTTCACAAACACCAGAGAATACATATTGGATTGTAATTTGAGACATACTGCATTAAAAGTTAAATGGTATCATTCAGGTGATCACTGTAAATTAAAGTGATTATAAAAGCAAATAGGGTGAATTTTGGGAAGATCGTTGACTAGGAAGCACCACAAATCTGTCTCTCCACCTAGATAACAATTGTACTGGCAGAATATATCGTGTTTCCCTGAAAATAAGACCTAGCTGGACAATCAGCTCTACTGAGTCTTTTGGAGCAAAAATTAATATAAGACCTGGTCTGTTATATTACATATTATATATTATATTATACTATATACTATATTAGATTATAGACCTGGTTTTATATTATAGTAAAATAAGACCAGGTTTTATATTAATTTTTGCTCCAAAAGACACATTAGAGCTGATTGTCTGGCTAGATCTTATTTTCGGGGAAACACGGTATCAGATGTAACTATTTTAAAATCATGTCGTCTTGCAAAAGCTTGCCAACTTCCAAAGGAAGTATTGGATGATAAACTGTGGTTAATCAGTCAATTTTAGCTCTTAGCACAGTTGCAACTACCCAACTCCCACCCCTTAGTCCTGTAACAGACATATATGCATGTGTTCCTGGAACAGTTGGCACAAAGCTTGCATAAGCCAGGGTAGGCAAAAAAAGGCCCTGTTCTCCAAATACAGGGGATCAGTGATCTGATTGTTGATTGTTGTTTCTCATCACAGAAATGCAGACAAAGAGGCAGTGGCCATTGTTGTTGAACCTCCCCCAATTAATGCAAATCCCTCTTCCTCTGGCTGATTTCCAGGGGATTTAAAGGGCAAGTACCTTTTCATACCATTTCATTTTTCTCTTTTTCCCCTTTTGAGAGCCAGACCCTGAAAACTAAAATATTCAAATGTAACCACATATACGAGGAAATGAGAAAGTCACTGTGCATGCCTAGGGGAGGTACTCACAGAGAAAACCTTAGGTTTATAGTCCAGGCTGATTCTCAGCAGGAAGATAGCTTACAACAATCAAAAAATCAAAAAAACAACACAAATCAAACCAAACAGAAAACCCCTGAAACCAAAAAACGGCCAACGCTAGAGAAGGGGGAAAATCTGATTTCCAAAGTTATCGCATCATAAGTCAAACGTCCAGTTTTCAACAAAAAAAAAAATCACAAGGCATACAAAGAAACAGGAAAGTATGGTCCATTCAAAGAAGAAAAAAACGGTCTTTGAAAAAGACCTGGTGGCAGATCAACTAGAAAAAGACTTTAAAATAACTATCTTAATGATTCACAGAACTAAATGATATGGTGAACAAAGTCAAGCTGATGATGTATGAGTAAAGTGGAAAAAAGTCAAAACAAAACCTAAATAAAGCGAAACTAAAAGGAAATTCTGGAGCTGTGAGAAGTACAATAATTGAAATAAAAAATTCACTACAGCAATTCAAAGACAGATTTAATTAGGCAGAAGAAGAAAAAAATCAGTGGACTTGAAAACAGGTCAATGAAAATTATTAAGTCAGAACAGAAAGATAAGATTGAAGAAAAGTGACCAGAGTGACACATCCGTGGGCCACCATTAAGCAGACCAACATACACATCGTGGGAGTCCCTGAAGGAAAAGAGAGAAATTAAAGGGCAGAGAGAATATCTGAAGAAATAATGGGCAAAACATTTCCAAATTTGATGACAGACATGAACATAAACATTCAAGAAGCTCAACAAACTCAATGTAGAATGAATTCAAAGAGATTCACACTAAGACACATTACAGTCAAACTGTTGAAAGACAAAGACAAAATTTTGAAAGCAGCAAGAAAGAACTAACTTGCTACACACAAAAGATCCTCAATAAGATTTCTCATCAGAAACTCTGGAGGTCAGAAGGCAGTGGGATGATATATTCAAAGTGCTAAAAGGAAAAAAAATGCCAACCAAGGGCCCTATATCTGGCAAAATTGTTCTTCATATGTGAGTGAGGAATTAAGACACTCCCAAATAAACAAAAGCTGGAAGAGTTCATCACCAGTAGACCTGCCTTGAAAGATATGCTAAAGTGAGACCTTCAGGTTGAAATGAAAGGACACCAGAGTAAGTAACTCAGGGTGTGTGAAGAAATAAAGATCTCAGTAAAATAAATACAAGGGCAATTATAAAAGCCAGTATTATTCTAACAGTGGCTTTTAACACTGTTTTTAACTTTTTGTTTTCCACATGATTTAAGAGATTAATATTTTTAAAATTATATTTAAAAAATTATTCTAAAGCTATTAGTCTAAAAGCTAACTATTAGTAAAGAATTAAATTCAATATTAGTAAATAACTAAATTCAATTAGTCTAAAAGCTGATATTATAGTAACTTGGCTTAGTAACTCCGTATTTGTTTTCTATATAATTTAAAGCACAAATATATTAAAAAATTATTAGTTTACATCTTTTTGGACATATAATGTTTAAATATGTAATTTTGTGCCATTGACAAATGAAAGAAGTGAGGATGGAACGTTAAAGGAGCAGAAATTTCTGTATATTATTGAAGGTAAGCTGGTACAAATTCAAATTAGGCTGTTATAACTTTAGTATGCTAAATTTAATCCCCATAGCAACCACAAAGGATATAGCTAAAGAATATACACAAAATAAAATAGGAAAGGAATGTAAACATTTCACTATTTTAAAAAAAGTCAGCCAGACAGGAAATAAGGGACAAAAAAAAAAAGATATAAAGGAATGAAATACAGAAAACAAATAACAGAATGACACAAGTCCCTTCTTTTTAGTAATTCCTTTAAAGGTAAATGGGTAAACTCTCCAATAAAAAAAAAAAAAAAAAGATTGGCAGAATGGATAAAAACATATGCTGTCTATAAGACTAACTTGAGATCCAAAGACACACACAGGTTAAAAGTAAAAAGATGGGAAAAGACATTCCATGCAAAGAGTAATCAAAAAATAGCAGAAGTGACTATGCTAGTATTAGACAAAATGGAATTTAAGGGAAAAAGGTTATGAGTTAAGAAGGGCATAACATATTAATAAAAGATTTAACACAGCAAGAAGATATAACAATTATAAACATTTATGTATCTAATCACAGACCATCAAAATAAATGAAGCAAGCTCTCTAAGGTCCTTGGTTCCAAGATGACCAAGAAAGGAACGAATGATGGTCATGCCAAAAATGGCCACGACCATGTGCAGCCTATTTGTTGCACCAACTGTGCCCAATGCATGCTCAAGGAAGGCCATTAAGAAGTCGGTCATTTGAAACATAGTAGAGACTGCACCCTTTAGGGACATTTCTGAAGCGAGTGTCTTTGATGCCTATGTACTTACCATGCTGTATGTGAAACTACATTACTGTTTAAGCTTCACAATTCACAGCATAGTAGTCAGGAATCGCTCTGGTAAAGCCCGGAAGGACTGAACAACCCTACTCCAATTTAGATCTGCCAGTGCTGCCCCATGACCTCCACCAACACCCATATAAGGAGCTAAATCTAAGGACTGAAGAAATAGTCTCTGGGGAAAAAAATAAAATGTAAATTATATATTTTTTAAAAACCCAAAATATATAAAGCAAAAAAAATGACAGAATTAAAGAGAGAAGTAAACAGCACTACAACAATAGTTGGAGATTTCAATTCCTCATTCGAAATAATGTGTAGAACAACCAAATGGTTAAGCAGGGAAACAGTGAACTTAAATAACACAATAAATGAAGTCGACCTAACAGACATATACAGAACAGTCTACCTAACAATAACAGCACACACATTCTTAAGTGCACAGAGGTCATTTTCCAAAATTGACCATATTTTAGGCCACAGATTAAGTCTCAACAGATTTAGAAAGATAGATAACATACAAAGTTATCCTCTGTGACCAAAACACAATGAAGATAGTAAGCAAAAACAGAAGGCAAAATGGAAAATTAACCAAATTGTGGAAATTAAACAACACACTCTTAAAACAACCAATGGATCAAAGAAGTCACAAAGGAAATGAAAAATACTTAGAGATGAATTAGAATTAAAACACAACATACCAAAACTTATGGTACACAGCAGAAGTAGTGCTAAAGAGGAAATTTATAGCTAAGGTGCTTACCTTAAGAAACAAAATCTCTTAAATCAACCATCTAACTTTACAACTTAAGAAACTAGTAAAAGAATAATAAACTAAACCCAAAATTAGCAGAAGGAAGCAAATAATAAAAATTCCAGCAGAGGCAGAGAATAGAAAAATAAGAGAAAATCAGTCAGACCAAAAGTTAGTTCTTTGAAAAGATAAAAAAACTGATAAACTTTTGGCTAAATGAAATAAGAACAAAAGAGAGAAGACTCAAATTACTAAAATCAGAAATCAAAGTGGGGGCATTACTACCAATTCTACAGAAATAAAATAGATTATTACAGTATCATGACCAAGTGTACACCAACAAATTGGATAACCTACACAAAATGGACAAACTCCTACCAAGACTAAATCATGAAGAAACGGAAAATCTGAATAGAGCTATAACTTAGTAAGAAGATTGAATCAGTAATAAAAAATCTCCCAACAAAGTAAAGCCCTTGCTCTGAGGGACTTATTGGTGAATTCTACCAAGCATTTGGAGAACTAACACAAATTCTTTTCAAACTTTGCCAAAGAAATGAAAAGAAAGGCACACTTCCTAACTCATTTTATGAGGCTGGCATTGCACTGATACCAAAGCCAGACAAAGACACTATAAGAAAAGAAAAGAACAGACCAACTTCTCTTATGAACATTCATACAAAAATCCCCAATAAAATGGTAACAGAACGAATTCAGCCACATAGTAAGATTATAAACCAAGTGGGATTTATTCCTGGAATGTGAGAATGATTCAACATTCGAATGTTGATCAATGTAATATAGCACATCAACAGAATGAAAGAAAAATAACGACAGGATCACCTCAATCAATGCAGAAAAAGTATCTGACAATATTCACATCCTTTCATTAAAACACTCAACAAAGAACACCAGGACACCATCTCAGCATAGTAAAAGTCATATATGAAAAACCTACAATGAACATCACACTGAATGGTGAAAGCTGAAAGCTTTTCCTCTAACATCAGAAACAAGGCAAGGATGCTGCTTTCACTACTTCTATTCAACACAGTACTGGAAGTCATAGCCAAACAGGCAAGAAAAAGAATTAAAAGACATTCACATTGGAAAGGAAGAAGGAAACTTATCTTTGTTTGCAGATGATACTATGGTACATGTAGAAAACCCTAAATGTAACACACACACACACACACACACACACACACACACACACACACAAAACCTGTTAGAACTAATAGACAAATTTAGCAAAGTAGCAGAATACAGTCAACACACAAAAATCAGTTGTATTCCTATACACAAACTGAAAAGAAAATTATAAAAAATAATTCCATTTACAATAGCATCTAGAAGAATAAAATAATGAGGAATGAATTTATTCAATAAGGGGGAAAGCTTGTACAATGAAAACTACAAAACATGCTGAAAGAAAGACTACAGAAGTAAATGGAAACACATTCTGTGTTCATGGATTAGACGACTTAATATTGTTAAGATGTCATTACTACCCAAAGCGATTTACAGATTCAATCCAATCCCTACCAATCCCTATCGAAAATCCCAGTGAAGTTTCTTGCAGAAGTGGAAAAGTCCATCTCAAAATGGGAAAAGTCCATCCCTTGTGGAATCTCAAGGGATCTGTTAACCAAAACAATCCTGAAAAAAAGAACAAAGCTGGAGAAGTCACATGTCCTCATTTCAAAACTACAAAGCTGCAGTAGTCAAAACAGTTTGGTATTGGCATAAAGACAGATGTACAGACCAACTGAAACAGAGTATAAAATATATGAATAAAACCCTCATATATATGGCAAATTATTTTCAACTGTGCCAGGACCATTTGATGGTGAATGCACAGTCTTTTCAACAAATGGTGCTGGGAAAACTGGATATCCATGTGCAAGAGAATGAAGCTGGACCCTTACCTAACACCATATACAAAAATTAACTCAAAATGGATCAAGGACCTAAATGTTAGTCCTAAAACAATAAAATTCTTAGAAGAGAACATAGCACAAAAGCTTCATTACATTGGATTTGGCAATGATTCACTGGCTATACCACCAAAGGCACAGGCAACAAAAGAAAATACGGACAATTTGGACTTCCTGAAAACTAAAAATTTTTGTATATCAAAGACACTATCCATAGAGTAAAATACAACTACACGATGAGAGAAAATATTTGCAAATCATATATCTGATAAGGAATATCTAGAATATATAGAAAATTCCCAAAACTCAACAACAAAAAACAAACAACCCGATACATAAATGGGTAAAGGACTTCAATACTTTTCTCCACAGAAGATACACAAATTGTCAATAAGCACATGAAAAGATGCTCAGCATCATGAATCATTAGGAAACTGCAAGTGAATACTAAAATGAGATCACCTAACACCCATTACGCAGGTCCAGTGGCTCAGGTGGTTGGAGTGCTGTGCTCCTAATGACGAGGTCGCTGGTTCGATTCCCACATGGGCCAGTGAGCTGCGACCTCTACAGCTAAGACGGTGAACAATGGCTCTCCCTGGAGCTAGGCTGCCGTGAACAGCCAGAAGTCCGAAGTCTGCGTAAGCTATTGTGTGCTGCCATGAGCCATGGCCGTCAGCCGGGGAGAGCTGCTGTGAGCGGCTGACTGGTGACCAACTGCCTCAGCTGGGGGGTGCTAGGCTCATAATACCAGCATGGGCCAGGGAGCTGTGTCCTACACAACTAGACTGAGAAACAACGGCTTGAACCGAAGCGGGGGGGAGGTGGGAAACAAGGAAAAAAAGAGAATACAACAAGTGTGGGTGAGGGTGCAAGTGTGGGTGAAGGTGTGGAGAAATTGGAACCACTGTGCTGGGAATATACAATAATATATCCACTGTGGAAAACAGTATGGCAGTTAAAAAAAAATTACCATATGATCCAGTAATTCCACTTTTGGGTATATACTCGAGAATTGAAAGCAGGATCTTGAAGTAGTATTTGTATACACGTGTTTACAGCAGCATTACTCACAAGAGCTAAAAAGTGGAAGCAACCCTAGTCCATCGACAGATGAATGGAAAAGTAAACTGTGGTATATACCTAAAATGGGGTATCATTTAACCTTCAAAAGAAAGAAATGCTACATATGCTACAACATGGGCTAACTCTGAGGACATTATGGTATGTATAATAAGCCAGCCACAAAAAGACAAAGACTATATGATTCAACTTAGGTATTTAGAGTCAAAATCATAGAGACAGAAAGGAGAATGGTGATTGCCAGGGCCTGGGGGGAGGTAGGAATGGGAAGTTATTATTCAATGGGTATAGAGTTTTAGTTTTGTAAGATGAACAGAGTTCTACAGATGGATGATGGTGATGGTTACAAAGTAATATGAATATACGTAATACCACTGAATTGTAAACTTAAAAATGGTTAAGGTGGTAAATTTTACATTATGTGTATTTTACAACGAAAAAATTGGAAAAAAATGTATGACCTCAATCTAATTATCAAAATGCATCAAACAAACACAAATTGTAGGATAATCTACCAAATAACCAGCCTGTTCTCTTGTAAATATTTTTGTTATAGCTAATCTTCTTATTTAGCTCATTGTACTATATGCTTATAATTTTTGTTAAAATTATAAGCATATAATTACGCTTATTATACAGAGTAACATTGTATAATAAGCATAATTCCTACTATAGGAGGCTTTCATAAAATTTAAATGACCTATCAATAAAAAAATTACTCTGAAAAGTATAAAAATTCTACAAGTAATGAAAGACAAAAACTGTGATCTATCTAGCTATCTGTCTAATTTGCCTGATCATCAAACTCAAAAATATGGTACTATGGTAATATATCTCATAAAGGTATATGGGATTTCTTTGTACTATTCTTACAACTTTCTGTAAGTCTGAAATGATTTGAAATAATACAAAACAACAACCAAACAAAAGCAAAAATCACAAAACCACAAAAAAAGACTGCAGTTACATATCAATGTTGTATGGTTAAAAAAGGCTCTTTAAAAAAAGTATGCTATTCTATTTAAGATTACCAGTAAAATGAAAATACATCATCATGCTTTAGATCATACTAATGATCAACTAATTTAAAACTCAACACTTCGATATTTTGTGAAATGTGAAAGATCCAGAAGCAACAGGATGTTCTGCACTGGCTAGATCTCTAATGTAACTATTCTCATGTCATGTGGGAATTATTTGTTAATGTGCCTCTTGCTCAGACAGTAAGCTCCTAGAAGACAAGGACATCTTAGTATACACACGATTAGAACAGTAACAAACAAACTGAACAAAAACCAATCCCTCCAGAGCAAATTTGATTATGAACAAAGACTTTCATACACACACAAATTAGCTATAAAGCATTTTCAACAATATCTTAATAATAGCTGGTGGAAATAGAGGTCTAAATAGAGCATCTGGTTTTGAACAAGAATGTTTATCCTGGGGTGGAAATAAGCTTGTATATTTATAGGCCAGTATCACAGAGATTATATGATTACATATCCAGTAGGAAGAACTAGCATCTGTTATTCACCTACTGTTATCTGTTTCTATGTAAAAAAACTGAGGCTCTGAGAAACTGAGTAATTTCCCCACCACCACGCAGCCAGAAGGGGATGAGATCAGGAAATGTTGAGTGAGGCCAGGAAGTGATAGGTGTCATGTGTATGTGTGTGTGTATGTATGTATGTATGTATGTGTGTGTGTGTGTGTGTGTGTATATATATACATAATATATATATATTTTATATATAAAATATATATTTATATATATATATTATATATATTTATATATATAATATATATAGTAAGTCCATGGTCTTTCGGCAACTGCAAGCAGCCATATCTTTCTTTGTACACTCTGTCTAATTAGCATAATTCCTACTGTAGAGGACTTTCATAAAATTTAAATGACACGATATCAATAAAAAATTACTCTGAAAAGTATAAAAGTTCTACAAGAAAGATAAAAATTATGATCTATCTAGCTATCTAATTTGCCTGATCCTCAAACTCATTTTGAAGCAGTTAGGGAGGCGTTATCTCTCATTTTAATAGATGTAATAACCACAAAAGTCAGAGAGGTTAAGTAACTTGTTTGAGTCACAAAGGCAGAACTAGATCCTGAATCTTGCGTCTTCTGCTTCTCTTTCTAGTACATCCTGATGCATCTAAAATGTAAAGTAGTAGATCCTTAGAAGAAAAATTTTATCCATTTAAAATGTTAAAACTAGGTTATATATTAACAATGGCCTTCAAAATTGATTTGGGGACAAATATTTTAATCAGTTGTATTAATTTTGTAATGTACATGTTATACTCCATTAATCAGGAAAACACTTATGTACCCTGGAAAATGAAGCACACCCACAGGCTTCTTACATAACACAACATAAATTAATAAGCTATCCTTCATGGACTTTTGTAGTGTATTTAAAACCTAAAATGAGACTGGGTAGAATAAATAAGCCTCTCTCTTTTGCAGATATCCTCCTTTGCTTTTTAAACTTGTTCTTAGGTTTATTGTTTCAAAGAAATATGAAATAACTAACATGAAGAGCCAAGATCATGTGCCAGCTGCACATGCCTTATTATTCTTTCAATTATTGTAAAACATCTCAAGGTAGTACTACTATTACCTTGAGTGTTACCCAGAAGTAAAGAGAATCTCAGAGTGGTTAAGTAAACTTCTCAGTTACACAACTAGTAACTGGTACAACTGGAATTCCAAACCTGATCAAACTGATTCTTAAGACCTTTATAAATACAAGGCTATGCAATGTCTCAACAATTTCCAAGTATATGTAGTGTGACGCTATTTTAGGGGCACTTGGGGTAAATAAATCAGAGCACTTTGAACAGGAAAGGACAAATTCCCTATTGAATGTAAGAAAAACCACTATTACAAAATTTCAAAGGATTCTGGAAAACCATTTTAACATCAAAAGATGAACTGAAGTGACAAGAGTAAAATAAACTTTCAAATCTTAAAATAAACACTGTATTACTAAATCCTAGATATTTGGAAAGATGTTACATTATTACAATATTATAATAACCCTTAGGCTGCTTACTCAGAATAATTAAAGTCTTAGTGTAATACCTGTAATTTCCCTTAGAATCCTATTTTGTATGGTGTTCCTATTGATTTTCACCTTGTAGAAAAGGGGAAGGGTACTGAGATGTGAGTAATCACAGTTCATATCCCATTTTCCTCCACAATGGGACTTATTTTGAAACTGAGTTTACACAGGAAACATGCTATTTTTCCTAGATTTTATGCTACAGATCAATAATTGCAAAAACACCTAAAGATGTATTTATTTACACTTTAAATGAGATTGAGATCTTTCACACCAAAGATCATCATTATTATACTTAACACTATTACCACTATTCTGACTTTGGATGACTCTGTTGGTAAGGCAGCCAGTATCTTAATAAGCTATCCCTTGGAACTACTAAAGCTTTGAAAGCAAAACGGTTCAGAATCTGATATTTAGCTATTACTTTATTTTTTGACTGTTACACATTAACTTTTTAAAAGTAAACTTTTCATTTTAGAAAAGTTTTACAATTACAGAAAAGTTGCAAACACAGCACAAAAAATTCCCATATACTTTATATACATTGGCTATTATTTTTAACTAATAAATGTTAAGTATATTATCTAGCCAATGACAGAAAGATGAATTATTTCCAAAGAAGATACATATATACCGGGAAACAACATGCTATATAAAATGACACATCCAGTACAACATGAGGAGGACAATGATTTTTATTTTAAAAAATAAAATTTTCAAAAGCAAAAATATTTTAAAACTGTTTCAAATAGATTTACAGTACAAAAGGCACAATAACAAATCTAAGGAGTTTCAATATTACGAAGTTTGGAATGTGTCCTCTTTCATTGACACCTAATAAAGTGGCAAATATTGAACCTACTTTACTTTAAATCCCAAATATTTAATTCTCTAAAAATACCAATTGAAGCCCAATGTGAATTACCAAATCTAACCAAGAAATGATTAAAACACTTTGAAAAAACACAAATGAAACATTAAAAGCAAATTAAATTTTTATAAAGAAAAAAGAAACTAATAAAAACCTGTGGTATGGTGGGTAGGATGACAGTACTCTCAGCAGGGACGGGCAGGACAGGGATCACAGGGACAGTGGGAGAAGAGAGAGGTACAGCTTCTGTTGGCTAAAAATCATCAACGACAAAAAAATCAGGAAAAATACCAAAATAAAAAGGAAACACATAACAGAAAGTTCTGTCATATAATTTTCAGAAATAATAGGTAAAATAGTAATACGTTACTTCAATTTAAATGAGGAAATGATCTCCAGAAATTATTTTAGAAATAATTACATCACCAGTAATTTTAACTATTCTGTAGTTAAAATGAGTCACTAATCCTTAGATATTTAAATGAAAATAACAAAAGATAATAGCTTACAATACTCATCTAGGACAAGACACTCATTTCAGAGAGAGACTACAAAATATTTTCCTAGCATGCAGAATATATTTGACTACTTTCCTCCTTGTATTCAAAGAATCAAAAATAATTTCATTAGCCCATCTGGTAGGCAATTGGGGCTTATAAATCCATAGATAAAAGATACAAAGGACTTAAACTGAATCTGTATTATTTAAAATAATCTTTGCCATTAGTCTCTACAATCAATAACTTAATCTGCCTTAAACCTGTCTATAAAGTCATTAATTCAACTAACATTCATTGAGTATATATTATGTGCCAGACATATGGAAAAAATGAAAAGAGTGGGAACTCTAGTGACATAATTTTAAAAGTTTTGATATTTATACTGAATTACTCTGACTTGAATTATGTTTTTAAAGATGTAACTAGAACACAGAAAAGGTGTTTTGTAGTAAGTCCCAATCCCTATCAAATGGATTAATTCAGAAAACTTGCTATACCAATGACATATATTACATGTATAAGAAAACCTTAAAATTAAATCAATAAGAGGACAATGTGCATTAGAAGAGACTTGAAACAGAAAGAACAAATTGCTAAACTTGAAACTATGCTTTTCCTCACTGATAAAAAAATACAAAATGAAATTACAACGTTGACATTTTTTGTCTATCGTGTCAATCAAAATTTATTAAAAATATACGAAGTCTCTTCAATAATGGTGCTGGGACAACTGGATAACCACATACAAAAGAATGAAGTTATACCATTACCTCACATCACATAGAAGAATTAACTGGAAATAATCAACAACCTAAATATAAGCGCTAAGACCATAAAATTCTTAGAAGAAAACATAGGGGCAAATCTTGAAGACCCTGAATTTGACAATGGATTCTTAAATATGACCATCAAAAGCATAAGTGACAGACATACATACACATTTATACATAGGATTTAATCAGAATTAAAACTCCTTTTACCAAAGGGCATTATCAAGAAAGTAGAAAAGACAACCTATAGAATGGGAGAAAATCTTTGCAAATCACACATATGATGAGAGTTTAATGTCCAGAATATATAAAGAACTCCAACTCAACAACAAAGAGGCAATTATTAGGTTGGTGCAAAAGTGACTGTGGTTTTTGCAATCACTTTTAACCTGTTTAAACTGCAATTACTTTTGCACCAACCTAATAAAAAATGAGCAATGAACTTGAATAGATATTTCTTCAAAAAAAGATATACAAATGGCCAATAAACACATGAAAAGATATATGTAATTATTCATTAGAGAAACGCAAATCAAAGTTACAATGATATATCACTTCAGACCTAATAACAGGCTGTAATAAAAAGGGAAAACAAAAATGGAAAATAAGTGTTGATGAACATGTGCAAAACTGGAACCCTCAAAAACTGCTGGTGGGAATGAAAAATGGTGTAGCCCTGTGGAAAAGTTTGGCAGTTTTCAAAAAACTAGAAATAGGATTACCATGTGACTCAGTAATTCTACTCCTAGGTATATTCTCAAAAGAAATGGAGACAGGGAATTGGATACTTTACACCAACATTCAATGATGCATTATTCGCAACAGTTCAAAGGTGGAAACAACACAAGTGTCCACCAACAGATGAATGGATAAACAAATGTGGTATATATGCGTACATACAATGGATATTATTCAGCCATTAAAAAGAATGCAATTCGGATATGCTACAACATCAATGAATCTCAAAAACATCATGTTAAGTGAAATTAACCACACACAAAATGACAATATTGTGATTCCACTTACATGAAATATTTAGAATAGATACATTTATAGGAAGATTACAAGTTACCAAGGCTAGGGAGAGAGGAGCACTGGGGAGCTACTGCTTCTTTTTTACAGAGTTTGGGGTAATGAAATGGCCACATAAGGCTCCCCAGCCTAGGGTTCCAGTGCAAGAACGAGAAGTCCCCATAATTTCTGGCTGTGAGAATGAGAGGGAATCGTGGTTGAGTGAGACAGAGGGCTGCTGGAGTCCCTGGCGTCCTCTTAAAGGGCCTGTGCACAGACTTAGTTGCTGAGTTGCTGACGTACTCACTCGCTTTGAGCTCTAGTGCTGGGGCAGCAGCTCAAAAAAGTGCCAGGGACATATGGGGAGGAATTGAATTGTCTGGCTTCAGAGAGAGAAATAGAGAGGCAGCTTTCTCTCAGACAGAAGTACTGGTAGATTCAATTGTTGCTTTGCTGAGCCCTCCCCAAAGCCAGCCTGCACAGGCAGGCGGGCACTATATCTGAATATCCATTGACCTAGCTAACACCGTTCACCCTCCCTTGGTGATTCCCTGAGACCTCACCCCACCCAACTTCCAGGTCCGCCCGAGCACTTCTATTGGTTTTTCCATACAGATGGCTTGCCTTGGCATAAGATGGGGACTTTCCTAAATGCCTCAAGGGTTCACAAACCCCAAACAAGCAGCAGCTGGCCTCAGTGTGCCCCAAACCTCTTGCTAAGTAGCCCCAAATCCAGCACTAGTGGCAACCATCTGAAGATCACTTTGTAGCTCTGAACAAGTGGCCCGAGGCAGGGCACAGGCAGCGACTGACCTTGGCCTGCACCAGAGCCCCTCCCAAGAGGCCCCAGGACCAGCACACCTGGTAGCCAGCAGAGCACCACCCAACCATCTCCACAAACAACACATCTAAGGGCAGACTCAGCAGGCACCAGATCCCTGCTAAAGCAAATCCTGCTCTGTGGGGTCAGCCCCTGCACAAGAGCACCTTCAATGTACTCATGGCTATTCTTCATAGCCAATCAACCTGACAGTCAATCCCTCCCAACTGAAATGCCAACAGCAATCTAGGCTCAACTACAACACAAGGGCACACACAACCACACAGGGCACACTCCTGGAGTACTTGGCTCAGGTGACCAGGGAGAATGCGACACTGGGCCCCACAGGACATTTACTATATAAGGCCACTCTACCTAGACCTGGAGATGTAGGAGATCTACCTAATACATAGAAACAAACACAGGGAGGCAGCCAAAATGAGGAGACAAAGAAACACGTACCAAATGAAAGAACAAAACTCCAGAAAAAGAATTAAATGAAGACAAGCAATCTACTAGGTGCAGAGTCAAAACAATGGTTATAAGGATGCTCAATTAACTTACGGGAAAAGTAGATGAACTCAGTGAGAACTTTAAGAAGAGTTAGGAAACATAAAAACAGAGATAGAAAAAAATAGAAAACATTAAAAAGAATATCAGTCAGAAATTCAGAAATGAAGAATACAATAACTGAAATGAAGACTACCTTAGAGGGAATTAACAGTAGATTAGATGAAGCAGAGGACTGAATCAGCGATTTGAAGACAAGGTAGCAGAAACACACTATCAGAAAAGCAAAAACTAAAAAGAATTTTTTAAAAATGAGGACAGTTAAGGAGCCTCTGAAATAACAGCCAGCATACAACATTTACATCATAAGGATACCAGAGGAGAAGAGAGAAACAGCAAGGAATTGAAACCTACCTGAAGAAATAATGATGGAAAACTTCCCTAACCTGGCAAAGGAAGTAGACATACAGTCCATCAAGTGCAGAGAGTCCCAAACAAGATGACCCAAAAAAGTCCACACCAAGACACATCATAATTAAAATGTCAAAGATTAAAGACAAAGAGAGAATCTTAAAAGCAGCAAAAAAAAAAGCTGGTAGTTACCTACAAGGGAGCTCCCATAAGACTGTCAGCTGATTTCTCAAAGTTAATATTCTGTGTCAATCTCTTCTGGCCTTCAAACTGATGAAAAGCAAGGACCTATAACCAAGATTACTCTACCCAGCAAAAGTTATCATTTAAAATCGAAGGACAGATAAAGAGCTTCCCAGACAAAAAGCTAAAGTAGTTGACCAACAGCAAACCAGTATTACAAGAAATGTTAAAGGGACTTAAAAAGAAGGAAAAAGATAAAAATACGAATAACAAAATGGCAATAACTACATACCTATTAATTATTACTTAAATGTAAATGGATTAAATGCTTCATCAAAAGACATAGGACGGCTGGGTGGAAAAGAAAACAAAACCTTTACATATGCTGCCTACAAGAGAATCACTTCAGATCAAAAGACACACACAGACTGAAAGTAAAGGGATAGAAAAAGTATTTCATGAAAATGGAAAAAAAAAAAAAAAGCTGGGGGTAGCAATACTTATTTCAGACAAAATAGACTTTAAAACAAAGGCTATACCAAGAGACAAAGAAAGACCCAGTAATGTCACTTATGAGCAGTTATCCAAAAAAAACTCAAAAACGAATTTGAAAAGACATATGCATCCTTATGTTCACTGCAGCATTATTTACAGTAACAAACATATGGAAGAAACCTAAGTGTCCATCAATAGATAAATGGGTAAAGATGTGGTACATACATACAACAGAATATTATTCAGCCATTAAAAAAAAAAAGAAATTTTGCCATTTGTGACAACATGGATGAACTTAGAGGGTATTATGTATGCTAAGTGAAATTAGTCAGAGAAGACAAATACCACATTAATTTACTTATATGTGGAATCTGAAAAACAAAATAAACAAAGCAGAAAAACCTCACAGATATAGAGAACATTTTGATGGTTTCCAGATGGAAATGGGGTTGAGGAGGAAGATGTGCAAATTACCAGTTACAAAAACAGTCATAGGGATGTAAAGTACAGCATAGGGAATATAGTCAATAATAGTGTAATAATTAGGTATGGTGTCAAATGGGTACCAGACTTATAGAGGTGATAACTTCATAAGTTATATAAATGTCTAATCACTATGGTGTACAACGGAAATTAACATAATATTGTATATCAACTATAATTGAAAAATAAAAAAATTATTATAAAAAAGAAAACAATTTTTAATGCATGGAAACAGGTACTCTCACACTGCTCTTGGATATAAAAATCCATGCAAACTTTATGAAAAGCAATTTAGCAGTCATTATCTGTAGCCTTAAAAATGTCTAAGCTCTGACTTAAAAGTTTTAGAAATCTACCTTAAGGGAATAATTTAAAAAGCAAATGTTTAATATATTCTCTTGAGCGTTGTTTTACTTGGGGAAATATCCTAAATATCCAAAGGTCTTGGAATTGTTAAGTAAATAATGATAATTATATGATTAAATGTTAGGCAAAAATTACTAATACAAATCATCTCTAGAACAGTTTGTAAGTCATATGGGATACTGCCTATCTTGTGACATTAAGCAAAAAAGGGAAGATGAAACTTGTGTTAAAAAAAAAAAAAGGAAAGAAATGTTTGAAAAGTTAATCTCTTAGGGCAGGATTACAAGCAGCTTTTCCCCCTGCCTCTTTATTTCAAATTCTACTTTTCCAGTTGTCAACAATGAATATGTAGCAATATTATAATGCAGAGTGAGGAATGTGAGCTCTTCTGTTCATATCAAGAGAAAAACAATTATTATGATCACTCATCACCTCATTCTCTAGAAAATAAACTGAAAATATATTTCACATTAATTGTTCTAAAAGATGCTAACAAATTTCAATGATTTATACGACTATTAGAGTTGAAAAAGCTAGGAATTAAGTTAACCCTTCATTTTACAACTGAGGTTCCGTTCACAAAAGGTAAGCTGTGAAGAATTAGGAAAAGAAATTCTTACTTCCTGTAGAAAGAGATTTTAAGCCAACAGACCCTCCTTCCCTCCCTCAACCTTTTTTAAAATTCCCAGTATAAACCAAGTTCCCAGTTTGGGATGATGAAAAAGTTCTACAGAGGGACAGCAGTGATGGTTGCACAACACTGTGAATGTGCTTAATGGCAATGAATTAACTATACACTTAAAAATGGTTAAGATGGTAAATTTGATGTTATATATATATTACCACAAAAAAAAAACACATTATGAATAAAGCCTCTGTGTGTCTGACGTGGTCTCCAGTCACCATTTATATATTGTTCACATAGGAAAAAAAACCAACTCCGAATTCCATATTATAAGCTTAAAATGAATAACTTAAATGCTAACCAATTTTCATTGGAACAGTTATATGACACTTAAAAAATGTTTGAAAACCCAGTGATTCTAACTCCTGATTTCTGACAAAGCATGAGAACTAGATGTTTTTAAAAGAACTGCTGCTGCTGGTCAACTGGGTAAACATATGGAAAATGAAATGAATACTCATCTCTGCATTATACCATACTTCAAATTAATTCCAGATGGTTTGCTGACAGAATTGAGAGAAGTGTAAAATTTAAGTTTCTAGAAGATAATAATAACAGAATATCGTCCACGATCTTGGTGTAGGCAAAGACTTCTTGAACAGGAAAGTACAGTTGTTGAAGCCAGGCAGGGGGAGGAGAGCATCTGTATGCAGGGAGTGAAAGGGTGGCGGCAGCCTGGCACAGGTGTTTGGAGCCCGAGCAGGATAAGATGGGTATCCATATGGGCAGAGCAGTGGCAGCAGCCCGAAGTGTTTTGTTGGACCCCAAGTGTGACAGAGTATCTATGGTGGCAGTACAGCAGTCTGGCATAAAGGGTAGAGGTCTCCGTGGAGTCAAAGGGGGATCTACTGGCGTTTGAGCAGAGTGTGGGGGGTGTACACTAGCAGTGACAGGAGACTGCTTACACACACGGCATTCTGATCAAACAACATAAGGATAATGGGAGCCAAGTTCCTCATGTCAGAGAAGGGAATTACAATATGGAAGAGAAAAACTATCACGAAACTTATGGTTTTAGACTAAAATTGGAGGTGCTGGTGTGAATGCATGGTTTTCTTCTACATATGTATATACTGGGGGTGCAAAAAAATGTATACAAGTGGACATTTTGTTCAATGTTGCTCAAGTTTGCCGTAATCTGTATATTCCCTGCCCACAGAGAAGTTCTGCCCACAGAGACGACCTGGGAGCAGTAATACCCCAATAGCATGAACATACCTAGTACTCATATCGTGGTTTCTAAATATTCATTCTCTAATAAAAAACAAAATGGGAGTCCTTTGGAGAAATGGCTGATCCAGTGCTAGAGCTTTGCAAAGTACAATATGAGCCTAGAACATCATGCTATGCCAGAAAATAAGGAAGTGCTAAAAGAATAATGAGGGCATGACAAAGGACACAGAGGTCAGCATAAGGGCTTTCATTGGTCAGATTGGCAACAATGTGAAACTCAAAATAAATGATGGTAACAATGGCATAAAACCTGCTGAATAAAACAGGATTCTGAGAGTCCATACTGATATAAATAATTCACAAGAGCAAATGAATAGAGAAGAGAGAACATTTCTTTATAGCAGAATACCAACTAAAAAATGTAGAAGGAATGATGGAATTACAAAATCATCATTTGGCAACCATCACAGTAATAATTCATTCAAGAAACATCAATGGATGTTAAAACCCCCACTGCTGCTGAATGAACCTTCCATTCATTCCAGTGGATGAAAAGTTTGAATGGGACACACACACACACACACACAATCTCCCCTAAAAACATTACAGTGAAAAAATCAAGCAGATACTATTCTTAATCAAAGTTATCATCACCAGAGATGGAATAAATCAAAGTCATATGCTACTGACACCCTATTTCCTTGAAAATAAGACCTAGCCAGACAATCAGTTCTAATGCGTGTTTTTGGAGCATTTTTTGCTCCAAAAGACGCATTAGAACTGATTGTCTGGCTAGGCCTCATTTTCGGGGAAACACAGTAGAATGTCATAAGAATACATCATTTATATGATATTCCTATCAAAGATGCATAACTTGAATCTAATCATTAAACATCAGACAAACCAAACTGACTGTAGTCATTGAAAGTATCAAAGACAAGAAAGTTTAAAGTTTATCATTATTTCTGTAACTTCAGTTTTATTTTATTTTTTAAAACAGCTTTGTTGAGGTAAAATTGATATAAAAAACTGCAGATACTTAATGTATACAATTTGGTAGGTTTAGACATATGCGTATACCCATGAAGGCATCACCACAATCAAGGTAATAGACATATCTAATACCTCTAAAAATTCCCTTATCCCTCTTTAATAACGTCAGATATTAGCTGATTAGTAATATACTTTAACACAAAAGTAAGACAAAGCTGCATGCTTATGCCAAATTCAAGGCCAAAGCGCAAAAAATTTCCTCCACTGGGCAGTTTCTCTCCAAAACACTTTATGATAAATTTTAAGTCCTTTAATATTACATTTAAACCTCACTGTAACCTTGGCTCTCGGCCTCTTCTAAAATCTCCTTTAGATAAGGATCTAAATATCATTTTTTAAAAATCCTAACTTACATGATCTTAATCTACCCTACTCTCTATACGGAACTGAGCGAGTACTTTAACAAAGAACATATGCCCCTACCTCTTCCTTAAGAAAGGCAAATACTGCTGACAAAGTCTTCAAAAAGAATTGACATATCAACACAGAATTTCCTAGCCACAGCTGATAACCAATTCATGTAACAAAGAATTACAGAACTACAAAATATTTTCGTTTGAACAAAAACAGCCTTAAACAAATAATAATCAAACGAAGATTGAATGATGAGGAACAGCACATGTAAGATCTGATAACAGGGTAAAATGAAGAAATAAGAGGGTATTTTGAGTGCAGGACTGAGTATGGTAAAATTGTGAGGAGCTGTGTAAGAAGATTCTAAATTGGAAAATGTCAAACTTAACATTCTAACATAAATAATGAGGATGCAATACACAGTAACTTATATTTGGGTTATTACATAAAAGGGGGAATTCAGCATAAGCATTTTAACTTGAAAAATCTTATATACATATTTCATTAGACAGTAGTGACTTATTATGCCATCATCCTTTTCCTGCTCCATTTGTGTAACTCAGTAAGACCAGCTCCAAAGAGTTTTTTTTTTCTTTTTTAAAAACTTGACCATGTGACTAACAGTCTCAGTTGTTTCTATCCATAGCAACACCATGGAATCATTAGCCTCTGAGACTGCCTTCAGAGACTTGTTTCCATGACAACAGAGGCTATAATATTAACACCGTCACAAAGAACACTGCAGAAAATTGTAAATTCCTGTAAAATAACTGGATTGTACATATTTTAAAAGTCCTTTTTTATACCAGTATTCAAATTGACAGTTTTTCGAAAAATGTTTAAGCTGATTCATTTTTAGAGATTCTTATTTTCTTCATAGCATTATATTTTACATTTAATGTGAGATCTTAAAATTATAAAATCAGCTTTTAAAATGTAATAGCTTTTCATAAACGTGGTCTGAAGCCTCATTAGTATAGTCACGTGCATGTGTATTGCACATCTACATTTATGTCTATGTGCCACTCTCTTTCACTTTCATTCAACAAGAAATGAAAAAATGCATATCGAGTGCACCTAACTTTATTAAATCTCTTTTCTCCTTAAAATAGCTAAAGTGGTTTTTATATGTGCACATGAATCCTGACTGATACAAGATGGGACAATTAAGGACGTCGCTGTGATAATCCAGCTGAGAGGTGATCAGTGGCTTAAACTAAATGGTGGTGATAGGGAAAATGGACATGAGCAGTCAAATCAAGACAGATTTTTAAATATATAATGTGTGTATCTGGTGACTGATGAGAGGTTGGGAGTAAGGAAGGATAATTAAGAATAACACAATGGCCACTAAAAGTTATCTTTTATCATACCCCAAAAATAAAACCTTGCTGGACAATTAGTTCTAATGCGTCTTTTGGAGCAAAAAGCAATATAAGACCCGGTATTATATTATATCTGATATTATATTATACCCAATATTATACTATAACCAATATTATATTATATTACATTAGACCTGGTCTTGTATTATAGTAAAATAAGACTGGGTCTTATATTAATTTTTGCTCCAAAAGACATTAAAGCTGATTGTCCGGCTAGGTCTTATTTTCGGGAAAACACGGCAGTTAAACCGAGCATAAAAGATCTGCAAGGCTACATAAACATTTTAAAACATTTCTTACTAAATTACCTACTGAAATTACTTTCACAGCATAAAATGAAACTCTGAAGAAAGATAACTAAAACCAGACCGGGTAGTTAGTAATTGTTTATATCTTACATTAACATGTTACATGAATGGGGTAAACTGGGCTTAATTAGGATATACACAAAACTTTAAAAAGGTCTAAATAAATTTGTACAATATTTATGGAAAATGAAATACATGAGTTGGAAAACCTTTTATCAATATCTTAGATAACAAGGAAAAGTAATTATTCGTGTGTCACTGTTGACCACTAAGGACCTTACTTGGTTTTTGTATTGCACAGTTCATATTCTTAATCCAAATTGCTTTGTTTAAAGATCTAGTATGCTTTAATGAGACATGTTTCTCTAATCAAATGTCAAAGAAGCTATCTAAGAGGGACTGAGGGCCGTCCAGATGGTTGGAGCGCTGTGCTCCTAATGCCTAGATCGCTGGTTCGATTCCTACATTGGCCAGTGAGCTGCGCCCTCTACAGCTAAGATTGTGAACAACAGCTTTCCCTGAAGCTGGGCTGCTGTGAGCAGTCGGAGGTCAGCATGAGCTGCCGTGGGCTGCTGTGTGCCGCTGTGGGCTACCATGTGCTACCATGAGCGGCCGGCAGCCAGCATGAGTGGCCAGCAGCCAGCGACAGCTACTGTGAACTGCCAACCGACTGCCGGGGGCGGGTGTGGGGTGGGGTGTGGCAAGGCTCATAATACCAGCATGGGCCAGGGAGCTGTGTCCTACACAACTAGACAGAAACAAAGGCTTGAACAAGAGTGGGGGGCGGAGGTAGATGGAAGAAGGGGCGGGGAGAGAAAAAAAGGAGGGACTGAGAAATCAGAAAAATAACTGCAAGATTTTTACATGTTCGTAAGAGGATACGGCACAGTAGATATATCCAAACTCTGCTTGGAAATCACTGTACTCAACAGAGGTCCAGTACCTTCAGAATAAAGGTGTTTTTCATTGCTTATATCTGTTTATTTTCAAATGCCCATTAGCCAGTTACTGCAAACAAGTATGTTCAATATAAACTGTGCAGTAGGAAAAAAAACACCAAAACACATTTGAACAAGCTGCATATGACATCCAGGTCATAATTATCTCAAAAGCAAACATTAATAAAATTAGATATACTTTAAAACAAAGCACTAAAGATGTTAAAATGCAAATTTTTTATTTTAAAATAACAAAGATAGGACAGTAAAATAGATCTAGTGATTAAGAATCCTATTATAGAAACATGGCTACAGATTTGTTAGTTCACACAGACAGGTCATCTAGTTCATGAATCTATTTCTGCTTACAAGATTCATATTTAGTTAAGGTTTATCATCCCTTCATTATGAAAAGATGGTGTTCTATCAGCATTCTGCTGGTCATTTTAACTGGTAGAAGGATGAGCCAACAACCATTTAAGAATTTAAAGTAAAGAGACCTATTGCTAAAAAATTCTTCCTATGTGCTTGGGAAGCCACTACCAATCAGAAGGTGTTCAAGATATTCTACCATTTGACGATCTTAGAAATTTCCAAACTGTAAAAATGCCAAAAAAGTGCCAGTTTCACATTGTTCTCTACCTAGCAACAGCTAATTGCCTAATAATACCCTATTTGCAAGTAAACATGTCTTGCTCAAGTATACCTCCTCAAAAGATTTCATCTTTCCTTTTTAACAGCTCATATTTAATACCTGTGGTGCCCTTCCTCCAAATTTTTGGGTTCTGCTAACTTCAGCTTTGTCCCTAGGTCCCTATCCAGGGGTAGCTGCTTCCTGTGGTTACTATCTGTTTCACCTTGGTGTTCCCATTTATCCTTTTTAGTTCTCCAATTCCTTTTTTTTTATTTTTTTTAATTTTTTTTTAATTTATTGGGGTGACAATTGTTAGTAAAATTACATAGATTTCAGGTGTGCAATTCTGTATCACATCATCCATAAATCACACTGTGTGTTCACCACCCAGTCCAATTCCTTTTTAAACAACCAAACGTATCACATTCTCTCTTGTTAAAATAATTGCTGTAGTTTTTTTCCTGGTGGACTCTGTTAAGGTTACCAATCCTCTGGTTAAAACATAACTCTTTATTATTCTGTAATTTGGTTTCCTTGCCTTATCGCTAGATTCATCATTTAAAAGGCCAGAATATTCTGTAGAACCAGTGATGATGGTGGTGGTCGTGGGAGTGGGGATGAAGATAACAAGGATGATGGTCAGTACTTTTCTGAGGTCAGTATTACAATAAGGGCTCTGCATGTATCGTCTCATTTAATTCTAATCTCGATGCAGATAACATTTTCATCCTTATTTTCTTCTACAGGTAGAAGAAAGAGAGAGAATTCAGGCAATTTGCCCAAGGTACCACAGCTAGTAAATGGCAGAATTAGAGATTTAAACCCAGGTCTCATCCTCTAAAGACAGTATGCTCAACCACTATACTACATACACTGTCTTTTTAAAAAGGTTCAAAAAGTTTTATTTTGTCTTTATTGTTACTACTATATTCTACTGCAAAGACAATATATAATATCACAGAAAAACAATAGACTATGTCACCAATCCTTAAGTCACGTGTTAGCAAACATTTTCCGAAAAGGGCCAAGTAATAAATATTTTAGACTTTATGGGCCATACAGTTTCTGTTACAACTACCTGACTGTGCTGCAGTAGCTTGAAAGTAGCCATAGCAATACCCAAATAGGCACTGCTGTGTTTCCAATAAGACTTTATTCATAAAAGCAGGTGGCAGACAAGATTTGGCCTACAGGTTGTAGTATGCTGACTCCTGCTTTAGGTGATTTGAAAAAAGGAAAAAAGGCTTATTAGGTCAATGAAGTAAATAGAAAATGACTTCAAGACATCCAGGCTAGTTAATTAGTTAGTTTAATTATGTTGCAATGTTTAATCTATGATGATAAAAATAATAAGCAACTCCTACTCAAAAGAAGTGAGAATTAAAAAAAACAAGAAATACACGTGGAAATTTCAAGTTTCATCTAGAGTTCTTTAAAATATGTAATAAAGCTGTGTTCTTATAACTGAAAGAATTTAGGGTCTATACTGTATGTGGCCTTTCAGTTTGGAAAAGTGATAAAAATGAAGATTTTTTTGTTCTGTCTCCTCATAGTATAGGGGAAACAATTTCTAAGATTGGTATGGTTCTTGGTTTTCCTCTATCTTTCTAAATACTTTCAAACTGATTTCTTTTTAAATTGATAATACTTTGATTCATTAGATGGTTCTACATAGGTTAGTCAGAGTTAAATACAGAAAAACGAGCTGGGGTCTCTGATTCAAATCTCAGATTATAACCTTGTTAGTTTTTTTCAGGACCAACAAAAAATTTGTAAGGCAATTAATTGGTCCCATTCTGTCATAACAACTTCTTCACACTCCAGAGCTGGCTGAATCAATAGTCACAATTTAGATTTCACAAATACTGTAAATACTGTTCAGAAAGGATCAAGTTGATTTACTAAAGGATAAAGAACGAATAGGCAGGGTCCCTGTTAAGTGGTGAGAGAGAAAACTCTTTTCCATAAATTTATCTAGGGGCAGAAAAAGTTTTCTTTAGGCTTCTAAAATTGCACTGCTTCCAGTTGTCATAGCCACTTGGCTTACACTTATGCAAAACAGGCATACTCTTTGTTAATTGATTTATACATGCCTGTAAAATTATCACATTAGTTGGTTTAAAGTGTCTTAACTAAGGTAATAATTTTAGGCTACTGCTCTCTACATAGTCTGAATGATTATTTTACCTTTATCAAAATTCTAAATATTGATATAAAATGGAGGCTGTACCAGGGAGTACAAAAAATAACAGTAAAAGATCTTTAGAGAAAATGATACTGAGTTAAATTTTAACATTAAGAATATAGTTTCTTCATATGTGTAACAATTTATATACCCCAATTTTTTTCACAGAAAAAAGTACTTTGAAATATTCATAATTTTACAAAATCCTGTAAAATGTAAACCTTTTGATTTTTAAGCCATAGTTCTATATAAAAATGGCTGGGAAATTTAGAGTGGCCAAACCATATTTAGAAGCTCCAAACTTCCCTGCAGTCATAATTAGACTAAATGAAAATAAACACATATATCACATTTGTTTACTCATTCAACAAATATTTATCAAGTGCATTCACCAGTCTAGTCTCTGGGGATACAAGAGAAGAAAACATACATCTTGCACTGCTAGTTCTTGTGAAGCTTATTCTTTAACAGCTGACATTAAACAAATCATTACCCAATTGTTTACTGAAATATAGTTCTGGTAAGAGGTATGAAATAGAATTCTCATGAAAACAAACAATGCTTGAAAATAAACAAAGGGCAAAAATGCTGCACAGGCTGAATTGTCTATCCTGACCCCATGAGCTTGTAGGTCAGTCATTTTTCTGTACTGTTATTAACATTTTAAAGGTTAACTTTATTTAAAACTTGTTTTGAATGTATTAAAATATGTCAATTGCAGCTTGTGAAATTTCTTTTTACCTATTTGTCCTTGCCAAAAGGGCCATCTAATCAATCGTGACACTATATAGAAGCAACAAAGATGAATGTAACACACTTCTATTTATAGAGACAAGATAACAAATTTCACTCTTTAGTTCTTCAACCTATAGCCAATCTAATCTACATTAAGAAATCAATTTTGCTTTTTAATAGTTTTTTATTTTTGGCAGTTTCAGGTTTACAGCAAAATTAAGCAGAAATTGCAGTTCCCATGTAACCTCTGCCCACACACATGCACAGCCTCGCCATTATCAACATTTGCCAACACAACTGTACATTTGTACAATCAATGGACCTACACTGATACATCATTATTACCCAACGTTCACAGTTTATATTAGAGCCCATTCTTGGTGCTGCACAATCTATGGGCTTTAACAAATTTATAATGACATGTGTCTACCATTATAATATCATACAGAGTAGTTTCACTGCCCTAAAAATCCTGTGCTCTACCTATTTATTCATCCTTTCCACTTTCCTAACCCTAGGCAACTACTGATCTTTTACTGTCTCTGTAGTTTTGCCTTTTCCAGAATGTCAGATAGTTGGAAGTATACATTATGCAGCCCTTTCAGACTGGCATCTTTCACTCAGTGATATGCAGTTCAGATTCATTCATTTCTTTTTTTTTTTTTGGGGGGGGGCATTGAATACTTTCTATTGTTAGGAATGTACCAGTTGTCTATTCACTTACTGAAAGACATCTTGGTTGCTTCCAAGTTTTGACAATTATGAATAAAGCTGCTATAAACATCTGTGTGCATGTTTTTTTTGAGTAGATATAAGTTTTCAACTCATTTGGGTAAATACCACGGAGTACAACTGCTGGATTGTATGGTCAATTTGGTATTTTTTAAAAGCTTATATATCCATTACAAACAATTACTTTTTGTTTAATCTTCATCGCTATGCTTTTCTAAAGTGTCCTACTGTTCAAATGACTGGGCTCTTAAGCATTATTTAACATATTTTTTATGAGGTACGTATAGGTTCCTTGTAACAAAACTCCACAATGCTATATATGGTGTCAGATGGGTACTAGATTTATCAGGGTGATCACTTCATAAGTTATATAAATGTCTATATACTATATTGTACACCTGAAACTAATATAATATTGTATGTCAACGGAAAAATAAAACAGTTATTTTTTAAAAATGCCACAATATTCTTTGGGTGAAAGGGAAACAATTTCAAATCTGAGTCATGGTGTTAATCTTATAAAATGAGTGCCTTTTGAGTGGAAAATTGAACTCTGCCAAGAGTTCATCTCACAATCAGTATAACAGTTTTTATCCTAACTTAGACTGCTTGGTTAGTCAACACCCAAAGGAGACTATTTCTACCCATTCTCCTGGAACTATCCTACTAGCAGAGTCAGCATTTCCAAAGTAGTTTAAGATTGTCTACCTGTGTATATATTCTAGTTTAATACAAAAGTATTATACTCCTAATAAGCAATTTCAATCCTTAGAAATGAAAAAAAATTGTATTTGATGTATCACTTCAAACACAGCTATCATTAGGCTTGAGGCTAAATTTATGAAACATGAATAGGTAAGAAGTTTAGGCCAGTCCAGGATGGTCCAAGGTGGAGATGTCTTGGTGTGAATATTTAGACCTGCTGCCCAGTGGGAACAGTCAAAGATAAACGTTTATAAATGATGTACCACATGCCTCTGTCTGCTTGAGAAGTCTGTATTTATGCCTGTTGTCCCACTTTATTAATAGTTCTCTCTTTCCATCAAAGTACTCTAGTTTGGTTGATGAGTTATGTAGTCATCCTAGTTATACGGAAATTGAATGGCTTCTCTCTCCTTTTCTCTGACTCATCTCCTTGGGTGTATTTCTCCCAGAATGGTAAACATAAAGACAATCATCAGCTAGAGGATCAATATATCATTAAATAAAGTGTAATGTATGCTTCATAGAAGGTCTTAGGGAGAATTCACACAGATAAAAAATTTACAATAATACAGAATCAGGGAGTATTAAGTGTTATCAGGAAAATTAAAAAAAAAAAAAAGACAGTGATGTTTGGAGTAAAGAAGTGCCTGCTACCTTAGATAAGAATCTGGGAAGGCCCTCTTGAGAAGGCAACAGATGAGAAGAGGTCTAAAGGAAGTGAGGGAATGAATCATGAGAATATCTGGGGGAAGAAATACTCCAAGCCGAAAGAACAGAAAAGGTAAAGGCTCTGAGATGGCCATATGCTTGATTATTTTGAGGAACAGGAACTAGGCCAGTGTAGCTGGAGTAGAGTAAGTGAGGGAACAGTAGAAAATGGGACTGGAGACACCGCCAGGTGCTAGATCACACAGGGCCTTTTCGGCTATGGTAAAGAAGGGTTTTATTGCATATCAGATTGGAAGCTACGGGAGGGTTAAACCAAGGTACTGACATGAAGTGACATTCTGTAAGGATGATTGCCTGCTGGGTGAAAAACAGAGGGCAAGAGGAAAGAATGGAGACAGGGAGACCAGTTAAGATATCTACTGCTGTAGTTCAGGCTACAAATTAAATACAGTTGACCTTTGAACAACATGGGTTTGAAATGCATGTGTCCACTTATACGAGGATTTTTTTTTAAATAAATGTATTGGAAAATTTTTTTTTCAGATTTGTGACAATTTGAAAAACCTCACCTAGAAATATCAAAAAAGTCTGGAAAAAGTTAGATATGACAATAATGCATAAAATATATATATATAGATACTAGTCTGTTTTATCATTTACTACAATAAAATATATACAAATCTATTATATAAAGTTAAAATGTATCAAAACTCACAAAATAAACTTATAGACCATACATGCACAGTCGAGAGAAACGTAAACAGATGTAAAGATGCAGTATTAAATCATAATTGAATAAAATTAACTGTAGTATGTACTGTACTACTGTAATAATTTCATAGCCACCTCCTATTGTTATTGCAGTAAGCTAAATGTTGCATGTAGCCGCTTAAAACATCATGTGACACTAATCATTTGAATAACATCATGGGACCCATATAAAGTGCCAGTAGTAATACTGGATGGAAGTGCTCCCCAGAAGCAGAGAAAAGTCAAGACATTACAAGAAAAAGCTGAATTGCTTGATATGTACTGTACATTGAGGTCTGCAGCCGTGGTTGCCCACAATTTCAAGATAAATGAATCCAGTGTAAGGACCATTATAAAAAAGAAAAGGAAATTCTGAAACTGTTGCTGTAGTTATGCCAGCAGGTGTGAAAACCCTGCATTTTTTGCAAAATACCTTTTAACGCTGTACTGAAAATGCAACTTTAATGTGGGTGCAGGATGTTATACGAAAGGCATACCTACGGACTCTAATATGATTTGAGAAAAAGTAAAGTCATTATATAACAACTTAAAGCAAAAAAAATCTAAAGCTGGAGAATTTGACGCCAGTAAAAGATGGTTTGATAATTGTAAAAAGAGTTTTGTTTTTAAAAATGTCAAGATAACAGAAGCAGCTTCTGCTGACCAAGAGGCAGTAGATGAGTTTCTAGACGCCATTAAGAAAATCAATGAAGAGGAAGGATATCTGCCTGAACAGGTTTTTAATGGTGACAAAAGTCCCCTATTCTGGGGGGGAGGGGAGATGCCACAAAGGACATTTATTAGTAAGGAAGAAAAGCAAATACCAGGACTTAAGGCAGGAAGGAATAGGCTAACTCTGTTTTGCAAATGCAGTCAGGTTTACAATCAGGACTGCCCTTATCTATAAAGCTGCTGACCCTGAGCCTTGAAGGGAAAAGATAAATACCAGCCGCCAGTCTCTTGGTTGTACAAGGCCTGGAAAACAAGAACTTTTTTCTGGATTGGTTCCATTGAGGCTTTGTCCCTGAAATCAGAAGTACCTTACTAGCAAGGGACTGCTTTTTGAAGTTCTTTTGATATTAGACAATGCCCCTGGCCACCCAGAACCCTATGAGTTCAATACCGAAGGTGTCAAAGTGGTTTACTTGCCCCCAAACACAATGTTTCTCTAATTTGGCCTCTAGATCAGGGGGTCAGGTCATAAGGACCTTTAAGGCTCATTATACACAGTCCTCTATAGAAACGATTGTCAGTGCTATGGAAGAGAACCCCAATAGAAAGAATATCAAGAAAGTCTGGAAGGATTACACCACTGAAGATGTCATCGCTGCTACAGAAAAAGCCATGCAAGTCATCAAGCCCAAAACAATTCCTGCTGGAGAAAATTGTGTCCGGATGCTGTGCATGACTTTAAAGGATTTATGACAAAGCCAATCAAGGAAATCAAGAAAGAGACTGAGGATACGGCAAAAAAAAGGAGTTGGGGGTGTGTGTCTGAAGGGTTTCAATAGATGGATCTTAGAGAAATTCAAGAACCAGCAGACACCACACAAGAGGAATTAACAGAAGACAACTTGCTACAGATGAGTACTTCTGAACCAGTACCAGATAATAAGAAGATGTAGAAGCAGCAGTGCCAGAAATCAAACTGACATTAGACAATCTGGCAGAAGGATTCGATTATTCAAGACTGCTTTTGAGTTCTTTTATGACATGACCTAGATTCTTCTATGATATGGGCACTAAAACTAAAGCAAATGGCGGAAGAAGGATTTTTATCATACAGAAACATTTTTAGAGAAGTGAAAAAGCAAAAATTACAGAAATTACAACGTATTTCCATGAAGTTACACTGAGTGTGCCTGTCTCTCCTGCCTGCTTCCACCTCCTCCACCTCTGACAGCAAGACCAACACCTTGTCTTCCTTCTCCTCAGCCTACTCAACACGATGATGAGGATGAAGACCTTCAGGATTCACTTCCACTTAATGAACAGTTAAAAAACATCATGCCATAATATACTTATCTGGTGTGTGTGTGTGTGTGTGTTCGTGTGAAAATCTAATAACTGTACGGCTAGAACTTTCTGAGATGATTTTGTGTCATCATCATCCCCTAAAGTATCCATCGTATAGAACATCGTGTGTAGTAGACTTGTATGAAAGTGGACAGCCTATCCTTACACAGGCATAAGATGAGCGATATTTAATATAAAATTAACAATGTGTTAGTTTTCTTACTGTTTTATAGCTTTGCTTTCAAAGAATTACATTGCCATACAGTATGGCTCCCTTGTAATTGGAGAAGCTGCATCTCAGCCTATTATCACAGGTAAGTAAGTTTTTCAAAAGTAACATTGTTTCCAATACTGTATTATGAATATGACTAATACTGAATGCCATAAATATTTTACAATGATTCATTCATTAGTGTACAGGCTTGGCTACCATGAAGCAATCATATCGACTACACTAGGTTACCATAAAGCAATCATACTGCTGCTTCTTTCTTATCAATACATGAATCATTATTTCTTTAAATAAATCATTATTTCTTTTTCAAATTATCTTTTCATTTTTGATGTCCAGTGTTAGTAATACATATAACATCTACAGTGTTTTGTGTCATATAAGACAATTTTGATGTAGGTACTTATAGACAGATGATTTCTCTTGTAAGTAGATGACGTAAACTTACAGTATTAATACAGTACAGTATTGTATTTTCTCAACTGTGTGACTTTCTTAACATTTTCTTTCTCTAGCTTACTTTATTGTAAGAATACAGTATATAATACATAGAACATACAAAATATGTGTTAACCAACTGTTTGTTATTGGTAAGGCTTCCGGTCAACAGTAGGCTATTAGTAGTTAAGTTTTTGAGGAGTCAAAAGTTATATGCAGATATTCAACTGTGTGTGGGGTTTGCATCCCTAACCCCAGCGTTGTTTAAATATCAACTTTAGTACTTGCAGAAGTGGTGAAAAATGGTCAGATCATAAATATATCCTGAAATAGAGCCAATAGGATTTGCTATTAGACTGAATATAGAGCAAAGGAAAAAGGAATAGAGGATGATCCAAAGGTTTTTGTTTGGGCATTTGAGTAAATGGTACACTCAATGAAGAAGATGAGGAGAACAAAATTAGAAACTCTGTTTTTGACATGTCAACTTTCAGATACTTATCCAAGGGGAGATAATGAGTAGGAAGCCAGACATACAAGTCTAGTGTACACGGATTAGCTCTGGGCTAAAAGTATAAATATTGATGTTATTTAAAGGCACAGGACTGCCTTTAAATAGTGAAATGTGAGTAGAAAAAGAAAGAAGTTTAAGGACTGAGCTCCAAGGCACTTTAACATTAGTTGTACGAAGAGAAGACACTGCAAAGGAAATTGAGGTTGGCTATCATAAGAGGAAGTGTTGAAGAGTCAAAGGAGAAAAGAATTTAAAGGAGAGAGTAGTCAATTATGTAAGAAGCTATTATGGGGTCAAGTAAAACAAAAACTGAGAATTGATTATTGGATTTGATAATTAATCTATACTCCAAAAGAGGGTTTTTTGGTTGGTTAATTTAATGAGAAGTATTTATAGTAGGTATGTATGCTGCTGGGAATAATCCAGAATAGAGGGAAAGACAGATACTGTAATGAAGAGAATTTCAGAAGTTCCTGAATAGTCAAAAGGACTGAGATCTAAGTTGGAAGTGAAGGGTGAGCTTTAGGACACAGATGGATCATTAATTTTTACAGGCTGGAATACAGAGTAAAACCATCAATTGAGAATGAGGTCCAGAAAACAGGTATTTGAAGTTTAATGTGCAGCTTAACCAGTGTGCAGGAGGCAGAGTTTCAATTAACCAAGGATGAATTTTACCAATGAAGTGACAGGGGCAAAGAGAGTTGAGATTACCAAAGACAGTGTTTATATAGCCATGGACCACAGAAGCAAGGCAAGGAAGAAAGTGAGCATGAAGGATAGTAAAAAGCTGGGCTGGAGGTCTTCAGAGGGTATTTAAAAATCATTGTAGGAAGGAAAGTGAGCTTGGTAAAAGGTGAATAATCAGTTAAATTTAATTGTCTACTTGTGACTGCTTTGGTGATTTGCAAAAGGAAGTGTTGGGAGGGGAGGCAAGGTCAGGAATTGGTAGTCTAACCAAGAATTTGAGGTGCTCCTTGGGACCTCTCCCTTAAATACTGCAGTTGAAGGTACTGAGATCTGTGGTTCTTGAAAAAGTATACGGCTTGCACTTACAGATAACTATTCAGTCAACACTACGAGTATTTACTAAATGCTTGAATGAACTGCACTACCCTAGGTGCTGTAATTCCTAATTATCTATATTTGAATTTGTCCATAGACTATCAATGTTAAGCAATATAAAAATAAAATAATAATAAATAATAGCTGCCAGGCACTGTTCTAAGTATGTTACATATATTAAATGATTTAATACAATTAACTCAATGAGGTTGATACTACTGTCTTCTTTTTTGGACAATATATCCAATGCATACCACCTCTAAAAATTAAATGCTTTATAATCCAGAATGCATCTGTTTACAATGGTATTCTTTTTTATACAAATTAACCTATATATTTTTCCACATGGTTATCTGAACAGTGTTTTCCTCTATTTTAATTTAGAACAGGGTTTTCCTCTAAAAAGATTTAACTCATGTAGCCAATATTCACTCTTATGAAAATTTTATTGTCCTACTTCAATTATGACAAGTCATCATGTCGATCCCATCTACTCCTAGGAATAGAACTTTGCTGTTTTCAACTTAATTTGGCATGTCAATTTTGGGGGGATGGGAGAACCCTATGTGAATATTTATAATGATCCATGTTAGGGATTTTCAAGTATTCCAAAATACAGGAATAGTTGCTGTCACTGAAAGTGACCTACCACTTCACCGCTATTCAGAGTTTATGACTACTATTCTCATTAATAAACACTGATATCACCAAGTAGATAAAACTTTTTACCTAGGAGCTAATCACGTAACAAAGCCTAGAAGTATTGTGCTGGACTTTTTAAAAACCCCTGGTGAATATAAAAATTGGTCCTAGACTGGAACAGAGCTTGAGTATGCTAAGTAGGACAGAGAAGATTGGTATTAAGTGATCCTAAATGCAAGAATAGAAGGAATGCTGAAGTGAGAAACTGAGGAGGGCTTGACAATGCTTAGGTCACTTTTTCTATATTATAATAATAATTCAAAATTAAGAACATAAGTAGCGTGAAGCCCTAAAGAGAAACTTACATCAAAGTAAAATAATTCACAACTCATCTTAATTTAACATTAAAAAAAAAAGACATACAAAAAAACCCCACAACGTAAACTTTTAGGATACAAGCAAATGACAAAAATCAGACAGTTTGTAAGCTGTATGTTATCATCATTTCAGTGTGGATTCAAAACGGTGAGGAAATCAGATGATGGAGGATTTGTGTGACTTAAAAATATGAAGAATGGAGGGGAAGAAAAGGGAAATGGAAAAAGAGCGGGCTGCTGTGAAGAACTAAAGGCACTTATGAGGGAAAAGAGTGGATCCAATAAATATAAATACACAACAGATTTCAGATTAGGTGCTATATTTTGGACGGCCATAAGCTAATAAGGTTCCAGGAGACTGAAATGGAAATGAATCAATCAATTCCATAAAGATTTATTAAGCAGCAACCATATGCCAAGTCCTATCCTAGAAGCTGGGGGTCTTGCAGAAGTTTATACCACTTGCTTCCTTATAATTTAAAAAAACATGAATGACTTCCTACTTACTAACTTCCAGGAATTACAGTAGAACTGGGCATATAATCTTAGTGATGAACATGAATACCTCTAACACACGCGCAACTGAATCTGTAAAGAAAGTAAATTTTCTTTTTACTCATAGAGGATATTTGGGAGGATATTAAATCATAGTAATGGTTTTCAAATTAACAAAACTTGATTTAATAATAACTCTCCAAACTGCTGAAAGTATCATGGAGCACAGGTTATAAGAAATCAGATTCAAAGTTACTACTGCTATCAAATCTTAGAAAAGGATATTTCTGACAACAGTGAAATAGGAGACCTGGTAATCACTGCTGTTATTTATCAACACATAACAAAACACAATGAATATCATACTACTATATTCATAGGTATAGAGTTTACACCCAATTAAGAAATTTAATTAATTTACTTTGTTTTTAACTATATACAAATCCTTCTAGTGTTACAAAATAAAACTGCGAGCTGTGAGTTAGTAGATGAAATAGAAAAATGTATTCTGGCATCAACTAAGATCCAAATATGTCTAATGTTCTTTCTCAGCACTATTATACTTTATCCTGTAAAACGTACTCCAGTGAGTTACAATAAAAGATTTCAATATATAAAATATCCAACTCTTCATTTAGAAAAATATATATAATGAAAAATGACATATTGGTGTTCCAGAGCAAAAAAATAAAAGCTAAAACCTCTGATCCCATGTCTACACTTCTGGAGATGAAATACAAAGGTAATGAAAAAGACAAGTAATGCAAAGAGGTCTGAAAGAAATAAAAACTAAGTAATTTATCAGTTTACATTAATGATCTAAACCAAATGGGGAAAAAATAAAATTTTTATGGTTTTGTAGGATTAATTGCAAACAGTTTTTATTAAAATTCTCACTCTATTACAGTGCAATACAACAGCAACTTTTTGCTTCAACTCCTATGTAACTATAATATAATTCTGTTGTTTCAATAGTTTTATATGTGAACTATTTTGTTTGCCTTTTCATTTGTGTGCTCTTAATAAGACGAATTATATAGCAATGATAGTATTATCTGTGGGTATGTATACATAAATGGTACATATTTATATAAACTATATATAGAAAGTTTTATAAAGTTTTTAACACATTTCTTTTTGACAATGGAAAATGTTATTCAATAATTAATCTACAATGAATAACAATGCCAAGCTTTAGTCTCTGCATCCCTTTTTGGTATATATAATTGTAGTCAAAATCAAGTTAGTTAAATTCTTGGGGCAGTATTCAATCTAAGAATTAAATCAATTGTTGGTTCTGAATAAGTTTTATTATAAGTAACCTCAGTGCCTACATAAAAACAATTAATGACCTCTAGCCCAGTAATTCCATCTCTCAAATATGTAAGAAAAATAGGTAATAGAAATTTGACATTATTTAAAAATCAAAACTACTGAAAGATAATTCTAGTAACCAAACTGAAAGATAATTCTAGTAACCAAAAACAAGAAAACTGTTGCAGTTTATATTTATCTAACTGCTTCTATTTTTAAAAATGGTTTTAAATGAGTTTATTTCAAAAAGGCCCTCAGGTATGCGTATCTATTTTGTTAATTTAAATATTACTGATGTCAGAGGACAAATGCATTCTCATCTTGTTTTTAAATTAGACTATTTCTTATCCTTTCATTTTTACTGAAGTTGAATGAATACCTATTAAAAAATGTTTTAAAATATGAATATTACCCTAACCCTCCTTTAATACCAAGTAATATGTATTTCACTCAAATTTTTCTTAATTTTATATTTTTCCTATTTTCAATACTCATTTCTACAAAAAGAAGTGATTTTTCTTTTTTAATTTGGGAGTTTTATTGTTTGTTCATCTCTAAACTGTCAACTGATTTGAAAAAATAGTCCTATAATTGTGTAATTACACAATTTATGGCTTTCAAATTAACTCCAGGTAATAAATATTTATAGAAATGGAAGGATTCATTAAATTCCTTGAATAAACCATAATTTAATATAACTTGAAGATATAAGTATATACAACAACAGTATTTCACAATTTCAATTTGATTTACTGTATTCAATTTAATCTATTTTCAAAACATTAGGAAATGAAAATATTTCAACTTATCTTCTTTTATCTTATTACTATAACAATCTCCCGGAGGTTATCTAATAACATACAAAAGCTAAACAAACAGGTATTTTCTTTGGTCAGACACATACTTCATAGCATTTAACACAGTCTAAAAATAAGGAGACAAGCATTGTTAGCTTACATTTAATTTTTGTATTAACGGCTTTATATTTTTAGAGAAATCATTCAACAAAACCTGAGACTGTTTGGTTTGGCATTACATAATAAGATCAAAAGGGAAAATATTTTTTGTTTCCCCTTTCGTGCTAAAGACTTGCACACATGGACTGAAACATAAAATTCTGCGCATCCAAGGTTTCAGTGCATAAGATTATATTTTTTTAATAATTAAGAAGTCTACACTAACACATTTTTGCAACGCAAACATGAACCAAAATATACTGAAAATAATTTCAACAAGTGGTATGTTACCTGGGTGGAGCTGGTGGCTATTGAGATGCAATCAATAAAGCTGTGTCTTCGAGTGAAAAATGCAACTATCTGCTGCCAGCGTGAAGGTTCTGGCTCAGCTTGCAGTTCATCTGATGAGCCCTTCTTTGGCCAGTGTTTCTGCTTTGGGCCTACTGAGCCATGGCTAGAGCTAGTATTGCCTCCTCGACTGGCGCGAGAGTACAGAAGTGTGTTGTTCCCGAAAATGTAATTCATCTCTGCAGCCCTGCAGGTGGTTGCCAAGCAGTCTTACTTCTCTACCAGCTGCCTTGTGGTGAATGATCGGTAAAAACTGCAGCTAGAATTACAGCAGCATCATTTGTAAATCAGGAAAAATAAAAACCTTGAGAAATGATGCTTGATTTCTCTGTAATTTCTTCCCATGAAAGAGCTTGCATCTTCCCTCTGTACCTGTTAGCTGCATGATGGCTGAGTTTGTAATTGCAGACAAAAAAGACGGCATAAGGTGGATTTCTTTCTCATGATTATTTTTTCACCAGCGTCTGCAGGAACCAAAAGCTGTTCTTTTGTTAGCTGATAACTAGATAGACTGAAATCCAGGAAGTGAGGTCGATTAGCAGGTAAAGAAGGATGTTATAAACAGTGGACTATCAAAATCCTTTGAGGCTGTCTGATTTAATGCACTGGGTGGAGAAACCCTGGATTACCCAGTTTCAGTAAGGGTCTGTTGTAAAATACAATGGCATCTTCACTGCTAAATAAATTATAAATATGAACTGAATATAAAAATACAGGGGATTCTCTGTCAACAGTTCTGATCATTTAAAATAATTTTACTAAAGGAGTCTTTGTCATTGACATACAAATTTCTACATAAGGAAGGAGCTTATATTAATTAGCACTGGTTCTAAGTTTTTTAAAGGTACTATCTACATTAAACTCTGAGGATCTAATGATAGAGGGAAATCCATTTGTAATGTAGCATGACTATTATATAGAATACATTGGTTTTTAATGCTTTGATACATGTGTCTGGAAGCAGAAACAGATTAATTTGCAAAATAAATATTTGGCTCCTGGAACTTTTGAGATTAAAAAAACTGTTACCGGCATCATCTCTCTCATATATTATAAACATTGAGACTATAAAGTTATGAATTTGTAAAAATATGGAAGAATCAAAGATAGTTTTTTTATAAAACCAGTGGAACATGTTTTATTCAACACTATATAAATAATACTCTTATTCACAAAATAATAGTTTGATTGCTAAATAGGTATTTTCTAATGTGTGTTTCTCAACATTGTAGACTACTTCAGAATCACCTGGAGTGCGGTTAAAAATGCAAACTAGTACTTCCTCTCCATCACAATTTTTAAGCATAAGAGGAGGGAATTTTCATTTTTAAAAAGTCCCCTAAGTGACTCTTAAGAACACTCAAGTTTGAGAACCACAGACACCTAAGTCTGTCCTTTCAACACTGTGCTACGTTAGTATAGAATACAATATATCGTCATTTTAAAACAATACATGAATAAAAACGCTACTTAATAAATTACCTATGGTTAATTCAATTTTTTTAAAGATTTTATTGGGGAAAGGGAACAGGACTTTATTGGGAAACAGTGTGTACTTCAGAATCAAGTTGTTGTCCTTTCAATCTTAGTTGTGGAGGGCGCAGCTCAGCTCCAGGTCTAGTTGCCGTTGTTAGTTGCAGGGGGCGCAGCCCACCAACCCCTGTTGGAGTCGAGTAGTCGAACTGGCAACCTTGAGGTTGACAGGACGTGCTCCAACCAACTGAGCCATCTGGCCACCCGGGAGCTGAGCGGCAGCTCATTGACTTCATTCTAGTTGCGGAGGGCGTAGCTCACTGGCCCATGTGGGAATCGAACCGGCAGCCCCTTTGCCCAGAGCTCGCGCTCTAACTGAGCCACCAGTCCGTTCTGAACAATTCAATTTGTAAGTTGATATAGGTACATCATAAATCCCACTTCAGCCATGGATATTTTTTCCGATGTGGACTGACAATATCTTACTATGTGCTTACCAGCACCAGCTAAATGCAGCCTACTGGAAAGCAGCATTGGCAAACTACAACCTCCAGGTCTATTGCAAATCCTGATTCATCAAGAAAAAATGGTAATGCTACCCCTGTGATTTCATCCCTAAGATACAGACACATGCCCAACAAAGGCTGAGAGTCATGTGGGACTCTTTGGAGTAAGATGCTTTGTGACAGAGATTATAGCAGAAAGTTGGTGCTTCTTCTCAAGGACTGTGCAGACAGTAGTTGGCAATTTTGCGGCCTTAGACAGACTGGTCCTATCCATTAGGGGGCAGGGGAATAGAAACAGAGCAAAATACGAAGGGATGACAGAGAATTAATAATCCTCTCTGAAGGAAAAAAAGTGAAACTTCCTGGGGGAAAAACAAAAGTTTTACTATAGATCAGGTACTTATAATAAAGCACTGACTAGTGTGGTTTATGCAAATGCTGTTGGTTTGATCCCTAAATACGTGCTTTGATCCATGTCTGATGAAAACCCAGGAAAGGCTGATTCTGCTATTCTGGATTGGTATGGATGAGGATATTGAACACAAATTTCCTACTTAAGTTGCAAATAGTACCAACAAAGATAGAACAGTAAGCCATTCATTACATAACCTCTTATCCTAGAGAACCAAATAACATGGGAACAATCTAAAATTGATAGATCACTCAATCCCCCGAGTAGAGAAGAAATACTTCTCAGTGTATAGTTTCTCTATTCAAATCTACTGACATCAAGAAAGCAACTCTGAGTTTTGAGAAAGGGTTCTTTATGAAAATGTCCCCTAATGAGAGAGAGAAAAAAATCTAAGATCATCACATCCACTGCCTAGTGGTTAACACATGCATACAAAACCATGTATGTACCTAAATCACAATTAGCTTCATATGATTTGATTGGGAGGCAGAAGGCAACCAACTCTTCACTGGTCTCTGCTTTAGAATAGCCCTACTCATGTAGCAGAGCTGAAAGATACACTCTATTCCATTAAAACAAAATTTAAGTTCATTATAAAACCTGGAAACTCTATTTAATATAATGAAATAAAAATATAACACACAATGTCTAAATCACCAAAAAGAATTGCTATTAACATTTTAATATGATATCTAAAGAATTAACATTCTTTTTTCTATACAGTTTCTTTTTCACAGAGCGATAATATTATATATAGCTGAACTCTAAACAAACAGGAGAAAGCCTCGGTAAACTAAGTGCATCCATTTAGTGGATTATTACGTAACCTAAAATGTGATTATGAAACATTGATGACTGTGAGGATGTTTATCTTATAACATTAAACGGAAGTAAAGACAGTTCAAAAATTTATACAACATAGGCCCTCAATTATTTGTACACCTTTCCAAACTCACGAATAAATCCAGAAGTCTTCAGGTATAGTAACAAAAGGAAGGATTCAATAATCTTAGTGAAAAATTTTAGAAGGTTGAAGGATGACAGGAAAAACAGTACTGAAACTCCAAAATTCTAAAAAAAATTACAAAGTAACTTCAAAGCTAATGTACTGTAAATGCAACATAATAGGGATTTCCTTTACCTTTGTATCTTTATAAACTGGCCTATTAAATTTCAAAACATACAATTGCATTAAGAGAAGACTGAACTGAGAAGATTGATAACAGATTTGTTATTTATCTAGAAAATCTCTGATCATATCACATATACAAATTCCTTCTGTATGAGCACCATCTAGTGGTCAAATTGCATGTAAACTATATGATCACCTTAGTACATACACTAGGGCCATCCAAAAGGTAAAATAATTTCAGCAATATTTTAATATGCTCCAGAGATGTGAAAACACAGCTGATTTCAAAAAGTGCCCATTATGTACTGAAAATGGGAAAGATTCGGGCGATCAGATGGCTCAGTAGATTAGAAAGTGAGCTCTGAACAACAGAGTTGCCAGTGCGATTCCCACATAGGCCAGTGAGCTGTGCCCTCCACAACTAGATTGCAGAAAACAAGCTGCCTGTGAGCCCCAGGAGGGGCGGCCAGATGGCTCAGCTGGTTAGAGTGCGAGCTCTCACCAACAAGGTTGCCGGTTCAATTCCCGCATGTGGATGGTGGGCTGCACCCCCTGCAACTATGAAAACGGCGCTGGACAATGACTATGGAGCTCATGGGCCCTGGGGAAACACATTGTTTCTCCAATACTCCCCAATAAAATTTTTTTTTTTTAAAAAAGGAAAAGATTCTATTGCCATATCATGTCCATTCCTCTGCTACCCCCATTTCTCACAATATTTGAAAAATTACCAACTGTTGCTGGTGATTTCATTTGATAATATTTTCAGTACTAATGTGTCCAAGCTAGGAAATATACTTACTTAAATAACTGCCGACTCATATACCTTCTTCTATCTTCGATTTCAAGTCCCTCTTTAACTATGTTTACTTTGTACATATTACTATGAACATATGTTCCTCAATGATCATTGCAAAATCCTGTACTAAGTAATGTACCCACTACTACACTCCTTGTCACTATCTAGATTGAAATCTATTTTGAAAAAGGCTGGGGTTTTGTTTATTTGATTTATTTTTCTGACCATTTTACCTAATTCCAAGCTCATTTTCAAATTTGGGAGTCATTATACTGTTCTTATTAGTATCACACACTTCTATATTTATAACCGTTATATACAATAAAAAATTACCCACTGTGTCCTTTTCATCCTCATTAGGATTTTTCACCATAATATTTCCAGTTTCTCTCTTAAAATGGCCTAACACTGGAAAGAAAGTTTCCCCTTCAGAGTCGCAAATCCTAATTACCTTAGGCCACACTCTAAATAAACTAATTTTCAATCATTCTTATTTCATTATTTCAGTAATGAGATTCAACATCAGCACCCACAAAAACCTGAGGGATTATTTCATGGTCCATTTCATAATGGCAAATCCTTCGTCACAGGGCTTAGGATCAAGAACTTTCACACTCTGACATCATTTCCTAACAAGTACCCTAAACATCAGTTACAATATCCTGAATTTTCCTGTATTTTTAGTTTCTTTTGGTTATCACTCTCCTACTGTACTTATTTTCCCAGTAACTGCCTTCTCTTTTGAATAGGCATTTGTACACATCCTTCAACACCTTGTACAAATGTCAACTTTCTTTTTGCAGAATACTCCAGGAGTTTAATTTCTATTTTTTCATGTTACATCAACTGTGTTATAACTATCTGAATAAAAAATACTAATCATTAAAAGTCTAACAAAGTTACTAGCATAGATGTTTAATAAATGTTTGCTAAATGTATTTATTGTTTGATAAGCCAAACTAATATTCTAGCAGTTGATTTTTAAAGCAGGTATCTATTAATCAGATATGTGTGTGTGTGTGTGTGTGTGTGTGTATGTGTGTGTGTATACATAATTTTACTATTAGCCTTTATGAAAATTATGAAGAATAAAGTAGTGCCTAATTGGAGGGTATAGTCACGATGGTGAAATAGGTAAATGCTGTGCTCACCTCCTCTCACAGCCACATCAAAATTACAACTAAACTACAAAACAACCATCAATGAGAATCACCTGAAGTATAGCTGAACTGAAGTCCTATAACTAAGAACATACAGAAAAAGCCAACTCAAGACTGGTAGAAGGGGCGGAGACACAGAATGGGCTGGACCCATACCCCCATGTGGCGGTTAAAAATCAGGAAGAATATCTTAGCTGTGGAGGTCCTGGCTGAGGAGCAAGGGGTTCCAGCACTACATCTGGCTCCCCAGCCCAGGATTCTAGAACATGAAGAAAAGTCCCCATAACTTCTGGCTGTGGAAACCAGTGGAGACTGTGGCTGAGTGAGATGAAGGGAGGGCTGCTGGAGTCCTAGGCATTTCTCTTAAAGGGTCAGAACAGGGGCTTACTCACTGACAGACTCACCTGCTCTGAGCTCCAGAGTCTCCATCAACCTGGCTAACACCTTTTGCCCCACCCTGGTGATTCCCTGGAACCCTGCCCACCCAAGCTGCTTCTAGTGGCTTTTCCATACAAATAGCTTGTCTTGGCTCATGCTGTAAACTTTCCTAAAATGACTCAAAGGTTCACAACCCCCAAACAAGCAGCATCTGGCTTAGGCATGCCCCATACCTCTTGCTAAGCAGCCCCAAAACCAGGACTAGTGGTAACTGACCTCAGTTCACAGCTTAGCCTCGCCCAGGCACCTCCAAGCTCAGCACAAGTGGCAAGCATCTGAAGATCACTTTGTAGCTTAGACCAAGTGGCTCCAGGCAGGACACAAGCAGTGGCTACCCTTGGCCTGCACCAGAGCCCCTCCCAAGAGGCCCCAGAACAAACACACCCAGGCCAGCTCAGACCACACCAGAGCACCACAAAACCATCTCCACAAAAGACACACCCAAATGGCAGATTTGGCAGGTACCAGAGCACTGATAAAGGAAATCCTGCTCCCTGGGTCATCCCCTGCACAACAGCATCTCTACTGTAGTCACAGTCCTTACAACCAATCAGCCTGAGAGTCAATCCCTCCCACAGACAGGCAAACAAACACCAAGGATGAACTACAACAGGAGGGCACACAGGACCCACACAAAAGACACACCTGGAGCACCTGATTCAGGTGACCAGGAAGACTGCACCACTGGGCCCCACAGGGCACTTACTACGTAAGGCCACTCTACGAAGACCACGAGACATAGCAGCTCTACCTAATACATAGAATCAAACACAAGGAAGCAGTCAAAATGGGGAGACAAAGAAACATGTCCCAAGTGAAAAAAAACAACAGAACAAAGCTCCAGAAAAAGAACAAAATGGGAGACAAGCAACCTAACAGATGCAGATTTTAAAACACTGGTTATAAAGACGCTCAATGATCTCAGTGAGAACATAAACAGAGAAATAGGAAACATGAACCCAATCAGAACAAAAAGAAAAGAGAATCCAAAAAATGAGGACAGTTTAAGAGACCTCTGGGACAACATCAAGTGTGCAACATTCACATCGTAGGAGTACCAGAAGGAGACAACAAGAAATTGATAACCTATCTGAAGAAATATTGGAAAACTTCCCTAGCCTGGCAAAGGAAGCTGACATACAAGTCCAGGAAGTGCAGAGAGTCCCAAACAAGATGAACCCAAAGAGTCCCACACCCATACAAATCATTTAAATGCCAAAAGTTAAAGACAAAGAGAGAATCTTAAAAGCAGCAAGAATTACCTACAAAGGTAATTACCTACAAAGGAGCTGCCATAAGGCTGTCAGCTGATTTCTCCAAGTTTTAATATTCTGTGCCAATCCCTTCTGGCCTGCAAACTGATGAAAAGCAAGGGCCTACAACCATGATTACTCTTCTCAGTGAAGCTATCAGTTAGAATCAAAGGATAGTCAATGAGTTTCCCAGACAAGAAAAAGCTAAAGGAGTTCATCACCACCAAACCAGTATCACAAGAAATATTAAAGGGACTTCTTTAAAAGAAGAGAAGAAAGATCAAAAACATGAATAACAAAATGGCAATAACTACATACCTATTAATAATTACTTTAAATGTAAATGGATTAAATGCTCCAATCAAAAGACAGGGTGGCTGAATGGATAAAAAAACAAAACCTTTACATAAGCTGCCTCCATAGACTCATTTCGGATCGAAAGACATACACACACACAGAATGAAAGTGAAGGGATGGAAAAAGGCATTTCATGAAAATGGAAATGAAAATAAAAGCTGGAGTAGCAAACTTACTCCAGACGAAATAAACTTTAAAACAAAGGTTATAACAGAGACAAAGAAGGACCCAGTAATTCCACTTGTGGGTATTTATCTGAAGAAAGCCAAAACACAAATTTGAAAAGACATATGTATCCATATGTTCACTGCAGTATTATTTACAGTAGCCAAGATATGGAAACTACTTACTGTCCGTCAATAGATAAATGGATAAAGAAGTGGTGCATATATACAATGAAATATTTGTCATAAAAAAGAATAAAATCTTGCCATCTGCAACTACCTGGCTGGACATAAAAGGATATTATGCTAAGTGAAGTAAGTCAGACAGAGAAAGAGAAATACCATGATTTCACTTATATGTGGAATCTAAAAAAACAAAATAAATGAGCACACAAAACAGAAACAAACTCAGAGAACATTTTGAGGGTTGCCAAATGGGAGGGGGTTGAGGGATGGGTGATAAAGGAGAAGGGATTAAGAAGTACAAATTGGTAGTTATAAAATAGTCATGGGGATGTAATGTATAGCATAGGGAATATAGTCACTATTGTAATAACCATGTATGGTATCAGATGGGTACTAGATTTATCAAAGTGATCACCTCATTAAGTTATATAAATGTCTAATCACTATGGTGTATACCTGAAACTAATATACTATTACATGTCAACTATAACTGAAAAACAAAAAATTAATAAAAAAATAAAATAGTGCCTAATTTACATTGTACTCAGATCACTAATATTCAAAGATAATTTTTCAAATTACAAGAATAATAATTCATATACAGAGTTCTCTGTATAGTACAGTATAATAGTTACTTGTTTGCTTCATTCCAAACCACAAAACTGTAAAAGTGGAAAAGCTCCCTATATTACCCTTTTTTTAAAAAAGAAGCTGCTAATCTGATCACTGACAGCAAATTTTAAATATACTTCATTGTTGAGCTTCCTGAATAAAATCTGTGGTTTTTTAAAACACATTAAAATTTGCCTTCTATGTCAAAACAAAATTTTAAAAAATTTTGGTTTTCGAATACAGTTAAAGGAACCCTAACCATTTTACTCTTATCCACTCCTAATCAATCTCACTCCTCAAATAATTATTTTATGAGGCACCTACCACAGTAACCTATGCATGAGACAGGAGAAGTAGGAAGAAATTCTCCAAACAGGGCAGTTTTAATAATTCTTAAATTACAATTATAATAGGATATAGTCTGTCAAAAAGTATCAAAAACTTTTAAAAAGTTCATATGCTTCTGACCCAGTAATTTGACTTTGAAAATCTCTCCTAAAGAAATAAACCAAACACTTTTTCTGTCGAAAGATTATTCACTGCAGCATTCTTCACAAAACCTAGTGAAAATGGAAATAACAAATAGCAAAAACCAGAAGTATTCATCAAATTACGGTACAAATATACTATGTAATATAATGTCTGAAGTTTTTAAAATTTAACATGGGAGTGTTGTATGAAAGGAGAGAAGGTTAGCACCTCCCCTTGACAAGGATGGAAGAGGCCCTCGGGCCTAACAACACGCATACAGTTAAAATTTAACATGGGAAAATGTGTGTAACAAGTATAATAGGAAAAAAAAGCTCACATTAAAAAAGTAAGATGCAAAGTGTGATTCAGAAACAGATGAAAAAAGTTAAGATAATTTCTTCTGGGAATGAAAATCCTTACCTACTCTGTCCTACATGTAAATCGGAGAGCCAGCAAGCGAAAGGTACGTGGAGTGGCACGGGGGAATCATTCTCCCTAATAGCAGCAGAGGCTGATTCATAACTGTTTCAGAGACTGATGCTGTCAATACCCAAAAAAAGAAAATAAACTGAAAAAGATAGAACAAGAGAATGGCCTACAAGGACGGACAGGTTTTCAATTGCTTTTCAATGAGACCAGCTGAATTATTACCACAGGACACTAAGATGCTTTAATGCTAGTGCTGTACTTTCTTGATCTTACCAAACTGTGTCAAGACAGACTTAAAATTGCCACTTCACTAAGACAACAGTAAGACACCAGAAACTGTAAGATGTACACCAATTTCAGAAAAGATAATATGTGAAAAGTTGTATTTTATAACTGATAAGGGGTATTTTAATCTCAATAACATACTCCTTTAAATGAGCCTCTGTCAAATTAGTCTTTTTTAAAAGCTCTTGGGGGAGAGGGGTCATAATCCCTTATATAATTAGCTATGTGCAAAAGACAAGCAACTGTATGTAAAGGATAAAAACAATTTTAAAGCAGTTATCAAAAGAATCAGGTAAAGCTGTCTTTATTCTCTTGTGGTGAGGAAATTAAGGGAAAATGAGTCAGACTAAGAAAACATGTAAGAATCTTACAAAAGTAATAATGTTTTCTCTCTCAATAACTGGAAATATGTCAGTTGTCACTGTAGAGTAAAGATCAAATAAAGAGATGATGGGGCCCAACCGGTGGCTCAGGTGGTTGGAGTGCCGAGCTCCTAACGCCAAGGTCGCTGGTTCAATTCCCACATGGGCCAGTGAGCTGCGCCCTCTACAGCTAAAATTGTGAACAACAGCTCTCCCTGGAGCTGGGCTGCTGGAGATCAGGGTGAGCTGCCTTGGGCTGCTTGCTGTGTGCTGCCAGGAGGGGCCAGTGGCCAGCGTGAGCAGGTGGCGGTCGGTGACAGCTGCCCTGAGCTGTTGAGAGCGGCCAACCGATGACCGACTGCCTCAGCCGTGGGGAGCGCAAGGCTCATAATACCAGCATGGGCCAGGGAGCTGTGTCCTACACAACTAGACTGAGAAACAACGGCTTGAACGGGAGTGGGGGTAGGCGGAAGAAAGGGGAAAAAAAAAAGAGATGTCAGAAATTTACATTAAAATACCTCAACAAACACAGTGAAGAAGTATGTGTATGTTTGGTTCAATTAAGCTAGGTTCGAGTACAGCGCTTCTCAATTGTGACTATACACCAGAAACACATGGAGTGCTTGTCAAAATCCCAAAGGTCAGACTATATTCCAGTCCAATTAAATCAGAATCTCTGACGTGGCATGCAGACATCAATTTTTAAACCTCCTTAAGTGATTCCAACGTCCAACCACAGTTGAGAACCACATACAGCCAATGATTTGTACTAATTAGGAATTCACATTCCTAGACTGATCAGCTAGCATTTAATTAGAAAAGTCATACTTGGAGACGGGTGCTATAAATTTTTTGTTAGATTAATATTTGATCAACACCAAAGGTTTTTTTCTATTATCATAATGAAGGAAGTGGGCTTTCACTGATGAAATCCACTGTGTTCTGGTTATATGGATTGGCTAAATTTATTTAGAAGCACAATCCACCCTTGCATAAGGGAAAGAGAAGACTCTGAAGAGGCCTGTACCCTTAGGGATGGCACCTTAGGTTTACTCTCTAAGACGTCTGGGTAACAAAACCTATGTCTCTGGAATACCATTTTATTTGCCTAGAAGGATCATTTCACGCAACAGCAGAGAGTTGAGGCTCCATCTTATTTTAAAAAGAGGCTATATAAAATGTTTTAAGCAGCCTAGTTCATTACCTGTTTAAATGTCTGCTTGTGCCAGAATCTGCATACAACTGGAAATAAACTACCAAAACACCTACCAAAAAATGAGAAATTGGGTGTGTGCAAATTGGCTGTGGATAGTCTGTAACAATCAGAATGATCAGAAATACAAAACATCAGAAACAAAAGACTTATATATACCTAGCAGGTTCTTCCACACACACCAAAATAAAAAATAGGTTATATAATTTCAGTCAAGAGAAAACCATTTCAGGCTGACAAGAACAGCCTACAAAGCCAAGAGGAAGAATAAGTGTTCTAAGGTTCTTATGTTGTTCAGAATGAGGGTAAAAGATATTTATTGACTTTGGAATTTTTAAAGTTAAATACGTACATTAAATTTTCTAGGATAACCATTAACGAGAAACAGAGTAACTTCCAAGCTAATAAAAAGGAAAAATGAGATGACAAAATATAATCTAAAAGAAGACATGAAAGAAATAAATGCTTCCTATGTTTAAAAATTAAGAAACATATTTCTAAATAACTCATGGGGCAAAAAAAATAATCATAATGAAAATAAAAGGAAATGTCTGAATGATAAAAAAAAATCACATACTAAAATTTGGAAGATACATTTAAAGTGCTATTTAAACAGAAAATTTACAAACTCAAATATTATCAGAAAAGACTGATAATTCAATAAGCAATGAACTTAAAAACCAGAACAAAAAACCAAACAAACTCAAAGAAAGAAGAAGAGAAAAAAGAAGAGGAGAAAAGCGAAAAGAAAAAAGCAGAACTAATTGTCAACTGATTTTTCCCTGTGTCTCTCTCACTTAGTCTCCCAAGGGAAGATCAGATTGCTTCTACCAAACACAATCTTTAATTGATATGTAGGCTATCCACATTTATATTTATATATGTACACAAATATGTGTATATATTTGTGTATGAAAACAAGGGGGTGGGGGTGGTAGCACATGGGGGCGGCAAACAAAAGAACATTTTTAAAAAAGAGATGGTTCTTTGAAAACACCACCTTTGAAATCGACCATCCACTGGCAAGAATAATCAAGAAAACACCAAATAAGCAACATTAGGAATGAAAAAGGAGCCACACTTAAATATGCTATGGCCATAAAAAAAATAGCAAGATATTAGTAATGTTTTGAAATATGAAATGGACAAATTCCTAGGGCAAAAACACCTAGAAAAACTCTTAACAGAAAATATGAATGGTACTATAACCATCAAAATTTTTAACAGTAATAAGAAATTATCCCTCAGAGAAAATTTAAAAACTCAGGTTAAGTTTTACTAGTAAGAAATGATCCTTAGTCATAATACATACAACCAACACAGTATCCAGAAAATATAAAGAGCTTGTACAAATCAGAAAAGGACAACCCAATACAAAAATGAGCCAAAATCTTGAGAAGGCACGTCATAGAATAGGAAATCTGAATGAATAATAAATGTATTTAACTCCATTATCAAACAGGGAAAATGCACATTAAAATCACAATGAGATATTATTACAAATCCCAAACAATGGCAAAAATAAGAATATCAAGTATTGATGAGAATATGGATCATTAAAACCGTATATATTGCTGCTGAAAATGTAAATTATATAACCACTTGGAAAATAATCTGGTGTTACCCACAAAGATGTGTGTGTCCATAACCTATGTTTTTAATAGCACTTTTAATACTACTAATAATCTGAAGATATCTCAATACCCATCAAAAGTAGTATATTCATAAAACAGAAAACTTGAGAGCAGTGAAAATAATGAATCTCAGGAATATACATAATGTTGAGCAAAAAATCCAAGTTGAGTTTATATGTGGTATAATTCCATTTATATAAAGTTCAAGATAGGAAAAATAAATATATATTGATTAGAAATCTAAATATGTGGCAGAACTTTATAAGAAACCAGGATTGTGGTTATTTCTGAGGGGGACAACAAGGTAATGGGACCAGGTAAAGCTACATGTTAGACTTCCAAGATACTGTTAATGCTCTTTTTCTGTACCTACTAATATTTAAAACAAGTATTTAAAAATATTTCAGTGTGTGGTATTCCAAATGTAACAGTTATTTCTGTCATAGGAATTTTTAGACGTAAAGATAGTACCACTGATTAAAATTTATAAAACATATTATTAAAAACGTTTTTAGAATGCTAATATTGTAAAATTCCCTATAACTATGAAACGAGAAACAATCAAGGGGGAAAAATCCTACATGAAAGAATAGCTCTCTCTGAGCATGAGCTATACTAATAACAAAAGTAATATATAGTTCACAGAAACAAGATTAAGTTATTATCTTACCTTTATTGGTGAAATATGAGAATGAGAAACAAATCCATGGACATTCTCAATTTCTGAGAGGTTCTTCTCTGAGACATGAACCAATTCTGGACCTATCACTTCATTAGTGATTTGTGGGGAAATGTGCTCTTGAGGAGGTGCGTCTTCATCCTGATACCGGTATTTCTATAAAGTAAAGAAAATTGTTAAATATGAAGAACCCCTGAAAAGCAAAGTGAGTTCAATTCAAATGATGGTTTTCACACCTAGCCAAATACTCAATAATATTTAACTATATGAAGTTTATTCTATGGCTCAACACAAAGTCTGAGAGAAACAGAGCTCCATTTTAAAGTCCTGCTAATATTTTAATAAAATTATTAGGTTATTAAAAATAGTTCAGATTCTGGAAAGATAGTGAAGAAGCAGCATCAGGAATCTGTTTCCCCAGCTACACAACAATTGCACAGGCAGAATCTGTCTGGTGGGGCCGGCCTGGTGGCTCAGGCAGTTGGAGCTCCATGCTCCTAATACTGAAGGCTGCCGGTTCGATTCCCACATGGGCCAGTGGGCTCTCAACCACAAGGTTGCTGGTTCAACTCCTCGACTCTTGCAACGGATGGTGGGCTGCAACTAACAACAGCAATTGGACCTGGAGCTGAGCTGCGCCCTCCATAACTAAGACTGAAAGGGCAACTTGACTTGGAAAAAATCCTGGGAGTACACATTGTTCCCCAATAAAATCCTGTTCTCCTTCCCCAATAAAATCTTTAAAAAAAAAAAATCTGTCTGGTGTAACTATTTTGGAACTCTGGAGTCTGTTAAAGGTTTGCAACTTCCAGGGGAAACTTGGATAGTAAATTGAGATTAATCTTGGTCAATTTCACCACTTCTATTCAACCAAATAATGGAAGTTATAGCCAGAACAATAAGGCAAGAAATAAAAGGTATCCAAATTGGAAAGGCAGAAGTAAAATTATTTCTGCAGATGATATGATCTTATACATAGAAAATCCTAGACTCAGCAAAAAAAAACTGTCAGAACTAATGAGCTCAGCAAAGTAGCAGGATACAAAATCAGTTGCATTTCTATACACAATCTGAAAATTACAAAAATAATTTCATTTACAATAGCATCAAAGCGAGTAATTAGGAATGAATTTAATTAACCAACAAGGTGAAAGACGTTTAATGAAAACTATAAAACGGCAGAAAGAAATCAAAGATTACAGAAATAAAAGGAACACATCTCATGTTCATGGATTAGAAGACTTAATATTGTTAAAATGTCAATATTTCTCAAAGCAATTTACAGATTCAATACAATGCCTATCAAAATCTCAATGACGTTTTTTTTTGCAGAAATAGAAAAATCCATCTGAAAATTCATGCGGAATCTCAAGGGATCTTAATAGCCAAGATAATCATGAAAAAGAACAAAGCTGGAGAACTCACATCTCATGTCAAAACTTACTACAAAGCTGCAGTAATCAAATCAGTTTGGTACTGGCATAAAGACAGACTAATACAGACCAATGGAATAGGAAAAAAATTCTAAAATAAATCCTCACATATATGGTCAAATTATTTTCAACAAGCGTACCAGGACCATTCAATGGAGAAAAGACAATCTTTTCAACAAATGGTGGTGGGAAACCTGGATACCCATATGCAAAAGAATGAGGCTGGACCCTTACCTAACACCATATACAAAAATTAACTCAAAATGGATCAAGGACCTAAATGTGAGACCTAAAACAATAAAACTCTTAAAAGAAAACACAGCACAAAGGCTTTATGACATTGCATTTGGCCATTTCTTGGATATGACACCAAAGGCATAGGTAACAACAAAAAGACAAATTGTACTTCATAAAAAATTTTTTAATTTGTATATTAAAAGGCACTGTCCCAGATTCAAAAGGCAACCCACAGAAGGGGAGAAATTATTTGCAAATCATGTATCTGATTAGGGATTAATATCCAGAATATAGAGAACTCCTAAAACGACGACAACCAAAAAACAACCCAATTCAAAAAATGGGCCAACAGCTTGTAGAGACATTTCTCCAAAGAAGACATATGAATGGCCAATGAGCACATGAAAAGATGCTCAACATCACTAATCATTAGGGAAGCACAAATCAAAACTATAATGAGATACTATCCACACACACTAGGACGGCTACTATTCAAACAACAACAACAACAAAAACCAGAAAACAAGTATCGGTGAAGATGTGAAGAAAATGAAACCTTTTGTGCATTGTTGGTAGGAATATAAAAAGGCACACCTACTGTGGAAAATAATATGGCGGTTCCTTAAAAAATTAAAATACAATTACCATATTATCCAACAATTCTACTTCTGGGTATACAGCCAAGAGAATTGGAAGCAGGGTCTTGAAGAGATAGATAGTAGCGTTCATAGTAGCATTATTCACAATAACTAAAACATGGAAGAAACCCAAGTGCCCATCAAAAGGTGAATGGATAAGCAAAATGTGGTATATACATACAATGGAATATTATTCAGCCGTAAGGAAGGAAATTCTGGAATATTACAACATGGATGAATCTTGTGAACATTGTGCTAAATGAAATAAGCCAGTCACACACACACACACAAAAGACAAATTAATATATGATTCTACTTATATGAGACATTTAGTCAAAATCAAAGATAGAAAGTATAATGATGGTTACCAGGGACTGGGGGAGGAAGGAGGAAGAATTGGGAGTTATTGTTTAATGTCAAACTGTTTATTGTAAAACTGTTTTCATCACTTTTACAAGATGAAAAGAGATGGGGATGGAGGAAGAATTGGGAGTTATTGTGTAATGTAAAATTGTTTATTGTAAAACTGTTTTCATCAGTTTTACAAGATGAAAAGAGATGGGGATGGATGGTGGTGATGGTTGCACAACATAGTCAATGTATTTAATACCACTGAACTGTAAACTTAAAAATGGTTAAGTTGGTAAATTTTATGTTATATGTATCTTACCATAACAAATCAAAAGAAGAAAAAAGAAATTCAAAACCCTGAATATAAATTTGCCAATTTTTCACCCAGTGTTAGCTTAACACTATCTCTGAAGATATAGTTGTTTGAGTGACATTAACATGAAAAGCTAAAGTTATTCAGCTAAATTAGTCTGTTTTTCTTATTCAGTTCATTTGTACAAAAAATGAAAAAAATCAGCCTTTTCAAATTCTAACTTAAAATTAATCTATTAGATAACAGTATTTTTCTTTTACCTAAAAGAATCTTTTTTCTCTCTTACTCTCATAATATCTGCATATAATTCTATGCAATCTATTTTTAAAAGATTACCATAATTTTAAGAAAACCAAATCTACCTCACACCATACACAAAAGTAAAAGAAATCATAATTATAGGAACTGGGAGAACACAAAAGTGTATGTTTCTCAAATCAGGCTGCAAATCTGTATGCATAAACACAAGACCAGAACAAACTAAAATATGCCCCCTCCATTAGCACACTCATAAATACTCACACAAGGCACAAAAACAGAATTTATACCAACAAAGGATTATTAATCACCATAAGCTGCTTTTATAAATAATTTTTTTAAAAGAATAGTCAGCAAACATAATAATAAAGAAATATTCACAAAAGGCATACAAATGGATGTATACACTTATAGGAAAAACATGCTCGACTTCTTTAGTCAATAAAAATTACAATGCCAGTAGGCAGAGAAATGGACATAAATCGTCACATTCCTGATACAGGTCTTTTTCTGGAGGGCAGTTTGGCAATATGTTTTTAAAGCCCTGAAAATGTTTCTACTCCTTGATTCCATTTTTAGGACTTAATCTTAGAGGTAGCATCACTAAAGAGCATAAATATTTGTTGTAGATAGACAGACAAACATGCATTATATTTTTTAAAACCTTAACTATGAATTTGACTGCAACCTCCAGCATCAATTTTAAAATAACATCCTTCTGTGAAATGGTACAATTACATGGAAAACAATCAGGCCCACATCAACATAAGCTAGCTAAAGAAATCTTTTTTTACATGTACACCTTAATTACTTTCAAAACCAATGAAAAGAATTCCTGAACTTTATCCTAAGACTGAAGTTAACATAAAACATATTTACAGAACTTAACACAGTTTACACACTCAATTGAGCGAACGCAAAATCTAAGTACTCTTATTTATACCTGGATAGACGATATGAAATAAGGAAGGAAACTTGATACCATCTTTTCAAACTTTACAGGTACTCCACAACTTAGTATACACTTTAGGGAGAGATACATGTAGAAGGATATTCACTAGAATATAGTTTGGAATAAAGAAAAATTGGAAACAATATGCCTGTCAAACAGATGTGCACCCCGAAAAACATAAAGGGCTAAATAAAATATGGTAGTTATCCTAGGAAATATTATGTATAAGTTAAAGTGAGTAAAAACCTACTTCTAATAGGAAAAGATGGTATCGATTACTGAATGAGAAAAGTATGTTTCAAAGCTAACACACACATTTTCAACATTTTAAAGCAACGCAACAGTATATTTGTGTATGTGTATGTATATATAAACATTATATGTATATGCATATGCAATATGTTTATGTGTGTATATACATATATGAGTGTGTATTTGTGTGTGTATATCTATATATACAAAGGGTGCCAAAAATGTATACACATTTTAAGAAAGGAAAAAACTGTATTAAAAATTGTAATAATGTATACTGACAACGAAAGATGAATACAAGTGACGTTTGCCTTCTGCAATTACAAGAAGTGCTTGAAGTGGTTACCATCAGCATAATTTTAATACAGTTTTTTCCTTTCTTAAAGTATGTACACATTTTTTTGGTATCCTCTGTACATATAATCTTTATATCCATAAATGTACATATGTGATCTGGAGGGCTCTGAATGGATTTAAAACAAAAAATGGTTCATTCTGAAAAGGAAAGAAATTGTTACAAAATTGTCTTTTTAAGTACCTTTTAGTATGTAAGTTATTCTTTGATCCTTTTTTATTCCTTATAATTATTGAAAAAAATCAAGGCTTGTTTTTTTGTTGTTGCTGCTGTTGTTGAGTTGTACAACAAAAAAACAAACAATCCAATTAAAAAATGGGTAGAGGAACTGAATGGATACTTCTCCAAAGAGGACATACAAATGGCAAATAGACATATGAAAAAATGTTCAACGTCACTAATCATCAGAGTAATGCAAATAAAAACCACAATGAGATATCACCTCACCCCCGTTAGAATGGCTATCCTCAACACCACAAATAGTAACAAGTGTTGGAGAGACTGTGGAGAAAAAGGAACCCTCATACACTGTTGGTGGGAATGCAGACTGGTGCAGCTGCTATGGAAGGCAGTGTGGAAGTTCCTCAAAAAATTAAGAATAGAATTACCATATGACCCAGCAATCCCTCTCCTGGGTATCTACCAAAAAATCTGAAAACACTTATCCGTAAAGATATATGTGCTCCGATGTTCACAGCAGCTTTATTTATGGTGGCCAAAAACAAAGGAAAAAACCAAAGTGTTCTGCGATAGATGATTGGATAAAGAAGTTGTGGTATATATACACGATGGAATACTATTCTGCCATAAGAAAGGATGAAATAGGACCATTTGCGACAACATGGACGGATCTTGAGATTATTAGGCTAAGCGAAGTAAGTCAGACAGAAAACGTTGAGAACCATGATTTCACTATATGTGGGATATAAAACTGAAAGCAACAAAGAAGCAAGACAAAGAAACAAACAAAAACTCATAGACACAGACAAGTTTAGTGGTTACCAGAGAGTAAGGGGGAAGAGGGAATAGAAGCGGGTAAAGGGGATCAAATATATGGTGATGGAAGCAGAACTGACTCTAGGTGGTGGACACACAATGTGATATATAGATGATGTATTACAGAATTATACACCTGAAACCTATGTAACTTTACTAACCATTGTCACCCCAATAAACTTTAATTAAAACAAAACAAACAAACAAAAACTTGCTTTTCAAAATCACCACTAAGGAAAGTAAAAGGCAAACTACAAAATGAGAGAAAATATTTGTAATAAATAGATTTGATAAAAGACTCACATCTGAATATATAAAGATATCTTATAATTCAGTAACAGGAAGATAATCCAGTTTTTTACAGTGGGGGACCAATTTATGTAACACTTCATGTATTTGTTTGCTAAGGCTACTGTAAAAAAGTACACAAACTGGGTGGGTTTTGAACAGCAGAAATTTATTATCTCACAGTTCTGGAGAATAAAAGTCTGAGACCAAGGTGTCAGCAGAGTTGCTTCCTTCTGAAGGTTGTGAGTAAGAATCTATTCCATGCCTCTCTTCCTGATTCCGGTGGCTTGTTGATAATCTCTGGCATTCCTTAGCTTGTGGATGCATCACCCAGATACCTGCCTTCATCTTCAAGTTGCATTCTTGTTTTGTGCCTCTTTGTCCAAATTTCCCTTTTTATTATGTGACACCAGTCACACTGGATTAGCGTCCACTCTAATAACCTCATTTCAACTTGATTAATTCTGTAGAGACCCTATCTCCAAATAAGGTCACATTCTGAGGTACCAAGGGTTGGGAATCCACAGTATCTTTTTTGAAGGGAACACAATTAAACCTGTATCTCTTCCCCAAAAGAAGAGATATTAAGTCAAACAGGAAAAGATGCTCAACATTACAAGTCATCAAGGAAATGCAAAATAAAAACCATAATGAGATTCTACTGCATACCCACTAAAATGTTTATTATTATCATTATCATTATTATCATTTATTTTTTTTAAGAAAAGGCAAGTGTTAGTGAGAATGTGGAGCAACTGGGACTCTCAGACACTGCTAGAATTTGAAAACCATCACTAGATACTTATCCAAGAGAAATAAAAACCTATGTCTACATAAAAACTTGTACATGAAGGTTTATAGCATCTTTATTCACAATATCCAAAAACTGTTAACATTCCAAATGTCCATCAACAGACATTAAAAAACAAAATAGACTATATCCACATAGGGGAATATACCTTTGCAATAAAAAGAAGCAACCCACTGACACAAACAACAACCTCAGTGATGCTCACAGGAATTATGCTGAGTTTAAAAAAAAGTAAGACACAAAAGAGTACTACAGTATAGGGGGCGGCCGGTTAGCTCAGTTGGTTAGAGCACGATGCTTGTAACACCAGGGTTGCCAGTTTGATCCCCGTATGGGCCACTGTGAGCTGCGCCCTCCACAACTAGATTGAAACAACTCCTTGACTTGGAGCTGATGGGTCCTGGAAAAACACACTTAAAATAAATAAAAGTTAAAAAAAAAAAAAGGCAACAGAAAACAGTACTACAGTATAAATCCATTCGTGTAGTTTTTGAAAATGTAAAATTATTTATAGTGACAAAAAAGCAGATGACTGGTATCTGGTGGGGAGTGGAAGGCTGACTGGAATGCAAAAATGAACAAAGAATCTTTTTCAAGTGAGGAAAATATTCTGTAATTTGATTGCAGCAGGGTTCTACAGGGGTTTTACAGCTATAAACTAATCAAATTCTAGACTTTACATGAATAGAGTTTACTGAACAAAAATTATACCTCAATAAAACTGGTAAGCTTCTGGATATCTGCTGGAAAAGATCCCATTTCCAACAGTAACAACAACAGAGAGAGAACTTGAGTTAAACTTAAAGGACTCAAATCTCTATGAGGAAAACTTCAAAATTTTACCAAAGGGAATAAAGGAACACTAAACAAATGAAAAACACAGTTGTTCTTAGATAAAGGTCCAGTATTTTAACAGTGTGAATTTTCCAAAAAAAAAAAGTCCATAAATTCAATGTCTTTGCAATCAAAATATCAGTATGGGTGAGAATACTTGACAAGGTATTAATAATCATCATTGGAAAAAAACTAGCATGTGAGAAGCCAAGAAAATTCTGAATTAAAAAGTCATGAAAGGCAACTGGTTCTATCAAATATAAAGAAGTACTGAAAGGCCTCAATAATTAAAAGCTTGATAACAGCACAACAGCACAAACATAAATAAACAAATTAATTGAACAGCAGTGTCCAACAACATAAGTAAATATATATGGGAATTTAATAATATGATAAGAATATTTTAAATCAGTGGGGGAATGATTACTGAATGAACAGTGTTTGGTAAATGGACTTCTGGAAAAAATATTCAGGATTCCTATAGCATAACTTACAAGAAAAAAATTAGATGTTAGATGATAGACCTAAACATGAAGAACTGGGCCAAACACTTACTTAAACAAAATTGGAAAATTTTACACTCTTGAAATGGTAAAGTCTAATTTAGAAACAATATCTAGAAACCAAAAAAAAAAAAAAAACAATACTGAAAATTTGAATACATAAAATTTAAAACTTCTACATCACCAATTTATAAAGAAAACTCTTACTGGTTGGGGGAGGCGGAAGCCCAATTATATTACAAAATGGCCAGTTTTTTAATGTATAATAAAGTCTTACATATCAATTTTTAAAATGAGTAAGAAACAAGAAATAGTAATTGATTTAAAAAGGAATTGCAAACAGCCAATAAACAATATGAAAAGATGTTCACCCTTCCACTCATTAAAAAAAGACGCTTAATATTTGGGCAGATCAACACAAACATAAATACCCGATAATACCTAGTGTTGAGGAAGGTGTGGAAAAACAGAAACTCTAAAATAAGTGGGACTATAAATGAGAACAGCTTTTTCTTGCTAATAATTTTAACACTATCAATCAAAATGTGAAAGTTGTCATTATTCACAAATACAAAATAATATATAACTCAACACTTAGAACAGGTATGACTTTAAAGCTTAAGTGATTAAGATCATGTATATTAGTATATGGTCAGACAAACTGATGAGTGGAACAACTACAACAAAACGAATCCAGAAACAGACTCACGTATGGAAATTTATGACACAATACAGATCACTGGGAGAATGGAAAGAAACTGTCAATAAATGGGGTAGGACAATTGGGTAGCCATTACAAAAAAGAAAATGGACCTCTTACATCAAACCGAAATAAAAAATTAATTTCAGGCAGATTAAAGACTTAAATGTGAAAGTCAAAACTATAAAACTTTTAGAACACAATACAGGAGATTATCTTTATGATTTCCAGCTGTGGAAGAACATTCAAAACAAGATACGAAATGTGTAAACCTTAACAGAAAAGACTTGTAGTTTGACATGAAAATTACGTGATTCCAATCATCGAAATATATGAAAAAGGTTTGGACAAAAACGCCACAAGCCATAGACTGGGAGAAGGTATTCCTAACTTTATAACCAACAATATATGTATATCCAGAATGTATTTTAAAAACCTCCTACAAATCAGTAAGCAAAAGAAAAACCAACAGAAAAGGAGGCAAAAGAAATGAACAGTTACATCATTAACCAGTAGTTCAAAAATGTGCAATATCATACAACTTATTAGTTAGGAATTATAAAGAAAAGCAAGAAATTCCAAATACAGAATTTAGAATTATCATTACTGAATAAGGAAGAAATGGGATGGGTTCTGACGGGGGCACACAGGGGACTTCTAAAAGACTTAATAACATTCTTTGATTATTCTTAATGTTATGCAGATTCTTCACATCTAACATATATTTCTTACACATTAATTTGTATTTATTCTGTATTTAATAAATACAATTTTTATATAGCATGCAAATGACTAAGAAACTACACTTTCTAAACTTTTGGCATACCATTAGGGTTTAATGAACCCAATTCCAGTTTGAGTATGTGGGTTTTTAAGCAAGGATTGCTGCTTCGTAATTCTTGTTTTTTCTTAAGATTCTACACATAACAAAGAGGAAGTTTACTTTTTTATATATAGAATAAAATCCATTCTGTCTTGAAAGAAGTCACAGTTGCATCATCCTGTAGATGCCACCTTTGTAGATTTTTGTTGCTGTTGTTGAAGTTTTTGGAAATTTAGAATTTTCAACTTTCTTTCTGGATGAAAAATTCCCAAGATCACCCTCAGGTCCAATGCTTTGCAAGAAGGATATATGATACCAATTATACAGTCATATTCACAGCTATCATTTATTATGGTGACATGATACAAAGCAAAAATCAATAAAGGTAAAACGCACATGGGGCGAAGTCTGGGGGAAGGAACCAGGATCAAACTTCTAGAGTCCTCTCCCAGTAGTCACATAGGATGTCCTTAATTTTCCCAGCTACAGGTTGTGATAACACATGTGAAATGTTGTCAACCAGGAAAGATTGTAAGAGACTTAGAACCCAGGGTATTCAGTGGGGGCTGGTCATGTGGGCTAGACCTGTGTCTAGCATGGGCCAAATTTCCAGATTCCTAGAAGTGTTCAGCATAAACCATATTGTTTAGGTGCAGTTTAGGCCCAGTAAGCCACTTTCATCAGTTAGTGGTGGGCATCCTCTTGAAATCTAAGTTCCCAGACACCAGCCAAGGACCAACCTTGCAAGCACACCTTTTCAAGAGTAACAACTTAGGTTATGTTAACTCTTTTCTGCACACCACCGATAATAGGAAAGGAAAAAAACTGATGAAGACATTTTACAATTACAAACTGATTAAAAGATGAATGAAAATAAAGAGTAGCACTGTAGATTAATGATGATGGTGAATTTGACTGTATAAGTGAAATCTGAGACTACAAACCTTCAGATAAATTTCTAAATGAATTTTCTCAAATGAAATTCAAGAGTAAAACGACAAAAAGGGAAATAATGCATTTTCATCCACTTAGTCAAGGACTTTATCATTGAATATTTTGTGACAAGAACTTGTACCATCCCGATATCCTAAAAGGAAGTGTGACAGTACCCTCGTTTTTTATATTTATACTCCATGATTTGCTTTGTGCAGTTCATAAATAGACAATTATTGAAGATAGTTACGTATACAAGGTGAATCAATGGAAGGAAACAGATAATGCAAAAATGAAAAAAATTCACTAAGTTGATAATTCTAATTGGTGTTAATAAATCTAAAAGTGAAATACTTTGCATTATGGTTCAAAGGCAAATAGATGTTCTTTCTACTAAGAAATCATAAGCCACCAAAGTTCATAAAAGTACTGTACTCTGATGTCAAGTGAAAGACCAAACCCCATTTGATATCTGGAATCAATATGTACTAAATGGATACATATTGCGTGTTTATGTATGTTAGCTAATGAGTGGTTAGTCACATTCAAACGACACTGCACATTTTGGGTATAAATATCTAAAAGCCCAAATGTATTATTTACATATAATGGAATACTACTCAGCAATTAAAAGGAATGAACTACTGATGTAGGCACTGATGTAGATGAATCTCAAAATAATCTGAAAGAAGCCAGGTTAAAAAATAGACCATACTTTATTATTTCATTTATATAAAACTCCAGAAAATTCAAACTAATCTATACAACAGAAATCTACCCATTTAGTAGTTTGGGAGAAGAGGGGGTGGAGAAAGATGGGAGGGATTGAAAAGAAGCTTGAGGAAACATGAGGGTGCTGGGTATTCTCACTATCTTGCTTGGACTGATGGGTTCACAGGTGTATACATATGTCAAAACTGTACCCTTTTAATATGTATAGTTTATTGTACGTCAACTATATCTCAATAAAGTTGATTTTAATAATTGAGCTGTTTAGATTTTAATTAAAATTTCTAATGCAGTTTTTCATTATTCCTTTATTCTTCTGCAAATTATTTATAAAATGATTTAAAATATTCAAAAAAATAAAAATGGTAATACAAAATAAAAAAGTGACAAAGAAGGATGAATAATTTTCCAGGTACACTGAGGGTTAAGTGATTGTTAGCTAAGGAAAATGAAGAAGGCAGTCAGTATAGCAGATAGCAAACCTTTACAAAAGTAATGAAAAGAACGTTAACAGAATTTATGACAATCATAACTTACTTTATATTTCAAATTTGTGAAATTTGTCACCTCGCATTGATTTTTTTATTTCTCTAAAACCAAACTTAGGATCACTTAAAATAAAATTCTGCCAGGCGCTCCCAGTGGTCTATCACATCTCTTAATGTCTATGAAATTCAAGGGAAGATTTCTCTTACATGTTTTTTAATTCCAACAAATGCCTAGAGTAGCTTAAAATAGATTTGTATTTTTAAAAAACACAGCTGTACTGTTGGAACAAACCCACTCCTAGACCTTAAGTCCAAAAAATACAGCCAACTTGCTTCACACTCCTCAAAACATACTGTCAAATAAAAGTTATTATTTTCTACTTCTGTAGAACTAATAAGTAATAAGGAACTACAACTTCTGCTGCCGCCTACTATGTTTTTATAGAGACAGTTCCCAATTGATAATTGATGAATATTCATATTCCAAAATATCAGTACTTTCGATTATTTAAAACAACTTGAAATAACAATATAAATTATGATTAGGTTCCCAAAGCCAACCCATAAAAAGCCCACTTAACACAATGTACCTGAGACATATGTTAGTTCAAACACAGGTCGCCATCGAACACACAAATACACACACATGCATGTGTACAGATAGCGCTGTTTGAAATTAAAGTTCAGATTACCAAAACATTCTGTCTTCTTTCCTACCTTCCATTCCCAAATACATGCTCAAGTTATTTTTTTCTTTGGTAGTAGCGAATAAGCATCAGGTGGTCAAGCGGAGAAGCAGAGGCTACATTGCCTTTCTTAATCTAAAAAATTTAAGCAATCTTAAAATTGAGTATTCCTAAATCACAGAACCCTTACTTATTCATTTGGCAATACCCACTGACAGAATATGTTCAAACTAATTTTATGAATGCTTAGTAAACTTTATAATACAATGTTTTCCAAGAATGTGATCTGTCATAAAAGTTTTACATTCAAAACTTCCCTCACATGCTTGTAGAACTTTGAAGTTAATTCTTCCTTAATTAATAAAAACCTTGTTTGGGGCCGAACTGTGTCCCCCTAAATTCGTATGTTGAAGCCTTACAAGGTTTGACAATTAAGTTAGTGAACTTGTTGCAATGATGTTGCTGAACTTTTCTGATATCAGAGGGATTATTCATTATGAATTTCTACCAATTAGACAAACAATTAATCCAGTTTACTATTTGGAAGTGCTGAAAAGGCTGCGTGAAAAAGGTAGACAACCTGAACTTTTCGTCAGCAATTCACAGCCCTTGCATCATGACAATGCACCAGCTCACACAGCACTGTCTGTAAGGGAGTTTTTAGCCAGTAAACAAATAACTGTATTGGAACACCCTCCTTCCTCACCTGATCTGGCCCCCAATGACTTCTTCCTTTACCTGAAGATAAAGAAAATATTGAAAGGAAGACACTTTGATGACATTCAGGACATCAAGGGTAATACGACGACAGCTCTGAGGCCATTCCAGAAAAAGAGTTCCAAAATTGTTTTGAAGGGTGGACTAGGCACTCGCATCAGTGCATAGCTTCCGAAGGGGAGTACTTCAAAGGTGACCGTAGTGATATTCAGCAATGAGGTATGGAGCACTTTTTCTAGGATGAATTCCCAAACTTAATTGTCAGACCTTGTAAGTCCCAGTACCTCAGTCGTGACTATACTGTATTTGGAGATAGAACTTTTAAAGATGTGATTAAGTTAAAATGAGACCATTATGGTATGATAATCCAATCTGACTGGTGTGCTTATAAGAAGAGGAAATGTGGATACACAGAGACACACATCCAGGGGTTCCTGTTTACAAAGGAAATAGAATGGAGAAGAGAGAGCAAGAGGATGGCCATTTGCAAGCTAAAGTTAAAGACCTGAGAGAAAATCAACTCTGCCAGCATGTTGATCTTAGACTTCTAGCCTAAAGAACAGTGAGAAAATAAAATTTTGTTGTTTAAGCCACTCAGTCTGTGGTATTTTGTTATGGTAGCCCTAGCAAAGTAACAGAGAGCTTAAAAAGCAATTACTAATTATACACACTGTAAAGTTTTTTCTACTGAATTTTTATTCTAACATTCACACTGGCAGAATTTCTAAATTAATAGCTATAAAGGAGAAAAGTTACACTAGGAAATATGATTAGAATATAAACTTCACGAAAGCAGGATGGCCTCTGTTCACGGCAATATCTCCAGTGCATAAATGCTCAATAAATAATTACTGAATAAGTAAATGCATGAATGAATGAATACAGTCAATGAATATGATTTTCTTTGTATAAATTACAAAGACATATGTCCTGCTGTAACTTCCTGAAATAATTCCACTGATTCAATGTTATATATTCAAACAGGTAGTATTTGTTTTAAAGTAAAATATTCTATCAAAACTTATGTCAAGTTTTCCATTTGTGACTTAACTGTAAAAAAGAAAACTTCATAAATATATAAATACATGCTTAAAGGAACATAAAAAAACTACATTCCTAAACAAGATTTTCAAATAAGGAAATTAAAAAGGCTAATTATTAATATATCACAGTATATAGCTAAATGGATAAAAGAGAACAATAAAAAAGCAACTATCTCTAGCTGCAGACTTATTATGGGCCCATTGCTAGCAACCAAGTGTTACTAGAAACTATTTACCAATATATGAATTATTTACTTTCATCCATTACTTTAAGAAAGGAGTGTAATACAGCATCCTGAAAGACTGAGGAGTTAGCTGGAGTCCCAGCATCACTGAAGAATACTTATTCTCCTTTGGAGAAACCATATAGTCACTAAAAAAGGATTCCAAAATAGAACAGTACACAAAAGATATCAGGTCAATGTCAAAGTTTGGCAACACAGCCAAAAGAAAGTACATTTAATCCGAACAAGAAGGAAGATACTAGAGAATGCTTGTGATTTTAACATAAGATATTTAACTTTAATGACTGTTAAAAATTATTTTAATACAATTAGAATGAGCAGTCTTCCACTGGTCATTATTTATTAAAGTGTATTTCTCAATTTGAAATCTCTCTATTTGGAAACTGTATTCTTAAATAAAAATATTTGAAATCACCTATTAATGCTTAGTAAATTGGTTTGAAGGAAGCCTTAGATACTATATACCATAACCTAAGATTAAAGGGACATTCTCCTTATACTTCAGTGTGTACAGAACTAATGCAAAGATAGAGTTTTGCAATGTTCACTTTTGCTTCTGAAGATTGGAGCAAAGAAGTTCAAGCAGTGAAAAGAGAGCCTCAATTGGACTTTACTGCTTTATTTCAGCTAAATAGATATTATCACTTGATTAGCAATATCTACCAGCATGTCTGAAATTAATCACACTTCAGTAAAAAATATTGCTCTGACGCACTAAGTTAGACACTGTAGGTTGCTTCACCCAACACCACCATCTGTTTTCCTTGTTTTTCTCTAATACAAAGGCTAGGATTTACTACTATTGAGAGTCCATGTGACACAGCTCTTATCAATGGAATACAAGCAGACGCCTTCTAGCTTTATAAACCATACCCCTTTCCTTTTCTTCCTGTTTTTTACGGCTGGAGTTCTAACAATCATCTTTCAATGAGGCAAAGGCCAAGAGCAAGGCAGAGATGTCAGCAGCTATAGCAGCTTTATACCTCCAAACTGATTATAATTAGAAAAACGTAATAGCCCACTTATTTAATTTAAAGCTATTGTTAGTTTAGTATTTAATTATTTGCAAAAACAATCTTAAGCGTGAGTGAACTAAGTAAAGTAAATGGACCATACTGTTCAAATCTATGCTGTAAGACTTTTTCGGGGGGAAAGAGGGACAGGAGGAGAAGAAGGGGTGGAAAATTATGTAATTGTAAGGAGCTGCTTTCTCAGACTTTCCCACTAAATGTCTTCTAATAGCAAATAATAATAATAATAATAATAATAATAATAATACTTTAAAGATATGAGGAGACATAGCAAGGAGTCACAGCTACAGATATTTCTTGAAAACCTTATATGAATTTCACATGCACAATTACACTTACACAAATTATCCATACAAATTACACACTAATCTACTCAAGTGATATATCACAAGCTTCAATATGAAAATAACATTTTAAAGTCTCTTTTCCTTATTTAAAAATATGTTCAAGAAAGTTGATGTTATACAATTATTTTTTGGTACCCACCAATTCACCCTGTTTGTTCCTGAAGCTACTTATATCGCAGGCCAAGAATCATAGCTGTTAAGGGAACTGCACCTCTTCTAATAAAATAGAATCACCATGGTTTAGCACCTTGGATTGTCTCTCATGGGTCAAAGACACAGAAACATTCTTGACTTTTTAATTCTCTGGGATTCTCTCACTTTATTAACTGCTGAAACCAAATACACTTCAATGTTCTATTACAAAAAGCTTTATAACAGTTTCCCACAGGGGCAGTTACTAAAAGCAAGAACTTCTAAGAGCTTCTACTCTTAAAAGTATATTATGGAAGAACAAATAGAATGTAACCTCCTTTACAAAACACAAGTTTCTGATCTTAACACAGCTAATTTCCTCCCAGATAATCTTAGGCTATGGTCTTACAGCACCTGCTATTTTGAAATAACTAATTTTAAGCTAAGGGGTTGGCACATTCTTAGAGGCACTATAAGTTTGCTCATTTTTGTTAACATCCATCCCCAAGGAACTGCATCCTACACAGCTTTGTGACCAATAGATTAAGAATCCAAGCGCTCCACATTCTCCCAACCATTTCCCAGGGTCTTTTCTCTGAGTGCTAATACTAGAGATGAGAGATAAATAAGCCTATTTTTGGAGACTGATACCTAGAAATTAACTCACCTCTTGGTGATACTGCTCTACCTACCTACTTACCTACCTGCCCACCTACACACACACAACACACACACACACACACACACACCCCACCCCCCCCCGCCAAAGGCTCTAAGATTATATAGTAAACAGATGATTGCTTCCTCATGATAATGTATTAATCTGACTGTCTCGGATGGATGTCTCCTAAGTAGTAGTACAGTTAGAGGTATGCTCCAATCACACAGAAATCTGATTTTAAAAATGGTATTTCATTTCCAACAAACAAGGTGGTATTTTTATTACTTTTCAAAGGTTCACAGCCATAAATAAAAATACTATGTTTATTTTAAAATGTTATTTGTAATTTACATGGATAGATTACTTGCTGTTTACCTATAAACTAAGGAAGCAAACAATAATTGATATTACAAATACCAGTGGTATTAGAAAAGAAACCTCCTGCCCATGTACAGTACCAGTATTATATTTATGCACTAGAAAGATTTGTTTACCTTTATTATTTCAAGCTATTTCTAATATGTGTTAACCAAAGTTGTGGGATAATTTCTCCCTTTTGTTAATAGTTTCCTTTCCCCCCAAAAGTGTCCTGCTTTGACTCCACATTAAAAATTTTAATTTCAATTTAGTTGTATTTAAATACCAAGCTTTAAATGTTGGATTTTGAATATAGAAAAATATATTAATGAAAAATGCAACTAGGATACTTGTAGTCTCAGAAACTGTATTTTGGATTTAGTCTTTTGTCAAGCCTATCTGCTGTAAAATTCAAAGTTTGGGGAAAAGCCTGTAAAAATTCTATTCAGAAATGTTAAACTAAAGAAAAAACATTATTTTACTACCTAAATTAGATTACCTAATGATTTCCTAAATAGATAAGTATAATAACTCAGATACCGTTTAACTATCTTTAATTGTCAAGTTATGACCACAATAAGACATTGTCTATAAAATATTTTCCCAATTTTCCCACCAGGGGGCAACCAAGAACCTCAAGAGGTATTTTGTGATGAATAGCACCCGGATCTCAAGTGGTTCAATGAGTTGTTGGTGGTAGAGATTCAAAGTTCACGGAGATTAGACTAATTATGAGCAATGGTATGCTACGTTCTTAAAACTGATTATATGATAAGAACAAAAAAATCTTATAATACTTCATAAGGTGTTTAACTTGTCTAAACATAAAAGGAGGGAAAATTTTAGTATTGTTAACTCTATAAAAACATTATTTAAAAAATTAAAAACCCTTTCCCTAAAATATCCGTTGTGCATACCACCCGGAAAAACAGGCTGAACAATTGAGGAAAACAAAACTGTAGGTTGAGCTATTTAAACCATGCATATGAATTGTACATCCGTCCACATTTTAAGGACCGATTACAAATGTTAAAATAAATTCGTAAAAAATCTGTTTCTGTAAGCAGCATATTTTTTCTTCCACAACCTCTTCCATGTTATTATTTCAGAATATTTCAGAACTGAAATACCACTAGGAAAATAAGAATTCCCTGGAACTGCAAGGAGTTTAAACTGTGTGTTGGGGATAGGGGGCGCGGATACTTAGGTGACCAGAAAAGCAATATATTCACTAATAAAGGGATTAAAAAAACTGTTTCAGTATAATTTTTTTAGTTAACCAGTAATTTGGAGACCTCTTCATATCATCCATTGGGAAGTTTCAGTCCTACAAAAACTAAGAAAAAGCTTTCATTCAAAACAATACTTCAGAATAAGTAATTATTCCCCCATTATATTCATTAGAAAGTTCTGCCTGCTTTCATCTTGGTTTTAAATCATATATTGTTTTGACTGCAGAAATCAGGTAAAACTACATCACTTCTTTATGCTATTTAATAATTTGTATAAAGAAATCATTTCTCTTTAAGGAAAACTTTACATTTTATAGATCACATCACTAAAGTAACATAACCACTGTTTCACTTATAGGGGATAGATAGGGTCACGTTTCTTTTGTTTGTTGTTTAAAAGCTCTTTCTTCCCCTCTATGCAATCTAAATTCTAAATACCAACTCTTGATTCAGTACCGAAATCACAAAGCCTATGGCATTAGTTTAAACATCAAACCTGCCACCAACAATTTCTTCCATAACAAAGGCATTTCCAGTCCTGCATATCAATGTTTTTTCCTATATATATTTAATTCTCCACAGTAGCAAAACATAAACTCCAAGTCAATAATTAATCTTCATTAATGGAGAATGACATTTTTACATGCAGCTTTCATAAAAATCAGATCCTTTTCCATCACACTTTCCCTGTACACAAAATCAATTCTTTACTTGCGTCAAACACACCAAGGACAAGGAAGTGATGCCATGAATTAAAGTCAATCAAACCATCTAATCTGAATCATAATTATTCTTTGGTGAAATACTACTGGATTTTAAAACTAAGCTTTTTTAGAAGTATTATTCAAACCCACCTTACATCCAAACATTAAGGATATTGCGCTGTTGGTGCATGCTACTTTACAGTGGCATAACATCAGAGAAAAGCCATACAAGATTTTTTTTCTTTTCTTTTTTTTTTTTAAAGATTTTATTGGGGAAGGGGAACAGGACTTTATTGGGCAACAGTATGTGCTTCCAGGACTTTTTTTTTTTTCCCCAAGTCAAATTGTTGTACTTTCAATCCTAGTTGTGGAGGGTGCCGTTCAGCTTCAAGTTGTCCTTTCAGTCTTAGTTGTGGAGGGCGCAGCACAGCTCCAGGTCCAGTTGCCCTTCCTAGTTGCAGGGGGCGCAGCCCACCATCCCTTGCGGGAGTCGAACCGGCAACCTTGTGGTTTAGAGGATGCACTCCAACCAACTGAGGCATCTGGGAGCTCAACTCAAGGTGCCATGTTCAATCTTAGTTGCAGGGGGCGCTGCCCACCATCCCTTGCAGGACTCGAGGAATTGAACTGGCAACCTTGTAGTTGAGAGCTCACTGGCCCATGTGGGAATCAAACCGGCAGCCTTCGGAGGTAGGAGCATGGAGCTCCAACCGCCTGAGCCACCGGGCCGGCCCAGCAATCCAAGTTTTTGATGCTAGGAGACATTTTTTCAGACCCTGAACATTTCAGTCTATCTAAGACTGAATGAAATTCCAGAAAAATGCCTTGGTAAATGTTGCTTGCTGACTGTCTTGAACATTTAATCTGGATCCAAAGCACTCTTTTAAAAGGATTCGTATTAAAATGTTGCCTTCTTCACCTGTTTCCACCCCCAAAGCAGAGATCAGGTCGGCATATTATGAATGGAATTAAGATGCTGCTTCCTTTTCCTATGTAATAAAACTGTTTCAATAAAATTATAATCAAATTCCCAGACTGAATGTTCTCATTCAGCACCACTTTGTCAGGGCCCCAAACCTTGCTAATACCCTTAAAATTTAATCCAAGATCAGACTCATCATAAGAGCTCCACCTGCTGCAGTGTAAGCATTGCTATCTCCTCCATGAGAATAAGATACAGCATGAGAGCACAACACTATGCTGGAATATTTGCTAGCGGCCTTGGGGGAGGGGCAAGATGTTGCAGCAAGGGACTCATTACCTAGTTCAGTAAGAGATGAGCCCAGAGCTTATTGATACATGAACCTTTCTTACAACCACAGCAAATATTCTAGGCTAATTTACAATATAATTTAAAGGTAAAAAACGAGTACCTCAATTACTGATGTTTCGTGATTTGAGTCCTCTCTCTAAACCATTCAAGCAACAACAAAAAAATCAATTATCTGGGAAAATTAAAAAGAATAACGACAGAATTACCCTAGGACAGTAAAAAGTTCAGTAAGATAAAAATAGTTTCAAAACATCAAAATAACTTAAAATTTGGGGACATGTTACTCAACCAATTTTGATGTATATCCATACTGTGTAGAAAGTTCAAAGGCAAAAAGTCAAACAATTTAATTCACTGATCTATCACCAGTTTATTCGCTCTTCCAAAGACTATTTTCTGCGCTTTGGCTTTTTAATCAACCCATTAGCAGAAAAGTATCATTACCTAATTAGCTCCAAAGCTGAACAATTACATTTATTTATTTCACAAATAAAACACTGTGAAAATGTCATGCTTAGAGTGATTCATACTTAAAATTTTGCATATAAGTGTTACACTTTATGTCATAGCTTTGACATCATTAAAACAGATAATATTTATTACATAATATCTATGTAATTATCTTTTCTTTCTTCCACTTACATTTGGGGCTTTCTAAGCACTATATCTGTACAGCAGTTAGGAAATCAACAGGATAACTGCTAATGAAGATTGCTGAATTTTACAAAAATCAAGTTATCAATTCATAAAGCTTTTTTGCGGAAAAGGTATACTTGGCTATACCCCCGAGACAGTGATCCAAAAGACAAGAACTCCCTTATCACCAATCATGCTGATTCCAAATCTACTCAAAGATACCTTTTAATTCTGATTTCCTAAACTGTTCCCTATGCTGTCCCATTTTAAAGCAATTTTATAAGGGGAGGGGAAAGAAAGAGATAAAATTAGGTTAAATTTCTAAAACTGTATAGAAAATGGCTGGCTTTCCAGTCTAATTACCCTGATGGGTAAACAGCTTTGAAACTTAAAAGGTCAAGTGTCAAATGTAACTAGGGCAAGAAAAAGTAAACTGTCCTCCTTAGAAGACTATTTATTTGAAAAACATATCTACTAAATCAGAACCATATTTGTCAAGTTCTAGTTCTCAAGATATTTCACTGCAATGCTCCAGGCGCCCCATCAATGTTCTCTCATTTTGAAACTTTCATTTTCACTGTTATAGAAATTTTAATTTTAAAAATCTACCAGCACAAATGTATAACAAGTATTAAAATTGGTATTTATCTATAATTATTTATTTACTTATACTACCAAACTTGGTAGATCTCAAACTTGGTAGATCTCAAAATACATCTCCAATTTTTGTGCACAGGTGGCATTTGCTGCACAGGTCATGTATTTGTATTTCTGCACTGGGCCTTCATAAAAATTCAGTCCTATGCACATCTGTTCACCTAAAGTTACATAAGCAAGTAGATTACTTTTGCAGGTGACTCACTAATACAATGCCAAGCAAAGTTCAAATACATCTACTAGCCTATGCTCTTAATATGGTTTGGCTTAAAGAGTTGTTTGGTTGTACACTACATGTGAACATGTAATATATTTAACTATAATAATACTGGGTTATGATTGTTTTTAAAATGATTATTAGGAACTTATGAGTGGTTCTTGTCTGACTTTTAAATAAAGAGAATGAATTCAATTTATTCTGGGTCAAAATTTATTTAAAACTTCAGAGAGAATGTGAGAAATATGAATTTAGGTCTTAACATGCAAATCCTAATTTTGACGGTTTTGAAACTGAGTAAATTTGACAGATAACACCAACAGTACCATTGCTATTAACAGCATTTGTCATTTAATTATTATCTACTACTTCTCAGGCATTGTGTGAAGTGCTTTACATGTGTAAGAAAAACTATCAAAAATTTGGAAAAGAATGGAAAATTAAGACGGCATATCCTTTCAATGTCAGATGGGGACAAAGGCCACTTAAGGTTATCTCGGGCAATGGTTTTCAACTGGGATAATTTTATCCTGAAGGGAACAACTGACAATGTCTGGAGACATTTTTTGTTGGCATAACTAGGGGAGGGAGGGTCTACTAGCACCTAGTGGGTAGAAGCCTAGGAATGCTACCAGCATCCCACAACCAAGAATTATCTAGCTCAAAATATCAATAGTGCAAGCTTAAGAAATTCTGATTTAGGGAAATGTACTTCAACTCACTATTTGGTTTTGATTAAAAATCTGATTTAGTGAAGTTGTATGCTAACTTGTAAATTTTTACCCAGTAGAGAAGTAAATAATTTTGCCCAATTGAAAAAGTAACCACAAAGATTAAGTTCCCGGTCTTGTTAGATAGACATTACTCAGTTTCTTATCTAACTCAGCAATCCTATGTTTAACATTGTGTATAAACACCTTGGTTCACAAATGCACTCTGGGCTGGTTTAACATTTTACTAGTTCCCTCATCAATAAGTGAGAGGAAAAAAATTTGTGACAGATGTTCATTTTACATTTGCCTAAGAGTAATGACTTTCCTTTTCTGAAAATCATATGTTAACATACATATTTAGCTTATTTAATCCAAATACCTCATGAAGGAAAAACTATTATAATGTCCATTTGGTAAATGAGGAACCCAATGCTTGGACAGTTTAAATAATTTATCCAAGGTGTCACAGCTTGCAGAAAAGAGAATCATGTCTGACTCTAAAACCCATTTTCAACAATTAGTAAATGCAAGTAATGGTCAAATATTTAGTGAGCCAACTTTGAAATTCCAAGTACTCTCTCTAGCTGCTAGAATGACAATTCAAGACTAAAAGGCAAGCTCTGAAACTCTGTTATCAATTACTTGTTTAAGTTGCGGTGTTCTCCATGCTGTACAACAAAATTAGAAAAAAAATGCTGAGTCTAATAATAATGAAATGTTTGCATTATTCAAAACTGCCTTAGTGTACACTTATAATAAGCTAATGTTATAAATCTGAACTTGTAAGTAAGTAAATATATGGTAATAATATACTGCCTATATTACATATTACAGTCCCATGTTGAAGATTTCACTTCTACTTAAAATCTTATAAAAAGGGTTTAAACACAAGAGAAATATTCAATCCAATTCTTTTACCTATCACATTAACAAGAGGTCAGAGTTCAATATGAGAAAAAACTAAATTTAGTCATGAAAACTTTCCATTATATATAAACTCCATTTACTAAAAAATGCTGACTTACTTAAGTTAGTATCATACAACAAGGGTGACCTAGCAAATTTTTCTTAGAAAAGTCCACAAGAAGAAGCTAAATTTGCAGACCAGCAGTCCTTAAACGAGCATGGTTGTGAATTTTTTCAGACCCCTAGATATTTGGACATGTCCCTGTCCCCCATCCCACTCACTTTGAAAACACATTAGGACAGATCAATCTATCTAATAAATGTTTTAGTTCCGTACTATGGACAACACTCGCCTCTTTAAAAACTAAACAATTATAATTTCACAAAGACCAGAAGTTTAAATCTTAAAGAAAATCTGAGTTTAATTTTCACATTTGCCAAAACACAACATTAAAACAACAGTAATATCTGCTAAGATATGGATGGCACTATTTGCCAAGACCCTTTGAATTGCTTTATATATAGTAATTTATTTAATTATCTTAAGGCTAAGTAAATAAGTTATAGATTATAATTAGTTGTAACATCTGAGTTTCCATGGTAATGGCTCATACGTGAAGAATTTATGAACTTTCACTGATAATTCCAACATCAGAAACTATTCCCCACAGAAGTTCCTAATAATTCTTACACTGAAGAAAATGCAGTTAGATCACAATGCTGTAAGATGGCCATGAGAGATTCAAAAGGGTTAATGGAGTTAGATAAAACACTATTTTTCTTAAATCACATAAAGTTTAAATTAATGCGGGGATTTGCTTATGTGCGTTCTTTTTAAACAGTTAGGAATACAGCAATAACATCATATACTTACAAATTTACTATCCATTTTCTCTGGCAAAGAGTACCCCAAGGTAATGTGGACAATTTCTGTTAAGCTTAAAAAGTTGATTTATTAGGTTGGTACAAAAGTAATTGCGGTTTAAAAGGTTAAAAATTGCAAAAACTGCAATTACTTTTGCACCAACCTAATAAAATGCTAGCCTGTCAAATAAAATACTGCTTTGGGTTTATTTTGTTCCTTTTTTTCCCTATATTCTTGAGGTGGGAGCTTATATTATTAATTTGAGACCTTTCCTCTTCTCAGGTATGCTATTTAATGCTATAAATTTCCCTTTCGACACTGTTTTCACAGTTTCTAACATATTTTGATATGTTGTATTTTCATTTACATCAACATATTTCTTTCAAAGTTGGCCCTTTCATCTATGGATTATTAAGAAGTGTTTGCTTTCCAAATGTTTGGAGATTTTCCTACCATGTTTCCCTGAAAATAAGACCGGGTCTTATATTAATTAACGCAGTAGGGCTTATGTTCAGGGGATGTCATCCTGAAAAATCATGCTAGGGCTTATTTTCCGGTTAGGTCTTACTTTCGGGGGGAAACGGTATTACCTTTCTGCTGGGGGTCAGAGAATACACTCTGCACTTCAGTTCTTTTAAAATTTGTTGAGGTTTGTCTTATGACCAAGATATAATCTTGGTATGTTCTGTGGGCTCTTGAAAAGAATGTTTATTCTGCTGTTCTTGGGGTGCAGTGTTCTGTAAATGTCTATTAGATCCTAATTTGTGATGGTGTTGCTGAGTTTTTCTATATCCTAGCTAATTTTCTGCGTGGCTCTATCAATTTGTTGAGAGAGGGGTGTTGAAGTCTCTAACTATAATTGTGGATTTGTCAATTTCTCCTTACAATTCTGTCAGTTTTTGCTTTATCCATTTTACATCTCTGTTTTTGGGTACATGCACACTTCTGATAGCTATGTCTTTTGGTGGACTGACCTTTTTATCATTATGTAACATTACCCTCTGTCTCTGCTTTTCTTTGCTCTGAAGTCTAGTTATTCAGTTATTACTGTAGTTGCTCCTCTGTGATTGATATTTGCATATGTATTTTCCACTCTTTTTTGTTTCAGCCTGTCTATATGGTTATATTTAAAGTGAATCTCTTGTAGACAGCATATACTTGAGTCATGATTTTTAATCTACTCTGCTAATCTCTGCATTTTAATTTGTGCAACAGAGCATTTACATTTAATGTAATTATTGGTATTTTAGGGCTTAACTCTGCCATTTTATTTTTTTCTGTTTTTCATTTATGTTTTATTTTTCCCGCCTTCCTACAAGTTACTTGAACATTTTTTTAAAGAGTTCTATTTTACCTATAGTGATTTAACTGTATCTCTATGTAAGAGTTAATGTAGGTGTACATGTGTGTCTGTGTGTATTATGCGTGTATATGTGTGTATATAAATAAAACTTATCACAGTTTACTAGTGTCATCATTTTACCAGTTGAAATAGAGAAACCTTACCTTTATTTATGTCCCTTTACCCTTCTCCATATGTGATACAACTGTTTTAACTATTTCTTCTCCATATTTGCAGAACCACATCAGTGTTATAATTTTTGCTTCAACTGGCAAACATGAGTCAAACAGCTCGAAAGAAAGTTGACTGTATTTACCTATATTTTTGTGTACCTTATTCTTTCTTCATTCCTGACATTCCAAGGGTCCTTCTTTTATTCTTTTCTGTTTACATAATTTCAGTTAGCCATTTTTTAGGGTAGATATTCTGGCAACAAATTATTTCATTCTCTCTCTATCCCACCCCTCCCCTCACTTCCCCTGAGAATGTTTTGATTTTTGCTAGATATAGGATTCTGGCTGACCATTCTTTTTGGAATTGTGCTTCTCCTAGAAATAGTGTCCCATTTCTCTCTGACTGCTTTCACAATATATTTCTTTGTCTTTTGTTTTCAGGAATTTGTTGAGTGTCTTGATGTGAATTTTTTGGGGTGTACAATGATGGACGTTTGCTTAGCTTCTGTATACGAGGCTTGACAATTCAGTTCGCGAACTTGCCATAATGTGTTTACATTGGCAGCCCTATACAAACAGCTCAGTAAGGTTTTGTAACTTTGGTATATCAGTGTCTCACAGCTGTCTGTGTTCATGTCAACATGTGGCAGTGTCTTGCTGAGTGGCAGTATTGTTGTTGCGTATTTTTGTATGTTGTCGAAGAATGTCTGAGCTTGAATTAGAGCAATTAAATTTCTTGTTAAACTTGGCAAGAGTGGAAGTGAAATCAGGGACACGTTAGTCCAAGTTTATGGGGATAATGTCATGAAGAAAACGGCAGTGTACAAATGGATTAAATGATTTTCTGAGGGGAGAGACCACGTCACTTATGAAGAGGTCAGGGCAGTCATTAACGAAAAGAACTGATGAAAACATTGCAAAAATTCATCAAAGTGTGAGTCAAAATCATTGGATGATTGTGAGAAGCACAGCAGGCCAAGTAAACATCGATAGAGAAATAGTTAGGTAAATCTTAACTGAAAATCTTGGCGTGAGAAAGGTGTGTACAAAAATGGTCCCAAAGGAGCTCACCAATAAATAAAACCAAAGGAGAGTCCAAGTTTGCCAAGACCTTTTGGAGAAGCAAGACGATGTTTTAGGCCATGTTATCACTGGTGATGAAACATGGGTATACCAATACGACCCTGAAACAAAGTGTCAAAGTGCACAATGGAAGTCAGCCAATTCTCCACGAACAAAAAAGTTCCATCAGTCCAAATCAAGTCAAAACGATGTTGCTAACCTTTTTTGATATCAGAGGGATTCTTCATTATGAATTTGTTCCAAATGGACAAACAATTAACCAAGTTTACTATTTGAAAGTGCTAAAAAGGCTGCATGAAAAAGTTAGATGAAAGCGACCTGAATATTTCGCCAACAATTCATGGCTCTTGGATAACGACAATCCTTCAGCTCACATAGCACTATCTGTGAGGGAGTTTTTGGCCAGTAAACAAATAACTGTATTGGAATACCCTCCCTCCTCACCTGATCTGGCCCCCAACGACTTCTTTCTTTACCCAAAGATAAAGAAAATATTGAAAGGAAGACATTTTGATGACCTCCAGGTCATCAAGGGTAATAATATGACGACAGCTCTGATGGCCATTGCAGAAAAAGAGTTCCAAAATTGCTTTAAAGGATGGACTAGGAGCTGGAGTCGGTGCACAGATTCCCAAGGGGAGTACTTCGAAGGTGACCATAGTGATATTCAGCAATGAGGTATGTAGCATTTTTTCTAGGATGAGTTCACGAACTTAACTGTCAGAACCCATATTTTCATTACTTCTTTGTGTGCTTTTCTAGCCCTACCCTGTTCTTTCCTTCGAGGACTCGAATGACATGGATGTTAGATCTTTTCTTACTAACCCTGCAGGTCTCTGAAGCTCTGATTTTTGCTGTTTTGCTTTTTTCTATGTTTTCTCTGTTATTCGGATTCAATAATTTCATTCTGGTTATTGTACTTTCAGTTCTACTATTTCCATTTAGTCTCTACATATTGTTTTTTTATTTTGTGTTTTGCTGTAGCTTTATATTATTTGAGTCAAGCATATTTGTAATTGCTCACTGAAGCATTTTTAAGTTTGCTGCTTTAAAATCTTTGTCAGATAATTCTGACATCCTGCATCTAGGTGTTGGCATCTATTCATTATCTTTTTTTCATTGTTTCTTATTTCTTTTATTATTAATTCTTCCATCTCACTGTAATTCCTGTATTAACATACAAACGTACTAATTTTCCCTACTTAGGAATACTCTCTCTTGATCACCCTTCTCTTACTGTGACTAATATATAAATTAAACTTTATCATAGATTGGTGGTGTTTTTTTTAAAGTAGTGTATACCTATGTAGAGCTTGGGACTATCTGTAGTTTTAGGCATCCATTAGGGGTTTTGGAACATATCCCCAAGAGACAACGGGAAAGATGGGGAGGGGGTGGGTGGGGGGAAGGTACTGGAAATGTTTTATATTTTTAAGTGGGTAGTGTTCAAAGTTATAAAAAGGCATTGAGATGCATATTAGATTTGAGCATTTACCCCAAAAAAGTCGGAACAATGATGATGGAAATAATGAGGCTGTGAAGCAGGATACCTGCTAATGGCTAATAAACTAGAACCTCTGAGATGTTAGGAGACTACTCAACTGGGAGAATGAGGCTAATGATGAAAATACATTTTTCTTTATTGAGTACTAACTTTATTTGAACTACTCCTGGCATTTTGTCTATGTGTCCTTTATAAACACCCATTTAAAATTATCTTTTAGATATTTATCTTCCTCACTAGACCGGTAGTTCATCTGGGGCAGAGGTCAGCAGTTTCTGTAAAGGGCCAAACAGTAAGTATTTTCAACTTTGCAGGTCATATGGTCTCTGTTGTAATGATTACTCAACTCTCCTGTTTTAGCACAAAAGCAGCCATGAAAATAAGTAAATGAATGAGTATGGCCTGATTTGGCCCACTGGCTGACCCCCGATCTAGAGTAAGAACTGTATTAATCACCCTTGTTTTTCCATGTCTATCTTATATATAGTATAGGAACGTAATACGCAGTAGGTACTCAGCAAAACAAAGATAAAGGGAGTCTTTAAAATCATCTCTTCAATCCCTTCATTTTTAAGTGAAAAACATGAAAACCAGAGATTAAAAGTAATCACACAAAGATCTTACATCCCTATGTAATACGGATTAAAATTTCAAATATATTAAATAAGGTAAATTAAAACAATGATTATTTTAGAAAAATTATCTTTACCTGTAGAACTTTTTAGTTTGCTTACAAGCTATCAATACAAGCTATGAATCACATAACCACATGAAATCAATCTAACAACTACTTAAAGGTCACCATGTAAAATGAGAAGCTAAGACTAAAGTTTGCTCCAGGATCCAAGTTTTTTGAAAAGGCAAAATGATGACAATAAACATATTTAGTGGGAGTCAGCATTAAGTAACAAATATAATTTAAAAACTAAATTATCAGAATTTTTATGGAGTTATACGCCAATCTAATAGTACATATAGTAAAAATTATCTTAGTACAGGTAACAAAACATTTTTACACGGCAGCAAAACAACTGGCCAACAGTAGAGGGCAGCAATTCTATTCACTATTCAAATAATCTAAAAAATCTGAAATCTTTGTACTGGGACTTTCTTTTAAAAGGTTTAACACCCCTCTCAAAGCTGCTGGATAGCATACAATTTTAATACAATCTAGCACAAGTAAAAGTGTTCTGACACACAAAAATGAACATTTAAATAAAAGGCAGCTAATTCACCCAAAGGACTCAAATTTCCTATTCTTAATTTCCAAACTGATAAGGCAAAACAATTCAACATTTCTATGGTGACCTATTACCTACCATTATATCAGTTATCTAGTTAAAACAAATAGTTGTTGAGTATCTACTGGAATCGCAAGTAAATTATCTATTTTCACATACAGACGATCCTTTATCTATATAAGATGCTTACACACTAATCATCAACAAGTATCATAGTTATTACAGTCATGAACTTTTGGTAATCAGAAATTCAGGGAGCTATCTCCAAAGACCAGGCATTAGCATAATTCTAAAATCTAAAACACAAACAGCAAAGAAGAACAGCAAGAAACAGGCTTGAGCAGAAGTGTCTAAATCTCATCTTTTCTCACTTTCCTTTTATTCCTACTTCTATCATGCCTTAATGACAGAGCTAGACCTAAACCATCCACGACCCCTAATAAAGAAAGAGAACCAGTACACTACTCATAAAAGGCAATCAACAAGAATTATAAAAGAGGAAAAACCTAGTATCAAAGACAGAGACAATGATTCAGAAAAGACTGCTCTGTCCAACCAGGAGGCTATATATGTTATTACTATTTAATAAAAATGACTAAAAAGACCTATCAGGTATTAGTTCAATTAATGTTTAACAACCCTGTAAAGTAGGTACCATTATTTTCTCCATTTTAGAAATGAGGAAAATGAAACACAGAAGGAGTGACTTGTCCAGGAATCCAGTGTTAAGACTAGACCCTCAAAGGTCTCCAAAGCCCGAGCCTTTAACTATTACCCATTACTCTCCGCCCAGACTAAGTGGTACAACTTCAGTTGAGTAACTGACTATAAGGAATTTAAAAGGTGAGAGAATGACAAAATAAGAAAAACGGAAGCCTTAGTTATCCTTTTTCAATTGCAAGTCCAATTGTAAAAGGATGAGCAGAAATAGGACAGTATTGAAAGCAACTTGAAAGCAACCTCTACTATTTCAAATCAATAGATTGCCAAATAAGGTGAAGAACCCTAGGAGAACAATGATTGGATATTAAAAATTAACAAAAAGATGTAATAGTCAAGAAACAGGACAATATATTCTGAAAAGTTCAAAGAAACTCAACCATTATGGGTTTAAGATTCAAGTTATAAAAAGCCTTTCCAGATGTAGAGAAACAATTTAGTGAAAACACATTTAATATTTTAAATGAGAAAATTAATATTTTAAATGAGAAAATAGTCTGAAGGTGATTTAAGTTTAGAAATTGTGGCAATATGTATCAAATCATTAAAAATGTTCATACCTTTTATACTAGAAATTCCTCACCTACAGAATAGTGGTTATGTTCAGAGATTAAGCATCAATTAAGAGAAAAAAAACAGAAATAAACCAAATATTGACTGAATAAATTATAAATATTCAAACAATGGAGCCATTGTAAATGCTATAGATGACCATTCAATACCGTGTAAGGATTTTCAAAGTATATTAAGTACATATGATCCCACTGTTCTGCCAAGCCCCCACCCTTCTCCAATCCCTCAGCTATGGCAAAGATTACTATTTGATGACAGCATTCTTTCCTTCAACCTGTTAGAACTCTCAACACAGCCCTCTGAGTATCCAAACACCAACCAGAGTTGGCACCAGAAATAAACTTTTTCATTAAGTCAGAGGCAGTTAATTTTAGTCTACTGGTAAACTCATGGAGCAAAGGGCTAGTAAAACTTATGAAACAGATAAAATGTGTCTCTGATTTAACAAATATCAACTGGTAAGCACTTTAAAAGATGAATTTAGAATCCCGTGTCCCAGGCGAGGGAATCAAGAAAACCTGCCCAGCCTCTTGTTGGTAGTTTATACTAGTTGGGAACATACACAAAAGATAAACTTACTCAGCTATCCTGCCTCTCCCTACTGGGCAGGAAACAGTTCTTAAGGTGTTATTAGTTATTTAGAGGGTATTCTCAATACTGAAACACTTTTTCTCAGACTAGATAAGCTGATCTTAAAGTTTATATGGAAAAACAAACAGAAAAAAAATTCCTTTTTTAAAAAAGAGAAAGCTCAAAAACAGAATCAATGAGAAAGGATAACTGTATTAGATGTTAAGGCATCCTAAAAAGCTTCAATAAGTGAAGCACTGTTGAGTTGGTTCATGAATGAACAGATTAATGAAACAGAACTGAATGTCCAGAAATAGACCCAAATACATATGGGAATTCATTTGTCGAAAAGTGGCATATCAATTCAGTGGGGATAAATAGGGACTTAATAAATGACACTAGAACAAATGGGTAGCCACGCGGCAAAATATTACACTGGTTCCACAACTAACACTATACATCAGAATAATCTTCAAATGCTCCAAAGATTTAAAAATGAAATCTGTAGAACTTCTGTATTAAGTACCAAAAGAACACCTCGGTAAATTCTTCATAACTCTGGAAGGTGGAAGATCTTACTATGACTCAAAATTCAGACGCATGAGGAGAGAGGAGGAGAGGAGAACTAATAATAATGTCATGACAAAAAACCTGCACTTCATATCATAGACAAAGGCTAACTCCTTAGTATTTAAAGAGCTCCTAGAAATTGAGAAGGACCAGTAACCAACAGGGAAAAAAGTATAAAATATAATAAACCTTGCTTAATTACATGAGAAATGGAATTCAAACTACATTTATATACCATTTCTCACTCAGCAAATTGGCAAAAATACAAAAATTTGAAAATACATCTGTCAACAAAGTTTCAGGGAAACACTCTCATACATTGCTGGTGAGAATACAAAATGGCACAATTCCAATGAAGGAAAATCTGGCAATAGGTACCAAAATTTAAAACGTACTCACTCTCTAAACCAGCAATCCCACATCACACAGATATACCTGCACAAATATGATTTACATATAAAGTTGTTTACTGAAGCACTGTTTATAATACTAAAAGGTTAGAAATAATTTTAGAGTATAGCAAAAATACATTTATACCTTTTGAAAATACGGAATATTTCACGATATATAGTAATAGGTGTGGATCCAACTTTCATCTTTATCCAGTTAGAACCAGGTGTTACAGGTCATTTATTAAAAAGGCCATGTTTTGTTAAAGAAACTATGATATACCCACATATATGAAATGTTGTATTTCTGTAAAAACGAATGATGAAAAGCTCTGTGTACTAAAATAGAGAGACCGACAGGATATTAGAAGTAAAGCCAGCAGTAAACTATAAAATACACCACTTACTGTATGAGGAAAGAGAGAAATAAAAAGTCTTCTTATAAATGTATAAACACTGGAAAGATAAATAGAAACAAATAAAAACAGTCTCCTGTAAGGACCAGGGGAAAAGGGATAGAAGTGAGACACAGTTATATAAACTTTTAATGACAGTTTTGATTCTTGAGTTTATTTTGACTAATATATGAATTTATTACATACTGAAAAAATGTTTAAAAAATTCAGGGGTAAACAAATGATGAGTTGGCTGGTGTATGGGAATGGTTGCAATAGATCAATAATTAAAATCTATTTAAATTAATTAAAATTAAAAGCCAGTTCCTCTCTCAAACTGGTCTTATTTCACGTGCTAGTGAACAGGACAGAAGAGATATACAACATTTCTACTACTGCATAAAATTTTATTGGATAGTGCTAAAGTTGTTAGTTAACATTTTGCAGCCGAGAGATGGAAGTAAGCCCTTTCAAATGAAAAAGATCTGTCTCTCCCAAATTAAGTATATATATATAAAAAAAACACACTTTATATATACAGTCAGTAAATCAAATATTTAAAGTGACTAGTAACCAATTAAGTGTCAAGATACGATAATATATCCCATCCACACCATAAACTAAGGAGGTAAAAACCACTGGGAAGATATGCTACCGTTCTGGATTCTTTTGAATTCATTATAAATATAAAAAAGGTAAATTTTGGTGACAATTTTCCAAGACGTCAACATATAACCATATTCAAAATAGGAGTTATATGCATTATAAAATAAAATTTTCATATTTTTTTAATCCACAAATTGAGAACATCTGTGCCAAAGCTTCATTCATTCAACATTTATTTACTAAGTATCCACCATATGTTGATACCTAGTCAGCTATTGGGGATACCATGAAGAACAAAAGAGACTTACTGTACAGAGCTTATAAAGTCCAGTGAGAAAAACATACATTAATAGAGAATCACACAAGCATATGATATATTGTACGTTATAAAGGAACAGTAAGGTATAGTTATAGAAGCAGAGGAACCTCATTTAATCTTGGGCATCAAAGAAGGCTTCCCTAAGGAAGCAATATATAAGCTGGAATCTGAAGTGTTAGTGAGATTTGCGGGTAAGGGCTTGCAAACAGAGTAAATTATGCATGAAGATCTCAAAGACCCCAAAAAACACCTCACAAGAATTGAAAAAAAAAAAAACCACAAAAGACCGGTTAACAGAAATAATGAAAACCTGGTCTGCAACTCCTAAAACATATGTATTGGCAATTCCTTAATTGGAAGAGACCCCCAAGACTGCATATCCCTCAAAGTTTGGGCAAATAAGTAAAATAATAAAAAGAATAACAACTGGTACTAAGTGTAAGAGAATCTCCTGAAAATATGAAAGCTCCTTTTCTCCTTTCTAAGCTTAATCAAGAAAACATGGGGAAAATATTTTTTCCTTTTCAGGTCTTTCTCCTGCCACCTAAACCTCTGCTAAATGACCCTAAAATGAATAGAGATGGAGAACATCCCTTTGCTACTTGATCAAGAACAGTTTAACAAAAGATGGAGAAAGACATGATTCCACTGCAAGAAATTTCTGGTATTAAAAGTTATGCAACTCCCTCCGTCAGAAGTTAATGCACAGCTGGGAAACCTGTATACTAAAGAATATAAATGATCTTAGTTGCAGTTTATTGCTAATAAAACATATCATATATAACAACACTTCCAAATCACTCTTGTTGGACCTTGTATGCTGCGAGTTAACTGTCCCATAGTGATAAGGAGCCTGACAAAAGCACACTTCTCTGCCTGGCCTCTTAACAATATTAACTCCACCCCAACTGACATACATTTACAAACGAGCAAGCTAAGAACACAAAGATTTACAAACACAAAAATAAATCTCTCTTAGAAAGACATTATGTGGAAAAGCACAAACTGAATATTGTATCCAAGCTGATTAAACTACATAAAAAAATGTATGTATGACTAACCATAATCAGAAATACTGCCATAATACAAATGCTCACTAGTATCTTTTCCCCTGCAAAATATCTGAATTCAGAACAATATTTTAAAAATTCAAAGAGGAAATACGTTTTTCATTTTTATTAAGAGGCAAATATTACATCTGTGTTTAAAACTTATTAACCAGAAAAGAAATGTAGAAATACTTATGATTGTTTTAAGTTAATAAATGGGATTGATACTATTGTAAATGGAGGCCAAGATTTGTCAGTTCAGTAGCAGTGATGATTTAGTCATCACATCTCACAACCCAGTCATTTGCAAACGTTTTAAAGTAAGAGTCTTCATTGTGAAGAATATATAGTTATGGGGTGGGGAACCCAGAGAACTAGTCATCCTTGCTTTAGTTCAACCCACATGCCTGTTCTTAAGGGTATCCATGGTAGCAGTGATGAAACATGCCTACCTAGCTCACCATGCCTACACAAGTGGGAGAGAGGGGAGGCGGATAATGAAAAAAACTTCACTTGGAAAGGTGGTTTAGTATTAACGTGATAGAATTACATCAACTATATTGTCAGACTTTAAAAACACATATAAAACCACAAAGCTCTCTAAAGATCAGAAAAAAGACCCAAGGGGAGAAAACACTGTAGCACTTCAATTAAAAAGAAAATTAAGAATTTTGCTCTTCCTGCTGTACTAATTGGTTAAACATGTTCAAAGGATTTTATATCTAATAACAGAAGAAATAATTTTAATTTGGCTCTTTCAAAAGTAACTACAAATAATGTTTTAGGCTTCCCAAATTCCAACTTACATCTTTTTGTATTTTTTAAGCTACTTAATACAAATTTATAAAAACTTTAGGCTATTGATCCCATATAATTTTTTTTAAAAATAGCTCTTTTGCTTAAAAAGGGTCAAATGCAAAAATATTTCAATCTTTCAAGGGTAGAACAAACAGATAGATACCTTACTATAACAGAAATAAAAATGAAAATGAACTGATAAAAGGTAAACCACAGGCAGAATCAACCACAGACAACCAAGAAAATAACTAGAGAGGAAATAAAAAATCCTGTTTTCCAGGCTTATTGCCCTTTAAACTTTCTTCAAAAATATTTCAATAAGACAGATTACCTACAGGTATACAGAAGACATCCCCTTACAAACAGGATGGGACCAAGCAATCAACATGTTTATACCTGATCAAAATTCCTACTGTCTGAACTGTAACTCTGTGGGCAACAAAGAAAACTGATTTCCATCAATTTTCTCACTTTTCCTCTTCTGAGAAATAATTTAGTATACAGGAATAGCCTACTTTCAGGATTTACAAATTTGCTTATTCTTTAATTACTGAATATAATTTTAAAATCTCAGCAATTTCAACCAACAATCACTATGTGTCATAAGTGCATAGAAATAAAAACCAAAAAAGTAAATTATTCCATATTTTGAAAACCAATGTATAAATCTAAAATGTAAGCATCCTGAATCTTACACAATCATACAATGTCCACAAGCTGGTGCTCAGAATTAAAAGAAACCAAACTTAGAGATTAAGTGAAGTACGCTGCACTCTGAGGACAATGAGCAAAATGAGTACTTCACGGAGTACTTGTATACATTTAATGATTTTAAGCCCAAATCAACATTTTTCCAAACATAACACAATCAAAACCTATTTTCTTCTCATTAAAAAAAATTAACTATACTTGGACTAGATGGAAGAGTCCAGAAAATGTTCTCAAAATGAGTTCTACTTTCAACCAGCATAACATGTTGGGATAGAAAATAGAGTGGAGGGAGAGAACTGTGAAAATATATTTAGAAAATTTAAACATAATTAAGGCCTTATAAACCTTTGCTATTGGGAGAAAAGCTTCCTGTAAATATCAGGGGAAGAAAATATCCGTTCAATACACTATTTTTAGCTATCTGAAACACATTTCAAAACACTACCTTTCCTAAAGGATATAAACTAAGCATCACATGGATTTAAACAACTATTTCCAAATATATAACAATGGTTACACTTTATTTTTAAAATACCTTATGAAAAAAAGGTCTCTCAGATTCTGTCACTAACAAGGAAATGTAGAAAGCATACTGTATCTTACCTTTGTGGTTACAATGCACAGGCAATCCATTACTCTACCATTACAATAATTTATACATAAAGCAGTTTACTGCAAATTATTTTAAGTTGCATATATGAATAAAAAATTTAAAATAATTAAAATGGAGTTCTGAGAGAAAAATCATAGATAAAAGTTATAACTGTCACAACATCTCTGCAGGATCCATTCTTAGAGGTAGCAAATTTTTCTACTATCTGAAATACAAGAAACCAGAATGTGTCACGTGCCCTACAATCTTCTTTATGTAATCTGCGTCTGAAGAAACTGAAATTATCCCACAAAACACTGTGGAAGATGTCAGGGTTTATTCCATAAGAGTTCACTGCTGCTTTAGATGCTGTTTCATTAATCCCTCTTTTCAAGATATGAGGTTGACAGGGTGTCATCTGATGAAATGATCCACAAAGAGGTTCCCCCGATATAAATTTGAATCTGCTTCTCCTTGTTTGCTACAGCTTGGATATTCAAAAAAATAATTACCAACAACAACAAATTACTCTAAAAAAAAAATAAAATGCAAGCAAACATTTCTTCCACTATACCATTTCAGCAACTGCAGCTTGCAAAGTAATGACTTTCCTCAGGCAGTAATGAATGGAATATTCCATGTGGTATTTTTGAGAAGGGGTGAAGGAAGAACAAAATGTAATAATTTAAAATAGTATCTCTAAAACTTACCTCTTCTCTCTTTACTAAAAAAAAAAAATAGCATTTTACCTGTGAAGCCAGATTTTAACTTTAGTGCCTTACTCAATTCATTTCACCTAATCCCTTACCAAAACACACACACACACACACACGCACACACACACACATACAAACATAATTACAACTATGTACCATTTCAAACTCCTTAAGACGACTACTTTCACACAGAAGTAGCCTAACTTTGTGAATTCACATACTGTCCTCATGATCACCGGAAATAGAGCTAGAAAGGCTGATAGGGGATGAGGCAGAGGACTCAACTGGCTTTCAGTCTCATAAGCTTGTAGCCACACTCCCCTGTGAAAATGTATAGTGAGGAAAAGTATTACCTGCAATTTCTGTCCACAAGTTTTCTCATAGTCTACAGATATTACGAATAACCTCAAATTCAAACTGAACTATTCCCATTTGCTTCTTATACCCCACTCCTACTCCTAACGTTTCAAGTATCATGGCCTGCATCAGCAACTTTCAATATTAAGAATTATGAGAAAGCGTTAATACATATATGTCACTTAGATAGTACCTATCATATAATAGGCATCACCATTATTTTTATTACTATTATTGATTGCTATCAAGTGATAGCCTTTTGTTTCAAGCCTAACAGGACATACCTGAGACAGATGCAATGGGATTTTACCTTGACCAGAGACTACTGGAACTGTTTTAAGGATTAAATAATATGTGCACAGTATTTAAAATAATGCCAACCTTGTTACATGCTCAATAAGTGGCAATTATATCTATCTATGTATCTATCTATCAATCAATCAGACGTGGCGTGGGGCAGAAGTAAATTTCATCATGAGTGAACACACCCTTTCCCCTGTGCAGGACAGACAGCCTGGAAATTACATGCTCGATTGGACACTGAGAGTAGCCCCTTCTTCCCAGCCCATCTCAAGAATCATTTGCTCCCAACATTAAAGAGTAAAACCCACTGAAGGCTCATTACTCCCTTAAATAATTAATTTTAATTTTTAGGAAGAATACTGAAAACAATGAAGGTACTATTTCAGTACTGACTAAGCACTGCATTCTGTGAGGGAAAAGAAAGAGGTATGTGAGGGGGAGGAACCAAGATGGCGCAGTAGGTAAACACTGTGTTTACCTTCTCTCACAACCACATCAAAATTACAACTAATCTACAAAAGCACCATTACTGAGAATCGCCTAAAATCAAGCTGACCTGAAGCCTTTCAAATAAGGATGAACAGAAGCAGCCACCTCCAGACTGGTAGGAAGGTCAGAGACACGGAAAGGGCTGGTCCCACACCCACGTGTGACCATTAAAGATAGAGAGGGCAATTTCGGCTGTGGGGGTCCCTCAACATCCCTAGAAGGGCAAAAGATCCCAGCCCCACTCCATCCCAGGGTTCCAGTGCTGGGGAGAGAAGTCGCCGTAATTTTTGGCTCTGAAAACCAGTGGAGATTGTGACTGCGTGAGACGGAGGGCAGCTGCACTCCCAGGCGCTCCTCTTAAAGGGACTGTGTGCAGACTTACCCACCAATAAATCACTCACTCTGAGCTCCAGCGCTGGGGCAGGAGCTAGAAAGGCGGCAGGGACACATGGTGGGGAACTGCGTTGTCTGGTTTGGGACAGGGGCTGGAGAGGCGGCTTTCTCCTGGATGGGGGAGCTGGCGGAAGCCATTGCTTCTTAGTTGAGCCCTCCCCCTTCCCAGTGAGTGAACAGAGGTGGCCGCCATATCTGAGTCTCCACAGTTCCTTCGAGACCCCACCCCACCGAGCTTTCAGGCACACCCAGGCCGTTTCCAGTGGCTTTTTCATGCAGACCACCCGCCTTGGCTCAAGCTGAAGACTTTTCCTAGACTCTCAAAGGTTCGTGGAACCCAGACAAGCATCTAGCTTGAGCTTGTCCTGTACCTCTGGCTGAGCAACCCTAAGCCAGCACAAGCGACAGCCGTCCTTGGTTCACGGTGTGGCCTTTCAAGGCACTTCCAAGCACAGCATGGGCAGCAGCCATATGTGGATTTCTTTCAGGCTCCCACTGGGTGGCCCCGGGTGGGGCATGGGCTGTGGCTGAAGTAGACCTACTGCAGATCCCCTCCAAGGTGGTCCTGGGGCTGGTGGCCCTGGGGCTGGTGCCCCCAGTGGCCAGCTTCAAAATGAGCTGGAGCCATTGGGTCAGCCTCTGCACAACAACTCTTCCACTGTAGTCAAGGCCAGTCTTCACAATCAGTGAGCCCAAGGGTCAGTCCCTCGTATTGATGTACAGTTATCAACCAAGGCTCAACTACAAGGGGAGGGCACACATAACCCACACAAGGGACACACTTGGAGTACGTGGCTCAGGTGATCAGAAAGACTACGCCCCTGAACCCCACAGCATATCTACTACATAAGGCAACTCTACTAAGACAAGAAGACAGAGCAGCCCTACCTAATACATAGAAACAAACACAGGGAGGCAGCCAAAATGGGGAGACAAACAAACATGTCTCAAATAAAAGAATAGAACAAAGCTCCAGAAAAAGAACTAAGCGAAACAGAGGTAAACAATCTATCAGACGCAGAGTTCTGAACACTGGTTACAAGAATGCTCAATGATCTCAGGGAAAACTTCAACAGAGAGATAGGGAGCATAAAAATGGAGATGAAAACCATAAAAAAGAACGAGTCAGAAATACAGGCTATAATAACAGAAACGAAGAATATATTACAGGGAATCAACAGTAGATTAGATGAAGCAGAGGATCCAACCAGCAATGTAGAAGATAAGGTAGTGGAAAACACCCAACCAGAACAGCAGAAAGAAAAAAAGACTCCAAAAACTTGAGGGAAGTTTAAGGGGCCTCTGGGACAATATCAATCATACCAACATTCGCTTTATAGGGGTACCAGAAGGAGAAAAGGCAAGGAACTGAAAACCTATCTGAAGAAATATTGACAGAAAACTTCCCTAGCCTGGTGAAGGAAATAGACATTCAAGCCCAGGAAGCACATAGAATCCCAAACAAGATGAACCCAAAGAGGCCCACACTGAGACACATCACAATTAAAATGCCAAAGGTCAAATACAAAGAGAGAATCTTAAAAGCAGCAAGAGAAAAAGCAGTTACTACCTACAAGGGAGTCCCCATATGACTGTCAGCTGATTTCTCAACAGAAACTTTGCAGGCAAGAAAGAAGTGGCAGGAAATATTCCAAGTGATGAAAAACAACGGCATACATCCAAGATTGCTCTACCCAGCAAGGCTGTCATTTAGAATTGAAGGACAGATAAGGAGCTTCCCAGACAAGAAAAAGCTGAAGGAGTTCATCAACACCAAACCAGTATTACAAGGATTCTTAGAGGAACTTCTTTAAGATGGGAGTGGGGGTTAAGGATTGGTGAAAGGGGAAGGGATTAAGAAGCACAAATTGGTTGTTATACAGTGGTCATGGGGATGCATAAGGAATATACTCAATAATATTGTAATGACTAGGTATGGTGCCAGATAGGTACTAGATCTATCAGGATGATAGTTGGGAATGGGGTTGCAAGGCAGGGTGAAAAAGGTGAAGGCATTAAGAAATACAAATTGGTAGTTAATACAGTATGTGGTATATAATCAACAATGTTGTAAAGATCATGTAAGGTGCCAGATGGGCTCTGGACTTATCAGAAAGATCACATCATAGACTGTGTAGATGCCTGACGAATGCACTATACACCTGAAGCTGAAGTAGAATAATATTGAATGCCAAATATAACTAAACGTATAGGTATATATAGTCACAGGATGTGGAGTACAACATAGAGAAGATAGTCGATGGTATTGTAACAGCTATATAAGATGCCAGAGGGGTAGTAGCTTGGGGGGTACGTTATCACTTTATAAGGGGTTTAAATGTCTATTACTTTGTACATCTGAAACTAATAAAAATTTTCAAAAAGGGAAAAAAAAGATATGTGAAACTCTTTAACTGTTTTCTCTCTTATAGCTCATTTCTCTCTTAGTGTTCTGAAATGTCTTTTTGTAAAATATCTATTATATCCAAAATAGCCTAGCCCAGAGAAAGAAGACATTCCTAAGTTTGGCAGAGTTCATAAAAGTGGAGGTTGAAAATCACTCTACCAAGAGTCAGAAATAGTGTTTCAGCCCATTAACAGGCTGTGTAACTTTAAGTAGTTATTTTCTTTTGAGGGGTCTCAATTTCCCTCTTCATTAAATTAAAAAACTCAATGGCTTCTCAGAGTCCTCCCACTTACAACACTCATATTTCAATTTCTAAATTCCTTTGATTCAAAGCTCCAACAGGGAAAGACTCAAGAACATCTTATGTATTAATATTTACTACTTTATCCCCAGCACCTGGGGGGTGGAAGGGTGGGGATGGCATGGTGATCAGATTGTAAAAGGGGCTCAATAAATATTTGTAAAATTAATGAATAGCCTTTCTAATACCTAAACAATAAGTGACTATAAAATTAAACAGTCTGAAATGACCCTGAAAATTAGATACCCTGCTTTCCCAGTAAGAACTATTTAAAATAGTTTTGCCAACTCAAATATAAGCCTGTAATAGAGATGAAATAATCAAATACCTACTTTAAATCCCCTCAATATATAAATGTTTAATAACACATGTTATCAAAATAATATATCTAAAATATTATTTTATTTCACTCACATTCAGAGAACAATTTTCGTCAAACTATTCACATTCACCTTAAATGTCAGGGTCATCATTATAACTGCAGCCACTTTTTGAGTTGCTTAATCATTCTGACCTCAAACATCAATTTTAGTTCCACCTAAGTTGGTTAGATGCTTCACTTTTTGGATCAGTATATTAAAATATCACCTCACATATTATCCCAAATCACTACTAATAATTATTCATTCACATAACAGGAAGAGAGTTTTTCTTTTTTGGCTCTGCAGGTATGTATTATGATTACTACAATATAATCACTTACTATATTACTATTTAGTATACTTTGTAACCTTCAAAAAAGCTTCCAATATTTACAGTTTTTAAGGTCATATTCAGGAATGATTATTTAATCTGCATTAAATTCTACACTCATTCCATCTTCTACATACATCCAAATTAGCACTAAGGACATTCCAAGGAAATGTGTTCTTCTCAGTAATTCACCAAAATAGTTTAGAAATCACCCTGTAATATAAGCAACTTTAGAAAGTCTCAAATATAAGCCTTTTGGGATGTCAACACCTCTCCTAATATTCAGGCACGTAAGATAATTAACAATATTTTAGAATACCATTGGCTTTCTACATATAGGCAATTGTTTCCAACCATAACATAATAACAGAACAAATGGACTCTCCTGCCTTAAAACAACTAAAAAAGTGGACAAATAAGAAACAATGACTTTTAGATATTGAACAAAAGCAGCACAAAACAGTGATCCTGTGAGAAGAAAAACAAATGAGGTGAGTCCCATTAGTGCCCCATGTAACTACCTGGAAATAGTTTCCAGGCTGCAGCAGAGGGAGGGAGAAACTAAACATAGTCCAGCAATCTAAGTAAGGTAAGGAGGACAGAGTGGAGAATTCAGGAAAGCCAACGTGTCTAAAATTCACAGGTAAGAGTACCAAAGAGGAGAGAGCTGTACAGAAGGAGCTCCACAGATCTGCAGAGTTTCCCCTCAAGTCTTCTGATTCGTTATGCAATAAGGAAAGCTGAGGCTGGGAAAGAACCCTGGAAAGCAGGTAGAACAATCCCCAGAGCTCATACAGGGTCAAGAATAACTAAAAAAAAATTATAATAGACAAGGCCCTGGGTAGAGTACTCAAAATAGTATTGCCACAGTACTGGGACAAAATTAACCCTATACTAAAAGTTGACTGGTCCCACCAAAAACTTAAAAGCAAGCTTCAAGAGGATCAAGCTCTTTCCAAGTGATTTATAATAACTGCATTACAAAACAAAGCTCAAGAATAGTTAAAGGAATACAAAAATATCTAGGCCCCCCCAAAAGTAAAATTCATAATGTCTGCCAAAGCCAATGAAACATTTCCAGGTATATAATAAAGAAGCAGGAAAATACAACCCAGAGAGGAGAAAAACAATCAATAAAACCAGATCCACAAATGACAGATGATAAAATTAGTATACAAGGACATTTTTAAAAATTTATAAATCTATCCCATATGTTCATGAAGACAGAGGAAAAGATGAGCATGTTAATGAGACATGGAAAATAAAAAAGAAACAAAACCAAACTTCCAGAGATAAAAATTAAAATGTCCGAAAAGAAAAACTGACTGAGATTAACAATAGATTAGATACCTCAGAAGAAAAGATCAATAAATTTGAAAATATAACAGTAGAAAATGAAAGAGGCAACCAACTGAATAGAAGATTTTTGCAAACAACGCCTCCCATAAGGGGCTAATATCCAAAATATATAAGGAATTCACACAACTCAACAACAAAAAACCAAACAATCCAATTAAAAAGTGGGCAGAAGACCTGAACAGACATTTCTCCAAAGAAGACATACAAATGGCCAACAGACATATGAAAAAATGTTCAACATCACTAATCATCAGAGAAATGCAAATAAAAACCACAATGAGATATCACCTCACACCAGTTAGAATGGCTATCATCAACAAGACAAATAACATCAAGTGTTAGAGAGGCTGTGGAGAAAAAGGAACCCTCATACACTGTTGGTGGGAATGCAGATTAGTGCAGCCACTATGGAAGGCAGTGTGGAGGTTCCTCAAAACATTAAGAGTACAATTATCATATGACCCAGCAATCCCTCTCCTGGAAAAAATCTGAAAACATTTATCCATAAAGATGTATGTGCTCCAATGTTCATTACAGCTTTATTTAGTGCCCAAGACATGGAAACAACCAAAGTGTCCTTCGATAGATGATTGGATAAAGAAGTTGTGGTGTATGTGTGTATATATATATATATATATATATATACACACAATGGAATACTATTCTGCCATAAGAAAAGATGAAATAGTATCATTTGCGACAACGTTGATGGATCTTGAGATTATACTGAGCAAAATAAATCAGACAGAAAAAGTCGAGAACCATATGATTTCACTGACATGTGGTGTATAAAACTGAAAACAAATGAACAAACAAATAAACAAAAATCATAGACACAGACAATAGTTTAGTGGTTACCAGAAGGTAAGGGGGACGGGGGGGGGGGGGTGTTAGATGAGGGTAAGGGGGATCAAATGTATGGTGATGGAAGGAGAACTGACTCTGGGTGGTGAACACACAATGTGATATACAGATGACGTATTACAGAATTATATACCTGAAATCTATGTAACTTTCCTAACAATTGTCATCCCAATAAACTTTAATTAAAAGAAAGAGAAAGAAAACGTCCAGCATATAACATATAGTGAAAAAGGACTGAAAAAAATGAATCGTATCAATGAACTATGGCACAAATTCAATCAACCCAGTATCATGTAATTAGAATCCCTAAGAAAAGAGTGAACAGAAAAAATATTTTAGAAGCGATGAAGAAAAAATTTCCAAATTTGATGAAAACTTGGAATTTCAACAAATTTCCCACAGACACAAGAAATTTAACAAATCCCAAGCACAAGACACATAAAGAAAACTATAAAAATGGAAAGTATATGGAAATGATAAGCACCAAATTCAGGACAGTGGTTAATTCTGGGGGTGAGGCAGAGAATGTAATCAGGGTGGAAACAAATGGTCTTCAACTATATTTATGACACTTATTTTCTTAAACTAGGTAATAGGTACATGGATAGTTATAATATGTTCTATAGTTTCTATATGAATAAAACCTTTTTAAAAAAAACACATAGAAAGACCATCCAACAGGGCAAACAATCACCAACAACAGAAAACATTTTCAAAAGCAGAGAGTGAACTACAGCAAATGCCACGAAAAAAAAATCAGGGAATGTAAAGACCTAAAGTGACACTGAAGTGGAATTTACGTTCTTTATCCTTTGCTACATCGATAAATTACTAATAATGAATACGCAACATTTTAACATAAAGATTATTTTTTAAATCTACCATTTATTGAGCACTTAATATGTGTCACACTCAGATCTAAGTTTTACATAAATTATCCCACTTCATACTTATAAGCACCATATGAGGTGAGTTCTGTTAATCATTTCCACTTTACAAATGGTGAAATTAAGGAAGAGAAATTAAGCAATTTGCCCTACCTTATACAAGGTAGTGCAGTAGATATAAATGTGCAGATATGGAAAGCAAATTACAGAATATTACGTATATATCTCTCACTATATATATATGTGTGTATGTGTATATATATATATACACACACATATATGTGTGTGTATATACATACATATATATATATTTTTTTTTTCATTAACATATAGGATTAGCTGAAGAAATATATACCAAACGGTTAAAAAAAATTATCTAAGGGAAAGAATATTAGAAAAAGACGGACTTTCAACAATATGCATTTCTCTGTATATATGTTTTTTTAAAGACATGCCTGAGTTACCTTTGTAATTAGAGATTGTTTCTTTAAGGTAAATAACTAAGAGACAGCAGTTACTGCAGAAAGGAGACAAGTTATAGTATATTTGGAATGAGAAGCAAAGAAAGAAAAAAAAGGTAAACTACTTTTTCAAAAAGTTTTACTAAGAAGGAAAGCTATAGGATCCTACTGAGTACTTTTTTTCTGTATCTGTTTTTTCTGTTAATGAAATCTTTGAACATTATTTATAGGATAAAGGAAAGAAGGAAACAAAGGCCCAAGAGAGAGAAAGAGGTTACAGATATCACATGAGGAGAAAATGGGAATGATTCCAAAAGAGAAAACGATCAAGAGTATAACAGAAGCTATTATTATAGTATTAACTATTTGAGAAGGTGACTTCCACATAACTGAAAATATATTTCTATAAAGTTACGAATTTTTGCAATAAGCATGTTATCACTTTGGCCATACGAAAAAAAAGAGTTGTTTCTTTTTAAGAGCACATGAGGAGATATCATTGCTCTAATACTGAAGGCAGTAACAGATGCAGATACAGATATAGAACAAAATTATTTAAATGAGTTACTGAAAACATCACATAATCAAAACTCCTAATTCAAGACTAATCAGGGATGCCCTCTTGCAGCACATACATCTACAACCACTGTGGAATACTTACACTGTAACACAGACTTTTATTTTCTTAGTAACTGTATAAAATTTTGCCAAGTTTTCTCCTAGATTAACAGCTTGGCATAATGTGGCAGTTGTCTCACTTCCCTCATAGCATTTCATTATAGTTCACTTCCATTTCGAAGTTATTGAAGTAGGGATACGTCCTTCAGTTCTAAAACTAGCACCTATCATTTAAACACTGGAATAAGATTGTCATAAAATATAAACATAAAAATATAAAAAGTTATATAATAGTGAATGTAAAATAATAGCATAGTGGTCATCAAAATTTACTTGCAGACATCTCATGCACAATTCACTTAGTACACATATCAGTTCTGGTCTTGGTGAAATTTTTAAATTACTGAGGCTTTGCATAGGGGTTGTGCCTTATTTCAAATTTTGTACATGTTTTTAAATAACACACTGCTGAAACAGTGGAATTAAATGAGACAACACTCAATTTTGTGGTGGGAGAGGGAGATCAGACTAACGTCTCTATGATGTATTGTCTTTGAAAGACAGACATTCTGCTAGACAAATAAAGCATCAGAAAGAAAGATAAGAACCATGAGGGCACTGATAAAGAAAACAGGAAAAAGAACTCACCACCAATGCATAAGACTGTCAGTAATATTGAAGGTGGGGATTCAAAATTGTAACAATTCATTTGTACTGTAAAATTTTATCTTCCAAAGTCAATAGTAAGAACTGAAGTGAAGTTCTGCTTCAGGGATATAGAATTATATTAATAGAATAGATGGTACCAAAGATGAGGAATGTACTAAATTTGAACATGTAATGATTAGGACTGTACAGATAATAGCGCGATCAATTTTAAATTTATAATTATCAAAATTATACTAATCAGTCTGATGATTATTTACTAGATGTTTTTATTAATGTTTATATAAAGAAAATTTCTAAAATTTTAAAAGAAAATACCCTTGTTCACAGATTACATGCTAAAGTATTTAAGGGTAAAAGATCATAACGTCTACAATTTACTCTAAAACAGATCAGCAAAAATAAAGTGTGTGTGTGTGTACAGAGAGCAAGGAAATGTGACAAAACGGCATTTTATTTCACTATTCTTTTAATTTTTCTGTAGATGTAATTTTTTCAAAATAACACATTTTTAAAAGAGATTGAAAAAGAGCCTAAATAACAGTAAAGGTCCCATAGGAAATGTACAAAGTGTTTATTAAATAAATAAAAATCTCTCAGTCCACAGTGATAGATTTTTTTTTAAAAGAGCAAGAAAAAGGGGTGAATTAAGCTACCTTTGAAGGGGATTATTAAACGAATTCTACTCTAAAAACCAGTCTTTAAAAGAAAATAGTTTTATCCTGTCTTCTTAGGAGAAACAAAATTTTATCCTCAGTTGATGGGGAAAAGTACTTTTTACAAAAGATATCAACTAATAAATAGAAATGGAATGATAAAATGAGGGGGAATCAAAATATTAGAACATCTAATGAAATAAGTGATTCAGGCAAGAATCATGGGTAAATCAGGTAAAAATTCACTCAATACAAGGTGTAAGTACTAGCCCAAAGATACTTAACTACAAACAGAAACAGGTACCTACCTTTAAGTAATAAAACTTATCATCACAAGTGCAACAACCTGACATTGTGCGCTTCCTGAAGTGATGCAAAATGAGGTGCAATATGTCACTATGAAGTCTGCTCACCAAAAATTAGTCTAATCAACCTTTACATCTAACCTCTTGGTACCAAAAATACAGGAATTAATGGAATGACTTAAACAACATGAGGAAACAAACTAAACAAATACAGAATGTGTGGTATTCTATAAGACAACTGGCAAGGTCTCTTCAGAAAGTTAATGTCATTCATTTAAAGGGGGAAAAAGGTGAGGGGGCTATTCCACTAGAGTATAAGAGTAAAGACACTGTACCAGACTTAGTGTGCCCTCCCTACTCGTTCCAATGTTTGCCCCTAAATCTTCACATGACCTGTCTTTCACCCTAAGCAGCTTTAGCAACACCTGGCCTCTGGTCCACGTCTCATCCTCTCACCTTCTCACTTGGGACTTTCCTGTTAAGGCTTTCCTGTTAACCACAAAACCAGAAACCATATCCCCTGCACCCACAAATACACAACCCTGAAATACAGGCAAACTGCTGCCCACTAGAAGCCAGTAGATAAATTCTTTCCTTGGATATACTCTGAGATAAAATACCCAGGGTCCCCCCAATCAGTCACACTTTGTGACAGGAAGCATCTTGTATTAGTTTTTCCTTCGCTGCTTATTCACCTTTCCCCTTGCTTTGTGCTTTCTAGGAATGAACTTCCTAAATAAAGTAATAGCACATTCTGCCTCTGCCTTACATTCTGCTATCAGGGAAACCCAGATATAATCAGAGACCTAACAATCAAATGCAATACATGAATCTTAACTGAATTCTAATTTTTTAAAAAGTCCTAAAAAATAGATTGGGAACAACTGTAAATACGGATTGGAAGGAAAAATAATTACTCTTAATTTTCTCAGGTGTAAAATAGTAGTAAGACTACACAGAAGAATGTTGGGCTATTCTTTACTCTTAGGAGATGTGTGCTGAAGTTTTTATAGTTCTAAGTGCATGTCTGCAACTGATTTTCAAATAGTTTCCCCAAAATACACATGTACAGAAAAAGCAAATATGACAAAATATAAATAATTATTCACTCTATATGGATGTTTGTTGTACAGTAAGCCTCACTTAATATCGTCAATATTTAATATATAATATGTAATATATATAAGATACAATATATAACATATAACAAAACCAATTTTACCATAGGCCAATTGATTTATAAACAAGAGTTCAGTTCCTAAGGCATCTCATCAATATTACATTATAACAAAGCAACATTAAACAAAAAGATGTTATACAAGGACTTGCTACACTATTCTTTCAATTATACTCTACTTGGAAACTTTTTATGAAAAAAGAGTTAGAAAAAATATAATCACCTTTAGCCTACTGCCTAATTACAACATGGAAAGAACCATAGTTCTCACTTCATTCGAAAAATATTTACTAAACAATTATTATGTGCAAGTGCTACATATATTTCAGTAAATGAGACAGTCCCTAACCTCTGGGACTTACAGTAGAGACCAAAATACACGTAAAAAAATGTACATTTGAGCATTTAACTACAACAGTAATGATAACTACCAGGTAGAAAGTGCTGTAAATAGAGGCTCTGACAATCTGAGAGATAAAGGAAGACTTCTATCAGGAAGTGGCCTTAGTGATCTCTGAGTCTGTCTTAATCTCACAACCTGTTTTCAATCTGTCCTCAAATCCTTGTGCTCTACATTCTAAATATTCATAATTTAGCCATTTGCACCTCCATTATCACCACTGTGGTTCAAGCCTATATCCATCCTTAACTGGACCACTGAAACAGACTCCTCACAGGTCTCCTGCTTTTACCTTTACTACTGTGTATTTTCAACAAAACAGCCTGAGTGATCCTTTATACGGCTTAGGTTAAATAATGTCATTTCTCTGCTCCAAAACCCTGCAAAAACTTTCCATGATCTGCCCCTGCCTTACCCTCTGTCCTCATCTCCCATTGCTCTTTCCCTTATTCACTCTGCTCTAACCATACTGGCCATTTTGCTATTTCTCATCTATTCCAGCCTTACTCCTGCCTTAAAGTCTTGAAACTAGTTATTCCCCTAAACAGCTGCATCAACTTCCAACTCTTTGTACAAGTATCACCTCTTCATGAGACCTATTGTTGAATACCCTATTTAAAATTGCAAAATACACACCCTCCTACCTGGAATTCCTGATTCCCTTACTCTGTTCTATTTTTTTCTTCCCATATCACTTATCACCTTCTAACATACTAGGTAATTTATTTATTGTTTATTATCTGCTTTCCCACTAGAATGTAAGCTCCATGAGGACAGAGACCTTTGCTTTGTTTAAGCACCTTGTTCAACGTGTGATACATAACAGGTGCTCAATATTTGTTGAATGAATGAATGAACTGACATCTAAAATGAAATGCTAAAAATAAGGAGATGGCAAAAGAAGAGAGAACCTTCTACATAGAGAGAGCATTATATGGGGACCCTAAGCTAGGAGGAACCAGTGATCAAAGAAGGAAAGTTCTAAAAGATGAGCGGAGAAATAGGCAGTGGTCAATTTAGGATTTTTAGTCTTTTTGGAATTTCCCACTTCATACTGAGGAATAGAAAGCCAATAAAGGGTATGGCATGATTTGCATTTTAGAAACAATCTTTTTTTCCCTCTCCCCTCCCCCACCCTTCAAGCCGTTGTTTCTCAGTCTAGTTGTGCAGGACACAGCTCCCTGGCCCATGCTGGTATCACGAGCCCTGCACTCCCCTCACCCCACCACTGAGGCAGTCGGTCGCCGGTCATCCGTTGACGGCTCACAGCAGCTCTCTCCGGCTGCTGGCCACTCACAGCTGCACACAATGGTTGTCAGCCATTCACACTGGCCACTCCTGACAGCCCGCGGCAACTCACGCCAACCTCCGGCTGCTCACTGCAGCCCAGCTCCAGGGAGAGCTGTTGTTCACAATTTTAGCTGTAAAGGGCACAGCTCGCTGGCCTATGTAGGAGTCGAACCCGCGACCTCGGTGATAGAAGCACGGCGCTCCAACCACCTAAGCCACCGGGCCGGCCCTATAAAGATAATTTTGGAGGCAAAGTGGTCAGAAATTCAAAAGGGGCAAGTAGGAACACAGATAGGCCAATTAAACGGACTATTACAATGACCTAGGCAAAACCTTTGGAGAAATGTCTGTTCAGGTCTTCTGCCCATTTTTTAATTGGATTGTTTTTTTGTTGTTGAGTTGTGGTTTAGACTACAGTGGGAAGAATGGAGATAGACTGAAATGATGATTCATGTGAAATTTTGTAAAGTGCAGTATAGATTATAGATGTAAATGCAAAACACAAAAGTTTCTGACAAATAATATAGTAGAATATCTTTAAGATATATTTATTATAGTATTTCTGTATTTCTTAACCATTTAACGTGTGAAACTATACTGCCATTTTTACTACGTTTTATCTTTTTTTATAAATGTCACTCACCAAGTTTTGAGTCCCTAACTCCATTATTTCCATAAACCCTATGGTTTTTATTGCATAACGCTGCATAGTGTGGTGATTTTTGAGACTGTATATGTTGTGCTACAGCAGAACTAACTGTAAAAGAATATTCAAAGCAGCACTAACCCAAACTGGAAACAACCCAAATACCCATCAATAGAATGGATAAATATATACTGTGGTATATCATACAATGGAATATTATACAGCAGTTAACAACGAAAAACTTCAACTCACAGGTGAAATTCACAAATGGAAGAAAAAATAAACTAGACACAAGATAGTAGATACTGTTTGAATCTGTTAACGTATGGTTTTAAAAGAAGCAAAACTCATCTACGGTTTTAGAAATAAGCATGGTTGTCTGAGAAAGAGGGAGTAGGTGGTAAATAGGAAAGGTGTAAGAGAGACTTTTGGCGTACTGGTGTATTTCTTTTTTTTAATCAAGATACAATGGACACACCATAAAATTCACCAAATTTTAAAGTGTAAAAGTTAGTGTTTTTTCAGTGTATTGACAGAGTTGTACAACCATCATCACTATCTAACTCCAGAAATCCTTAGCATCATTCCACTTTCTTTCTCTTGACCTGGTGTATTCACAATGCAGTAATTCATCAAGCTGTACATTTATGATTTGTGCACCTTCATGTATATTACATAGTACTTCAACAAATGTTTTAAGTCAATGTTTAGAGTACTTCAGATTAAATCTGTTAGACTAAATACATGCTTTTAACTCTATCTCCTAAAACTCTACTTAACGTAGCTGGATTATTTTCAAGCATTAAATCACAAGGTCAAAAAAAAAGGGAAAGGAGATATCCCCCCTACACCAGTCACTCAGATAATTTCCCTCCCCCAAAGATGACACAGAAGGGCTAAACCAGGGGGCCTGCAGATACAGGGACAACTGATAACAAGAGTACAGTCCTGAAAGCAGACTACGTATGTATTCTTCCAGACATACTTAACCTCTAACTTTTTTGTTCCTTTTAGTCATACTATAGTTCCTGACATGCAACCTGCTTCCAATCATTTAATAACACATAGTGGATATATAGACTATATTTTTATGCATGCTATTTTATGTTACATTAATTGGCTATACCATAATATGGTTATCTCGTTTCTTATTGATAATCATTTAGATTTGTTCCCTGTTGGTTTTTGTTAATATCACAAACAATATTGCAATGAACATGTATACGTATATGTTTTAATATACGGAGGTGCCAAAACATGTATACACATTTTAAGAAAGGAAAAAATCTATTAAAACTGTAATAATATAGACCGATAACAAAAGATAAATACAAGTCACGTCTGTCTTCTGCAATTACAAGAGGTGCTCAAAATAGTTACCATCAGCGTCCAGACACTTCTGATTACGGTGAACCACTGCTTGAGCAACGCTGACCCAAGTGTCCACTTGTATACATATTTTTGGTACCCCGTATATCAATAACTTGTATGAGTACATTTGTAACATAGGCTAGATCAAAGGATATGAATATATATAGTCAAGCTATCTTTCAAAAAGTTTGCGCCACAGTACTCTCCTACCAACAGTATAAGAGCTCCTCACATTTAATCTGTGATAATCAAATCAGTTAAAAATATTCTATCAATTTAATTTGCATTTATAAAGTGAGGTTAAGCATCTCTTCATAGGCTTATTGGCCCATTTGTATTCCTTTTTCTCTAAATAGCCTGTTCATATCCTTTGGTCACTTTCCTATTGAAGGTTGGCTTTTTTCTTACTCATCTGTATATGTTGTGCTACAGCAGAACTCTTGAGTTGAGAGGATTAGAAATTAGTCTTATTTCGTAAATGTGACAAATTTTTCCCCCAGTTTCTCATATGTTTATTGTATCTTTTAAGATACAGAAAGAAGTTCTATAATCAAAGTTCAAACAATCAAATTTTGTGAAGTCCACAAAGAAATTCTACAAAGTCAACATTCTTAACCTTTTAATTTTTCTGGGCTTTCTTTGTTGTCATGCTTAGAAAAGTTCTCCCTATCCAAAAATCATGAAAAAGTTTATTTCTAAAAGTTCACTTTTTTTACATTTGAATCTTTAATCCACTTGAAATGTACTGTATTGCCAGAAATAGGATTGCCATAGACTGAAGGTATGTGTCCCCCAAAATTCGTATGTTGAAATTCCAACCCCCAATGAGATGGTATTAAGAGGTGCAGCCTTTGGAAACTAATTAGGTCATGAGAGTGGAGCCTTCATGAATGAGATTAGACCCCTTATAATAGAGACCCCATAATGCTCCCTCACCCCTTCCTCAAGGAGAGGACACAGTAAGAAGATGGCTGGCCATCTATGAACCAGGAAGTGGGCTCTCACTAGACACTGAATCCACTGGTGACTTGATCTTGGACTTCCCAGTCTCCAGAACTGTGAGAAATAAACCTGTGCTGTTTATGAGCCACCAGCTGTTATAGCAGCTGACAGGACCAAGACAGGATAGTGCATCCGCTTCAGTTGGGCTTTCTCATTAAATCAGGCAGTTTTTCCTACTTGCATCTTGATTTCTTTCAATTACTCTTCCTTATAATCTAAAAGTAATTCACTCTTGTTTTAGGTTTGTTTTTATAAAAATGACACACACTTATCATTTTTAAAAAGTAAAAGGATAAATAAGAAAAAAATCCCCATTACCCAGAAATAATCATTAATGTTAAGCAAACATTATTCCAAACGTCTCACTAGGCATATTTTCAAAGGACAGACATACCAAAAACAAAACAAAAAAAAGATATACGAAAATAGGCTACAATCACATCACTTTAAAAATAAATGGCATTAATTTTCATTTTACCACATCAGAAGAAATAGAAGAAACAAAGTTACATGTGGACCAAATGTCTCTTGGACATTTTAGACAGGACCAAATGTCCACTAACTGCTTGCAGAACTGTCCACTCATTTAACCTTAATGAAAACGTATTTTTACTGGTTACAGTAAGCCAGCCATTATCTAAAAATAGGCAAATCAACTGTAAGAACTCTAGGCTTTATAATCATAGGTCAACATCATAGATCAGACAATAGAAAAAATGAGTAAGCAATTAAATAAGAAAGTCAATTCTCTTAAAATTTAACATGTTTCTTACATAAGCAAATTTTTTAACCTTGGACCACAATAAATATGAAACAGAAACTGTGTTACTAATTAACATTTTTAAAAGTTTTTTGAAATGGACTGTATCATAAGCATATATGGCGTATCAACTAAGGGAAAGGAAATTAAAATTACCAAAGAGAAAGTGATGAAAAAATAATAAAATAGGAAAACAAGGATACAGAGACAATACTACACTAGAATCTCTAATCAACGAGAAACGTAAGTACATACCAGGATTAGTAAAGAGAACTGTGAATTGGGTCTTAGGTCTGAAATCCAAAGATAAACTTGTCCAAACTAGCCAAATAAGCTGGGTTAAGTCATTCATTTTCTTCTGGATCTTAGTTTCCTCATCTTTAAAATGAAGGAGTGCAATCAGATGTTCTTTGGTTTTTCCTGCTCTAAAATTCTATAGTTGTTACTTAATACAAAAGAAAACTGACAATCTGTCTCCTGTATCATTACCAAAGGGCTGTCTGTTGCTTCCCACCACTACTTTTCCCTGATTTATTACTCACCAAACAGAAGCTGATTCAATTTTCCAGGTACTTCTCTAGTACTAACTAGAAGGGACTAGAGTCAAATTTAGTCAAACCACTTTCAAATGACTAATGTTTCTCAGATCGAATCCTCATTACAAAATATCTCTGTTAGGTCATATCTAACTCTACCAGCAGCAACATTTAACAACAAAGGACACTACTAAAATGGTTACATAAACTCAAAGACATAAAGTTTTAATTACAGAAAAATACAGAAACTAATTCTGAACTTTTATTTAGATGTATTGCTCAGTTTCTAGTGAGTTTAAATAATGCAATCCTTCAGGCCAATAAACAGAATCCTTAGGATAAATGCAGCAACTAAACTGCCCAGGACTACAAAACTATATTCAATTTCTAAGAAAGAATCCCAGAGCAAAACGATCTTTTCAAAGTACAATTTCTGTCTAATTATCACACAGATGGTGCCTCACTGAGGTCCTATCATGCAAAGTAGTATCTAATAGTCTAAAGCAAGCATTTCAGACCTCAAACCATTCACATTTTAGGACAGGGCACCAGAGATTCTGAGCTTTTCTTTCCAAAATTATTTTTAATCCCATCCTCTTTATTCCATTGAAAATATTTCCACAAAATATTCATTTTAATAAAATGAAAAAAACCTTAGTAACCCCAATAAATTGATCACTGAAAAACAGCTCAAGAAAACTTTTTATCTTACCTCTACACTAGGGCTAAGGCTGCTTGGCAGTGTTTCTGAAGTCACAGTAGTGCTCGGAAGGCTGGAAATTTCCCAAGTATTCACAGGCTGTATTGGTTCAGACTGCTTTGAACGATCTATACATTTTGGATTATCCAGTAAGGTCACTTCATAAAATTCTTGAATATCTAGACATGAGGGGAAAAAATTTAAAAGTATTTATATTTTCTATGCATTGCTAAAACAATATAACCCAAAAGCAAAATTTTTATCCTAGATTAGTAAAACGAGTCCAATCTTACACTTAAACAGTAAATATTTTCTTATTTTATTACGTCACAAGCATCAGACCTGCAGGGCACAGTGTGAAAATCAGGCTTTTTACGAGGTATGATCAAATAATACGGTGAATGTTTAAATAAAACAAAATTTATTACAGTAAAAGACATGTTGTCATCGTTCCCCCTCAAAATATTCCCCCTTGCTTCGAACACACTTACCCCATCATTCTTGCCACTTTCTGAAGCAGTTCTGGCCGTCCTCTTTCGTGAGTGTCTTTAGTTGCACTGTTTTGGCTGCCTCGATGTCCTGAATCATTTTGACTTTGGGGAAAAGCCAGAAGTCACGTGGTGCCAGATCCGGTGAATAAGGTGGATGAGGACACACTGTAATGTTTTTATTTGACAGAAATTGCTGTACCACAAGCAATGTGTGACACAGAGCCTTTCTGTTGTGATCACAAAATATGGTGAATGCTGCTGCCAAGAGCAATCCAATGGAAAAGCAGGGATCTTCAATAGTACAGGGAGCGGTGCTTTGAACCTTAGTAATTGTGTGACGAATTTCAACTTGTTCGGTGCAGTCAGTGGTTGAGAGAAGGTGTTGTTTTAAAAGTGCACTATAAATCATCCTCCATCATGACAATGCTCCGTGTCACACATCACTTCTGGTACATATATGACAATTTCTGTCAAATAAAAACATTACAGTGTGTCCTCATCTACCTTATTCACCGGATCTGGCACCATGCTACTTCTGGCTCTTCCCCCAAGTCAAAACAATTCAGGACACAGAGGCAGCCACGACAGCGCAACTAAAGACACTCACAAAAGAGGACATCCAGAACTGCTTCAGAAAGTGGCAAGAGCAATGGGATAAGTGTGTTCGAAGCAAGAGGGAATACTTTGATGGGGATTAATGGCAATGTGTTTTTTACTATAATAATTTTTTTTGAATTTAAACATTCACCATACTGTTTCATCACACCTTATGCACTTCAAAGTCAGTGCTGAGTTTAAATCCCTTACACCTTCACCAATTCACTACATGTTTAGGCAAGTTACTTAACCTCTGGTAACTTGCCTCTTATCATTGCAAATTGTTACAAGGATTGAATGTAATACATGTAAAGTGCACAACGCAAGATCAGGTTCCTAACAGAGAGCAGCGAATATTATTGCAAATTCTGCAGACCTGAATCATTACTGATATTTTATATCTTTGTATCACCAATATCCAGGCTGGGAATGTAAACACCTCAAGTGGTTTTAACTGCTCTTCTAACCAAAGTAAAACAAAACCAAAAAATAATAAGTTAAAATAAAATCAAAGAACTGTAAGTATTTTTAGATATATCTGCTCTCAATATTTAGAAATAGAAAGTTAAATATATTATTTTAGAAACAAACAGTTAACAATATGGCAAACTCTAAAAGAAATCATATTTACTTATAGTAGCACACAGTAACTTAGAAGATCAAGTTACTTTGCTATCAGCTGGAATTATATAAGTTTAGTAAAATAACACTGGTTATTCACACTGCTCAGAAGCTCTGAGTGGTAGTTACATAATGTCTAAGTTTACCACTATTAGTTCTTTATTCACCTACTGGTATAATTTTGAGTTAATTTTTTAGAGGAGGAAAATTATTATTCATCAGCAAAGGTGGGCATTATCCAATACAAAATCATACACAATAATAAATAACATATATGCAGTAACCTTTACTTCTTTCTCAGTACGATGATTAGTATCTCCTTTAATAATGGGCTAAAACAGTAGGGACAAAGTAACATCCTTTTCAGTTTTAATAGCCAATGAAATTGTAGAACTTTCTAAGTAAAGGGCCAATAAAAACTAAGGTCTACATACTGAGGATATTATCAACCTACTGCAAAGAGTGTTAAGAATATTACTAGAAAAAAATTGTATGTGAAAGCATTTATAAACCATGAATCACTATATAAAACTGTTCACATAACCATCATAAAAAAAAATTAAAAACCTCAAATTCAGAGCATCAGCTACAAAGTGTTCTTATCAAAAATTGTTTAACCTGAACCTAAAACAAGTCTTAACCTAAGCAAGTTAATTCACAGGAAATACAGGGGATTGAGGAACAAACTAAACACCAGAAAAGCAAAGCATAAAAGCGTATCCAGAAGAGGACATTCTACAAGACAAGTGGTCTGGTTTCTTTAGAAAGTCAGTATCATGCAAGAGAAAAGAAATTGTTTGAACGTAAGGATTTTTCTGTATAAAGCAAACAAAAAAAGACATAGCAAACCAACTGCAATGTCTGAGCTTTGACTGGTGTGTGTGATTGTGGGGTAAGCTCTAAGAGACATTGTGCCAATGAAGGAAATTTAAATATGGACTATTTTCCAGAAAATATTAAGGAATTTTTTTGTAGAAGATATATGTGTGAGAGTATGTGTATAGCTATATAGCAGGACACATATTTCTATATACGTAAGAGATAAATATTTTTATATATGTAGGAGATATACATTTACAGATCTATATATACACACCGAGACAGGATCTCCTACAAAAAACAAAAACAACAAAAACCCCCAGAACTCCTAGTGTAGTATTATAACCCCAAGAGCATTAAATGAGTACTGAGCAATTGGGTACCAATATCTCAAGTAGCCCACATCACTACATAAAATCATTATTTCTGTTATTTTAAGTCAAATTTCAAATATTAAATTTCTATGTTACCTTTTATTCTACAATTAGCTAACAGAAACACTGCTATATTACCCTTCAATAACATCTCTAATGAAAATCTGAACCAGTGCTGCCCAGAAGAACTTTCTGCAATGATAAAAATGTTATATAGAGCCCCATGGCTCAGGCGGTTGGAGATCCATGCTCCTAACTCCGAAGGCTGCCGGTTCAATTCCCACATGGGCCAGTGGGCCCTCAACCACAAGGTTGCCGGTTCAACTCCTCGAGTCCCGCAAGGGAGGGTGGGCTCCGCCCCCTGCAACTAAGATTGCACAGGGCACCTTGAGCTGAGCTGCCTCCCGGATGGCTCAGTTGGTTGGAGCACGGGTTCTCAACCACAAGGTTGCCAGTTCGATTCCTTGAGTCCCACAAGGGATGGTGGGCAGCAACCCCCTGCAACTAAAGATCGAACATGGCACCTTGAGCTGAGCTGCCACTGAGCTCCCGGATGGCTCAGTTGGTTGGAGCGCGTCCTCTCAATCACAAGGTTGCCGGTTCGACTCCCACAAGGGATGGTGGGCTGCGCCCCCTGTAACTAGCAACGGCAACTGGACCTGGAGCTGAGCTGCGCCCTCCACAACTAAGACTGAAAGGACAACTTGACTTAGAAAAAATCCTGGAAGTACACACTGTTCCCCAATAAAGTCCTGTTTCCCTTTCCCAATAAAATCTTTAAAAAAAAAAAAAGTTATATAGTTGCCCTGTCCAATATGGTAGCACTAGCTACATATGACTACTGAGCACTTAAAATGTGATTAGTGTTACTGAGCAATTGAATTTGTAATTTTATTTAGGTTTAATTAATTTAAATAGACATTGCAGCTAATGGCTACCATATAAGACAACAGAGCTCTAGACTAATATAATTCAGAATAGCATTTCACTATCTAGTATGGTCAAAGAATAAAGTGCTCCCTACGTGAATTTTCAAAAGTTCACTCACATCGTGCTACTATCAATTGAAATGCTTTAATTCTAGGTCTTATATTCATCTATTGAATGGTCCTTTCTAATTTGCTATATCTGAGCTCCTATGGCCTAGAGAAACAAATATCCATATTATTTTAACTATATCAGGCTTAAGACAAAATAAGCTGAGTAAAACACACATTAGAGTGGCTATTATCAACAAAACAAAAAATAAAAAGTATTGATGAGGACGTAGAGAAATTAAACCTTTGTGCATTACTGATTTTATTGGGGAAGGGGAACAGGACTTTATTGGGGAACAGTGTGTACTTCCAGGACTTTTTTCCAAGTCAAGTTGTCCTTTCAGTATGCAGCTGCTGTGGAAAACAGTATGGTGATTCCTCAAAATACTAAACATAGAATGACCATTTGATCCACTTCTGGGTATATACCCAAAAGAAATGAAAGTACAGACTCAAACAAATACAGGAATACCTCGGAGATATTGAGGGTCCAGGTCTCAACCACCACCAGAAAGCAATTATCTCAAGAAAGCAAATATCACAATAAAGCAAGTGACACGAATTTTTTGCTTTCCTGGTGCATATAAAAGTTATGTTTACACAATACACTGTAGTCTATTAAGTGTGCAATAGCATCAGGTCTTAAAAAACAACGTATGTACCTTAATTAAGAAATAGTTTATTGCTAAAAAATGCTAACTATCATCTGAGCCTTCAGTGAGTTGTAATCCTTTTGCTTGTGGAGGGTCTTGCCCTGATGTTGATGAAATGCAGTATCTGTGAAGCGCAATAAAGCAAAGTGCAATAAAATGAGGTATGCCTGTATCTGCACACCAATGCTCATAGCAGCATTATTCACAATATCCAAAAGGTGAAAGCAACTAAAATGTTCATCAATAGATGAATGGTTAATCAACAAAATGTGGAATATACAAACAATGCAATTGTTATCCAGCCTTTAAAAACAATGCAATTCTGATACATTCTACAACGTGGGTGGATGAATCTTGAAGACATTAGGCCAAGTGAGTATGTCATAAAAGGACAAATACTCTGAGTCCACTTATATGAGGTACCTAAAAAAATAGTGATTCATAGAGACAGAAAGAACAGTTGTTACCCGGGACGAGGGTAAAGCAGGAATGGGGACTTATTGTTTACTGGTATAGGGTTTCAGTTTGAGATGATGAAAAAGTACTAGAGATGGATAGTGGTGATAGCTATACAACAATGTAAATGCACTTAACACCACTGAACTGTGCACTTAAACATGGTAAAATTTATTGTACGTATATCACAATCACATTTTAAAAAAACAAGATGAGTGAGAGTCTAGGGGACATTAACTGAGTAAAGTACATGGGATTTAATATGTGAGTTTTATAATATCTATTTCAGCTATTTAGATATCTTTGTTTCTTATTGAGGTCAGAATAACTGATACTGCCAGATAATACACAACTTAAAAATAGATTAGTTATCATACTTGGCTACCTAAAACCATTTGCAGAACTACTAAAATATTTCTGTTAACACATGTTAACAGAACACACACAATACAGTATGGTGACGTTTTTGGTATGACAGTCTGTCACAGTTATCACTTTCCTTTAAAAAGAAAAACACACACAAACGCATACACATCTTTAATCTTAACCAATATCTCATCTTGACTAACATTCCATAGTTCATCTATTCTATTTCATTTGTCTACCACACTTCTCCACATTTAGGGTGCCCCATGACTATAGAGAAGAGCAATGTAACACTTCTTCAGAAACTATTTCTCCATTACAATTCCTTCAGTTGTATCAGTAAAGAATTTTCAAGGTGTACCTAATCAAAATGGGCACCTCCTGCAAAAATTGCACTCACAGACTGAACTGTTCTTATGAGTCCAAAGTACGTATATTTTATATTTCCAGTGCTATCAACAGTCCTTGTTCTTCACAGTTAATCTACATTTTACATGTCAGAAGAGAATTGTATCACTGATTGTAACAAAAAAGATTTAGCAAAAAAAAAAAAAAATTACTGTGACAAGTATTTTTACAAAATAACATTCTAGGATTCAAAATATTTAAAGTATTCTAAACTGGGGAGTTTATCACTGAATTCCACAAGATATCTGGCCTAAAGTAAAACAGAAGTTACTACACAAATAGAACTCAAAGAAAAAACAAAAACAAACACGGTAAATCTTAGCATTATTCCAATTTCTATTTCCTGGAAATCCACTTAACATGCCAAAGTCTTAAAATCCAAGTTATTCTCAAAAGACCAAATTCATGAAAAAAAGAATAAGTTTACTTTGAATACTTAAGACATTCAATGAATACTAATGGAGTGAATATGTTTGGAAAGAGGAATAAAAGAATTAAACGATCAGATATGATAAAACAATAATGTTTTGGGAAGATGGAAAAAATTATATTAATACCTGAAGTTTTCCAATTTAAAACATCTAAAAAGGTAAGTTTCTATTAAAAAATTGATGGTTAAATTTTAAGGTACTACAGAAACTTAAGCATACATTTATTTTTAATTTCTAACACTAAACATTATTGAAAAATATGAAAATTAAATTAACCACCTCTTTCACAGGCAATGAAAATTTCTCAATTCTGGTTTATATAAGTCATTTTATATATTTCAAAATCCAATGTCAATAATAGGGCTACTCATAATTATATTAAAATATATATACTTTGAAAAGAAAATGTAACCTCAGCAAAGTAACATTTCAATAATCACAGTTCTCAATACTATGTTATCAGGAATTGCCAAATTTACTAACCATTGTAAATTGAGAGTCCTTTAACAAAGCTATGCAAACACTTAACTTGAGTTCAACTCTAAACTTAAATCTTCACTATGAAAATGTAAACAAAATGGGAGAACACAGGAGTAGCCAAAACGATTGCCATTTAGTAGACAAGAGTGACTTCATACTCATCTGAAAATCCATATATCTTACCCACTTAGATAAATAGATAGATAGATATAGATCTATTACACGCAATTAAAATAACTGATTACATTTTTACTTAATATTCTGAAAAAATTATTTCCTTTGCAAATACTGATACACTAAAACAAGCAAGAGAAAACAAGAAAATGCAGGAATGCTAAAACATGTATTAGAGAAAAACTATCCTTTACTTAACTCACAATTAAAAACATTAATTTTGTTGAACCTACTGGATCAGTTTTGTCACACTCTATTCTTCATTTTTCCCACAAGTGCAGTTCCTGAACAAAGATCTAAATTGTAAGTTCACAAAACTACAACATGTACAACAGAAAAAATGCTCAAAAATTAAACTTGAACACAACCAGCCCAATAGAACAGAATCATTCTTATCTATTACAAAAATATATATATTTTTTGAAATCTCTAAAATCACACTATTTCAGAATTCTCAATTCTAAGTAAAATTTTCTTTTAAGTAAAAAGTTTTCATTTACCTTTGTTATTTTCTTGCTAGAATTCAAAGTTTGCAATCACCGGGAATAAAAAATGTACAGAATTCCAAAAATATCTCAAAAGGGGCTGAGTCAAAAGTTTTCTAGCTTTTAGTGATAACTGACATCACCCTAAACAGAGAAATTCACAAATCATGAAACATTTCTCCAACTAAAGAAATAAGGCAGTACTAAATCATGATCAGAGTAGGAAGTCTAATTAACACACTCAAGAATGTGTAATAACATAATATAGGCAACATCTCTTATCTATGAGAAAATAATATTTAATGGAAAAATATATTAAGAAAACCTTAAAAGACACCTCAGCAAAGATGATACACAGATGGCAAATAAGCACATGAAAACATGCTCCATGTATGTCATTAGGGAAAAGCACATTAAAACAATGAGATACCACTGTATACCTATTAGAACGGCCAAAATACAGAACACGGACAACACCAAATGCTTACGAGGACATGGAGCAATAGGAACCCACATTCACTGCTGCTGGGAATGCAAAATGGCACAGCCACTTTGGAAAACAGTTTGGTGGTTTGTTACAAAGCTAAACGTACTTTCCATACAATCCAGAAATTGCACTCCTTGGTATTTACCCAAATGAGTTGAAAACTTAAATGTCCACACAAAATCCTATACACAGATATTTGTAGCAGCTGAATTCATAATTGACAAAACTTGGAAGCAACCCAGACATCCTTCGATAGGTGAATGGATAAATAAAACATGGGACATCCAGACAATGCAATATTATTCAGTGTACACACACACACACACACACACACACACACAGAGCTATCAAGCCATAAAACGATGTGGAGAAACCTTAAATGTATATTACTAAGTGAAAGAAGCGAATCTGAAAAGACTACATGCTGTGTGATTCCAACTATATGACATTCTAGAAAAGGCAGAACTATGGAAACAATAAAAAGTGATTGCCAAGGGTTGGAGGTAGGAGAGGGATGAACAGGCTACTGACTACAGAAGACTTTTTAGGACAGTGAAATTATTTTGTATGCTACTATAATAGTGGCTACATGTCATTATACATCTGTCCAAACCTATAAAATAAAGGTAAACTATGGACTTTGGATAATAACGATGTGCTCATGTAGGTTCATCAACTGTCATAAATGCACCCGCTGATGGGGGATGTTGGTAATGGAGGAGGCTATGTATGTGTGGGGACAGGGAGTATATCGGAAATCTCTGCACCTTTCTCTCAATTTTGCTATGAACCTAAACCTGCTCTTAAAAACAAAGTCTTTAAAAAAAGATATGAGCTATAAGGCGATGAAAAAGACAGAAAAACCTTAAATGCATATTGCTAAGTGAAACAAGCCAATCTGAAAAGGCTACATACTGTGATTCCAATATGACATTCTGGAAAAGGCAAAACTACGGAGACAGTAAAAAGATGAGTGGTTACCAGGGGTTGTGGGGGAGGGAGGAGGAATGAACAGGAATGCACAAGCAATTTTTAGGGCAGTGGAACTATTCTGCATGATACTATGACGGTGGAAACATGTCAAAGCAACAAATGTGTATGTCAAGTTTATCAATGTATAACACAAAGAGTGAACCCTACTTTAAATTATGAACTTTAGTCAGTAACAGTATACTAATACACTGGCTTACCAACTGCAACAAATATATCACACTAATGCAAGACGTTAATAACAAGAGAAATGGGAGTGAGGCATGGTGATGCTATGGGAACTCTGTATTCTCCACTCAGTTTTTTCAGTAAACCTAAAACTGCTGAAAAAAATTAAAATCTAATAATTTAAGAAAATATATAAGGGAGTATACTAATATATAAGGGAGTAAAATGTATAAGGGAGTAACAAATGTGTATTTTGAAAAGCAATCTCAAACTATTTCAAAATACTTTCCAATGTATTAAAGATTTAAATGTTAAAAATAGAAGCCATAAAAGAATTTAAACATATGTAAATGTTTTTATAATCTTGGGGATAGGAAAGCCTTTCTAAGCATGATATCAAGGGCACAAAGTGCAAAAAAACAAATGGTAAATCTAACTATATATAAATATATCTGTATATTAAAAAATCAAAGTTTAAAAATAAATGACAAAGGAAGCTACCTGCAACTTACATGGCAGAGTTGGTATCTCTAACATAGATTTTATACCTCTAAGAAAAAAGGAAAAAAAGGTGGTTGGAGGGACAAATGACAGGAACAAGTAATTCACAAAAGAAATTAAAATAAACGATGTTAAGAAAATTCTTACATCATTGGTTATTTCTTTAATCAAAGAAATACACAATAAAACATCAAAATGGCTAAAGGTATATTCCACATATCAGAGTAGAAAATATTAAAAAGATGGAAAATACTCTGTCTTTTAAGGTATAGTGAATTAGTCATTCTTCCCCATACTGCCTAAAAAAATTAAATTGATATGACATTTCTAAGGGTAATTTAACAAATTAAATCAAAAGCCTTTTTAAAATGCACATCCCCTTTACCAAGCAATTCATTTCTAGGAATTTATCCAAAGAATATAATAAAGAATGTAGAAAAAAGAGGCATATACAAATGCAATGCTGTTTATAGTTCAGAAAAAGTACATGCCTAAATGCTCCTAGGAAATCATTAATAAAACAACAAATCTATACCATGTAAACAGTCATTTAAAATGGTACAAATTTATTAAAATGGAAAGACATCCAATAATGAATTTTGCAGTATAAAAACAGTTAATATGTATAGCACAGAGAAGTCACATTATATGCACTTAAACCCAACTGCAGCACTTCCCTCCACCAAGAAAAGGGGCAATTCACCCAGTAAGTGAATGTCACAAACAAAAACTCAGAAGGGAGAAGATTGTTCCCTTGGGTACTGTCCATTTTCAGGTGCCTCCATAATGTGAGTATATCTCTGTACCTTAACTGTGCTGAGTGTGATTCTAGAATTATGTGCTTTTAGTACAAGAGGTCACTATTTGACAAGCCAACTACTACTTCATCTGTTGCTGAACTCAAGAAACAATGATTTCATTCCACTAGAGGAAAAAATAATTGTATTGTAGTTAATGAGGCACAGTGTTAAATTCCTGAAGGATTTTCATGGATAATTTTAATCTGATGTGATTTTTTCACCTTACATGCTAACTTTAAATATCAATCCCCACGTAGGAAATAATTCTGTTTTACTTGTGATAGGAAGTTTGTTTTGCAAAATGAAAGTGTGTGTGAGAGTGTGTGTGTGTGTGTGTGTGTGTGTGTGTGTGTGTGTTTAAAGAATAACATTCTGAAAGAACATTCACCCTATGGAAGAAAAACAGAAGGCTGAATAAACACTGAAATATAACCTGCCATTGCAGAGGAAAAAAATTGTATCAGTTAATTGACTAAATGCAAGTACAATGTTTTTATTAACTAAAATATTCACTAGTCAAATCTACTCCAGCACAGATACACAGCTTTCTTCTAAGCCAATGTACATTTAAATAGCCATTTTGATCCCCAAAGAAAAAGAACATCCTTTAAAATTTTAAAGTATTACAATTCGTGTTTCACACTAGAAACGGGAAAAATATCAAGCCAGTGTCCAAAAATAAATTATTTCAACAGTTTACTATTTGACTAATAGTCATAGGGTATTCATTCACATGCATATTCTTTAAAACAAGGTGTGTATCAAAAGGAACAAAGCTTCTCAGAAATGGCTGATTCCAACGCTGGGGCAGGATATGTACAAGATGAACCTGGAACACCTTGTTATGTCAAAAGAAAGAAAGTACTAAAAAAATGATGGGGGCATGTCATAAGGACAAAGGAGCAAGCTTGAGAGGGCTCCCACTAGATAAACCTGAGACAATCTGAGCACCAAAATTATTAAAGATGGTAATAAATTATCGATCACAGAGAGAGAGAGAAAGAGACAGAGAGACAGAGAGAGAGAGAGAGAGAGAGAGAGAGAGAGAGAGAGAGAGAGAGAGAGAGAGAGAAAGAGAGATGGGAGGGCTTTTAATTACAGTAAAATGCCAAGTATTAACTGGAAAATGTAGAGTATTACTGCTGTTACAAAACTGTCATTTTTCAACTGTCATTTTCAACATAGTAAAAACTGATTCAGGCCAAGTATTATCAATGGATGCTAAATTCTAGGTGGAAATTTTGCTAAAAAGAAGGAAATATGCATGGTGTTAAACTGTGTCCCCCACATATTGCTTACAATATGCAAGGGGGAAAAGCAGTGACTGTACAGTAGAGAAATCACATAACACCTTAATTTGGTGATCAAAATCAACATCACCAATGAAGGGCAGAAGATATCATATACCTCTGGATATACAGAACCCTAAAGAATACGAGTATATAACCTGAATCTAATCACAAGCAAATAGGGTTTCCAAGCGGGAATTCCCGCCCGTTCTCAGGAACTTTTTTCGCTTTCCCGTTCCCGAACCCCGAGAAAAGTTGGTCAGGAAATGGGAAAATCAGCTCCTTTAACCCAGGTGGTTGGTAGTATCAGCCATCACTTTGTGGAAATGATTCATTGCGGCGAACAGAAAACAGTTTGTATCTCAGGATTCGGGAACGGGAAAGTGAAAAAAATTCCTGAGAACGGGTGGGAATTTACTCCTGGAAACCCTACAAGCAAACAAAAGACAAACCACAAATGAGAAACATTATATATATAAAATAAAAAAAAAAGAGTAGTGGAGAACTGTATTATTCAAAAATGTCAATGTCATAAAAGACAAAGGAAGGCTATGGAAATGTGCCCACATTAAAGGAGACTAAAGACACGTGACAACTAAATGCAATACCTGGGCCTACATTGGTGTACTGGAAAAATAATTAGAAGAGGAAATATTTAGTAGGGAAAATATGACCCTACATTTATGAAATAGCTTAAACTAGAAGAAATATTTACAGATGCTTTTACAGCTCTGTGATTACAAGGTTCTAAAGAGAATTCAACCAGATTCAATAAGCACTGCATCAGAGGAGTAGTAAGCAACACTATTAGCAAGTAATCTAATTCAATCAAAACCACCAACTGAAAAATTAATAAAATTTTCCTCAAATTCCATGTTTTAGCCAATAATACAATCCACATCGGCTTATGTTTTCTCAAACCTAGCCTGCAAAGTCAGCAAAGTTACACACACACACACACACACACACACACACACACACACACACACACACAGTTAGCAACAGACTAAACTATAACATCACTGGGACCAATAATAAGCCATAAAAAAATCTAAGAAATTCTGACATTTACCATTATAGCTGGAAGTTTACAAACTTTGATTACTAATACACTTTTCAAAATGTGTAAATTCCATCATATTCTCCTTCAAAGTAAAGTGTTTTAAAAAAATACCACTGACCCTACAGATCAGTATCTACCGTGTTTCCCCGTAAATAAGATCTAGCCAAACCGTCAGCTCTAATGCGTCTTTTGGAGCAAAAATTAATATAAGACCTAGTATTATATTATATTATATTATATTATATTATATTATATTATATCCGGTCTTATTTTGATATAAGACCGGGTCTTATATTAATTTTTGCTCCAAAAGACGCATTAGAGCTGATGGTCAGCTAGGTCTTATTTTCGGGGAAACATGCTTGTTGTTAGTGTTCTTTATCACATTAAAATATTCAATTTATGATAAAGAACATCCTAATGGTTGACAATGAGGAGAGACTCTGGACTCAGATTTGCTGAGTTCAATTTCTAGCTTCACAATTTAGTACCTGAGGGCCCTTGGACAAGAGACGTCATCTTTTAGTGCCTCAGTTTTCGAATCTATAAAATGGTATAATCACCTCATAGGTGAATATACACCTCATAGGTGAATATACACCTCATAGGATTATGATAACTAAATGAGATACTTATATTAGCACATAGAAAGCGCTCAATAAATGTTAGACATTATTACTTTTTACACACACCTAAAAAAGTCATACCCTGACATCCATTAGGATAGCCACTGTAAAGAAAATTGAAAATAACAAGTATCAGCAAGAGTGTAAACAAATTGGAACCCTTCTGCACTATTGGTGGGATAGTAAAATGATGCAACTGCTATGGAAAACAGTATGGTGGCTCCTCAGAAAATTAAAAATATAATTACCATATGATCCCACAATCCCACTTCTGGGTATATGGCCAAAAGAACTGAAAGCAGGGTCCGAAAGAGATATCTGCATACCCACACATTCATAGCAGCAATATTCACAATAGCCAAAAGATGGAAACAACCCATCGATGGATGAATGGATAAACAAAAACGTCGTTTCCCTCGTATATACATACAACAGAATTATTCAGCCTTAAAAAGGGAGGCAATCCTGTTACATACTATAACATGTATGAACCTTGACATTAGTCTAAGTAAAATAAGCCAGTCACAAAAAGACAAATACTGTATGAATCCCCTTACATGAGGTATTTACAGTAGTCAAAATCATGCAGAAAGTAGAATGGTGCTTTTACCAGGGGCTGGGAAGAGGAGGAGGAGGAAGAAAATTGTTGTTTAATGGGTATAAAGTTCCAGTTTTGCAAGATGAAAAAGTTCTGAACTATTTCACAATAATGCGAATAATCTTAACACTACTGAACTATACATTTAAAAATGATTAAGCTGGTAAATTTTATTTTTTTATAGTTAAAAATAAAAAAGGAGTCATCCTTTGAAACCAAATATAACAAACTTAAATGTCCTTTACCATACCAGGGGTGCCAAAAACATGTATACACAGGACATCACACCCCAATACACTGAGTATTACAATTTTAATACAGTTTTTTCCTTTCTTAAAATGTGAATACATTTTTTTGGCACCGTCTGTATTTACAAGGGCTAGTGAAACTATTAGTTAATAGAATAGCAACAGATAAGTAGGAGCTAACAAATCTCAGAAACTGGACTGCTATAACATAAGCCATCTTCATTTCGAAGCAAAAATAAAAAATAAAACGATGCATTAAAATAAGCTTGTTATATATTGTAGACACAATATACAAATCACATGACTCAACTTACTCGAGTCTTTAAACCCAGCCTGATACTGAGCCCAGGTTTTGCTCCTGTGCACAAGGAAAGCAGATGAGTCTTCTGATCCCGTGAGTGTAACCCCAGGGGTGTAGACTGACATGAAATCTCTGAGGAATACCAAGGTCATCATCTCAGATACGAGACAAACCCTAAAAATCAGAAATGACCTCAAACCACTATGGATCTGAACCTGAACTCCGACAATAATCAAACCATATCCAAGCTTTACTCACAAAATTTTCAAATAAAGTATTTTAAAAATGAGAATATAAAATCAAATATATTAAGTTTTCGAATTGCTCTCACCTAAATCAGGGATTAAAATTAGGCAGACTTTATCTCACATTTATTCAAAAATAATCACCAGATGCT